>NW_023602073.1:80022677-81314487 GCF_014898055.3 Talpa occidentalis | reverse complement strand
ATTATATCAAGTTTACCTAATTCAAGTCCAGGACATGTTAATTTCAATAAAATCTTTTTCTCATTTTCCAGCTATTTAGCCACAGGAAACATACATTCCCCCACATGATTTATAATCTAATGTCTAAAACCACACTTCTTCTTAGTCATTTATAAAACACAGGGATATCTAGCACAAATTCTCTAACTCCCAGCACTCTTAACCCACATCTCACAACCATTCCCAGCAAAACCTTTGAAAATCATGTTCAATGTAGACACAACAACTTAATTTTGGTCACTTGTTACCATTCACCAAAAAAAGAGTTCCAAAACTATTCACTTTCCACTGTCATCAGCAGTCAACGTGATGACAGAATTTTAACCATGGAAGAAACATTTTCTAAATTTTATGAAAAACCACAATAAAACAAAACCAACAAAGACTAGTTTCTGTTGTTAATTGTCTTATTAGCCAGCTTGTAACATCACATTTTCTCTGTGTACTGTAGCTTCTTATTCTAGGGGACACTAATTAGTTTTAAATGGTGTTAAATACCATCCCTGCAGTTGCAAGTGCTTCTCTGGGATTTTTACTAGAGAAAAGAACTCCTGTAATTTAAAACCACTTTGTTTTCTTCAGTCACAGCTGTTAGTGAAACACTGACCTGTAGAAATTACAGGTTTGCACCCCTTTCTCATGGCCCTTAGTCTGCATTTATTTTCTAGCACATATCTGTTCCCCTTGTACCATTGCTTTTCCATAATTCCCATTCTCCAAATTGCGTTCAGCAGAGAAACTGCATTTAGCTAGTTAGGCTGGTCTGCCTTTCCCTTCTCCCCTCCCCCTCCCCCCAAAAAAACCTTGGCTACCCTTAAAGAAAATTCTGCAACAACGTGTCAATTTTACATTGGCCACAAAGACAACTTCTGTTGGGGGAGGGGAAGGAAAGAGGGACTGGAGCTTGGCTGTCCCTTTCCACAGACAGGGATCTTTGTGGGGATCAGAAAACATTTCCTGCATAAAAAATCAACACACTCTCTGGTTGCAGGGTTGAGGAGCAAGAACGAATATGGATCAGCCATGTCCTCAAACGAAATGAACACATCCATTAACCTTCCAAACAGGAAAGTCATTTTCTCAAAATATGCCAGCTTTCTTACATTATTAAACATAATCTACAATCGCACATCTCTGGTAGCTCCCCCACTGGAGATTGAGTGAAAGCTATAAATCATTCCTGTACTTTCTCTCTCCCACTGCATTTCCGTTGTATTGTTTTTCCATGTAACTCATCTCTGACAAGCTCCAGCTCTCCTTGTGTTTATCAACAGGGGACCAAGAACACTAGAGCGGAGACCACACAAGAGGGGCATCAGGTCCTACAGGATCAGTGTGTGCTTTGATTTCGCCCTCCTGTCCCCGCCTGTGTGAGACTTCACTGCCTGGAGATGAGAGCATGTACTTCCAGTGGGGTGCTCTGGACCCACGAAAGAGGGAGCGGGTGAGACTGATTGTGCAAAAGTGCTTAAACAATAACCGAGGGCAGTGGGGGAGGGGGCACCCTGTCTTCCTGAGCCACTAAGTCAGTAGGTCCAACCAGACTTACTGTTAAGTTCATGTCACCTTTTAGTTGTGTTGCCCCAACTAGTTCAAACCTGTGAAAGGGTGGTAGATGAGAGAGCGGGACAAAGAGGAAAGGAATGAGAAAGTGAACTGAAAGGACATTTTACACGTGGCAGGTGCGAGTGCTGGTCCTACTGAGCGACTGCAGCGACTAAAGTTCCTTCTCCATCCTCACCAATTTCCAGAGCAAACTGGCTCCACATTTTTTTGCATCTTATTTCTCCTGAATATTTCATTCTCCCTTTCTGGTGATGTTGCTGAGAGTTATCCTATTCTACTGCCCCTTTTCTCAAATCTTGAAACCTCAAACTAGTCTAAAAAGATTTTTATCAGTAAACATCACAAATAACGAATCCAAAACGACAGAGGAAAAGAGCCATGATCAGGCTCCTGTGTGGAAACAGCACATTTTAAACTGTCCCCCCTCCCCTACCCCACCCTTGATCCAGAGGCCCCTCTGCACCCAGCACTTACCTTCTTTGGGTGGTCGCTTGGCCTCCCTGGTGAGATTGCAGACCTGGGTGGTTTGCAGCTCTTGGGTCAGGCAGCCTTCAGTCTGCTCATTCAGGGGTAACACCACATTATTTAACAAAACTAGTGACTGGTCGTCGATCCCCCACTCTCCCAAATGCTGAGGGCAGGTGCACTTTGTATACATGATCCCACATGATTCTGTTCTCCCATTTTCTGACTTTAAGCAGCTCTCCAACCAAGTGCATAATACATGGCAACCAAACTGGCTTGGGCTCACCTTGTTCAATACCAAAAACTCAAAGAAAGATTTCTGATCTTCTTCCCTTTTTTTCTGTAATCCTGGGAAATCGGTTGGAAATACCCGACGAATTTGAATAAAATTTTTATCATATTGTAGAAAAACGAAAGCATTCTTGGAATCGCAGAGTTGCATTATAGAATGGTTCTTTCTTAAAAGATCCTTTATTTTTTCATGGGAAAAATGATCAAACTGATAAGCCAGGAGGGAAAAGTTAGAGCAGCTAAGATCCTTTTTGGAAAATTTCAGGTAAATGCTATATTTGGTTGGATCTGGATTTTCCAGTGTCCAGGTGCAGTTTGTAAAGTTTTTGGGAAACATTTCACTTACAGAATACGATCCATAAATGACTCCCTTCACCAAAGTTGAACACCAGAAGTCTTGGGCAGCATTAAATCCAAACATAACCAGGAGATAGGTGGAAAATATATAAATCAGCAGGTTACGAACAGCCTTCATCCTATGTCATTTGGCCTGTAAAAATGGCAATGAAAGTAAAATGCAAGTAGGAGTCTATGCGCATTGAAAAAAGAAACTCCTTCCAATATTATAGCCAGCTGTTTTCAAGATTTCAGTTGAAAAAAGAAAAAAAACCCTTTTAAAAGAAAGGCAGGTAATTTTTATTTTATAACGCCAGAAAATTATCTGTTGCTGTGTGAACAGCGCCCTCACGTGGTCATTCATAAAGACCAAATTCTCTACACACAATTTTAAAATAATTTTTAATAGATTATAAATAGAAATGCTCTAGTTTATCTACCAGGATTTCCTCCAAGTGCATATTGACTCTGCTGAAAGAAGAGGAAAATATGTTCTCCTTAAATACCTTAGCATAAATGTTAATTTTTGAAATATTTTTTAAAACCTATACAACCTCTTCTCAGTCCTCTGCCTGCATTAAACATCGTCCTACAAAATCTAATCTGATAATCTGGGAACAGCTGTCATCACATTTCTTTTCTTCCTCTTAAATGTGAAAAGTAATTAGGATAAATGATAGCTACTATTTTGAAAGGATAAATGACAATTTGTTATAGATGAAACATCATCTCCCAGATGCCCCTACTGTCTTTGCAGAGGCCACTGTGTGAATTGATGGGAATTCCTGTGCAAAAACACAAGCACTCATATGGATAATAGAATTTTAAAACCATCATCTATTAAAGACCTAAATGGGTGATACTTAGGGAAGACTTGTTGTTCAGCATCACCATTGAGAACCAGGACTTAAGGCAGTCATCTTAATGTGACATGCCCTCTTGGGATACATAAAGTAGATCACTGTATTAGTATCTGTATCCAAAGGCGGTATCAGTGAAAAATCCCAGATCTACAGTAATTGAGCTGGTGTCAGTCTTTTAATTGTTTTTTTTTTTTCAATTAGGACTATGCTATTTAGAGTTAACCTACTATAATTTAAGATTTACATATGGTAGATTAAAAACATTAACATTTTCTTCCCTAGCAGATTTCAATTTTCAAATTGCTCCCTTTTCAATAACAGCTCCAAAGCTCTTCTAGAATCTTTCCTATTTTTTTTTTTTCTTTTAGCCCTGGTCTTGCATAATAAAGTAATCCTTGGTTATATTTACCTCTGTAAGTTGTTATCCAAAAATAACTTGAATTTTTTTCAGCTTTAACCTTTAAGAAGTTATTTCTTAGAATATATGACACTGCTTTTTTTGTTTAGTCTTTGAGCTGAGAAAAGTGATGCCAAGTTAATTTTAAAAGTCTTTAGGCTGCAGTCTCTTCCACTGTTCTGTAAACAGAGACAGACATACAGACATATAGATAGTTAAGAGTTTTCATATCTTTGCCTGGGGTCTTCTCTGAACCAAAGAATAAAATCCAATTCCTTCCCATTGCATAACATACACCAACGCATGCACACAAAATCCAGTGACCGAAGTCCCTGAAGATAGATCTGCAGTTTCCAGATCATAATTCAATTCTAAGTCTTGATATGGGCAAAAACACCCCAACTCTAAAGCTCTATGTAACAGCAGTTTAAAATAACATCTCAACTGCTGGGACTATCAAAACAATGTTCTCTGTTTCAAGCATACAGCTAAATGAATAATGTATTTTCTTCTTGAGAAAATAAAGCCAATGAGCATTCAAAGGTTAAAAAAATAGGGAAAGTTGTAAGAAATTCTGGGAATAATTTCCCCTTTTTTTGCTGTAGCACTTTGCAGGCAATGCAGGTCTGCGCAGTGTTCTTCAGGATAGAGTGTAGGCGTTGAGAGCCAATGTGACAATAAGTGTCTAAATTAGGAATTCTATCCATGAAAAGGGGCTTCATTTTATAATCAGTAACTCAAAAAGAGGTCGTCTTTCCTTCCCTAATGAAATCCGGTACTTTTGCTTCCTTTTATTTGACAGTGTATGTCTGCATTGCCGTGCTCATCAAGAAACGGTTTGAAAGAGTCAGGAAATATCTCAGATTTCACTTTCACACCCGCTCAAGAGAGGCCCCTCAATACACTGCTCTCAAATTTTTGTCATTAAGCTTTGGTGTACGGAGTGTTGTTCTAAATAATCAAAAATGAATCATTGAACTCTGCCCCCACCCCCCCCCCACCGCCCCACTGCAGAGCCAGTTCAAACTGTATTTCCCTCTTTAAGAAAAAAAATGGGGTGGGGGCGTCTAAGGGCTGGCCACCCAGATCTCAAGGATGTTGTATTCAGTCATTTATTTATTTATTTATTTATTTATTTATTTAGCTGTCTCCTGCTGAGAAGCAAACCGGCGTTTAGTTTAGCTATTCACAAAACTGATTTTCTGGGTGACACTTTAGTTTAGTCGAACATAGACGGCGCCATCACTCCACTGAATTTTCCCCAATAGGAGACCCACTGCCTCCCCTTAACTTCCTTTTAACCTAAAAATCCCCCCCCCTTATAAAATTACCCCAATCACACACAACTGTCAGATATTCCAGGTCTGCCTATTTCTTCCGACCCAGCACATCTCTTGAAAACCAGACTTCTCTAACTTTTCAACTGCGGTGTTTAAGTAAATGCAGACAGTGGGGTTTGCTCGTAGCCCCTCCATCTGCCAGCAACAGCTTTTCCTTTCCTTGTCCTCCCTCGGCAAACACCTCTCCGAAAAGCTCCTCCGTGGCGACCCCTGGCAGAGAGAAGGTGACCCCTGGACCCCCTTCCTTACCTTCCACTCCGAAAGCTCAGGGAGGCTCTTGCTCTAAGACACCAGCACAGGCACGCGTCCCAGCAACAGTGACGGAGAGACTCCCCTTCGGTCCCAATCACCGTTGCCCATTTTCCCCGGCTCAGCTTCCAAAATCAGGATTTATTTTTTTTAAATGCATACATAGGAGAAGCAAAAGATGGGGGAAAAAATCAAAGAGGGGGGTGGTGGGAGAAAAAAAAGCCCCCAGGACCCCAGAGCCTAACACCGTATCCAACTGAATTCAATCTCCAGCAAGGGGGGAGGTGGTGAGGGGGGAGCCCCCCCGAAGAGAGACTCTCAGGAAACAACCAACCAACCAAAAAAAAAAAAAAATGCAAGTGGCTTAGGAGCGAGGATTTGTTTTACCAAATCTACCCCCCAACGAACCGATTAGCCAAGAAGCAAAGAAAGCGCTGAGACGAGAAGTGCCTGGCGGTGGCAGCGGCTGCTAAGGCAGATTGTTGGGGCGGTGGGTTTATTACAGGAGTATTCGTAGCCGGATCGGAAGGCTCAGGCTTATGCTTTTTCCTCTTTCCGTTTTGCTCCCTCCTCCTCCTCCCCCCCGCAGGTACTGATGGGGAGGACGGCGACTAAGGAGAAGGGGAAAAAATCCTTGGCTGGTGATGTCGGAAAGCTGTTTGAATGCCCAGCGAAGAGGGAGGCGCGAGGGGGAGCGAGATAGTAAAGCTCTGTCTCCGGTGTGCGCGCCGGCGCGCGGCGCTGGCTCTCCCCGGGTCGCGCGCGAGGAAGGGGGTGCGCGCCCCCGGAGCACGCGCCCGCGCCCGCGCGCCCGGCCTCCCGCGTGCTCGGGTCGCGCGCGTCCCCCGGAGCCCGGAGCCCCGCGCCCCGCGCCCAGCGCCCCGCGCCCCGCGCGCGGGCACCAGTGCGGTGCGCCACGCTGCCGGTCCGAGGCCCCACGCGCGCGACGCCGCCGCTGCGCTGCGCCTCCCGAAGTTGTGCCTCCCGCGGGCGCGGGCTGGGGTGTGTGAGAGAAAGCCCGGGGTCCGGCGCGGGGGAGCTGGGGGGGGGCCCGGCGGGAGGGCGGGAGAAAGCCGGGTAGGAGGGGGCGCTCCGCGGAGCTCGCGCCTGGGCAGCGGCAGCGGTGCCCCTGCGCGTCACGGCTACTCAAAACCAAGCACGTCCCGAAAGCTGTATTTTCTGCGTCTGGGAGGTCTTTGCATCCTCAGTTCCCACCGCTGGGGCCGGCGGCAGCCAACTGTAAGAGCAACTCAGAGAGAGGCGAAGCTTGGTGGGGTGCGGAGGCCGGGAAGACGACTCAGAGGGGGTGGGAAGCCAAAACTGGACCTGAGCATCTTTCTCTTTCAGTGCGGACCCGTCGTGACCGACGAGCTGTCATTTCAGCACAAAGCTTCGCAAGAATGGACGCCGTCCGCAGCGGAGGGGGCACTTCTCAGCTTCCGAACTGCTGCGTGTCTCCGAGGTGGAACAATACTAGTTTTTCTCAGCGAGGCTGCAATTAACATCTTATTTGTTCTGGCTAGATACAGGCTTTGTCAAGACCGCGGTGTGGCGACCGAGGTTGGGCATCTTGCATTGCTTGCTGCATGGCAATGGGATCCGGTTGTGAGGTCTAAACTTTTGTGTTGTTTTGTTTTTGTAATGTGTCTGATTCTTTTTTTAAGTTTCCCTAGTGACAGATTTGGGGACTGGGTGAGGAGAAAGGAAGGGATGGGGAAGAAGAAGCTACCATATTTTCGATTCAGCAGGGGGAAAAAAAGGATACATTTCACTACACCCCACTTTTTTTTTCTTTTTTCCCTCCTGAATAGTTGCCTGACAAGTATTTGATG
The DNA here is from genome assembly GCF_014898055.3 of Talpa occidentalis. Lineage (NCBI taxonomy): Eukaryota > Metazoa > Chordata > Mammalia > Eulipotyphla > Talpidae > Talpa > Talpa occidentalis. The sequence goes on along the minus strand of NW_023602073.1, from coordinate 81,307,109 downwards.
AACTAGCTTCTGATAACACGCCGCAAAAGGTCATTCGCTTACTGATTATGTCTCTACTTGTAAACGCAGTTGGTGGTTTGCAAAACAAGTACTAAAATAGTGTGGTGATGTGATGGGAGGAGACCATACTGGGTAATTCATATAAAGTGTTGGAGTCTTCCTAAGGGTGAGTTGCTTGAGCGGCAGGTGAAGTTGAATAAAGCAATTTTACATCATTTTCTCTCCCTACTCTCTCTGCATTTTTTCTTCCTCTTGTTCCTCTCCCCTGGGGCTACTGGAGAGCCAAGAACATCATTTTTGAAAGAGGATTATAGTGAAAACAGGAAGGTGCCAATGATCTTTTATTCACTGGAGTTGTTTGAAATATTAAAATTGGCCCTTTACTTCTTAATACATATTAATAAGGTGAACCTCTTCAAGGCTTTCTCATCTAGAACAAGTGTTCAGAATAACACCCTGTAAGGGAAACAGTTAATCATTCCCCATCCAGCAAGCTTTAACCATGTTCAAGGAAAATTCAGTGACTGCAAGAGCAGCCTGGGTGGCGTTTTGCTTTTGTGTCATATTTGATTCATTACAATATTATTTTATTCATTTAAAGGAATGTGAAAGGAAAATAAGGTTATGTCCAGGGCATAATCCAAAACGTTGTCTCTTAAGCAAACACATTTTCTTTTAAAAACAAACAACACTCAATAATACAAAGGAAAGACATTTATTTCAACTTCATAGATACTGTAATTATGATAGTTGCAAGACATTTTATTTTGGGGGCAAAATAACAGAAATGACCAAAGAATTTTTTTTCTTAACATAGAAAAAAGGAGAGTGCTTTGCATAATTTATACATAAAAAGAAGAGGAAATAGTGGGAGGGTTGAATGTACTTCTATTGTGTGTCTGGGGTTTTCGCACATCTTTGAACATTGTGATTTTGTGTTTCTCAGAATTTGTTCGTCATGACACCGTGATATAAGGATAACAGCCATAAAGAACAGTTTTAAAAGCCTTAATCCTAAATGGAAAGGGACACTCACTCCCTGGGCCATTTATATTCAAGTAGAATGCAGCTGGGTCAGGGAGAAAGCCACCCATAATAAAGTGCTTCACCCTTCACACTGTTTCCCATAACCTTCATAAATAGCAGGCTACTGAGTGGCTTGATGATGATCCTGCTGAGGTATATTTATAGCAGATCATTTGTGGATGATAAATATGCCAAAGAAGACACATTCTCCAGAACCCCCAGGCTGGTCTGACTTCCTCAGGGGGTCATAATCAAGAATCACAAAAGGAACCATATATGGAGAATCTGGTCTCTGGACCCTGACAACAGCACAATCCAAAATCGAACAAGTGAAGAACCACCGTGTGTCAGGACTGCACTGTGTTCCACATGGACAGCACTGCTCACATATTGACCCAACGGCAAAAAGAAAGCAGTGGTTTACACACTGGCAGCAGACTGTGTCCAGTCCTCCCTTTTGAGATTGGGCTGTCTTTATGATTCAACATAATTTTCAATGACCATTTTGCATTATAATTATCAGCCTTCATTGCCTATTTCACAAGTCTGTGTGTGTCTGTGCACCTGTCTGTCTGCATATAAACATATATACACATATCTAATGTGAATTATTTATACATGTCTATGTATACACACTTTATATATGTGTGTTTATATATTTATAACAGAGACATTTGTTTCAGTTGACACATATTTGTTTGAGAGGATGGTTTTACCCTTCTGCTTTGTATTTCTCATTGATAAAGGTAAATGGCCTCACCCCAAATTTACCAAATAAATCATATAAATAACTACTTTTTAATTGTTTCCTTGTCAACATTTGAAAGTACTAATTGAAAGTCTGTGTTGACATTAAAATATGGACTTGTATCTTAACTTGACTGAAATATGTAATGTTGAAAATTTTTTATTATATCTCCTATTTATGTTTTATTAAGATTTTATGAGAAATGAGATTTGTGTTATTTCTCTTTTTCTTCTATTGGCATTTTTTTCTTGCAAAGTTTAGTCTTTCTCCACTTGAGAATACCCATCTTAAATGGGTATGCTTAAAATATAGTATCACCTACACAATTTTTAAATAATAGGACTAAGTTTATGAAGTTTGACAAAGTATTTTTTCTCCCTTTCTTTTTGATATTACTATTTTACCTCATTCTTAATTTTTTTTTTTAAAGATTTATTTATTTGTACAAGCACTGGGTATAGTCAGAACGCGGGAGGGTGAAAGAATTCACCAGAGCCAGAGCGGGGAACAGAACAGGCAGACTGACGAAATACACTGCTGAGGGGAGCAGCGGGCACAGCAGGAGAGATCTGTGTACCATGCGGGACCCTCACCAGCGGCAGGGGATCAAAGGTGCTGCAGAGGCTGCGGGCAGCTTCACAGCCCAGCACTCAACTGCTGCGCCACCAGGGGAGGCCCTCAGTCTTAATTTTTAACTTTCTTCAGGTAGGTTTTTAAGAAGCACTAGTACATTTGTAGATTATTCCTTGTTCAACATGCTCTAGTGTTTCAATATTTAATGTCTCCAATATATAAAAGAGGACTTTTGGAAAGCACTAATTCCATAATTAATTGGAATTACTATAATATTTTCAGAGATATAAACTTATCAATATTACTATTTTTTGCAATCTTATTATCTACTATAATCAACAAATGCATTCTATATCTGTGTTAATAAAACAATAAAAGTATTATAAGATTAAGTTGTAGGTACTAAACATATGCTTAAAATTAGCATATTTATTACTAACTGAAATAACTTCTCCCTTACCTCCTCCTTCTGCTCCCCTTCTTACTATATTACCAGCTAATGAAGTTTCTCAAGAAATAAGCTAATTCTTTTCAAACTCTATCTAAAAACAAATTGGCCATTTTCTACTTGGCTATCCCAGAATAGAAAGTATATGACAAAAGTACTAAAAAGTAAAAGGATAGAGTCGAGTACAGGGAGAAATGGAGTGATGTTCATTTGGCTTAGTTCAAGAGCAGACCTGCTCCTTGCCAGGCACAGCTGGACTTACTTTTAGTCCAAAGAACCCACATGCATCAGGACCATTTTTATCATTACTTCTTTCAAAATGACATTAAAAAATTTGGTGAAAAGGGGTTTGGGCATTCTAAAGACTTCGTTTAAGATTCAGGAAATACCATGGGTAGGTACCATAATATCATATTTGTGTGTTTGGAAGCATCTTGGAAAATATGGACATTAAAAGTTCAAAACATGTTTGCAGTTAAATATATATTTACTCTGAAGTTCTTCCCCATCAATGATTTTGTCTGCACTTTTGTATAAAGTTACTGTATTTATGTCATTATCTTTAATGCTAATATTTTTAAAAATTAAATTTAGTTCTAATTGAAGCAGCATTGTCTTATAACCATATAAATTTCAAATTGTTGAGAATCAATATATGTATATTTCTGCAGTAAGTGGAGTTTTTTATTGAGGCATAATGACACAATAGAGGCACATTATGAAAGAATGAGCATAGTCATCTTTCACATCTGTCCTCATATATAGGCACAAAAACATTTTCATCTCAGATCCATTTCTGTATTTTTTTACACCAATTTATGGTCTTTCTATGGTCTTCAACTAAAGAGGTCAGAACTAATAACTGTACCACCTCCAATATATCAAGTTTAATGTTCCACTTCTCTAATTACAATCTATTATTTTTGTAAACTGACCTGCTTAATAACCACATGGAAGCAAGTCTTCCATAAAATTCAGAAATTTAGTACATTAATACCAACAATTTCTTCTTCCATTGTCTCTCCCTTCTTATATTCAGTGATGGACAGCTTTTATCATGACCCTCAATAATCCCTACTTCTTATCATTCATATTTTAGTGTAATCATCTCTCCTTGAGTGCAAGCTAGATTTAGAAACTTGTTTTTAATGAATAATATATGGCAGTAGTAATGGAATGTCACTTCCAAGTTTAGGGAATAAAATGACTGTGTATTCTGCCACGGGAAACTTTTTCTCTTCTTTAGATCACCTGCTCTAAGGTAAGTCAGCTGCCTTGGTATGTATGAGGCAGCCCTTTGGAGAGGTCCATATTCTTTTCATTAGAATTAGATCTGAGGCCTATTAATAGCCATGTGAGTTAACTTAGAAATAGAAGATCCACCAACTAGGTCTTGAGATAACTACAACGTGACCAAAATCAAATTGTAGCCCAAAAGAGATCTTGAGTCAGAACCATTCAGCAAAACTACTCCTGATTCCTGACCTCCAGAAACTATATGACACCAAATGTTTGCATTTATTTTCCTTTTCTTTTTAATTTTTTTAAGATTTATTTAGTTATGCATATAAGCCAGAGTTGGGGGTGGGGTGTGTGAGAAGATTTACCAGAAGCAGAGCAGGGAACAGAACAGGCAGACTGACTGAAACACACTGCTGAGCGGAGCAACAGGTGAGTCAGGAGAGGTCTACTGCGCCATGTGGGTTGCTCCCTGGCTGGCTGGGGATCTACCTCATGCTTCAGTGGCTGAGGATAGCTTAGTAGTGCTGTGCTTAACCCCTTGCCCACTAGGGAGGCCCCATGTTTGCTTTTCTACTTGTTACATTTGGAGGTGATTTATTATGTAGCAACAGATAACTAATACATACTTCATGGATTTCATATCCATCATTATAGTAATTTACTTATAGTCTTCAGCTATCGATTTTGGTTTTCTGGCTGGGTTACCATGAATATTGTACTATACAACTGCACTCTGAGCCAGAACACAGGAGGCAGCACATTAATGAAGAAATTCACACCCTTCAGGCAGTGTGACTTCCCTACACACTCAGTTCACGTGGATGCACCACACAGGTGCACTCGTGTTTTAAATATTTTGTGGCTGTACTTGATTGTTAAATTTAAAGCCTCTGTTAGAACTCTTCAACTCTAATTGGAAAAAAAATTCAGTTGTTTTAATAAAATGGTTGCCATCACATGGGAACTCCCTCACATTACATGATAAGGTTAGTAAACCTGCTATGCCTTCATTCATTTTCTCCTTTCTTCCTGCCTCTAGGAAAATACTGCCTGTACCTCAGAATCCATTCTTTCCACAAGTACTTTGGATTTTACTTCTATTGGTTCTCTTTCACACCAATTATCTTTTCTTTTCTCCTGGATCACTTCCTTCCACATATAGATATTTTATAACAGAATTACCAATATGAAAACTTTCCTCTCATTTCTCAGTTCACTCAACCGGGTTTCTACCCTCATCATTCCACTGAAAAAGTCATGATGAAAGTCAATAAAGACCTTCATATTGCCAAGTTGATGGATGTATGTCTTTTCTCATGCTTATTCTAATTCTCAGCAGTATTTTGCATGCAATATCCTCCATTAGGAAGACCATTTCTACTTGATTTCTATTTTACCAGACACTCCCAGATCTAACCACTTTTTAGCCTCTTTTGCTGATTTTTCTTCTACATGACTTTGAAATGCTGACTTCCTTAGAGATAAGTGATATATCTGCTTCTCTTATTTCTCTACTGTCTCTCTCGGTGAATTAATGTATTCCCTAATATCAAATATCACTATAAAAACATAAACATACATACGAAAATACATAAGGACATACACACACACACCTATTTCTTTAGCGAGAGCGTAAATTGTAGATTTTTACAATTGTCTAACATCTCTACTAAGAATTAATCAGTCATCTCATACTTAAGGGAATTAAAAAAAAGAAAAGCAAAGAAAAACAAACACAAAAATCTCTTGATAGCACCTTCCCTTAGGAAGTTTGAAAAGCATATTTCTGAAGCAGTGGAGATGAAAACAAAGGTGTGTATATACAGTTTTTAAATTTTGTATATACATACATAAAATTCATTTTTAAAAGATTTATTTATTTATGCATACAAAAACTGGGGTACACGCCAGAGGTGTGGGGGGTGAGCGGATTCACCAGAGGCAGAGTGGGGAACAGAACAGGCAGATTTGACTGAAATACACTGCTGAGGGGAGCAGCAGGCGAGACAGGAGAGGTCTGCTGCGCCATGTGGGCAGCTCCCTGGCCTAGAATCAAACTCGTGATGCAGTGGCTGTGGATAGCTTCATAGGTTGCATCCTAACCCCTTGCACCACCAGGGAGGTCCTCATATATAAAATACATTTTATATGTAAATACTATATATGTGTATACATATTTTACTTCAAGGAGGGACTATATTAGGGAGGCCTCCTAACGTTGAAATAGTACATAATAGGAACAGAGATAATGGAGAAAAGCACTGATTTAAGAAATGTAGGATCTTGTGCAGTGTTTGCAAATTTAAAACAGCAACAACAAAAACAATAAACCAACTCCTGATTTCTGAATTACTCCAAAGAAATGTGTCCTTCCTCAATGTTTCCATCTAAGGAAATACTACCCACCAACTTACGCAACCTGCAAGCATAGAAATTAAGCTTGCTGTCTCCCTATCTGTCACTCCCACATGCAATCTCTTACAAGTAATTGCTGCTTGTTCCACTTTGTATTAGTTTGCTAGGGCTCCCATAACAAAACACCACAGACTGGGTGTCTTAAATAACAGAAATTAATGTTCTCACAGTTCTAGAAGCTACGTGTCTAATGCCAAGGAACTTGCAGAGTTGATTTCCTCTGAGGTTTCTCTTCTTACCTTGCAGATGGCTGCTTCTAGCTGTCACCTCACATGGTGCGCCCTCTGTGCCTGCTTACCTCTGATGTCTCCATATATACTAATCTTTCCTTATAAAGACATCAGTCAGACCGGATTAGGATCCATGCTAGACCCCATTTTAACCAAATTACTTCTTAAGGACTCTATATTCAAAGACATTCAAATTCTGAGGTACTGAGGGTTAGAGAGTCAACACATGAAATTCCAGGGTGACAAGGAGTCACAATTCAACCCACAATATACTTCAAATGTACATATCTCAAATCTAAGTAGTTATTTTTCTTTTTACTGACATCTTTTCCAAAGCATTTTTTTTTTGCCTAGTCTACTGCAATAGACTCCTACCTCGCATCATATAATCTTTGTTAATATACCTCTGTTTAATTACACTCTAGGCAAAGACTGTGTCCTTTAAAAAAAGGAAGTTGAAAATCTTACTAGTTACTTCTCACGGAACATGTAATAAATCCAAACCTGGTATCATCTGATTCCTGTTTTTCCTTTATCCCCACTCACACTTCTTACTGATGAAACCCAAACTACATTAACCTTCTTTCTGTCTCAAAGACATCAAATGTATCTCTTCCTTACAATCTTCCTATGCAAGGAATGAGCTTCCCTTCTTTTTGGTTTGGACCACTTTCATTTTTCTTATTCTTTGGACCACTGGCATTTTTCTTATTCTTTTCTTATTCTTTCTTATTCATATTTTTGTGGTTTGGACCACTGGCATTTTTCTTATTCTTTGATTTTCATCTTAAAAATTCTCTCTTCAGAGAGGCTTTAAAAAAAAAAATACCCAAACTGTCATGTTATTTCCTTAAGGAAACCATGAAACCATTTGTCCATTTTACTTGCTAATTTTGAATTATTTAATTGTTCTCTGTTTTTTTCTGATAAATCCATCATTATATACTGTTCTACTAGTGCAGCCAACAAAGAATGTGTTGAACAGATATTTAGTGAATGAGTCAGTTGAAATTTGCAACATGGTAAATTTCATATTTTGATATTAGATCTGCCCATTGGAATAATATCTATTTTAATAGCTATATAATATATATTTGTATCAGACTCACCTAGAGGTCTCTTTTCCCTGGAGCAGACACTTTATTTCCTTCATTTCTCTTTTGACATAGTTTCTACACTCTTCATCTTCATGGCTGCCTGAAATTGAATTTATCTCAGTTTTCACAGTTCTTTAATGCTACAATTAAAAAAAAAATCCATATTATAACTTGCCAGTGTAGATAAAACAAAACTATTTGTTCAGCTGAAATGAATAAATGTCTACTGAGCATATACTTAACCAAACTCTGTAGTTCTTTTTTTTTTTTTTAAAGATTTATTTATTTATTTATTTAATTTATACAAGCACTGGGTAGTCAGAGCGCGGGAGGGTGAGAGAATTCACCAGAGCCAGAGTGGGGAGCAGAGCAGGCAGAAGGACCGAAGTACACTGCTGAGGGGAGCAGCGGGCGGCAGGAGAGGTCTGCGCGCCATGTGGGACCCTCCTCCGGTGGCCGGGGAGCAGCCGGGGATCGAATTGGCGCTGCAGAGGTGTGGGCAGCTTCGCAACCCAGCGCTCAACCGCTGCGCCACAGGGGAGGCCCAAACTCTGTAGTTCTAAGGACAAATATCTCATGTGAATATTTCATGGTCCAACTTTATAGAATGAACCAATCATTAATGTAATTAACACATAATTCCTGAGCACATACTCCATATAAGACAGATTGTTGGCTATTTGAGAAACAGACATAGTCCCTGCCCTTGTGATGCATGCCTCTGTTGGTAGAGGTAGCTAATGTGCAGCGAGCTACTACTTCAATATAAATACAGATGCATCAAATGTCTCAAAGGAGAAAGATACTGTGCTATGAGAGGCACAGTATGTGTGCAGTGGGAGAAGGGAGCACATTACTTTTGGGGACAGAGAACATTGTGTTTGGGGACAGAGAATATTTACCTGAAGAAATGATATTTGATCAGACATTTGAAGGAAAGTAAGGGATTACTAATCATTCCAAGCAAAGGGAGCAGAGTATGCAAAAATATTAAGGCAGGAGGGAGCAGAACGCATTGTAGAAAAAGAAAGTCAAGGTGAGGGAAATGAACACAAGGCTGATTGGCAATTCATGATGTTTTTGATAAAGATTAGCATAGAGATTGGTCATTCTTTATATGAACAGGAATATTAACTGAAGGATTGTAAATGAAAGTAACTCACTCAGGTTTTTTTTTCTCTTTTTATTAATTTTTTACATTGTTCATTTTTAAACAATATTTGCCTCCCCCCACCCCCTCAGGTGTAGACCCCATAGAGTTTCCTTCACCAATGCACCCATGCACCATCACCTCAGTCCCCTGTGCTCCTCCCTCCCTCCCTCTGATCCCTTTCCCTCCTCCTCCCCTGCAGGATGTCTCTGATTTATAATCGTCTGTTTTTGCTTTGTTGTGTTTTGTACTGTTATTATTTTTTTACACTGATGTCTTATTTGGTTCCCCTATATTCCTGCTATAAGTGAAACCATCCGATATTTTTATTTTTCCTTCTGGCTTATTTCACTGATCATAATTCCTTAGAGCTCCATCCACATTGCTGCGAATGGCACGAGTTTATCTTTTTTGATTGCTGAATAATATTCCATTGTGCATATATATATATATATATATATATATATATATATATAATATCACATCTTCTTGATCCAGTCATCTATTTTTGGGCATTTGTGTTGTTCCCAGGTTTTACCTATTATAAATAGTGCTGCAATAAACATAGGGGTACAAGTGTTCTTTTGAATCAGTGTTTTTGTGTCCTTTGGGTAGATCCCTAGGAGTGGAATTGCTGGGTCATATGGTAGCTCCATTTTTTGTACACTGAGGAACCTCCAGACAGCTTTCCATAGTGGTTGGACCACTTTGCACTCCCACCCGCAAGTAGGAGAGTTCCTTTTTCACCACATCCTCGCCAACATTTGTTGTTGCTTGTTGTTTTGATATGTGCCATTCTTACTGGTGTAAGGTGGCATCTCAATGTGGTTTGACTTGCATTTCCCTGATGATAAGGGATGTTGAACATTTTATCATATGCCTGTTGGCCATTTGCATTTCCTCTTTGGAAAAATGTCTTTTAACTTCTTCTGCCCATTTCTTGACTGGATTGTTTATTTTGTTATTGTTGAGCCATTGAGTCATGTGAGTTCTTTGCATATCTTTGTGATTAGTCCTTTTTAAGTTGAGTGGAGTGCAAAGATTTTTTCTCAATCATTGGGGTGTCTCTCTGTTTGGTTAATGTCTCTTTTGCTGTACAGAAGCTTTTCAGTTTGATGTAATCCCGGGTGTTTATCTTTTCCTTGACTAGTTTTGCTTTAAAGATGAGTCTTTAAAGATGTTATTGCAATGTACATCTTGTAGTATTGTACCTACATTTTCTTCTATATATTTTATGGTTTCAGGTCTTATGTCCAATTCTCTTATCCATTTTGAGTTGATTTTTGTGCATGGTGAGAGGTAGTGGTCTAGTTTAATTTTTTTGCATATGGTAGTCCAGTTTTCCCAGCACCATTTACTGAACAAACTGTCCATGTTTCATTGCATATTCTTTGCTCCTTTGTCAAAGATCAGTTGTCCATATAAGTGTAGTTTTATTTCTGGACTCTCTATTTGATTCCATTGGTCTGTGTGTCTGTTTTTGCTCCAATACCAAACTGTTTTAATTACTATGGCTTTGTAGAATAGCTTGAAGATTGGAAGTGTGATACTTCCTTTCTCCTTTGTTTTCATTAGTAGGGCTTTAGCTATTCATGGTTTTTTGTGGTTCTATATGAATTTCATCAGTTTGTGTTCTATATCTTTGAAGAATGTCATTGAGATTTGACCCACTGCCAATATTATTTTCAATGGTGAAAAGCTCAAGGTCTTTCCTTTAAGATCAGGAACAAGACAAGGATGTCCTCTCTCACCACTGCTCTTCAATATAATACTGGAGGTCCTAGCCAGGGCAATAAGACAAGAGAAAGACATACAAGGAATCCAAATAAGGAAAGAAGAAGTAAAATATCACTATTTGCAGATGATAATATATGTAGAGAACCCTAAAAACTCCACAGAAAAGCTACTTGAAATAATCAACCAGTTCAGTAAAGTAGCAAGATACAAAATCAACACACAGAAATCAGTAGCCTTCCTATACACAATCAATCTGAAGAAGAAATCAAGAAAACCATCGCTTTTATAATTGAAACCAAAAAAAAAAAAATCAAATACTTGGGAATAAACCTAACAAATGAGGCAAAAGATCTATGCAAAGAAAATTATAAAGCACTGTTAAAAGAAATAGAAGAAGACACAAAGAAATGGAAAGGCATCCCCTGCTCATAGACTGAAAGAATTAACATTATTAAAATGTCCATCCTACCAAAAGCAATATACAGATTCAACACTATTCCAATGAAAATCTCAATGACATTCTTCAAAGATTTACATTCTTGATAGTATATTTTTGTTTCAATATGAAGAACAATTTAAGGAACAAAGAAATAGATGTAAAGAACAAATTAGGAGACTATTACGTAAGTGACAATGATGGCATTGGTGGAGAGAGAAGCTATCCAAAAGCTAGTTGGAGGTAAAACCAATGCAATTTGTCAGCAAGAATGAGAGGGCGTGGACCTCTCCTGTCTCACCTGCTGTTCTCCTTAGCAGTGTATTTCAGTAGATCCACCTGTTCTGCTCCCCACTCTGTCTTCAGTGAACCCTCTCACACCTTTGACCTACACCCAAGCTCTTGTACGCATAAATAAATAAATCTTAAAAATAAAAAATGAGTGGATCTGGAGAACAGCCTCTAATAGTGAATTTGCATATTGCCAGATCATATTTAAATGACATTCAGTTATAGCATTTTGATTGGTGGTTTAATTGATATAATTGAATTTTTTATCCAAAAGGTGTGTGTCTGTATGAGAGAACATCCCAAGAACAAGATGTCTTAAAATAATAATAATTTTTCTCATAAATACGCACTATGAAGAAGATTGCTGATAGGAAGATTTGTCTCTGAGCTTAGAGATGGCATCTGGGATACACAGGTAATAAATGGCAGGTGGAGAATTCACTTTCAAGATGGCTCACTCATTAGTTGGAATTTGGTGCTGGCTATTGGCTGGGGGCTCAGTAGAAGCTGTTGACTGAAGTCATGTATCTTTTTCACCTGGGCCTCTCCACCAGGCTCCATTGTCCTCATTACAACATTGCAGTTGTCTTCCATGAGTGAGTGTTCCAGAAAAGAAATCTAACAATATTTTAATGCCTATATCTGGTAATCAGCACAGCTTCTGACTTCGTTCTGCTCATCAAAGCAGTCAGTGGGCTTGTTTAACTTCAATGTGCCTATTAATGATGGCAGGGAATAGGAAGAATGTCTCTACTTCTTGATGTAATAATATTTTTCAATGGAAGAAATATTAAAGTGTGATATGCAGAGCATACTGCTTAATGACATCTACTCAATGAATTATATCACTTAAAACAGTGATTATTCTTCTACAGTCAAAGATATCTGAATAACTGATGTGTTTTCCAAGTCAGTGGTCAGTGTTAAATAGCTCAGGTTCAAATATAGTGTCTGGTAACATATCATTAGAACCTTCTCAACATTAGAATGCACATCTCTAGAGGACAGGGAGATGTCTTATGATATGATGCTAGTCTTTGGGACAGCACCTAACTAGCCAATTGATTTATTTTTAGTTGTTACAAAATGCTTATATTTCTTCTCTCCAAGAATATGCCAGATTATGCCAAATATCTTGTAGTAGGAAGCAAATGTGTTATGTCAACAATATTCTTCTTGTAAAACACCTTACAGAAACCATTAGATTAACAATATTGTTTTTTAGTATAGCCAGGCTGGTTCCAATGTATCACCATTTTGTTTTCTATATATTCACAAACCATCTATTCAAAAACTCATTCCATAATTTTTCCAGGGATCAATATGATTTCTAAACATTCGTTCTTTCTACCTTTTAAAAATAAAGTCAAGGGGCCTCCCTGGTGGCGCAGCGGTTGAGCGCTGGGTTGCGAAGCTGCCCGCAGCCTCTGCAGCGCTGGTTCGATCCCCGGCTGCTCCCCGGCCACCGGAGGAGGGTCCCACATGGCGCGCAGACCTCTCCTGCCGCCCGCTGCTCCCCTCAGCAGTGTACTTCGGTCCTTCTGCCTGCTCTGCTCCCCGCTCTGGCTCTGGTGAATTCTCTCACCCTCCCGCGCTTCTGACTGTACCCAGTGCTTAAATAAATAAATAAATAAATAAATAAATAAATCTTAAAAAAAAAAAAAAAACACAAAAATAAAAATAAAGTCAATATACACCTACTAATATTGTCTTTTTCTTGTGCCCACTTCATTCCTAAGTTTCTGAAAAACATTGAAAATAGGTTCATAATAACACATACTTTAAGTTTAATGTGATGCATTTGCTCTAGACCAGCACATTTAAATCCAGTAAACTATCTGGGGTCCTTCTAATATTTTCTTGATTTCTTGGGTATCATTTTACTCATTGTTGGACCTTTTTGTCAAGTGAAATAGCTCATTTTGGATAGAAGATGGAACCAAATTAGCAACCAAATCACCCTGCATTCCCTCTGCCTTCTATTATCATTAAATATCCCCTGTCATAAAGAAAAGATCCTCTTTAGACTTCCTGTCTGAAGTTCCTGTTGAACGTTTTTGATTGTTTTATCCTTCTGCATGTGGACATCTTTTTTGCTTTTTAGTAACCGTTCATTCCTACTGATGCAGCTAATTATCTCACGTAATTTGTTCTTATAATAGAAGATTTGTTGTAGATGAACCATTTTTGGTGGTTTATTTTAATACATTCAAAAACATTTTTCCTTCAAGATAAAATGACTTGTTAAAAATTTCAAAATCTTTTGGAAGTCAATTTGTTTGTTAAAGTCTTTTGTACATATCCTCATATCCTGAATTAATACAATGGGGAATTTGACAGTTCCAAGAAGACAATTCCTTAAATAGGTCACTCTTTGATTTCACTTTTGGAGATTAAATTTCAGGCAAATTGTCCATTTGCATATCAACACTGCCTTTCAATAATTTGGTAGTTTCTATTAAGGGAAACATTGATTAAAATGAATTTTTCACAAATTATTCCTTAAACAACTACCTAGCCTGGTTAATACTTTCAGTATCAACATTTGAAATAATTTCTTTATATCAAATAGCCTGCTCAGTATCAATGTAGAGTTGATGCAGCCCATATTGAAGGCATACCACTCAAGTGACCTTTTAATTCTTAGAATATTAACTATAAAGGAATTATATACTGACTTGAAAAACAACTTGCTATTTCTATATTAATTTTCTAAATTCTTCTTCATATTTTCTTTATAGGAAAGAGAAGGGAATTCAACATGAATTTATTAATCTTTTCCTTCTGTGCCTGTCTTGAATCAAACTGAATCAGAAATAGTAAGTTTCACTTTTAATCTTCCATTAATATGTGAAAATGCAGATTCATATGAAACTTTCTCAGTTTCCCATAAGCTAAAAATGATGTATCTTTACTGAGCCAGTGTTATCTTCTAAATAACTGAAAACATTAACATGAAAGAATATCATGCTTTTCACAAGCAACTTTATTTTACTCAAAATTCCATTGTTTGTGCTATTCTTGTTGAAGAGTCACCAGCACAACAGAGTATACAATGAGATTAAATTTTACTTTGTTGAAAATTTTAATTTATAAACTGGGGAAAAAATCCAGATGTAGAATATATATTTACAGTGATAAACCAATTAGTTTATCCACTATTTTTCTGTATAAAACTTTGTCATGAAATTATAAAATAGAATTATGTACTTTCATAACTATAAGCAACTCACTTCATATTTGAGTTTCAGTATTTTTACAAAGATAAAATCAGGAGAAAGATAAATACTGGACAGTGTCACTAATATATGGAATATAAACTACAACACTAGAAATAGTGTTGAAAAACACTAGTGTTTTTCAGACTGACTCCATTAGCAGTTTCAACAGAGCCTTTCATTAAAATACACCCCCTCCCCTTTCATAAGAATATTGCATCTCTGTGCTTGACACAGAAACATTAATTCCAAAGGGCACCTGCACCCCTATGTTTATAGCAGCACTATTTACAACAGCTAAGCTATGGAAACAACCCAAATGCCCAAAAATAGACAACTGGATCAAGAAGTTGTGGTACATATACACCATGGAATATTACTCAGCAATCAAAAAAGATAAACACAAGTTTGCAGCAACATGGATGGAGCTAGAAGGGATCATGCTCGGCGAAATAAGTCAGAAAGAAAAAGAAAAATACTGGATGGTCTCACTCATAGCAGGAATTTAGAAAACCTAAATAAGGAAAAAGACTAATTAATATACAAAGTAAAAATCAAAATTAACAAGCAACTATAAACCAGAGACACACTATGGGGTGGGGTGGGGGGGAGAAGAAGGATTAGGGTTAAAATAAGGGGGGTGCAATTGTATGGGGAATATAACCAAAATGAAAATGCATACATAGTGTAAAAATGACAAATGATGTAAGACTTATATAAAATAAAATATTAAAAAAAAAAAAGAGCAACAGTTGAGTGTTACCCAGCCAGGCAAAGGCTGAGGAGAAATGAGAAACTAGGTGTTTTTTTCTGTTCTTTCCCATATCCAAAATCACTTCTATTTTGATAGTTTTGTTTTCATTTCTAAATAAGATAATTATTTATCCAGTTCTCTGAAGTAGATATTTCTATCATTAGATTATTTGAACAAAATTTCACAGCATCAGGCCTCCCCGGTGGCGCAGCGGTTGAGCGTTGGGTTGCGAAGCTGCCTGCAGCCTCTGCGGCGCCGGTTCGATCCCCGGCTGCTCCCCGGCCACCAGAGGAGGGTCCCGCATGGCGCGCAGACCTCTCCTGCCGCCCGCTGCTCCCCTCAGCAGTGTACTTAGGTCCTTCTGCCTGCTCTGCTCCCCGTTCTGGCTCTGGTGAATTCTCTCACCCTCCAGCACTTCTGACTGTACCCAGTGCATGTATAAACAAAACAAACAAACAAACAAATAAATAAAACATGCCTCTAAAAAAAAAATTCACAGCATCATATTTTCATACTTGACAAAATAAAGACATTATCTTTCTCCACTAAGATCTGAATTACAGCTGCTGAGAGGGGCAACCTCATGTGACATAAAGTCATTCTGGTGACCCATCTTATCTGTGGCTAGACAGAATTGATTAAACAGCTTGATGGCTGCACTTTGAAATTAATTAATTAGATTGTGGATGAAACTCATGGAAACAAAAGAGAGCCATTCATTCATAGAACTAATAAAATTTTATCAGTGTATCCATTAAAGAAAATGTGTTGTTTCTTTGTTCCAACAATACATATGCTGTATTTAAAATAATTCAAAGGATATGGCCCTGAAGGATAAATGGTTTTCCGGCTTTTCTGCTGTCTGCCATTCCATTGCCCTGCCTCATGGGGCACCTGCATTTGTTACATTGTTATAAGTTACTTGTTTACTTCTGTGGGCCATAGCTCAGTATTGATATAGTCCTCAAGAGAAGCAGAGGCAGGAGAGAGAGTGGAGAAAGAACTCCAGGAAAGTCCAGAGTGAAGACTTGCCTGGGGCTTGGAGGCCTTTCGGCCTCCTGGTCCCCAGCGCCCCCATGTTCCTGGTTGCTGCACTAAATGTAAAAGCTAAATAAAAGCCTGAGTAAGCCACCGAGGGCTCCAGGACTCTACCCAGTCTGCTTGAATCATAGAAATCCTGTAATGTCCCATCCTGCCACTACAGCCCACAGAGAAAGAAAGTCAAACCACATCAGTTCAATAGTATAGCTTTGTTTGAATTCTGACTTGGCCTCCAATGTGGTATAGATGCTGGCAACTCACTTCACATCTGAGTTTCAGTACTGTTACAAATCAAGATAAAATTAGGAGAAAGATAAATACCAGATGGTGTCACTATATTCCATATAGGAATATAAAGTAACTAAACTAATAGAGCACCAAGCAGAGGATGAGAGAGTGCAATGGAATATGGTGAACCATGGGTGATATGATGGTGGGTGAAATGCAGTGGTAATACTGATGAAGATATCCCAGTATTACCTCAATTTAATTGATCGATTAATTAATTAGCCACTTCACATCACTGTCATGAAAATTAGGAATAACATCAGAAGATCTAAATACTGTGGAGGAGGGCCTTCCTGGTGGCCCAGGGGCTAAGTCTGAGTGTTATCACCATGAATGAAGACCCACTGTGAAGGCCTGAGTTCAATCCCCGGCTAGGGAGGTGACCCACATGGCACAGCAGCCCTCTCCTGTCTTGCCCACTGCTCCCCTTAGCTGTATATTTCAGTAGATTTGCCTGTTCTGCTCCCTACTGTGTCTCTGGTGAATCCTCTCATGCCCCCTCACCTCCAGCCTGCATCCCACTTCTTCTATGCAAAAATAATAAATTAAAAATAAATCTTTTTAAAAATAAGTCGATACAGTGGATGAAATGAGAAGAGTCTCAATAAACGGTAACTACTAGCACTGTTTACAAGCATGACTCTGAGCTATGTACCAGGATAACATAAAAAATAAATGTAAACATCTCCTGTTTTCAAAACAAAAGGAATGGGTTGATCCAGGACACTGGTGAGCAGGGAGCAGGAAAAGGTACTACACATCTAACTTTGTAGTTGTTGTCTACTTTTATTTTAACTAAAGATTACTTGTACCAAATATTCCACATACCTGGCAGATAAATAAAAACATGCTAACATACACACCCATTCCATGCTACCATCTGTTAATATGCAATTATTAAATTCATTTGGTTATATACATTTTCTGCCATAAAAAGCAAAATAAAATTCAGATATGGAAAAATGTTTGAATTAAAGCGCTTTCTAGAGATGGTAACATTTTGTTGTAAACTTTGGAGTCTGATTATCACTGTAACTTATAAACTTTGGAGTCTGATTATCACTTGTTTAATTATTTTCAAAAATATACCTGTATGACAGGATATGAATTATGTTTTTCAAGAGTAAATATCTAGGCACAAATCTGTCCTCATTTGTGAATATAACATTTAGCCATTGGTGACATATGAAACCAGCTTTTAGTTATATTACTAATTATGCTCAAAAATTTTGTATAATCAGACCTGGGTAATGAAGAGTGATTTAGGAACAATGGTAGCATTTTAAACTCAAATTTAGTTTTATTTATATGAAAATAGGAAAAATAATGAACTATCAAGATATCTGTTACTATCAAAATTCTCTTACACATAAGAAATGGTACTGGAATCTTTAAACCTACTTTTATTTTTTAATTTTCAAATAGTGATCATTTTAATTTTCAAGTGTTGCATAAGAATGGATTTATAATGTATATTAACTATAACTATTTTTGTCTTTTTTTCAATCAATGTGATTAAAAAGTTTGCTAGAAGAGGTTTTGAATATAAAGTTTTATTCTGAGATGAACATTTCTAGCTAATGTCAAACTGTTTATAACCTTCCAAAAAATGCTCAGAGAATATGACTTTGGCAGTTTAATTGAGTGCTTCTGTAATAAAGCTCAAGTAATTGGAAAATTAAATTTCTGTCATGTGCTTATAGTAAAAAGCAAATTGTAATAATCATTGAATATTTAGTTCATATGAATTAAAGTTTAAGATTAAATTCTAGCTGTTATTAAGTACTGAAGTTTTTTCAAATGTATCAAATGTATATTTTGGGGTCTTTTTATGTGTTACTAAATTGCAACACTCTGTCCAAGCAATTACTAGGTGCAAGGGTTAATTTGGTACAACTAATATTCTTATTTTCTAAACATTGTTAAATTTGTTAATTACTTTAATGAAAAAAGAGAAAAGAACTCAGGAAACATATGAACAGAACACTGTACAAATTGTCAGAGAAATCCTTATTACACTTCTGAGACTCCATAAACAGTTACTATGTACCTAGACAGCAAATTCTCTTATCAGCACCCCTGGACCTGGAGTTCATAACATTTTGGAATTTCACTAAAATTCAATAGTAATACTGAAATCAGATTATCACACCCCCCCATATGTTAAGAAAAGTGATGTTGAGACATGAATAGCATATCAGATCTAGTGTAATTTATCAAAAGAAATTTTATTCTTTTTTGTATATTCTCATGTGTGTTGGAACCAGATTTTAGGGTTTAACAATGCTAAATTTTAATCAAATTCCTACAGCACCTGTTTGACATTTTTGATATTTTAATTTACTCTTTCTTTTTAACACAGGTATTTCATTCCCACCTTTTCTCAATCTGTTCAGTTATAAATTTATATGAAAGATGTGGTTGTCAGACATGATTGAAAGAACATTCAAGACCTATAAAGAGGAAGGAAATATTTGAATAAAAGCTCTAGTAATGAGAATGAGCCAGTCAGTTTTGGTATCTTGAAAGTAATCTAGCTGAGGTTTTGTTACCATAGCCTTTCACCAATAGATGGATGGATAGATAGATGATAGAGAGTGAGCGAGAGAGCGAGCGAGCGAGCGAACTCTTATGTGATTAGGAGTCTTCTATGTCTCCTGAGATCTTAATAAGAATGTTTATAATTTCCCATCTGTGAGTATATCACAAATATCCCAACATACAATTTGTCATTACACATTAGATATTCATATTCCTAAAATTCCCTTTAATTTATAACACCATCATTAAATTCCATCTTCTCCTCTTTCATCTTTATTTTTCTCCTCTCTAGAAACAATAATCAAAGCATAATCTTATTTTCAGTCATTTTCCTATAATTCTGTATTCAAGAATTTCTTTCAAGCAGCTCACCAATGTATTTTTCCAAAGATATTTTATCCCTGAGAAATGTTCTGGTACCTGTGACAAAGGTAATTATTTTTGATCTTATATAGCGAAATCAGTATCAATACTGATATTGATACTGCTGATTATATTTTGCACATTGTATGGACCAAGAGGGTGAATTCTGAAATCAGACTAATGGGTTTAATTTGCAGTACTACCACTTACTCTGTTCAGTTTTTTATCTTCTACTGAACCCCAAAGAGAATAAAGAGAATAAAGTTCACCCTATAGAGTTGTTGGAGGATTAATGGAAAAGAGTATTAAATACTGATTACTATCTCTAGTCTATCAAAGGGTACCATTTCTTCAAATATAAAATGAAGATAACAGTATCTGTTTCATAAAGCTATTATGAAGTATAAGTGAAAAAATGCAATTCAAATGTTTTGTACAGTAAGTAGCACATGGCACACAATAGTGAACAGTATATTTTATTGCTACTATTAGTAGAAAGCCTTGATTTATCAAGCAATTAATTATAACAATACTTGTCCATTATTTATATTAATTTATTTGTTTTATTATTTTATATAGATCATATTAAATGATAGCTTTTAAAAATCTATTCTATGAACAAGCCTGTACACTAAGTCCACAAATTCAGGTATAGTCATTAGCATGTATTTTTATATATATATATATATATATATATAAATTCATGCCCTTTTATGCTCCTTGATATCCAAACCATTTTTAGTAGTGAATTTCACATTAAGAAAAAAACAAATAATCTGTGATCCTTGTTAACTACTAATCTAGATGTTCATGAAAGAATGACAATCTTCTTAGAATAGACTTCACATAGATTACAGTTTTGTATGTATGTGTGCACATATATACATGTATATGCCATCATATAACTATATACTAACATATATTTACATGTGTATTATACTTTTGTGTATTATATATTTACATGTGCTTGTGTGTATAGACCCAGTTAATACACGGAACAATAAAATAGAAAAATTAGGGCCTCCCCTGGTGGCACAGGGGGTTGAGCACTGGGCTGCGAAGCTGCCCGCAGCCTCTGTAGCCCCGGTTCGATCCCCGGCCACCAGTGAGGGTCCCACATGGTGCACAGACCTCTCCTGCCCCACTCTGCTCCCCTCAGCAGTGTACTTCGTCAGTCAGCCTGCTCTGCTCTGCTCTCCTCTCTGCCTCTGGTGAATTCTCTCACCCTCCCGTGCTTCTGACTGTACCCAGTGCTTGCATAAATAAATAAAATTTTAAAAATCTAAAATAGAAAAATTATAAAAATAATGATATTAAAGTAAAATTTTCAAGTTATGAACTTAAAAAAGTATATGTGTTTTGTTATATATCACATAGAAAGATTAAGGCAAATCTAGCATTTATCAAACAAGTTATAATCAGATAGAAGAGAGTAACTCAAGTAGTATAAATACATTTTTAAAATACCTTGGCTAGATTCATACTGATTTTCTTGGTTCAGCTTTTGAAGTATGACCAAGAAGTAATTCCTAAAGAGCTTTGCTTATTAAAATGATTTGCTATTATAACAATAACACAATCTTATTCGAGATAGACTCTGAAAGAATCAGTGCAATTGCTCTACCCCTGGCCTCCAAGTCTAGCATTAACATTTTTTAAGACATAGCTCTAAGTTCATATCCTCTTGCTTTCAAGCCAATTTTTAATTGAATTCAGTTAGTTTAATTGCTCCTCAGAGATGTCCATAAAATGTGCTCTCCCAGATTTCCTAGCAGAAGTACCATTGTCTCTGCTCAGCATTCCCAAGCAGACAGCAAAACTGCCATCAAGTCCTGTCTAGCTCAATGACTCTTTAATGTGATCATCTCATGTGCTTTGTATTCCAATTATAATTTAAAAAGAATTAAATTCTATTTAAATGGATAGCATCATCTCTTGGTATACTTGATGGAAATCTGTTTCAGAACCTTGTATCTCTTTAAGGTAGCACAGTTAAAAAAAAAAAGTATGTCATATTATATTACCTTAATTTTATATCATCCATTTTACTTCCCTTTGTAATTTAATCCTACATTATCTTTGATAGTCACTAGCCAAATATAACACGGTGATTCATTTTTGCCATATACTCTTCATAGGTGCAGTGTTAAAATTTTACATTTAAAGATAGATTTGAAAATCCAGGATTGGGCCTTCCTGGTGGTGCAAGGGGTTAAGACACAACCTATGAAGTTGTCTGTAGCCACTGTAGCACGAGTTCAAACCCCCGGCTGGCCAGGGAGCAAACCACATGGCATAGCAGATCTCTCCTGACTCACCTGCTGCTCCTCTCAGCAGTGTACTTCAGTCACTCTGCCTGTTCTGTTCCCCACTCTGTCTCTGATGAATCCTCTCACCCCCCACACCACTGGCCTGTACCCCAGCTCTTATATGCATAAATAAATCTTTAAAAAAAATAAAAATCCAGGATTTTTTTTTCAATATTATAGAGCCGATTTTAGAAGTAGGCTATTCACAGAAGCAGGAAAATTTATTTGTTATGGTGTTGAAATATCTTCAGGAATGGATTCTAGGTTTATAAAAGCATTAATAATAACACCATGAAAGAGTATATTTATATTCTATGATGTAGACAATTCCCATGCATTTGGCCATGTACATCGATCTTTCGAAAGCTAAGACTGACATTATTATTCCCATTTTGTAGATCAAAAGTCTGCAAGCAAAGACATTCAGGCTAAATTTGATTAACCCCTTGTTTCTATAAATAAAATTTTATTGAATTACTGACATGCCCAGCCATTTACATAGTTTCTAGCTGCTTTGCACCTCCAAGGCCTGAGTTAAGTAGTGCTGACACAGAAGTTTAGTCTACAAAATATTTACTATCTGATCTTTTACAGAAAATGCTTGTCCAACCCTGTTATAAATGCCCAGGCTAAAATAGAGAAAATTAACTAATGTCCTATATTTATATGTCTAATCTAATGCACAAGTGGCATTACTTGAAGGCAAATCCAACTCTTTTAGTCCAAATCCAGAATTACATTATATATAATATCATCTGAACATTAGCTGGAAATACCTGTCTCAATGATGGATACTTCATTATCTGAAACCTAGAAATAATAGAAAGGATCTGAGAGAGACAACTAGGATATCAGACAACATACTTCGTGGGAAAGATATGGGTCCCAAGGACCTGGCAGTACAAGGTTGAGCAACTCCTGCCATAGGGTTATGAAACTTTTCAGATGCCAAAATTAAGGAGCAAAATGCCCACAGGTAAGGAAGCACAGATTAGAAGATACTGACAATCTGAAGCCCATATTCAGCAGCCAGCAAGTATTTCCTGTATGCCTGGGTTACTCTGGTTCTTAGCCAAATAGTTGAGATGGACAGTAATGCCAATATCGCCTAGAGATTGTGGATTCCTTTTCCTTCTCTCCTGACAATTTGTGTTTATATAACCCCTCAAAACTTAAAATCGTTACATATATTTTCATTATAAACTGAGGAAAACTCATCATTGCTGTACTTACCAAACAAGTCCTTTGCCCTACTCATTTGCAAAGTACACAGAATAATATTTTCTAAAAGACATTTTGGAGTAGCTTTGCATTTGGTGAAGGCAAATCAGGTTGTTTAACATTTTTCTGTCTCAACAGTCCATTTTTGGATCCTTGTCTACACTCTGCTTATTTCAATACTGGTCCAAACTCACCCTTAACTTAGTCTCATAATTTAGTAATTTAACAAGTACTTTAACAAGAAGGATTTGGTCACATTTAGAAATAAATGAAAATATAAAATGCAAAATATGATTTTGATTGTTTTAGAGTAGTTGGAAATTAGACACAAGTTAAGGAAACTTTTGAAATGGTTTTATTATACTATGAACTTAGATAATTTTAAATTCCAAGTAAAGGGCCTCCCCGGTGGCGCAGCGGTTGAGCGCTGGGTTGCGAAGCTGCCCGCGGCCTCTGCGGCGCCGGTTCGATCCCCGGCTGCTCCCCGGCCACCGGAGGAGGGTCCCACACGGCGCGCAGACCTCTCCTGCAGCCCGCTGCTCCCCTCAGCGGTGTACTTAGGTCCTTCTGCCTGCTCTGCTCCCCGCTCTGGCTCTGGTGAATTCTCTCACCCTCCCGCGCTTCTGACTGTACCCAGTGCTTGTATAAACAAAACAAACAAACCAGCAAACAAATAAATAAAGCATAAAAAAAAAAGATATTGAATAGCAAACATTACATTAAAAAAATAAATTCCAAGTAAATTGTATTAATATGACATATATAAATTGTTTTTGGAAAACATCCATTTTATTTTGAGACTGAAGGATAGGATCCAAGTAACTTGAAAACTAATTAAGGATTCATGCCCTTTACTATTCTCTATACCTTATTCACTTATTCAATGCTCAGAATCTATTATGTACCAAACATTATTCTTGGTCCTGGAGGTGCAACAGTGAGTGGAATAGAAAATTTCCCTGCTCTCTAGGTGCTTCTATCATGAAGTGATAGGTGTTATTATTGAGAATAAGTCACATGTAGTGACCAATTATGTGGATGGGAACAACTGTTTTTAATAGCTGTTCAGAGAGGAACTCTCTGCTCTGTGCGTGGAAATCCAAAGTAGAAAAGTCAGTTAAAAAGATATATGGAGCCAGAAGTATTTCAAATGGAAATAACAAATGCAAAGTGATGAGATAGACACGTGCATACTGTGTACTTGAAACCAAAAGTAGATTTGATTGAGTGGGACTGTTAATGGAAGATGAAGTCAGAGAGAACTGTATAGGCAATCATCGAGTTTCCAAATAAGCAAACAAACCAATAACCAATCAAACATATTTTTGACTGGTGGGGCACTGTTGTGTTCTCTAATCCAATAACTCTTTTCCAAAATCTTTGAAGTCTTAAAGGCTTTCTTCTGCTCATTGCGATCAAATTTTCTATACTACTAATAGGTATGTGGGATTTTATCATAGAACTTACCATGTTATTTCAACAAATACCATGATAGTAAAACATATTTTACTTTCTTATTCCAACCTTTGTGCATGGTTTGACAATTTCAAAGAATTTTATTATCTTATTAAAGGTCAAGATTTTTAATGTGGTTTTCTTGAATAAAAATTATATTTTAGTTAGCACAATGTTTCTTTATATTCATCTAAAATTTGTGTTTCTCTTTATAATGCTTTATTTCTCTAATGGACTTATATGCCCCACTTAAAAATGTTTGCTTCAATAAATTATGATTTAATATATGTTGACATGTATGTTTAAATTACTTTGGCTTATAAATTAAAAACTTCATAAGAGACTGTTTTAGAATCCATTCTTACATGCATAATAATTGGAAAATGGATAATTTTCTCATTTGCATATATTTTAAAATTTATGGACATAATTCTTAAGTTTTGCCTATACAAATTATATAGATATATATATGTCCATAAAAATATTCATTAAAAACATAAACAGTTTGAGGAAGAAAATATTCAGAACTAAACATGGTAAGATTTTTATTTAAATCATTCATATTGTTGCTTATGTATAAGTACATTTAAGTACATATGTACAATTGTATCAACCTACACATAATATTTTTAACGTATCTAGAATTAACCCCATCCTAAAGCTGTTATATTTATTTCCTTTGGTGTATATTCTTAGTATCTGTGTATCATATATTATATGCCTTTGAAAAAATTTTAACTTTACAGAACATTTTTATACCATAGTGTGTTTACTCCATATTTCTTCGAAATTCGACAAGTACATTAGATCTCTTTACATAATTCACTTCAATAAGATATTGCAAATATATTTAAAAAATCTTGAATCTATGCTTCACTAGACAGTTGACCCCTTTTACCTGACTTCTTCCTCCTTCCCTCTGATGACCCCTATTTGGTCTTATAGTCTAAAAGTTTATTTTTGTTTAGTTCTTTCATTTCTTTGGTTTGTCCAGATACTACAAATGTGTGAAATCATGTGGTGTTTGTGTTTCTATGTCTGACTTACTATACTAAGCATAACACCTTCTAGGTCCATTCACTTTACTGCAAATGGGAGGATTTCATCTGTTTTTCTTTATAGCTAAGTAGTATGGAATTGCTCAGTGTTCTTGGTGGAATTTGTCACTCTGTGGATTTCACCACTTTGGGGGTGGGTTGTTTTCTGTAATGACTCATTAATCATTTCTAACCCCACCTCTGGTTCCTAGACTTGTGAAATTTCCACCTTACATTTCCTATTCTAAGTTCCAATCAGTACTCTTTATTGCATTTTTCATTCCATCCTCTGTATCCCTCATTTCCAGGAATCTGTTTCGTTCTTTTCTATGATTTCTATCTTTCTGCTGAATCTCTCATTTCATTGATGTATTGTTTTCCTGGTTTCACTGCATTGCCTATCTGTCTATTCTCTTATAGCTCAATGATCTTCCTTAAAGGAATTCTTTAGAATTTTTTGGCAGACAATAAATAAATCACAGTTTCTTTGGGGTCAGATATTAGAGAACTACTGTGTTGCTTTTGTGGTGTCATGTTTCTTTGATTTTTTTTTTGTGTTCCCAAAATCCTGTACTCATTTGAAGAAGCAGTCACCACCTCCAGCCTAAACTTGATAGTTTTAGGAAAGAAAAACATTCTACTACACTAAAGACTGATAAATAATCAATATATAATGAAAAAAAAATTGATTCTTCCCTAAGAATCTAGAGAAATAATATTTAAAAAAAGAACGACATGGGCCTCCCTGGTGGCACAGGGGTTTGAGCACAGTGCTCTGAAGCTGTCTGTGGCCTTTGTGGTACGAGCTCAAACCCTGGCTGGCCGGGAGCAACCCACATGGCACAGCAGACCTCTCCTATCTCGTCCACTGCTCCCCTCAGTGTATTTCAGTACATCTGCCTGTTCTGCTCCCTGCTCTTGCGCTCTCTGATGAATCTTCTCACCACGCCCCCCCTCCCTCCAGTGACTCTGGCCTGTACCCCACTTCTAAAAAAAAATGACATGTCTTATTTGCTTAGCAACAGAAACATTTTATTTCCTATTAGTAGTCTAGCTAGAGATTCTGAGGTTAGGGACTCCAGGGCTTTCTCATGCTTTTCTAGAGATGTTTTTGCTCCACACTTCTTGTTCCCTTTTATGGGGGGAGATTCTTAAGAATGCATGCTTTCTCTCCATAGAGGGAGACAAGTGCTGAGAGTGACCTGTCTTCCCACAGCCAGTATTTTGTGAACTGGCTTCTTGATAGAATCTGTGATGGTAGAATCAACTGTGAACTGGTTAGTAGCATGCTTAAATGAGTTTTGAGCCCTGGTTGCTCCCAATCTTTCCTGAACCTTCAGCACTGCATATCATCTGAGTATTCTGGGAATGGGTAATAAAGAAGTAGGTCACTGGGTAGTGTATTGTATAGGTGGGTGAGGCAAGGCACTTATTCACAAATTCTATCTTCCATGAGAGAAATCACAGACCAAAGGTGTTTCTTAGGCACTGACCTATGCCTGTGTCACTTAAGGGGAGGGGAGAGGTGGGTGAAGGGAGATGTTCTTTTTACACTTTTGTTACATCCACTTTGGAATTTTTTTCTTTAACAGTGTCCTGAAACTTCTCTGCTCAACTTTCATACTCCCACAAAGATTTGCTTGTCTGTGAATGACTGTCAAAATCAATACTCTGTGGGAGGATGACAGTTGAACACTCTTCTACCATATTACTGATATCCCATTCTCAAGCCTTGTCATGGTATTTAAATCTTTTCACCAAGAAAGAGACAGTTCTCCTGCCTGCCTGTGACTATGCAGGTTACTCTCTTTTTGTTTCTCCTTTTCCTAATAAACCTGTCCTTTCAAAATATTATAAAAATATTTTCACCAAGAATTTTTAAAAAGAATATAATGTGGTTGTTTTTCTAAAAAAAAAAGAGAAGAAAAAAATATTGTATTCATCATCACTTTCAATGACTATCTAAAACTGGATCATATGACTTTGCCATAATCTACTTAAACTTCTCTCCTGATTAATCATTTTTTAAAAGATTTATTTTTATTTATCTTCAAATACAAGAACTGGGGTGTACACCAGAGGTGCAGGGGGGTAAGAAGATTCACCAAAGACAGAGTGGGGAATAGAACAGGTGGAACCACTGAAATACACTGCTGAGGGGAGCAGAGGGCAAGACAGGAGAGGTCTGCTGCTCCATGTGGGCTAGTTCCCTGGCCGGGGATCAAACAAGTGATATGGTGGCTAAGACTTCAACCCCTGCACCACCATAGAGGCCCCTGATTGATCATTTTGGATGTCTCCAGTAGTTGTTACTATATTACCATGTTATACTGCAATGATAAAACTTTTGTGTACATTTCTCCTTTTTTTTTTAGATTTATTTATTTATAGAACTGGGGTACAAGCCAGAGGCGCAGGAGGGTAAGAGGATTCATCAGAGACAGAGCGGGGAGCAGAACAGGTGGACGGACCAAAAACAATGCTGAGGGGAGCAGCGGGCAAGACAGCAGAGGTCTGCCACACCATGTGGTATCTCCCTGGCCGGCTGGGAATCGAAAGCATACTGCTGTGAGTTTGTCAAAAGATCAGAAACAACATATGTTGTTCAAAAAGATCAGAAACAACAAGTGTTGGCAAGGATATGGAGAAAAAGGAACCCTCCCATTCTTTTGGTGGGAATGTGAACTTGGCCAGCCCACAGGAAAAATAGTGTGACAGGTTCTCAAAATATTAAAAGTAGATCAACCTTATGATCCAGCAATTCTATTCCTCAGTATCTATCCTAAAAAATACAAAAAAACAACAAAGGTGACTTACTATTGACTTATTAAGTAACACTAAGAAAGGCAAATATATGATCTTGTTTATAGGTGGCATGGGAACACAAAAGACCAAGCTTATAGATACAGAGAACAAATTGGTGGTTCCCAGGTTCTGGGTTTGGTGAGTGGGCAAAGTGGCTGAAGGGTCCAAAATGTACTTCCAGGGCCTCCCTGGTGGCGCAGCGGTTGAGCGCTGGGTTGCGAAGCTGCCTGCGGCCTCTGTGGCGCTGGTTCGATCCCCAGCTGCTCCCTGGCCACCGGAGGAGGGTCCTGCATGGCGCACAGACCTCTCCTGCTGCCAGCTGCTCCCCTCAGCAGTGTACTTCTGTCCTTCTGCCTGCTCTACTCCCTGCTCTGGCTCTGGTGAATTCTCTCACCCTCATGCATTTCTGACTGTACCCAGTGAATGTATAAACAAACAAACAAATAAACAAAACAAACAAACAAATAAATAATACATGCCTCTTTAAAAAAAAATTTAAAAAAACCCCTGCAAAATGTACTTCCAACTATAAAATAATTAAGTCATGGAATGTAATGAATATACACTGTGGTAACAATAGTTAATACTACTAAAGTCTATATTTGGAACTTTCTTAAGGAATAGATCCTAAAAGTCCATATCAAAGAAAAAAACATTTTGTAACAGTCTATGGTAATGGGTATTAACTAAGTTTATTATGGTAATTATTTCATGATAGATACAAATATTGAATGATTATGTTGTTCACCTGAAACTAATATTATATATCAATTACACTTCAATGAAAAAAAAAAACCTAATTGGTAATATAAGAACTTTGACATGGATAAAGGAGAAAAAAAAAAAAAAAAACAAAGTCACACTTTTACCAATGATCTAGAGTCTGGGTTTAGAATAATTTAGTATCTCTAACCTCTGGTAATAGACAAAAACGAAATGACAAAGGCAAGTTAAATTCAGGAGCAAATTGATATAGAAGAGATTTTTTACTCTGGATTATGCAACAGCATCCAACTGACCTCCACTTTTCTCCTCTCAATGACTGCTTTTCATGGTGCTAAAACATTATTTTGGAATGGCATCATCCATTTCAGAAAATTTTGATCATGTTGAATGTATACTTATTTGTGTTTGTTTTAAGATGTTCCTTTAGCTTTTATCCCATCCACCCAGGCAATTATGTTTCTCTCCAATCAGAACTATTTATTTTTATCAGTCCACAATTGTGTCATGATAATTTTTCTCTCCAATTCTTCATTCTGGTTATTTCTTAGCTGTAAATTAAATTGAGTTCAATAATTATGTTCACTGAGCTCCTCCTCTCTATAAAAGAGGCATGAAAGATCCTGAAATAAATCCACACACTACCCTGATTGCTGCACACAATGTCTTTTACATGCTGCGTATGGAGAGGATATACAAGTTAAGAAATGAATAAAGGAATGGTGCTATTACAAATGCTTGTCTACCTTTCCCTTCGCTCTTCATTTTTCAAAAAGACTAGAGGTATTAAGATTCATTTTTTTTCCCATGAAGCTTTCCTTAGCTACTCTAATTCTTAATATTTTCTTCTTCTAGGCTCTTATGGTCTATACCCCTTACTATTTAAATTGTGATCAAAGGGTCAGAGATTATTACAAATGCAGACTCCCAAGTCCCACTCAAAACCTACCAAGCCAGGGTTTGCCTATTAATGGAGAGCTTTGATGATTTAGAAGTACATAAGCAAATGTAAGAAGCAGTGGTGTATACCATGATTTTTTTTTTCTTGATATATCCTCAGTATTATTGCCTCTTGTTTCCTTAACTAATTAATCTCTTAACTGTCAGGCACAGATGTCATCATATGCCTCTGATCTCCTTTTGGCAGTTATCAATGTGTTTAAGTCCTAAATAAAGTCATGTTTATTGATCATGTTCATACATTGCCAAAACTTTAATCATTTATAAGCATTATGTTTAGTATACAAATTAGTAAAAATGGGAAATTGTGTTTATCATAATTGAACCCAATCATCAAAGAAAATATTTAACACTGAAACAGTCATCTGATACACAATCTATTTTGAAAAATTTCTTCCTTTCTAATAATGTTTTTTATAATTTTTAAAAAAATACCCAGAATCCAGTAAAATTTAAAGCATCAAATTTACTTGTGAAGTCTCCTTTCATTTCAAAGAACTATTCCCTATTTTCTGGGGGATGGGCTTTCAAGATGCTAATATTTAATTTCAGATCATTTGTTTTTTTAAATGTCTCTCAACTTGAATTTGTCTCATAATTATCTCTCATTGTGATATGTATACTAAATATTTTTTTGGAAATAACACTAAATAACTCCTTTCTTAGTGAATATTAGGAGGTCTAAAATGTCAGTATGCTCTATTATGGGAAGTTTTTAACTTTGAAAGCTTGATTGAGGTGTCTGATAGATTTCTCTTTTGCTAAGATATCATCTTCTTTTTATATTCAGTAAGTACTAACAAGATATCTTTGAGATTATGCAAATATTCTATTCCCCAATAATCATCCAACAAATGGATTTAACATTAAGTAATGATTCCTTTCTATATTTATTATTTTAGTGGTTTTTAAAGGTAATGTTAATGCTATTTTTTCTACACATAGTATTCATTACTTTTCTTTAAAGAAAGGCTTTCTCTTACTTTCTCCATTGTCTTTAATATATTTAATAACTCATTTAACACACACACATTTAGTGTGTTTACTTCAGTATTGTCATTATGATTCATGATCCTCAGAGTTCCTAATCCATAGGAATGGTTTCAAGCTGATTTGTCATGTATATATTCTATTCTGGTTTTGAGAACCTCTTTACTCTCAACATAGCAAGATGATATTCAAACTTACCTTAACTTGCCCTTTTTATAACTTAGTCCTGGAACCTGCCATTTCTTCAGTAATTATTTATCATGTCCCTTTTTTTGGTGAGTGGTAAACCAAGATATGCTCACTGCTATTCTATTAGAATTATTGCTTCTAGATCCTTTTAGCTACCAATAATAAGAAAGTCATGTATTCATATTAATATTACAAGTTCAAAGTCATTCACTGAGTTCTTTCTCTCCTTCCTGCATTTTATATAATATCCCTATTCCTCACATTGAGAACCTTAGTTCTAAACAATATCTATTCATCCATTATATATTCATTTAGTCTAGTTTATTACAGACAAAAAGATAAGAGTTAAAACAGTACCACCCATTCACCAAGCATGTTTCAAGTATTTCTGCAGTTCATTGTATCCTTAGATTAGATTTCTTAAAGGGAAAAGGTTAACGGGACAGCTCAAGATTACTTTGAATTGTGTCCAAAATGATTTGGACACATTACTTTGTACAAAATTACTTTTACATATGTTATTGATTTAATATTCAAATAGGTTCATTGGGCTTTGTTTCTTCTCAAGTTTTAAAGGTTCCCCCATCATTTACTTTATAATGATATAAAATGACATTATATAATGAGGCAAAATCAAAGAAATCTCATTATCTTTGCTGTTTCTTGCATCTCCTCACAAATTTCCTGTAGGTAACCAATTATACCAGTTCATTCTTCCTGAATTTCTTTTAGGAAGTGAAGCAAATCTGCATATACAGTCTAATTTCTCTTTCATTTTTACATAAAGCATTATATTATATAAACTTTTTGAATTTGGCTTAAAAAATAAAGATTAATCCTCAATATCACTACATCAGCTTTTAGAGCTTTTCCACATTCTTTTAAAAAACATCTGCAAATTCACTTTATGCCTGAAAATCATGGTTTTTCAGTTATCTCTGTGGGCAACGACAGTGTTCCAAATATTTTGCTACTATAAATGGTGCCACAATCAATAATCTTGTGTTGTGATATTTAAAGACATACTTAGAGGCACATCTCCAGGATATATTCTTAAAAGTGGGATTACTGGATGGATCAGAGGGTAGATGCATACTTAGCTTGTGAGGTATTTCCCAAGTTCTCTCCTTAAGGGTCATTAAGGACCAAATATTTGTATTCACTCTCCCTATGTTCAAATGTTGATACTTTAACCACCAATGTGATGGTATTTGGAGATGGATGCCACTGGGGGGTAACTGGGTTTAATAAGGTCATGAATGTGGGGGCTTCATGATGGGATTTGTGTCTTTATTGGAAGAGAAAGGGACAAGTGAGGGCAGAATGAAAAAGCTACTCTCTGCAAGCCAGGAAGAAGGTGCTGGGATCTCAGAAGTTCAGCCTCCAGAACAAGAAGAAAATAAAATTCTATCACTTAAACCATCCTCTTGATATTTTGCTATGGTAGCCTGAGCAAACTGAAACAAGGATCTTCTGTACAATAAAGAAGCTCCTTATCCTGCGTTAGAGAATCATGATGAAAACTTCATACAATTCCAATGACAAGTATACACTTTCTTCATCCTGTTCCTAAAAATGCATATAAGAATAATGTATGCAAGACTGATGTCGCTGATGTCTGATATAAGGAAAAAAGTATAAAGTCAGAAAAAGGATCTCGAAAGATATATTCAAAAAATAAGACTATGACTGGAGATTAGAAATTAATAAATATCTTTAGCTTGAGGTTAGAAATTTAAAGAAATAAAATGCAGCTACAACTATTCAAAAGAAATACTTCATTTCTAAAGTGGATCTTTTGTAGGGCCTCCCCAGTGGCGCAGCGGTTGAGCGCTGGGTTGAGAACCTGCCCGCAGCTTCTGCGGCGCCGGTTCGATCCCCGGCTGCTCCCCGGCCACCGGAGGAGGGTCCCACAAGGCGCACAGACCTCTCCTGCGGCCCGCTGCTCCCCTCAGCAGTGTACTTCGGTCCTTCTACCTGCTCTGCTCCCCGCTCTGGCTCTGGTGAATTCCCTCACCCTCCCGTGCTTCTGACTGTACCCAGTGCATGTATAGACAAAACAAACAAACAAATAAATAAATATAAAATAAACATGCCTCTATAAAAAAAATTAAAAAAAAGATCATTTAAAGTGGATCTTTTGTATTGCCTGTGTTTATTCAGCTGTTTAAATCTTTCTCCTGAATTTAATAGAAAGCAATATAATAGCAGAGAAAACTATATGCTGTTATTATAACTTGCCCTTACTTTTTTCATAATCACAAAATTTAATTTTGAAAACTTAATTTACCTTTGAAATAGTATTAAACTTAAAATGCAACTTTCAACACTCATGATTATCATCAATATTCTCTTCTTCCATGCACAGATGAAAATAAAATAAACTGAAAACTCAACCAGTTAGCTTTTAATAAAGTATCTTTAAAAATTTATATTTATTTAACAATCAGTATATTTCATATGTTCTACACTATTCCTATAATTATCTTTAAGTACATATTTTACAGTATAGGCAATATACAATTTTATACTTATTGCTCCTATCAAATTTTGACTGTCATTATCAGTTATCAATTTAGAAAGCTCGATTTGATGAAATCTATAATCTATTACCTTGCAATGATAAACTGATAGTCACAATATTTCAGGGTTTGTATGACTTACATATGGTGCAAAACATTTAAAAATGTTTTTTTTAAAAAAACATTTAAAAAAACAATTAAAAATTTTACTATTTCTAATTTACTATTATTTCTATTTCACTATTAGGAGAAATGCTAAAATGGAGGATTGGATATAGTATTATTAATTTCTCATTCATAGTGGGTATATATATAATCAATCAAAAGGAAAAAGTGCTGGGGGAAGCATAGAGTTTGAGAGAAACATGGAGTTTGAGATCTTGTTCAAACCAAAAAATATATATGTTAATCAAATGATAATTTGGTATTCTGTATAATATTTTCACTACAATAGTGGTTGAAATATTTGAATTTATGTGTGGCTTTTTTGCAAATTACCTTATTCCTATGCCTGTGTTTATTTTAGAATACATCTGCAAAATTCTGAAAATAAACCCTTACTTTAGAAGGTGAAATTGTTAAAAATAATTCTCTTACCAATTTGTTTTTCCCAAAATGAGTATATTTTCAGGTCAGTGATTAAAACTTACTTTTATATTTCCTTAATGTCATAGCCCCACTTTCATACCTATTCATCCTTGTAAGATAATTGTATGTACTATATGTTATAGACAAAATTGTTCATGCAAAAAGGAATTCTAGATGTCTTTATATATGCAGCATAAGGCTGTAAATTTAATAGAGGAAAATATTTTTATGGAAAAAGGATAAAGAAATATTAAACAATCTTCACACGTACACATCATAGGGATAAATTTGACCATAGCGATAATGTAAAATCAAGGGTTTCTGTGCAGTGAAAGAAAACACACAAGATTGAATGGAAAAACACATCGTCATAACTAACATGTTGTATATCTTGAATATACAAGTGATTCCTTTCCTAAAGTGGCAAAAGCATCCCAAACAGAAAATGAACAAATGCTCATGAAAAAGCAATGCCCAGAAAAGTAAATCCCAAATCTTATGAGTATATGAAGAAATGATCAAAGTTATTATTATCATATAAATGCAAATTAAAACTATTGTTGTGCTCTCACTATTCTACTTTTAGTCTAACCAAAGTGGAAAGGATCAGTGCAGTATCAGATCTGGGCATGCTCAGGCCCCTCTGGTGGGATTTGAAGATTGGTACAGCCATTCTGGAGAAAAGTGTGCTGTTGCTTAGTCATCAATTACCTTTCAGAAAAGAAGTCCCAGAGTAATTTTTATACAGATCCCTAGAGGATTATATATCTGTATGTTCCTTGCAGAAAGTTATTACTGGATTGAGCAGTTTGAAGTATTTTGAATATCCATTGCAAGAGAGTGAAAAGTAAAATGTGCCTGACACATGCCTTACTGTACAGCAGTCAGAAGCAACTGATTTGAAGCCTACAGGGTAACAAAGGCAGATCTTAAAAATATTGTAGTTAGAGAGGAAAATTGAGAAAGAGCATTAGCTATATAACGTATTTACCTTCATGAAAATTAAAAATACAACCACACAAAACAGTAATATACATTCTGAAAGACCACAGGCAGACAATGGTTTCTCATGCAGTGAGGTTGAAGAGGCGTGCAGGATTGAAGGAAATAATTAGGAAAGATGGGAACACCACGACAACACCCCACTATCAATTGTGTGGTTTATTTTGGACCTTAACGATAGATCCAGACCCACTAAATAAGAGACAGCATGCTTGAGGTTTTAATAACAAAATGTGGAATAAATATAACCCCTAAATGACTGTGAATAAATAACTACCTGATAATTTTAATACAATAGAACAAGGGTTTTAATTATGAAGGATTAGGATTTAGTCCAGTGGTAGATTTATAAACCAAGATATCATCAGCTAAAATTCTTATGCTCAATTTTTAAAAATAACTAATAATCCCACACATGGAACAAAAATCTTCAAAATTTATATACTGGGGAATGTGCTGACCAGAAGTCAGTTGAGAGAGTTACTGAGTGTGGGTTTTAAATTGGTCAGCAACAGGAAGATAAAGCATGGATTAGTGATTGATATGAAATTGCACTATCCCCAAAAGAATTCTGACCAAAGTAGAGTGGCATCTCCACATTGAATACCTTATAAATAAAACATTTTTTAACTTTCATGTGCCATCTGAATGAACAGGATTCCTAGTCATGTAAAGAGGGTCCTACCTTTATGGGTCTATAATATCTACTAATAGGAGAATTTTCCTATATCAGATGCACAGACTGAAGGAAAGTATGATGGAGGAATTTTATTAGTAGTTACTTAGACCTGGGGAAAATAATTGAGCTTTCACTACAGAGTTCCAATCAACTTGGTTTCTTCTGCCTAGGTATTCCACTTTGGATGTGCTATTACATTCATATTTATTTAGCTTTTAATATAGAATTAATGGTAGTGTTATGTTACTCCAGTCAACTGGAATAGTTAATAGTCTTTATCTCATTTGAAACTTTTTTTTAGTGATTTTATAAAATGATCAAAATATATTAGCTCATTTCAGAACTGCAAAGTAACTAGCAATTTACGTTGAGGATTTCATAAATTTAAAACAAGTCTTGGTGTTGAAAACAATTACACCATTAAAATTTTGTGACTATAACATGTTAGAAAAAGCAAATAATTAACTCTGTGACCACAGATAGATAATCTGCTGAAAATAATTGGGTAGAGATGAAAATTCTCTGCTTCACTTAATGTACTATTTTTCTATCTCATGGTCTGACATACTTGCGAAAATATATTTCTAAACAAGAATAACACAATTTCTTATAGGATATTTGTTGTTTTTGTGCTTGCTGACTTCAAATTGAACCAAAGGACTTGGTTTAGGCTAGATGAGTTGTAATCTCTCCTCATGCTAAAATTAAACCTGAAGGTCTGAATAGTAGCAGAAAAGGAGGTTCTGAGAACACCAGGATATCTTTGTCTTTATTTGTAGGATTTAACAACCTAATATAATTTCATTATAATCCCCCCCTTACATGAATGGACGAGGAGGTCAGAAAAAGGCTAACTTCTGGAGTTGGAGAAACGAGTGTTTCTCAAATTTGATGCATGAGTTAATTTTTAAGATTATATTAATGTTGAGACAAAGTACTTGATTTAGAAGTTACTTTTTTGCAAAATACAGAGTAGCATAAGACTATAATTTATTTTAAATCCTTGAAGAAATATCTTCCACAGGGTTAGTCTCTTAGATGCAATATTTGACATTACTCCAATGGAATTCAAACAAAAGAAATGTAACAAGATGATTACTTAACCTACCTCCTTTTTTCCTTCCTTCCACACTTTCTCCCTTCCCCCTCTTTGGAACTGCCTAACTCCCTGGGATGCCAGAACATGACTGACCAGAGCTGGGCTACAAAAGCCCAGGCCTCATGGGAGAGACTCTGACGCATTTGTGATCTGACCTCCCCTGATGATAGACTTGCAGAGGAACCATTTCCTAACTTCGCTTCTCTCCTTTCTCTCCATTCATGTTTTCACAGATTTCTCTTGAGAACATGTCCTTAATAAATTACACATGCAAGAATGTTAATCTTGGGCTCTTCTTCTAAGGAAGCTGATCTAAAATGGCCTTTGATCCCTGTAACTTAATTCAAAGTTACTAAAAGAGTGACATTTTAGATAGTTTTCTGTGACTTATTTATTGATCACAAGACCAAACTGTGATAGGAAGTAAAAAGGAGAACAATTAATTACTGAGATCAAGGTGAAGCATAAAAATTTGAAGGGAAGTGTTTGTGTCTACTTCACAATGTTACATAGGCTAAAAGCATAGGCTACAAGCAGGATGTTACATAGGCTAAAAGCAGGATGAAGATAGTTACCAGGTTGTGCTTTGACTGAAATAAATATGAATCATTATATCAAATATTATAGAAATGATGGGAGATTCAGTCTCACAAATAATCACTTTAGTTTTCTTTTCTTTTTTTTAAAGATTTATTTATTTATTTACACAAGCACTGGGTATAGTCAGAAGCACAGGAGGGTGAGAGAATTCACCACACTTTAGTTTGAAAGCAGAATACCTATGTTTTGATGTCCTCCTTCCTTTTAAAAAAGTATTATTTAAAACATATTTTCCTGGGCCTCCCTGGTGGCACAGTGGGTTGAGCACAATGCTGTGAAGCTGTCCACAGCCTCTGCAGCGCCGGATCAATTCCCGGCTGGCCAAGGAGATACACGCATGGTGCAGCAGACTTCTGTCTCACCTGCTGCTGCCCTCAGCAGTGTATTTCAGTCAGTCTGCCTGTTCTGCTCCCTGCTCTGTCTCTGGTGGATTCTCTCCCTCTCCCGCGCATCTGACCTGTACCCCAGTGCTTGTACAAATAAATAAATCTTTAAAAAAACAAAAACAAAAACATATTTTCCGGTGCCCTTTTTTCATTTGTGATTTTTCTTGTCTTTTTATTCTCTACTGTCTGACAGCTACAGATATGGATGACCTTATTTTCAGTGTAGAGATAGTTCATTCATGCATGTTTCAAGTTTTGATGTGGGAACCATGACAGATGTTTCCCTATCATCATATTCTTTTAGTAATAAGTCTCCATATGAAACAATATCCATTTTGGGAAAGTGTAGTAGTGGTATATATTATTTTGTTAATTGCAATGTTAATACATATTTTAACTTAAATAAACGAAAATTTGTCCCTGACTCTGTTTCCAAAATCTGATGTGACCATCCTTCCTGCTCTTCTTCACTTCTACTGCTCCTCAACTTTGCCCCAAGAGTACACTCAGCTGCATGTCAGCCTTTCGCTTGGGATCCCTGTCTACACTCACCTGTCACCTGTGTGTGTCGTCATCATGTGTTATACTTAATCACTATCTTAGTGGACTTCTAAGTTAAAATGAACACCATTCTATCAGATATACTTATTTTAACAACACTACTCGCTCTACTTTATTGATTCTGTGTAGATGTGTGGGTCGTGGCTGCCCATGACATCACCGTGAAAGGGCAGAGTGAATAAGCTGGTATTTTATCATAAGAGATGTTAACAAGGGAGAAAAATATTGAAAAATGGACTGACTGGCTGCTATGCCATGGGGAATAAGATGGCGATGCATGCTAGCTTTGCTTCACTATCCCTCTGTGCATAATTTCCTTGGCATTTTTTATTTAAATATTTAATCCACAACATTGTTTATGAGGTGAATATTATTGCTTCCATTTAAAAGTAAGAAAACTGGATTCAAAAATCTAAGTAATTTGAAATAGTGTTGTGAAGATTCAAACCCATAATTGTCTTACTCAAAAAATTGCCCTTTTAAAACTAGGCATAGTAACAATTTATTATACAATTGACTCACTAAATAGTTCTGACCCAAGTATTTAAGTTGCTGTTTCTCTTGACATAAATACAATTAACAGTTGAAAAATACAGGTGTCATGCAAAGGTTCCTTAGGCAACCCCAAAACTCTCCTGACTCTCCACTTTTTTTAGGGGGGGTATCTTGATGTCAGGTTGGGAAAATAGTATGAATGCTCCTGCTAATAATTTATCCCCCTTTCAGAGTCGTTTTCTTTCACAAGTTCATTTGTAGCCTTAATCACTGCCTCCTCCAATTTTTTTAAGATTTATTTTTATTTTAATTTATTTTATTATTTATTTATTTTATTTTTATACAGGCTAGATGTGTGGGAGGGTAAGAGGATTCACCAGATACAGAGCAGGGAACAGAACAGGCAGACTGAAGAAATACACTGCTGAGGGGAGCAGCAGCCGAGACAGTGGAGGTCCGCCTCACAATGTGGGATTCTTGCCAGATGGCCAGGATCGAACCCGCGCTGCAGAGGCTGTGGACAGCCCCACAGTGTGGCGCTCAACCGCCTGAGCCACCAGGGAAGCCCCCTCCTCCCATTTTTAATTCATTTTTCTTTCTGTTCCTTATGCCAAAGTATAAGGTGTTGCTTTTTCAAGGGACTTTTTTTTTCAGACAGTTATATTTTAAATCACTCATTACAAGCATTTTTCAATGCCTTTATATTTTTAATCTGTAAAGGTTAGCTTTATGGGGATAAATGAGAGTGACTCTATGAAAATAGAGATGTACTATAATATCTTCACTCACTTGAATCTTTCTGGCTCATAAAGAAATACTATCTGTTGTGTTCTTCTGCTAGTCTGCGGTTTTTTGATGGATACAACATGTTCTTTCGATCCACCTCATGGGAGAGTGAAATAGTAGTTATATCAGATATTATAACTCCCTGCATAGCCCTTAGAAAACAAAAAATTAAAAACAAAATGTGGCTGTTTGAAAACAAGGAGAAATATAGCAGTTATTGGATAGAGTGATTTGAGAATTAAGCATTAAATTATAATTGCAAGGAGGAAGAAGAAATCAGATTTTCCCTGGATATGTAGAAAACATACACTGTGGAGTTTGCCATATAAGTTCTCTTCAGCTAACCTCTCACAAGGGAAAAATGATTCAGACACTCATAAATCAAAGATTTTATAATTTAAAAATTATAATTTGTTGTTCTCTAAGGAATCAGTGCTTGTAATGATCAGGCTTGCTGCAAGTGGAATAAAACTTCAATGAAGACAGAAATGTGATATGAAGTCATTATGTAATTAAAAAAGATTTCATCAAGATGGAACATATTCTGTGAATCAATTCTGATCAAGATTCTTAGGCTTTCTAAATTTATAATGTATTTATACTAAAGATAGAAAAGAGACACCAACACTGCTTGCTTGTTTTGGGGAACCTTGAAATACTTATAAAATACCTTGCATAGTGTTCAGTGAGATTATTGCATGTGCATATCAGGTAAGCTATTGCTGGGATTATCATTATCTGGAATTTTTATGATTAGAATAAAACTCTTGTTCACATGTTATTTAGAGTTGGATAGTTTGATATATAAAGTTTATGTTTGTTTAGAAATATATTTTAGCATAATATTTCAAAATGATTCTTTTGAGTGGAAACTAAGAAATATTCTTTGAGGGGTTATTTTATTCTCTAATAGAAAAATTATCAGATTTGCAACCATCAAGAGCTCTGAGCTGAAATGGGATCTCTATTTTTCTAGCCAGTTTTACAGCAGTTTCACAACATTACCTTCAAGGGTTATGAGTCTATCACATGTCCATTAGTGCCCTTACCAAAGACAAACAAGGAATTATTTCCACAGCTCATTCGGATAATGGATCAGAACTCCAGATGGGATATCAAGATTCTGCTGGGCAAAGAAGATTTTGGGTATTTAGAAGTCTAAAGAAAAGAAAAATAACTGGGTGATTTATACTCTTAAGGCCTCTAATTCTAAAAAGTAAAAATGAACAATATGAGTTATGGCTTATCAAGATGAAGATGGTTTGTAAAACTTTAAGAATCTTATGTACTTGATGATCTATTGTCTTATTTTATATGTATTTTATATGTATTTTATTAGCCGCTACTGTTTTCAATTATAAAATCAGTTCTTCAATTTTAGATAACAGTAGATCCTTACCAATATAAATCAATCTAGTAAATACCTATGAATCACCCCATTACACAGATAATCAACCAAAAGCATAATTTTCATGATATATAAATCTATAATTGAACCTACTAAGTTCTGTTTGATCAAATTCAAAAACACTTTCACACATTTTCAACCTACCTCAAATGACAGTTGTCAACTTAATTATTCCTTTTATGAATAAGCATAATAACATCTCTATACCTTTCTTCTTTGGAGTGTGCAGTGATCAAGAGGAGAGCACTTTCATAACCCTTTAGTTTGGGCTCATTTTATACACCCTGTATTTGTGTTATGTGTTGTAAATGAAGCTGCAAAATATATATCACGTTACGATGTAGTGGGTACTACATTGTGCAATATTAATACAAACTCAAATGACCACAGAAATTAGTCTGGGTCAAAGAACAAGGAAGGCTATGACAGTGTGTAAGTTTCTTCAGAGATATTAGCACAGGTGAGCCTGGTCACTGTGCATTCACCATTACTTTCATGTTGTATGGACTTCCTCATCTTACCCCCTGAAGAAGTCATCAGATGGAATGTCTGTGATAGGAATAAGGAAGTAACACCAAGAAAGGGATTTTCTGTTAACAGATCTTGCTTCTAGAGAGACAGGAGGTGCACGAGTGAGTCCATAAGTTGAGTATTGTTTGTATAAGACTCAATTGAATCTCTGTTAAAATTGAAGAATTTGGGCCTCCCCTGGTGGTGCAGTGGTTGAGCGCTGGGCTGTGAATCTGCCCGCACCCTCTGTAGTGCCAGTTCCATCCCTGGTCGCTGGCAAGGGTCCCACATGGTGTGACAGACCTCTCCTGCCATGCCCGCTGCTACCCTCAGCAGTGTACTTGGTCAGTCTGCCTGTTCTGCTCTCCGCTCTGGCTCTGGTGAATTCTCTCACCCTCCCGCGCTTCTGACTGTACCCAGTGCTTGTATAAATAAATAAATATTTTTTAAAAATGAAGACTTTAATGGTTATGAGGGAGAACGGGGGGGGGAGGGAGGAATTGACAGGAGGGAAGCAGATGGGATATTGGCACAGGTGATTTGGTGGAGGGTGAGTGAAATAATGCACATATGAAAGCATAAAAATGTAACCCTGAAATTAAAATAAAAATAAAATTAAAAAAATTACAATTCTTTATCAGCTGTGGATTCCTCTAACAGATGTTGGCAGAGAGGAATGATGAGATGAAACACAAGTTAAAATGACAGTCAAGTCAGAAAGAGGATGATTTTTATTTTACGGGGGAGTCTACTTGTATGGGTGACAATGCCCTTTCTCTTTTATTTCATCTTTTATTTTCTCTCTCTCCTTTTGGAATACCAATGTTTAATCATGTGCCTCCACCTGCACCATTTAATTTTAGTTCCTCTCAATAAAGTTCCCATCTTATTATTCCTGAAATCTTTACATTTTCAGGCAGCTCTAAAATCTTATCATTGGAATTATGCTTTTGGAAAGTATATATTTGACAGTCTTGTCACATAGTTGCCTTGTAGAGATTGCTTATGACAACAGTTTGCCAGCTTCTAATGGGCATAGAATGATTTTAAAGTCTAAATTTTGAATAGTTCTTAGCATAATGCCTTGTTTTCAGTGTATCAATTGCCTGGTGATGTGTAATAACACAGCATTCATTATATTGCCTTATTAATTGGTAGTTTTCTATCCTTTCCCAGCAATTATTTAAGTCTTACCCATAAAATAAAAGTTTGTTGACAATATGGAAATCTTCATTCTTACAATTTGACTAGCTCCTTTTTTTTCAACTAGGTAAAAATATTAACTTTAAAATAAGGCAAACATCAGTGTTTTTATTTCTACTAAAGAATATGAAATAGTACCAGCTCTTTATCCTTAGAAAGACATACATTTTTTAAGAAGTATCAAGTATTGCATTAAAACTGGGTTAACTAAACAGAGACTGTTTAAACATTTTAATAATTTCAACGTGGAAAGAATAAAATATTGGGCAAATTATGGAAAAATTGCATATTAATGCTTCTACTTATGATAAATGCTAGCAACACAGGTAAAATATATCTTAGTGCAAAATGCTAATAGCTTTTTTTCATAATGGGACAAAGGGTCAAGGAAACAAACAGAATTTTTATGGGTGAACAGTATTTTGTGCATCTGTAACAGGGTGGTCCCCAGGAAAGGGGGAGGTTCCCTGCCCCATTGTAACAGGGTGGTCCCCAGGAAAGGGGGAGGTTCCCTGCCCCACCCAAGGGAACCTCCCCCTTTCCTGGGGACCACCCTGTTACACATCCACTTAAAAAGTTGAACAAAACATGTATTAAAAAGATGCACCAAAAATTTGCCTAGGTCAACAGAGCCCATGCTAGGAGCCAGACCTTCAAAAGCAGAGTGATGGTGGATGTCATGCCATGATTACTCCCTCACACATTTATTTTATGCAGGTCACAGCCTGCATACTGTTAAAGATGCCCATGAAATGATATTGGCATCTCACCACTATGCAGATTTCAGAAGTTAAAGAGTATCA
The DNA here is from genome assembly GCF_014898055.3 of Talpa occidentalis. Taxonomy (NCBI): domain Eukaryota; kingdom Metazoa; phylum Chordata; class Mammalia; order Eulipotyphla; family Talpidae; genus Talpa; species Talpa occidentalis. Next base: position 81,263,180 of record NW_023602073.1, on the reverse strand, counting down.
GAAGTATTCCCTCTTCCCTTCACATTCTAGCCTTCTATCCACAATCAGATATTATAGGTAAAGTATCAAATAATATTGATGGTAATGATTTCTTTTTACAGAGCCTACAACTATCAGTATGTCTTGGTTATTCAATCAGTCAAGTGCTTGTTTGAATCATATTCTTTTGTGGACTAATTAAATTGTCCAAATGGTTTTCAACATTTTATTTCATTTTATTTTTTTACTAAGTGAATTGATTACCTTAGTCCTTCAAAATCTACCTTGTTTCTCATAGGTTCAAGTGAGTGGCTGTAAGATACTCTGGGAACACATGAACCAGAAATTAGGACTCAGCTTTTTAGAATGCAGCACCAGTTGCAAAACCCTATTGCTTTATTTTTACTCCTTCATTGTACCCTGGGCTCCTTGTCTGATTTTGATTGCTGCATACTGATATCTTCCAGTCCCTTAGTTTGCTATTTGTTGCAACTTGCCATTGCTACAAAATAGCTCTTGCTACTTTGGCATTTATCAAGCTCAAATTAAACAATTAATCTTAGTAGGAATAATTTGCTGTCTCCTTTGGGCTAATACACAAATATTTACTTCGGCACCTACTCCATTTCTAACATAAGATCAAAAAGTTAGTACTAAACAAGATTCCCCATTTTCTTCTAGTATTCATGGCTAGATAGAATCAATATATCACATCTTTTGATTCTCCTAAACTAGGAAGACCATCATTTCATTATAAGATAGAATTTGATCAACTTGAAAAATATGGTTATACAGAAGTTTTTTCTATGCATCATGGTATTACAAAATTTAAAAATTTGATTTTACTTGACATGTCCTAATATTTTTCAATCAAAAATGATGACAGATGGATAAATTGGTATCTTCCACGTTGTTAAAGGAACCAGCTTCAGATTAAGAACTGTGTCATGTACTTCTGTAATTTATTGCAAAGTTTGAGTCACAGAGTAAGGGCTTCAAATTTTTCTGTTGAATATGCTAGCCATTCTCTGGATTATTGTTTCATACCAATTTCCCAGGCCTAACAAGGGACAAACAGCAATTTTGTTAAAATCCTAAAAGAGGCATATATTTATGTTGCATTTACTGAAGATGATAAAATAGGAATCCTGTCTTAAAATACCCAAAAAATTCCCCCAGAAAACTCTTGGGCCTTATAACCTACATGAGTTATACCTTTGGGTTCAGGCAAGGGTAACTTGCCTGAACCCCAAGGTGTGTGTGTATGTATGTATCCTGGGGAAAGGAATCCTTAATTTTAAAGGATGTGCAAAAGCATTATTTAGATAAAGAAGTTAGAGTTTAATAGGGAGACAATACCTAACCTTTAGGACTGGCAACAGGGGTAATTTATATTGCCTTGTTACAGAAAGAGAAAAAATAAAGCACGATTTGGTGGATGGATGTGTGAGGGATGGGTGTGGACAGGAGTGGGGCAGTAGTGGAAAAATGTAAACTTACTTTGGGGAGTAACCTACTGACTAATTTGTCCCAATACAAAAACCTAAATGCTGTGCTACATTTTTTCTCCTTAAAAGCAATAGAAACAAACATGTTTGCCTTAATTTTAAAGATCAGCTAATTTTAGCTGTTTCTGGTTTCAAATGTTCATTTCCCCTGAATTTATTTCACTGACATTTCACTTCACTGCCTCATATAGTTTATAAAAGGTTTGAAGACATTAGCTAAGTTAGCAGTAACTATCAATCACTTTGCAGCAAGAAGCAATGTTCAGCAAGTTATATTTAAATTTAGTCTATGGTCTGGGTCACTCTTTTTAGAGATGCCAATTTTTACTTAAGCTGTAATGGTATGACTATTTTTTAACCATAGTTATAATATTTAATATTGTTATCACAACAAGGAATAAACAATTGCTTTAGGAAATGGGCGATCCTCCCTTTCTGAGCTACAGTGCTGACTCAGTCATGCAGAACTAATTTCCTGGCGGTCTCTGAATGCACATAAAGCTGCTCTGTAGCAGCCGCTGACAATGAACTAGTGACTGGAAAAAGGAATCTTAAACACAGTCACATCTCCTGACTGTTAAAATCCTGTTCACAAGGCATGCTGATCTAATACGCTCAACGACAGGAATAGCATTTTTTTAAAAAATGGCTAAACAGTTTACAAACTTTCTCATATTTTGGGGTGTTGCTAGGCAACTAAATCATTTTTACATTTATTCCTTAGGGCACCAAATTTCTATTTTGGATATTTTTTTTCCCATGAATAACTAAAGGAAAAATTTGCTAGATAGATGGTTTTATAGTAAATATTTGTCATGGCATCTAAATAGAGGCAATTGTTTAACTTTTGAATATTTTAAAGAAAGCCCTAAGACCATTTGAGTGGAGAGTTTTATGGGAAGTATGTCACTGTCTGATACTTAAAAAGGAATATACCACTTTAAACGATTTGTAACCTAATTACAATGGTTGACTTGCTAATGAGTGTTTATTGACTGGGCTGGATCAAGTGATTGGGTTTTGTTTAAAGTGCAAATATTAGAACCAAACTGATTTCTCAGACTTTACTACTTGACAGAAAATAAAGCTGAGAGTTGCATCATACAGTTACCACATGTGGTTTTGCAAGGGATAATTGTACTGAGGTCTCCTGGGCCTAGAATAAGACTTTACTGCCATCTAGTAGTTATATGGTTTGCCAATTATTTGGAAAATTAATTGTATTTAGGAATTTAGGGGCACCTGAGAGAAAAAATAGCATATATATCTTAGTAAAATTTAAATGTATTCAAGTTGGTGATAATCCTAGATAAAAATTTCTCTACCATTTCATGCTAATCATTACTAAGAAATCCAATTAGAATATCATAATACTGGATGCATCCTTTTAATTAAATGTTCTTGGCTTTTGTCATCGTACTGATACCTTCTAATCAATACCATATTTTTAAAGAGTTATATATGAAGAAGGTTATTTTATGTACTGGAAGACATGATATAGAATAAAACTCAAGTTGGCATTTTTTAAATACACAGTTCAGTTGATTAAAGTAGATTATACTAAGTTCAAAACAATCATTCAAAATTTCAATCTATTGAATCGGTCATTAATTTTAAACACAAATAGACAAAGCTTTAACTTAATTTAAAAATAATGGGGCTCATTAACTTAATATATTCAAATTACCATTTTTCAACTCATTGAATCCTAGAAACTTGGAGTTAGAATTAGTGTTTTCATATTATTTCATCTCAAAATTAAGGAGGATTTTTAAATATATTTTTTACATCATTTTTTTATTTTTGCACAATGTATGCATTTTCATCTTGGTTATAGTCCCCATACAATTCCCCCTCCACAACCCGCCCCCACCCCGACCCGTAATGTGTGTCTGGTTTATAGTTGTTTGTTGATTTTGATTCTCAAGTGTTTGGATTGTTTTTATGAAAATGTTTGGTAGTAATAACTAATTGTAAGCTATATAATTTACATTTTGGAAATTTGGAGATTGTTTTTGTCTTCTAGCTTATGACCAATTTCTGAAAGTTTTATGGAAAATTAAAGACATTTCTTATTCAAAATATTTAGCAACACTTTCCCTATGGACTATTTGGTACAATTCCCCTTGTTTTACTGATCTCATAGAATGAATATGGTGCTTTTAGTTTTTGCATTCAAATTGCATTTATCTCAATTTATCAGTTTCATTTTTTCAGTCTATATTTTCTTGCTCTAGTATTCAATTAAGAGACTCATACATGTTAACATTATGCATTTAACCTTCATCAATAATCATGTCTGTTATATGTATAACTTTCAGGTGAATTGTCCTGTTTATACACTGTTTTTACTTTGTTTTCTTTTAAAATTTTTTTTTAATTTTTTTTTTATAGAGGCATGTTATTCATTTATTTGTTTGTTTGTTTGTTTATACATGCACTGGGTACAGTCAGAAGCGCGGGAGGGTGAGAGAATTCACCAGAGCCAGAGCAGGGAGCAGAGCAGGCAGAAGGACAGAAGTACACTGCTAAGGGGAGCAGCGGGCGGCAGGAGAGGTCTGCGCGCCATGTGGGACCCTCCTCTGGTGGCCGGGGAGCAGCTGGGGGTCGAACCAGTGCCCCAGAGGCTGTGGGCAGCTTCGCAACCCAGCGCTCAACCGCTGAGCCACCGGGGAGGCCACTTTGTTTTCTTTTTAAATATTGCTCACCACTGAACAATTTTTTTCCACATCTTTGGTATACTTGTAAGCTATTGTATTGGACATCTGTTACTGTTTTTGTTTGCTCCCTATCTCCTCCTTGGTGGGTGCTTCCTCCATGGCTTGTGGGGACTTTTTACTGCACCCTCCATCTTTGCTACCACATTGGGAGCTCTGAAGAGCTGAAGAGACAGTGACTGGTTCAGAAAAGGCTTTGCACTCATAATTGGGCTACTCAGAATAATTGAGTAGCACTCATAATTGGGCTACTCAGAATAATTGAGTAGCACTCATAATTGGGCTACCCTTTCTTACTCTGTAAATAACTCATTAAGAATTTTTAAATCTATAGCTGTGACTTATTTGCATTTTGGTCACAACAGGGAGACAACTTTCCAGTGATGAAAACACTGGAAAACAAAGGTAGCAGATAAAGTGAGACAGCCGAAAACTAACCAATCACAAAGAGACTGGTGGAGCTTTAGAATAATGAGGGAAAGAAGGTATATATTCCCTGAGACACGACTCCACTTTGGCTTCTTTGCCCCTCCCTGGCCTGGTTTTATGGCCTGGGAGTTCCACTTTATTTCTGTTCCTTTTCTCCTCAATAAACTTTTTTTCTTTTTCTAAACAAACCTGCCTCTTCTCGCTTGCTTGCCTGAGAGTCCGCAAAGTTCCTGCTGAGGCTTCGTGAGACACCAACCCATGGTGGTCTAGTGGCTGGGACTCAGGGCTGCCCCTGCAGCCTGGGATCCGTTCCTGTCTGGGATACTAGTCCTGACAATTCCGGTATCACTAGGACCCCACACTCTGCAAAACTACATCATTATCATCTGATTTTATCTTTGCTTTGGTTGATATGATGTATTACATTAATTGATTTTCACATTTTATTTTTTTAAAGATTTATTTGTTTATTTATACAAGCACTGGGTACAGTCAGAAGTGCGGGAGGGTGAGAGAATTCACCAGAGCCAGAGCGGGGAACAGAACAGGCAGACTGACGAAGTACACTGCTGAGGGGAGCAGCGGGTGGCAGGAGAGGTCTGCGCACCATGTGGGACCCTTGCCCGGTGTCCGGGGATCAAACTGGTGCTGCAGAGGCTGCGGGCAGCTTTGCAGCCCAGCGCTCAACCGCTGCGCCACCGGGGAGGCCTGATTTTCACATTTTAAACCATCCTTGTATCCCTGGGATAAATCCCACTTGATCATAGCGCATAATCCTTGGATAAACTGTTGAATTTGACTTGCAAATATTTTGTTGGAGATTTTTGCATCTATGTTGTTCTGGTCTATTGGTCTATGATTTTATTTTTTGTGTGTCATCTTTAGTTTCTTATTAGGGTAATCTGGCATTGTAAAATGCATTAGAGAGGACACCTTTTTTATTGAAAATTGACTTTTGCTCCAACATACAGTCTGTCTTTGCAAATAATCCATGTATACTTGAAAAAAAAAAGTGTATGCAGCAGTTTTTGGTGGTCTGTTCTGTAGATTTCTGACAGACTTATTTGGTCTATCTTCTCTTTTAAGACTATTGTTTCCTTATTTATTCTTGGCCTTGATGATCTGTACATGTTATAAATGGGAATATTACATTTCTCTAGATTGTTGTACTATCAATTTCTCTGTTAAGCTCTGTTATTAATTGCAATAACAATTGTAATTTTGTATCTCAGTGCTGTATCATTTAGTGTACATATATTTATGAATAGTATTCCTTCTTGTTGATTAGACCCTTAATCATAGGGTCTAATATAGTAATATAGCATATAGTAACTATTATAGTAACTAATATAGTAATATTATAGTAACTAATATAATAATATAGCATATAGTAACTATTTCTATTACTTGTTCCAATTCATTTTAAGATCCAATTCATTTTAAGATATAACTGTTCATGATACCTTTTTTTTTTTTTTTTTTGTTACCATTTGCTTGTATAACTGTCTTCCAGCCTTTAACTCTAAGTAATGCATTTTCTTTGTTGGTAACATGAGCTTCTTATAAACAACAGATGGTTGAACTTGGTTTTGAAATCCATTAGTCACCCTGCATCTTTTGACTGGTAAATTCAGGCTATTTACGTTTAAGGTAATTATTGAGACATAAGTGCTCATTGCCATTTTGTTATGTTTTTGCTTTTTGTTCAGCTTGTCTTTTTTATTTACTGTAGGCTTCCTGTTATGTTTTACTTCAGTTCTATTTGTTTTGTAATGCATTAATTGTACTAATTTTGTTGGAGGGCCCCACTGAGGTTGTATGTGATGGATTACTTGTGTGGCCCTCAGGATGGTGTGCTCTGACATGTTCTGATGGGCCACATTATTACTATCCTCACCTCCTCCTCCATCCTCCTTCAGGTGAAGAGATTCAGGTGTATGTTACCTCAATATTCAGTTTCTATTGCTTTATAATAATCCCTTTAGAATTTCTTTCATGTGTGGCTGGGTGTTGATAAATTCTTCTAGATTTTGCTTTTCAGTGAAGCTTCTTACTCTTACCTGTCTTGAATATTAATCTGGGCAGGGATGGGGGTGGGGGTTAAAGAATTCTTGGCTGGATATCTTTTTCTTTAAGTATTTTATATATTTCCTTCCATTCATTTCATGCTTGTGATGGTTCTACTGAAAAGGCTACTGGCAGTGTGACTGGTGTTCCCTTATTGCTTAATTGTTTTTTTTTCTCTTGATTTTAATATTCTGTCCTTGTCCTTGATTTTCAACAGCTTTACTATAATGTGTCTGTTTGGTATTATTTTGTTTGGAACTCTTTGGGCCTCTTGGATCACACCATCTGGTTTATTTTCCTGACTGAGATGAACTTCAGTAATTATTTCTTTAAATAAATTTTCTAGCCATTCTCTTTATTTTCTCCCTCTGGTACTCTCGTGATACAGATTTCTCTTCAAATTTTCCTAAAGGGCTCTTACACTATTGTTGTTTTTAAATTCCTTTTTTCCCTCTACTTTGTTCTATTTGCGTGTTCTCCAGCATTGTGTTTCCATTCATTAATTCTCATCTATGCATTTGTCTGCTGTTGAGTTCATCATTTGTATTTTTTAAACCAGCTATAGCGTTTCTTAGCTACATTACTTCTAAGTATAACTGCCTCGCATTTTCTTTATTTTTATACTAGTGTTATTTTATTTCCTCCCTTTTCTTGAGTTCCATATGGTTTTTTAGAACTGTTACCTGGATTTTCTCTTCTGTCATTCTGCAGTTCTGCTGGGATTTTGTCTGGGTACCATTTAATAAGGTTAAAAACTAAGCCCCCACTCCTTGCCCAGCAGGCAAGTTTGGGAACCTTGAATAGATAAGGGAAGCCACAAGGTTGCCATGGCAACTGGACCATAATGCCCACCACCCTGACCAGAAAAGCCAGCCAGGCTCTGGGAATGCAAAAGCTGGCCAAGAGACCCCAGGCCTGACATCCCAGCAGATAACTGGTGCAAACTGGATCCCCAAATAAGAAAGCCAAAGAAAACCATGTAAAAGAGAGCCTCAAATTCTTTCCTCACAGTCTTCTTCAGTATTCCCTTGCAGGTTATTTCAATAAATCTACCCTTTCTGCTCTCCATTCTGTCTCTGGTGATTTCTTCACCCTCAGGTCTCCGGCTTCACCCCGATATCTAACCATTACAGATTTTTTTTTTTTTTTTTTTTTTGGCCTGCCATTTGTGGTCTTCTGTCTCTTCCCTTCAAATTTTTATGATGTAATAGGGATATATTTTCTGACTGCTGTCTTTGTACCTATTGAAATAATCTGAGGACTGGTACCACTGAGTCATAGAGCAAGGGGATAGCTTCTAGGATCAGAATAAAACAAGAAAAGCCTAGGGAGGATTAAGGAAGCCTCGAGATAAGGGCAACAGATTCCAAAGGAGACTAATAAAACACCCCCAGGACTAGGGGCAGCAGGGCATTCTGGAACAAGGATGACAAAGAAAAAGTTCTCCAGGATAAGGGTAGAGATGCAAGATGTAATTCTGGGCACAGACACATTAAGGCACAGTGAGACCACCGAGAACTAACCAATCACAAAGAGACTGACAGGTCTTTAGAATAATTAGGGAAACAAGGCATATATTCCCTGGGGCCCAACTTCATAGCAGCTTCCTTGCCCCTCCCTATCCTGGTTCCACCTGCCTGGGAGTCCCACTTAATTTCTCTTCCTTTTCAGCTTGATAAACTTTTTCTTATTTCTATTTCTCTAAACAAATTTGCCTCTTTTCACTTGCTCGCCTAGCATTACCAAAGTTCCTGCTGTGGCTTCTAGTGGCTGGGGTTCAGCGCTGCTCCCGCAGCCTGGGATCAATTTCTGGCTGGGTAGCTAGACCTGAGAACCTGAAATTATGGCATTACCACCAAGGAGTAGTAGGCATAAAAGTGGGGCACCAAAGGATCACCTCTAATAAACTTAGGAATTTAAACTTCCTACTGTGCCCTGGGAGCCAGAGTCATGTGGTGGGGATCCACAGTGATCACCTCCTCTAGGCCAGATCCTCGGCCATAGTGTCTCCTGCCCATCACTGCTCGGGCTATTTTTAAGCACACTGCAGCACTAAGCATTGCAGTTGATTTGGGGTCACAGGCAGCGAGCTCACTTTTCTGTTCCAGCAGAGTTTTATCCTGAGGTGTTTGCTTTTGTTTTTGACAAATACTTGAGGCTCTACTTTGTTGAAGAATTTCTTTGTTTTGGTTGAGCTCTCAGGGTAGGGAGTGACAGGTGTTCTGAATACCTCAGCCTCACGTTTAAGTAGTAGCCTCTTGTGTGTGGAGACCCAAGTGCTTTGAGCTATTGTCCTTGCCCATTCAGATTCAGGATGTTCTGCTCCCCAGTAACCAGGCTCTGCACCCGCCCCTGCGCCTTCCAACAGTTCTGCCTCTGTGTGGGGGTCTGCTCCTCCTCCCCAGTCCCATGCAGTGCTGGGTCTCAGGAGTGCTGACATGGGTGTGTGCTGGGTCACTAGCTGTGGGGAGCTCTGCCCAGAAACTGCCCCTCCCTGTTGAGGGTCTTGCTGCCCTGTTATCACTTTAAACAAAGTTCACTCAAAGGTTTTGCCCCCTTTCTTCTGAACCAGACTGTTGCTCCTAATATGTGCTATGGTTGTCCATTTATTCCTTCAGGGTTTTCTGGGCCATTTTTACTGCAATTTAGTTGTTAGTATTTGGAGGAGCCATTCCAGTGTCTTCACTCTCCCATCATTTTGGGGGCAAACATATTTTAATCTTTTAATTTTATTTTTTTAAGTACATTTTAAGATATTGATAAATTTAGATGATAGGACACAGTGGCTTGGTTCAGATTTTCTGGAGCCATCTGTTTAATTTCAATTTCTATCTTCATTACTTCTGACTGTGTAAGGATAAGTAATGAGTTACTCTACTTCTGTGCAATAAGGTTAATATTAACACCTACATCATAGGGTTCATGTGAATATATGTAAAGTGCTTAGAAAATAGGCATGTAAGTGAATATACACATTAGCTAGTATTTCTATTTCATTTTATTTTTAAACATTTTTTTAAAGATTTATCTATTTATGCATACAAGAACTGGGGTACAGGCCAGATGTGCAGGAGGGTTAGAGAATTCACCAGAGACAGAGTGGGTAGCAGAACAGGCAGATTGACTGAAACATACTACTGAGGGAAGCAGTGGGCGAGACAGGAGAGTCCGCTGTGCCATGAGTGTTGCTCCCTGGCAGGCCAGGGATTGAACTCGTGCAGCAGAGGCTGTGGACAGCTTCATAGTGCTATGTTTATCCCCTGTGCCACCCTGGAGGCCCCTCTATTTCCTTTTAAATTGCCTTATTAACTGTTTTATTTTCTGTGATAGGAAGAGTTGTTTATCCATCTGTAACAGGGTAATTCACAGGAAATGGGAGGTTCCATGTTGCCTCAAGGAAGGGTAGAGCTGAGCTGGGAGGAGAAGCAGGAGAGAAGGAGGGAGGAAAGAAGGATCAAGAAGGAGACCTGAAGGTGATACCTGGGGCAGAGAGAAGTGTGAGAAAGCTGCATTTGCTTCTTGGCCTTGGACTGTTACCAGGGACTGGAGAAGGAGACACTTGAAACAGACATGGGTGAGAGATCCATGGGGTTGCTGACAATGGCAGCTTTTATTTTAATTTCGATTTTGCTTCTTTCATCTCAGATTTGCCCACACCTTCTGCCCCTTTCCTATGGGTCCCCACCAGAAAGTGCCTTAGACTAATGGCAAGATTTTGGCCCTCAGTGGCCATGCTTTGGGCCAACCCTGTTTGGAGGGGCATTTACCTAAGAGAGGATGGGTAACTTTGGGTGTTTCATGTAGAAACTGCTTTACCTAATCTTTCTCTTTTGCACACTAATTGTATTAAAGTTCGTTTTCATCGAAGGCTATGCACACTAGAGTATGTTTTGTCTTTATGCATCCGATGGCTGAACCTATTTAGAGCAGACAGGTTTGGAGGTCCCGAGGTGCTCCTCACACTGGCCTGTAACACAACTATATATTTATTTAAAATACCTAGTGCTTTATTTTTTTTTTAAAGTCTATCTATTTCTTTATCAATCTAGACATAGGTTAGATTTTTTTTTCTTTTTTTCTTTTGCCATCGCACATTATGAACAGAAAAATCTACAATTTTCTCATAGAGGACCAGTTTATTAAGGCGATTAGCCTTAGAATCATTACCTGTTCCATTTGTTCACATTTATTCCTGATGAGCACCTGTAATTCATGGGTAAGGTTTCTAGTCTCTATACTTGCTGTTTGTGGAACCAAGCTTAGCTGAGGTTTTGCCATTTTGCATATCCTCCATCTTGATGTGTTAGTCCTTGTACAGCCGCATTCTGGAGATAGTTTCAACAGCCACGACCCTCACCCTACCTGGTGACGAAAGAGCAGACCACCCCAGGCGCCAATGAGGGCAGTCATCCATAAATGGGACAGCATCTCTAACCGTCCAATCAGTTTGAAACTATAGCCGAGTGCTCAAAAATGCCTTTGTAGTGGCCAATGAGTAATTGTCAGCTTGTTTCAAAATTCACGCCTGCTTGCGACCCCATAAAAGACCCCTGCTTCCTTTGTTTGGGGCTCTCGACCTCTGCTGTTGCATCGGTGCGTGTCGTGAGCCCGGACTTGAGCCCGTAATAAACTCCCTTGCGTTCTTGCACTGGCTGTCTGTGTGTCCTTGGGGGCTGCACTGGTCGACATTGGGCACAACACTGTTTATCATCTATTTTACTTTCATTTACACCACATTTTCCCTTTGATTCTTAGCAAGCTTTTTTCATTTTGTCACATGTTCACTTCTTTGCAGGGTTCATTTGTCTTTTCATGGACTCTCCTACCAGGAACTTAATTCTGATAGTATATTTTAAGTATTCTTCATTCTTTTTGGATCTCTATTGGAATCCCTTTTTTATTTCTATACCCTGAGCCACTCAGTCCATGGTTTTTTAATCTCATCTTTAATTTCATTTTCCACAGTAGTCCCATCTTTTGTTTCTTATAGCTGTATAAACTAGATGCCTTCCAAATATTTAGTTTCCTAGAAGAGAACTTTTTAAGTGTACAATTTGTCTGCCAATCTTTAGGGAAATTCTCTTTCTTAAAGTGAAGAATTTTCTGTGCTGTTGCTAATGATTTATTCATCTCAAAGGAGGATATAGTTCTCAATTGGATTGATGTTTGCTAGCAGAGATGTGATTCTCATGAATTTCGTGTACATTAATGTTTAGCAGGGCATGGACAGAGTCCTTTTCAGTTTCAAACTACATAGTCTACATTATACACACCCTAATCAAATCCCTATGACCTTAGAATATTTACAGAAAATGACTGTAGTGACAAAAAGGGACTATTTCCTGCTGGCATAGACTGGTTTTCTTTGTGGACATAAATGTATTTCTGAATAATAGAATACAATTTGTACTTCTTCTTTGACCAAAAGGAGTACACAAAAACATCACAACTGGCAGGGTAAATTGTATCCATGAGACACTCAGACTTCATCTCTAACGCCAACTTTTAATTCTGAGAAACAGAAAATAAGAGTACCCCCCTTGTCTCATAGACTTCTATAATTGGTGATTATAGAGCCTTAAGAGGATTGAGAGATAAGGCTGAATAAGATGATTTGGTGATTATGAGAAGAGGCAGAATCAGTTAGGGATGAGAAGGTTGGAGAGGACAGCTTTACAAGGAGCTTCCCATAGAGTGAAGAATAAATGCTGAATTTCTTAATTGATAAACATTAATATTCTAACAGGTTGTGTTGTTGGAATCTGTTCCTCTAATTTATGAGTCAAAACGTCCACTGGGAAAAAAAAAAAAAACATAAAGGGAAGGTAAGATGGTACCAAGTTTAGGTCCATATGTTGTAGCTTTATGTATCTATGAAGCCATTTAAACAAACATTTTCTCTTAGGTAGAACAATACACTTTCAAAAATAAAATCTATCCCCTGCTCATGGATTGGAAGAATAAACATTATTAAAATGGCCATCCTACCAAAAGCAATATACCGATTCAATGCTATTCCAATAAAAATTTCAATGTTATTCTTCAAAGAAATAGAACAATTATTGATGAAATTCATATGGAATCACCAAAAACCCCGAATAGCCAAAGCTCTCCTGAAAAAAAAGAAGGAAATGGAGGCATCATACTCCCAGATTTCAAAATATACTACAAAGCATAATCATCAAAACTGCATGGTATTGGAATAAGAACAGACACACAGACCAATGGAATCGAATAGAAAATCCAGAAATAAACCCACAGATTTATGGTCAACTAATATTTGACAAAGGAGCAAATAATATGCATTGGAGCAAAGAAAGTTTGTTCAATAAATGGTGCTGGGAAAAGTGGGTCGCTACATGCAAAAGAATGAAGCTTGACTACTACCTCACACCATACACAAAAACCAACTTAAAATGGATTAAAGAACTAGACATAAAACCTGAAACCATAAAATACATAGAAGGAAATATAGGCGAAACACTACGGGATATGTGCATCAAAGACATCTTTACAGACACATCACCCAAAGCAGTGATAGTGAAGGCAAAGATAAACAGCTGGGACTACATCAAATTAAAGAGCTTCTGCACAGCAAAAGAGACAATAACAAAAACTAAAAGAAACCCCACCAACTGGGAGAACATTTTTGCACACAACACTAATGATAAAGGACTGATCACAAAAATCTGCAAAGAGCTAATGAGAATCAACAACAAAGAAAATAATCCAGTGAAAAAAATGGGCAGAAGATCTAAAAAGAAACTTCTCTGAAGGGGAAATGCAAATGGCCAACAGGCATATGAAAAAGTGTTCACCATCACTCGTAATCAGGGAAATGCAAATCAAAACTACCATGAGATACCATCTAACACCAGTGAGAATGGCACATATTAAAAAAACTAGCAACAACAAATGTTGGCGAGGTTGTGGAGAAAAAGGAACTCTCCTGCACTGTTGGTGGGAGTGCAAACTGGTCCAACCACTATGGAGAGCTGTGTGGAGATTTCTGGACCTCCTAAACATAGAGCTTCCATATGATCCAGCAATCCCACTCCTAGGTATTTACCCAAAGGACACAGAAACATCAACTCCAAAGAGCACCTGCACCCCTATGTTTATAGCAGCACTGTTTACAATAGCTAAGCTTTGGAATCAACCCAAATGCCCAAAAACAGATGACTGGATCAAGAAGATGTGGTACATATACACCATGGAATATTACTCAGCATTCAAAAAAGATAAACACATGCAATTTGCAGCAACATGGATGGCGCTGGAAGGAATCATGCTCAGCGAAATAAGCCAGAAAGAAAAAGAAAAATATCGGATGGTCTCACTCATAGCAGGAATCTAGAAAACTTAAATAAGGGACCAGGAAAATGAATATCTATAAGAAAGTGAAAATCATAATCAACAAACAACTATGAACCAGAGACACTTTATGAGGGGAGGGGGCGGGGGGGGAGGGATTGGGGTCAAAATAAAGGGGTTGCAATTGTTTGGGGAATATAAAAATAAAAAAATTAAAATTAAAAAATAAATAAATATTTAAAAAATAAAAAAATAAAATTTATTGATCACTGATAATTTCCCAGGTTCTTCTATGAAAGTATTTTAAGTCTGTCTCATTTATCAATGCTATTATGATTTTTGTGAATTTTTGTTAAGTCTTCATGCTTGTTCATGTTAATAATCAATTGTTATTTTATTATGAAGGTAATAGCACACATAAAATTTTAATATGCTCCTAGTTCTAGCAATATATCAAACAAATTAATCTGAAAGACCTGCTATTAAAAAACAAGGCTTATTCTAAATAAAACCCATGAAAGTTTTTTAAATGACCACTTGAGCATTTCAGAAAGTAAGGAAAACTCTAAGAGTCTAAAACAAAGGTAGAAATGAAAGAAGTGTTTAAGTCCCTGAACTGACTCTTCGAATATTCAGGAGGATTTCTAGTTTGGTAACTAAAGGACATGATTTTTTAACATCTCCCTAGAAAGACAGGAAATGACCTTGCTAGGAAGCATGTAATATAACAGGCAGGAACCAAAGTTCTAAAACAGGAATTAATTCACCCCTCCCAACAGAGCAAGATTTTTCTCTATTTCTGTTTATTCTAGATCAGAAAAAATACCTGGGAATTTGTAACTTAGGGACTAGACCTCAAATATGTGTGGATTTCAAATTATACTAACTATGTGTATCAGAAAGCAATAACCCAAGTAGTTAAGTGAATGTATCTAGAGGCATCTGATTAAAATAAATATACTCAAAAGAGTATAAAATAAATATACTCTAAATATATTTATTTATTAAAATAAATATACTCTAAAGGAAAGTTGGGTCAATTTAATTTTCATAGAATTTCCACAGAAAAATATTTCTTTGAGCAGTAGTTACCCTGGTGACATACTTTATGTTTTCCTCAAATTGTATTGCTGTGCCAGTCATTTACATAACTATATAATATACTAAAGAGCACGCAACTTCACCACTATACACATACAAGCTCCACTTCTCTGCCACCAAAGTGCCATTGCCAACACCCTATCATCTTGCCTCCTCTGTTTCCTCTTTTTTCCCCAAATTCACTCTGGTTACCAGTATGTTTTTCAGAGCCTAAGAATATTTTTGTTTTGCTTTCACAGTTTATTTTCTTTTGTTACTTGTGGTAACCTGTGCTAATCAGACTAATCTCTGGATCAGAATTAATGGAAAAGTAGGATATGTAGAGAGAGCTAGACTTAAACGTAGACTGATATTACTGTAGATATGTCTACATGCAGGATGTGAAAGATACAGGCACAGTGAGGAAATACTGGGTCATGCTCCCTTTCACATAAGCACAGCATTTGGGTCTGCTTTTATTCTGGAGACATTTGTTCATTTGGAAGGGATTGATAAGCTGAAAATTTGGAGAGCAATTTTTTTTTTAAAGATTTATTGATTTATTTATACAATCAATAAATTGTATAAATTGATTGATTTATACATACAAGCACTGGGTACAGTCAGAAGCGCGGGAGGGCGAGAGAATTCACCAGAGCCAGAGCGGGGAGCAGAGCAGGAAGAAGGACCAAAGTACACTGCTGAGGGGAGCAGCGGGTGGCAGGAGAGGTCTGCGAGCCATGTGGGACCCTCCTCTGGTGGCCGGGGAGCAGCCGGGGATCGAACTGGTGCTGCAGAGGCCGCGGGCAGCTTCGCAACCCAGAGCTCAACCGCTGCGCCACCAGGGAGGCCCAGGAGAGCAATTTTTTTAAAAAGATTTATTTATTTATGATTACAAGAACTGGGGTACAGGCCAGAGGTGTTGGAGGGGGTGAGAGGTTTTACCAGAGACAGTGGGGAACAGAACAGGCAGATAGACTGACATACACTGCTGAGGGGAGCAGTGGGTGAGTCAGGAGAGGTCTGCTATACCAGGTGGGTAGCTCTCTGGCCGGGGACCAAACTCATGCTGTAGTGCTGCAGAGGCTGTGGACAGCTCCACAGTCCTGCACACAGCACATTTTGCCACCAGGGAGGCCCTGGAGAGCAATTTTGAAATCTCGTATTGCTAGGGGTCAGGGCTTGCTGAATGTTATATGTTAATGAATACATTTTCTGTGTTGAGAAAGAGAATTTTCACCCTAGCTATAAGGATGAAGTCGAAGTAGAAATGATCTGAGACTATAATTCAGTTTTAGATCTTCCCAATTCCTGAACTGGATTGTAGCTCTCAGAATTATTATCCCAAAGCACCTAGCAAATGCAAAGCAAATTCTCTGTGAATTTGAAGAAAAAATAAATATTGAAATTATTTTACAATTTTTATATACAGTATCCACCATTCAATCAAAACTAACCAGACAGATAAAAAGATAAGATAATGTGATTCTAAAGCATAACAAACAATAGATAATTGAGACAGAACCACAGGGGATCCAGATAATGGAGTTGTCAGAAAAAGACATTAAAAAAATCCCACTTAATATGCACAATGGAAAACAACAATATTGAGATTTTCAGCAGATAATTTAGAAGATATAATAATAGAAATTCTACAACTGAGAAACACAATAACCAAAATTTAGGAAAGGAAGCTATTGTATCTGTAATGTGGACTCTTAACCTTCTTTCTAACATGCACCCTCTTAGACTGAGAAATGTTGAGGAGTTATGATACTTCAGTTTTTATTTTAGTGCACGTAATGTTTTTTGAGTTGACCCGAGGATTTTATCTTACTTTAAAAATATGATGAAGTGATCACATTTGCAACATTTCATGAATAATCAGCTTTATTGGATGTATGTATAAACATGTGTGTTTGTATATATACATATATGTGTACATTATACATATAAATATATAATGAATATATACTTTGTCTGTCTCTCCCCCCCACCCCCCATTATTCTAATCCTTTGGCTATGTCACCAAGCATATAAATTGAGTTTCAATTAGACCCCATGCTGAATCAATCTTTCATGAGAATTTTAATGAAAAAAAAAAAAAAGATTTGGAGGAAAAGCACTGATTTCATCTGCATCTTAAACCTGAATGTCATCACTTGAAATATTTTTTCATGAATTATTTTAGCATCAAACTTTTAAAGACTGTGTTCTCTTTGGAGTAGTAATTGATTGCCATATACTGTAGTCTCAGTCACAAACAAGAAAATATTCCTTCCCTCAAGGAGAATATGTACTAAAAAAATATGTTTAAATAAATAGGCCTTAAAACTCAGTAGCAATAGTTTTATATTAGAAATAAGTAAAATATGAGGGCTTAAGAAATGATTTCTCACCTAGTCCACAGGGAATGGAAGAATTTTCTTGAAGGAATTGCATTTACTCTAAACTTGAAAGATCAGTATTTGAGGATTGAGGAGGAATATATTGCAAGAGTGAGCTATTAAAATCTGTAATATTCTCCATTGATGGAGGGCAAATCAAAGCACAAAGTGTAGGGAAAAACTTCAAATGATCATGAAGGGCTTTATTCCCATTTTAAAGAACAACTAGTAGCAACCTTCCTTAAGTAGGAACTACTTAAGAGGTAAAGACTGCAAAATAGTATGAAAGCTTCATATTTTGAAAAACCCATCTGGATGTAGTATGGTATCTTTGTAGGAGTAATCTAGAGAAATATTTGTAGAAATCAAAGTTAATAATAGGAATCAAGAGAAGATCATGTCTTCAATAATGGATAGCTAGAGACACAATAGATAGGACCTGAGATGGTAGAATATAGAGAAGAATGAGAAAGATGCTATACTAATGAATCCGAGTGCCTGGTTTGCACAGTGTATGATTGCTAAGAGTTTATGGAGGTGGAACTAATTTGGAGTGAAATGTAGGTTTAATCTTTGTTTCTTTTTATTTGAAATGTCTGCAATTTGTTCTAACAGAATTAAAAATTAGAGTATTTTTTATTTAGATTTTAAAGATCTATCTATCTATTTATTTATTTATTTTTTGTGGGACCCTTGCTGGTGGCTGGGGAACGAACCGGCGCTGTAGAGGCTGCGGGCAGCCTCGCAGCCCAGCGCTCAACTGCTGCGCCACCAGGGGAGGCCCTAGATTTTAAAGATATTTTTACAAGGGAATTAACATTTCTGTTTAATCAGATTATAGATAAAACTGAAATAATTGTAGTGGATAAGAGCACTTCAAATAGTCTTATTTCAAAGCATGGGCAAAGACATCTTTGTGAGCTGTGAATAAATTTAAAGGAATATTTATTTATTTCTTTATTTATTGAAGATTTATTTATTTATTTATATAATAACTGGGGTACAGACCAGATTCGCGGGAGGGTGAGAGGATTCACCAGAGACAGAGAGGGGAACAGAACAGGCAGACTGACGAAATACACTGCTGAGGGGAGCAGGCGGTGAGACAGGAGAGGTCTGCCGCGCCATGTGGGACCCTCACAAGCCAGCCGGGAATCGAACTGGTGCTGCAGAGGCTGCGGGCAGCTTTACAGCGCTGCGCTCAGCCGCCTGCACCACCAGGGGAGGCCCCCAATATATAAATTTAAAAAAAAAAAACAAAACATGTGCTATGTTCAATGTAAGATTTATTATGTACTATGGGCCATCATAAAAAACTTTGTAAAACCATTGCCCTAGAGTTTATAGTATAAAAAGAGAATTTTAGAACTATGATTGTAAGAACTATAATATTTATATGTGTAGTAGGAGTCATGAAAGAGATGGGGAAGAAATATGACGTTAGAAAATGTGCAGCCCTTAAGTCATATAATTACAGAGAATGTGCCAAACTTTGTCACTTACTGTTGAGTGCTTATCTAGGAAGCATTAAGTAAATAGCATGAAAAGAAAGCACCTTCATTTCCCTGCTGACATGTGATGATGCCATCTTTTCACATGAATTTACCATCTGCATATCTTCTTTAGTAAGATGTTTGTCAAGTTCTTTAGCCCATTTTTAATTGGGTTATTTGTTTTTATTGTATAGTATAGTAACTCCGTGTTTAGACATAGGGTTGACCACAGGAGATCAGAGAATGTAGGTAATTGGATCAGCCCATGATGGTAATATAACTTTAGTTAAAGGGAGAGTGGATGGCATTGATTATGGGAAAGGGATATAACTTTCCCATGTGGGAATATTAACCACAAATTAAAAACATAAACATTGCAGAGACCTAATCAGTTGGGAAAGACAGTGTTATTGTAGTAAAGTAACAGAAAGTGATAGAACTCTTTGTGCTAGAGCTCATGATTCAATTTAACCTTTGTAACTCATCACATCCCTTGGGATAGTAAAGAAATCTAATGAAAACTACTAAAGTTGGCTTTGGGCAGGAGATTAATGGCTAAAGTCTAATGTATAAAAATGTGCTTGTTCTTGACACTACTCTTTCTTTGGAGGAATACCAACTTCTAAAATAGTCAAGTCTCATTTACTTTGCAAAATAGAAAAAAGTTTATAACACTTGAGGTTTCCATCAAATAAGTCTATAATGAAAGATGAATCTGACCATGTACTAATTAAGTTCTAAATTCTATATTGAAGTAAATATATATATATATGTATATATAAACATTTAAAGCATATTTGTTAGAAATCAAATTTACCTGAGTAAATACCTGAGTGTGTTCTCTCAAAATTGTAAAACTGCCTCCTGAAGTTAATCATTTCGTAATAATTGCTTGCTATATTTTATATTGTTGCCAAAGAATAAACTTTTGATTCCAACTAATTTTAACATGATGACTATTTGAAAAGCATTAACCCAAGGGCTTTTGAGGGAAAAGGTGAACTGCTCAACTGAGAAAAATACTGCACATTTTACAACTTGGTATATGGGTTACCATTTGTAGGGACAGGGGTCAAATCACTTCAATGATTAAAGTTTTACATGTGGACTTTATCTGCTAAAACACATAGTGGTGATTTCTTACTTAGAATGGTATATTCAAACTTCACTTGGAATTCAAGTATTGATCACATAACCCCCATTTACTGTGCTAAAATAACATTACATGGATAAGTAAAAAATGTGTTTGGGAATTCCAAACACAACACAGTTGAATATTTCTTCAATGATATACTATCCTTTTACATTTTAAAGTTATGGGCAACTGAGAATGAGTAGATATATACTTGTCATATATATTTATTGCTATAAAGTCACTGATTTTTAAAACTCTTAGATTGCTGTGCATAGATACATTAAAGATAATTGTATTATTGGAAATATGAGTTTTTGCTAGATAAAAACTTCAACCTTTGATATTTATTTTATGCTTTTAGCATAAAAGAAAAGTACACTTAAGGTAAACATGTGACAAACAGCAAGAGTCTGAAGATACATAATACTATATCCAACAGTTGTCAAATTTCCTTTCTAAGCTTTTCTTAATACCTAAGCCTTAAGTTCTATTGCATAAGAGAGATAGTGGTTCAAGACTAAAAACTAAAACAAAAACATTTCTGGAGATAGAATTGCTTTAGACTTTCTAGCAAGCTTTACAAAGGGAGTTTATCAGATTAGCTGATACACTGCATCATCTAAAACAGTTCAGAAAAGCCCATATTTGCATTAAAAGAATTGTTTTTCATTCATTGGCTAACATAATATGTCTCAATTTACTTCTAATTAAAGGTTATGAGCATCAGAATACTGAAATTACTGATAAGAGTAATGTACCACAACTCTGTTTTTCTTAAAGTTTAAGGTGAATATACCTTGTAAGTATTTATGACTGTTACAACCAAGTATTTTATAATGATTTACAGTACACAAAGCACCTTCATATATATTCCTTCATTGAACTTATGACTACTTTCAAATTTGTAACTCAAAAAAAATTCAGTGTAATCTATTTTTGCTGTTCCCACTTAAAAAGATATCCTAAAAGAAGAAAGCAAGCATTGGTTTGATTTCAGGGTTGTTTTGAAAGAAATTTAGTAAAATAAAGTCAAAGCAATTAGAGGGACACCAAAAAAAGCATGAGTTATGTGATCAGAGTTCCTCATCACAAGTCGACAGCCATTCTGCCAACTATGGACAAAAAAAAGACATAGTCAACCTGCCTTAAAATCAACTACCGACTATTAAAGACAGAAGGTATACATACAAAAAAATGAATCATAACATTGGGAGGTATAAAACATGTCTTGAAATATTAAACTAATATTACCCATGGGTAATAATTAACAAAAAAATGATGATAATATAACCTGACAGCCTGTGCACATGTCCTCTTCAAAAGGTCAATGCAGGGCCAGGAATGAGAAAGCCCACATAGGAAAAAACAAGAGGGCCCTGACACCAGGACCATTGATACCATCAAACTGAACCTGAAGCCATAACAGGAGAAAAACAACTTGGCTCCACGAAAAACAACTTTGTTCCACATAAACCTGTTTCCCCCCAAACCTGTTTCCCCCCCTTTGAAAAATTTAACCTGGCTTTCCTTTTCTTTACCACACTAAGCCTCTTCAAGCCCATCAGGTGCTTTAGGTACAATGACTCTCTTACCATTCTTTCCATTCTTTTTAGCATGGCCCAGCATTTATTTTGTCTAGACTTCTTAGAGGGTGTAGACATTTGTAAACTGATAGGATGAAAATACACACACACACACACACACACACACACACACACTGTTTAGTATAAGAATGGGCCTCCCTGGTGGCGCAGCAGTTGAGCGCTGGGTTGCAAAGCTGCCCACAGCCTCTGCAGCGCCGGTTCGATCCCTGGCTGCTCCCCCGCCACCAGAGGAGGGTCCCACATGGCGCGCAGACCTCTCCTGCCGCCCACTGCTCCCCTCAGCAGTGCACTTTGGTCCTTCTGCCTGCTCTGCTCCCCGCTCTGGCTCTGGTGAATTCTCTCACCCTCCCACGCCTCTGATTGTACCCAGTGCTTGTATAAATAAACAAATCTTTAAAAAAAAAAAAGAATGAAAGAGGAATTGAAAATATCTAGTTATTAGACAAGGAAAGAAAGCAAAACAACTATTTCCTGCAAAACTAGAAAATTATGCAGGAATTTTAGGAAACTAAAAATTGATTGTTAATAATACAAACAGTTATAATCACCCAGTTTCTCTTCTATGCTCTATAAGTTCCCTGGGTTGGCTGTTCTCCATATTGAGTGATGGAAAATCAATTTTTCTAGTTTTCTTAGAGCAGAAAATGAACCATTTTTTTCATTCTTTAAAAACAATATAACATCCATTTTATCAGAGTAGAATTTGTTTTTATGTTATTTCTCATGGAGTTAGTATATAGAAAAGACATTTGCATGGGCAAGACAATGTCTGGTGAAATATAGTAACCATCCTTTTAAAAGATAATTTTCTAGCCTGAAAACAGTTCTTTGAGGAGAGACTTTCTCATTTGGAGAGTGGGTGAAATTAACATTTGAAATTATGATAATAGTTTATAGATGTGTATCGATCTTCTAATGTCAAGAGCAATACCTCTACAAAATATTATGTTTAAATTCTAGGTTCAAAATTAGAGTTTCCCATTTTTAAGTCTGATCACCTTCAGAGACGCTCAATCACTGCAAGTGAGAAATCACAAAAAAAAGGGTTTATTTCTCAAATATTTTTAATTTTCAAATTGGATTATTGTCATATATACAAGAATATATGTGAAAGTATTTTATATGTATAAGCATTTATAGAGAACTCATTTTAAAATAAATACCCTCAATATCTGGCTTGGAATTAACAGACATCATCACTGAAATCAGTTATATTAAAATTTCTTATAATAGAAGGCACTAAAACACTTCCTTTCTCCCGTCACTGGCATTAGGGGTGGAGGGAAGGCTCATTTGACCATATAAATTAAATAATTTTATATTGGACATAAATTGTTTAAACAAAAATGAGGTGTATTCATTTCCTGGGGCTATTTTAACAAAGTATGACAAACAGGGTGGCTTAAAGCAACAATTTTTCATTTTCACTCTTGGATCTAGAGGTTGAAATTGTGAAATGAAGGTGTTGGCAAGGCTATACTCCTGTGAGACTAAAAGGGAACAACCTTTCTGGCCTGTCCTGATTTCTGGTGGTGACAGGAAACTATTGTTGTTCTTTGGCTTGTAGCTATATTACTCCAAACTCTTTCTCCTTTTTCACCTGGCTATATTTCTTGTGTGTCTTTTTCCCTTCTTATAAGGTTAGCCGTCCAATTGGATTGGGCCTTATTTGAATATAACCACAAGTTAATTAAAATAATATCTGTCATAACTTTATTTCCAAACAAGATCTTATTCTGTGGTTCCTGGAAGGATGACGTTTTGGTAGATCCTATTCTACCCATTACGCTTAGCAAATGTTTATCATCTTTTTATAACTCTCTTTCTTAGGAAAAAAGACCTTCGTTTGAGGACCATATGATTAATATCAAGACATTTCACTTCTAATTTTAAATTACAGTAAGTCTATTTGTCCTGAAATTTATTGAAATCTTAAATAGTAAGATGATATCTTATTGTGGGCTGAACAGTATGTAAAATCATTGATATAAATGTACAGAGTCATTTATTATAATTGCCTTAATATCTGATAAAAAAGAAATACAATCTGGGCAAAAGGATGAAGTGTTAATGGGATTAATCAGTGTGCTTGATGGCAATAGTAACTGAAGTAGAACTTCCTTAAAGCAATAGGCACTTAAATGCAGCTATTTGAAAAAAAAAAACTCATTTTTCAAAAATTCATATGAGGTATTATTAAGGTTAAGAGGTTCAGGTATCTATCAAGATAACTATCATTACTCATTCATTAGTTAGTAATTGTTTATTAAATATCAGCAGTGTGTACTGCTCTGGGTAGATAGTATGCAGTACAGAAAGAAGCCCAAATATGGTTCATATTATAGTACAAAACTTGAGGAAACTTTTGTATCTTTGAATCTCTAGTGAAAGCAACCTAATTTATGAAGGGATTATAATGCCTCCATAATCCTTTGATTAAAAAGCATTTTAATGAATTGCATTTTAAAAGCCAAGACATGAAGAGGCAGCAGAAAACAGAATATTATTCAATCTTACAATTTTAAATTATGTCTGTTAGTTCAAATGAACAATATTTATAGATGTGTAATTTAATATCAAATTAATATTGAATTTTAAAGTGAATTGTAGTGTAGCCTGTGTTCCTAATGTAATTTTCAGAACACTGAGAACAATTTCTCACTGTCATGAGAATATATTTGTTTCTAATAATTCTCACTGAGAAAGAATTTAGATTTGTAAATTTGTGTTTGCATTTTTATTAACCAAGTGATCATATAGTTGTTTAAGAGACCAGCATATTTTCTTATTTTAGTGTATTTCTGTCCATTAATGAGAACATTTTTCAATGTATGCTGGCAATTTCAGGTGCTCAGACTACTGTTTAGAAAGTTTCTACTTTAGTGACTTGATGTGGAAAAATTTAACCATTTTTCATATATGGCCTATGTTGTAAAAATTTGGAGAAATTTTGATTTCAAATGATTGGACAACATTTTTTTTTACTTCCTACACTATTTGAAAGGGCATACATACTGTCATTGTATTAATTAGTAAGATAGTGTATTTTGCATGTAAACTGACTAGAAGAATAGTACAGGTTCAGAGTTGAGGCATTTTTGTCAGGTCCTGCATTTGCCATGCTACTTAATTTAAGAACAAATTGCACAGTATTATTTAAGAGAACTGAATTTAAACAACAATTCATTTATTTGTTAGGCTAACCATTCAATGAGTATTGAGTGCATTTATGAAGCAGGTAACTTTCTGGACACTTGGGATACATCAGTTACAAAAGAAAAATTCCTATATTCAGGAACTTATATTCCAGTATCAGTGAGACAAAGAACAATAAATATAATGGGTAAACACATAAAGTTTATAGAAAGATTGCACATTATGGAAAAGGGAAAAATTAGAGCAGGGTAAGGGGATAGAGTATGACAGCTTTGGAAGTGTTTGCTTTATTTTATTAAATAGAACAGAACAGATTGCATTGAGAATTTGAGATTTAAGCAAAGACTTAGAAATCTTATCTAGGGGACGAGCATCGAGGTGAAAGGAATAGTTAAAGCAAAGCTCTAAGGTATATGAGTCCAGCCAGGACATTGTAGCTGGGATATAGTTATTAAGTATAGAAAAGTGAAAAGTTGGGGTTGAAAAAATAATAGAAGAAACAGATCAAGTAGCGTCTGCTAGGTAGGCCATTGTGAAGATAAAATTTTTACTGAGTGAACTGGAGTAACATTTAAAGCAGATGAGTGATTTGATTTTGTTCATGTTTCAAAAGAATAATTACTCATTTTTGGGTTACTAGAAAACAGAAAGTATAGAAGCAGGGAAACTGGAGACTATTCCAGCAATCCTAGTGAAAACAATGGTGACTACAACCAAATTCAAATGGCTACTATTATGCAGTCAGAATCTGGATATACTTTGAAGGCAGAGATAACGTGATTCCCTCACACACTGGGTATTAGTAGTCAAGAGACTAATTAAGTCTCCCTTAATTAGTAAGGATGCCTAATACTTAAGCCAGTAAGAATTTTGGCCTAAGAAACTGGAGGGATGAATTTGGAATCAACTGAACTAGGAATGCTGTGGGAGGAACAAGTTTTGGGAGATGTTCAGTTTTGGAAATATTGAAAATTTTCAAGAAACGATATTAAGTTGGCAATGGAATTTCAGTTACAATATCAAAGAGAGAACTAGGCAGGTTATTAAAAACAATAACAATAACAGAAACAAACAAAAAATGATTTCTGAATAAAACATATGTTTAAATCCCTTGCAGGAGATATGACTATATGAATTTCTTGTGCTTGCAATAACACATTATCATAAACTTGATGACTTAAAATAACAGAAAGTTATTCTTTCACAGTTCCTGAAGACCAGAACTCCAAAATCAGTTTCTCAGTGCCTAAAATAAAGGTGTTGCCAAAGCTTCTTCTCTCCCTCTGGAGGCAAGTGGATGCTCCATTCCTTGCTGCTTTCAGCTTCTCATGCCCTGGTTTCAGCCCCCATCACTCCTCTCTGCCTCCCTGGTCACACTGCTTCATCCTCTTGTCTCTGTCAAATCTCCCTTTGTCTCTCTCATACATGATTAAAAGGAAGGGCAAAGCCCTGGTATGCATGGGGACTAAAGATGAACAACCTTTTTTTATAATTTTATCTAAAGTTGGCCCTTAGGGCCTCCCCAGTGGCGCAGTGGTTGAGCTCTGGGTTGCGAAGCTGCCCGCAGCCTCTGCAGCGCGGGTTGAATCCCCGGCTGCCAGTGAGAGTCCCACCTGGCGTGCAGACCTCTCCTGCCGCCCGCTGCTCCCCTCAGCAGTGTACTTCGTCATTCTGCCTGTTCTGTTCTCCACTCTGGCTCTGGTGAATTCTCTCACCCTCCCGTGCTTCTGACTGTACCCAGTGTTTGTATAAATAAATAATCTTTAAAAAAATTAAAAAAAAATAAAGTTGGCCCTTAATATAATATCTAGCTCCTGAAGTTAATCTGGTTGTCTGTAGCCATGTGGCTGAATGAATCCACAATGATCGTTAATGGGGCCACTAATGAATATTAAACAAAATCCGTAACTTCTCTGCCTCATCCTCGATATCACTACATCACTCCTGGGAAAGAATGAACCAGTTTGTTCTAAAAGTAAGTATAGATTTTAAAGATGTTTTGTCTGTGAGGAGCTCCATCCCAGTTTCTATTTCAGCTGTGGCTGGTTATTTTAATAGTTGAATTCAGTTCCTTAAAAAGCACACAGATAAAGCAAACTTTTGTCTAAGAAATGACCGCATCTCAAGATGCTTTGTTTTACTTGGTGAAATAATTGATACACCTGGGTAGAGAAGTTATACTGCTCTAACCTAACTGATTGTTCCTTGAAAGGTATCGGAAAAGGAAAGAAAGAAAAAAACAATAGCAAAATCCACCTGCTCTAAACAGCATTCCTCTTTTAGCCGCATCCCCAGACTTCCCTGGCAGGACTATTCAGGAAAGCATATGCTTACTGAAGTCTGTTCATGGCCAAGACACACAGATTTCTTGATGATACACGTGGCTGCTAAAGCCACAAATTTGAAATGTCTGCATTTTTTATTTTTTGCAAAAAGCTGGTTTTACAGCTGAAAGTTGTATCTGTTACTGACAGTTTCAGCTCTTAAAAGAGACCATGCAAATAAAATAGGAGGAATAAAGAAAGAAATTTCATTATACAAACTAAATATTTCATTCAGCTAGAAAAGACCCATTTCTCCCTGATGACTTCACTCACTCAAAACCTTATTAATTATAAATGCAGACATTTTGGAACTTATCACATGTTGGCTTGGGTTACACTCCAACTTTTTGCTATTTCTAGGACAAATACCTAGAGAACATTCGAGAGTGACAGCAACAAAATGGCAGCAAAGAAGGCCTTCACTGATATCCTCCCCTCATCAACAATTTTGTAGTAAACCACAGATGAAAGTGCTGTTGTAGGAGTTTTAGGTAAGAGATGATTTCCTCCCTTCACATTCCAGCTTCATATTTACAGGCTCTGTTTACAGGTAAGATGTTACATACAGAGAGAATTTCTAAAGAATCTACAAAGAATATTTGAACTGATTAAAAAAATAGCAAAATTGCAAGGTACAAAATCAATGTACAAAAACCTGTTGTATTTGACTATACCAGTAGTGAGTTATCACAGAGTAATAATGTGGCTGGTATAAATAGTGCTGCAGTGAACACAGGAATACATATATCCCTTCATATTCATGTTTTTGCATGAATTAGGTAGCTACCTAGAAGTTGGACTGTGTGGTCATATGGTAGAACTATTTTTAATATTTTGAGAAACCTTCATACTATTTTCCACAGCAGTTGGACCAATCTAAATTCTGACCCACAGTGTAGGAGGGTTCCTTTCTTCGCATGCTCATGAAGGACATATTTCTGAAAATAGATGGTGTTTTAGAAAATCAGGATACAACTGCATCAAACCCTCACCAACACTTGTTTTTGGATTATTTTTTATATGTTTCTTTCATATGGGATTGATGTGACAGATCATTGTGATTTTGATTTGCATTTCCCTGATAAGTAATTTTTTCATGTGCTTATTAGCTATCTGTATGTCTTCTTTGAAGAAGTATTTAGCTCTTGCTTTCATAAAAATATTGAGAGCATTGGTTTACATTGTTCTGTTTTAGAAGTATAATTTCTCCACTTCAAGCGGTGTTGTTACCATACCCACCACCTCAACACCCACAGTCCACCACCAGTCAATTGCACTGCCTTCCCACTTTGAATTTTGCCCCTCCCTCCTGGTAGTCTCAGTTGTAGAGTCAAATTTTGAGGGTTAGTTCTCAGCTTGGTCTTATCTGACCCTTTATTAATTTCTCTACATTCCACACACGAGACATCATCTAGTAGTTGTCTTTCTCTTCTCACTTATTTTGCTTAGCATAACCTCCTCTAACTCCTTTTGAAATTATCACAAATGTCAAAAGTTTATCTTTTTTGATAGTTGAGTAGTATTCCATTGCATGTGTGCATGTACCATGTGTTCCTGTTTGGGTACTTAGGTTGTTTCCATTGCTTAGATATTGTAAATAGTGCTACAATGAACATGGCAATGCATGTTTCCCTTCAAGTTGGTGTTTTTGTAATTTTGGGGTAGCTCCTGAGGAGTGGGGCTGCTGGATTATATGGTAGATCTATTTTCAATATATTGAGAAATTCCATACTGCTTTCTCTAGGAGCATGTATTCTACATGCTCATCAACAGTGTAAGAAGATTCCTTTCCTTCTCCACCCTTACCAGCACTTATTGTTTCTGGTCTTTTATTTTATTTTTATTTTTTAAAGATTTCTTTATTTATTTATACAAGCACTGGGTACAGTCAGAAGCACGGGAGGGTGAGAGGATTCACCAGAGCCAGAGCTGGGAACAGAACAGGAAGACTGACGAAATACACTGCTGAGGGGAGCAGCGGGCGGCAGGAGAGGTCTGCGCGCCATGTGGGATCCTCCCCTGGTGGACGGGGATCGAACCTGCACTGCAGAGGCTGCGGGCAGCTTCGGAGCCCAGCATTCAACCGCTGTGCCACCAGGGGAGGCCCTGTTTCTGGTGTTTTTGATGTGAATCATTCTCACAGCTGTGAGGTTGTATCTCACTGTTGTTTGACTTGTATTTCCCTGATAATAGTGATAATGAACATTTTCTCAAGTTCACCATCTGTATGCGTCTTTAGGGAAATGCCTCCTCTTCAGTACTTCTGCCTATATTTTGATTGGGTTATTTTCTTTTTGGTTGAGTTTTAGAGTCCTTTGTAGATCTTTGATATCAGATCAGATGAGGTGTGTGGTGTACAAATATTTTCTCCCACTCAGTAGGGTGTCTTTTTGTTGTAGTGACTTGCAAAAGCTTTTTAGTTTGATGCATTCTTTTTTATCTTCCTTGCTGCTGGAGATGAATCCACAAAGATCAGATGCATGTGTTGTGGAATGTTTTGCAAGTATTTTCTTCTATATATTTTATGGTTTCAGATATAACATCCAGGCCCCTTATTCATTGTGAGATGATTTTTCTGTATGGTGTGAGATAGTGGTGTAGATACTTTTTTTTTTTTTTTTTTTTTGCATGTAGCTATCCAGCTTCCCCAACACTGCTTATTAAAGAGAATTTCCCTTGCTCCAGAGTATATTCTTGGCTCTTTTGCAGTAGATTATCTATGTAAGTGTAGATTTATTTCTAGGCTGGTAATCAATTGTTGAACTAAAACTAGACCCTAATTCTCTTACTTTTTTCTGAATTATTCATAATAGAACATTTCCTTTAATTACTTCTAGTTACTGTAAGACCTTTCCCTACCCAGAGTGTTAGTTTTACATTATTATAAACTGCTCATTGTTTCATTGACAATATGATTAAACTCTGAATTTTTTCATTTTAAAATTTTATTTTGAAATATATATTTCATTTATATTCCTGTTGGTTTTTCAGAATTGACTATTTTACATATTATTTCAGCAAAAAAAATGAAGTGCTCATTTTTGTTTCTTAATACTTGGATACATAGTTAATACATACAATGTGCCCATTACCATTAAACTATATGAAACTGTCCTCAGTATTTCTCACTTCTTTTGTAGCATTTCCTTTTCCAATTTTCAACCCTGATCTCATCAAAGCTATCACTGGAGATGTTTCCTGGCTTCCTGGTCAGTAGGACCATAGGTGGTTATGTAACAGGGTGGTCCCCAGGAAAGGGGGAGGTTCCCTGCCCCACCCAAGGGAGGGTGGAGCTGAGCAGGAAGAGGAGAAGCTGCAGAAGAGACTGAGGAAGGAAGCAGGATGGAGCCAGAAGGAGACCTGGAGGAGGCGTATGGAGCCTAGAGACACGTGAAGAAACTGTGCTTGTCTTTTGGTCGTGGACTGGGTGACAAAGATGTGGGTGAGACCCATGGGGAGGTGACAATGGCAGCTTTTATCTTGATGTTGATTTTGCTCTTTTCCTTCCAGGCTTGTCTGCTTGTTTCTGACCCTTTGCTGTGGGTCCCCACTGGAAGATGCTTTAGACTTGTGGCAGGCTTTGGGGCCTTGCTCTGGGCCAATCCCATATGGATGGACTTTTACCCACGAGGGGACGGGTAACTTTGGGTGCTTGATTTAGAAACTAGATTATTTGCCTTTCCTGTATTGTTTCCTAGTTTTATTAAAGTTCCTTCCCCTTAAAGTCTCCTATGTTTTGTGTTGATGCGGCGGATGGCAGAACCCATTTAGAATAGGCAGGTTTGCAGGGTTTGGGCTGCCCCTCTCCCTGTCCTATAACAGTTATGTGAACAAAGCTAGACCAAAATGACCTTTCTTGGGACTTTTGCAATTGGGACTAAAGAGAGCATCACTACGAATTCTCACCTCCTAGTGAAGCCATAAGATACAGAATTTTGTTAATTCAGTTGCCATGTATCTTAAAAGGTGGAGACAGTCAACAATGTGAGAATCCAAATTAAAAAAAATTTAAAAACCCAGATCTTCCCACTATAAGAAAAAAAAAGAAAGACATGGTAAAAGATCTGTGGAAAGTTCACTAGTACTAGGAATTTGGGGGTGTTATTTACATCCCCTTCCACAAGGGCTTCACTATTAAAACTCACACTCTTAAGTCAAAACATTTCCTCATTTAGCTTAAGTCCATGTCACTTGCATTTGAGTGATGCAAATTGGGGGAGCAGCAGGTAAACTATCTGCAGGATTAAAATAGTTAGCAGTCCTTTATTATAAAGAGGTGCAGTAAGTGGTTAAATAAAACACTGATTGATAAGATAATCCATGATCTGAGTTCCAAAAAATAGCTAGTTTTTAGAAGATCTCGGAAGAGAAATTATCAACATATTGAAGTTAGTGTAACACTCAGCAAAGTGCTATAAGATTGAGAAAACTTAGAGAAATGTTATATAGAACATCATCTCAACTGTATATATTTTGCTGAAATTAACTTCATTGAGATATAATTAATAGAATCTGCCTGTTCTAAGTGTGTCTATGAATGAATTTTAACAGATATACACATGACCACCATAATCAAGATATAAAATATTTCCCTTATTCGCAAAAGATTCCCTCAGCCCTTTTGTAATTAACTTTCCCCACACCAGCCCCAGGGGGGAAAAAATCTGCTTTATATCATTATAAGTTAGATTCTGCCAGTCCTAGAATTTTCCATAAATAGAATCATACGGTATACTGTTTTTATAATCCAGCCTCTTTTGCACAGCCTAAAGTTTTTGAGATTCATTCATATTATTGCTTCTCACATTAGTTTGTCCTTTTTGAAAAAGATCACAAATTGCTTATCCATTCACATGTTAATGGACTGTGGTGTTATTTCTGATTTGCAGCTATTAGAATAAATCTGCTATAAATATTCCCTTACAAGTATTGTTTTTGATCTCAACATGAGTTTTTCCAACATTCTGTTATGGAAAATTTCAAGCACAGAAAAGTTGTAAAAATTTTACAGATAATTTCTACTGCCTAGTTATATTGTTAACAATTTTCTGTCATTGATTTGTCATTCATTTATCCTTCTTCCTACCCCATTACCCGTATATCACTCCATTGTACTATTTCCATGAATTTTAAAGTAAGTTGCAGACTTTAGTAAATGTCACCACGTTTGTTATTTTTTCATCATAGATTCAGTCTATAAATTTAAGAAATTTAAATCAGTAAATTACATACAATAGATGTATAAGACTTAATAATTAGCATAATTTTTTTATAATTATCGATGTTGTATGTGTATTTAGTTTATTCCGTTTTATTAATGAATAGTAGTTCATTGTATGGAAATACCACAGCCATTCCTCTAATGATTGCACATGGCCTATGTCCAGTTTGGGGCTATAATAAAAAATTATTGCATATAAAATATGTTAGATCAGTACACTTTTGTCACAGTGGATCTTAATTTGAATGGTACATAGAATATGTAAACCATTGTCGAATATGGTGATTAACATGTTTGCGTTTCTGTTTGATAACATTAATTAAAAAACTAAACCTGTGGGGGCCTCCCTGGTGGCACAGGGGTTAAAGGCTCAGTGCTATCAGTAGCCACTGTGGCATGAGTTCGATCCCCTGCAAGGGAGCTAACCCACATGGGTAGCAGACCTCTCCTGTCTTGCCCACTGCTCCCCTCTGCAGTGCATTTGAGTAGATTTGCCTGTTCTGCTCCCCACTCTGTCTCTGGTGAGTCCTCTCACCCCTCCTCCACACCTCTGGCCTACACCACAGTTCTGGTATGCATAAATAAATAAAACTTAAATCTTAAAAAAAAAACTTAAACATGTGAATGAGTAGTGGATTTGCTCATTCACCTTGAAATTCACATTAAATTATCATTCTCATAGCAGCTCCATTACTCTGAGATCATGTGTATGCTGTGATTTTTGCAACATTCAGTTGTACTATTCAAAATAACAGATTACTTTGGTGGAATTTAAATTGCTATTATATGAAATTGCAATGAACCTAGTCAGCTGGTTGGATCTATCAAAATTTAGTTTTAAGTCAGAAAGAAAACGATATCGATTTTCAGAATTTGTGACCAAAGACAATCTACTAAATGTGCTTAGGAATATTATTTTTCTTGTGTGTATTAGAAATAAACAGAATAAAGAAAAAAGGAAAACTGGAAAATTATATTTCTGGACTTCCCAACAGTGTTTGGTATCAACTGTAAATTCAATTAAATAACTTTAGTTATGATTTTAAGATTTTTTTACATTAAAAGAAATGTTTTTATTTCTGTGCAAAAATTCCCAGTTCCATTGTCTCTCTCTTTACCTTCTGGAATATGCATAATTCTTATGTTGCCTTTTCCAATGGAGTCAGATATCTCTGGTATCATTTCTTCCCTTTTCATATATTTCTCTTCTTTCAGGTTTATTTTATTTCCTTAGCTTTCTGTAGTAAACTTGATCTCATTTATTGAGTTCTTTACATTCTAATCTGCTATTTCCTCATTTAAATTTTCAACATCAATGTTTTTTTCCTTTTGCTTGTTAGTTTTATTCCTGAGTCCATTAAATAGTTCATCTGCATTATCTTGTGTCATTTGGGCTTGTATTTCTGTGTTTTCTTATACATCTTTGAGTTTATGATAGACATTTTTAATTCTTTATACACTAGAAAGATTTAATCTTCCATGACTTTAAGTTTGGTTTCTGGAGAGTTGTCTTTCCTTGTGATATTGTATTTCCTTGAAGTCTCATTTTGTCTTGTTAGATTTTTCTATCCATCCATTTGGCTATTGTACTGCCCTTTAAATTATCTCTGACTTCTAAAAATAACTGCATGACAAGCTTAGAACTGAGCTGCTTTTGTTTTACTTTTTCAGCAGATGGTGCTATAGTTTTGATTTCTTTCTACTTTCTTTTCTTTTTTTTTTTCTTTCTTTCTGTTTTTTTTTTAGTTACTTCTGGCTCCTGTAGGTGTCTCAGACCAGTGAGGCACTGCTTCTCTGTCAGTGGAGTAAGGAAATGCACAGAGCTTCTGCTGTGGATGTGGTTGGGGAAGGCTGGTTTATGTTTTTCTTCTTGCTGTTAAACCTCCTTTTAGGGTCCCAGATCTGAGACTTGACCATCTATATACTGCTGGTACACTTTATGACAAAAGTGCAGATCACAAAGTGTTAGCTAAGAAATGCAGTATTTTCTCTGCTGTCCTTTTTTTCTGGGGTCTTAATCTTTGTGGAGCACCTCACCTCCTCCTGTTGGGGTTGTACCAAGGACAGGCATGAGCCTCTACACTGTCTCTGCTTTCTCTTCCCCCAGATATTTGGTTGGGTTGTCTATTCTGCTGTCTCTTTTCCCCTAGACCACACAACTCTACATATCAGTCTCTACCCACCTTCTAGCACACCAATGCAGGGATCTTCTTGGTGTTCATTCTAATGCATTTTGTGTTACTCTTTCAGATTCAGGGGGTACTTTAGTCACACATGTGCTGTGTGTTTCAGTTGTGTCCCATTCCTGGCTAATTATTGGTTGTCCCTCTTGGAAACAAAACAAGGAATGTCCTTTTTGGCCATCTTCAAGAGTTTTTATTTCTAATTCCCTATGAGTTATTGATTTTATAATTAGAAGTGTGTACATTTTGACATCTTTAAACCGTATTTCCACCTACTACATTCATACCTTCATTTGTTAAAACCAGTCTCATATCTATAAGCTAGGTTTCTTTTTTCTTTTATTTTAAAAATAACTTCCATAATAGAGATTATAAGGTATTTGTCTCTCACTGTTTGATTTATTTCACTTATCATAATGACTTCAAGGTCCAAGGATGTTATCCCTCATGGCAAAATTTTCTTTCCTTTCCACCATATATCTTAATGAATAGCTATAGAGCTATATTTTTTATCGATTCATTCATTAATGAATACTTTGATAGTTTTAATATGTTAATTATTGTAAATAATCATGTGATGAATGCAAGGATGCATATATCCTTTTCAATTTGATGGAGTTTGGGGGCATGATAGAGGGAGATTGCAAAGATAGCACCTGCCTCTGAGGTCTTTTTTTTTTTAAAGATTACAGTTAGCTGTAAGCTGTGTGTTTAATTAGAAGCCTGCATTTCAGACTATAGCTATGAAGATAAGCTAACAGGACTCTTCAACAGAAAGAGTGAGTTCCTGTGTCTTTAGCTCCATACTAATCCCTGGGTATGCTGGCTCTTTAAAAACACTTTCTCCTTGTTTACAGTCTTGGGACTAATGAGTTCAAGCCCCAAAGTCGCTGGAGGCAGGTGATGTAGAGGAATCCCTGGCAGCAGTTATAAAAATGAGGGTGCCAGGCAAGGGTATGAGATCTTTTCTGGAAGATAATGGAAAACTGGGACAAGGCAGAGGGAGTGCAAAAATATTCAATCCACTTGCCTCTCTTTTCTGAAAGCATTTCAGTCAGTAGCTAGAAGTATGCCAAACTAGAAGCCTGGCCCTAAATAAGCTAATAGGCTTCTTTTTTCAGAGGAACTGGGGGTATGTTCAATCTGTTCTCTGTAACTGCCTTTGTAGTGCTAGTCCACCAATCTCACTTTCACTTATTGGTACATTCCCATGGAATCCAAAAACACAACCCCCTAGTCTCCAGAGTCAGGTGATCCATGTGTACCTCAGGGTATGCAGTCACAAAACTGGCACTAGATATAAAAATAGATACAGTGACAGACATGCATCTGAACTTCCGTCTGGGACATATTCTATCATATCATATACATATAATATCATACATATCATATGCCTCTGGAGTGTGGCAGAGGGAGAGCATGAACATGAGGCTCATTAGTTGGAGGGGTACAGAGAAGAACTATAGAGATGATGCTTTTTGAGGGGACAAAGGGTGGTCCTTGTCAGCTGGAACAGAGAGATGGCAACAGTCAGTCTTTCTCTCTGAAGAGTATCCTGGCAGTCTTCGAAGGTGTGTGTTGCCGATGACTACCCTTAAGGCTGATGCTTTAATATTAGCAGGTGAGGAATTTTCACAGAAAATCTGGGTACCTCTTTTATTATTATTAACATTAATTTATACAATTATATAATTTCAAGTTTGAAACAATATAATTAGAAGTTTATATATGTTTTATCCTGTTCACTCCCAATAGTCAAGTTTCTATCCATCACCATAAAGTTGACTCACTTTACTCCTTTCATTCACCACTCATACCTTTGCCTTTTGGTAAATTTCAATCAAGTGAAGAGCTTGTTTTTGTTGTTTTGTTTATTTGCTTGTTGCTTTATCTCCCACATATTAATAGGATCATATGGTAGTTGTCTTTTTACTTCTGATTCATTTCATTTAGCTTAGTTCTCACAAGGTCCATCCATATTGCCTCAAAATGGTAAAACTTCAACTTTTTTTTTAATAGCTGAGTAGCATTCCATAATCTGTATACACTGTATCTTCTTGATCAGTTAACCCATCAATGGACACCTCTTTTTTACAACATTGAACACCTCCCTTTTTTGTAACATCGAAAGTGATTTGGGGATGGAGCTATACATGTCTTCAGTTGTAAACACCACAAAATGGGCACCTTTTGACCGGAGGTTAGAGTGCTGATCCTTGGAGCACTTGAGTCTGACTATATAAGCCCATTAAAATCTGCTTCTCAGTTTAGCATATCCTGTGCATCTCATGGGGGTAAGTCCACTTGGTTACCTATCAAAGCTAGAAGTTTTGGAAATTTCCTTCAAGAGGCAGATTTTAAAAGTTAGGGTGCCTGGGCCTCTCCTGGTGGCACAGGCGGTTAAGCACTGCACTGTGAATCTGTCCGCAGCCTCTGCAGCACCAGTTCGATCCTGGCTGGCCAGCGAGGGTCCACATGGCACAGCAGACCTCTCCTGTCTCGCCCACTACTCCCCTCAGCAGTGTATTTCGTCAGTCTGCCTGTTCTGTTCCCAGTTCTGTCTCTGGTGAATCCTTTCACCCTCCCGCGCATCTGGCCTGTGCCCCGGTTCTTGTGTAAAATGAATAAATAAATCTTAAAAAAAAATGTTAGGGTGCCTGATGTGAAGTTTAAATCTTTTGCGCCTTAAGCAGAAACTTTGGGTTGGGTGCATTCCTGATTATGTGCTATGGTTTAAAATGAGGTGACATTTCAGCTTCTCCTATCTGCTTTTATTTATTTTTTTTTTCTTCCTTGTTTGGGCAATGTGTTGGAGTTGCTTAGCTAGTTTTTAGTATTTTTTTTTAAAGATTTATTCATTTATTTATACAAGCACTGGGTACAGTCAGAAGCGCGGGAGGGTGAGAGAATTCACCAGAGCCAGAGCGGAGAGCAGAACAGGCAGAAGGACCGAACTACACTGCTGAGGGGAGCAGTGGGCAGCAGGAGAGGTCTGTGCGCCATGCAGGACCCTCCTCCGGTGGCCGGGGAGCAGCCGGGTATCGAACTGGCGCTGCAGAGGCTGCGGGCAGCTTCGCAACCCAGCGCTCAACCGCTGCGCCACCGGAGAGGCCCCTAGTTTTTAGTATTTTATCAGAGGAATTTGTTCCTAATATACTTTTATACTGGGTTTGTCCATGGGAAGTGAGTTTATAATATTTCTATATAGTCATCTAAACCTAGAGCAATAGACTTTTTTATTTAAGAAAAAATATGATCATAAAATAATTTCTGTAATTGGCACCATCAAAGAATTGTAACAAAATATTTTCCACTCATACCTCGGTCCATATTTGCTGTCCAAGATATTAAAAGAATTCCTTTGAAATGACTGCATTGGATAAAGAAACCAAAAGAAAATGGTAAAAGAAATAAGTGTTAACATTTCACAGTATATAAGACATTAATGGCTAGTGAATATATGAAAAGCTGTTGAATATTTTTTAATAATCAGGAAATGCAAATTAAAGTTATAATAAGGTAATATGTAAACCTACAATATTAGCAAAAACTTTAATGTCTGATAATACCAATTTTAATTGAATATTGGAACAATGGGAATGCTTAACTACTACTAATGGGTGGATAAACTGGCACAATTACTTTGGGAAAAAGTTGATATTTCTTAAAAAAAATGCAGTTGGCATATACCTATAACCTTGCATTCAGTTGCAAGATACATATAATTGAGAACCTTTTCCAAATGTACACCAGGAGATAATTAAAAAATGCATAATGCATTGTTTTGAATTACGAAAATAATGAAAGCAACTTAAATGTCTACCAGGAGGAAAATTATTAAATAAATTGAGGTATACACTAAAGTAACACCGCATGAAATGTTAAGAGGACACATCTAAACTGAAACGACTATATAAAAGCAATAAATCACACAAGGAAAAAAAAATCTCCATTTAAAAGATACAATAAAAGCATGTACTAACCACCTACAATGCAGGGGAAAGGTTAAAAGATGAACATAGCAAAAAGGAACTAAAGATTAGTCAAGGGAGTTACATAATATAAAGATGTAAAATGAGACATCAAAAGATAAAATATGTGAATGTGGAAATGCAGTTTGGAAACTCTCCAAATATAAAAATACCTATAAAATCAATACAGACTAATGTACATACAGGATCTTATATCTGAACCCTACAGTAAACACATGCCTCAAAAAAAAAAAAAAAACTACTTTAAAAATACAAAAGAAGATGAGCAAGGAACTTAAACCACTAAAGAAAAATACTAAGGGAAGAGAGAAACTTCAAGGGAACAGAGAAAAAGAAGAAAGTAGAAGGTCTATGAATAAAACCAGAAATCAACTAGCAAAATGGCAACAAATACGTATCAATTATAACCTTACATGTAAGTGGTCTAAACATTTTCAATCAGAAGACATGAGTGAATGAATGGATTAAAGCCTAACTATATGCTGCCTACAAGAGATTCTTCGGAGACAGGGACACTCACATTGAAAGTGAAAGGATGGAAAAAAACAATCTATGCAAATAGAGTGAAAAAAAATGCTATAGCTATACTCATGTCAGACAAAATAGAATGTAAACAAAGATAGAAATAACAAAGATGGATATTACATAATCATATTGGGGTCAAGTTGTTAGCAAGCTATAACAATCATCAAGTTATATGCACCCAATATAGGAGCGCCAATATATATAAATCAAATATCAAGATATCTAAGGGACAAATAATAATAGGGAATTTTAAAACATGCTTTGTCTCAATGGAAACCATTTAAATAAAAATATAAAGAGGGCTTTCCTAGTGGCACAAGGCTTAAGTCTCAGCACTGTGAAGTTATCAGCAGCTATTGCAGCACAAGTTCAATCCCTGGCCAAGGAGTTAACCCACATGGCACCGCAGACCTCTTCTGTCTCTCCAGCTGCTCCCCTCAGCAGTGCATTTCAGTCAATCGCCTATTCTGCTCCCCAATCTGTCTCTGGTGAGTCCTCTCACCCCTCCCCAACATCTCTGGCCTGTACCCCAGCTTTTGTATGCATAAATAAATCTTTTAAAAAATTAAAAAATCATAAAGATTTATTATTTATTTATTTATGCATATAAGAACTAGGGTGTAAGTCAGAAGTATGGGCGGGGGGGGGGTGGTGAGAGGACTCACCAGAGACAAAGTTGGGCGCAGAACAAGCAGATCTACTGAAATACACTGCTGAGGGGAACAGCGAAGAGACTGGAGAGGTCTGCTTCACCACGTGGGTCAGCTCCCTGGCCGGGATTGAACTCATGCTGCGGTGGCTGGTGATAACTTGATAGCATGGAGACTTTAACCCTGTACCACCAGGGAGACCCAAAAATATCAGTCTTAAACAGTACATTAGATCAGATGGACTCAACAGATAATTACAGAACACTCCATCTGAAAACAGCAAAATATACATTCTTGTTAAGTGCATACAGAACATTTTTAAGCAAACATAGATCACTTGTTGGGATACAAAATAAAGTTCACTAAGTTTAAGAGGCTTGAAAACAGATCAACCATCTTTTCTCTTTTCTCACTGTAATCTTCAAATTTTATTAATTTGTTAGTCATTTAAATATATCTTTTTTAGGGGTACATTTTCATACCACCATGTGTACACATGCTTCTCTCATCCCAAACAAAAAATTCCTCTGCAGTTGTCCATCCTCTTCCTTCTTCTACCCCTTCTCCTGCTTCCCCTCTGGTAATCAGTAAAATTTTCAGAGTCTAAGAAATATTTTTGCTGTGCTTTGCCAGCTTGTTTTCTTTGGACATTTATATTGCACAAGTAGTGAAACCATCTGTTATCTGTCCTTCATTTTCTGACTTATTTCATTAAGCATAATTTCTTCAAGATCCATCCATTTTGTCCTCAAAGGCAAAATTTCATCTTTTTAAATAGCTGAGTAGTACTCCATTAAGCATACA
Source organism: Talpa occidentalis (assembly GCF_014898055.3). Taxonomy (NCBI): domain Eukaryota; kingdom Metazoa; phylum Chordata; class Mammalia; order Eulipotyphla; family Talpidae; genus Talpa; species Talpa occidentalis. Next base: position 81,222,612 of record NW_023602073.1, on the reverse strand, counting down.
TGGCCTGATTTATTTATCCAGTCATCTGTCATTGGACACTTAGGTTGGTTCCACAACTTTGCTTTTGAGAATATAGACTGATAGGAACATAGTAGTCCATACATATTTTTGTTTTTGAGTTTTCATATTCTTTGGGTAAATATCTAGAAGTGATAATACTGATTATATGGAATTTCCATTTTTATTTTGTTAAAGTATCTCCATACAGTTTTCCTTAGAGGATGCACTGGATTAAATTCTCTCCAATTTTGGATTGATTTTCCTTTTATTCTATGTCCCAGTCAATATTGTTTCCATTATTTTTGATTCAGATCATTTTCACGGTGTGAGAGGTGTGGTTTTGCTTTGCATTTCCCTTATAATGAGAATTTGAACATTTTTTTCATTTGTCCAAAGACCAACTGATTGTTTTTGGAGAAGTTTCTATTGTCTATGCCTTGGAGAAGTGTCCATGTTTTGCTTGGGTTTTATTTTTTTCTTATTGTTGAGTTGCATGAGCTCTTTACATATTTTGTAAATGAACCTTCTGTCACATATGTGATGTGCAGAAATCTTTTGCCAGTTCATACTTTGCCCTTTTACGGTTGTGGTCGTTTTTTCTTTTTTTTTTTTTGAGGTACAAAAGTTTTTAATTTGATGTCATCATAATTATTTCTGCCTTTCTTTCCTTTGCCACAGGGGTTGTGTTCCCATGTGTATATATATATCTGTGGTTGATATCTAGTAGTATATCACCTATATTTTCTTTTCAATATTTTATGGTTTTCGGTTTTTATATCAAATATTTAATCAACTTTAAATTAATCTTTCAAAGATCAATTGAAGATCAAACTTTGATCAATTAAAGATCAAACTCTTTAATTTATAGCTGTCATTTTTTCTTGGTAAGTTTAAAGTTTTATCACTTTTCAAATATCAACTATTAGTTTTGCTGATCTTGCCTATGTTTTTATTCTTTATTTTATTCATTTCTTTTCCAATCTTTGTTATCTCTTTATTCCTTCTAACTTTGGGTTTCAATTGTTCTCATTCTATTTTCTTGATGTATAAATTTTTGTCATTTATTTGAGATCTTTCTTTTTTCCCAAAGAAGGTACTTTTCTTTATCAACTTCTTTCTTATCACTGATTTTGCTGCATTCCCCAAGATTGACAAGTGCAAGGTCCTTGGTGGGTTGCTGGAAGTCATTAACCCTGGTGGTTACTAGACTGTTAGGATTCACAGAGGTCCCCCAGGTCCATAGCTAGAGACCACATAAACACTTAGCTGTAGCTGCAGATACACATAAAGTGGCCTGGGCCAGGTCACTACAAGTGTTAGGGCCGACTATGGGTACATTGGATCTGTGGGGTCCCTGAAAGTTTGCATATCTGTGGCCACAGGGTCTTTTCTCAGGTGCATGTACAATGGTAGAGGCCAGTGATGGGAATCAGGCCAGCTGGGTCACTTGCAAAGTTGGTGGGGCTAGTTGCAAGTATGCCAAACTGTGTATACTGGTGGCAGGTAACAGGGTAAAAGCTGGACTCACAAGAAGCTGCAGAGATCCTGGCTGTTGGATGAACTCTGGATGCAAGTTTCTCATGGATGTGTACACAACAGAGGAGGCTGTGAAGGGAGTTGGCCAGATGTGTGGTGAACATCTGATTGGACTAGATGTAGCTGACTCCAGTGAAGCAGGTCATAGGTAGGGACTTGAGTGACTGATATTTGACAGGACACAGGATTGGAGTCTGGTCCACAAGCATTTGTGGGGGCTCTGACTTCTGACTTCTGGTGTGCACTACTGTGATCACAGGGTCTTACCATAGGTGCATAGCAGTGGAAGCTGGTGTAGAGGTTTAAGACTGAGTTGTTTAGGTGCATAGCTGAGGGAGCTAGCTGTGGGTGAGTCCAGTGGTATTGGCAGAGCAGAGATAGGGCAGTATATGACCCCAGAAGTAGCTATGGGGCCTTATCTGTAAGAGCTTGCTGTAGTGCTTAGCAGTAGTGGCCAGAGTTAAGAATCAGAGTGGCAACGTGCAAGTGTACAGCTGAGGGGCTTGCCCCAAGCATGCCCACAGAGGTGCGGGTTAATCTTGTGTCCTCACAGCTGCAGAAGTCTGGGCTGGTTACAAGTGTGGATCCCAGGTACATGCAGAGGTCAAGGGAGGCCATAGTTAAGGATTTAAGTGCCTGATGTCTGGAATGTGAGTACCAGTGAGAAGTTAATATTAAAAGGGCAATTATGCAGTGGGTTTGAAGCAGCTGTGCTGGCTTTTTGCTCTTTCAGTGGTTAAACTCTTTTCTCTGCAGTCATTCCTACTACTTGGCTGATTGATATTGGAAGACCCTTTGCTTCCTTCTTCCTAACAATTTCCATATATATCACTCTTGCTGGTCTCTGGGTGGGGAGAAACCAAAGCAGATGTGAGAAGTGCCCCCAGAGACCAGAAAGCTGACTGCTCCTCCTTCTCTTCTTTCCTTATAAGGGGAAGGAACTCCTTCTAGCTGGGGAGCTCCCTTATGGACATGAGCTCTTCCAGCCTGGGGTAGATTGATGCTGGCAAGATGAAGCGGTACTTCCTTCCCTTTTTGAGCAGTTATTATATTTTTTCATCCAGTGCATTGCTGAGGTTTCTTAAATAGACATGCAATTTTGTCCCAGAGCTGTTTTTGTTCACAGATAGCTGTCTAATTGTTCATCTCTGTGGGGGGACAGAGGCTGGGTTCTCCTACTCCATTATTTTGGTGATGATCTCTTCAACTTGGAACTTGGAATTGATTATGAATACATGGAGGATTTGTTTTGCTGTCTATAATATTTTAAAGAGTTAATATTCTGAAAGCATGTATGTTTTATAGTTATGACAGATAATCATTGCGGTCTTAACCCTGCTATCGGAAAGGGATCTTCTGCTAAAAACAAAGAAACTACTAATAACATTTGGCATTTGTTGAGTGGTAGTTAATATGCTTTCCTCTAAAGATCGTAATGGATCACTTTTCTGAATTGCAAAACAATCCTGTGAGTTAAGAGACTTTTATATTCCTGTTTAAAATGAATAAATTGAACTGAGAAAGGCTAACTTGCCTAAACTCACACAACTAATATTTGGCAATGAACCTCAAACTAGTTATCAAACTAATTAAGTTAAATCTCCAAATATGTCCAAATTTTCACAAAAATTCATCTTTGGGGGTTTTGAGTACATTTTCAATTATGTTTGAAGTATTCTTTTGAGAGTACAGATACAAATAAAAGCAAAATTATATAATGCTACCATTTTACCCTTCTGATGAATTAGAAAGAAAAGGACCACATGCTGTAGAATATGAATGTTTCTTACCTTCTACCTTTGGAAATCCACAATAATGTATTCTGTGGAGCAGAGCTTTGCTTTTTCTTTTACTTAGAACCATTGTATCTAGAATGTACTATGCACCAAAATGTTTAGTGCTTTTAATGTAACAGAATGATCAGACTTCATGCAGACGATTTTCCTGAGTAGGATGTACAAATATATTTAATAATTGGCCTCATTTTCTTATACAATAGAAATACTATAAGCATGAATTTAAGAGAAATATAGTAATTAATTTTTACCCACTGTAATATACAGCTTTATATATATACATATTACATATAAAACATATATAAAGCTGTATACATATATATATAAAGCTGTATATTACTTCATATACTAGTATGTATACTAACAAGCATAGTAATGTATGATAATATACAGCTATCACCAGTGGTTATATCAGTGAAGAACTACTATCTCACTTATTGTGTGTGTTACACATACTTGTTTGGTGAATAAATATTCCTAATTTGGAAAATGAAAATTCCTTCTTTGAATGTGATATACATTATCACATCTTGTTGGCATCAATCCCACTGTTCTCTTTACTTGAAATTCATTTTCATCTGTCCATCAATAAAAATGTACTTCATTTAATAAGCTTTTAAATAATTCCTCTTATCTGCTCCCTCCCAATAGTTATTCTTAGATCAACCTATATTCATAGATATTTAATAAGATGTTTTCTAGATATTTATTTCATAAATTTTGCTAGGTTGGCATAACTTCATTTTTATTATTACAAATATCATATGATAAATGGTATTCTTTATATATTCATGTTATGCTATTTATTTGATAGTTAGTCTTTAGATGCATAGCAATACAGATTACTCCAGGGAATGTGCAATCTTTAAAGTTGTTCATTTCACTGGAAATAATTTTACAATTCTCAATATTCCTGAGAAGTATAAGGTTTGGAGAAGAAAATAGTCACTGTTCTTGTTTCCCCTCCACTATTCATCCAAAGTAACCCTCCTTTAAATACTTTGTAATTTACATGTATTTAAGTTGCTATAATATACCAGGCACTGTTCTAAGCACTGGGTGCTCACTAATGAGTGAAAGAGTCAATAAACCCCTGTATCTCCCTATAGTATAAAGGAGAGGAATACCACTAGTCAAGAGAAATAAATTTAATATAGAATAGTTAGCGAGATGATTACAAATAATATTAATAATAAAATGATAAGCAAGAGAATGAATACATGTGAGGTAGGGAGATTTAAAAAGGGTGACCAGGAAAGATATAACTAGGAAAATGATATTTGGGAAAAGGTATAAAAGAACTTAGTATATGACATTCTTTATTTAAACTAATACTATAAACATTGCTTTATATTACATGGACCTAATGCATATTTTCTTAGGATACCGAGAAAGTCCAGACAGAGAATTAGTGTAAATTATGTCAAAAATTATAGGGATGTAAGGAGATAAGTGGTAGGACGACAAGGCAGAAAACTGTTAGGAAATGAAACTGACACAACTTTGTAATAAAATGCCCATAGAAGAAGATAAAGTATAAAATCTAGAACAACTCCTAAATTTCTGGGTGATTTTATAGGGTACAGATTTTAGCAAAAGAAGACCTGAAAGTGAAATAACAAGATGGTTAACTAGTGATCTGAATTTTCATAAAACTATCTAGTTTACTAATATATTCCTAGTGCCTGACATAAAGAAATTTGTTAAATATTGTTAAATCAATGAATTGATTGTTAAATTTGAAGTGATTGTGACTCCAAAGAGTTAGAGAAGTGGAATGATAAGGAACAAAGCCTGGAATGAATATATGGGTTTGGAAGTCATTAAAATCAAAGTATATAAAATCAAGAAAGTGAACAGTGCTACAAAGGCTTAACTTCATAGATCAGCAGATTAGATTGACAGAATACAAGAATATGTGTGTTAAGGTGATGTGGGAAAATGGCACAAATAACACCATTTATATTTTTCATTTATATTTTACTCATCATTTTACAACATTCTTAGTCTCTCTCCCTTTCTCTTTCTCTCAATTGTTAACATTATATCCCACCATCCTTTGAAAAGTTAATATATTTTTATAATTGTTATTTGTTTGTTCCTTTTGCCAACATTTATTGAGTGCTACTACAGATAAAGCCCTGAGATATATACTCCATATACAAATGGATAGTACCGTTCATTAGCAAATGTTCTAGAATATTATAAGTAATTGCATGAAAGGGGATGGAGACTATAAAGAAAGGCTTTTTGTAGAAGGTATCATTTGAACTAAGTTTGAAGGAAGGTAGGTTTTATTTTTTTAATATATATTTTAAGTATGTTTAATATGTAATTAAAGGACACAGCTACATAAACACTATGCAAATCACTACATTGATATGCTGAAATTACGCAATGCATAGATTTTATTCATAGACAATCATTTTATCATATCACTTTTGCTCAACCATTTTGGAAAACATTTTTGAGGTAAAAATAGAACCTTATGATCCAGCAATTTTATGTATCTAATTGAAGAATGTGAAAACATTAATTCAAAAAGATATAGGAATCCTTATATTCATTGTAGCATTATTTGCAATAACAAAAATATGGAAACAACCAAAGTGCTCATAGATAGATGATTATATAAAGATGTGTTTTATACACACACACACACACACACAATGGCATACTATGCAGTTACACAAAATGAAATGTTGCCATTTGGGACAACATGGATGAAATTTGAGGTGATTATGCTAAGTGAAATATGTCTGTCTGGAGGAGAAAGACATAACTGATGGTTTTACTCAGATGCAAAACATAAAGAAACAAAGTCAACAAAAGCACAAAAAAAAATAAATCCCTGATTTCTTTAGACATAACTGAGGTTACCAGAAGGAAAGGGAGTTGGTGGGAAGGGGCCCACCAGAGCAAAGAGTAGAGGGTTACTTTGATTATGATAGAGGATTATTTGCACTCTGGTGGCAGGACTGCTATGGTATCATACATTTGAAAGTAGGTGTAAACATATTCTGAAAACACACACAGTGTGTAAATCATATTTGCTCAAAAATCAAACAAACAAACCAAACAACCCAAAAAACAAACAAAAAACCTCACAAAACAAAACCTTTCAACAGAGGTTACTGGTAGGTAAACTAGTCTAGCTTGAGGAGGGTAGGGAGGATGGAGCAAAAGAATGGACCATGTCTGTGCTGTGCTGGCCCCTGAAGGAGCTGCAGACAAATCAAATGCACAAGCACAATATTCTAAGAAGAAGGTCCACATAAGTTCTCTGGAACTAGTAACACACACCAGTAATATTGTCCACCATGCCACATTCCCCACCACCATGCTGGGAAATAGACGATAGTAGGCAAGTAAATTGAAAATATCAAAATAGTGTCTCACTAAAAATCAGCTGCCTTTTTCTTCATTAAGTAGTTTTCCAGTTGGTGAAAATTTTGGATTAGATCTTACAGTTCCAAAATGTTTTATTCTGTTTATTTTTACCAGTTTATGATTATGTCAGAGGGGGCACTGCTTCTTTGAATATCCCACTTTTCCAGTATCCATGCTGTCATTCCTGAAGAAAATATTACCTTGTATATTTCTTTATTCTTTGTATGTTTAATATATTTTTTAAAGATTGATTGATTTATTTATACAAGAACTGGGGGACAGGCCAGATGTGCGGGAGGGTGAGAGGATTCACCAGAGACAGAGCGGGGGACAGAACAGGCAGACTGATGAAATACACTGCTGAGGGGAGCAGCGGGTGAGACAGGAGAGGTCTGCTGCACCATGTGGGACTCTCGCCAGCCGCCTCAGATTCAACCAGCACTGCAGAGGCTGCGGACAGCTTCATAGTGCTGCACTCAACCGCCTGCGCCAGCAGGGGAGGCCCTGTATGTTTAATATTTACTAACATATAAATCTAGATAATTCTGAATGTCAAAAAGAAATTTAGTAATGGTTCTACTTTTTTACACAAGTGATTGTGTTTTCGATTTATGAAATCTCATGGCCTTTTCCACAACTTTTCAATAGTCTAAATGCTTTTTATAATCAATTGCTTATTTTATTTCCTTTTGTTGAGGTATTGGTTTAACATCTTTGTGTAGACTCCCTAAGTGAGATTCACTTACACTAGTACTAGCTTACACATTCAAGCACAATGCAACATATTAGCACTATGGAAAGTGGAATTGATACAGTCTTGTGACTGTTACTATGTCTTAGAATATTTACTCTTTAAATTTTAGAAAAGGCCTGCTTTGGTAGATATAAATATTATATTAAACATTCTTACATCACGCTAATGTAGTACACATAGATTTGGGACTTTCTGATTAACATTTCTTTTCTACTTTAATGGAAGTTGATGCAATAGGTTAATATAGAAAAAATATATTTTGAATGAAATTGTTTAAATTAGGGCAGAATTACATTAGCTAATTTGATGGATCACACCGGCCATAAATATTACATCAACCATGTGATCACCAACAAAATTATCCTGGAGGAAAGAGTTCGAGTAATGATGCCTATTATCCTCTGCGTGCTATTGCTCACTTCAATATAAACCTGGCTTGAGTGACCATATAAAGATTCAATTTAACGACTTAAATTCTAAATTATACATTGAGCTGATAAGGTCAGAATCCTCTTTTAATGGAAATAATAAATGATGAAAGTTATAATTTCATTATAGAACTTTTTATTAATTGGATGGAGATAAGAGTTTTCGCTAAGTTCTTGAAATCCAATTTTTCTTTTGTTTTACATAAATTTTTTATTAGCATGATGTTAACTATGACTTTTTAAAAATCATTGGAAACATATGACAATATTTTCTTTAATATGCTATTGTAACCATGCTTTGTAATTCTATTTTTTGTTATTTTATCCTGATAGCTGCTAGAAGATAGGTAGCTGGCCGTTTGGCTTATCCAACAAGAGTTACTCCTCCTATACTTTGCTCCACTGCATTGAGACCTTTTATGAACAACTAGCTACTGCAGCCTAATGCATCTTGACTACAAATAATAATTACTTTGGGGGACACTTGGAATTTGTTCCATTCTATACTAGAATGGGGCAAAAGACTGATGACTTGATTTTGAGTGTAGTGACATCTTTAGTATCTGTTTTCTCAAGAAACCAAGATATTTGAAACACATTCAATGCCTCAACTATTTCCCTCAGAATCTGAGACATTATTGTAACTTGAAATTTCAGCCATTAATCTGAGTTTGACAATAATTGGTGTTATTGAATAGGATGGTATATGGGAATTTGTACCTGAGAGGGAATGTGAAAAATAATTTTTTTTGTCATTTGGTGTCAGTATGTTAAAATTTTTAATTCAGATAAATTGAAGAAATTATAATGTAATGTTACTGTGGGTCCATATTTTTTAGATTTGTGATTAAAATGGGAAAATGTATGGATATAAGAGCTAGGGTTAAAGAGACAGTTACCCCCTAGAGTTTCCTATTCAAAATATATTTATATAATTAAATATTTTCCTATATGCTGGATACAGTGCTAAGAAATCTATAAACATTAATTACTCTTCCTTTTTAGCAAAGAATTATTTACTATTATATAGTGTCTGAAAACTCCAGATGGTGAATTCTTAAAATGGCCATGAAATTATATTTTCAGTTGTCTCATGAATTTCTGAATCTTTGAAAGATGGTAAAATAAATTCAGGTACCACTAGAAATCAGTTACTGTTTCACAAAATTATAATGGTTGTAATACATAGTACTTTTTATATTATTGATTATTCTAAATGTTTTATACATATTAACTCATGTGATCCTCACATCTATTAATATATCATTCTGCAGATGCTATTACACTCATCATTTTATGTATGGGAAACTGAGGCACGAAGAGGGTAATTTATTTACTCAGTCTCGAGACACTAATAAATGATGGAGCTGGATTTCAGGTCCATAAAATTTGACTCCAGAATCCATACTTTACCCTGTACTACATATCGTATTGCTATAGGGAAAGTCATGTATTTAGACTATTAAGCAGACATGAAGTAATGAGAGTTGTTTGTTTCAAATTTTCAGTAGCCAGACTTATTTCTTATGTAGGAAGGTCAATTCACTTTAGCAGAATACCTTTAAGTAGAGTTGTATTTTCCATCATATATGAGCTTTCAATCTTACCAATCAATTAAAAAGTACTTGGTAAGTTTCTATAATTCTTTAGCAAATGGCAAGGAAAGGGTGAACATTATGACTCTATTTTTTAGGGCCAGTGTTAATTTATTGCTTTGTCCATAATACAATTGCACAATTGCTTGAATTGTCTTATTTATGAAGACCTATGCAACATGCACAAAGCCTCTCTAGGATAATTTAGCAGCAAAGAATACTGCCAAGCATCTAATAAATTAATCTTTTGGATGGGTGGTCTGTGATCATCAATATAAATGTCGACACATACCTTCCAGTTACACAAGTTGTAATTTGTTAGTTTCTAAATACTGAAAATCTTGCTTTTGTTTCAGAGACAAGTTCTACACCTACACTGCAGTCATGAGTAAGGCACAATTTGCTCACTTGCATAGACTAGCATTCTTTCTGCCTAGAGACTGAAATGTAGGTAGCAAGAATGTCATCCTATATTCTCTGCCCTGTGATATTAGATAAAATTTCATTGAATCTTTGTTAGGCAAAAGTTGGATTTCTTAGCTATGATACAGTAGATAATTCTTTGTCTTGTGGAGATTAAAAAGTGTGCTGCAGAGTTTGAACACAATACTCCACAAACCAAACTAAACACACTACATATCTCGTCTCTCCTGAATAAAAATGTTTCTCACATTAGTTTATACCAAACATATCATCACTCTACACCTTTTTATTCAGAAACTTGTCCACATTAAGATCCTCAATAGATAAAATTCTAATTTATAGGAATTTTTCTCCTTAGATTGAAAAACTTAGTTTTACAAGTATCAAGAGAACAAGTGGCTTTATAGAGTATTTCATAGAAAAGGTTTGATAATTCAGAGTTTTAAATTTGTTTTTCCATTCTCCCACATTTTTTATTAAGTGTTTAATCATTGGAAAACAAGTTGAAGAACACTTACAAGTCAGAAAGAATGCTTGCATTTGCATTTATATAGTTTTTTCTTATTTTGATGTGGTTATATGCTCAAGTTTTGGAGGCTGTAAGTGAAGGGAGGATTGAATGGCATAAAAAAGATTGTATAGATTGATAATTTTCCTTATTTTGTAATATTAAAATAGTAGTTCTATTTATGAGAAATAGTTTTGTTTTCTTTTATCAAATCTGAGTTAAACTTAGAGGCTAGAATATTGCACATTGAGGAAATAATTTTAACCTGAAATTAGGAAGAAAACCATGGGGCTTTCAGTCTTTTTTAGGGTACTTCTAAGTTATACAAAAGGGAGGAAAACTGTCCTGCACAAAATATGAGTACATTCTGGTTTCCCTCTATTCCTTTTTACACCCCCCCATTCCTTCTTGAAGTTAATTAAAAATAAACCAAATCAAACAAGAAAGGACACATAGAGATCAGGTAAAATAAAAATGAAATAAAATAGAATTTATGACAATAAAGGCTTTACAAAAGGTCCACCAAGGCAGAACATCTAAATTAAAACATTAAAAACACAAAGGCTATGAACACCAACTTGTACAATAGAAAATCTTAACTAATTAATGTTGGATTTCTGGGAGGACACAGAGTACAGAAATTTTCTTGATGTGAATCTTTAAAAATGTGCTGTACACAAGCATTAGCACAGAGCTATTCTGAGTCCTACTTTTGGATTTTTGAAAGAAGATGGTTGAAAGATCAGTCACATATGTTTATCACTGATTTGAGGAAGAGTTACTCAAAGAAAAAGTAATAAATTATCAGCAAATAAAATTTTCCTAGTTTGTTGCAATTATGAGGTATATGCTATTTGATATATATGTATATATGTTTACCTATAGCATTTTATTTGCAGTGTACAAATTCATCTTTTATCAATTTTCTCACAACATAAAAGAATGAGAAGAATTGAATCTAGGGTTATTTACTATTTAAATGCCAATGTGTTTATTAATCTTTGGTCAATTGCTATATATATTATTTAAAATTAAATTATAAAGCATGCATTATACTTAGATTTTTACATCATTATAATGAAACAGAAGAATTAACAGTTTGAAAAAAACTGTCATTCCATGTTTAATTAGGAATCCACAAAAACTAAGTGTCATTTGTGTCTAACCTCATTACAGTGACTAGGCTGTCTAATTTCTCTAAGATATCATGTGCCATAATGCAATCTAATTGCCTTTAATCTTCTGAGAGCAGAGATTTCATTATCAGTATATATAATTATTTATAGTGGAAAATAACTTGGTAACTTCTTCAATATATATGTTTTTATCTTTCTTTTAACTGTGTATTTTTTTATTTATTAAAAAAAATATTTATTTATTTATATAAGCACTGGGTACAGTCAGAAGCACGGGAGGGTGAGAGAATTCACCAGAGCCAGAGCGGGGAGCAGAGCAGGCAGAAGGACCGAAGTACACTGCTGAGGGGAGCAGCGGGCGGCAGGAGAGGTCTGCGCGCCATGTGGGACTCTCCTCTGGTGACCTGGGAGCAGCCGGGGATCGAACCGGTGCCACGGAGGCTTCTGGCAGCTTCACAACCCAGCGCTCAACCGCTGTGCCACCGGGGAGGCCCTTAACTGTGTATTTTTTTTTAAAGATTTATTTATTTATTTATACAAGCACTGGGTACAGTCAAAAGCGCGAGAGAGTGAGAGAATTCACCAGAGCCAGATCCGGGAGCAGATCAGGCAGACAGACGAAATATACTGCTGAGGGAAGCAGCGGGTGCGGCAGGAGAGGTCTGTCACACCATGTGGCGGGGATCTGGAATGGCGCTGCAGAGGCTGCGGGCACCTTCGCAGCCCAGTGCTCAACTGCTGTGCCACCAGGGGAGACCCTTAACTGTGTATTTTAATCATCTTTCTTATAGCCATGAGAATATCAGTGTGTTCTAACATATGAATATTAACGATTTAAATTATAAATAAATAAATAGCAAACCTTAGGGATTTTGGTAGAAACTGGATGTAGAAAGCAGACTAAATCACAAGAGAAATAAATATAATTTTTGGGGTGTGTGTATGTGTATGTACACATAAAGCCAAGATAGTGTATCTTCCTTTTAACAGTGGAAGTGGGCTTATTCATAAAAAGTTTGAAAGTACAGTAGTGTCCCCCTAATCATGGAGGGGATAAGTTCCAAGTCCCTAGTGGATACCTGCAGACACCAAGCCCTGTATTTTCTGTTTTTTTTGTTTTTTTTTCCAATTAAAATTTTATTTGTTTATTTATTTATACAAGCACTGGGTATAGTCAGAAGCGCGGGAGGGTGAGAGAATTCACCAGAGCCAGAGCGGGGAGCAGAGCAGGCAGAAGGACCAAAGTACACTGCTAAGGGGAGCAGTGGGTGGCAGGGGAGGTCTGCGCGCCATGTGGGACCCTCCTCCGGTGGCCGGGGAGCAGCCGGGGATCGAACCGGCGCTGCAGAGGCTGCGGGCAGCTTCGCAACCCAGCGCTCAACTGCTGCGCCACCGGGGAGGCCCTATTTTCTGTTTTTCTATTGATGGTCTACATTAATTTATGAAGTAGGCACTGCAAAAGATTAACAAAAGTAATAATAATAAAGAATGATATAACATTCTATAATAAAAGTTATGTCAGTATGTTCTCTCTCTTTTAATGTATCTTATTGTACATAGTATTTTCAAGCCAGTTAACCATGAATAACTGAAACAGTAGAAAGTGAAACCACAGATAAGCAGGAGCTGTTAGGTCTTAGGAATTCAAGTACTGATGTTGCTCTTTTCATTTATAATTTATATATTTATTTAGTGTTGTTTCTCAGACAATTGTTTTGAGATCAATAGGATTAAAAGTTCATATATAGCTTATTTTTGGCTTATTGTTTTAAAATATTAGGTGACATTCTTTATAAGGCAAATTTAATTTTATAGCAATTTCAGTGTCAAAAATATAACACTGTCTAAATAGAATGAGGATTAAAATTAAGTTTATGAAATAATTCCACTTTCCCTAGCATGGTGTGATGAGTAAAACTTGCTTTTGAAATTATCTCTTTTAGGAAGAAGGTGGAATCACATTTCCAGACTTCAAACTATACTCTAAAGCCATTATATTTAAAACAGCATAATACTGGAACAAAAACTGACACAGAGGCCACTGGAATAGAATTGAGAGCCCAGAAATAAGTCTAACATCTATATGGACAGTGAATTTATAACAAAGGAAGCAAAAATAAACACTGGAACAAGGAATGTCTTTTCCATCAGCAGTACTGGGAAAACTATACAGCCACATGCCAAAGAACGAAACTAGATCACTATCACTAAATTAGATCACTAGGAACTATCTCACACTATATACAAAAATCAACTCAATGGATAAAGACTAGATATAATCTATGAAATCATAAAATACATAGAAGAAAACAGACAAAATAATTTAAAACGTAAGTAATCTTCACAGATGTCTTTGTGAATTCACCTCTTACAGCAAGGAGAAACAAATAAACAAGTGGGTCTATATCAAACCAAAAAGCTTCTGCACAGTGAAAGAAACCATAACTAAAATGAAGAGACACTCTACTGAATGGGAGAAAATATTTTAACACCATACATCTGACAAAGGACTGATTTGAAATATGTATAAATAGCTCATGTAACACAAACAGAAAACAAATAATCCAAGAGCTAAATAGGCATTTCTCCAGAGAAGACATACGAACAGACAACAGACATATGAAAAAAATGTTCATCATCACTTATTAGTGAAATGCAAATGAAAACCACAATGAAATGCCACCTCACACCTGTGAGAATAGCTCATATCAAAAATAACAAACATGTGCTGGCAAGGGTGTAGAGAAAAATGAATCCTCTTACAGTGTCAGTGAGAATATAGACTAGTCTATCCCCTATGGAAAGCAGTGTGGCAGTTTGTCAAAAGGCTAAAAACAGTTATGTTATTTGACCTAGTAATTCCACTCCTAGATATCTACCCAAGGAGTACAAAAACACTAATTTAAAAGGAAAGTTGCACCACTATGTTTATTACAACACTGTGTACCACAGCCAAGTTATGGAAACAACCCTGGAAACAGCCCTCATACCTTAAAACAGATGATGAATCAAGATGTGGTATATATACACAATGGAATACTATTCAGCAATCAAACAAGATAAACTCATGCCATTTGTTGCAACATGGATGGAGTTGGAAGGGCTTATACTATGTGAAATGAGCCAAAAGGAGAAAGATAAATACTGGATGATCTCACTTACATGTGGAATATAGAGAAACCAAACAAAAGAGTTAAAGAAACTTTAAAATGACCCAGCAATTCCACTACCCAATGGACACAAAAACATTAACTCAAAAGGATACCTGTATCCCTATGTTTATTACAGCACTATTTACAAAAGGCAAGATATGGAAACAACCCAAATTATCCAGATGACTGGATCAAGAAGATGTGGTATATATACACAATGGAATATTATTCAGCAATTAAAAAGATAAATGCACGCCATTTGCAGAAACATGGATGGAGCTAGAGGGATTATGCTCAGTGAAATAAGCCAGAAGGAAAAAGAAAAATATCAGATGGTTTCACTTATAGGAGGACTATAGGGGATCCAAATAAGGGATCCGGAAAAATAAATAATAAATAAATAAAACAAAATTAGCAGACAACCATAAATCAGAGACATTCTGCAAGGGATGGGGAAGAAGAGGGATCAAAGTAGGGGAGAGAAGAGCACCAGGGACTGTGGTGATGGTTCACGGATGAATTGGCGGTGGGAATTTTATGGGGAATACACCAAAAATAAAGCATACAAGCATACAAAGTATAAAAATGAACAAAATGTAAACACATGTAATTATTAAAAATATTAAACAAAAAAAAGTAAACCATAGATCTAAGGCATGGGGTGGGGGGAGAGGGAGGGAAAGGAAGGACGTGGGGAGGAGAATATGATGGACTATGGGGGAGGACTATTGGTGTTTTGGTGGTGGGAGAGCAATGGTAGCACCTAAGGGGAGAAATCCTATATTGTCAAAGTACTAGCAAGCCTGTAAAACACATTAAAAATAAATGTTTCATTTGGTGACATAGTTGCCTCATACTTCTGTTTGCCTGCCATTAGATTTATTAGGAAACACACCAGAAATGGTGCATGCTTTGTTAAATGGTGATAAGCAACTTCAACCCTGGTTGTGCAAGTTAAGAAACATAAAAGCCTATTCTCCAATCGATATGACACTCTGAAGTCCACAAGATCCTGATCTCCACATACAAAATAATGGGATAAGAGAGAACAGGGAACAAGGTTTTTATTCAACAAAGAAAAGATAACCATTTTATTCAGCTGGCAAAAGTACTTTGAAAATATGGTGCATTAAAATTTTGTAATCATCAGAGGAGCACTCAAATTTACTTTTTTTCCAATATTGTCCAAATTGTTTTGGGTTATGAATTTCACTGACCATTGCACTTTTTCACAAGCTGTTCTTTTACTAAAATTATCTTATAAACTTCTGTAGAGTATGGTGGATATAAAAATAAAATTGTTCCCTTGAGTTTTAATTGTAAAATTAAACTTCTGAGAAATATACCTTTACAAACACTTGTGATAAGAACAACTATTTTGATTCAATATAACACTGTATTTTCACCTTTTTCAATTATTGTTGTTTCTATGTAAATTTATAAAGTCATCCTAATTAAAACTTTCTGATACTCTGGTTTCTCTTCAGATTGCATAAATCTTTCGCCTTTTACTAATTAAAACTTTCTGTATCACTTTAAATTCCTTGATGCTGTTATTGCTATAAGTTAAACATAGATTCTGAAGGGATGTATTTTTTACAAACTAGATTGTGTAAACCAGTAATGGGAAATTTCAATAATTTTTTTTTTTTTACATGGGACCATTTAGAAATTGCTAAGGGCAAAAGTAGCTATTAAATTATTTGAATATATCAGTAGTGTATTATGCCACTGATAGTGATTAGTAATAAATAAACAATTGTTTGGGCTTCATAACCTGAATTTATTAACCTAAAAGGTTATGATGATTTTGCCTCTAGCTGCTTTTTATCTGGGATGATTAAGATTAAGAACCTACATTTCCTTTTCCTTCTCATGAATTCAGCTTCAGTGTTCATTTCTGTAATGCAGGTAACAGAGTACAATCCCTGCTTTGATTGTTCCTGTTCCTTTGATGTTACCAGGATTGCCCAATTGAACTGGATAAAATATATTTTCTGTTTTCTGTCTCCAGTTCCTCTTGCTAGATTCTGATGCCAATTCAAAGTTTGACTGGTCATTGGCAATAGTTATAACAAAACTGAAAACATTTAATAAATACATTTAGAGTTTTCAATTTGCTTTATGTCTATACTTTATAATGATCTTTTTATATGTGAGAAGATTTTGATTTTACTTTCTTGAGAGGGTAAAATAATACCTTCACGGTCACAAATTTGTAATGCCAGCACTTCCATGGCAGGAATTCTTCACATTTCTTTCCAGGGTTCAATGACAGGAAAATGTGGTGCTTGGGGAGAATGTGTGACTAGATACTTCATGGCAAATCTTGGTTGCAATCTGGATTTTTTAACCCCGATTCATACCAGTGACCTTCCATAAAGGTTAGGTTGTATAAGATTAATTTTTTAAGTTATGAAAAAAATGTTTTTTGAAATAAGTATAAAATTATTAAAATGCTATGAATTCCCTTGAATACTTTATAATGACTTTATAAGAATCAAGTATTCTTAATTATTGTAATAAATGAGAAGGAAAAATATTCCACTAGGACTTGTAGAAATAAAAAGTCATGTAATCATGCCCAGCTGTTCTGGATATTTTTTTTAAGTCAAGAGGCTGCGTTATTTGTATTGGTTATCTGCATAGCAATAAGTATGCTGGAAAAGAACTATAAGCTCTATTGTTAAGCACTATTATTTATTTTTATTCAAAAATAATAATATTCAATATAATGCATGTGAGTGCTACGTATGGGTGGGTTTTTGTTATAATAAACTTTGAAGTCTTTAGCATCTGGAACTTTGAGCTTAATGGCAAAAAGATTGCTAAAAGACTATTTTTATCACATTGCCTTATTTTTGGACCTTATGCATAAAGGTCTAAGCTCTACAGAATTTTTATCTTAACATAACAGTATGATACCACTAGGAGTATAATAACAATTTTGATTACTTTTTCTATTATATCATCTATTTTTCACAGTTTAATGATGCTGTGATCAAATATGCTTGGTAATTTGGATATGCTTATTTCTATTATAACATCTATTTTTCACAGTTTAATGATGCTGGGATCAAAATATGCTGGTAATTTGGATATGCTTATTAGATCAGGGTATAAGTTACATTTCAAGGTGGAATGGCTTTATGAAATTAAGAATCTACAAGGAAAAATTCCATCAAGGGATATTTTTTCTTAATCTCAATTCATTTGTACACAGTGAAAAAAAGGAAGATGCTTTTCTGTTAATTTTGAGCAGTAGAATATACTATTTTGAAAAAAGAATGCTTACTGTGAAAGATACAGGCCTGGTATAAAAGTCATTATGGAAAAATTCATTTACTTCCTTGAAAATATGGCACCTTATAGGAGGTACAAGGCACCCCATATACATATTTACCGTATCATGTTTACACAACAAATTACTGAGTTTCCTATGAGCACAAGTTACTCCTAGCTTCTGTTTTAAATTAAATTAGGTGCAACATTAATGAGTGCTCTAAAGTATATTTCTGGGGTGTTTTGTTTCCATAATTCATTTTTGCATCTCACTCTACTACTTCCCATTTAGCATTTTTAATGGTCCTCCAGAATGAGAATGAAGGCTATGCATTAAAAGTTGGTAATAATCTAGTAACAAGCATTTACTATAATCTGCTTAGAAAATGCTATTTCCTAATACTTTCTTTTCCTGTTTCTATTTCTATTCTGATTGATATTCATATTAAATATGTTTGTAAATTAGCCATATGAAAAGAATTAAAAATGAAAGTTGCTTACATATCTGCAGATGCTCCTTTATCAGAGTAACCGAAGCATATTTGATTGTATGGTCTGTGTGTTCTAATAGTACATAATCATTGCTTTGTGGTGAAATCTTGAACTTAGACCTGCTAATATGAATTTCTACTAAGGATTTATTTAGCTGAATAAGTTCCAAAGAACTCCCAGTATTCTGGGTATGCTAGGTCACTAGACAGGATTTCCAATGATTTATAGCTACTTCTTGTACTTTTCTCCTAGAAAAATGTAAAACACTTGGTTCTCTCTACAAGTCACCAGGGAGTTGCATCAGTATCATAGGAACATTAAGGTTTCAATTTCTCTTTTTCTTATGTTTTCCTAAGCTGAACAATTTATTAAGAACTTATTAGAAAGTCTATAATATCAGAAACTGTTCATAGGTGTAAAAACAGTATTTAATGTACATTATTTCCCTTTTTTATGGTATTCGTTGAAGTATTTTTTTGTATCAACATAAAATCAAAATAGAAGTATTAACTATAGGGTTTTACAAATTATTTGTATCTTTCAGAGCCTTATTCACTCAGTCTCATATATACATGAGTTTTGTTTTATATTGTAATCCTATGCGTACATTCATTTGTAGGATTTAAATCAGATAGATGGACACCTATGGTGTATTGGGGTGTTCAGGTGACAAAGGAACTGGATGCCCATGATCAGGCATTCAGTCTCTATAGGGCCCAATAGGAAGCCAGATGCTGAAGAGAAAGTTCTCATCAAAAGAACACAAGGACAGCACACATAGAGGCCATTTCCAAGCTCTTACATAAGTCAGCATCCCTTTCCTGTTACCACTTTTCAACTCTGGGAACCTGAAAGGAAGGAGGATAGAAGCTTGCAGTTTGGAGACTTTAATTGTGGGCAGAAAAGTACAAAAACATTTGTCACATTATTAGTTGGTGCCCTCAGTATAAATTGTGTCCAGGTTTTAACGATCAATTATTTATAGGCCAGACATGGTATCTGGGGTTACCTTTGCACATGCAGGATAGATGCAATGACTGAGTGTCTTTACATTTCTGGAACCTTCAAATTAGCAAAAGAATAATTTTACTAAAATTTGCAGGTGATAATGAAAATTGCAATGATACTTCAAAGTTTTGCACACCACAAGGTGTTATTACCATATATATGGCTTTCTTTGTAGAACAAAAAAAAATTAACTTGTAATGAATTCCCCTTGTTATTCATATTTCTGAACCATTCTAAAATATTTTAAACTATAAATATGAAGTTCATGAAAATGAAATTTGTGGTAAGTTTATAAGAGAGCTCAACATTGTATAAAGCTTGTTATATCCACAGAAACCCACTGCTTTGCATGTACCTGTAAATGTGCCTATATATTTACTCTCTAATTTATATATATATACATTTTAATAGGGGGATTCAATATCTAATTAATGACATGATGAAAGTGAGTAATTACATGAATACGTAGGCTCAATTAAAGGGAACATTCTTGGGGAAAAGTAAGAAAAGTAGTTTCACATGTCTAACATTTAACTTTATTATATATTCTAAAATTTTAATTTTTTCTTAAGATATTATATTAAAATTATCCTAGAAGACTGACCAAACTTATATATAGTACAAAATGCAATAAATATAGTCTTAATAATGTAAATATAGAGTTTTTGGAAATGTCATAGCAAATGAAATTCCTCTTTCACTCCGGGAAATTGCAGTATGGCCAGAAAAAATGTTTCTTGATAAAAATATTAACTGAAAAATGTACTTTCTCTCTTCTCTTCCATGTTCCAATCTAAGAGAACTATTAACAGAAATATTCTAGTTGACCTTAATAGTCCAAGATAACGTAGAAATATTTGTCATCATTTTTATCCTGTGCTATTCTTAAAAAGCACTCAAATTATCTGAGCTCACTTTTACTCCACTAATATCCTATTCATCATGTTCACCACCATAATTTCATTCATTGATTCTCAAACTGCTCTTTTCATTTATGTAACTCACACTGGTGTAATGGCTTTTTACTTTGGTTGTAGGTGTTACCTTAAAGAACACATCGCTGAAAAGGTATGGTGCCACAATCATTTGTACTGGCACTTTTTTCCATCCTTCTTTGATTAGACAGTATAAGCAACTGATTTCATATTTGTTTTCCACTTGGAAGAGCAGTTTTTTGTCCCTCAATTTGCTGTTATTTCCCTTACCTAGTTCAATTTTTTAATTTTTTAATATAAAAAACAAAAAACTTATGTCGAATAGGATTTAAGATCTCATTTCAAAATCACTAAGAAGCCATAATTTTTTTTTATTCATGGGGGTATATTTCTGGGTCTTTTAAAATCCTCAGTAATTGTTCAAAAAAGATACTGCAGCTTACAAAAGTAACTGATGGCAAAAGCAGAATAACTGATAGTAACTTTGTATACCTCATCACTAAGGTTATGAAACCAATGCATCTTCACAAAGCACTGCTATTCTTTTTTTTTTTATATTTATTTATTTTTTTTTCTTTTTTTTTTTTTTTTTTTTAAATATTAAATTTTATTTTTATATTCCCCATACAATTGCAAACGCCCCATTCTGACCCCAATCCTTCCCCTCCCGCCCCCCACCCCCCAAAAAGTGTCTCTGGTTCATAGTTTTTTTGTTGATTTTGATTTTCACTTTCTTATATTCATTTTCCTGGTCCCTTATTTAAGTTTTCTAGATTCCTGCTATGAGTGAGACCATCCGGTATTTTTCTTTTTCTTTTTGGCTTATTTCGCTGAGCATGATCCCTTCCAGCGCCATCCATGTTGCTGCAAATTGCATGTGTTTATCTTTTTGAATGCTGAGTAATATTCCATGGTATATATGTACCACATCTTCTTGATCCAGTCATCTATTTTTGGGCATTTGGGTTGTTTCCAAAGCTTAGCTATTGTAAACAGTGCTGCTATAAACATAGGAGTGCAGGTGCTCTTTGGAATTGATGTTTCTGTGTCCTTTGGGTAAATACCTAGGAGTGGAATTGCTGGATCATATGGAAGCTCTATGTTTAGTAGGTCCAGAAATCTCCACACAGCTCTCCATAGTGGTTGGACCAGTTTGCACTCCCACCAACAGTGCACAAGAGTTCCTTTTTCTCCACATCCTCGCCAACATTTGTTGTTGCTAGTTTTTTTAATATGTGCCATTCTCACTGGTGTGAGATGGTATCTCATGGTAGTTTTGATTTGCATTTCCCTGATTACAAGTGATGTTGAACATTTTTTCATATGTCTGTTGGCCATTTTCATTTCCTCTTCAGAGAAGTTTCTTTTTAGCTCTTCTGCCCATTTTTTGACTGGATTATTTTCTTTGTTGTTGCTGAGTCTCATCAGCTCTTTGCAGATTTTTGTGATCAGTCCTTTATCATTAGTGTTGGGTGCAAAAATGTTCTCCCAGTTGGTGGGGTTTCTCTTTGTTTTTGTTATTGTCTCTTTTGCTGTGCAGAAGCTCTTTAATTTGATGTAGTCCCAGCTGTTTATCTTTCTCTTCACTATCACTGCTTTGGGTGATGTGTCTGTAAAGATGTCTTTGATGTGCAAATCCCGTAGTGTTTCGCCTATATTTCCTTCTATGTATTTTATGGTTTCAGGTCTTATGTCTAGTTCTTTAATCCATTTTGAGTTGATTTTTGTGTATGGTGTGAGGTAGTGGTCAAGCTTCATTCTTTTGCATGTAGCGACCCAGTTTTCCCAGCACCATTTATTGAACAAACTTTCTTTGCTCCAATGCATAGTCTTTGCTCCTTTGTCAAAGATTAGTTGACCATAAATCTGTGGGTTTATTTCTGGATTTTCTATTCGATTCCATTGGTCTGTATGTCTGTTCTTGTTCCAATACCATGCAGTTTTGATGATTATGGCTTTGTAGTATAGTTTGAAGTCTGGGAGTGTGATGCCTCCATTTCCTTCTTTTTTTTTCAGGAGAGCTTTGGCTATTCGGGGTTTTTGGTGATTCCATATGAATTTCATCAATAATTGTTCTATTTCTTTGAAGAATGCCATTGAGATTTTGATTGGAATAGCATTGAATCTGTATATTGCTTTTGGTAGGATGGCCATTTTAATAATGTTTATTCTTCCAATCCATGAGCAGGGGATGTCTTTCCATTTCTTTGTGTCTTCTTCTATTTCTTTTAACAGTGTTTTATAGTTTTCTTTGTATAGGTCCTTTACCTCTTTTGTTAGATTTATTCCCAAATATTTGATTTTTTTTGTTTCGATAATAAAAGGGGTGGTTTTTTTGATTTCTTCTTCTTCAGATTTATTGTTTGTGTATAGGAAGGCTACTGACTTTTGTGTGTTGATTTTGTATCCTGCCACTTTACTGAATTGATTGATGAGTTGAATTAGTTTTTCTGTGGAGATTTTGGGGTTCTCTATGTATATTATCATATCATCCGCAAATAGTGATAGTTTGACTTCTTCTTTTCCTATTTGGATTCCTTGGATGTCTTTCTCTTGTCTTATTGCTCTGGCTAGGACTTCCAGTATTATATTGAAAAGCAAGCACTGCTATTCTTTAATAAAAATCAATGCCACTTTTCAGGAGAAGATAAACCACTTTTTCAAATATTATTAACATTAGTAAGAATTAACACTAATCTATAAATATGTATATGTAATTTTGAGATCATATATCATTAGACCACCAGGATTAAGGTTATTATTTGTTTTAAAATGCTTGACTTAGGACAGATAAGTAGATTAGGAGGATGTGGTCTATGAACATGATGGAATAGTATGCAGCTATGAAAAATGATAAACTCTTGCCTTGTGTGACAACCTCGATGCAACTGTAGGCGATTATGCTAAGTGAAATAAATCATTCAGAAGGAGAAAGACAAATCCTGGATGGTGACACTTATATGTGGAATATAGCTAAAAGGGTCAGATAAAACTAAACCAATAATAAACTCTAGAAATCTAATTGCAGAATTGAGGCTCACAAAGGTTGGGAGGGGAGATCAGAGTTGGGAGGAGGCACAATGGGTTGTGATGGCCTTAATATGCCTCAGTGGTGGGTGTTGTTCATACACCTGAAGTGTGTGATCCTACATTCCAAATCATATACAACATCTGAACTTCAGGTTCACACACCTGAAGTGTGTGATCCTACATTCCAAATCATAAACAACAATGATATGGAATATTGCAAACCAGTATTACCTCAATTACCTCAATAAATAGATACATTAAAAAATAAAAGTACTTGATTTAAAATGGTAATATTATAATATTATACCTCCCAATCAGTGTTTTAATATGATATTATACCTCCAAATCAGTGTTTTAATATTATAATATTATAACTCTGAATCAGTGTTTCATAAGGCATTAGCCCTTATTTCAGAAAATATGTGTAATTTTAATATTATTTTCATATTTAAAAAATATATTTTAAATAGGAAATGTTAAGATATGAAATAATAAAAAATAAAAAATACTGCTTTCTTCCCAGTCTAAAATTACTTTCACTTAAAATACTGTTAAATTGATCTTACAAAGACATTCTCCTTTCTTCACTGGTTTTGCCATTATTCTCTGTCTGATTAATTTCTGCTTCTGGAAATTTAAGCCTCTTTTTATCTTTTATCTTTAATGCATGACTATATATTTGCTGTTGTCATTACTCAGCCTTATTTGCATACCTGTTACAACAGTCCCTATATACAGAATGTACATTCTTCTTGCTTTTACTAAATAGCTTTCCATATTTAAAAATGTTAATGCACATCCATTGTAAGATTTAATTTAAAAACATCAAGCCTCTTGACTTACTCTCCTTTTAACAGTTTTTTTTTAATGTATTTGTATGACTTAGGTATTTTCCATTTCTTTTAAACTAATTTAGATTTTGTGATGAACTCTTCAGATACTTAAAGGATAGAGATACATGCCTATACAGTATATAACAGGGTAGAGTCAAGCAAAAATCATGTTCTCTTTTAACTGAGGTATCTCAAAATATATGGCCTGCTACAGTGCGTGCAACACAATATTATTTCACATAAATACAAAGGAGAATTGCCTTCCTTTGCTTTTCCTTTCTAGAGATTCCATTCTTACATACACTCACATAATTCTAAATTTTAATAGAAAAGTTGATTTCCTGTGGGACATGTTATTAGGGCTAAGAGAAGTACAAATTGAAGTATGCTGTCATGACAGGAACTGAATTATTCTGAATTCCAGGCAGACTCACACAGATTTTAGCTATCATTGTCTTCACCTAAAAATGTGTCAGGGGCCTCACTGGTGACACAGGGGTTGAAAGATAGCTCTATTAAGCTATTGGTAGTCACTGCAGCATGAGTTCAATCCTTGGCCAGGGAGCTAACCCACAAGGCCCAGCAGACCTCTCCGGTCTCACCTGCTGCTCCCCTCAGCAGTGTATTTCAGTCAGTCTGCCTGTTCTGTTCCCCACTCTGTCTCTAGTGAATCCTCTCACCCCCACTCCGCACCTCTGGCCTATACCACAGTTTTGCATGCATGCATGCATGCATGCATAAATAAATAATTTAAAAAGAAATAAAAATATAAAAGTGTCTTGGAGGTGAGTGTGGTGGGAAAACATACATCTGAAGAGGTGTGATCCTATGACTATGAATCTTACACAATATTGTAAACCAATGTTATTTCAATATAATATTACAAAATAAAAAAAATCAATACTAGGTCACTATGAAAACATTTGGAATGTATTTTCTGTTTTTTGATTTTAAAAACATAGAGAGATGCCAGTGGCAAAAAACAAACAACAACAACAACAAAAAAAAACAACCACCAAAAAAACCAGACTAAAAGAAGCCTTACACAAATGTGGAGAATTGTTTATGTTTGAATTTAGAGATTAGTAAAAAAAGACTGGACATCTGGGTATAATCAGAATAACTTATTTTTCAAAATCCTTATTGAACTTTACACTGTATATAAATATAAATTCTAATGCTTAGGATCTGTTATTGAGTATTGGAACTACTGGTCACAAAAATGTATATTACTTTCAAATATGTAATTTTATGCCAAATTCACATACGTTACTTTTTCCATGATCTTTAAAACCCGACCAAATATAATTGTTTGTGGGGAAAAAAAAAATGACACACATAGATGTTATGTTAGGCTGGGTTACCCAAAACCAGAATTCAAGTGATGGTTGAATGCCTATGTGATTTATTGAAAGAATGGTCTCAGGAGAAGGGCAGTGATGGAAGCGGGCTCTATGAGCTTTTTGTAGTTGACAGAGCAGATGGGAGATCTGTGTACTAGTCCTGTAAAGGGATCTGGGCAGGGCACTGACAATATACTTGACAAGTGTGTAAAATATAAAACAAGGGTCTTTAGAACACCTCTCTGATGTCTTCCTAGCAGAAGTATGGAAGGGAGTATAACTCTTGGCTCTATGGTTAAAATAATTTGTTGTTGTGGTGGTGGTTTGCTTTTAAAACTCAATTTAGTTCAGCTGAATTCATAGCTCCTATTTCAAGGTTTCTCCCTTCACTATATCTATGTAATGATAGTACATTTATTCTTCACTTTGCCTGTCTGGTTGGTGTTAACTCTACCTTCCTATAGCCATTTTTGAAGTGATTCCTGGTGGCAATGTGTCTAATTTAAGGCAACTTCAATCAAGTAATTTGGTGGGAAGAAAGAAGAAAAGGTAAGTGTGTAAATACTTAGTTTACTTTGCATCCACTTTATGTGGTGTAAAATATAAGCAACTATGTTTTAAATGCATTGTTTATTGTTTTATCCTAAGGGCAAATACCAGTTCCTATAACTCTTCAAATAAAATTCTAATTACCTGGTTCACCTGCTTTAGAACATCTCTCTCTACTACTTACTCATGCTATAACCTGCGGCTTAGAAAATATTTTTTTAAGGAATATTCGCTTTCTTCATAGATAAATGAGGCTATGAATTCTTATTTCTATTTCATTTCACCCTAAACTATGATCCCATCTCTTTATATTGTCTGAAAATTCTGCACAATTGATAATTTTTTGACAGGGCAGAGCTCTCTCAATTGGATATTCTTTTGTTTCATTTTAATGGGGTTATGGGAAGAAGAATCAGGAAATACAGATGCTTGCTTATCCATTTTATTCCAAAAAGTCTATCTTATTTTCTGTCTGATTATTTTCTGGAAATCAATTTTTCCATATTTATTAAACATATGCAAATAAGCACAGTCAAAATTACACTTATTAGTAAACTATATGCATATGTCGATAATTTTATAAATAGATATATTTAATTTCTTATTTGGTCATTCAATTTATTTGGAAAGTCATATTAGTGTAACCTTATTTTTTAATCACAAATTTCTTATTTATTATGTGTGTTGATAGATTATTTTTCACAATTCAGGTGACCCTTATTGAAATAAAAATCCTATTGCAATGGATCTGAAATGAAGCGCTTTAACTCCTTAACCTCTTTAAGATACTCTCCTCTGCTTTTACTGTTTGGAGCTATATATTTTTAAAGGCAAATGTCAGTATCTGCAAAATACAGAAACATATTCTCCTAGGACTTCACATATTATTGTCAGAATGTCTGATGTTCTATTTATTGTTGTTACTGCTTATTTTTCTTCTTATCATGGATCAATATTAGACATTTCTATTACATGTTACCTTTGTCTATTTACAACAAGTTTCTTGAATGAATTATAAGACTGTGATATTAAAAATAAGAAAACTTTAATAATTACAGTTCATCAGGTTACTGTAGAATCAACAAAAGTGATATAAAATACATACTTTGAAAAGAAATTGAAGTTTTGGTATTAGAGAACCTAAATGACCCTCAGGAGATATTTTCACTCTCTTTTAAAGAATCAAATATTCCAGTTCTGCTATTTTGCAGGAGTTTATAAATTAGCTCACTATATCACACAAAAAAGATTTTTAAAAATGTCAACTACTGACTAATGTCTTGTATATAAATTTTCTTTCCTACAGAAAAAGTAGAGAATTGAAAAATGCTAAACATACTTTCTCCTGAGAAAGGGCAATGAGAGAGCCTGCATCCATTTACTAAGAAATATGCATTAAATAAAGCTTCCTTTTCAACCTACCTATGATTTGTGTATAAAAAGGAGATTATCTAAAGATGAAAAAGATAGGCTAACCTATATTTCACATGAATATGTTCACATTCTCCTAAGATTTCTCCTTGGAGATTGAATTTGAAAAGAATTATCTATGTAAAAACTTGTTGAATGTATTCCAAATTGTATGCAAGCATTTTCTCTGTGCATACACACTAGCAATAAAGCTAACAGGAGATTTAAAAAAAGAAATCTGAAGCACAAAAATAAATGCTCTAGTAGAAAATACACACAGTAAATGGAATTAATGGGTTAAGTGCAAGTATATATAAAATGTAAAATGCTTTTATTCCACTATTAAGATAGATAACCAAATGAAGTCAGAGGAAACTATGTTTACGCTGGAGTGTATTTGAGATGCTAAAAGGGAAAATCTTTCCGTAAAAAAGATTTGGGAATATTGAATAGTTTAATAGCTCAATAATTATCTATATTTCCTATCAGAAATCTGTTTAAAATGTCTGAAAATACAAACCTCTAAACAATAAAATACATCCAGAAACCAAAGAGGAACGGCTAATTGTCTAATACTGTCAACAAAATGATTATTAAAAAATTATGAGAGAAAATTTAATAAAGGAATTATCAGCAGTGAGAAAAATCTCATAGACATGCAAGCCACTATATAAAACTGACACTGTAGTTTCACATCAATGTCACCCGAGGAAATAAAAACCTAGTGGGCAATTGCCTGAACATACTGATTGAGCAGAAATACCAGGCTTCTTATCCCCACTTCTTTGAAGCAAAATAAATACTACACTAATAAAATAAGGAATAATTGCATTTCTCACATTGCCATATTACTCATTTAATGTGAAAAGCTACTGCTTACAGAACAATAACAAGTTAGGGGATGCAAACCAGAAAGTTAATTGGACATTTATGAGGATGAGAAAATACTATTTGAGGCAATGCTATAATATTTCAGGACTGTTTAAAGAAATTTGGATTTCCACCATGATAAGTCAGGTAAGGAAGGAAGAAGAAATTAGTGTGGTAAATCATTTCCACATTTTGATGCTATTCCTGAGAGGAGAGGTCAAAAAAAGTCAGGAAAAATGAAACTAAAAGTTGTATTTTGTGGCAGTGAGGCAATGGGCTAAATGTTCCCTATTCTTTTTTTTTAAGATTTATTTTATTTATGCATAGAAGAACTGAGGTATATGACAGTGGTTTTGGGGTGGTGGTGAGAGGATTCAGAGACAGAATGGGGGGCAGAAAAGGCAGATCTACTGAAATAACTGCTGAGGGGAGCAGTGAGTGGGCTAGACAGCAGAGGTCTGCTGTCATGTGGGTTAGCTCCCTGGCCCGAGATCGAACTCATGCAACATGACTGGTGATAGCTTGATAGTGCTGAGACTTTAATCCCTGTGCCACCAGGGAGGCCCATGGTCCCTATTCTTGCCAATATCAATAACTAGGCATCCACTTATAAATTTGCATAAAGGTTAGTTTATGACCAAGTACTAACATGTGATTGATGGATGGGGATTTATGTGGCACAATGATAATACTTGGGATACAAGGGTGGATGGAGGAATAAAGAATTGGATTGCTACTGCAATCCAGTGTGAGTTAGTACACCACCAGTGTACAAAGCATGACTTATACAACTGAGCTAGGGTTATTCACAAAAAGGGAGGCTATTGTAAACAATGCTGCAATGAACACTCAAGTGCAACTGTCTCTTCGAATTAGGGTTCTGTGATCTTGGAACAACTATCCAACTATCCAGATGTGGAATAAATGTGGTATTTCTATTTTTGAGGAATATCTATACCGTTACCCATGAACAGTATACAGAATTTCTCCACATCCTCACCAACACTTGTTGATTCTTTCTTTGTGATAATAGCCATTCTCACAGGTGTGCACTTAAGATCTCACTGTGGTTTTGATTTACATTTTCCTAATGATAAGAGATAGATAATATCTTTTCATGTGCCTGTTGCCCATCTGTATGTTGTTGGTGAAATGGTTATTCAAGACTTCTGGCCAAGTTTAATGAGGCCGTTTCTTCTCTTGTTGAGCTATATAAGTTCTTCAAATATTTTGAATATTAACCCCTTGTCATAGTTATGCTTTGCAAATATTTTCTCCCATTCAGTAGGATGCCTTTTCATTTTGATCCTAGTTCGTTTCACAATACAGAAGTTTCTGGGTTTTTGAGATTCAAAATTTTTTTTAATATTTTATTTTATATAATTCTTACATCATTTTTCATTTTGCACAATGTATACATTTTCATTCTGGTTATATTCCCCACACAATTGCACTCCTCCTATTTTGACCCTAATCCTTCCCCCCCCCCAAGTGTGTCTCTGGTTTATAATTGCTTGTTGATTTTGATTTTTACTTTGTATTGATTAGTCTTTTTCCTGGTCTCTTATTTAGGTTTTCTAGATTCCTGCTATGAGTGAGACCATCCGGTATTTTTCTTTTTCTTTCTGACTTATTTCACTGAGCATGATCCCTTCTATCTCCATCCATGTTGCTGCAAACTGCATCACAATACAGAAGTTTCGATGTAGTCCCATTTGTTTAGTGTTGCTTTTGTTTGCCTTGCTATTGGAGTCGCATCCCCAAGATGTGTATCTAAGGTTGCCAAGATGGAACCAACATAAGTGCCCAAGGTTGGATGAATGGTGGAACATGTTAAGCATGTTTGTGTGTGTATTAGAATACTCTTCAGCTAAAAAAAGATGAAATGTGTTATTGTAACAACACGAATGGACCTTGGGAATATTATGCTAAGTGAAAGAAATTGGATGGAAAAGACAAATACTGTGATTGCACTCATTGGTGAAATATAAAGAAATGAAACATAACAAGCAAACAAACAGAACAAAAACATAAACTCTATGCTACAGAGAACAGATCAGCAATTACTAGAGAGGGAAAAGGTGAGAAAGTGAATGGATAAAAGGAGTTAATTGTGCGGTGGTTTAACAAAGTATTCTTTTTATGATTACCATGATAAGATATATGGAAGCTAAATTTCAACGCTGTGTACCCACCTGAAACCTGTAAAATTTTACAAATTAATGTCACTTCAATAAGCATTCATTAAAAAAAAAAAAACAACTTAAAAAAAGGGCCTCCTTGGTGGCACAAGGGGTTAAGATGCACCCTATGAAGCTATCCGCAGCCACAGCGGCATGAGTTCGATCCGTGGCCAGAGAGCTACTCACATGGCTCAGGAGATCTCTCCTGAATCACCTGCTGCTCCCCACAGCAGTGTATTTCAGTCAGTCTGCCTGTTCTGTTCCCCACTCTGTCTCTGGTGAATCCTCTCACCTCCCACATCTCTGGCCTGAACCCCAGTTCTTGTATGCATAAATAAGTACATCTTTAAAAAAAGATTACTTACAGTGGTGCTGTCCAGACACCCTAATCTTAGTGGTTACATTCAAACTTGATATAGTTAGTGAGAGCTTTTTAATATGTAAAAAAGGGAGTGGGAACATTTCACCTAGAGATAAAATGGAGAAAAAGTATCTTACTAGATACGTTTGTAAGAAGAGTAAGTAGAATTATTTTTGGGCATAATTGAAGAGATGAATTTAAATAGACAAAATAATGATAGTTATGGGTTTACTAATTTCAGCTGCTTGTAGTGATATTTGGCTGATGTCAACTCCTCACTAGCTATTTTTCTTGTCACTAATGGTCATTGTAAGATTGCAAGCATTTAGAGAGCAGGAACTGTGACTTAAGACAGTTTTCTCTGTGATCCATAGCATAATTAAGAGTGAAGTATAAATAGTTGGTGCTAGGAATTTTTCTTCATCAGAAAGAAATGGAGGAAAGATTGGAGTTTTTTGTCTGAGGGAAGGTTCTCTGGGAAAAAGCATTACAGAGCTTTACCAATTATGTAGTTTCTATTTCACTTGTGTTTGGAATGGTCTTTGCTCTTGCTTAAGCCTATACCTTTTCTCTAACTTTCCCATAGATTATAAGAATGGAGCATATGCTTGAAAGGTATTTCTATGTTGTCTAGTTTCTACTTATAAAACAGTCGTCCAGTGGATGATCTCAGTGTGCTTATATGAGACATTTGGTTATGTTTGGGTTCTTTCCTGAAGAATGAGACATCATCCCAATAACGTTTTTGTTCCAATAGAAAAACTATCAGCATGTGTAATTTTAAAGAATAAAGTGAGATTTAGAAACTAATGGTTTATTCACATACAATGGAATCTGTTCATGTGCAAGGACATATTGATAAAATCAGAAAAATTCTTGCTTTTCTATGTTCTTCACTCAGTTTACATATTCCTACTGCCCAGAAATACTTTTCAAGATAGATTATAATTGTTACTATCAATTTATGATATTCAGAGTTTAGAATTTATTTTCATATCATTGAACAAAAAATTCAGTATATAACTTATATGAACAGTAACGATGCTTATACAAATAGTTCCTTTACTCAGAAATTAAAATTTTGTCACTTTATAAATATTCTCTCTTGCACATATGGATGTTTATTTCTAACTTTCATTAACATTTGTATCCTTGAGCTACTGTTATAAAAAAATGTGTAACATATTTTTATTGATAAGAGCAACATCATCAGTGACCATACAATTAATCATTTCCTTAAATAGTTTGAAATCTCACACTAATATTTCTCCTAAAATGTGAGATGAATGGGATTGATGATAATATCAACATTCAGTGAAAGGAGGACTAGGCTGCATTATATATGTTGCACAAATAATAAATCCTAATCTATGTGCTGGGTATTTTGCACATAATTTAATCCTCAGAGCAACCCTAAGCAAAAGCAAAAATATCTTTGTAAGACCAGTGATTCAGAGCAAAGTCATTCCTTGAGGAATGTAGATAATGTCATAAAAATACACTTTAAGTTCATTGTTTCTGTTTTCATCTCAGCCTGTTAAGCATCTGAGGCTAAATAATGCCTTGGTCTTGATTTACTTGTTAGTTTTTATGCAATTTAAGGGAATGTGAATGGAAAAAAAATGGTAAATAACAGATGTTCTAAGTTAAAAAAAATACATTCCTTTAGTATCTGTAAGCAAGTTCAGGCCAATCAGTATTTTGCCTGATAGTTGATTTTTGTATAAATGAGTTAAATTCTTCAGACAAGACACAAATAATACTAAGCCATGATTGGAAGTTGCCTTTTAATCCATAAGGTGGAACTACTTTCTGGCTCTTCTGCCTCAAACAGATGGCAAGATAGTTATGACAGACACATGCCATTGGCCAAAACAGGAAAATGATTTGTCTTCTCTTGTATTTTCATAAAGAGACAAGCTTGCCTTCTCGTAAGTATTCTAGTAGATTGCCATCCCCCCCACCCCCCAGTTCTGAGGTCAACAAAGAGCTCATTCATGAACTACTTTCACTCACCAGTCCATATTAAAAACTTTCAAGTTCTTCCTGTAAACTTTAAATAACAAAGTGGACAACAGACCCATGGTGACTAGTTTGAATCAATCAGGGCTTCAAGAAGGAGTTGAAAAGGGGATTATTCTTCCTTAGGTTTCACTGATGAGAGGTAGAAAGACACCTTAATAATATTAGTCTCTGCCAAGAAGGTAGAGAGGAATGGTGGTTGTCAGTCTAGCATCCTAAGTGTCTGCATTAAATATTAAGTTAAAATTATATTACAATTATATTTGATTCTTACTGACTATACAGCATATGAGATCTTATGTCATAATATCTTATTTAAGCAATATTCATCAAACATCAATAATATTGGTTATTTTCTTCATTTTTACTTCCAGAAAATATTTAATACCATGCAATGTACACTAATCATTGTGTGTGGGTAGGTTAAATTTACCAGAGAATTGTCTGTATCCTTGCTGCATGTAAGATTTATTCATTATTGACTTTATACAGATAATGGGTATATAGCTCCGAATGGTAACTGGCATATAAAAAACCTGATAATAACAATAATGCTAGGTTAATAAATTCTGCTATTAAATCTAGCTTACATCATTGCTTTTCAAGCTCAGATACAGATGTGCATACACTTTGTATTCTGCACAGGTCTATGAACCACAGTTTGTAAAACAATGTTTATAAAGCTAGAAGTTGAAAATTTGGAGAAGTTTCAAAAACCAGATCAAGTGTAGATACAAACAAGCTCATGGGGCAATACTCAACACTGAGTCATTTAGTAAGAGGCAATAAAAAGAAAGATGACAATACTGTGAGTCAGGAAGTGTGGGTTTTAGTTCTTTTTCCTTGTTAACTCTGACTGAAAAGGTCTCACACTCTTCCCTTCAGCTCTAAATGCAAATTTGAAATCATTGATAGCCAGTGGTCTTTCTAGATATAAAACACTTTCAGTCTTTGTCTTTGTGACTGGTCGATTCAGACATCTATTAAAAGAAGCAAATATGTAAACAAAGACTTCTGTCCATAACAAACTGCTTAAGGGGGGTGGGAATTGTATGGAAATAAAACCAAGAAAAAAATGCATACATTGTACAAAAATGAAAAATGATGTAAAAATATATAAAATAAAAAGTAGAAACCTTTTATTATATTCTTTGAGAACATCATTTTAATTACTGAGCAATAATGCTTATTTTATTAATATAATAAAATTTATTAAAAAAAGTTCGTGTGTGGATTAATTACATGAACTTCTGTCCAGAAGGAAGTATTTATTTGAAAAACAGGAATTGGATTGAAATGAAGCTATACACACAGATGCAATTATTTACTGACTGATCATCAGATAAAATTGAGATACGAAAAATAATTTAAGGTAATTTTAATATTTTAAAAATCCTTTTTATTTTTAATAATTTTAGATATACAGGAGAATATAAAGATACTACAGAGTTCCTATATGTTCCAAATTAAGAAACTAATTATTGCATAATACTATTAAGTTTCACAAAATTTATACTAATAGTTTATGTTTCAGGACCCAGTACTGAATGACATATTGCATTTAGTTATCATACTTAATTTTTCCATTTTCTGATTTTTTTCCAGCTTTTCCTTGTTTCTCAAAATCTTTGTACTTTTCAAAGAATTTTGATGTAGTATTTTGTAGAATGCACCTCACTTTTGATCGATGTTTTCTCAAAAATTAGACTGAGACCATGGATTTTGGGGAAGAATGTCACTTAGGTGAAGTGCTTTCTTACCAAATTTTGTTAATTCTATTAATATGTAAAATATCTAATTACAGTTATTATATTAATATCATAACTTGTTACCAATAGTGTTTTACTTAAGTTAGTGTTTGCCAGGTGTTTTCACTGTACAGTTATGTTTTTCCCTTTCTCTACTATTCCTTGAAAGTAACTGAATCTTGCTCACTGAAGAAATTACTAATATGACAAATTTATTTCTGTAAAATGATTCTAAAAACAGGCAATTACAAAGAAATTAAATGTTAAGACCAAAACCTTCTACGCAAACCCTTCTAAGCAGTGCTCTTATGTTTATTTCCTTAAAAGGGATCATCAATGAAGTAGTTTCTGCATTTAAGTAGAAAAGGTAAAGTTTTCTCCACAATCTGATTACTAAGCACTGCTAATAAGAATATCAAAAAGTTAGGAATCTTAATAGATGGCCAAAGAACGTGCGGATATCTGATTTGATTTTTAGAGAAATAATAACCATGGTCCAAAGTGTCAGCTGCTTTTGAACAATGAATCAATTCATTCAGAATGCCAGAATACATTTACTTCAGAAGCATTACTTTACTCTCATGGCCTTAAATTATTGTTTGATGCAGTGTCAAAAAGTATCTAATTTGCTTTCAGGTAGCAGTATGCTCACTAGAAGAATGAGTAAATTATATTTTAAATATATTTTTGTTGCATTAGGCCAACATTTCCCAAATTATGGGTTATATTCATTTGATGTAACATAGGAACGCCTCTCAGTTAAATAGAAATGTTGCCACATATTAATACATCTACTTATTGATATTTCCAAGTATATATTTTTAGAAGTATAAAGTTATAC
Organism: Talpa occidentalis; assembly: GCF_014898055.3. Classification (NCBI taxonomy): domain Eukaryota; kingdom Metazoa; phylum Chordata; class Mammalia; order Eulipotyphla; family Talpidae; genus Talpa; species Talpa occidentalis. Next base: position 81,186,987 of record NW_023602073.1, on the reverse strand, counting down.
CAAAGAAAATGCAGGAATATCTTTGTATTAATATAATAGAAATACTTAAGAAATCCATGAAAGTTATTTTTCATCTGCTTCCCCCACCCTCTTCAGATGTAACTGCTAAACACCACATGTACGCAAATAAATATCCTATTTCTATTTGAGGTTTTTGGTTTATAATGCAAATATATCGATATCACTTTTGAAATTACTTCCACCAACTTGAGTCAGTCATCAATCAAGGTTTATTGATTTACCTTTCAAAATAAATATTTAATTTTGTCCTTTTAAAAATTCTTAGTTTCTTTACCCTCATTGAGGTCCTTATATATGAATCACTAAAATACCTTCCATTGTAGTACTCTTTTCCCAGTCTTTGCTTTTCTATCATTTATTTTATACTGTCATTCATTTTTTATAAAGATTTATTTATGCATACAAGAGTTACGGTGTAGGTCAGTGGTATGTGGGGTGAGAGGATTCACCAGAGACAGAATGGGGAGTAGAACAGGCGGATTGACTGAAATACACTGCTGAGGGGAGCAGTGGGTGATACAGGGGCTGTCCATTGTGCCATTTGAGTCACCTCCCTGAGCGGGGATCAAACTCATGCTGCAGTAACTGCAGATTGCCTCATAATGCTGATGCTGAACTTTTACCTTGCGCCATCAGGGAAGCCCGTCATTTTATTCTTGAACATTGTGGGGGATGTATAAATTTCTGCTAAAAATTTAGTGGTATCCCTCTACTTACAAAGTAATTATCAGATATGTTTTGGTTCTGCCCCTGTGTGCCTGCATAAACTATAGTGGTGTTTCTAACTTGTCTATCTCATACTCCTCTTCCTTCCCTGTCTTCTGGGAAACACTTCTCCCCACATTTAGCCAAGTTTATTGTAGTATGACTTTATGTTTTTTTAGAGACAGTGAACATCTTTGGCTTTACGTTGACTGGTCTGTAGTTTAGGATTTAATGTGATAGATGTCAATAGTAATTCTTTATCACTACAGTCCCAATTAATTGCCCACATAATAGTTATCTCCAAAAACTAGTATAACTACTACTTGTAATGAAAGAAAGAAAATCTTAAACCTTATCTGGGCACAAATTTGGAGACATTAAAAGCAATGGCTGATGCTGGTTATATTTCCTATTCTTTATTGTCAGTGTGCGGAATGAAACCAGAGAATAAAGCAAATACTGGAAAGGGAGAGACTTGGCTGCAGTCAAGTTCCTTGTTCTGGGAATCCAGGCATGCAAGTGGGAAGAATATCAAAAGTCAGCTTTACCACAGAAAGCCTGGGAAAGATCATGAAGACATTGCATACCATTGTTAACATCTCTATTGCCTGATACTGCTGCTGTAATATGATTCTCAGTTGTCTATTTCTTTGCCTTACTTATCCAAACTAAAGTCCATGTGAAAGTGTCTGACTGCCCAACCTAGGGAATGAATATGTACACTAGTTATCAAGACTTGAAAAGAACAAATTTCTGGTGTCAGAGGCGAATCCCTCTCAATGAGTCACATGGTGGCAGATTCCCAAATATAAAAATTTAGTTCAGAGGCAAGTCAGATAAAATAAATGTCTAATACTTAGTCATTCAATTAATTTTCCTTTCTGCTTAGGCTAGTTTCAGGAATTTCTATTGCAAAATGATTTAGACCAATGCATTAGCCACATATTAATCAGTAAGTAGCTAACATAACTGAAAAACATAGTATATGTCATTTATACCATATTCATTATTTAATTCCCACATTATCTTTATGAAACATGTTTTGTCACAGTTGAAGATGGGATTTATACAGATTAGGGAATGGGGAAGAATTAGTTACATTAAGTAATTTCTGATACACTAGACAGAAATAAGTGATTTAAATATAATTTTTTTGTATTTTAAAGATTTAAATATTATATTTTATATAATTCTTACATCTTTTTTCATCTTTGCACAATGTATGCATTTTCATTTTGGTTATATTCCCCATACAATTGCACCTCCCCCCCATTTTGACACTAGCCCTTCCTTTCCCCGGCCCTCCCTCCCCCCCACCCCCCCATCCCATAGTGTGTCTCTGGTTTATAGTTGCTTGTTGATTTTGATTTTTACTTTGTATTGATAAGTCTTTTTCCTGGTCTCTTATTTAGGTTTTCTAAATTCCTGCTATGAGTGAGACCATTCCATCCGGTATTTTTCTTTTTCTTTCTGACTTATTTCGCTGCATGATCCTTTCTAGCTCCATCCATGTTGCTGCAAACTGCATGTGTTTATCTTTTTGATTGCTGAGTAATATTCCATGGTGTATATGTACCACATCTTCTTGATCCAGTCGTCTATTTTGGGGCATTTGGGCTGCTTCCATAGCTTAGCTATTGTAAATAGTGCTGCTATAATCATAGGGGTGCAGGTGCCCTTTGGAATTACTGTTTCTGTGTCATTTGGGCAACTACCTAGGAGTGGGATTGCTGGATCATATGGAAGCTCTATATTTAGTAGTTCCAGAAATCTCCACACAGCTCTCCATAGTGGTTGGACTAATTTGCACTCCCACCAGCATGCAGGAGAGTTCCTTTTTTCTCCACATCCTCGCCAACATTTGTTGTTGCTAGTTTTTTTAATATGTGCCATTCCCACTGGTGTGAGATGGTATCTCATTGTTGTTTTGATTTGCATTTCCCTGATTACAAGTGATGTTGAACATTTTTTCATATGCCTGTTGGCCATTTGCATTTCTTCTTCAGAGAAGTTTCTTTTTAGCTCTTCTGCCCATTTTTTGACTGGATTATTTTCTTTGTTTTTGTTGAGTCTCATCAGCTTTTTGTAGAATTTTGTGATCAGTCCTTTATCATTAGTGTAATGTAAATAAAAATTCTTAAATTGATATAATAGTGCTCACTATTATTACTACTTCATCTTTTTCTGAATACCCTTAAAATTCTTGTTGCCTCCAACAAGTACCTCCTAGTCATTCCCACTCATTCATGGAACAATGTGGTTTCCAATTCCCTACATTCCTTTCATCCATATGCATGTGCTTTTAGTACTTAAATTGATGACTTTTGATTTCTTGCTTCATTATCTTTTGAGTGTTAACCTTTCCTTCATCCTATCTTTCTCACTACCTCATTACATAGATACATCCTATACCTTGTCATCACCAGTAACCATAATGACTTTAATACCTGAATTTAACATTTTATCCCCTCTCCTGAATTCTCACTCATTATAGTAACTATAATGAAACAAATCTGAATTTATTTTTATTACTGTGTTATAGAGTTCTTTTGATATTAGCTTCTTATCAGATATATAATTTGAAGATACATTATGCTTTATATATATTGTCTTTATCCTTGAAAGTATCTTGAAAATTCCCTTCAAATTAAGATATTTAAGTTTTGATGAAGTTTAGTTAATTTACTTTTTCTTTTCCTCTTGGGCATTTGTTGTAACACCAGTAACTGTAATGACTTCAAAATCTAAATAGAAACACTTTACATCCTCTTCTGCCTTCTTACTTATTCTAGTACCCAAAATGAAACAAATTTGGTCAATAGTAAGGACACTAAATCAATAATGAAAGAACTACCAACAAACAAAAGACCACTGATCAGATGGCTTCACTCATAAAAAAGAATGAAATCTTAGGGCCTCCCCTGGTGGTGCAGCGGTTGAATGCTGGGCTGCGAAGCTGCCTGCAGCCTCTGCAGCACTGGTTCAATCCCCGGCCACTGGCGAGGGCCCTAATGGCTCACAGACCTCTCCTGCTGCGCCCGCTGCTCCCCTCAGCAGTGTATTTCATCGGTCTGCCTGTTCTATTCCCTGCTCTGGCTCTGGCTCTGGTGAATTCTCTTACCGCCCCACACTTCTGAATAAACAAATCTTTAAAAAAAAAAAAAAAAAAGAACAAAATCTTGCCATTTGCAGCAATGCATAGACATTGAAGACACCATTTCTTTTAAATGACAAAGAATTGCAAGAAATATAGAAGTTGGGCCTCCCTGGAGGTGCAGGAGGTAAAGTCCCAGTGCTATCAAGGTATCACCAACCACTGCTGCATGAGTTCTATCCCCGGCCAGAGAGCTGACCCACATGGTGAAGCAGACCTCTCCAGTCTTGCCCACTGCTCCCCTCAGCAGTACATTTCAGTGGATCCTCCTGTTCTGCTCCCCACTCTGTCTCTGGTGAATCCTCTCAAACCCCACCCCCACACCTCTGGCCAACACCCCAGTTCTTGTATGCATAAATATAAATCTTTAAAAATATATAAAAGTAAAAAAACTTAATAGTCATAGAGAAAAAATATGAGAAGGAAATGAAGAAAACTGATCTGAATTATGAGAATTACAAGATTTAGAAGTACCAGCATTATCTGGGTATAGTACAAATTTAAGTTCTTGAAGAGTTGGCTATTTTACCCCCTAGTGTTTGAAAGATATTATAAGTATGAAAGCTGAGTTGTACCTGGGTCACTACCTGTGTTGATCACCAGCAGAATCCAAGTAATGCCATAAGATGCTTCAAGGTTAAAACAAGTGACAAACACTGAAATTCATCAGTTAACGTTTTGAAGCAAAAGCTGCTGCTGATACAGATTATACATTGTGTTTTGGTCACAGTCTTAGTTAGAGGCTTGATTTTTGGTGGCTTGTCTTACTCTCACTTGTAAATGGCATTAATATAGCTGAACTCACCTATTGCCAAGATGATGCCGCTTAGTGGTCTTGTTATTGCCCTAACTGTCCTGATTTTTATCTGTTTTTGTTTTATTGGATTTTGAAAAGTAAAAACTGCTTCCAGTGTTTAGTATCTTTTATCTTAAAGTGATTTTTTTCCTTCATACTGTTTTGAAGAATGTGTATGTTTAGATCACTGTTCATATGAACACATACTTGAAGGTAATGGGATTCAAGTGAAAGTTTCTGGAGTAAATATTATATTGGTTCCCCAAATTAATTGCAATTGTGATTCTATATATTCTCTGTTGTCATAGCAATTTTTTTTTTTTTTTTGCAGGTGAACAGGAAAACTATACCGTATATGCTCCTTTGTCAGGCTGCCTGAATTCCAACTACCTTATTGAAGTAGAAAAAAAAATGTTCTTGGAATTTACTTTGCCACTTTTCTTTTAGAAATCTCAAATTCAAATAGAAAGCCATGAGTTTCTCCTTGAGTTTTCACAAGTAATTTTCAAACTGTATTTGCATAACCTTTTGAAGCTCTAAAATATACATTTTGGAAAATAGATTTTAAAAGAACAAAAGAATACTACTTGTGAGAGAATTGAATACATCCAAGTATTGTCTAGCATTTACTAAGCGGCTTTTCAGATCACATAATAGTATGTTCAAGAGACACAGGATTATTTTATTTTAAACATTTCTTATTAAATGTGTTTGTTTGAGTAAAAGTCTCATAAAATATATTGTCTCTTTTCATGTTGCTATTAGGAAATTAGTGTTCTTATAACTTGACATATGTTTAGGGACAAAATAAACACCTTTCAAATACAACTACACACTTCACTGTTATTTATATTTCGTTGTCTCTACACCTTTCCATTTACTTTGAGCACTAGTCCTTCTTATGCCTCCTACTACTTGACTATAAACTGCTCCTCACGATGCCTCATGATTTGACCACAATTCCTTCATGAATTACATAATGCACACATTATATAACCATATTTATCACATTTTTTATATATCCTGCATAGTGCTATTTTTAATTCTGCTATGTACTTTATCTGAACGGATAACAGCGAATATGTGATTGACAATACTACTGAATAAGAATATATTGTCTGTAATTCCCCTTCATTGTTGAAGACCTTTGATAGTTCATCCGAGTATACCTATCTTGCTCATATCAACTCTTAAAGGACTCATCTAATTTTAACTTCTGTTATTTCATAACTAGCCCTCCAAAATGACACAAAAGAAACATTAGGAAAAATGATCCTGAAATTTCCATTTTGAAAACATGGTTTACAAGGCATTGTAATTATTAAATGTTGGATTTAAAAAAGCATTTCATCTGACTTCATGTCTAGAAATGTGGCGGGATGCCACTTTATGGCTCCTTCACTTTTTTCTTCTAATTTTGTTTTAACTGATAAGGAAACAGATACTTTGTTAGTATAATAAATCAAGTATTATTAAACATAACTGAAATTATAAAAGCAGAGTTTTTTATCTTACTCTGAAAATTTTAGGGGGGCTAATATAGCATTCAAATTAGAATATTGAGAATTCTTTGTTGAAAGATCCCAGAGAGAACATATGAACCGAAGGAGTGATTGTAGTGGTAAGTTTGATCTAGGACTATGGGTAGAATACTGAGAATAAGAATAGACCAAGGATTATAGTGGTGGGTAAGAAAAAGGGGGATTCTGGAAAAATAAGATTCTAAATACTTGAATGAAGTAAACTTTGAATGGCATAACTGACTTTATGATTAACATTTTGGATCATCTTAATCCTCTATATGCAATTCTGATCTGCTAATGGCAAGTCTTGCTTTCTTATAAGGAATTACATTTTAATGCTTCCTCAAACTTTGAAAGAAAATCTAAGAAATTACATTAAGAGTGAAGATTTCAGTGGGACCTTTTACATGTCCTACAGCAGTATCAATCACGGGTTTTATCTAAGAATAGATAAAATTGTGGGTATTCCTACTACTGGAGAGAAATGAACCTGAACCTCATATAAATAGTATCGGTGAAGAGATGAGATGATGATGAACACTGCAACAGTATTGAAATGTCTGGGTAGTGTGAAGTCCAAAAGTGGACAACTGAATAAAAAAACAGAGTGATACTCTATGTTAGCTTGTTTATGTTGAGCACCCCACTAAACTTATTGTGGTAGTTAGTCAGAAATGGACCAATAGAGAGTAATTTGCTGAGGATACCAGATTTTTATAGAAAGTTATATTATTTCCTACAAAGTAGTGAAGATGTATAATATAACAGAGATGGTCATCAGTACCTGGACAGATTCCTACATTGGGACTCCGGGTTAAAAGACAGTGGTGGGTAACAGAAAAGGTAGTGAAATCTGTGCTTGATACGAAAAGGTACTCAAACATCACCATATATATTGAGTGTAGTTGAGTGAGGTAGAAATAAGAAACTTCTACCCCAGAGGAAAATTTTGAACTTTGGGTTGGATACACTATGGAAAAACCATAATAATGTAGTGGTTCAGATGAGATTCAAAGATGAAAGGAAACAGTTTTGAATTATTGTTTAAAGGATTAATGGCATCTGTGCATGCAATGGCTGAACAATTTTTGGAAAAGTGTTAGTAAAATCTAGTAAAAATATTCTAGGCTTGTGACTATCCATTTAAGAGAGAAAAAAAGTGCTAGATTTTTAATGATCTGTTTTTCTTTCTATAGGTGGGAGGAGGGCAATATAACAGGGTAAAGGAATGAATCAAGAGTCATCTTGAATCAAATATATGTCACATAATGTCTTTTGTACAAACACAAATTCAAAGGCAACAAAACCAATCTCTGGTGTTAGAAGCTAGGAAACCTTCACCCTTGAGAGGTTGTAACATGGTGGAGATACCATGAGAGAGTAGAGTCCTCTGTGATGCTGGAAGATGTTCTATTTCTTTTTCTTGGTAATGGTACTTGGATGCATTCATTTTGTGAACATTCACCTAGTTGAATACTTATGATTTGTGCAATTTTCTATGAGGGCTATTTTTCAATGTAAAGCTTACTAAACTAATTTTTAGAAAATCATTTAAGCATAGCAGGGGAAAAAGACATGAATGGACATATCTTGAAATTTGGAGGGAAAAGCAGGAGGAGGATGAACTTGGTATTACATCAATGCATTAAGGAAGACTGGAAATTGAGGACATTTACTAAGCTTCTGGTTCTGATCTCTGAGATCCATCTGGATAATCAAGGCAGTATCTATAGAGTGTGGCAACTTTGCTTGCTATTCATACAGAAATTTTGTGACTTACAGCGAGGTGAAAAAATACTATTAAAACCTGGCTTGCTTTCTGCTATCTGATGACCGGGGTCATCCCTTTGCCATATGTAACAGGAGGCTAGTGAGAAAGGAAGCTTGAGTGATGCAACTACTCAGGTATAAAGCTAAGGTAGAAAATAGATGTTGATGGACAGAAACTACAGAGGGGAATTTGACAAGCAGCAAAATGTCCTATTGCTAAGGTTCTTGGTGTGTCTAATATACAAATAAATACATAGGCATTGTTGGTATGCTTGCTTAGTTTGCTTGCAACAATCAGCAGAATTGAACCAATCTAATGCTTTCTGAGTTCTCAAAGGCTACTGAGAGTCAACGAAACTCTGGGATTGACTAGAAATCTAAAACTTTCACATGGTTGATGTCTGTAAGTAGTAGACAATTATGGATCTGTACCTTTTATGTTCAATTTGGCTTCTGTGCCGGCTATTTCATCACAAATTATTCCCCCTTAGCTACTTCTATTTCAAAGATGTCTTCCTAAATTAAGATGCCACTGTTGAGCTGCCAACAGCTGGAAATGTTATTTAATTGTTCTTCCAGGAGAGAAAATATGTTGCATCCAGCCCATTGGGACCATTGGCTTTCTTTTACTGGAATGGCTGACCGCACTTAATGGTGCAATTTGTGTTGGTAGAACAGCTCTGTTGTTGTTGATGTTTATTTTTTATGCAAAGCTAATTGTTCCATACAATTAGATCCATAACCTTAAGCAATTAACAATTTCCTAAACAACTAAGAATCAACCTATAACCTTTTATTTAATGGTGAGAATTCAGTGTGATTCTCATTCATTAAGTGAAAGACATAATCAAGCTAACTTGTAAAATGTATATTGTATTTCTCTTATTTTAATTTATTAAAGAGCTATTTGATTTATTGCAACCTATATAGTTTTTATCCTTGCTGTTTATAATCTATTTTCTGTCACATGAGTGCACACCTGTTTATTTCATGGCTTTACTACGCTAATATAAACAAAATAACAAGCCTTTAGATTATAAAGGGGAATTTAAGGTGATATATGTTTTATCCAACATATATTTATGGTTTATAAAAATATCACAGGAATCATTAGGAATTTTAAGTCATTTTGAGTATCAATAAGTTAGTCATAATTCTTATTGACATGACTCATTATTTCATTTCTTCATTCACAAAGATACAACTCAACTTGTAACATTTCATTTTCAAAACCACATGTTATTATCTATGTACCCAAAGAGAGAGCCTCTAATGTTGCAAAATAAAAGCATATTTACAAATGTTTTACTTGTAAAAAATTAAATTTACCAATTTTGATCAACATCTAAATTAATCCATCAACAACAAATTTGTCAAACATCTGGGTAAGGAAATATTTGAAATTCTCCAACAAAAATAACAAAACAAACAATGTTTTAATACTGCTTTAGAAAATCAGGCATATGACATCATAGCCCCTCCTCGCTATTACCGTCACCCTTTGTACTGATGCTCAGTGTCTACCTGTCATCCCATTCAAGTCAGTGCACCAATAACACAGCTACTTTTAGGGAGGATACAACTGCAAGTTGTCCGATTTATGTGATATTCAGTTTCGGGAAATCACATTTTTGGTCCATTGCTTTCATGTTTATACCATATAAGATTTTTGCATAAGCTAGTTTTGTTTTTGAAACACAATTTATGATATGGCAGTTAAAAAATTGTCATTTTTAAAGATTTTTATTTATTTATGCATACAAAAACCGGGGTGTAGGCCAGAGGTATGGGGGGCGAGACGTTTCATTGGGGACAGAGTGGGGAGCAGAACAGGTGAATCTACTGAAATAAACCGCTGATGAGAGCAGTGGGTAAGACAACAGAGCTCTGCTGTACCATTTTAGTTTCCTGGCTGGGGATCAACTCATGCAGCAGTGGCTGGTGGTAGCTTGATAGTGCTGAGATTTTAACCCCTGTGCCACCAGGGAGGCCCAAGAAAATTGCCATTTTTAATAGCTTCTTTGAATATTCATCACATTGTTACTCCCAAGGGAACAGTATTTGCGAGCACCTAAATAGGCAGGAAATATGAAGGATAGAGTAAATATGACTACTTTGTTGTTTTTTTTAATTTTATTTTTATATTCCCATACAATTGCAACCCCCTTATTTTGACCCCAATCCCGCCTTTCCCTGCCCCCCCCACATTCCATAGTGTGTATCTGGTTCACAGTTGTTTGTTGATTTTGATTTTTTCTTTCTTATAATTATTCTTTTTCCTGGTCCCTTATTTAGGTTTTCTAGATTCCTGCTATGAGTGAGACCATCTGGTATTTTTCTTTTTCTTTCTGGCTTATTTCGCTGACCATGATCCCTTCCAGCTCCATCCATGTTGCTGCAAATTGCATGTGTTTATCTTTTTTGAATGCTGAGTAATATTCCATGGTGTATATGTACCACATCTTCTTGATCCAGTCATCTATTTTTGGGCATTTGGGTTGTTTCCAAAGCTTAGCTATGTAAATAGTGCTGCTGTAAACATAGGGGTACAGATGCTCTTTGGAATTGATGTTTCTGTGAAATATGACTACTTTGAAAGATCTCACTTCATTAACCATTAAAACTTTTGATAACACAGAAAACAATTCCTGTGATTGCACCTCTATTATCTAATACATTGCATGGCATGTATGCTTCCTAATATATGTTTGCCTAGTGAGAGATTGGAAATATAATTGAGGCACCAAAACTTGTAGAGGGATGACTGAAACAAGTTTCAAATAATTAGTATGAATCTTCTTTAAAGGCAGTGCCATTTTTTGTTAAGACATTTTTTGCCTAAATAGAACAAAGGAATTTGATATGATTACATACAGAATTTTGTAGATGAGGAAATAAAGCTGTCGCCAAAATCACAAATATAAAAAGATAATTAGGGAAAATTTATGAATAGTTCTTATTTTTAGTTAATTGGCTTAGTAAATGTTTCTTTGATTCTCTATTTAAAAATATAAATGTATTTATATTCATTTCCTTGATTAATAACATGTTGTTAACTTTAGAAAGAAGAGCTGATAAAGTGCTTAAAAGAACTATGACGCAGGGCTTCCCTGGTGGTGCAAGGGGTTACTACGCAACCTATGAAGCTGTCGGCATAATCCCTGCAGCACAAGTTCAATTCCCCGGCCGGCCAGGGAGCAACCCGCATGGCATGGCAGACCTCTCCTGACTCGCCTGCTGCTCCCCTCAGCAGTGTACTTCTGTCAGTCTGCCTGTTCTGTTCCCCACTCTGTCTCTGGTGAATCCTCTCACACCTTTGGTGAACCCCCCGCACCTCCGGCCTATACCCTAGCTCTTGTATGCATAAATAAATAAATCTTTAAAAAAAAAAGAACTATGACACAAATAACTAAAGAAATTTGTATTGCCGCCAATTTTTAAATTATCTTGAGGTATTTCCTGTTTTCAAGCATACTGAGTTTACTTGGACAAATGCAATGCCAGTGGAAATTAATTTTCTTCTTTTCTTGGAACCAAGGAACCACAATTAAATCCCTTGACAGAGAGATATTATGATGTTGTTAAAATGTCAGCCATAAAATATATTCTATACTAGGTACAATGTGACCTACTTAACTGTCCCAAGAATTTTCATTTTTTAGCATATTAAATTATTATGCTGAAATTATAGGTCATAGGTTAAAATAATCAAAAATTTGAGCATTTTAAAGAATTCCTAAACCTATGTTTTCCTTTTCTTTAGCAAAGAATTAGTTCATTTTCACACTGCCAGAAATAAAGGTTACATTGTTTGCAAAGTCTATGTAATTTTTAACTACTCTGACTTGACATCCAGCATAAAATCCACAGTGGAATAACTACTAAAAGATAATTTTAACATAAATATAATTTCTATAGTTTAGCAAATATATAATTTTAAAATCTTTCCTTAAAATTCTTATGGGCCTCCCTGGTGGTGCAGCAGTTGAGCGCTGGGTTGCGAAGCTGCCTGCAGCCTCTGCAGCACCGGTTCAATCCCCGGCTGTTCCCCGGCCACAGGAGGAGGGTCCCACATGGCGCGCAGACCTCTCCTGACTCGCCTGCTGCTCCCCTCAGCAGTGTACTTCGGTCCTTCTGCCTGCTCTGCTCCCCGCTCTGGCTCTGGTGAATTCTCTCACCCTCCCATGCTTGTGACTGTACCCAGTGCTTGTATAAATAAATAAAATAAATAAAAATAAATCTTAAAAAATAAATTTCTTATAAAATGTCTTTTTAATTCTTATAAAATTAATATACCAAAGTCTCTCACATTTCTTTTTTTTTAAGATTTATTTATTTATTTATTTATACAAGCACTGGGTACAGTCAGAAGCACTGGAGGGTGAGAGAATTCACGAGAGCCAGAAGGGAGAGCAGAACAGGCAGAAGGACCGAAGTACACTGCTGAGCGGAGCAGCGGGCGGCAGGAGAGGTCTCCGCACCATGTGGGACCCTTGCCTGGTGGCCGGGGATCGAACTGGTGCTGCAGAGGCTGCGGGCAGCTTCACAACCCAGCGCTCAACCACTGTGCCACCGAGGAGGCCCTCTGTCATATTTCTTTAGGCACATTAACAGAAAGAGAAATCAGGAAAATAAAACATTTACAATTGCATCAAAATTAACTAAATGACTGGAATGAATTTAGCCAAAAAGTAAAATATCTGAACACATGAAATATGATATTACTGAAATAGGAACACAAAGAAATGGAAAGATATTCTGTGTCCATGAATTGGATGATCATTAAAGTGGCTATACTATCTAAAGCAATATAGAGACTTAACAGAAATCCTATCAATATTTCAATATCATTCTTCACAGAAGTAGAAAAAAATCATGAAATGTATTTGGAATAATAAAAGAGCCCACCCCAATAAAACATAATCCTGAGGAAAAAAATAGCTGAAAATGGAGGTGTCAGAGTCCCCAATTTCAACGTATATTACAAAGTAATAATAATAAAAATAGCATGGTATTGGAATAAAAACAGACACACAGATTAATGGAACAAAATTGAGAGTCCAGAAATTACCACACAAGTATAGGGGGAACATTATGTCAACAGAGAAAACAATGAGGCAAGTAAAGTCTACAGTAATTGATTTTGGGAAAACTGGACACATGCCAAAGAATGAAACTAGACCACTATCTGAACCCATGTGCAAAAATTAATTTAAAATGGATTAAAGACTTGGATGTAAGACCTGAAAACATAAAAATACATAAAAGAAAACACAGGTGACACACTCCTTAACATTATGCTTAAAGATTTCTTTGAGAACAAGACAGAAGCAGCAAAGGAAACAAAAGTTAAACAGAACACATAGGATTACATCAAACTAAAAAGCTTCTGCAAAGTGAAAGAAACTGTCATCAAAATGAAAACAGAACCTATTGAATGGAAGAAGATATTTCATATCAGGGTGCTAATATGCAATATATATATAGTATTACATATTATATATTGCATATTATATATCATATATTGCACATTATATATAATATCTCATGTTATATATTGTATATATGCCATATATGTTGTGTGTGTCTATACATATACAATTACAACTGCATCAAAATTAACTAAATGACTGAGATGAATTTAGCCGAAAAGTAAAAGATCCGAACACAGGAAATATGACATTACTGAAAGAAATAGGAACACAAAGGAAATGGAAAGATAGTCTGTGTATAGACACACACACACACATATATATATATATACAAATATACACACATAAACACACATTATATAAATAAAGAAAAATGCTCATCATCACTTATCAGGGAAATGCAAATAAAAACCACACTGAGATACTAGGTCACACCTATGAGAATGGCCCATATTCAAAAGACAAGAAAATAATAAGTGTTGGTGAGGATGAGGAGAATAAGGACCCCTCATACACTGTTAGTGAGAATGTAGACTGGTCCAGCTCTTATAGAAAACAGTATGGAGGTTTCTCAAACTATAAAAAATAAATATACCATATGATCCAGCAATTCCACTCCTAAATATCTACCCAAAGCATGCAAAAGCACTAATTCAAAGATAGATGTATACACACACACGTGTGTGTATACATATATATATATGTATACACATATATGTATACACACATACACACACCTATGTTCATTCTAGCACTACATATTAATAGCCAAGTTATGATACTAACCTAAGTGCTCAACTACCGATTAGTGGATTGAGAAGATATGATATATACAAAATGGAATACTACTTGGCTATAAAATAAGATGAAGTATTACCATTTGGAACATTGATAGACTTAGTGAGCATTTGCTCAGTGAAATAAGACATCCTATAATCTCACTCACATATGGCATATAGAGAAACAAGACAAGTGAATGAATCATGTAAACCAAAATGAGTATTTAAACTGCATGATCCAATTAGTGGTTGCCAGAAGTGAAGAGGAAAGAAGAATGATTAAATCAGGTAAAAGGTATCAACTTTGATGAAATATAAAATTGGATTTTTAGTTGTGAACTTAATATACCTAGACACTAATTTATAATGATGCACACCTGAAATGTATAACTTTATAATTCAATGTTACTTCAATAGTTTCTAGAAATGTTAACAATATAGATTATTTACAAACACATAGACAGATCTCAAAACAACGAATATACATACTTTCCAAGCATACACGGAATGTTTACAATTACTTAAGTAGTTGCCTAAGAAGTACTTTTCAAGTTCTTAAATATAATACCATGTGGGCCACTATAATTGTCTACAATGGAAAAAAAGTGTTGAATAAATGAAACCAATTTAAAAATATGATCAAAGAAATTTCATAAATTGAATTATAACTATAAAAGATAGCACAAATATAGAGACAATATCCCAATCCTTTGTCACTATTATTACTTAATCCAATAACAAAAGTAATTATAATGTCTGGAAGCAAAAATTTAGCACTTGAGTCTGAAGTCAAGACTTGAATTTGCTAACACAGACTTTTAATGACACTCCTATGTGTTCACCCCAGTACATTATATTTTTAACCATATGAAAGTACTTATATCTATAAATTTAACATCATCAAATTTATATTCCATTCATTTTAGTTCAATATTCCTAGAATATATTCTAATTTAGGATAGCCATATTTATATTGAAACATATAGGTAATTTCAAATTTTATGGTCTATTTCTGCCTGGAAAATATTTTTATATAAGTTTGTGTAGGATCTAATTCTCATTAAGAGGAAGGGGAAATAAAGATACAGTGGGATGGGAAAAATGCTTATGAAGCAGTTTTGCAGGTGAAATCTTTCATTATTTTACAATGAGGAAAGCTCTTAATGGGGAGTAAAAAAAAAAAAAAAAGGAATGCCCATTTCTTGTGGAAAGAAAAATTTAAAGGAATTTGAGTTCAAATATTTCAGTTTTGAACCTTTCTTTAAATGTTCCAACCATATTTTCCAGTTTCAATACATTCTTGCAGTTTCCTTGAATGGACACTGGGCAGTCTTAATATTTATCTGGCACTACATCTATGTGACTCTTCTGACTACTAGGCTTGCATGTACTACAAATACAGAAGATGGGGACTCAGAGCAATTGTCAATACTGTCTGTTCAGTCATACTCTCATTTGGAGGGTGTGTGTGTGTGTGTGTGTGTGTGTGTGTGCGCGCGTGTGTGTGTGTATGTGTATAGCTTGTAGCTTCTCTTTTTGATATATAATCTCCCTAGGGTCATAGAAGCAAGTATACTGTTCACATCATCTTATAAACATTCTTGTCACCACAATGACTAAGTGTCAAATCTACCAGACCTCATAATAGCTTCCTTTATTTGATCTCCAACCCATGATATGCCTGATGGCTATTTAGCTAGTGTGATGAGACTACATCAAACAGAACTGGAACCTACAGTGAACATTATTTATAGAGGGAAACTGGACAAAATTGATCTTCAATTGGGAGAAACATCCAGCCAATCCCAAAAGAAGGAGGGAGCAGAGAATAGGTACCCTGAGTTCACTTATCTTTTTCCCTCTGATTTTTCCTAGTGTTCCAATTGACTAAATTCAACTAGAAAACAATGACAAATGAATTTCTAGATACACATTCCCAAATGGTCATCATCTGAAGAGAGTGAAAATTGACTCTGGAGGGACAAAGAGAAATTGTAAAACAATCTGCAAGAAGATGATAAATATTCAAATTCTTAATGATTAATTTCTAAGTCATTTTAATCAATGATATACTCTTAGCAAATCAATCCTAATTTGGAGATTTTGATATTCTACTTGGTTCGGAGCCTGCTAGTGTGTATATGATGGTAAAATAATCTTATTAAAATCAAACATTTATTGTTTGAGAATTATATGTAACCATATGGGTTTCACATACACCAATAATAAATTTTTATGTTAGAATTCATCTTTTTAAACATTTCTATACTAACTGATTAAAATCTAAAATGTACCAAGAGTTTGCTCAAGACTTGTGAACTTTAAAAGAGAATGAGAATTCAACAGATATATTAGCTATCTATTCGTATGTCTGTAAGTTCTATTCCAGTACTAAAACAGATGACAGATGACTAGAAATCAAATACCCACATATATTTTATCAACTCATTAATGTTTCAATTAAGTCATTGTTTAAAGTTATTCCCTTCATCTTCATAATGATAATTATACATTAACACTTGCAGAATACTCAGCATGTGTCTGGCACCAAGGAAGAGCTTTGCATGCATTAATTTAATCTCACAAAAATCCCTTTATGAAACTACCTAAGTGTATGACATAGTTTTGTCTTTTAGAAAACAGTGCTGAAGATGTCATAGTGTTGACTATTACAATACAAATAGGGCATATATGATAAATTTCTGATTTAATAAAATTCTATAAAAACAATTTTCCTCCATGGGTTTGTGTGCTTATGTGTATATTTCAGAATATGAATGTATAATGTGTATCTTAATATATATTTTCATAGGTTTAGCATTCAATTCAGAGTACAATAAGTCCAACTTATGTGCCTGATAGTATTTACTTTCTCTCCTCAATTTGCATGATTTTTATTTTCCTCTATATGCCAAATGGTCATATTTTGTGTGAAGTTCAATCTAACTGTAAGTTTTCTTCTATTCTGTTGGAAATATATAGTATACACAATCCTTAATAAATTAGATAAAATTAATCTCAATAGCCCACTAACATTTACAGCAGGAATTTTGGGTTTAGTTATTAAAGACACGGAGACATAGTTTGGCTTTGACCCATAGGAATATATCATTTAGAGTAATTTCAGGTATATAAAAAAGAAACAATTGTTTCACATACCTAGACAGTGGATTATTATATAAATGTATAACCTTATGAATATTAATGAATATTTCATAACACATACATATTCATTAATCCTCATTGTCTCATTTTCTAAGCACAAATGTAGCTAATATTTACATAGTAAGAGCAACCATTTTTGGTATAAATATATACCACTATATGAACAAGTATCTTTGTCTTTTATATTATAGAATAATCTTTCTGATAACTTTTTTTTTAACCTTATCTCTATGTACTATATCCATGGTACATATCTGTTATTATTTGTAAAGAAGTTTGAAGAACACATACGTTAAAATATATTTTGGTTGTAAGAAAAAAATCTAGGCCAAAAAAATTCTCTTTTAATATTTACAAAAATGCCATTAATATATGGATGAAATATTGGTCCACTTAAACAATATTCTGTAGCCTAGACTCTTGAATGCTCCATTAACCTAACACTCCATGCTTCCGTGGTTCTTCATTTTGGCTGATGATTACTGAAATCTATTCTGCTGGTTATCAACCATTTTCCCTTTTTGATTGCTTTCCACCCTTGTGTACACTGTTCTCTGACTGTGATTTTAGCTCTGTTTAAATTATCTCAACAGATTTCCGACCCCTTAGACTTCTATTTAGCTTTCTCTAATGGAGAAGCCAAGGAGAGTTGAGGGTTAATAGGAGTTTGGCCTACTTCTGTTTACAGTTAATCAAGTCGTCTGCATACACTGAAGCTACTTCAGGCTTCTCCAGTGGTGTGTCTCCTGCCACAAGATTCTGTTTCCAGTTTTTGGTAACTATTTTTTTTACCTTTTCGCTTAGGTCCAGGAGTGGTAATAGTTTTATATTCCTAGCTGTAGATGCTGCATTATTATTTATGAACATAATATTTGTAACATCATACTCTTGAGTAAACTTTCTTCAAATTATCAGCATATGAATGTGTTTATCTCTCTCTCTCTCTCTCTCTCTCTCTCTCTCTCCTCAATTCTGACTAAAAGAAGTGACTTAACAGTTTTTCCTTCTATTGGTGCCAGAACTTTACCCCTCATTCACTACCCATTTCATATTGGCATATTCTAGTTTACTCGATCTACTGCAACAGCACAATTTTGGGCACATGTTATTATTTAAATTTGTGATTCTTGTAGCTTTGAAAAAATTTCAATCACTCTTGGCTGTTATCAAACAGCAGCTTGAAATAGAGCAGATGACTGGTAAGATGTCACCATTTATCAACAGTCTTAGACAGGGAAGCCCTGAGTTATAAAATTATTATTTCTTTTATGATGGTCTATCAGAGTTCAAAGCTATGCTGTTCACAATGTGATTAGCCTCTTTTTTCTCAATTAGAACTTTTTTTTAAAGATTTATTTATTTTTATTTATTTATACAAGCACTGGGTACAGTCAGAAGCGTGGGAGGGTGAGAGAATTCACCAGAGCCAGAGTGGGGAGCAGAGCAGTCAGAAGGATTGAGGTACACTGCTGAGGGAAGCAGAGGATAGCAGGAGAGGTCTGCGCGCCATGTGGGACCCTCGCCGGTGGCCGGGGATGGAACTGGCGCTGCAGAGGCTGCGGGCAGCTTTGCAACCCAGCCAGCGCTCAACCGTTGCGCCACCGGGGAGGCCCTCAATTAGAACATTTTATATCAATGTCTACATAGATGATAATACAAGAGGGACACACACTATAAATAAAAAGCATATGTAAAGAATGTCACATTGGGGATCATTTTGTAGATATATCACCTGATGGTTTCTAGTTACTGCCTAGCTAGTCATTTATGAATTCCTTTTCACATCTCTCAAATTTTCAGGTCATAAACATTTTTGGTCAACATTTTGTCATGGCTTACAAGACCTTTAACAATCTACCTGTGCCTTATCTTTCTAAACTTATAGAATCTCAAACTGAGGGTATATATGTTAAAATTTTATAATTTTTCCTTTTATGGCCCATGTAAGAAATATGAAAACATCTATTAAATCTCTCTTTGCATGATAAGTGATAGGAATATTAAAAATAATATTAAAGACCCAATAAGATTAAAACCCCTCATTTTATCTACAAGAGGACTGAATATTTGAACAAAATTCTGTAACATTTTCTAGTATGTTTTATAGACAACCTAATCCTTAAATTTTCTTTGAAAAAAACCTTATTTTTCCTTTAGCTGGTGACAGATAAAACATTTAAAACTGAAGTTTGGGAGTTTTAATGACTTGGATTATAGGAGGTCTGAGAGATGGAATGTGTATAAATTTATTTTTTGATAATTATGTAAAATTAAGAGATCATAACAAGAATATTTTTAGAATAATCATTAATTCTGAAGTCTGGAAGTAGAATGTATACCTTTCCAAACTGACATTATAATGACATTTTCTCTAGTAATTAAGATACTTTTCATTCCACTTTAATACTTTCTGAAGTATTTTTTCTCTAGTACTAATGCTATTTTTCCAATGCTTTTCCAAGAAAAGTTACCATGCTCTCCTACCTGAATTTTGACAGTGCCATTATAAAAGATTAAGTAGTCTTATCACTAAAGTTGCTCCTTCCCGAATTTAATGAGGTCAACCACTGACTTAATACCCTTTAATGGCTCTTATAAGAGACTAGAATCATGTGGTTTGTAAGCCCTTGCCTATTGTGTACATATTTATCATGTAAGCTGATTACATTCATAATTACCCTCTCTCCAAATATACACACATTGGGGGTTGTGACTTCAACATATAAATTTTGAGAGAATGTGAACATTCAATCCATAACACTCATCAATCTTTAATTTTGTCTGTGTGCTCTCATAAATTGCAAACTCTGGTTTTATTCCCTGCAGTGCCCCCCCAAATAGAAGAGCGTTTGCTGTGTATGCATGGGTAGACACTTGTTTAATTAATGCATACATGACTCTAAACAAAAATTGTAGTTGAAAAAATTGATGAGCTAAATATATTTGAGACATATTTGTGAAGTTTTAGTGATTATTTTTTATGTTAGAGTAGGGACTGGTTAAAGAATACCATATCCCATTTGAAAATATTATTCAATTAGTAATCATAAGAGGAAAGTGAAGATAGCATCACATTATTTTTACCACCACTCATTTGGCTGATTTCATTTTAAAACATGATTTCAGTTATAAATAATCTACATGAAGATTTTTCAGTTGTACTGAATATATCAGGTACTTCCACAAATTATTTAGGCCACCAATATAGGACAGAGTTGAAAAGATTCTTGAAATATTTTGATCAGAAAATTTGGTCTGCAAATAAATATTTTCTTAGTTTGCTTATGTTAATATTACATATTTAAAGTTATGTGCTGCATGTATTCATATTGACCATGAACATCATATTTCATAATTACATCAAACTATTGTTCACTGTGCACTGCTTTTGATCATTGAGATTTAGAGTGAAAGATTATAACTATATAATCAGAAGTGAATAGAGGACTTAGACTGAAATTTTCATGCCACTTTCAAATATGGTTGCTACTATTGACATTTTTAATAAAATATTTTCCTAAGTTATACATTCACATAATTCATTATTTTAGTCAATCAACCAAAATATACTTGTTAGATGACTATTTATATCAGGCACTGAAGACACATGGATTAATAAGACAAAATTCCTACTCTCCATGGTCTAAAGTGATACACAAAGGAAAATAATTAGACACAAAAGTATGTGTTGTCTGAACTGTGTACTTATAACTGACAACATAGGAGGAATATTATGTAAGTAATTACATGTACTGTATATGTTTTCATGATGATGGAGAGGTTATTAAATTGATTAGGAATTTATTCTGCTTACTGGGGAGAAGTGATTTTCCCAATTAGAAGCAAATGCCTGCAGATATAAACAGAATATCAGGCACAAATAACCATAAGTAACTTAGCCTAGAGTGAATATTGACTATAAAAGGGGAAATGAAAATAGCAAGACCTGGAAAGCACAGGTCAGGAAAGAGATAGTATTTAATCTTTTTTCTGAAGGATATTCAAAGCACCTGCCAGCTTTTTAACCAGAGATGTGATCATAGGCATTTCATTTTAGAATACTCACCAGGCAAAGTGGTCATGAGAATAAGACAGGAGGAGGAAGCCCAACTAGGAATTACTGAGTGGTCCATGAAAGGGCCAGGATTAAGATGCGGTCTCTAGAATGGTATAGAATGAACAGCAAGCAATAACTGATTGAATGTGAGAAATAAAGAGGTAAAAAGTTGCTTAGAAGAGAATGAGATGTGGTCTGAAACCCCACTCAGCCTGGTGCAACCTAATTTGGAGGGAACTCACAAACTTTTTGAAGAGTTTTGCATCTGGTTTTGAAAACCAAGGAAGTTTGCAGCCTTGGTATCCAAATAGTTGTATCAAACAAAAAAACAACTTAAAGGACTGTGCATGGATTCACTCATTCCGGGGCACATTATACAAAAGGTGCTAGTGGGCACCAATTTGGTGCTCTTCTACCTTGTTTAACGGGGTAGGCACCACTTTTTTTTTTCTTGACTGGCTCCCTATTTGCCCTCTTGCTCTGCCTGGTTCCACAGCATCAGTATCTCTCAGAGTGGAACTTGACACATGTTTAGTAGCCCAGCTTTTATATCTCATGTCATTTTTTGCAACTGCAGTCCAGAAAACACCCTTTGACTATATGAGCTTCAGACCAGGTGGCTTGCTTTCTGAGTAACATAGGACTGTAACAATCAAAGAGAAAATTCTTGGAAGATTACTACCCCTTGGGCAATGTACAGAAAACAGGCAGAAATATATCCTTAGTCTTTCTAAAAAAGAAGCCTGTTTGCTTACCCAGGAACTTTGACATCTGATCTGGCATGCTCTTAAGGCGCAGAGGGGTACTCTTAGGGAACAGAGGCTAGAGGAGGAGATCGTTGCACTCCTCTGCCTTCTACAACTTGTTGCGATCTCTTAGAAAAGAACTTACTTACCTGGTATCTTAATTATTGTGGCTGTTCCCAGGCAATAATTTCACATCCCATAGCCAGTGAGACTTGTGCTCCTGGGTCTCACATGGCTGTAACCAATGGAAAAACAGTTCTTAAACAGCTACCACTCTATGGCACAAGAAGACAACAGACCCAGGAACTCAGTTTTTCTGCAAAAGAGGCCCTTAAGTTTATCATCATAGTTCCACCCTGAAGGGCAGGTTTCTATAAAAACACACATCTAATGGCTGACAGGAAAGCTTTCTAGCACCTTAGAAGGCAGGAAGTATATTTGTGTTTTCCCTTTGCTTTTGCATTATATATGTCTTGTAGGTGAGCTCTTCCACATGTTTCTGCTCAGTTTTTGAGGAGCTATCACTCAGAGAATACCTCTGATCATCTGGCTCTAATGCCCAAGGGGGCATATGTTCTAGGGTCCCACAGAACTCTAGCAACCAGAGACAGACTACCACCCCAAGGTACTACACAGACAGTAGACTGAAACATACTCCCAGTCTTTCTGTGAAAGATGTGTATTTTCTTGTCCCAGAGTTTCAATTTGACTTGGTTGACATTTAGACACCTTGGAGAATACAGGTCGAGGGGCAGCATCTTTGTACTTGCCTTCAGTCTCACTACAGCTGTCCCACATATCCCAGGATCCCATCTGGAGCCTTCATTTATGTCACTGTCATTCAGGGGACAAGTTTGTCTGTTCTGATTTTTAATAGGGCTTAAGCTTGCAATACCACCGGGGTTTACATACTTGAATACTTGAAAACCTTTTCTGTCTGAGGATCTAGCTTTCAATCAGTTGAATTTAGGTGTTAACCGGTTTCTCTTCTTTGGGATATTGTAGATCTTGGCACACCCTCAACAACTGGAAGCTATTAAAAATAGAATAGACTTCCTGGATAATAGCAAAGATTCAAAAAGGATAATCAAAAACTATCATCAAGTTAAATGATAAGATTTATCTCCTAGAAGAGCCTACCTCCTGAAGACTGGGAGAGGTGGTTGTTTCATAAAATACATAGAAACAAAGAGAGGGAAGTAAAACAAGGAAACAGGAATGTATTCCAAAGGAAAAACAAAGTAAGAATGCAGAATACAAAATCTTAAGGAAATGGAAATAAGTAATTTACCTTATAAAAAACTAAAGATAATGGTAACAAAGATACTCACTGAACTGTGGAGAAGAGTGGATGAACACAGGAATTTGACATGGACAGAACTAAGGGATGCAATAAGTGATCTGAAATTTCCACTAAAGGGGTTAACAAATAACTATATGAAGAAGAAAGGACCAGTAAACTAGAAGACAGGGCAATGGAAATCACAAACCAAAGCAGCAAACAGACAAAAGAACAGGAAGTAAAGATAGGTAAGGGAATTATGGGAAAATTCCAAATGAATTAATATTTGCATTATGGGAATCTCAGAAGAAAAAAGAGAAAGAAGCAAAAACTTACTTGAAGAAATAATGCCTAAAGACTTCTTGAACTTGAGGAAGGAAACAGACATCAAGATCTAGTAAGCCCAGTAAGGTTCATTGCAAAATTTAATGCAAGGAGGGAATCTTAGATCATCAAGGAAAAAACAACTTGTTACATAAAAGGGAAACCACACAAGAACATCAGCAGATTTTTTAACAGGCACTTTGAAGACCAGAATAGAGTGTCATGATACCTTTAAAATCCTGCAAGAAAAACAGTTCCCAACCAAGAATAGTCATCTATGTGTTGCCTCCAAGAGACTCACTATACATGTAAAGAGAGACACAAAATGAAGGGGAAGGTATGGAAAGGGTATTTTGCAAATGGAATCCAAAAGAAAGCTTGGTTACACTAATATCAAATGAAATTAACATTAAAACAAAAAGAGACAGAGAGGGACATAATATAAAGAGGTCAATCTGACAAGAATATTTGTAAATATATATGCACCAAAACACAGGAGCACTTATTTATAAAGCAAATATTAATAGATCTAAAGAGAGAAATAGCAATACAATAATAGGGAAATTTCACATTCTACCTGCATCAATGTCTAGATCATCAAGACAGAAAAATCAATATGGAAACATTGATCTTAAATGACAGGTTAGACTAGATTAACATATGGATATAAAGAACATTCTTTCCAAAAGCAGCAAAAGACACCTTTATCCTTAAGTGTATATTAACATTAAACATGAAATGTTTGTCAAAATGGATCATATATTAAGCTGAAAACAAGTTTTATCACATTTAAGAAGATGGAAATTATATCAAACATCTTTTCTGACCAAATGGTATAACACTGGAAACCAATTACAGGAATAAAACTGGAAAATTCACAAAAATGTTGCGATTAGACAATCTCAACGATGATTACCACAGAAATACAAAGCATCATAAGAGACTACTATGTACAATTATACACCTACACATTAGAGAACCTAAATTAAATGGATAAATTCTTAGAGATATACTATCTTCAAGATGAATCACAAAGAAATAAAAACCCAAGTAATTGTATTGAGTCATGAAACAAATTTAACAAATAAAATTCCAGGACCATATGTCTTCATTAGAGGATTTTATTTTATTATTCAGACATTAATAACAATTCCTCTCAAACTCTTCCAAAAATAGAAGAGGAAGGAACATTTCCAGACTCATTTCATGAGGGCAACATTAGCCTGATATTAGAACTAGATAAGAAAGTCACCAGAAAAGAAAATTATAATGTTCCCAATGAACATGTATGTAAAAATCTTCAACAAAATGTTAGTAAAACAAGTTCAAGAGTACAATTAAAGTGTCCCAAGCTGGATTTATTCCAGTAATAGGATGATGATTCAACATATATAAATCATTGAAATGAAATATCACATTAAGAAATGAAGGTTAAAGATATGATCATTTTAGTAAATTCAGAAAAAACATTCAACAAAATCCAATATCAATTGATGAAAAAATATTCAATAAAGTGAATATAGAAGATACATAGCTGCTTTATGTAATTAAAGCCATGTATGACAAGTCCACAGCTAACATCATAGTTAATGGTGAATAGCTGAAAACTTGTCCTCTAAGATAAGAAACAAGACAATGGTAGCCACTTTTGCCACTTTTGTCCAAAATAGTACTTTCATTCAGAGAAATTAGACAGTGAATAAAATCAAAGGCACCCAAATTAGAAAGGAAGAAGAATCTGTAACTACAATTATGTGACACATAATGATTATTTGGTCAGTAAAGGACCTACATATACAAAGGTATCCCCTATATTTAGTCTTGATCTGTAGTAGGCTATACCATCTAGGTTTATGTAAATGTCCTTGGTAACATTTGCATAATGACACAATTGCCTAACAACACATTTCTCAGAATGTATCCCCATTTTTAAGTGACACCTGAGGCATAAAGAATGTATGAGAAAAAAGTAGGTTTAAGGAAGAAAATGATAAGCTAAATTTGAGATACTATTGTTTCAAATTTTCTCTTGGGCAGTGAAGTGAATGAGCTGAGTATAAGTAAAGTTTATAGGGAATGTCTAAACCAAAAGTACGTATTATATGCAGGGTAATTGAGACTATATGTTTAAATGAGGAGGTTAATGCAGTATTTTAGACTAGAATTTTCCATGTAGCTTGGCCATGACAGAAAGCAAGGACTTATGTGATAGAGAGATAAATACCAGCTTTGATAAGCTGACATTTTCTTTCTTTTTTTTAATGTCTGCATCATTTAAGCAGTCAGTGTAGAGGAATAACATGGAAGTTAGGAGAGAGAGAAGATACATTGATAAACCAAGATCCCTGAGGGAAAGAAGGGCATAGTGATTGAGAATGTGTTATTTATTTATTTATTTTTAAATGATTTATTTATTTATGCATCCAAGCTGGGGTACAGGCCAGGGGGTGAGAGGATTCACCAGAGACAGAGTGGGGAGCAGAACAGGCAGACGGAACAAAGTACATTGCTGAGGGGAGCAGTGGGCGAGACAGGAAAGGTCTGCCTCGCCATTTGGGTTCTCCCTGGTGGGCCGGGGAAAAAAACTCATGCTGCAGAGGCTGCAGATTGCTTCGTAGAGCGGTGCTTAACCCCTTGAGCCACCAGGGAGGCCCCGGGAATGTGTTATTTAATGTTATCTATGGACCAGGAACATGAACGTTGCTGGGATATTTTCAGAATCTTAGGCTCTACTCCAGACATGTGGAATCTACATTAAACAGCATGTTCATGTATTCATGAGCACATTAAAATTTGAAAAGTTCTGACACAGGCACCATTTGATTATTCTTAAATATACACGAATATTTTCTTGAGTCCAGGAGTGAAAAAATAGGGTAGAGGCAGATAATAAATTTGCAGTTGGTTAAAGAGCTAAGTATTGATAACTTCAACTTTTTCTCTGTAGAGGAAGGCAAACTCTTCTAATTAAGAAGTTGTTGGGGCTATCACATGAGACACGGGGAAATATTTTTAAAAACTCTGTTTTGGAATAGCTATGGGGAATGAGAATACTTAGAAATTCAGCTGCTGATGCATGTGTGTAGTGAAGTGGGTGGGCTGGGATGTGTCTGTGTGAGTGTGGTGGGGCTGGTGGGAGATAACTAGGATACTTTAGTGCTTAGCAACATATGATGCTTCCCCAGTAGGCCTCTACAGTCTATGTTTAGAAATAGAGATTTGAGAACTTCATAGTGATCCAAGATTAGAAATAAGATAAATCACCATGGATGTTGAGTTGATAGTTGGAGAGTTAAAAAGTTCTTTCAATAATAAGTGCTTTGGGCTGGGTGGGTAACTGCTGTATTGCAGCACCATTAAAGTCAGAAGGATTAATAAACACTAAAAAAAGATAGCGTTGAAAAAAGTGTAGATTGATGAGACTGAAGAAAACATTTAGAAGCAGTGCCGCAAGAAGAATATAGGTATTAGGGATCATAACAAAAACAGCATATTGGGGTTTACATTTTTGGACATTGATAAATCTGGGGGTTGGAATTATTAGGAGAGTGAATTACTAACAAAATATCAGAACTGAGGGTGGATAAAAGCTCACACAACTTTAGTCTGAGATGTTGGGTGGTCATTCACCTAGATCCTGAAGACCCTTCCCTTGCATACAAAGGTTTTTAGGCTGCTGCAACTATGGAGTCACTGCCATGGGCCCACTGAGGAATGTAATTACAGGAGAGGTAAAGAAGTGAAGCATAAACTTCACTGATGGTGGTGGGAAGCAGTGTCTGCAGATGGGAAACCAAAAGTCTAAAATAGGTACTGAACTGTATATTCTATGTCTCAGAACTTAAATACGTGGACAATGAGAGAGCTGCCTTCCATAGGGAGAGCTGCATGGAGAGGCATGTTCCATTATGGTCACTGAGTTAGAAGAATTTTATAAAACCTTTGAGGATAAGGTAAGTACTAACAGAGGAAAAGGAAGTGATGTATACAGAGACAAGATGAAAGTACTCGTGTATGGGAACTCTATTTTTTGAGGTTGGGAAAGAGAAAGAAAATTTGTCTTTTGAGGACATTTCCCTGGAAGTGGAGTGAACCTTAAGATTGTAATTTATAGAATGCTGACAAGGATAGAGTGAAGTACAAGATAATTTCAAGGACTTAGCCTGAAATCCCTACCCTCTCTTTGATCCTACTCCCCTGATTTAAAAAACAAAACAAAACAAAACAAAACATCCCTAGCTAGCAGGTAGAGGATGGATGTGAGAGATGTGAGAAGGTCTATCTGAGAAATACCCTTTTCTTCAGCTAATGTCTGGATTTAAGGAACAACATCATGGGTCCTGGCTGGGCATTTTACAGCGCTCGTTCATCAGTCCCAAAGCCAGAGAACAATTCACGATCGGTGCCAGGACTATTGCGCCTTCCCTTCACTCCATACACTCAACTCCCTTACATCACATCCGTGTATAAGTTTTGCAAATATCTGATATTCCTACTGAAGTCTATGTTATATACAGTTGCCACAAATTAGGTATTTCTGTATTGTCTTTTCATCACTCAGTTCTTTACTAATAACTACTTCAAAAGCTATTCAATAAATTTTTATTTCCTAAATCAATAAATCCCAGAGGTCCTGTGCCACAGGGTCCTGTGGGAATCTCTCAATGTTTCAGGATTGTGGTTCTTTTCTGAGAAATTCAGTAAAACCTTCCTTTCTCCTTAGCAAAAGCTTACATAGCCCGCATAAGGAACTATATGTCTGCTTTTATTTTTAGGGTTGTCATTTGTACTATGATTATTTCATGACTATGTTTCTTTTTACTTTTTTTATTAGTCTTTCTTTCTCTGTAACATGTGCTTGTATGAAAATGTTTCTTAGAATTCTCATCTTTTCCTTTTGTTTTGTCAGGAATGAATGTCATTGCAAGTAACAGAAAACCAACTAACAAACATAGATTTATTTTTCTCATTTAAGAATATGTCTGGCAATAAGCACCCAGAATTGGTGGACTGGCTCAGTGATGCTATCAGCAAGCAGGGTCTTGCGAGTATTTCTTTCTGAGTGTACTTATTAGATATGGCTTTTTCCTCAAAGTTTCAAGATGGCTATTTTACTTATTTATATGTTCCCAGCAAAAGAGGAAGGAATGGTGAAGACCAAAAGAGCATGCCTGCCAAGATTCTCTCCTTCCGGAAGTCTTACTGGAAATGCTACCTAGATATTTCAATTTTTATTGCACAAGTGGAAACTGACTCTTGTGGCCACTTGTAACAACTTTCATTATAATGTGGCCATAAAAAAAGGTTGTAAATAAGGGTTAATGAATCCAATCACAGCGTTTATTATTGCCTTTTATCATTAGTTGGCAAGCCTGTATAATACTCTTTTCTGAGGCGTATACATCTTGGACTCAAATACCCTGTTTCAAAATATACAATTGGATTTACCTATGACTTTTACAAAGATATTTTAATAAATATCAAGAGCTCATATTTATTCGTTATTTACACAGAGTTAAGATGTACACAATCTCATTAAATCTTAATTTTATATATTTTTAATGAAGAACTGTGTTTTGGATTGAAAAAGTTACCCACAGTTTAAAGTTTGTTCATTAACTTTGGGGTAGGGGTTAAACATATATTAAATCTATTTTCTTCTGTTTCTTTTTCTGTCTTATTTTTCCTTTGCAAAGATATTGCTGTTAGAAAAGAGAGCATTATAATGTAGTATTTCTTAAATTGTGTTTCAGGTATTAAAATTCATACACACGAGTAAAAGTTATAAAGCCAAATGATATTGAAAAAATTGTATAAAGCAAAACAAATATTTGATTGTGATTTGCTTACTCAGATGAATAATAAATTTTTGGAGAGTGATGATTATATCTGTGTTCCTCATACCTATAAACAAAGGTCTAGCATGATGTTTGGTACAAAGTATATCATAAATCATTTTTAAATGAATCCTAGTGTTCTTACTATGCTAATGAACTGAGGTAAAGTCTAAGACACAGACTGTTCGTTTAAGCCCCTGCTTACCAAAGTAATTACTGTATGATTTAAAAAAAATACATTGCAGTTTTTGAATTTGTAATATATTAAATATATACAAAAATAAATGCTAAAAATGTAAAAAATATATAAAGAGTGGAAATGAGTTCTTCCTACCCAATTTGTTTTCCAGTTACCTGGCTCCTTTATCCAAGGGTGACCACTATACCAATTTTTTGGATGTCTTCCTATGGAAAGTCTATGTGTGTGTGTGTACCCCTGAGTATTGGGCACACACAAAGAACTAGATGGCTCTTTTCCCGAAGCATCTGTTCTTGCTCTATTTCACTATCCTTTGACTAAACATATACTCTACATCAGCTCCCCAAGAGCCACTTCATTCTTTTATTAGTGGTATTTCATTCTTTTATTAGCATAGTATTTGATTGTATAGCCCCAGCAGAATGTAGCAAATTCCTGTTGAGGCTGTGTTCTATGGACATATGTACCATCATTTCACACATGTAAGAGTAGCTGAAAACATGACTTTGTTGAGTCAAAGACTATGTGGATTATAAAATTTAGTAGATAGACAATTGCTCTCCATGAAGGGTATGTGAATTTATACTCATCAGCAATGGATGTTCCTCTTTATCCATGACTATATTGCATCAATTGATACTGTCCACAAATTCTCTTCTATATCATACAGTTTTCATAAAATATAGTTGAACAAAGTGGTATTTTATGACTGTTTTTTTTTCTGAAGGTATCTGCAACATTATATCTTATTTTGGATGTTTTTTCCCCCCTTTCCCATGTGAGGCCTCCTTGCCTTTCCTTCGATTGTGAAATTTGGTAAATTCTTTTATAACTCCTTTCATTTTATGAGAGTATATGAGAGAGAGAAAAAAAAAAAGAGAGAGAGAGAATGATTGTGATGCCTGGTGTATGACTTTTGACTTTAATGAATAATTTTAATTAATCATAAACATGATATGTATTTGAGTTACTCTCATTTTAGAGATGAGAGAGAGAGAGGCTTGTAGGGGTTTAACTTACTGGAGAGGCACATAGCTAGGTTAAGAAACACCTTAAAATGGATATAAAATCTAAACTCTTCACTGAATCTGGGACTTCTGATTATTAACAATGTGTCCACACAGTTTTTTTCAGTGCTTTGTCGTAGATTTTATCATGGCAAAAAAACTTAATAAAAGGAAAAAAAAGCTCAATATTTGCATATGTAAAAAATTCTCTGTAACTCCATTGTAGTGAATCATCTTTAGTTTGTTCAAATATGTATTTAGGCATTTTCAGAAAAAGGAGAGGGTTGGAATCTTCACAAATAATCAAACTGGAACTAGCTATGTGAAAGTGGTTTATAATAATAGCAATTGCAATTCCTTGTGTGTTAACTATGCACCAGCTTCTTATGTACTTCACTTTTTTTTTAAATTGCATCTCTATACAACCTTCTGTGGCATGGAATCTGATTACTCCTATTTTGCAGTTCAGAGTCAAAAGCTCAGACAGTGAAGTGACTCATGTAATGAGGACAGAAGCTAGCATTTTAACCCATGTCTAACTTACATCAAAGAATCTTCTCTTCATCGCAAAGTAATAATAAATTTTTTTAGCAAAATAAATTGTTTCAATGCAAAATCAATTAATTACTCAAGAAGGAGGTGGGAGTTGAGTGGGATGTGGGTGCGGGGAATGGGATCTGTGTCTGGCTTTCAGAGTAAGCTTCGCTTGACAGAGTGAGACTATTATGGAAGAGTCTGGTTCCTCTTTAGAATTCTGATGTTTCTTCCCATGAACCAGTGAAGACAAAAGATTTTGAAAGAAATCTAGAGATGCTGAAAAAAAAAATACTTTTCTACAGACAAAGAAAAGGACTTTAGGTCCTCAAGATTATTAGGAAATAGCTATGTAAACTTCAGGGGAAGTAATTAAAAGGAGTAATTACCATCCATTGAGGTAAAAAATAAGCAAATTTAGGTATGAAATCTAAACTTCTGAAATATTGCCTTAAACTGTAATTAAAGATGAGAACTGGTATGTGCCTAAATCTAGAAAACACTTTATTTTCCAAATAAGATAACCCAAGGTTAATGTCGGTAGTAAGCAATTACTATTTTGCAAAACATAAATCATAGATATTTATATTTAAAGTCCTACTGGATATGTTATGCCTTTGTTAAGGTTAGTAAGGATTAGTTAAGTATATTAAAATTTTATTTGTGTGCGTATAGGGAAAGCTCAAGAACACTTTTCTCATGAGTTCACATGTGGAATACCTCTTACTTTTTTTTATTATGGGGAAACAAAAAACATGCTTACACCTTCAGAAGTCATAAAAGGTAGAACATGGTAGAAAGTGTTTGGATATAAAACACTTGTTTGATTCCAGGACTTGCACTGCTGTGTTGAGATGTAAAGCCCTTATTTTTTTATAAAAAAATTGTAAAAGTAGTATGTTTTTCTTAAATCACTGTTAATTTTTGGACAATATATGATTTTTCCCCTCAGGTGTGGTCAGCACAGTTCTCTCACTACCAGAGTGTCCATAGTCCATCACCATATTTCCTTGTGCTCTTCCCAGGCTGTTTTAAACCACCTCTCATGCCTTCTTTTCCCTGCCCCTCCTGGATGCCTTGTATCTTGATCAGACTTAAAAGTCTGTCTTTGTGTGAACCTTTGTTTGGTTTTTCTATAATCCACATATAAGTGAAATCATCCCATATTTAACTTTTTCCTTCTGATTTTGGGGGTGCAGGTCAGTGGTAGAATATTTGACTTTGTATTATTCTTTTGGCTCCCAATACAAAAGGGCAGATAAAACCCCCAAAATTTTAGACTTGACAGATTTGAAAAAGATTTGCTATTGATAGAAATAAAATTAGTTGGAAAAAGTTCCCGGCAAGTTATAGGCACTCAATTATTATAAGTCTAGGGCTAATATGCATAATACATGACTCTATGAAGCTGACCAATAAAGGTAATGCAATCCTAAAATTCATAGCTGATGAACTGAATAACTCATGTTTCATTCATTTATTCATTTTGAAAGCCAGCTGCATTCAGTGCTAAGCCCATTTCAATATAAAGGCTTTAATATTTGCTTTGTCTCAAATGCTTTTTCCCAGATACTCACTTGACAGATTTTATCATCCTCGGCCATCCTTAAAAGAAGCATCTGAATCGGGTGGTCCTTTATACTGTGTTTAACTACCTGACACTTTATAATATAGTTACTTGTTTATCTTCTTTTTTTTTTACTTTTCACCATGCAAATATAAGTTTTACATGGGCAGGACTGTGTTTGTTTATGGGCATATAATAACTTCTACCTTGAATTGTGGGGGACATATTGGATGCGATCACAAATGTGTTTGAATAAATGACTTAGCTAATCATGCCATAAAACAATGTGATCCCCATTTATGCTTGTCATAAAGTGTCCTTTTCCAACATTCTTAAATATTTGTGTGTTGTTTCAAGTCTATGAAATGGCAATATTTATTTTCTTTCTTTGGAAATATTTTGACATTTAAAATAATGCTATAATGAGCATCTCTGTATATGAATGTAATTGCCTAATTCTGATTGTTTCTAGGATAAATCCTAGAGTGGAATAGCTAGATTAAATGATTCACATTTTATGACTTTTTAAATATTTTGACATAGCAGTAGATTTATTGGCAACAGCTAGTCCAGCACCCTGCTGCTAATAAGAATGCAAGAGTTATTAGTGTAATTGAATGTCTAAGTTGAGTAAAGGAATACGGTGAGATATAAAATGAACTCAGAGTAATGAGGTGGTTTAGGGAACCCTGGAGTAAGTATTTTTATACAAAGTATAAAAATAATAAACTAGATCAGCTATCTACTACACAATAAGGCAAGGGCAATATGTTGTAATAATTATGGATGGATATAGTTAAAATGACAAGTAGACAATAAGATTTTAAATTAGGTCTGGGGATAGTTCTTAGTTGTTTATATAGCAGTCAATGATTGCCTGCATAGACAACAGAATAAAATGCCTAATCAACCAAAATGCTATTTTCTTTTGACTCTGAGACCATCAGTATTAATGTTAATCTACAGGGGTTATTAGCAATTGTGATATTTAGCAAACTATATATAAACTGTTATCTAATGGCATATTATTCAGTGTAAGGAAATTATAGAACTAAAATCATGGTTTTGTAAATAATTTTTGTTTCATATATGAGTATGTAATTCTCCCACCTTATAGATTTTAAATTAAGCATTTTAAGATTTTTCTCTGTCTAAAACACCAGAGCGGCCTTAAGTATGCTAGCAAGTTAGCCAACACCCTGCACTGTCCACTTATTAAGCACCTGAAGAGTGTGAAATAACATGCTAGATGTTATCTGAGCTAGAATAAGGTAAGTTGTTGCTTTTGCCCTTGGAAGAGTCTCTTTGGGAAGAAAAGAGATAAATACTACAAATAACAAAGTCAGAGTTAAGTAAATGTTCAAGGGAAGAGGAAACAGTGAATTAAACACAAAAACATTGCTAACAACAGATAGAAATGTAACCTGAATTTAAAAGGGGAAAGATAGCTTGATTGAAATTTCTGGAAAGACTATGTAGAAAATAGGGTAAGAGAGATTTGGATTATATTAGTGGAAGAAGACAGCTTTATGTCAGAGAAACAACATGACTTAAAAAAACAACAACAGCAAATATGAAAAGAAAGGAAATGGGAATGTACAAAGTAATGTTCACCTCATGGGGAGTGAAACAGTTTGGCTGATGAACTGTATAGTAAATACAGAAAGACAAAGACAGTAGACACAAATAGAATATCAGGCTAAGACATTTAATAGGCAACTAAAAAGTGATTGTAACAGCTAAAGTGTGCTGTCGAATCATTATGGACGTGACATTTTAACAGTGATCCACTCACTTTCATAGAAAATTGGAAAGACGAGTTGATCCACAAATGAAGTTAATTGACACTAAACGATTTATTTCACCTTAAAGCAGAAGGTTCGTGAAATATTTAGTTCACTACAACACAGGAGGCACAGTGAAGAGGAGAAACTGTATAAGCAGTGGGATGGACCCAGCATAATTTAATGGGCTAACAGCATTTCATAAACACAGAGGTGGTGATTCCTAATCCTGTTCTTATAGTCTAACGCAGCATGCGGTGTTTCTGCATTAATTTCTCTGGTTATAAAATAGCTGTTTCCCACAACTCTCAAGGGGATCCTACAAAATCAATTGAATAACGACAGATAAGTACTTTGAGCTTCTAAGAGAGAAAACTAAATCTGATAATTGCCTTCTTCAACCACCTTCATTTCATTTTATAGAGTGAACTAGAGTACATATAAGAGATGGAATAATCTTATTTCCCTTCAATTTTTTCTTGGGAAATTGCAGGAAAAAAGGAATTGTCACCAAAATGCAGCATATAAAAATGTTCATAGATGATAAACATGGTATAATTAGCATGACACATTCAAGAAGTGAGTCATAACTTTTTATAATCAAAACTCAAACATATTATACACCTGAAATGCACTTTGTTATAATGCTCTTTTAGGATGATTTGTATATACTCTTTTGCTTTTCCAAAAGAAATAGTGGGCTTTTACTGATCCACCTATATTTTTTGGTTCAGATTCAACTTTCCTTTATGACACAGACTTTTTAAAAATGTCTGATTAATTTTAAATGTGCTGTCCTTGGACATAGTGCAGTTCTCTCTGTAGCACTAACAAGTTTATTGTATCTGTTAAGGTTATTTTGGGTACATCAATAGTAAGCAATGGACCTTGGCCTACTTAAATACCAAGGAGATTTATTCTTGAGGTTGCATGGTGCTCAAAGTCAATGAAAGAGCAGAGTGGCAAAGCCTCTGCAAGGATATGTGCCAGGACAGCTCCAGATCCAAGAATTCCTAGATGTTATCACCAAAACATTAATATCAAGTTGCCTCATCTCATCCAAGAATCCCACTTGTATCTTTCTAGTTATGACCCAAATTCCCAGGCAGGGGGTGAATGTGACTGGCTCACCATAAATGTAGCTCATTGTTTTGTGACTCAGTCATGCACAGAGGGCAGGCACAGGGGTCTGGGGTGTTTTCAGAACAGGAAGGTCCTGGGTACCAGGACCCACTTACTGAAGTACTTGTGATCAAAGACATTTTAGTTATTATACATAAACTGTCTTCTAATATATGCTAAAAGAGATCCAAATAAAAGGCCTTTAAATGTTGTTGGAAACGTTGAAGAGGACATCTCCTGAGAATTTGGAAAAATGCCAGCAGTTATCTGTCCAAAAATCACTATAAAGGTTTTTAAGTGGAATTAAAGAGAAAAAGAGGCAGGAAAAATAAATAAAATAGACAATGGTATAAGATTTAAATTTCAGTAAGTCCTGTAAAGTTACATCTATTCAAAAACATACTAAAAGACGAAGATGTAGACAGAAATATACTGAAAACAGATAATATATAACATGAAATAAACACTTTTAAACATAAGTCAACTAATATCAGCAAACATCACTTCCTAAGTACCATGGGGAATTTCAAAAGAGGGAACCCAGAAACTGCATCATTTAAATTGTTTTCTTAATAAAAGCAGTTAGAACAGAAGTGATTGAGGAGTAGTTGTGCAGCCAAGGAGGTGAAAGGGAATCCACAGATCTGAGGGTGGATCACAGGAGAGAATATTCAGGTAAGGACAAAAAGAAAACCGTAATTGATGTTGCTGTGGAAATAGATGACAGCTCACTCAAACCAGCAGATGCTTCCCTAATACAGATCATGAAACTGTCACAGAAGCAAGATATAGTAGTAATGTGGGACTTCAAATGTCTGGACATCTGCTAGAACTCTTATTTGGCTAAAAGCAACAAATTCGATAAATTCAGTAGCACTAGATAATGTGTTCTCTTCAATATTGTCATCCCCTTATGTTTCAGTGTTCTACCAGACCATCTTGCAACTCCACCCAGACCTTTACACTTCGTCCAGGAAGCCTGAACTCAGGTACACAACCTCCTCAGCATGCTATAGAATGTCCTCTCCTCTGTTGGCTTTTACTAACACTTGCTTTTTTCCTAAGATGACTTCAAATTCAGTTTCTTTTTTTTTAAAGATTTATTTATGCATACAAGAACTGGGGTATAGGCCAGAGGTGCGTGGGGTGAGAGGATTCACCAGAGGCAGAGTGGGGAACAGAACAGGTGGATAGACTGAAATACACTGCTGAGGGGAGCAGCAGGTGAGACAGGAGAGGTCTGCAGTGCCATGTGGGTATCTCCTTGTCGCCTGAGGATCAAACTTGTGCTGCAGAGGCTTCGAATAGCTTCACAATGCTGTGCTTAACCCCTTGGGCCACCAGGGAAGCACTTCAACATCAGTTGCTCAAGGGGACTTTTTCTAGTTTCCCAAGGCTCATGTAATGCAGGATGTGGAGGAGATTTTGTCTCTTGCTTGAATGCTGCTGTTTCTAAATCATTATGACCCCAAACTCCTGTAAATAGGCATTCTCAACTTTGATGCTTTTATCTGGCTTTATCACTTTTATCCTTTACTCATCTCTGTAATCCTACCAGTGCAGCCACACTGCTCTTTACCCACCCTCTCACCCTGTCTCTGACCTGGTTCAAAGTTTTAGCCTATACCTTAAGCCTTGTCACATACCTCGTCACAAGGCAGAGTATTCTGACTTCTCATTTCTGTGCCTTCAATTTCTAAGACTTTTTCCCTTGCACCAGTCACTCCCACATCTTTCACACGCCTCCAGAAAAGGTTTCTGTAGCAGTATTTTCACCTTTGAGTCTCATATTCCACTCCCTAGCTATTTCTTCAAGTTGCTCTTTCCTTTATTTTTTCACGCCTCTTTTCTGTCTACATTTAGAGAGTTTATGTTTGACTATTTTTTCCAATTACCAGGAAAATTCTTTCCTTGCTCCTTATTCCAACTAGCTAGGATCATATTTATCAATTTACCCATTATCTTTCCAATAGTTTCATCTCTCAGTTTCTCCTTTGTTCACCCACTCTTACTTCACATTTAATGGTCTAATATCTCCAATTATATATCTAGGCTGTTAATCATAATGCAGAAAAATTCTAATCTCATCTGGACCTTACCTGCAATGCCTTGTATGTAATCCTGATTAACTCCCTTTTCTACTCCCTGCAGGTGC
This sequence comes from Talpa occidentalis, assembly GCF_014898055.3. Lineage (NCBI taxonomy): Eukaryota > Metazoa > Chordata > Mammalia > Eulipotyphla > Talpidae > Talpa > Talpa occidentalis. Next base: position 81,149,028 of record NW_023602073.1, on the reverse strand, counting down.
TATGTTAAACCTCCAATCATGGTAAGACCCAAATCTATCATTGTCCTGTGCTTCAAAGAGGATCTGAACTGAGTTCTTAATATTCCTTGTCCTTATGTCAGATTTGGTATTTTTGGCTAGAAGTAGCACAACTCCTTTACTAAAAGTGCCTTTAAAGATTAGGACATTTTTTTGTGTCAAAGAAAAATTGCTGAGGTAGATGATTTCAGGGTTATTTCTACATAATATTGTCATATGAGTCTCAAACATTGTTATAGAAAACCTCACGATTCCTGACCTCTAGTAGTCACACCTTAGTATAATCTGTCTTGATGTGTGGGTAGGACATGTGACTTGCTTCTAACCAGTATAAATGACAAGACATCACTCCTTTTGATTGTTATGCAGATTTGTTCTAGAAACTCTCCTTCCTAGCTTTCAAGAAGCAAGCAATCATGTTTTGGAGGCCCACACTCAATCATGTTTTGAGGGTGGCTTCTGTGATTGAGAGCCGACACCAACCAACAGGTAGCAAGGAACTAGTGTCTTCAAAGCTACAACCACAAGGAAATACATTTTGTCTACCACTTGAGAAAGGCTGGAAGCAGATTTTCCTGGAGTGCCTCCAGACAAGAACAGTCTGAAACCCCAACTGTAACTTTCTGAGACCCTAAGCAGAGGTCCCAGTTAAGCAGTGCCCAGAATTCTGATCCACAGGAACTGAGATGATAGAGGTGTACTATTTTTAGCTACAAAATGTACGTAATTTATTATGTAAGAGATACTATTGATTCTATTTGTCCTCCACATGCCACAACTAATCTGTCCACAATTCCTATGTGGGTTACCTTCAAAAGGTAGCTATTGCTAATGATCTTTGCTATAATCACCTTTGACCAAAGGGATTTTAATTCTCATTTGCACTCTTTCACACTTATAGTATAATATTTGCCCAATAAGGAAATGAGCTCTTAAAAAACAAAATTTGATCATGTGACATCCCTTTGTATCACTAGGTGTAAAATCCTACATAACACTTCTACCCCTCTTAAATAAAATTCAATTCTTTTTTTACCATATGTACCAAGAGCCTTCAAGATAAGGCTACTGAGTAACTACTCAATCTCATCTCTTTACAGATTTTCGAGGACTCATTCTACTGAAGACATATCCATTTTCTTACCAAGATTAGTCCAGAATTACCATTAGAATCGATATTGTTTTTGTGGCACATGTTTTTCATTCAAAGATAATTATTAAATTATCATCCTGTGCCATGCACTAGTCAGATAGAAACCCAGTAATCAATAAAACATTTTAATTAAAAAGATAATGAATATTGTTTATTTATTTATTTATTTTTTTTTTAATGTCAAAGTTTCTTTTTTTTAATGTTTTATATAATTCTTACATCATTTTTCATTTTTGCACAATGTATGCATTTTCATTTTGGTTATATTCCCCATACAATGGTCAAAGTTTCTTTTTTTTTTTTTTTTTTTTTTATAAATTTTATTGTTATATTCCCCATACAATTGCCGCCCCCCATTCTGACCCCAATCCCTCCCCTCCCGCCCCCGCCCCCCTAAAAGTGTCTCTGGTTCATAGTTTTTTGTTGATTTTGATTTTCACTTTCTTATAGTTTTTCATTTTCCTGGTCCATTATTTAAGTTTTCTAGATTCCTGCTATGAGTGAGACCATCCGGTATTTTTCTTTTTCTTTTTGGCTTATTTCGCTGAGCATGATCCCTTCCAGCGCCATCCATGTTGCAGCAAATTGCATGTGTTTATCTTTTTTGAATGCTGAGTAATATTCCATGGTATATATGTACCACATCTTCTTGATCCAGTCATCTATTTTTGGGCATTTGGGTTGTTTCCAAAGCTTAGCTATTGTAAACAGTGCTGCTATAAACATAGGGGTGCAGGTGTTCTTTGGAATTGATGTTTCTGTGTCCTTTGGGTAAATACCTAGGAGTGGAATTGCTGGGTCATATGGAAGCTCTATGTTTAGTAGGTCCAGAAATCTCCACACAGCTTTCCACAGTGGTTGGACCAGTTTGCACTCCCACCAACAGTGCAGAAGAGTTCCTTTTTCTCCACACCCTCGCCAACATTTGTTGTTGCTAGTTTTTTTAATATGTGCCATTCTCACTGGTGTAAGATGGTATCTCATGGTAGTTTTGATTTGCATTTCCCTGATGACAAGTGATGTTGAACATTTTTTCATATGCCTGTTGGCCATTTGCATTTCCTCTTCAGAGAAGTTTCTTTTAAGCTCTTCTGCCCATTTTTTGACTGGATTATTTTCTTTGTTGTTGTTGAGTCTCATCAGCTCTGTGCAGATTTTTGTGATCAGTCCTTTATCATTAGTGTTGGGTGCAAAAATGTTCTCCCAGTTGGTGGGGTTTCTCTTTGTTTTTGTTATTGTCTCTTTTGCTGTGCAAAAGCTCTTTAATTTGATATAGTCCCAGCTGTTTATCTTTGCCTTCACTATCACTGCTTTGGGTGATGTGTCTGTAAAGATGTCTTTGATGTGCAAATCCCGTAGTGTTTCGCCTATATTTCCTTCTATATATTTTATGGTTTCAGGTCTTATGTCTAGTTCTTTAATCCATTTTGAGTTGATTTTTGTGTATGGTGTGAGGTGGTGGTCAAGCTTCATTCTTTTGCATGTAGCGACCCAGTTTTCCCAGCACCATTTATTGAACAAACTTTCTTTGCTCCAATGCATAGTCTTTGCTCCTTTGTCAAAGATTAGTTGACCATAAATCTGTGGGTTTATTTCTGGATTTTCTATTCGATTCCATTGGTCTGTATGTCTGTTCTTGTTCCAATACCATGCAGTTTTGATGATTATGGCTTTGTAGTATAGTTTGAAGTCTGGGAGTCTGATGCCTCCATTCCCTTCTTTTTTTTTCAGGAGAGCTTTGGCTATTCGGGGTTTTTTGTGATTCCATATGAATTTCATCAATAATTTTTCTATTTCTTTGAAGAATGACATTGAAATTTTGATTGGAATAGCATTGAATCTGTATATTGCTTTTGGAAGGATGGCCATTTTAATAATGTTTATTCTTCCAATCCAATATTGTTTAAATGAACTTTTCAAATGGTCAGGTTGAAAATAAATTTAGAAAATCTCCTATTAAGATACCCCAGAATTTTTAATCTGAACAGTAACTTATTTTTCACCCTTTCAGCAACAAATCCAGGTCTAGTCCATGCTAATAGCCTCTTTAATGTACTAGGTTAAAGGTCAACTACTGGAGAAAATATGTCTTGCTCTTATTTCATATCAATGGTCTACCCTTCCTACATGAAATTCCTGAGGACATCTCAAAGTGACTTATTTCTCCTCTATTGTTGTTCCAGGCAATTGATCAATTCCTATTCATTTTCACTCTAAAACTAGTATTCATATGTTTTTTTGTTTTTTTCTACTTTTTAAATTTGTTTTTATTTTTTACATCATTGTTCATTTTTAAACAATATTTGCTTCCGCCCATCCCCACAGGTGTAGTCCCCATAGAGTCCTTCACCAATGTACCCATGCACCATCACCTCAGTCCCCTGAAGGAAAAAGAAAAATATCAGATAGTTTCACTTACAGCAGGACTATAGGGGAACCCAGTAAGACATCAGTGTAAAAAAATAATAACAGTACAAAACATGACAAAACATGACAAAGCAAAAACATACAATTATAAATCAGAGACATCCTGCAGGGGAGGAGGAAGGAGAGGAAACAGAGGGAGGAAGAGAAGAGCACAGGGGACTGTTTTCTGTTTTTTGGTTTTTTTTTTGATGCAGTTCTTAACCTACTGTAGGACCTATCCTAGCCTCAGGATACTCCCCCCCACACACACTTCTTTGCCATTGTCATTCAAGTTGGCAAATGAGATAGTATCTTTTGGTATAAGAATTTCTGCATTAATTTGTTTTGATCTCTGTGCTACTTTGATACTTACTGTCTTTATATGGCACCTAAAATGCTGTGTGTGACTAATATTTGTTTCCCTACCAGATGCAGTGTTTTTTTTTTTTTTAAGACTTATTTTTATTTATGCATATAAGAACTGGGGTGTATAAGAACTGGGATGTGTGGGGTATGTAGGGAGGTGAAGATTCACTAGAGACAAAATGGGGAGCAAAACAGGCAGATCTACTGAAGTACACTGAGGGGAGCAGCAGGTGAGACAGGAGAGGTCTCACCCTGGCAGGGGATTGAACTCATGCTGCAGTGGCTGGTGATAGCTTGATAGTGATGAGACTTAACCCATTGTGCCACCAGGGAGACCCCAGATGCAGTGATTTTGTAAAACCACATCTATACAACAATATATACACTTCAGGAATTAGAAAATTGTCTGACATAATGGCCATGTAAAGAGTATTTGAGATGTATTAAGAATTAATGAAACACAACCTGAAAAAATGCCAAACATCCCATTCTGTGGATTTTCATCACTGGCCCCATCCATCTTCATTCTTAAAAGATTATCTGTTATTACTGGCAATGTGATGTTATTCACTTTTTTTAACAAATTGGGAATTAGTTTAAAATATTGATTTTAATGGGCACATTGATATTCTGATTGATAGACGTGGTTAAAAAAATAGGGAAAACGGGATCAGATAGCTTGATAAAGTTCCAGATATATTCTGCACAAATTTCCTTTTATTTATTCCATGACACTTTTGCTTATTTATATGTGGGTTTTGTATGAATTGTGTAATTTCAAAACCATGTGGGTTTTGTATGAATTGTGTAATTTCTTTAATGTATTAACTTCCTAACGATTTGCAGTAGGTTATATAATAAGCACACCTTGCAACATATACATAGGCAACTTTTGGTAGCTTGAAAGTGCCTTGTCATCCATCACAGGACATAAACCATGTTATACAGAACTTGACTGTAGTGGGAGGAAAAAAGGTAGGCCCTCCTGCTGTGAACAGACACTGCTGTGGGTTAGGGATTGGGGTGACTGGACATGTTCACAGAAAGGAATGGTGTTTGCAACGGGGCATATGAGAGTTGTATAAAAACACTGTCGCAAAACTAAAAGCAATGCTGTTCAAAGCAAAGCATGATACCCAGTTGGATTTTAAAATTTTCTTCCTATGAGGTAGATCAGGTTTAATAGGAAAAGTGAGAAATGTGATTGTACACTGTAGTCCAGCAGGCCAAAATAGTTAAAGAATGGCTCTCACCACTTCATATGAACAGGCTACATGAAGTTTAGATCATATTCTTTCTACCACCTCTCAGTCAATACAAATATAATTTGTATTATATTATCAAATACAAATATAATTATTACCACTATAATAATCATGCCACTTGGGGCAATATGTTAAAATTCAAGAACAATTTATTATTTAGTTCATCCTCAATATGTGCAAGAGAATATAATTTTCTTTGTTACTTTATCTGAGAGTATTTCATATTTCTTTAATATCCATTTACTCCTAAATTATCAAATTTGCTTTGAAGAAAGGAAAAACAAATTTAGTATATGTTCTGAATATATAGATTTGTTGACAGCTAATCATGATATGAACATTTTCAGAATATCCATTTTTCTATCAATAGACATTAATAGCCAACAAGTAAAAGCGGTAACATAACTTGCCTGCGCCTATTGAAGAACATAAGGGCAAAGGACAACTTAACATTCTCCCTCTCCCTTGTTGCCCCTTTGTCCCCATTCTCTGCCCATTCATATTGCCTTTAAAAAAAATGTTTTTTCACTCCTTGAAACTCCTCATTTGCCTTTAGAAACTCTAAAATAGTTTTTTAAGCCACAGCCAAACCTAACCTTTTTCCTGGAGAAAGGAGAACCTCTATTTAACTGTGTCTACACCACAGGTACCAGACTGCAAAGAATCACAATCATTCTGCTTTGACTATGGGGTGCGGTTTCCCAGTGGGGCGATAAAATGGGCAAGGTGAGTGGGGCATATTGAAAAAGGGTCTTTTCGGAAAGAAGAAGAGTAAAGACGAGGAGAGCCCTAGGGAATATACTTGGAGATGCAATATAGGTAATTGACATGCCTTCCTTATTTTACACAAATTAGGCAGGGACCTTTAAGCTGACTTTTTGTGCATTATATGTTGAAACCTCCAGTAGTCTTCCCTGTGATGTTCTGCTCTGGGCTAAATATAATAGTACTTAATACTTAAGAAAGTGATTGTACTTGCTTCTTGGTCACTGGAGAGACACTCAGAAAAAAAAAAATAGGTTGAAGGGAGAATAGTTTTACTCTTGAGACTTTTTCCTATTATGAAAGACAATCAGATTTCACTTTTGTATATATGCAGGTATATGAAAGGATGCATTTCATGGGAATCAAAAAAGCACCTATTTTATGTTCATATATGATATTTTATGTTCATTTTATGATATATATATATATATATATATCAAACTCTGTTATTGAAATCAGTAAGTTCTGAAATATTTTAAATAGATCCAAATTTTATGGAATCACATGGGAATTAAATTCACTTTTCTTATACTCAAGTAAAGGAAAAGAAGCGATTTTAAGTTTTCTGTTTCCCAGGTTTGGTTACCCACTCACCCTCTTGTTTCTTCCTATAATCTATTTCTTTCATACTATATTATGGTGCCACGAGAGACCATTATTAGTCCAAATGAATAGTCCAAATGAATAGTCCAAAAGGAACAATCAATTCTTTTGTCCTCTGATATCTAAATACCTATGTACAAAGTTAAAAGTTTGTTAATACTGCTTCTCTCCCTTAAACAATCTTTATTATCTTCTCTTTTTAAATCTCTCTTTGTGATTTGTTCGATTAGGGGCATATACAAGTAAATGTGAAGTCAGAAAAAAAGCATGTTTATATTAATCTGTCATAGAACCTGTCTATTTTAATCATATCAAATTATATTATGTTTATTTAGGTTAATTTTCTAAATTGACTTGAATTAATTATCTTTACTATAGTCATTATGATTCCAAATAAAAATCCAACTGATGATAAGTTCACTCAAACCATTCTCCACCCTCAAAATTTAATACTCATAAGTCAAACAAGGAAAATGTTGGACATTTTTAGAGTTTATTTACTGATTTATATTGATTTTGTCTGCATAAATTTGGAACATGAAATCTAGGAATTTCATAACTCAAAACACAAAATACCTTCTCCCCAGAAGAAGTATTATTCTTTGAAAATACTCTAAGATTTTTGGGGCTTTATTCATAAGATACATATTCCCAGAAAGAATATATCTCTCATTCATATAATGAAAAAATTTTTTCAACAAATATCTGTAAAAAAACGTAATACTAATTCTTTTGGACCTAGTTGGTCCACTGCAAAAGATTACAGCAAAATTGAACATTCTCCCTGTTAAATTTTTATTCTCACTTTGTTGCCCTTGATGATCTCCTTCATAGGATCCACCATGAGGGCCACCTTCTTAAAGCCTGCATCTGTTCTGAAGATAGAAGGATAGCCAAGCAGACCTGGCCTTCTTAATGTTTATACCAACCAGCTGCAACCTGGCCCTAACCACTTCTCAGCAGGTCTGATATTTCTCCCTCATTGACTCCTTGGCTCATTGCTCTCAGAACTGTTCCAAATCACCTCAGTTCATAAGCTTCCAATATTTCCTCCCCAATCTCAGAACACAGTTCTTACTTCACTGGGCATTTTGGGAAAATTCAGCATTCCTCACTTTCTTCTTCATTTTTTCCCACAGTAATAGGAGTGTGATAAGGTGGAATTCTCCAAAATCCAGAACTGTATATTTGAATTCTACTTTCTGGCATCTGGAGGAAATCTGAATGCATGCTAATTCCTTTGAGTTTAAGCATGTTAAGTGGCCTGTTCCTACATTTTTTAATCTATCCATTCATTCAGTTAGCAAAGATTTACTTAGGGTCTGCAATATTAGGCACTGGGCAGGTCTAAAGAAGAACAAAAAAATACACGTCTTAACACCAAGCAACTCAGAAACTGATTTAGATAATTATTCTAGAATGTAGTGAATGAAATAAAAATAGACAAATATATTGAACAATTGACTAGAGCAGGCATTGTGTTGAGCACATTATTTATAAGTCTAAAGCAAAGCATAATAAAAATCTGTAAGAAAATTCTATACTTACATTTTAACCAGCTATGAAGCTGAAGTTTTGAGAAGTTTAATAATTTGTCAAAGCATATTTAAATAGAGTGGCAGACTTGCTATCCAAATCCCTGACTTTGTGATTCTAGGCCTCATTTACTTAAAGCATCACATATACAGACAGTGATAAAGCACTGCATGATGTATGATAGCAGAATAGGAATGTTTAACCCAAATTGGAATATTGCATAATTCTCCATGGAGCAAGATATACCCCCATTGTCCTACTAAATAACAGTTGAATTTAGGTGAAAGGATTCATGGATCTTCCCCTTGAGGGCACTGCATATAGAGACTTCACATACCTAGGTCACTATCAATAGAATTAATAAAACAAAAGTAGGCCAGTATTAGAATAACAGAGGAAGAAAAGAGTGCTGGGAGATTACGCTAAGAAATAGGCTGGGCCTTGTCCTTGAGGACCCTGTATGGCACAATAAAGAGTTTAGATTTTATATAAGGAGTGATTGGGAGTCAGCAAAATTTTAATAGAAGAATTTCCGGCATCATATTTGCGTTACTTATTCATAAGTCTACTTAGAATTGCAGAGGGTTAAAGAAAAATAGAAGCAGAGAAAGAAGTTAGACAATTGTTCCAATGATCCAGGTGAGAGGTGAGGGCTCTATGGAGTAATGGCATCAGCATCATGCAGGCCTGGGCTGCATTCTGGCTTTGTCACCTACCAGCTCTGTGACTTGGGTATAATTAGTTTTTTTTTTTTAATTAATATTTATTTTTTTTATTTATGCATATAAGAACTGGGGTGTAGGCTGGAGGTGTGGGGGTGAGAGGACTCACCAGAGACAGAGTGGGGAGCAGAACAGCTGGATCTACTGATATACACTACTGAGGGGAGCCGCAGAAGAGATAGGTCTGCTGTGCCATATGGGTTAGCTCCCAGACCGGGGATCGAACTCATGCCCCAGTGGCTGGTGATAGCTTCATAGTGTTAAGACTTTAAACCTTGTGCCACCAGGGAGGCCCAATTGTAACAGGGTGGTCCCCAGGAAAGGGGGAGGTTCCCTGCCCCACCCAAGGGAGGGTGGAGCTGAGCAAGAAGAGGAGAAGCTGAAGAAGAGACTGAGGAAGGAAGCAGGATGGAGCCAGGAGACCTGGAGGAGGCGCATGGAGCCTAGAGACACGTGAAGAAACTGCGCTTGTCTTTTGGTCGTGGACTGGGTGACACAGATGTGGGTGAGACCCGTGGAGAGGTGACCATGGCAGCTTTTATCTTGATGTTGATTTTGCTCTTTTCCTTCTGGGCTTGTTTGGTTGTTTCTGACTCTTTTCTGTGGGTCCCCACTGGAAGATGCCTTAGACTTGTGGCAGGCTTTGGGGCCTTGCTCTGGGCCAATCCCATATGGATGGACTTTTACCCACGAGGGGACGGGTAACTTTGGGTGCTTAATTTAGAAACTGGACTCTTTGCCTTACCTGTATTGTTTCCTAGTTTTATTAAAGATCCTTCCCATTAAAGTCTCATATGTTTTGTGTTGATGCGGCGGATGGCAGAACCCATTGAGAATGGGCAGGTTTGCGGGGCTTGGGCTGCCCCTCTCCCTGTCCTATAACACAACTTGGGGACATTTTTTAACTTTCTAATTTCCAAGTTCCTAAAATTGTAAATGAGGGTAACAACAACTTCATAGATTTATCGAAACGAATGATAGTGATAATTTGTGTAAAATACTTACAATATTGCTTGGCAGTAATTCAATAATTAATGATATTAATAATGTAATATTCACTTGCAAAATTAGTTCCAATGGTGTCTTGGGGAACGGGCCATGGAGCATTAGCTTAAGTTTTGTTCTTAGAAGTCAGGTTTAAATGTTACAATTGAGGGAGACGATTTAGTACACTGGGCTGCAAGATTTCTACACACAAAACATGCATAACAGGTGGCAATCATAGTGCACAGAACTAATATATGTCACACTCAAACTTTAACGAGATCTGTATTGTTGCAAGAGTTTCAATCGCAGTTCCATTAGGGCTCCCTCTCCCCACAGGCGTTCATGGATTACCAAAATCGAAGGAAGGGCCAGGTCCTTAACCCAGTGTGATGCTATTATTTTCTTGAGTTTTTCGGTTACCGGTACTTTGATAAAACAGGGTCTTCAAAAGCTCTTTGGGACACAGCTCACAGAGTCAGGGTATTGATTTGGTCAGATAATGCTGTGGTAGCAACAAACCCCAGAAGCCTAATGATGTTTCTCTTGCTCAGGCTACATACTCATTTAAGGTCAGCTGAAGGGCTCTAATTTGTATTGTGAATATACTGGAAACAAGAATAAAGGAATGTTCCTAGCACCATGGCAGATGTCAAGAAAGTGTCCTGAATTTCTCACTGTGTCTTTAAGTTTCTACCAGAAAGTAACAAAATAATTCCTTTCATATTTAACATTGGGCAAAGCAAGTCATGAGGGTATACCTAAGTTCCAAAGGGCAGCAAATTAATACCCTACAATGTATCCAGGAAGAGATGCATGTATTTGGCAAGTAGTACTAATATCTACACAGAATTTAGCCATACTGTGCTACCTACAATGACCTTTCAGTCTTTAATCTGGAAAGTGTAGGAGTGTACAGGCAACCGATTGCTCACAACAAAGTCCAACATAGGGCATCGTGTTCAGATGGGAGCTTTATATTCATCATACACAAAGAACCTTTGAGACCATCACCCTGAGGAATTTCAACCTTCCTAGAATGGCCCACTTCTGATCCTCGCAGCACAAGTCTTTTTTTGCCTGAATCAAAGTTTTAGTGAAGGCAACTTCTCATGTGCAAATTCTGTTTTCAGTCCATCACATTTTTAAAAGTTAGTATTTGACTACCACCTACTATCTCCACCATACACAATTCCCAAGGCAAAGTGCTCTGAAAATGAGAACTAAGACAATGTCCATGAGAGAGGAAAATGCCTTCAACAGTGAGGAAAAATATAAACAAATATTTACTACATAAATGAAATTTTGAAAATGTCACAAATTGCAAGCAAAAGACATTGAGCAAACCATAATCCCTAGTGAATTTCTAAGCTTTGTGAATAATGGAGATGATCTGGTTCAATTAGGAAGGAGAACCTGGAGGGAGCCTCGGAGGCAAAGGCAAAGAGAAATAGTGATGGCAGGAAAGCCTGTTAATGGGGGTGGCAGAGAGAAGGCTGAGGACACAGCCTGATCATAAATCAGATAGAATGGCTTTAGTGAATAGAAGTATAAAGACCTACCAGGTGCTTTCAAAGTTTAACTCTGGTTCCTTAGGTGACTGACAGTATCATTTATTTAAGCATTTAAAATAGAAAGAAACAGGGCCTGGTTTTTATTAATTGAGGGAGGGACAAGGATTGGAAATGTATTTCAACTCCTCCCCGCCCCACACAAAAAATATAGTTGGCCCCCTACTACATGAACCTAGATCTCAGGAATGATATTTTGCTTGAAAATAAAGATACAGGCCCCATTAGCACACCAATGTATAGTGTATTAATGCATAGGAAACCATGGAAGAGATCAATTCTCAAAGGGGGAGTGAGAAGGTAGAAAGGAGCTGATAGCTCAAGTTGTCTTTGTCTTAAAAAAAAAAAAAATCATTTGCTAACATCACCACTGAATTTAACCATTAAACCATTTTTTGGGGCACTCTCCGACCGGCAGAGAGGAGGAAACAACAAACCAAAACGGCCCACAAGAACAAACGACGCAGCAAGCGGGACTGTGCGTGGAAAGGAACTATTGCAGCCACCACACCCCGTGAACGGGAGCTGAGGCGAACCCTGCAGGATCCGCCGCAGCGGTGAGCGAACGGCTCCGGGCACCATTAGAGAAGAACAAAGACCCCGGGAGACGCGCACACAGCCGGCTGCGGTAAGCGGGCACGGAAACGCGGCGCGCTAGGGGAGCTTGAAAAGCAAGTGCAGACCTGGATCGCGGCTGCCCAGGTCCCCGCGCCTGCGACCTAGGCTTGCGGGGAGACGACCTAGGCTTGCGGGGAGACGCACGGAGGTCCTCACTGAGGTGAAGGTCCCTCCCTGAGTGAGCAGGAACCAGGCGCCCAGGCACGGGAGCTGTGCAAAAGGCGCCATTCCCGCGCCACTGAACTGGGCTACAGCCCGCGTCCTGGAACTGAGGGCTTTGAACTGAGACCCGGGGCACGAAAATTCGGGGCGTGGGTTCTCCACGAAGGTGGGGCACAAGGCAGACACAGCACCCCAAAGCTGTTGAGGTGTACCCTACCATTCCCGCTCTGTTCTCTGTCCCACGGGGTGGGGGGAGGCGAAAAACAGCCCCCCAAGGACAATAGGAGAGATCTCTGGCGCCACCTAGCGACCAGGAAAAAAAAAGTCACTAACACCCTATAAAACAGGACATTTCTTAAGACTGCTTGAAAAGGGCAGAAGGTTTCTGGAGGACCCAGTGGCCAGCCGGGAAGTTATTCCACGCCAGGCCCCTTCCGACCAGCAGTCTGAGCCCACAGAGGGAGCAGGCACCCACGTCCGGGGCAGACCGGGGGCGCAGAAGAGTGTGCCTGAAACCGGAGGCGCAGGGACTGCATCCCGCTTCGCCATTTGAGAACAGGGACATTTCTTCAGTAAAAACTGCCTAAAACCAGCAGAAAGCTCCCCCAGAAGACAGAGATGGCTCCTGGAAGAGCCAGAGGGGAGCGGAGAAGTTCACCCAAGATGTCAGTCAGTCCGAGCAACACAGTGTCCCAACGCATACGACAAATTAGAAAACAGACAGTAGGGAGTAGAAGAACCACACGCAACCTAAAAACTCCTCAGGAAAGAAGCACACCACAAAAAGAAAACCACTCCCCAGATTGCAACGACAGCAACTTGGAAGAACTTCTGAGCCTTCCAGAAAGAGAATTTAAAATTGCCATGATTAAAAAAGTGATAGATCAGAAGAAGGAAATTGAGTCCCTAAAGAGGGAAGTAAGAGAAATGCAGGAGATCAAAGAATTAATGGAGGAACTAAAGAACTCTGGGAAAAGCAATGAAAGCAGAATAGATGAAATGGAAGAACGAATAAGTAATCTTGAACACAGAAATAAAAAGAACCAAAACAGAAAAGGAAAGAGAAGTACGAAGGAAAAAGAATGAAGAAAGACTTCGGGAACTATCTGACTCCATGAGGAAAGGAAATATAAGAGTTATAGGAATTCCAGAAGGAGAGGAGAGAGATGTAGGAACAGAGAAAATATTCATGGATATAATTGAAGAGAACTTCCCAAATGAGAAGAAGGAGTTGAAAATTGATATACAAGAAGCAAGAAGAACACCAAACTTCCACGACGAAAGGAAAAACACAGCAAGACACATAATAGTAAAGCTCCCAAGAATCCAGGACAAGGAAAAAATAATGAAGCTGACAAGAGGGAAGAAACAGATAACATTCAAAGGAAAACCAATCAGGCTGACATCAGACTTCTCTGAAGAAACACTACGGGCAAGGAGAGAGTGGAGGGACATAGTCAACAGACTCCAAGAAAACAGATGCCAACCAAGAATACTCTATCCCGCAAAGCTGTCTTTCCTCCATGAAGAAAGAATATGGACCTTCCCAGACAAAGAGAAACTCCGGAATTTCATTGCGACTAAACCCCCACTCCAAAAAATACTACAAGGAATCCTAAAGCCAGAACCTCAGAGGGACGAATAACAACGAAAGAAGACCAAAAAAAAAAAGTTATTAAAAGAATAAATAAATAAAATCAAAGGAAAGACAAACATAATGGCAAATACAGATGCTAACATATCAATATTAACTCTAAATGTAAATGGACTAAACTCTTCAATAAAAAGACACAGAGTTGCAGCCTGGATTAAGAAACAAAACCCAACCTTTTGCTGTCTCCAGGAAACACATTTAGCTACAAAAGATAAAAATAGGCTCAAAGTCAAAGGATGGAAAACAATCCTACAAGCAAATGGGCCAAAAAAGAAAGCAGGAACAGCTATACTTATATCAGATAAAACAGACTTCAAACTCAAAAAAATAAAAAGAGACCCCAATGGTCACTACATTATGATTAAGGGGACAATACTTCAAGAAGAAATAACACTCATTAACATATACTCACCAAACGAAAGAGCACCAAAATATATCAGACAACTGTTGTCCTCTCTGAAAACAGACATCAGAGAAAACACATATGTAGTGGGAGACTTCAACACACCACTATCAACAATGGATAGATCAACAAGACAAAAAATAAGTAAAGAAACTAAAGCTCTAAATAAGGACCTAGAGCATTTGGGCTTAACAGACATCTATAGAACACTAAACCCAAAAAAAACGGAGTACACATTTTTCTCAAGCGCACACGGATCATTCTCCAGGATCGATCACATACTGGGGCACAAGACAAACATCAACAGATACACCAAGATTGAAATCATACCAACCATCTTTTCTGACCACGAAGGCATCAAACTAGAAATAAATCATAAAAAGAAGGCAAGGAACTATCCTACCTCATGGAGATTAAAAGCCACACTACTGGAAGACCACTGGACTAACGAGGAGATCAAAGAAGAAATTAAAAAATTCTTTGAATTGAATGACAAGGAGGACACCAATATCCTAAATGTATGGGATGCAGCAAAAGCAGTAATAAGAGGAAAATATATAGCAATAGAAGCTCACATCAAAAAACAAGAAAGAACTCAAAGAAACAACCTAATCTCGAAGCTCAAAGATCTAGAAAAAGAACAACAAAAAACCCCAGAACCAGTAGAAGAAAAGAAATAATAAAAACCAAAGCAGAAATAAATGAAATTGAAACTAAAAAAACAATCCAAAAGATCAATGAAACCAAGAGCTGGTTCTTTGAAAAAATAAATAAAATAGACAAACCCCTAGCCAGGCTCACAAAGGAAAAAAGGGAGAAAGCACAAATACACAGAATCATAAATGAAAGAGGAGAAATCACAACGGACACAGCAGAAATCAAAAGAATAATCAGTAACTACTATGAACAGTTATATGGAAACAAGTTCAACAATCTAGAGGAGATGGACAAATTCCTACAACTCTACAATCACCCAAAGCTAGATAAAGAAGAAATAGAACACCTAAACAGACCAATTACAAGCAGCGAAATTGAAATGGTAATTAAAACCTCCCCAAAAACAAAAGCCCAGGACCTGATGGATTTACAAATGAATTCTACCAAACATTCAGAGACGAATTAGTGCCTATCCTTCACAAACTCTTCCAAAAAATTGAGAAGGAAGGGACAATACCAAACACGTTCTATGAAGCCAACATTACACTAATACCAAAACCGAACAAGGACAACACAAAAAAGGAAAACTACAGGCCAATCTCCCTAATGAACACTGATGCAAAAATCCTCAATAAAATTTAGCTATCAGAATCCAACAATGTATCCATAAGATAATTCACCACGACCAAGTTGGATTCATTCCAGGGGCACAAGGATGGTTTAACATCCGAAAATCAATCAACGTTATCCAACACATCAACAAAAAGAAATATAAAAACCATATGATAATATCAATAGATGCTGAGAAAGCTTTCGACAAAGTGCAACACCCATTCATGATAAAAGCCCTTGAAATTCTTGGGATACAAGGAACATACCTCAACATCATAAAGGCCATCTATGACAAGCCAACAGCCAGTATCATTCTCAATGGTGAAAAGCTGAAAGCAATTCCATTAAGATCTGGAACAAGACAAGGATGTCCACTCTCACCACTGCTTTTCAATATAATACTGGAAGTCCTAGCCAGAGCAATAAGACAAGAGAAAGACATCCAAGGAATCCAAATAGGAAAAGAAGAAGTCAAACTATCACTATTTGCAGATGATATGATAATATACATAGAGAACCCCAAAATCTCCACAGAAAAACTAATTCAACTCATCAATCAATTCAGTAAAGTGGCAGGATACAAAATCAACACGCAAAAGTCAGTAGCCTTCCTATACACAAACAATAAATCTGAAGAAGAAGAAATCAAAAAAACCACCCCTTTTATTATCGAAACAAAAAAAAAATCAAATATTTGGGAATAAATCTAACAAAAGAGGTAAAGGACCTATACAAAGAAAACTATAAAACACTGTTAAAAGAAATAGAAGAAGACACAAAGAAATGGAAAGACATCCCTGCTCATGGATTGGAAGAATAAACATTATTAAAATGGCCATCCTACCAAAAGCAATATACAGATTCAATGCTATTCCAATCAAAATCTCAATGGCATTCTTCAAAGAAATAGAACAATTATTGATGAAATTCATATGGAATCACCAAAAACCCCGAATAGCCAAAGCTCTCCTGAAAAAAAAAGAAGGAAATGGAGGCATCACACTCCCAGACTTCAAACTCTACTACAAAGCCATAATCATCAAAACTGCATGGTATTGGAACAAGAACAGACATACAGACCAATGGAATCGAATAGAAAATCCAGAAATAAACCCACAGATTTATGGTCAACTAATCTTTGACAAAGGAGCGAAGACTATGCATTGGAGCAAAGAAAGTTTGTTCAATAAATGGTGCTGGGAAAACTGGGTCGCTACATGCAAAAGAATGAAGCTTGACCACTACCTCACACCATACACAAAAATCAACTCAAAATGGATTAAAGAACTAGACATAAGACCTGAAACCATAAAATACATAGAAGGAAATATAGGCGAAACACTACGGGATTTGCACATCAAAGACATCTTTACAGACACATCACCCAAAGCAGTGATAGTGAAGAGAAAGATAAACAGCTGGGACTACATCAAATTAAAGAGCTTCTGCACAGCAAAAGAGACAATAACAAAAACAAAGAGAAACCCCACCAACTGGGAGAACATTTTTGCACCCAACACTAATGATAAAGGACTGATCACAAAAATCTGCAAAGAGCTGATGAGACTCAGCAACAACAAAGAAAATAATCCAGTCAAAAAATGGGCAGAAGAGCTAAAAAGAAACTTCTCTGAAGAGGAAATGCAAATGGCCAACAGACATATGAAAAAATGTTCAACATCACTTGTAATCAGGGAAATGCAAATCAAAACTACCATGAGATACCATCTCACACCAGTGAGAATGGCACATATTAAAAAAACTAGCAACAACAAATGTTGGCGAGGATGTGGAGAAAAAGGAACTCTTGTGCACTGTTGGTGGGAGTGCAAACTGGTCCAACCACTATGGAGAGCTGTGTGGAGATTTCTGGACCTACTAAACATAGAGCTTCCATATGATCCAGCAATTCCACTCCTAGGTATTTACCCAAAGGACACAGAAACATCAATTCCAAAGAGCACCTGCACTCCTATGTTTATAGCAGCACTGTTTACAATAGCTAAGCTTTGGAAACAACCCAAATGCCCAAAAATAGATGACTGGATCAAGAAGATGTGGTACATATATACCATGGAATATTACTCAGCATTCAAAAAAGATAAACACATGCAATTTGCAGCAACATGGATGGCACTGGAAGGGATCATGCTCAGCGAAATAAGCCAAAAAGAAAAAGAAAAATACCGGATGGTCTCACTCATAGCAGGAATCTAGAAAACTTAAATAAGGGACCAGGAAAATGAATATAAGAAAGTGAAAATCAAAATCAACAAAAAACTATGAACCAGAGACACTTTTTGGGGGGTGGGGGGCGGGAGGGGAAGGATTGGGGTCAGAATGGGGCGTTTGCAATTGTATGGGGGAATATAAAAATAAAATTTAATTAAAAAAAAAAAAGAGGGAATTTCAAGGGTTCAGAAAGTGTTTTTTGATCTACTGTATACAAACGTTTAACATGTGCACAATCATCATGATATATATTTTCATCTTTGTACCACTTTTCTGTAAAGTTTATGTTTCATTAAAGTTCATTTAAAAGGAAAAAAAAAATAAACCATTTTTTGATTGCAAAGTAAGCTTTGTACAATGAAAGAAACTGTATTTAAAACAAAGACACACTATTGCATTTGAGAAACACACACACCCCCACACACATATACACTGCACATTTGAAAAGGGATTGACATTTCAGAACTACAAAATACTCATACAGATCAACAAATTACCCAATCAAAAAATGGGCAGAAGAGCTATGTAGAGACTTCTCTAAAGAAGATATGCAAATGGACAGCAGGCATACAACAAAATGTTCATCATCACTTATCTGAGAAATGCAGATCAAAACCACAATGAAATATTTCACAACTATGAGAATGGCTCATATAAAAAAAGATAGAAGTGTTGGTGAGGGTGTGAAGAAAAAAAAATTCTCATACACAATTGGTGAAAATGTGGAGGAGTCCAGTGCCTATGGAAAATGATATGGAGCTTTCCAAAATATTAAAAATTGATCTAATATATGACCCAGCAATCCATTCCTAGGTATCTATTCAAAGTATGAAAAAACACTCATAAGAAGTAATATATGCACTCCTCTGTTTATCTCAGCACTGTATACAATAAGCAAATTATAGAAACAACCTAAGCATCCAAAGACAGATGGGTCAATTAAGAAAATGTGGTATACAAACACAATGCAATACTACATAGCCATAAAAAGGAACTGGAAAAACACCCCATGCAAAGGAACAAATCTAGAATAAATAAAACTTGCCATTTCCAACAACATAGATTGACCTAGTGGGGATTATGCTAGGTGCTATCAGTCAGAAGGAGAGAGGCAACTACCAGATGATTTCACTCATGTGTGGAATATAGAGACACAAAACAAAAAGACAAAACTAAATAAAAATAAAAGCTATAAATCTGATTGAAGAATTGAGGCTTCCAGAAGGTAGGGCTATGTGGCATGGAGGGCACGTGGGGAAGGGGGACCTACAGATTATGGATTTTGATAAAGAATAATACACCAAAAAATGCAATTAATGCCATTAATTTACCTCAATAAAATGTAATATGATTGGAAAAATAAGATTCCAATATAGATGAGGCAGCAAGGATACCAGAACCAATGGCTAAGTATTTCAATTAATTACAGAACAGGTCATAGTTTAACCCTGATAAATCTCTTACTGCTAAGCCCAATAGATTATTTCTTTTTTTTTTTCTTTTTTTTTTTTTTTTAGAGTGAGGCAAGATTTTTTTATTATAAAGACTTGAAGGTAAATTATAATGAATGATTTGCAGTTTTTTTTTATGGTTTATCATACTTTATTTTATTTTTTTTAATTAATAAATTTTATTTTTATATTCCCCATACAATTGCAATCCCCCCATTCTGACCCCAATAGACTATTTCTATGTGACCAATTTTTTCAAACTAAACATTTAACAAGCAGCAAACGGTCACTCCAGTCTTTGCACCATCTAAATAAGCTATAGTCAGTCAGTTCAAGTGCTTTCAGTTTCTCACCAGGCAGGACAGGTAGAAATAAATCCGCTCTAATTTTATTGCCTTTTGGTATTAAATAATTTGCTTAAAAAATATAAAACTGTGATATACTACCATATTGGCTGCATTTTAGAAGTCAAATACTTAAGATTCATTACTAATACATGCAAACTTCAGTGGCTTCAATGGGCATTTAAGAAAGTTTTACCTCATCTTTTTATGGCAATGCTGATGAATTACTTCAGAACAGATGTTAATGTTTGACACGTTTTCTTCTTTGATGTTCATTTGAAAAGAATTCTTAGATTGTAATTTATCAGACTGACAGACTAGAGAGAGGAAAAATATCTATATTTTTCCTATCAATTAAACACCTTTGATTTTAGTGTCAGTTGTCTTTAGAGAAGTCTTTCAAAACTGTTAAACATTTTTCCTGTCTCTTCAATTATTCTCACTAACCATTTAAAAATTCAACTGGGAAAAACTGTATTCCTAATGTCAGTGGTTACATAGTTCCCAATGTTAATTCTTACTCTACAAAATTCCCCTTTCAGTAAATATCTGTTCCAGAAAGAGGAGTGGGTTGTGTTTATTCAAGTCATACATGGAATAAAGTGATGGCAGTTTCCAGCTCTGGCCTAATACACCACCTAGGGTCCTTCTAATGGGTCAAGTTTCCTTCAAGGAAAATGTCATTATTTTTACCCTAGGAATATATTTGTAAAGATGATTTACAAATTTGCATAGATATTTCAAGAGCATGATAACAGAGTTGACTGACCAAAGAATAGCTTTGATAGATTTACTGTTTGAAGGCTGTGTATGTATTGAATGGTTGAGTATTTACAGGTTGGTGAAGTCAGGCTTAATTTAATCCATGTTGTTTTCATTAAAAATGATCTGATCACAATACAATCAATTAAAAAATTCTTAGTGCTATATTTTACCCTCACTGAATTACTTTCATAACTTTTGTCTACTAGTGTCTCAATGGAGGGGAATAGGACTCTCCAGGAAAAGGACGCGTTGAACATTCCATAATAGAGAAACAGGACAAATAAAATCAAATGTGTGCCACCCTAAATCATATATAGTGCTGTAAACTCTTATTTAACTAAAAAAATAAGATTTTAGAAATGCGCTCCTTGAAAGAGTAAATATTCTTTGCAAGACCGAAGTAGAACCGACATACTCATCATGCTACTGACATTTTTGTAAAATATTAGTCATTTAGAAATATTTACTAGTCATTTACCTTCTGACCAATGCTCTGCTTTTTCCATCTTCAGGTTCAAGCAATGTGGGTAGCTTCTAACAAATGGAGACATTGTCCGCCAGCAAAAAAGAGGTTGGTAACCTTGTAAGGTGCCAGCAAGATGGAGTAGGTTCTCTGTGGATCCAGGCAGACGGGTAAAGGAGGAGTTCTGGAGCCCTCAGGGGCTTTTTCAGGCTTTTAATGATCTTTCCACACCGTTTATAGTGAGGTAACCAGGTGCAGGGCAGGCAGGGAGGGCCGGGGGGCTCTCTGGCCTTCTCTCATGGTCTCTCCTCTGGCATCTACTGTGCTCTGCCTTGAGGGCCTCAGCTTCCCCACGTCCTCTGCTGGCGCTTCTGTGACACCGCCCTTATATGCTCCTTCTCTCGGCTCAGCTGTGCCCACTCGCGCACGCCACGCACGCGTGTAAGACCACAGGTGTCATCATTGATGCTAATGGTGGGTGGGCGAAGAAAAACCATCACTTCTTTTTACCCCACACTGTTAGTTTTCTATTACTGCAAAACAAATTGTCACACACACGATTTGAAACAACTGTAGGGTAAGGTAAAAAGTATCAGGCTTTTCTGCCCTCCCGCCCTGCGGTCCTGAATGCATGCCTGATGGCCGGCACCTGGAGTAGGGTGTGGGCATATGGTGATGGAATTCACCTGGGCTGAGACTGGGCCTTTAAGGGCGGCGACACGGGGAAGCCAGCAGGAGCAGAGAAACTGAGAGCATAGAAGCAGAGAGAACGTTGGAGAGCCCAGAAAGAGTGAAGACTTGCTGGGGGCTGGGAGGCCTGCATGCCTGCGGCCCCCCAGCATCCCTACCTGCCATGTACCTGGTAAATCCTAATAAAAACCTGATGTCGGGTCAGGAATGACAAAGGGCAGGTTTTCTATGATCCAGAAGACCGGGTAAAGGAGGAGTCAAGAGTCCTCAGTGGTTTTTTGCAGGTCTTTTATTGGGGTTTACCAGGTACACAGCAGGCAGGGGTACTGGGGGGCCAGGAGGCTGGCAGGCCACCCAGCCCCTAGCAAGTCTTCACTCTATCTGGGCTCTCTGGCGTTCTCTCTCTCTCGGCTTCTGCTGCTGCTTTCTCAGCTTCTCTTTCGGCTTCTCCTGGCGTCCCCGTGACGCCGCCCTTAAAAGCCCAGTCTTAGCCCAGGTGAATCCCATCTACCTATGCCCACACCCTACTCCAGGTGCCTGCCATCAGGCATGCCTTCAGGACCGCAAGGATCCATCATCTATCCTGATGGCGGGAGGACAGAAAAGCCTGACATTTTTTTCCTTACCCTACACCTGAAAACCCACTGAGGTCTCCAGGACTCTCTCCTCCTTTACCTGGTCTGCATGGGATCATAGGGATCCTGCTCCGTGCCCACTTCCTGCCGCTACAACAACACACTTTAGTTTGCTATTTCACATTTCTATGGATCAGGAATCTGGGCAGAGTTTACCTTTGAGCCTTCCATCTAGTTAGTGGTCAGACTGCATTCTCTTCTAGAGGATCCAGTGGGGAAAGATCATTTCCTAGGAACCCCCTGGTTCTTGCAAATATTCATTTCCCCTGTGGCTGTGGGGCTGATGCCAGTATTCTTGCCTGTTACCCAGGAGCCACACTCACTTTGGGAAGCTGCTCTCAGTTCCTGCCTAGTTACCTTCTCCTTTAGCTTCTTATGATATGGCAACTTAGTTTCTCAAAGCCAGAGGACAGCCCTTATCATTAGGGAGGGCTGCACATTTTTTAAAAGGATCTTTCAGCTTAATCAGGTTCATCCAAGATGATCTCCTTTTTGATGGGTTCAAAACAAATCGATTGGGAACATACATAATATCTACCAAATTCTCTCACTGATGCCATTTTCTGTCTGCTGGAAGAACTTCTGCCATTTTCTATCTGCACAAAGCATGTTCCACCAGACAGAGAGCACATAGGCTGGAATGTCAGGTGTTAAGAGATCATAGATTTCCCCTAACTGTTTCTCTCTCACAGTAAGTTTAGGTCACGAGTAATTTTCATGACAAATAAAACTTGAAAGAGAGAAATCACTAAATCAATGATTACCTGAAGGTAGAAATGTGTGGAGAGTTTTAGAATATGCTCATGACTGAACTTTACACCAGAGATTATGATTTAATTGTTTAGGTGCTGGACTAGTGCTTCAGTAGTTGTTAAATGCTCCCAGGTGATTCTTTGTTAAGTTAGATGAACACGACTGCTTTCAATACTGGGAAAACAGAATGAAAGAATGAAAATGCTTCTCCAATGGCATACCTGCTTGTAATTCTATTGGAAGAACCCGAGGTAAATGTGCTAGATTGTATAATGGAATCATTACAAGGAATGGGGCTATTATAATTTGGGTATCACTTATACTCATATTTTGTTGAGACCTGGGACATCTATTATTTTTTTATGTAGCAATTGTTTGCATTATTGTTGATATTTTGGACAATGAGATTTTAATTATTTAGCTGATAAAATGTTGTACAATAGGCTGTTTGCTGCCTTCCTTTTTGAAATTTGTCATATAAATGAGGACTGAGTCTATTAACACTGATAAATACATTGAGAAGTAATATTTTTCACTGTTAAGAGAATGGAAATATAAATACAGAGAGGAAGAAAACTACAATAAATCCTCACTTAGTCCCTAGATCTTGACTAAAATGCAACTGTCACTAAGAGCACACATGGTTTTTGAAGTTGCCCATTCCAGGAAAAGGGCAAAAAAAATACATTAAACCTGGAACATCTTGTGAAGAAAGTCCTCAAAAAATGTTGAGCATATCAAATGAAAATAAATGTGAGCTTGAAGAGGTTCCTGCTATTGAATTTAGGGACAATTTAAGCATCAAAATAAATATAACAATTTTATAAATAAAGAAGTAACTAAAGGGAGAGAGGATGCATATTCCCTTTTATTTTGAAATCTTGAGTACTTCTCAAATTTTATTTATAAAATTGTAAATGGCAGAAGAAAACCATGAAATTTGTATAGGAGGAATTAAAACTCACCATTTGTTAGATATCATAATAATTGATTCCAACAGAAATCATCTATGATGCCAAAAATTGAGGGTGAAATTTTGATGAGAACCAGGATATTTATCTAATTTCACTCTAGCTCCCCCCCCCTTTTTTTTAAGATTTATTTATTTATTTATACAGCACTGGGTACAGTCAGAAGCTCAGGAGGGTGAGAGAATTCACTGAGCCAGAGCGGGGAGTGGAGCAGAGCAGGCAGAGGGACCGAGTTACACTGCTGAGGGGAGCGGTGGTGGGGCCCTCCTCCGGTGGTGGGGGAACAGCCAGGGATTGAACCCGCGTCACAGAGGCTGCGGGCAGCTTCGCAACCCAGCGCTCAACCGCTGTGCCACTGGGGAGGCCCCCTCTATCTCCCTTGGAACAACAACAATAAACTTAATTACAAAAAGTAAAAGATTACCTTTTAAGTGGAAAATCACAGCAGACATGACCCTAATCGAATTAACTTCACCAGTATTGGGACAGAGTCCAAAATAAGATTCAGTGAAATAAAGCACAGTGTGCGCTGTTTGAATCTAATCATGAGGAAATATGAGGCAAATTGATTGTCTTTCTATAAAACTGTTTTGTAGGAGTATATGTTCAAGTGTCAAGGTCATGAAAGTCAATGGAACAATGAGAAATGAGTCCAGATTAAAGGAGAATAAAGAGATATGACAACTAAATGAAACCAGCAATCATTGGATATTTCATTATAAACATTATCACTAGACAATTTAAGAAATTTGAAAGGCGTGTGTGCACTACAGCATTTATTGGTTTGCTAGGACTACCATAGCCAAATACCACAACTGAATGATCTCAAACAACAGATTCTTTTTATCGTCACAGTTCTGAAGGTTAGTAATATAAGGTTAAGGTATTGTCAGTTCTGGTCTCTCCTAAGGTCTCTTGCCTCTGCCTGCTGATGGTCAGCCTTAGAGCTGCCTCATCACAAGTACCTCTTCCCCTGGTGTCTATTTGCATATCCAAATATAGTCTTATTCTAATATAATGGGATGTTAGAATTCCAACATATGAATTTGGTGGGCACACAATTCAGTCCATGACAAATGATATTAACAGGTCAGTATTAATGTCCTGATTTTATGATCATATTGTGGTTATGTTAGAGAATGTCTTAATTTTCAAAAATTGCACACTAAGGAATTTGGAAGGACAAGAGATCAAGTCTTTAACTTACTCTTAACTGGCTCAGGAGGAAAAACAAGTTATTTGTGCTATTAAAAAGCAAAACCATAAGAAAAAGAAACTTATGTGTGGCAATATAGAATAGACATCGATGTCATTCTTTGGAAAATGGTAAGACAGTGGCAATATTTAGGAAGTGATCACTGTATGTTTTTATAGCAACAGCTAATGTGGCAAACCATAGGAAATTTGAATACAGATGGAATCATTTTCTTGTTCTAATTGTGAAAGATATCCAGGCAGATAAACAAAATAGAACCTTAAGGAGAAAGGGAGAGATAAAGCTCTAACTCAGTATAGTCAAGAAGGATGAAAGATTTTTGATGCCTGAGGCACAAGACTTTACATCAGCTTCTGACATCTTAAGTGGAGAATTCTGACAGACAGAAGGAAATGCAATTGTGGTTGGCTGCGAATAAACTGGAAACATCAGGCTGAGAGTAAGTTAAAATAATTTTTGGAGAAGTCAGAAGCTAAGTTCAAAATTAATAATTAATAGCAGCTGACAGTATATGAAGAGAAAACACCCTATTTTCCTCTATATTGATCCTTTTCCTTTGCATATTGCTATCATATTTAACTGCATTCAACATAGTCTGTTGATCAGTGTCTTAGCTTGTGTGTACGACATTCTATAGAATATCACACAGATCTCTCAAATAAAGAGTTCACCACATGGTGGTAAATATTGAAACACTGTCCAACATTTTTACACAAAGGCCTGTTTTGTAGTTCTTGATTGAGGATAAATGTGAGAGTCAGAAGGGGAGAAATTATGAGAATTTTCCAGTGTCCCATGCACTCTCTCCTTCAGACCTGTTTATGTGCTGCAAATACTCTCTTGGGCCTCTGTTCACTTGACTAACTCCTACACACTTGTAAGTGACCTAGCACCATAAGTTCTATTTTGCAGAAAATAAGGAGACTTTATGATTTTTTTCTAATTAATTTGGGATTTATTTATCATTTCAACGGACTTACTGAATCCTAGGCTCAACAGACTTTATTTTGTTCCAGACATTCTTTCCTGACATCTGCCAGAACCTTTGTTTATGCTTCCCTTACAGATTACCTAGAATTCTATACTGATGACTGCTGAATCCTCTCTATTATAGTGAAATTTGCATGCCTGGATTTCCTGTTAGCCTATATGTCTCATGAGTAGGAACAATGTTTCATGGGTTTTGGACCTTCAGCATTTAGCTCAATGATTCATACATAAAATTTTGCAATAACTACTTTATGAAAATGAATAAATATCTGATGAAAATACTTATACTCGAACATCTTATAAACTCGAGAAAATTCTTCCACTTGGAGAGTCACTTAGGTTAAGCTTGAATTGCTATTTGAAGTGTTGATGTGATTTCAAAGGCTAGAGAAGGATAAAAATATTTCTAGGCTAATGTAACAGTATTAGGCAAAGATCCAAGAGCAAGGTGTGTTCTGTAGATCATCTATTTTGACTGAATTTAAAGTCTAGTTCAATTGGAAACTATACTTTTTTTTTTCAGGCATTGCGTTAGATATTTTGGAATAAAAATTGGGAGGTAGGTGTAAAGACTATGACTAATATGCTTAGAAATGCAAACTATGTTGTAGGTCATAAGAATCCACCAAAATTTTTGAGCAGTAAATTGGCATTTTCAGATCTTTGATTTGGGGTCCATCCATTACTTCAGTGCCTGTTTTCTGAGTATTTCCTCTGTTCCAGTCACTGTCAGATTCTAGAGATAATACAAGATAACTATCTTGGAAATCACTCTGATACACATATAAATTGAGAGAGAGAGCAAAGAAAGTAATCCAACTGCAATAGTGTTGAAATAATCTGGTGAAGGTCATGACAGCTTCACTAAGACATTGACAGTGGAAATACCTTATATTATTTTTTTGGTCTAAATTATATCAATTGTCTATATCTGAAGATGGTCTGTATACTGAAACCAGGTAATCCTTCTATAGAACCACTTTTGCACTAACTCAGTTTGTAGGGAGTTTCAAGTCTTCTCGACCTATTCATGTTCAACTAAGTTAAGCACACTTTAACAACATGTTCTTAAAGGGTAGAAGCTATTAATTGGACTCACCAGTAAAAGGGAAAGTAAATATGTGACATGAATTGTACAGCTCCATCCCCTTTATCTGAAGTCAGTGGTTCTGGAGGAGTTTGGTCTCCCACTTTCTTGCGCCCTCTAGTGGAAGAGGTGCTAATGGGTCCTTTTGTCCTACACCTCTCTGTGCTGGCCTCCAAGGCTCTAAAACTAAGGAGATTGGGTCTTAGTTCATTTTATCACAGAGATGTTTTCAACTCTAATTATTCTGGTTTGCTCCCAGACTCAGGTATTTTAAAATATCTGCCCAGTACCTAGTAATTAGAATGGAAGCAACCATCACTATTTCTTTTTCCCAAAGGCAGTGTCATCAAAGCAAAACTAATACTTCAATGATCTGGGGAAAAAAAAAAAAAAAAAAAAAGCCAGTGAGGTGGGGTGGGGTTAATTAATATTGATTCACTACTTTAACTGTATCTACTTTAACTTACTTAGAACACCACACCTAATATATTAGGTTAGAACATTCTGTGACTTCTTGGTTTTGCTGTGCAGCACAAAGAAAACTTTTATTCATAATACATTTTGTGCTAAACATCTTCACAGTCTGATCCTAAATTTCACTTCAATTTTCAAAGAGAATAAAACAAAACAAAACAACTACACCAATATTCTGACCATGAAAATGTCCCAGTGCTTTCCTTTTTGATTCCATCTTGTGAGAGCAGCTTATATAACATAAGGCTTTGAGAAGTAATATTCAAATTCTTAAACTGGAAAAACTGTACTGAAAACCAGTATATTTGTAAGGATAAAGACTAGGTAAAAAAGAGGTCTTGAGGTGACTACCTTATCCTTCCTTTTATATTGAAATAATGATGACGACCCTAGAGAATGTCAAAGTTAATCATCTTTTTCATTCCATCACAAGTCCACGGGTCAGAAATTGCCTTAATGTCACCAAGGTCAGCAGAGCCACCTTGACATAGTCTCATGTCACTGGTGCTGCTTAAACCCAGTTTTTTTCTTTAAATATTTATTTATTTTCATACAAGAAGCGGGGTATAGGACAGATGCACGGGAGGGTGAGAGGATTCACCAGAGACAGAGCGGGAAACAGAATAGGCAGGCTGACGAAATACACAGCTGAGGGGAGCAGTGGACGAGATAGGAGAGGTCTGCTGCACCATGTGGGATTCTTGCCGTTAGCTGGGTATCGAACCCGCACTGCAGAGGCTGCGGACAGCTTCACAGTGCGGTGCTCAACCACCTGCACCACCAGGGAGGTCCTTTAAGCCCACTTTTTAGTGTTAAGTAGTAGCACAAGAGTGGTAGCTGATATTATTAAAGCTTATCACTGGAAATCACAGGTTTTTTTTGAAGGAGTCTAAGAAAAATACAGTATCATTATATTTTAAAGGCGATATACTGCAGGAGAGGTTTCAGTTTGGGTATGTGTTTTCAGTCAAAATAATGCAAAATCCTAAGAATCACCGAAAATATGGAAGCATTAGTTAAAAGTTACATATTAAATAATGAGAAATTACACAATACACATATTTGTTTAATGCTGTTCTCATATTTTATCAAAGTATGGTTGTGAGTTTTAAAAAGACTATTTCTAGAATAAATAAGACTTCAAAGGCAAACATGGGTTCCTAGAAAATATTTGTAACATCAATAAAATAGCTGAAGATAATAAGTCACAATGTACACTGGTGGCATACCTGGTAATACTACAAACCGATCTCAAACCTTTACATATATGAACATATTTAATTCTCATAGTAGCCATATGAGTTAGGTACTGCCATTATGTTGACTTAATAGAGAAGGAAACTGAGGTAGGAACATCTAAGTATATTGTCCAAAGTCATACACCTAGGAAGTGTCACAGTAAGGATTTGATCCCAGCAGTGAAACCTGTGCTTTTTTTTTTTTTAAGATTTATTTATTTATGCATACAAGAACTGGGGTACAGGCCAGAGGTGTGGGGGATGAGAGGATTCACCAGAGACAGAGTGGGGAACAGGATAGGTAGATTGAAGTACACTGCTGAAGGGAGCAGCGGGCAAGACAGGAGAGGTCTGCTGCACCATGTAGGTTGCTCCCTGGCTGGCCCGGGATCGAAGGTTTGGTATAGTAGTTGCGCATAGCTTCATAGGTTGCGTCTTAACCCCTTGTGCCCCTTTCAGAGGCCCAAAACCTGTTTTCTTAACCACTGTGCTATATGCACTTATTTCTCTGAGTCTAAAAACAGTGTGTGGGCCTCCCTGGTGGTGCAAGGGGCTAAGTCTCAGCACTATGACACTATCAGCAGCCACTACAGTATGAGTTTGATCCCTGGCCAGAGAGCTAACCCACATGGTACAGCAGACATCTCCTGTCTCACCCGCTGCTCCCCTCAGCAGTATATTTCAGTCAATCTGCCTGTCCTGCTCCCCATTCTGTCTCTGGTGAATCCTCTCACCACCCCTCAAGCCCCGCACCTCTGGCCTACACCCTAGCTCTTGTGTACATAAATAAAATCTTAAAAAAAAAAAAGTCAGTGTGGACCATGCTTGCCAGTATGAGTTTCCAGAAGCTGGTAGCCAAGTGGTGGAGAGAAGGCAAGAGCATCTGTTATTGAGGGATTCAGAAGCACTCCAACTGCTACTACTTTGTGGTGCAAAGGAGTACCTTTGCATTCTAAGAGAGCTTTGCCTCATTAGAGTTACATATTCAGAAAAATAAATGCCTAGAATTTAAGAAGTTGCAGGGTAAATTCATTTCTAGTGAGATCAAAATAGGTTTTCTAATATTGAGTGATGAAAAAAAGTATTGCATTGTAGTGTCTCCACTGTTACCTGCTGGAAGATAGCCTCAAGTTAGCTGTCACCAAAAAAGTTAGATCACCAGTTTGGTGGATTGACATAGCAGAATGTTTAATGGGCTGTGCTAAGGTCTGAATGTTTTTACCCCCCCTCCCCCAAATTCAATTCTGATGGTCCATGTGGCATTAGTAGACAGAGTCGTGCTTAACCAATGTGGACAGAATCATCATGAATTGTATTAGAACCTTACAAAGGAGGCTCTAGAGAGTACCTTACCATTAGATGTTTCAAAAGCGCTTTGTACAAAACAGACTCCTTTGTCCCTTTCAACCATTTAGGGAACTGTTAGAAGTCTGTAACCCAGAAAGTGGTCTTCACCTTGATCTTGGACTTCCAGGCTCCAGAAATGTGAGAAATAGATTTTTATTATTTATTTTTAAGCTGCTCAGTCTCTGGTATTTCATTACAGAATCCTAAATGGGCTAAGAGATGCCGTTTTGTGAATAATAAAATATTTTCAAAGGACGAAAAAGTTAGAGAATTTGGTATTTCTCCTTGCCAGCTCTTATTGGGTTTAAGCATCTATTAGTTTCTCTTTAGGTTTTTTTTTTTTAAAGATTTATTCATTTATGCATATGAGCTGGGGTACAGGCCAGAGGTGTGGGGGTGAGAGGATTCATCAGAGACAGAATGGGGAGCAGAGCAGGCAGATCTAATGAGATACACTGCTGAGGGGAGCAGTGGGCGAGATAGGAAAGGTCTGCTGCACCATGTGGGTCACTTCCCCAGCCGGGAATTGAATTTGTGCTGCAGTGGCTGCGGATTGTTTCATAGGTTGCATCTCAACCCACTGCAACACCAGGGAGGCTCTTTTTTCATCTAGTTTCTTTTACCTTTCTTTTTTTTTTAAGATTTATTTATTTATTCATTCATTCATTCATTCATTCATTTATACAAGCACTGGGTACAGTCAGAAGCGGGGAGGGCGAGAGAATTCACCAGAGCTAGAGCAGGAAGCAGAGCAGGCAGAAGGACCGAAGTACACTGCTGAGGGGAGCAGCGGGCAGCAGGAGAGGTCTGCACACCTTGTGGGACCCTCCTCTGGTGGCCGGGGAGCAGCCGGGGATTGAACCGGTGCTACAGAGGCTGCGGGCAGCTTCGCAACCTGGAGCTCAACCACTGCGCCACCGGGGAGGCCCTCTTTTACCTTTCTTAATCCTCTAAAATGTCCCTAAACTCAGGCTGGTATTCAGGAATGTATCTGTATACCTGATGGATAATCTCATTGTTAGTACCCATGTGATTTCTGTCAATTATATGATCATTCTTGTTTATGCCACTACCAGTGTCCATATTTTACTTACTAATTGTAACCCTTATTTCTTTTCAAGAATTCTCAACATTCAGAACTGTGGGCCATAAAGGGAAATTCCAGGTAATGAGGATAAAAATCAGCTACTGTGCCATCTCCTAATGAATGGAGCACTACACATCTCACTCTTTCCTGGATATAGCCATGAATATCAATATAAAAAGAATTATCATCCCAAGCTGTCATGCTCAACAGCCAAAGACACTTTAGCATGACAAAGTCTATCTCATTCCTGAACACTCAGATAAGTGTGACTTAGTGCTATTAGGAATTTTGATCATCAGATGCAGATCAGGATAATTATCTAGATCAAACTTTTCCTTTTATTGATAAGAAAACCAAGGCCAGAATCAATGCCACTGTTCAGAGAAGCAGCAGAAATGGAAATCTCATATAATGGAGGTGAAAATGTTGGGTTATACATTTGAAGGCTAACATGCTGGCATGTTTATAATGTCTGCTTTGTGCCAAGCTAAGTTCAACTTATGTACATTAATGTCTAATTTTCAAAACCATCCTATAAGATAACAACTATTATTTCTATTTTGCAGACGAGGATGATGACACACAGAAAGGTTATTTCACTTATGCACATTTTCAAGATACTGAGCAGCATAAATGGATATTACCTCCAGCTTCTGGGTTTACACTGTTGGCTTCTGAGCATCTCTCTTCCTTAGATTGGTAGCAGTCATTGGTTCTTACTAGTATCTCAGTTTGCATCCTTTTTTGAGAAATGCTTCTGCTGTTGCTCTTGGTTTCTGGAATATGCCTCTGCCTTGGGTAGGAAAAAAACATATTTTGAAAGATTTAAGGTGTGTATAGAAAGGGAAAATACTAAATGCCTTCTTCTCCAGCAATATATGCTTGCAAGAGGCTCAAAATAATTTGTGTGTTATGTATGCTATTGTTAAGTATGATTCACTTTGATAGACTAGAATTATATAGAGTACACAAATAACATGATATCTAGAAGTTGCAATCACAGAAATGATAACTAAAACAGAGGTATAGGCAACATAAATAATTCACATATTTAGCAAATAATTACGAAGCAACTACTCTGCACTTGATCAGATCTGGGTATTAGGCTGTTACAGTGAACAAAGGGACAAATGTTGTTTTTATTGATGGAGTTTCTGTTTCAGTAGGAGAAGATTCAGATGATAACAGAAGGCAATGCATAGGTAAATTTTAATTTTGTTAGAAAGTGATAAATTTTTGTTGAAAGGAGAAGAAAATCTATTGGTGTTTGGGAGGATTTGAGGAGTTGGAAGTTGAAATTTACACAGAGTAGTTAGAGTATACAGACTTGCTTAAAAAACTGACAATTAAATAACTGAAGATAGGACCTCCCGGGTGGCGCAGCGGTTGAGCGCTGGGTTGCGAAGCTGCCCGCGGCCTCTGCGGCGCCGGTTCGATCCCCGGCTGCTCCCCGGCCACCAGAGGAGGGTCCCGCATGGCGCGCAGACCTCTCCTGCCGCCCGCTGCTCCCCTCAGCAGTGTCCTTCGGTCCTTCTGCCTGCTCTGCTCCCTGCTCTGGCTCTGGCAAGTTCTCTCACCCTCCCGCGCTTCTGACTGTACCCAGTGCTTGTATAAACAAAAAACAAACAAACAAATAAATAAATAAATAAATAAATGCCTCTATAAAAAAAAAAAAAATAAAACAAATAAATAACTGAAGATAAACATGCAGATATTTACAGTAAAATAGGGACATAAGTATAAATCTCCGTAAGTGGTGAGAGTTGTCTGTTTTCTGTATGTTCCAGGTATAGCAAGATGTGTGGTTGAAATATGTTTGAGACTATGCGAGAAAAGTAGCTGGAGATAATATTGGAGTGATAAAAGGGGCCAAATCTGGTACAATTTTGTTGGACTTTATTCCAAGAGAATAAAAGGAGACTTGAGGGTGTTTTCACATGAATCAATTTATATTTTTGAAAAGGTCTCAAAAAAAAAAAAAAAAAAGGAAAGGTCTCTCTGATTTATGCACAAAGAAAAGCGTATCAGGTAGGGTGGAGTCCAAGACAACAGTCAGGAGGCTTGGGCAGTAATCTCAGGAAGAGATCATACTGACTTGTACTAGGGTGGGGATAGTACAGGTGGTCAGCTGTGGTCAAACTCTCAGCATGTCTTGGTATTGAGACAGTAAAATATCCTGCCATATTTGTTATGGGGCCTGAGAGAAAGGAAAAAAAAATCTTTGATTTTTGATGAATTGTTTTTTCTTTTATTTTACTTGAGGAACAGGAAGAATTGATTTCTTGTCAACTGAGAGATAAAATTTTAGTGGCACATGATTTGGGGGGAAGATTACTGGTTTAGTTTTACAGCTAATATTTGAGATAGCAGATATCCCCATGGAGATATCAAGTAGGCAGTCTGGGATGTGACAGAAAGGTCTAAAAGTTGGAGCTACAAAATTGGGAAATTTTGGTTATATAGATGATATAGCTCACCGGGGTTGTGCACTGATACAGAACAAAAGAAAATCAAGACTCAGTCCTGGGCACAGCAAAGTGAAGGGTTGAAAGGAGAAGAAACCATCAGAAGAAACTAAGAAAGAATAATCAGTGAATTCAAAGCTATATCTAAATTATATGGAGTTCTGGAAAACAAGAGACTAAGGAGTATTGACAAGGAGGGTGGCCGGTTGTGTGGAATCCTGCTGATTGATTAAGTAAGATAAAGACAAAGCACTGACCTCTGGATTTAGAAACATGAAGGCAAAGGTGATACTTAATAGTTTATTAAAGAGATGGATATAAAATTTGGGTTGGAGTGGATTAAGCAGAGGACTGGACAAGAACTGAAGAGAACAAGACAGGATTGTCCACTCTTACTACCATTCAATATAGTATTGGAAGTCTAGAGCAATTAGGCAAGAGAAGGATGTAAATGGAATACAATTGGGAAAAAAGACATAAAGCTATCAATATTTGCTGGAGACACATAATATGCACAGGAACCCTAAAGACTCCACTCTGCATTTGCTCAGTTCTAGACACTAGGCTGTTGCAATGAACAAAATGACAAATATGAGAAACTAACTGAAGCAATAAATCACTGCAGCAAAGTGTCAGGTTATAAAATAAATACACAAAAATCAGTTGCCTTCCTATATGCAAACAATGAATTAGGAAAGGAAGAAATTAAGAAAAAGATCCCATTTACAATCACACCAAAAAAGTTAAATACTTCAGAGTAAAGCTAACAAAGGAGGTGAAGAAACTATAAAAAGAAAACAATAAGATATATATATATATATATATATATATATATACACATAATGGAATATTATTCAGCAATCAAAAAAGATAAACACATGCCATTCGCAGCAACGTGGATGGAGCTAGAAGGAATTACGCTCAGTGAAATAAGCCAGCAGGAAAAAGAAAAAAATATCAGATGGTTTCACTTACGCCGGGAATATAGGGGAACCAAAGAAGACACCAGTGTAAAAAAATAACAGTACAAAACACAATGAAGCAAAAATGGACAATTATAAATCAGAGACATCCTGCAGGGGAGGAGGAGGGAGAGGGATCAGAGGGAGGGAGGGAGGAGCACAGGGGACTGAGGTGATGGTGCACGGGTGCACTGGGGAAGGAAACTCTATGGGGACTACACCTGGAGAGGGGGAAGCAAATATTGTTTAAAAATGAACAATGATGTAAAAAAAATTAAAAAATAATAATAAAAAACCTCATGAAAAAG
Organism: Talpa occidentalis; assembly: GCF_014898055.3. Classification (NCBI taxonomy): domain Eukaryota; kingdom Metazoa; phylum Chordata; class Mammalia; order Eulipotyphla; family Talpidae; genus Talpa; species Talpa occidentalis. The sequence continues at coordinate 81,114,055 of NW_023602073.1, read as the reverse complement.
AAAAAAAAATAAATTCAAGTTAAAAAAAAAACAAACCAGAAAACTGTAAGATATTGTTAAAAGAAAAAGACACAAAGAAATGAATTTACTGCCTGACCATGGATTGGAAGACTCAACTGTCAAATTGGCTATTCTACCCAAAGCAATATACATATGCAATATATATCTGCACTGCAGTAGCATTTTTCATGGAAACAGAACAAACATTACTGATATTCACATGGAACCACAAAAGACCCCCTAAAGCCAATGCGATCCTGACAAAAGAGGAAGAATGACAGTATCACACTTCCACACTTCAAACTAAACTGTGAGGCATCATTCACTAATGTAAAAAAGTGAGAAGAAAGATTGAACTTTAGGGAAATGGTAAATGGCTACACTTTATAAGTGATACAGAAAAATGCAGTCAGATTAAAAGAAAAAAGGTAATCAGAGGAGAGATTTTATACAAGTCAAGTATATGAATGCGAAGTGCTATACTCTTTTCTATTTATCATATTCTTTTTTTTTTTTAAGATTTATTTGTTTATACAAGCACTGGGTACAGTCAGAAGCACGGGAGGGTGAGAGAATTCACCAGAGCCAGAGCGGGGAGCAGAGCAGGCAGAAGGACCGAAGTACACTGCTGAGGGGAGCAGCGGGCGGCAGGAGAGGTCTGCATGCCATGTGGGACCATCGTCTGGCAGCCGGGATTGAACCAGCGCTGCAGAGGCTGCGGGAAGCTTTGCAACCCAGCACTCAACGCTGCGCCACTGGGGAGGCCCTATTTATCATATTGTTTATGAGGGTTTTTGGAATAACTAGGTAATAGCCTGCATATGACTCTTTCGCGGACAGTATTGGACAAAGGGATACTGTAGAGGTGGTGTGTTTGAGCAAACTGTATGCTAGTGACCCCAAGAGAACTCACTTGAGGAATGCCAGCTGGCCAATCAAATACTTCCCAACAGTATGGCACTATTTTAGTGAATTCATTACAGCCCGTCAGATTTGGATTCATGCTGATGTAGTTCACAGAGAATACACATTAATTTATTTATTTTACGCATATTTCCCTTCTGATTAATGCAGGGGATATTAATATATTTTGTCTTTTAGTTCCTTCCTTCTTTGTCTATATTCTTCTAGCTCTTTGAGCACAGTTAAATATAATCATTTTAATATATGTTTCCTTAGTGACAGTTGTACATTATCATGACTCCCTAAGTGCACTCTTAGGTCATTTTGATTAGATTGCAGGTGCACAAAGAATGTCTTGAGTCAAATGATTTAGACAAATGTGGTGATGATTAAACTTACTCTACATTTTGATGCTCCCCAATTAATTTATCACAGGCTAAATTTCACTATAATGCCAGAGGAATTGTGTATATCTTAAATCCTACTCATGGGTAGTAGCTGAGCTCTTTAAAAGCCTGGCTATTTTGAATGTTAATCACTGAGGGGCCAAACAGAAAAGCCAGATTGGCCCTTTCTTCACTACAGGCTCAGCTTTCACATGCCCACAGCAGATATGTAGGCCTGCATTCCTGAGAAGATGTGCGGAATTGAAGCTGTCCTCTGACAGTCATCCAAGAGTAACATAGCTGATTAATTTCGGTTGTGTTTGGTTACTTGCTACAGGAATGAGAAAAATGGGTCTAGAAATATAAAGTGAAAAAGAAAAGTATAATAGTATTTAGTCTCGGGTAGAGGTGGTGACTCCTTTAAACCATAACACCACAGGCGAGTTATCTTCTGCTCCATCATCTACTCTTTGCAGGTGATGGCCATGCTGAGGCTGTCTTCTTGGCATTGAGGGGTCACTGGGCTTCCAGCCACCATGTGCCCATGAAATGCAGGATGACTTTATTCAGCCAGCTGAATTCAGTTTCCAGAAAACTTACCCCAATCTGCACTGATCTCTGATTGGCCATGACTTGTCTCTGCTAAATTGTCAAAAGTATGAACCTGTGGGCCTCCCTGGTGGTGCAGCGGTTGAGCGCTGGGTTGCGAAGCTGCCTGCAGCCTCTGCAGCACCAGTTCAATCCCCGGCCGCCGCGCAAGAGTCCCACATGGCACGACAGACCTCTTCTGCCGCCCGCTCCTCCCCTCAGCAGTGTACTTCGTCCATCTGCCTGTTCTGCTCCCTGCTCTGGCTCTGGTGAGTTCTCTCACCCTCCCATGCTTCTGACTGTACCCAGTGCTTGTATAAATAAATAAATAAATAAATCTTAAAAAAAAAAAAATTAAAAAAAAGTATGGACCTGTGCTTCTGAAGTCATGTACAGTGTTGTAAACCAATGCTACCTCAGTAAAAACTACAATAATAGAAACAGTTGGAAACATAGGGTTTTATAAATGAACAAAATGCCACCCAACAAAATCAGCTTTTTGTTATTAAAGAAGAAAACAATGCATTATGAATGGGTAATATACCTTTTCCACTCCTGGGTAGAGTTATGGGCACTATTGGGGTTTAACTATAGGTTTTTTGTTTTAGAAATATAATAAGCTGTGCATTAATACCCCAGTTTTATTTTATGTCAATTTTATGTCAATTTTTTTTATGCCTGAGATTTTTCTTAAACTTTAATTTGGCTGACTAGTTTCTACTAACTCTATGCTTAACTAAATTTTTAAGAATTTGCCCCAATTTTTGATGAGTTATTTTAAAAAACATTGTTCATATGCAGAGTTGATTTTTTTCTTTATTATTGTGACAATTATTTTTTTGAGACCTATTATGTTAATAGTAATTTTGCTAAACTTATACTGTGCTTTTGGCAAAATAAGTCATTTATTTCTTAGGTTTTCTTCCATAGAGTGACTTTCATTTCATTATACTAAAAACTATTACAACAATAAAGTTGTTGAATTTTTATGTAATTTATCTTTCCAAGGCTTGAATGATTTATAATATTTTAATAATTATGATTATTAATTCAAGCCTCCCAGGTTTGTTTTCTTTACATAAGCTTTCCAAACACAAGAAATAAAAATTCTCAAAATGTTTCCTTTCTAGCTTTCTAGTTTTAGATAACCTTATGTTCATGACGATAACACTTCTATGAAGGTATACTTTTGTCTTTCTATTACTTTAGGGTCAAAAATTAACATCTGTAAAAATGTCCATCTCTACAGGAACTAAAAATCCAATGTCAGGGCCTCTGTGGTGGCACAGGGGTTAAAGACAGGGCTATCAAGCTATAGCCAGCCACTGCAATAGATTTCGAGCCCCAGGCAGCAGGGAGCAACCCACATGGTGCATCAAACCTCTCCTGCCTCACCTGCTGCTCCCCTCAGCAGTGTATTTCAGTAGATCTGCCTGTTCTGCTCCCCCCTCTGTCTCTGGTGAATCCTCTCACCTCCCTCACACCTCTGGTTTATACCTCAGTTCTTGTATGCATAAATAAATAAATCTTTTTAAAAATCCAATGTTAGACCACCTATCAAAAAATAACTGTTAATACCTACTCATTGAATATCCACTCTGTGTCAGGGTGCTGATACTATTCAGACATATAAATATCAATAATAATCTTGATTTAATGGCAAAGCATGCAAGTAAGTATGAAAAGATACATTAGCTAAAACACTGTTCCAACGTCAGAATAATCTCTGAAAACTCAAGCAATGGTTATCAATGCTCACCTTCTCTCAGAATTAAATTCAGGGATGGAAAAAAACTCTAGATGGCAGGGTCTCATGCCTCAAAATCTGGTGCTTTCTCAAATGATTCTAAAGGACAAAGAGATGAGGAAAATATTAAAGAAAGAGAGACTCATGCTGATTTTGAGAGTAGTGCAGGAGTTTTCCCCAATGAGGAGTTTTCCCCAATGAGAGACTATTAGGTAAAATTAATAGCAGGTACAATCACCAGTGAAGATGCCATAGGTGTTTCCATGTGGCAGGAATCACAGGGAAGAGTAGATATGAGCAGGATCTAGATATGGGAAGGATTAAAAGTACCTCTATATTGCCACACATGAGAATTTGAAATTGTCCTATATGGCAGCTTTTATCAAATTATGTTGACAAACATTTATGTCCCTACCCACTCAGCCTAGATTTTATGAATAAATAGGTTTGGGGAAAGTTATCTGCTAGTCCATCTTCTTGAATATTAAAAGTGCCTACTGCATCAAAATAATCTGAGAAGTCTACATTAGTGAAAACATACTTCCACAATTTATTAGGTTCATGTTTTTAAGGAGCTTTTGTTTCTTTTCTTGTAATCCCATTGTGTATTTCAATTATCTATGGAAGACATTGTTGTGGATCATATAGAAAGCTTTGAATATGTCATCAAGCTAATGTGCTTTTTTTTGTTTTCAGAAGCCATTTTAGTAGTTACATGAAGTTATTGTACATTAGTAGTTACATACTGAAGCCAGTTGTCACTAATCTACACAAGGGTGTGAATTCTTGAGCAGAGCAATGTTAGTGGAGGAAAAGAGAAAAAATAGATTTGAGAGATATCTTACAAAGGGAATGAGAGGATGCATGGAAATGAAATGGGAAAAAGTTCAGGTAATAAAGTTCAGTTTATGGCAGAAGAGACTAGGAGATGTTTGCTTGGGAATAGTTACATATTCAAAGAAGATAGTCAAACAGTCTTGTGAAAGACACCCTATTTTGAAATGGAGAAAGACAAGTGTCTATTAGCAGTCATCAAAGTCTCCAAATCTGAAAAAGTGAAAATGTAAAGCAAATATTTTAGCTTGAAATAAAATCATTTCTCTCATAAGAACATTTTATTGTAGTATAATTAGGTAAAGTAAGTACATTTTCTGACATAAAATGTTTTATAAATGTCTTGGAAGCATATGTATTTTGTCAGTGGGGTAGTTCACCAGGATGAGATTGAGAAAATCATGTAAACTGTCAGCCTGAACAAAGGAGATATGGCAGAAATGTAATCTGAAAAATAATATGTTGAAGATGTACTAGGAGCCAGAAGGTAACAGTACAGTGTGTCTCTCTGTGATATGTGTGATAGAGAAAAGAAGCAAGTCTCTACTAGTTGGTTAAATTTTTAGCATCTTAATGGACTAAGTCTAAATCTGCTACATTTGAAAGACAAAGGATTCAGAAATCTTAAAAATTTTTATTGGTCATACTCGCATTTTCTTTTATTATTTATTTATTTCATAACAACAAATTCTCACAGGTGTGATTATCAAAAGTTTTTCATTAATCTCGATGGTGGTCAGATATTTCTACCACACTAATGAGCTTAGAATTTTGGAAATTAATGATTACCATATAAAAAATAGTCTTTCATATTTTTTAGAAGCATTATAATAAAGTAAAACTAACTATTAAGCTCTGGTGAGCATGTCTTTGAGCTTTTCTTATACAATAGTTACTACAGGATAGACTATTTATAGGTCACAGTTTAAATAATGCAGAAAGAGTGAATCAATATTTTCAGCTTCTCCAAATACTATACAATACCATAATACCTTATATTAAAGTGAAAATTAGATTAACATTTACCTTAAACAATTTAAGTATAAAATAGCCAATTTCAATCAAATATAAAAAATTAAGCAATCGCACATGATGGTATGAACAAATTGAATAAGAATAAGTGTTCTAATATGAATATATTTGGCTATCTAATGAATACATGGAAATGTGTGGCAACGTATGTGAAATCTTGCGTGTTCTATTCCATTTCTACTTTCTTTTCTGTTGATCATAAGGAGAAACAGACAGTTGTTCTATAAAGAAGTATAGTCCCATCTGCTTCTCATTTTAACTTTATTTATGCTCGAAAGTTTTAAACTAATCTCCAGACCATTTGTAAATCTTATCTAAAATAATTTCAATTTTTAAACTTGGCACTGAACAACAAAGCTAAAAATCCTGATCACAACTCATTTATTTTTGTTAAAATATTTGATATTGCATTGTCAATTTGTTTCTCATCCAAATTAAATTGACCTTGGTTTAGAGATTTTCACTATCAAAAGCACAATAGAAAATAGCAGATAAGGACACAATTTATATTTTTGAGGTCAATATACAGGTAAATTGCATCTGTCCTCATGAATTCCTTAGTAATGGCATGAACAACATTGTCCTTCCCCCAAAAAAATCCCACCATCACCTCTAAATAGATTCTACTTATCCCCAATTATAAAGTAAGCTATTTATGTACTTGCATGCTTTTATTTTTCCTTGATTAACTGATCACCAAGGAATAAGAGTTTTATCTACTGGTGAAAGTGATTAAGTGGATTTACTTTGTGCTGAGGAATTAAATTGTTAAAAAAACTAAACTTGTTATTATTAATATAATAAATATGGTTAAGAATTTTAGTTAAATCAATTCAAATAGTTATAAATGTCTTTAGGGGAATAGAAACAGCATTTGGGTTCCTGCCATGCACTGTCCTTGTCAGCTTCCCAATTCAGTTGAGGGTGGGGAATAGTCTGTGAAGAAGGGCTTTGGAGAACTATGGGTAAAAAGTGAGATTTTACTCATTCTGTTTAGTTGAACAAAAGAAAAAAACAAAATGTTCAAAGACCCTCACTTCTTGCCAACTCCACCAACTACATTAAGAGTCAGTTGGACAGCAGGTACAAATCTTCCAAGACTCATAGCATGTCCATGGTAGGCACCTTTAGGAACTGAAGCATCCAGAGGGTGAAATTTGGGGGTAGCGGTGAGAACCAGGAAGGGAGGGAGCACAATGGTCTATGGTGGCGAATTACAGGTGATTTGGTGGTAGGTACACAACAATAATTGAATACTGAAGGGGGACCCTATACTTCCAAAACACTGATTATGATATAAGTCAACTCACTTCAATTAAAAAAAAAAATAATTGATCATTATCCTCTATAGTTCTTATGAAGGTCTTCGACCATCTCCATGACTTGATTCATAATGTATATTGGGCAGTGGAGTGAGAAATATGAAGTACAGAAGGTGCTTGCCTATAGGTTTCAAATAGCATGTAAATCTGAGTTCAGTAGACTTGCTTGTGAGGGATACTAAACCTGAACTGCTGGCAGGGTATTCTTCAATTTTCCTCAAAGGCAAGGTAGAGAGGTTTGCATTCCAAAATCCTTCAGAGTCTCATCATTCTATACTACATGTTTCTAATGATATATAAAAGATATGTGTTTCGGGCCTCCCCTGGGGTGCAGCGGTTGAGCTCTGGCCACTAAACTTTTAATATAACTAGGTATTCAGTTGATATATTCCTAGGTAGGGTTTTACTAAGTAGCATAATACTAATGTCTACATGTTCAGTCCTATGTTGAAACAACTGAACTCTTTCAGTTGAGATGGATCTGTGTTATTTATAGTTACAAATACCAGATGATTGGTTTGCTGATAACTATTTCTTTTAATATTCCATGATTCATAGATTATTTATAGACATGAAGTTTGTATAATATATAATCTATGTCTGAATTATCAGACTGATCTTTTTTCTGGCAAATTCCACAATGGTACCAGCTTGATCAGATGGACTAATCACTTTCACCATATCAAGCAACCAGAGAAATGATTGGGTGACACCCCCCCAAACAACCTGCCAAGTTGGAGCTCCTTGAAGTGTCATGACAAAAGTAGAGTTAGGGGTTGCAAAGTAACTGGTGAGTCCCACAGTGCTAGCTGCCCACCAATTTTCCAGTGTGCCTTAGGCTGAACCATGCCAAATCTGTACCATGCCTAAGAGGCTACTGGTGAATTCTATTGCTTCTTGTGAGGTGAATACTGTTAAATTAATGACACTATGGCATGTGGAATAATGGACTCCCACAGATGTCTATGTTCCAATCCAAAGGACCTGGACATCCAAAGAACACTGCAAAATGGAATTCAGGTTGTAATTGGAAACAAAGTCACTACCATTTTACCTGAACAAAGGGTCATTGCCCTGAGTTATTTAAATTGACCAATATAATCAGTGTCTTCAAAAGCAGAAAGGTGAATTGGAAGAGAGAGCTAGAAAGATAGTTGCATCAGCATGATTTGGCCTGATGTAGCTGCCTTTGAAGATGGAAGAGAGCAACCGGGTACCAGCAAAGGAAATAGGTAGCCTTTTGCAATAGGAAAAGACAATAAAGATGTTCCTAACCAGAGGTTACAGAAAAGAACATAGTCATGATGTTAATATTTCACTTTAGTCCTGTGAGACTTTGTTAGAGTTCTAACTTTCAGAACAGTAAATAACAAATTTGTATTAAGTCACTAAATTTATAATAATTTGGTGTGGCTGTAACGAAAATTATACATTATTTTTGCTCCTGTAATTGGAGTGTAGCTGCAAAAAAAAATACTGAGAAAACTGGAAGCGACTTCTTGAGCAGAGCCTAGAAAGTTTTGAGAAAGCAGGACAGGAAAAGCCTAGATTGCCTTGAACATAATGTTAGTAAAAATGGGGATGTTAAAGCTCTGATAGGGCAGACTCAGGAGGAGTGAAGAGTATGATGGAGAAAACATTTTTTGTCTTGGAGAATACCTAAATTGGCATTAGTAGGTTGTTGGTAAATGATGTTAAAGATGCTGCTGCTGAAGAGTCAGAAGGCAATGAAGAACTTACTGGAACCTGGAGGAATGGCCATCCTTGCTATATTGAGGCAAAATCTTACACAATTTCCCCCTTCAGTTATGTGGAAAGCAGAATTATAAACTATGAAAATGAATGTTAACTGAGCATATTCCTAAGGAAAGTGCTGAAGGTGCTCCTTCACTTTTTTTTGATGCCTGAGTAAAATGCAAGATGAAAAAGAAATTTGGGGGGAAATTGCTAAGTAAAAAGGAAGCATAACTGGATGATTTGGGAAAATCTCAGATTTCTAGATCTAGAAAGATGCTAAAATTGAGAAATTTAATATTTGGGAAAGTGGACTCTAGGAAAAAGCCAAGAGTGTGATTGAGCAATCTGCCGCTAATCCTCAGAAAGAGCAAAAATTTCAGAGTACACTTGGACGCACACGACTGTAAACCTCAAGCATGTGATGACTCAGCTCCCCTTAGCCAATCCCTTGGGATGGGATTGTCTATGAGAGAGAGACATGTGAAGCAGTCTCTTGTCATATGGAGCAAACTGCATGGCAGCTCTGTGAAAGTTCACTTCAGTCAGTGGAATAGCAGATATCAGTACCCAGTCTTTTCAGCAAGTGCCAGTTTGTATTATAGAGAATTGTGTTTAAAGCTTCCTACGTTACAGGCTTCATTTTGAGGCTACCACTCACTGCTGAGCCTGCCTATGGTCCTTGTTTAACTTTGAAGCTTCACATTTGAGAACAAGTTACAGTACACGTGGTCAGCCGTATGCTTGTTTTATTAAAATATTGTAGAGATCATTAAGATAGGAGCTATTAAAGTTAGACTAGACACAAGAACTCCTTATCAAATGTTTTGAGAGCAGGATAACTACCCTTCCTACGCACGTTTCATCTTTCTGAGGGAGTTGGCAGGGAATGGTTTTTATATTTGGCAATGCCTGGTGACTTTCTCCTGGTAATGATGAATTTTTTTCTCTAATTTCTGCTCTCCTATATTTTATCAGTGGGAGAATGATGAAATCTTATATATTATATATGTAATCTTATATATTATAATCGTTAAATGCATTTGAAAGCTTTGTGATGCTAAATATACTCACAACACAATTTTAGTTTGGTGAGTTTGATTTTACATTCCTGAATATAAATGCTAGCCCTTCTTCCAAGTGTTTCTACTCCTGAAATATGAAGGCTTGAACTATAGTATGACTATCTTTGTAAAGCAGACAGATCCCAAGATCATTGTTTATGGTTCCTCTAGTGTTCCTATATAATCTGACCTGGTAGTAATTAGAGAAGTATTTATATAATAAAGAAAATTAATTTATGGGCTCAAATGACATCAACCGTTGTCATGCTATTCTGAGTGCAATGTATTAATTTTTAGTAAATTGTTATTCCCCATGTATAATTCAATAAACCCCAATATCTCATAACAATGACAGATGGTACTTACTGTGAAAAGGGATTGAAAAGGGAACATTTTTAAACTATATTGTTTTATCTCTTCCTGATATTTAGGATTAGTTCCCTCCATAAGGTTGCATACCTATTTTAAGCTTTATAAAAGAAAACTGAGATTGTGAATGTTTCCTACATGACTATTTTCTTGATATATTATTATTGAATATACAAAACTTGGAGGGGAAAGCAAATGTTATTGATTTATGAGAGCTAAAGTCTTCTATTTGATGTTTTGAGCTTGTGTTGTCATTTGTACTAGAATTGAAAATACAGCTTTCTTTTCCTTGAATGTGAAGGGCTGGTGCTAGGAAAGGTTTTTTTGGAGAAAAAAATCACATCTCTCAGGTTATCACAAAGCACTCAAACAATGTGGCTGTTTTATGGAGGAGGCAGTTTGGATGCACTAGACTTTTCAGCTACCTAAGAAGGCCTGCTGGGCAATCATTCCCTTCACCGCGAGATGACAGAAACTGTTTTTTTTTCTGGTTTTAGGTAGTACCTTTTGGTATCTGTACACAAAGATGAATGGAGAGCCTGTCACACACATACAGAATCCTTTCTCCCTACACTCCAATTTCTTTGCTACACATTTATTTTCTTGAGTTTATTCTTAAACCCTCATGGGCTTGGGTACAGCAACTAGGATTGAGTTTCTTAAGGTCTAGGATACAAAAATAGAATAAAGTTGAAGCAAATTATATTTCATCATACCTGTTCATACCCCTTAATTTATTGATGTTTAGCACATTAGTTTTTGACCTTTAGGATCAAACTACAGCAAGGAACTTGAAACACCTTTGTAAATATTAGGGTATTAGCTATTTCTTGGCTCTTTTATAAATTGCAAATTGTGAAAAATTTATTTCATAATGAAAAAGGTTTAACTTAAAATGTCCCACATTATTCAGCAAATGACAAGATAGAACCCATTATTATAATATAATTAATGTTATTATCATAAAATACATCTTTTTAAAAGCGAACTCTCATTTTTTTTAACTCAATTTGTATTTCAGGGACACTGGAGAATGTTGAAAGAAAGTCATGTAATAGAGGAAGAGAACATTATACTAATCATCTGAGGGGAGAGCACAGTATGGCACGGAAATCAATACATTAAGTTTAAAAGGCTTAATGTCATCAGTTTTCTGTTTTCATAGAAATAAAGAAGTGAATGTAACAATAGTAAAACCCCTATTTTCATAATATTTAAATGGAGTAGTCATTGCTATTTTCTTTTTACAGTTGAGGGAAATAAAGTTCAGGGACATTAAATTCCACAAAATCACATGACTTGAACATACTCACTTTTGAATTCCAAAACTACCAGTAACCTCTCACGTTAATGGTTAAAAAAAAAGCAAAGCCAGATGCACCAATGGTGTCAGCAATAATTAACTTTCTGACTCATCTCCCAAGCAAAATGTGCTCTTTTTAAAATCCTTTAAATTCTCACTAGTGGAATTGTATCTTTGAAAATGGTGCTAAAATACTGTTCTACTTATCTCACTCTTAATCCTGTGATATTACTACTACACCTAGATGTTGGGATACATGTATAATCATTGTATGATTTCCCCTGACACTGAAAATATCTTTATTGGAAATGGACAATTTTCTTTTAGAGAACTTTTTAAAAATTGATTCTAAATTTTAATCTATTTAACTTTGATAGATTTTTTTGGCTTTGCACATTATTATGACTTTTGTTTTAACGTTCAGAACACTTTGGTAAAAATCCATTCATTTATATAATTTATACTGAAATAAAATATTCATATTTTCAGTGGAAAAAAACAATGTCAAAAAAAAAGAATGACTTGATTTAAATCATTTGGTAGAGAAATAGACTAACCAGTGAATCTCTCTGTGGCTTGCAATGTCTCTATTCTATTTTCTCAGTTTTGTGTTTCAAGAATGGCACTTTGAGGTACATTTTGAGTTGAGACTGGCATAGCTTACAGAGTGGTTTTCTGTTCCATAGCCTCTCCATGGAGACTTCTAGGGCTGACAGTTCCCTGGCCTGCAGGGCATCTTCACACATGATGGAGGTTTAAAGGGGTGATCTAGTGAGTACCTCTGTTTTAGCTGCAGGTGCTGGCTCAGTAGGGGACAGGATGGTCATAAGTATTAGAACCTCTGTGATAATCTTTGAGCCTACCTGACCACCTATCTGTGTTTACTTTCTGATAAAGTCATGAGCAACCACAAGCAGGAAACATATGTGTTTAAATCAGATCTCAAAATCTGAAGTTTAATTAGTAGCAGATGATGTCTTACATTAAGATCATTCATTAAGGACTTGCTTGGGGACTATAACCAAGATGAAAAAGCATACATTGTGCAAAAATGAAAAATGATGTAAAAAGTATATAAAATAAAATATATTAAAAAAAAGATCATTCATTAAGCCTACAACATTCTTCACGGGACAAAGTTAGGGAATGGAAACCCCTGAGATACATATAGGAAATCTAATAAGTACATATTCTAGTTGATTTTAGGCAGAATGTCTATAAATAGTTTTTGTTTATTACTGATGCTTTCCTCCAGTCTAAGTCTTATTAAAAAATTAAATGAAATACAACTATGAAGCAAAATCAGACATTTGTGCAGACTCATCTTTGAAGCCAAAAGCATTTAGAATAATTTCCATCAGTTATTTTAATTTCATGCTTATAATTTTGTTTATGCACTTGGGTCTGCTAGATGTTTCCTCAATATTCAAATTTGTTCATTTCTATGATGAATATTACTAATATTTAAAGACCATAAAGGATTAAGAAATTGGCAGGAAAAGTGATACAAAAATACAACCTGAAATTTTGAAATGTTAATGACATTTTTATTTTGTTCTCAGCTTAAGGTCTGTGTGACCATGAAAGCAAATATGTTCCCCCCAAATTAAGAAGGTAAATTGAGACTGAAGAACAACATTTCATTAATCACATATAACACTTATTATGGGCAACTAATATACAGGGTCCTCAGCACCACAGACAGTGGCAGAATTTGGGGTTGAGACAAGACCCATACCCCTCTCCCTGATAGGGCTTTTATACCACAGTGAGGTTCAACCCTTAACCTAAAGAATAAGAGTTGTGTAAAACCACTGACTACAGGTATGCAGGGACTATCTTGTATGTTTCTATTCTACTAAGATTAATGTTTGTGTGTGGCTAACAGGTACAGGTTAATGTAGATGGAGAAAGCAATGGGGAATATGGCTATCTTCCTGAGTAGGGCAACCATCAGTCACCGGCCTATAAAGGGTTTGACGTAAGATGGAGTCACTTTGGTTTTCCTATGAGATCCTATTCCTAAGTAATATTTCTAATATAATGAATGCTGTTTTTATAAGTAATGAACTTTTATGATGACTGAAAACATTGCAACATTTATAATTTGATTAGACAATCTTATAATTTCAGTACTCTCAGGTTAAGGAAAAAAATCAATTTTCAGATTTTGGCTTTTATTTTATAGTGGTAAATTATGATATTAAAAGATACTTTATATTAACAAATTTAAATTCTAAACCATTTGACACTATATAATCATAAATTAAGTGCTTACATTTGCATTAATGTTAAATAACAATTAAATAGTTACATTTATTTTATATAATTATTCTACACTGGTATATCTATTCTTTAATTATCACTATTTTGAAAGTTGTTTGGAGAATAATGAGTAAATAATGAATAAATATTTTTTCTATACTCATCCTGCTGTATATTCCATTCCTAGAACTTGTTTATTTCATAACTAGAAGTTTGTATAATTATATTTTTATCTTATTTGTAAATCATATTTTAAGTAACTTTGTAAGACCAATTCTACTTTCCTTTAATTCATAAATATAATACTGTTTTTCACTAATACATGATAAAAAGTTGGCACCCAAGACAGTCAACTGCACAAAGAATAATGTTCAATTTTAAGATCTGCATAATTAAGAAGCTTTCTTATTTTACAGTAAAGAAAGTTGAAAACCTTTATATTCCCAGTGATACATATGTCCTTTTCTTTTTCTTGTGCCAAAAATCTAAGGGTCTGTTTTGGTAATAAAGAAAATATTGAGCACATTTTTGTTTATCTGTACAACTCAATAGTAGAGTTAAGGGAGGCTGTAAGTGTAGAGACTTCTTTTTGTATTTAGTTTCTTCTAGCTGGATAAATAACTGATTAAGTTTACTAGTTAAATAAACAAATGGTTAAATAATTTACAATGCATTGGCACAATATAAAAATATTTCATTACTGTTAATAAAATATTTTCAAAGGTTATTAAATACCTGGGAATGCTTATGTGAAAAGAGAAAAAAGCACATGTGATCTACCATCACTCAGTTCAACAGTAAGTTCTGGACTGTTGCTGCCGTCTGCTGATAGATTGTCTTTGGTTTAATGACTGTATCGTATCGCATTATATCCAGCTACTCCTATTTTGGTGAATAGTGAGTTTATTTCCAAATGGCCTACTAGAAAGAGTGTTGAAAGATAATCTTTGTATAGATGGCTTCATATATTCACATAATCATTTCTTTCAGATATATATTTCTTGAAGAAGAGATTTGGGTAAAAAGAATTAAGTACATTTTAATATCCTGAATTGATTTGTAATTCAGATATTCAAAAGTTACTTTCCCAGCACTTTGAATTCTACCATAACTAGCCAAAAAAATTCATATATAATAGAGAGAATATTGGGAATTTAATAAAATGATGGAACATAATATGATCGAATAGATTTCAGAAAATTTCAAAATGATATAATGTATTTAAATATATCTAAGTGTTTTTAACATAGATTTTTTTTTCAGCTAAAAAATTATGGCTCCTGTAGTAAGAATTTGTTGTTTTTTTTTTAATAAAAAATGGAAATCATAAAATCAGCCATAATTTTACTATCTAAAGAAGTGAATTCTATACATTTTGGTGAATTTTCTCTCTGAATAAGCACATATAAATTCTATGCAGAATTATTTGCATAATTCTGTAGCTCTAAATTTGACTATAAATAGATGCACATTTTCATGTCATTATTAATTCATCAATATTCTATTGATATTAAGTAGGTGTGATGTTTTCTTACCTATCTCTTACCTATATTCTTACCAGTGTAATAAAAGACACTGAAGTAAATTATAACTTTTCATTTTTACAAATAATTTTATAATGATAACACTTGAATAGAGAATTCACCTCATTTCAGGTTATTTTCTGAGGCTTACTGCAGGGGACCATAAAATAAGGTTAAACATTAATTGCACATACAAAACTTTTCACAAAATTGTGAACACCTTTCCAAATCATTTGTACCAGGGAGACTTCCCAACTCAGTTCCAACAATGGAAGTTTCACCAAATCCTTTCCAAGTAATATTAAATAGATAATATCTATGTCCCATTGGCATGGCTTACCTGACACTCATAAGTGGTTAGTCCTCATGGTATCCCTCCTTTCTCAAGAGTAATTTTCACTTTTGTAATTATTTATTAAAGAAACTTCTTATGATGGTTGTCTTTCCTCAGTGACTGTTAATACTGTTTTCTTTGCTGGCCTGTTTTCTTTCACTTTACTGGTAACTATCAGAAGATTACAAGGCTTAGTTATGTAGAGTCATAGACCAGAAAACTAACTCAGATGTGAATCAGTACATTTTGAAATTTTCTGACCTTAACCTTCACTGAATTTTACTATTCCTTGCCCTGCCATTAAGGAGGAATGGAAAATTTCAAGGAAATATTTCCTTATATATTCTTTTTAAATAATGGCATTTCATATTAATATTTACTAAATTTTAGGTTTAGCTCCCAATCAGCAAGTTTTACATGCCTCCTGCCATCTCATACTGTGAGTCCGACCTAAGCCTTCTTCCCAACATTCCCCAGGTCTTCCTGACAATGAAGTTGGAGAAGGGCCCCTTTAAATCAATACTGATCACCTCCTGAGCTTCCTGTACCTCTATCATGAGTCTATTGGCTCAAATTGTATGGCGAGTCTATTTCTGAACTTATTATTGTGACCCAGGGACAATTCTTTGCAGATTGTCTTAAATTATATGAATTTGTTATTGGTACTGAGGGAAACCCACTAACCCTAGACCACCTTCACTTCCAACATGCTAATCCCAGTTAACTTCAGTAGCTTTTAGGAACTATTGTACTTCCTTATCTCAGGCCATTTCACGCAACAGAATGAACATTTTTTTTTTAATTTAACAGTGTAAAAGTTTATTAATAGATTTAGGTATTCCATATTTAACATTTTTACTATTTTATTTTAAATAATTCTTACATCATTTTTCATTTTTGCACAATGTATGCATTTTCATTTTGTTTATATTCCCCATATAATTGCATGCCCCCTTATTTTGACCCTAGTCCTTCCTCTCCCAGTCCCTTCCTTCCTTCCCTCCCCCCCACCATAGTGTGTCTCTGGTTTATAGTTGCTTGTTGATTTAGATTTTTACTTTGTATTAATTAGTCTTTTTCCTGGTCCCTTATTCAGAATGAACAAATTTTTTAAAAAAAAATTCACCTTCATGGCTCCTTTAATCTTCGGCTGGTTTTGCTCCATCCAGGGATCTTTCAGGGGTCCAGACATTTTAAATGACATAGCTCAGAATACCTGTGGCTTTTCAGTAACATTAACTGCATGAAGAAATCACGGTGACACAATTAGAAAACACTAGAGAAAGAAGGACAGAAGGAGAGAATTTGAGCATTTGTCCTCCTATAGAGATTTGCCTATGGTTTAATGTAACAAATAACAGGCATTTCATACACTGGACACTCTATCTTGAGAGTCTCTTTTATTCATTAAAAGTAACCGATTCTAGAAATATCAGAGAATGTAATAACTTTGCAGATTTTAACTTACTTTCGGAACAAAGTCTGGATTTCCTAGACTCTTACTCTTGCCTACTTCTTCAGTCTCAGGGTTTTCCATTTTATCTCAGAGCTTACTATATCCTAGCCATGAGACAGACTTTCAATTTCTTAATGCTTTAATAAGAAAAACAAACTCCTTTATGCCTAGTGCTTTTCTTAGCCCGTTTTCTTTACTGTGCTTGCTCTTCGGGCATTATCCTCTACCTTCCTTCTTCACCTGAGCTACCCCTGCAGGTTAAAGATAGTTTCTTAAATGCCTACTCTCTCCTCTCTTCCCTCCCTCGCTCCTTTCTTTTCTTTTCTTTCTTTCCTTTTGTTTTCTCTCTCCTCTTTCATTTTTTTTTTTTTGCAAGAAGTATACAAAAGCTTTCTGTTCCACAACTAGTTAATTCATTTTAAGTTATGCTTCTAAACCACCCTATGCAAATACTCCCTATGGACCCTAAATGAAATTTTTTTAAGTTTTACTGTAAAACTGATATGCAGTAAACTGTATATCCTCTAATCATAGAATTTGATACATTTTGATAGGTATTTATACACATGGAATCTTCAAAGCTATCAAGATAGTGAATGTGTATGTGTGTGTGTGTATTTCCTTCACTGTAATTTCTCTCTCTCTCATCCCTTTCTGCTTCCCTCCTTCACTCCATTTTAGGCTAACACTAAATCTGGGTTCTGTCTCTTTAGATTTATTTATATTTTCTTTTTTAAAAACTCTTACTATTTTGAAATTATTATTGACAAATAAGGAGGTGAAAAAAATACAGAGATATTCCCTATACCAAACATCACATCTTGCTTTCCCTAGTGACAACAACTTATATAGCAATGGTAAAATAGCAAAACCAGAAAATTGTTATTAATGAAAACTCTTAAGATCTATACTCTTACTAACTTTAAATATATTATGCGGCATCATCGGCCTCCCTGGTGGTGCATGGGGTTAAGCACAGCACTATGAAGCTGTCCACAACCTCTGTAGCACGAGTTCGATCCCCAGCTGGCCAGGGAGCTACCCACATGGTGCAGCAGACCTCTCCTTTCTTGCCCACTGCTCCCCTCAGCAGTGTATTTCAGTACATCTGCCTGATCAGCTCCCCACTCTGTCTCTGGTGAATCCTCTTACCTCCTCCCCCAACACCTCTGGCCTGTCCCCCAGTTCTTGTATGCATAAATAAATAAATCTTTAAAAATATATATATCATACAGCATCATTAACTATAGTTATCATGCAGTTCTTGGCATCTTCACACTAATCTTATAACAGGAGTCTATACATTGGGCCACCTTACTCTTTTGTCCAGCCCTGCCTCAAGCAACCATGAATCTGTGTCTGTGTCCCTGAGTTTGGTTTTTTGTTTGCTTGTTAGGTTTTAGTTTGTTTTTGTTTTTTGTTTCAGATTCCACATGTAAGGGAGATCACGCAATCCAGTATCACATCTTTTAATTACTCATTTTCCCCAACTTTATCTATTGGTCTCCATCTTATTTTTTTTTTTTTTAAGATTTATTTGTTTATGCCTATAAGAGCTGGGGTATAGGCCAGAGGTGTGGAGTGGGGGAGGGGGGGCGGTGAGAGGATTCACCAGAGACAGAGTGGAGAACAGAAGAGGTGGATTGACTGAAATACACCACTGAGGGGAGCAGTGGGCAGGACAGAAGAGGTCTGCTGCACCATGTGGGTCAGCTCCTTTGCGTGCTGGGGATCGAACTCATTCAGTGCTGCAGTGGCTGCTGATAGTTTCATAGCGCTGTGACTTAACCCCTTGTGCCACCAAGGAGACGCCTCCTCCACCTTATTCTTTACATTGAAACTGCAACAGGGTGGTCCCCAGGAAAGGGGGAGGTTCCCTGCCCCACCCAAGGGAGGGTGGAGCTGAGCAGGAAGGGGAGAAGCTGAAGAAGAGACTAAGGAAGGAAGCAGGATGGAGCCAGGAGACCTGGAGGAGGCGCATGGAGCCTAGAGACACGTGAAGAAACTGCGCTTGTCTTTTGGTCGTGGACTGGGTGACACAGATGTGGGTGAGACCTGTGGGGAGGTGACAATGGCAGCTTTTATCTTGATGTTGATTTTGCTCTTTTCCTTCCGGGCTTGTCCGGTTGTTTGTGACCCTTTTCTGTGGGTCCCCACTGGAAGATGCTTTAGACTTGTAGCAGGCTTTGGGGCCTTGTTCTGGGCCGATCCCATATGGATGGACTTTTACCTACGAGGGGACGGGTAACTTTGGGTGCTTCATTTAGAAACTAGACTCTTTGCCTTACCTGTATTGTTTCCTAGTTTTATTAAAGATCCTTCCCATTAGTCTCATGTGTTTTGTGTTGATGCGGCGGATGGCAGAACCCATTTAGTATAGGCAGGTTTGCGGGGTTTGGGCTGCCCCTCTCCCTGTCCTATAACAGATTTGGCGTCCAACGTGATTTAGGACAGAGCCATCCGTGGTTAGTCAGCCTCATGGGGAAATTGGGCTTCCCTATGGCACTGGCTACCATAAGCGCAAATGTGATTTTTGGTTTCTCCGGTGTGTTTGTTTCATATGTCAATATGAAACACTGCCCAGCACCACAGTTAGCAATCAGCAGCTGCATGCAACACTATGAAGGCCTCATTACCGTAAATCGGAGGAAAGATTTGAGAAAAAAAGAGTGCATACTGTATGATTTCTTTTATGTAGTTTAAAAACAAGCAAAATGTATCTGTTGTGTTTAAAATCAGGATTTCAGTTAACCTGGAGAGTTACTGATGAGCCATGGAGAGATGGATCTAATGTCGTCCTGGCAATGCTCTGTTTTTTTTTATGATCTTGGTGTCTTTGTACAGTTACATAAAGTCTATGAAAATTGACTGTATATTTTAATTAAACTCATTTATTTGGGTACAGTTATGAGAATGATATCTCAGTAAAAGTTTCAAAAACTGAACTCAATTATGAAAAGATGTCTTATATCCTGGTATTCCAAGTTCAATTTTTATTTTCATATGTCGATTTGCTGTTGAAAAACTGACCTCACATACCTGTTCATGGTATTCTGTTCATAAAAAACAACACAAGCAGAACAGAAACCACTGTCACTTCTAAAATAATCCATGTCCTTTCACCTTGACCATTCTTAGCCTTGAATTATCATACTTCATGTTTTCACATCACAACTCTTCACTCTATGGTATGTCAAACATTCCCTCTCTTAACTTGACATGCTCATTCCAGCCTGTGAGACTGTGCTCTGTATAAGACATACTTTCACTTCTCTCCACCCTATCCCTGCCATACCTGATCTTGCTGCTACTCCTCTCTCAGTACCCACTTAGGGTTCACATCTTTCAGGAAGTCATCCATTATCACTGTCTCTCAAGTCGATTGTTATGCCTCTTCTCTGTGTTCTGAGAGCGCCTCTCTTTCCCATGTGTTAGAACTTATTAGAACATATCTTAATGCAATAGTTATCTGTCTTCTCGGGCTGAAAGTTCTGTATGAACACAGTCCATGTATTTCTTAGTTAGCATTGTAATAAATAAAGCGACAGCAACAACAAAACACTGAGTCCTGTAACATTCAATAAATATTTGTTGAAATAAAATTAAAGTTCACATAGTTTCTCTTTTCCATGTAATCATAAATATACTGAGTGTTAAGTAAAATGCATCTATTACTTTCCTGCTACCATAAGATTTGTTGAGACTGTGATTATTTTATATTACCTTGTTGGTGTGTTTCAGAACATAAAACTGTTGGACTCACTAATATGTACTAGACAAGTACATATCTAGTGCTGACACATTGTTAGCACTAAAAAAAATCTCTGTTTTTAAAGGAGAAACCAAAAATACTTATTTTTGTTAACTCATTACTTAGGAACACAAAAATTACCAAGCCTCTACAAGTAAATAACATCAAGTGATTTATAGGAACACAGATTTTTTTCCCCAGTAAAGTCACACTTGTCAAGTCTAAATTTTTGTTATTCTGAGACCACTTATAATTTGCTGTGAAAACAAATCAATTGTAATAATTATAATGTAATTTTTATAATTGTAAAACTAGCAAACACTTATTAACTGTTAAATGTTATTGTCCAAATAGACTTTGTACTTTAAAATTGTGACGTGAGCCTCCCTGGTGGCACAAGGTGTTAAGAGACAACCTATGAAGCAATCCGCAGCCACTGCAGCACAAGTTCAATCCCTGGCCAGGGAGCAACCCACATAGCATAGCAGACCTCTACTGACTCGCCCGCTGCTCCCCTCAGCATTGTATTTCAGTCAATCTGCCTGTTCTCTTCTCCTCTCTGTCTCTGGTGAATCCTCTCACCCTCCACACCTCTGACCTGTCCCCCAGTTCTTGTATGCATAAATAAATAAATCTTTAAAAAAATGAAATTGTGAAGTAACCTCAGTATTCTCACCTATTATTCATGTTGTTACCATACTTGATGTCATGTACCACTGCATTTAATTTTCTTCATGCTTGAATGTGGCTGCTGAAATGTGATATGCTAAATTATTTGGTTTACTTTATTTTAAATATTGGAAAATAATCTATGGTATTGAATTAAGTCAATCACTGCCTTTATCAATTTAAAAAATGAAAATAAAAATTGAACTTGGAATACCAGGATATAAGACATCTTTTCATAATTGAGTTCAGTTTTTGAAACTTTTACTGAGATATCATTCTCATAACTGTACCCAAATAAATGAGTTTAATTAAAATATACAGTCAATTTTCATAGACTTTATGTAACTGTACAAAGACACCAAGATCATAAAAAAAAACAGAGCATTGCCAGGACGACATTAGATCCATCTCTCCATGGCTCATCAGTAACTCTCCAGGTTAACTGAAATCCTGATTTTAAACACAACAGATACATTTTGCTTGTTTTTAAACTACATAAAAGAAATCATACAGTATGCACTCTTTTTTTCTCAAATCTTTCCTCCGATTTACGGTAATGAGGCCTTCATAGTGTTGCATGTAGCTGCTGATTGCTAACTGTGGTGCTGGGCAGTGTTGCATTATTTGTATGTAGTATAATTTAATTTTCCATTCCTCCATGATAGACATTTGATAAATTTTTGAGTAGGACTTTGCTACATCCATGCTAATACTTGTTAGTATATTATTACTGTTGCTATTATTATTCTTTATATTTTAGCTTCAGTCATCCTGCAGCTAGGGGTATATTACTGTTCTAATTTATATTTATTTGATGACTTACTAATATATTTATTTGATGACTTATTAATTGGCTTAATATTTATTTGATGACTTATTAATTGACTTATTAATAACATTCCTTTTTATATGTTTATTGGCCATTTAGGTGTCCTCATTTGTGAAGCATCAATTCAGATTTTATGCACATTTTTATTAGTTTTTTGTTAGTTCAAATCTCTCTCTATATATACATATACATATACATATACACATGTATACACACACACCAAACTTTTTATCCTTTGTTGTATTTATGTATTGCAAATGTCTTTTTCAAACCTTTGGCCTTTCTTTTTTCCTCTTTATATGGCTCATTTCCATAAGCAGTATCTCTTAAGTTTAAAATATACTAATTTGTTGGATTGTTTCAGCATTTTGGTTAGTGCAAACATTTATTTACATAATCCATACCTTAAAATTAAATATTTTGAAAGTTATATTTGTAAAGTAGTAAGTATTTGGACTCTAAGACCTATTTTGTTCTGTGGAGTTTATGTATGTCATGACCTTAGGCATGATAGATAATTTTTCCTTGCCTCTATTTTCTCATTGCAAAGCAGAAACAAAGAAAATAATACCTATTCCCTTCTCTGAGTGCAAAAATAAAGTAAGAAGACGTATATTATCATGAAGATTTTTGTACACTGTAAAGCACAGAACAAGTATAAGGCACTGATGCAGAGAGCTATTTTTTCCATGATAGGCACAATAGATTTTCATGTAGCATATTTTATGCCATGACTTTGTCAATGATCAGCTTGCTGAAATAAATAATATATTGGTAAATCAAGGTAACTTTCATCAGTTCATGGAGATCTCTAATACTATTTTGAATGAAATCCCTTCAATCAGTAAATCAATTAGTTCTTTTCTGCATAATATCAATAATCTTAAATTTCATGGTATAATTAAATATTCCTTGTTTGGAACTCGCCACTTAAAAACTTATATTCTATAAACTGTACCAATAAAATAATTCAATCTTAAAGTATTGTCATTTTATAGAATCATATTTTTCAAATATTTTAATATAACATTTGAATCTATTAGATAACGCCTGTCAACTTTTGCACATTCAATTAACATTTAATGAGAATCTGTTAATATTAGGATAGACTCGATGATGTTTCATGAAAAATAGCTTCAATCATTTACAGGCTTTAAATATCAAACTTACTTTTCACTCTGTCTACATATTCATTTCAAGTGAGTTACCATCTTTGATCCATTGCTTTCTTTATTTTTTTAAGATTTATTTATTTATGCATACAAGAACTGGGGTATAGACCAGAGGTGTGTGGGGGAGGTGAGAGGATTCACCAGAGAGAGTGGGGAACAGAACAGGCAGACTGACTGAAATACACTGCTGAGGGGAGCAGCAGGTAAGACAGGAGAGGTCTGCTGCCCCATATGGGTAGCTCCCTGGCCGGCCAGGGATCAAATTCATGTTGCAGAGGCTGCAGCTACCTCACAATGCTGTGCTTAACCCCTTGCACCACCAGTGAGGCCCTGATTCATTTATTTCTTACTCTGAATCCAAATGGAAGGATCAACCACATTGACTATAGTGAGTAACAAAGATCATGGAGAGATTTGTATGTCTAAGGATTGATTATAGATTTAAATTTATAAAGAGAACAGCCCTAAAATGTTTTGAAAAGGAGAGAAACATCAATTTTTGTTGTACAGGGATGCTATAGTCCATATGGGGAACTGATAGCAGTGTGAAAATAAAGTTAAGGGAATCCAGGTAGAGAGGATAAAGATCAGAGCAAATTTTCTTTTTTCCTCAACATGGAAAAAAACAAACCAAAAAGTTTACAAGGTTATTTATAAACTTAACTTTGTTCTGGTACCACTTAGCAAAGCTTAAAAACAATATTTAAAAACATATTTTTCTACGACTAACAATGATTTTCGAACAAAGTTAAAGAGTATTTATAGAATTACAAAATATGCTGCACCTAGCTAATTAAACACACAATGTCTGGCATCAAGTAAAAAATTACCCAACATACAAAGAGGCAGAAATACCACATAACATGAAGAGAAAAATCAATGAAAACATCCAAATTTACATGTAGATTTATTTGACAAGGATATTAAAACAACCACTGTAAATGTATTCTTTCTATTTTAATAAGCTAGAGGAGAGTTTGAATATGTTCCACAGAGATGTGGAACACATTAAAAATATATAATATAGTGAAAACTTGGAGACAGGTGGGGGGGATAGGCCTGTGAAGAGTAGCAGGAAAAGGTGATAGAGTGCCACAAGAAAACCTCTCACATGATACATAAATCCATTTCCTATGAATGTGGCGATGTTCAGAATTGTTCATATATGGAGAATTTACAAAGGATATCCTTTAGCCATATGCAATTTTGTGTATGTAAATTATATGTCAATAGCACTTTAAAAATAACAAGGAGGTAACATACAATGAAACTTGGATACTGACTACAATGAGAATATGAATATAGTTTCATTTCTAAAGTTGCTTTGCAATTGTGTAAGTTATGTTGCCATAATATAATGAATAATGGAGGAACATCATTTAATGTAAAAGATAATTCATTAAATATGCCGAACTAGAGATTATATGAAGCATTCAGAATGAAATGACTTGTAGAACGTTTGATAATATATAGCAATGTGGAAGAATATTGTAAGATGGAATGTTTATGGAAGTCAATACTATAGCTAGCAGAGGACTCTACAATATTGATGGAGTCATGGTATTTATGAGGAAGATGTGATTCAGTATTAATCTGTCAGATAAAAGATATGATTTTGAGTAAGTTCCTATGAAAAAAAGGATAAATATGGGACCACGAAAGGAACAAAATTTTTTTAAAAGAATGATTTGTTTATTTATGCATAGAAGAACTGGGGTACAGCCCAGATGTGCAGAGGGATGGTGAGAGGATTCACCAGAGACAGAGTGGGGAGTAAAACAGGCAGATATACTGAAATACACTGTTGAGGGGAGCAGCAGGCGATGCAGGAGAAGTCTGCTGTGCCATGTGACTTGCTCCCTGGCTGGAGATCGAACTCATGCTGCAGTGACTGGTGATAGCTTAATAGTGCTGTTTTTAACCCCGGAGCCACCAGGGAGGCAGTAAAGGAACAACCTTAAAGTTAAGTCAAGCCAAGTAAAATAAGGGCTCTAACAAGAGAGCAGAGCCAGATTAAAGTACAAAATCTAAAGTTAAAAGATGAAGGAAACTCTCAGAACATTAAAACATTTCAGAGTGCATGTTAAATGATGACAAAAACAACAGAGACAAAAAACTCAACAAATTTCTCTAAGAATTGAGAAATTGATGAATACACACAGGTAATTTTAAGATGTAAAGATAGAAAGCTGAGGGAATCACAACTGATAGGAATATTTACTCTTTGTAATTTTGGAAAGAAAGATCAAAAGTCAAGAAAACAGTGTGTGCTAGTTTACAAACAACTTGCATAAAAAATATAACAGACACATAACATAGGAACATATAACAAAATGCAACTCATTTAATTGACATGTGATGATGTGCTGAGTTCTGTGGGGGCTGCCTTATCTTATAAATCCAAAATAAATAAATAATTTCCCATGACTTTTCATAAGTTATAAAGTGTTTAATTTGCCAGATGATAATAAAGTTTACATTAATGAAGTTATAAATGAAATATTTAGCCAAGAGTAGTTATTTTATTTACCCTTTGATTTCAGTTGTTTTTTTTTTAAAGATTTATTTATTTTATTTATACAAGCACTGGGTACAGTCAGAAGTGTAGGAGAGTGAGAGAATCCACCAGAGCCAGAGCAGGGAACAGAACAGGCAGACTGACGAAGAAATACACTGCTGAGAGGAGCAGCGGGCATGGCAGGAGAGGTTTGCACACCATGTGGGACCCTCGCCAAGCGGCTTGGGGATTGAACCGGCGCTGCAGAGGCTGCGGGCAGCTTCGCAACCCAGTGTTCAACCGCTGCGCCTCCAGGGGAGGCCCTGATTTCAGTTGTTGATTGATGAAAGAAATTAAAGAAGACACTAGTAAATGGACAGGTATTTGGTGCTCAGGGATTGAAGAATTAAAACTTTTAAATTGTCTGCACTATCTACATCTATCTACAGATTCAATGAAATTCTTATTAAAACTCCAATAGCTTTTGTCACAGAAATAGGAAAAAAAGATTCCGAAATTTGTGTAGTATCACAAAAGGTCACAAGCAGCCACAATGATAATGAAAGAGCAAAACTGAAGGCATCACACTTCTGATTTCAAACTCTATTATAGTTACATACACACACACACACTCTCACACACACGGAGAGAGAGGGAGGGAGAGAGAGAGAGAGAGAGAGAGAGAGTACATGAGAGAGAGATGACAGAGAGATGAGAGAGAGAAGAGACAGAGAGAGCGAGATGAGACAGATATGTGAGAGAGAGACTATTATAATGAAAATAGCATGGTTTGGCATACAACAGATACTTTGATCAAGAACAGAATAGAAAGCCCTGAACTAAATACACACATATATGGTTAATTATTTTAAATCAAAGAAATCAAAATACAGTGGGGAAAAGACAATCTCTTCAATAAATGGTGTTAGAAAAATTGGACAGTCACATTCAAAAACAAAACAAAACAAAACAAATTGGACCCGTACCTTATACTATGCACAAAAACTCATTCAAAATGGATTGGAGAGTATGTGTAAAAAAGGGAACCCAATAGCATTGTTTATGGGAATGTATACAGCCACTATGAATAATGGTATGGAGTTTCCTTAAAAAAAACAAAATGGTACTACCATATGGTCTAGCAATGAATTCTGGGTTTATCCAAAGACAACGGAATCACCACCTGATAGAAATATCTGTAATCCCATATTCATTGCATGATTATTCACAATTCCAGATATGGTAAACAATCTAAGTGGCTGAATGAATGAATGAACAAAGAAAATATTGTAGATATATACAGTGAAATATTATTCAGCTGTTAAAAATAGGAAATCCTGCATTTTGCAATGATGTGAATAAACCTGTAGGGCTAAGTGAAATAAATCAGACACAGAAAGGTGAATACTATGTTGTATCATTTCTACATATGATGTTTGTTGTTTTTTGTAAGTAAATAGAAATAAAGAGCAGAATTATGTTTGCCAGGGGCTGTGGGTAGGGGAAATGGGAAGGTCTTTGTCAAAGGTATAATCTTCCAGTTATAGATGGGTGCTTTCTAAAGAACTGATTTTCAACATGGTGAACATAAGTAATATGTACATTTGAGGATGTCACTTAAATTTGGGGGAGGGGTTTTTTAAATGTGTTTTGTCCACTAAAATAAGTGATGGGGCCTCTTGAGCAAAGCACTGTGAAGCTGTCTGCAGCCTCTGCAGTGCGGGATTAATTCCCGGCTGGCCAGGGAGACACCCACCTGACACAGCAGACCTCTCCTGTCTTGCCCGCTGCTCCCCTCAGCAGTGTATTTCGTCAGTCTGCCTGTTCTGTTCCCCGCTCTGTCTCTGGTGAATCCTCTCACCCTCCTGTGCATCGGGCCTATACCCTGGTTCTGGTATAAATAAATATATCTTCAAATAAATAAAATAAGTGATGGCTCTAATTTTTATTGAAAACTGTATTTTAGCAATTTAGCTGCTGAAATAATAGATGACTTCTCGAAAGTATAAGTTGTTTTAACTTGGAATAAATTGTGTGATTAATCTCTCATTCTGTTTTCCCTATTTTACATTAATATTTGGAATGGGAATGCATGCTTACTTGAATGATCTAAGTAATAGGTGTAGTTGACAATGATTCACCATTTCCTCAAATCATTAAATGTCAGTTAAGAATTCATGGAAGAGAAAACCCAACTGTTCAGATAGCAGTGTTCCTTTTATATTATTGTCCTCCTGTGTGTGTCAATGATGGCAGACAATTGGACCTTTTTTTTGTCCTGTTTGATATAAAGTAATATTGATTTGTTTCTTTATTTCATTATTCTAATGCTAGCCTCTAGCTATTGATTGGTGTCAGCAGGTCTTAAGCTGTAGAAAGAAAGAAAAAAAAGGATGCCGGTTACAAATAAATGCCCACCCAACGATTACTGATGGAAAATTACTAGAAGCAAAACAAAACACAACAAACAGCAACAGCCATAATAATAACATTTGAACATTTAATATGTCTGATACTATGCTAAGTACTTTCCACTTAATAATTAAAATATTCTATAAATCAGATTTTATAATTTGCTATAATTTACAGATTGGGTTATTAAAAATGAGAATAGGTAATGGATATAAGATAATGCAGTTAAAAATTAAAAAAAGAGACAGTAACATACTAACTTTTCCACCTTATGAGATCTGGATAGAACAATAAAAATAAAAAACAAAACACAATATCCTAATATACAAGTTCCTGCCTACGCACATGCAAATTGATTGTGGGTATTTCCATTACAAGAAGACTTGTCACAAAGAAACATTCTCTGATAATGATCATTTTCTCTTACACAAAATGTTTTGTACAGCTAATGATGAAAAGCCGGTTTAAATTTAAGAGTAATTTTAAATTTTAGAAATTAGACCTGAAATACTACACTCAGCAGGATTTTACCTCAGGGATCTATAGTAATTTAAATTCTTTGAAACTTATTTTTCATCTGTGAAATAAGAATAATATTTAATGTCTCAATAATAATATCTTCATCATTGTTGTAAAGATTCTGTAAACTAATATATGGGAAATGATTCATAAAATGACTAACATGTACTGAATCCCCAGGAAATGGAACTATTATTTTCATCACCATCATATCATTTTTATCATCACCATCACCTTCATCACTGAGAATTGTATAAAGCCATCTTTTTGAAGGATATATATTATGATTGATACCAATGCAGGTTAATATCAAACAGGTTTCTCATTCCCAAACTAGTTTGACTGCACAGCATGACTCACAGATTTTTCTTGTTCTAAATAAACAGCAAAATAGGAAATGAAAATTCACTATAGTTATTCAATTATAAAGTATAATTTCAATGTAAATAGATAAAGTCACCAGCTGATAACAAACTATTCTGAAGAGTTTTCTGTATCGGGAGGGAAGAAAATGAATATGTTGTTCTTCAACTTATAGCATTTTGATAAAATTAGAGTGACTTTATTGTGATTTTCATACCTCTTTATCAAATTCCTTGGATTGGTTAAGATCATGTTAAAAAAGACTGAATTTTCACTGAAAAGTGAAAAGTGTCCTTACACTTTCCATATCTGATCTGCACTGTGTTTGGCATATTAGCTATATAACTTCACAGAAACTGAAATCTGTAGGGTGACCTACTTCTATCCAGCTGGTGGTTGTCAATTATGAAAACTTGCAAATTTTTTATTTCAAATCCTACTTTAAATGTTAGGCCATGCTTTTAATTATCTGAGCCACTGAAAGTACTGTTATGAATATAATGTGTTTAATATACACATATTTATTTGGTGTCTATAAAACATAGCTATACACATTTTAACTTTATTATATAGATTTATTCTACATAGTAATGTAGATTATAAAAATATTTCCCCTCATATCTACATATCTATGTTATAGCAAATGAAGCTGGATTGTGATTTTTTAATGTTTTTCATAAAATATGACCTTATGGCATATATTTGATTGGATGGCTTCAAGCCATGCATTTCATAAGCCAAGCACATGAGGGCACATGGCACTAAGCAATCACAATCTTTTGTAGCAAGTTCTTTGACTAGAAAGATTTCATGAGCTTAAAGGTTAAAAATGAAATAAAATAATGGAAATAGAATTATACCTTCAGATAAAAAGTTGCAGTCCAAAGGAAAAAAAATCTATGCTGATTAAAACTTGTTATTTAGTGTCACTTGTGTTAGATGGAAGAAAAACATTTTCAGAGCTTTCATCTATAATTATATTTGTGTATATTCAGGGTGGTATAGCTTAGTACTAGACAGAAATCCTATGACTTCCTGACATGCTGCTTAATTGAGGACACAAGAAAACAACAGCATTCAGTTGTTGGGTTAACATAAAAGGTAGAAGAATTAATTAACATTTTAATGATTGATTAAATTCTATCATTCAAGCTTTAGTATCAGACATTTTGATGCAGTAAAAGTTCAATAAATATGTGTTGAATTAAAAATAATTAATTTACATTAACGTGAATAAGATAATATTTTTAGTATTGATGTTTTTTATTTTAATATATAACATTCATTTCCTGAAATCAAAATTAAAGGTAGATATCCAAGTTAGGAGATGCTGATTTTTGTAAACATGTTGGACAAGTACTAGTAGCTCTTATATTAAAAATATTTAAATCATGAACAAAGTGAAAATATGTACATGTATAAAAGTGTGCATTATGTTTGATAATAGAAAAGCTTAGTATAGCTTATGACTTTGATATTCGAGATGTTGCTTTCCTCAACAGTAAATATATGATTATATTGCCTACATTGTTTGAAATTCTTATTTAAAAGGGTTTAAGTCATTTTGCTTCTGAATTATAGATAAAAACATCAGATGTCCTTCTATCAGTTGTCTCTTCTGTATTCAATGATTTCCATGAAAGGCAATTAGAATGAGATGCTTGGAAACGACAACAGGCCCTCACCTTTCACTGAGATCTTTCATTCCTGTAGAGAAGTTCTATAATAATTCTGCCAATTTTAACTTTCTCTGATTTCAATGGCTCTGTGTTGATGGAGAGAAAGCATCATCAGATACAGTTTAGTTCAAGAGCAGTCAATTTCTACTCTTGCTTTTGTCAACATGGATCTAATGTAGTGATTTGAACTCTGATGTCTTCAATCCTCTATTTATCCAAAAGGCATTTAAGGTTCCAACCTGTGAACATGTTTTGGTTGGTCAGTGATGTCTGTTCTGGAAACTGAGAAAAGACAGTAGCAGTCTCCATAGTGGCCTGCCCCACTATTACGTGTAGTCTATCCAGAGCTCCTAAGCATATTTTTCTTAGATAGGACAGAGCACCATATAGAGAGAGATTATGGAAACAATCACTTGTTTATAACTGATGCATCCTGAATACTAGGAGGATGTTGCATTGATAGTACTTAAGAAACCCAACAATGATGTTTTAACTCAACCTCTTACTAAATATATATCGTAGACTGACTTAAAAAATTTTGTATTACTCGTAACTTTCTATTGTGGTGGTTATGAAGATTTAATAATATATGAACCATGGTCAAGTTAATATTTGTACATAATAGAACCTCAGTAACTATTTTTATTCTTATCATATACCACCAACTTTTGTGTGAGTGTAAGGATGAATACTATTCATTTTCTTGAAAAAAATATACAAGTTAATGAAAAACAAGTCCAAATATGAATACATCTCTCACAAGTTTAAAAAATATGATTATTTACTATCATGGCAGTACTTCCAAAGAGTTTCATAAATAGGTTCTAAATTTTCACGTTCATGTTTCTGTAATTTTCTATTAAACTTAATGCCAAGATATGTTTCCACATATAATTTCTTTTTTTTAATAATGCAATGTAGTAAGTGATCTAGCAAGTATTTGAACATTGTTAAAATTATTAAAAGAATTTCAGTAAGTTAATATATTGGATAGCTTCAATTAGCAAGATTCTATGACTGTAATAGGCATAGTTTAAAGTGACCACACTTCTTAAAAGTCTAATACATTTGGAAGAGAGCCTATATACAATTATAGAGTTATGGCCTTAGGACTATCCAGTATTTCTCAACAACAAAAAATTATCTCTGTTTCAGCTTTGGGGGAGGTAGAATCATTGGAATGGGAAAGTGCAGATGGTTAATTGGTATTAAAACTTGATTCAATATCTAAAAAGCAACAAATAACCAGTGTTACCAAGGATGTGGAGTAAAGGCAACCTTTGTACACTCCTGGAGGGAATGTATAGTGGTATAATAATATGAAAAACAGTATGTAGGTTCACCACTAAATAAAAATTGAACTACCATATGATCCAGAAATCCCTCTTCTGTATACATATTCAAAGGAAATAAAATCAGTACCATAAGGAAATCTGTGAATTTTCATGTCCACTGCATCATTATTCAGACTAGTCAAGATATGGAAACGATCTATTGATAAATACTGAGTGAATGAATAAATAACCAAAATGTGACACAACCACCCACACCCATGCATACACATACAGATACAGATGTTACTTAGCTTTTAAAAAGAATGTTTCTTCCATTATAGAAGCAGAGTACACCAGTGGTAACTAGGGACAGGGAGGTGGAGGAAATGGGAATATATTGGTCAAAAGATACAAATTTGCAATTATATAGGAAGAATAATTCTTATCTATAGTCCTAGAACTATGTTTAATAATATTGTACTAAGTAATGTACATTTCTTAAGAAGATAGACTTAAAAGATGGCAAATATGTTAGGAAAAGAGATATTGACTATCTTCAGGTAGTAATCTCACTCTGTATATGTATATCAAGTCATAATGTTATACACTGTAACTATTACTGAATGTTAGCTATTAAATAAAATTTGATTGTCTGGAAATAGCATGACTCAAGAGGGGAAAGTATGAATATATTCAAATCTAGGCTTGGCTAGTCACTAGTCCTATGACACTAGGTCACAAACAATATTTTTTTCTGCTCCAATTCCCTTACACTTAATAGGATTATGGTAATATTTTGTTTACAGAGTTATTGTGGGGATGAAATAATAGAGTGCATGTAGAGGGACTGACTCATATTAAACATTTATTATTCATGACATTCCTTTATGCTTGCCCTCATACATGTACTCCAATATTGAAACAGGAATACTTGCTTTCATCATAGTATGTGGGGTGTGGTGGAGTTGGGTGAAGACATACAAAGAACATTAACATAATCAGTTTTAATATATCCATAAGTTTTAACTTCTAAAAGGTAAATTTGATAATGCTAATATCTTGTCAAAATTTACAAAGTCTTAAATTACAAATAAAATATCTTGCCATTACTAACAAATCACAATATGAATTCTCTAATCATTTCTCCAAAAATATTTTTTGCAACCCTTCTATGGCAGACAGACCTTAGTGATTCTCATGATTTGCACTCCCCCATCCTGTATATTCCCATGATTAGGTATTGACAAGATTGGTGACTTCCTTCTAACCAGGTGATTATGACAAAAAAATGATTGACAGGTATCACTCCTTTGAGTATGCAATACTACAGATGGCTCATACTTGCTCATAGTCTCACTCTTTGCATACTGTAGCTTTAACAAAGCAAGCTGCAATAAATTCTACCACTGCAAGAAAATGAATTCTGCCAACAAACTTTTTTTTTTTGTCCTTGGTAAAGAATACGTGGTTTTATTAAAACTACATGTTTTTCTGTTCATCTATATAATAGCCTTAAAATCATTCAACTAATAAACTTTTCCTTTTTAAAACCATTTTAGGCTGTCTGGCCCTAAGATGGGGCCAAAGTTTGAATCTATTTTAGCGGATCAAATGATCTTATCTTGGCTCCCACCAAAAGATGATGGTGGAACTAAAATGACACACTTTAAAATTGAGAGAAGAGAATCTAGCAGGAAGACGTGGGTGGCGGTCTCCAGGAAACTTCTTACACTGTTGCTGGGAATGTAGACTGGCCCAGTCCCTATGGAAAGACTAAAAGAGGTCCCGTCATGCAAACCAGCAATCCCATTCCTAGGTATCTACCCCAAAATACAAGAACACTAGTTTGAAAGGAAGTCTGCACTGCAATTCTATTTATAGCAGTTATATTTATAATAGCCATG
Organism: Talpa occidentalis; assembly: GCF_014898055.3. Taxonomy (NCBI): domain Eukaryota; kingdom Metazoa; phylum Chordata; class Mammalia; order Eulipotyphla; family Talpidae; genus Talpa; species Talpa occidentalis. The sequence goes on along the minus strand of NW_023602073.1, from coordinate 81,080,126 downwards.
ATATGGAGACAACTTTGGTGGGGCTGTTAATAGATGGTTACCAACTATGCCAACTATGAACTCAGCCCTAGTCAAGTCATTATTTTAATCTTACTGAGGACCCAGAGAAGTATTTCCAGGGCTTCCTACAGACACTATGAGATAAAAAGTATATATGTATTTTCCATTTATTAAATTCATGGAAACTTGTTATGTGACATAGAAAATTCATAACTACTTATTTATCAGCAAAACTGGCCATCATTGTTCATATACCAAGTTCAAGTGTTTATCATATTTTTAACTCAACTACATTTTAAGACCTGCTAAGTGATTTCTCTATTCACATTGCCCTATATTTTATTCATTTTAATGATATATTTGAAACTAATTTATTTTAGAACTTGTTATTTGACTCAACAGGAGATTTTAATCCCTATGTTTGTAGTGGTCCTTCTACATATCTGGACACTTGGAAGGAAAACAGGAGCTCAACATTGCCCATATCAGAGTCTGGTTCATATCTATTCAATTCCAACCAGTTGGCTTGACTATCTCACAAAATTAGTGTTTGGTTAAACATTTTCAAAAAAAGCTTTGTTTTGTGTCTCCCTGGTGGCGCAAGGGGTTAAGACACAGAACAATGAAGCTATCCACAGCCACTGCAGCACGAGTTTGATCCCAGGCCTGGGAAGTGACCCATATGGTACATCAGACCTGTACTGACTCGCCCTCTGCTCCCCTCAGCAGTGTATTTCAGTAAATCATCCTGTTTTGTTCCCCATTCTGTCTCAGCACCCACACCTTTGGCCTGTACCCCAGTTCTTGTATGCATAAATAAATAAATCTTCGAAAAAAATTGCTTTTGTTTTATAATACCCATAAGTAACAAATGCTTCATATAAAGGAAAGTTAAAATTGGAATTAATTAGCAGGGTACCTATTTGTAGAATGTGCAATATTCTTAAAATAAAATGATGCTTTAAATATAAAAGGACATCAAATGGAAAGTTATACAGACACTTCATCATTCTTTCTCCCTAAAAAAGTTTCCTGATCAAAATTTTGAGGCATAAAAATATAAACAGATATTCTCAATGATCATGAATATGTATACATAATATATGATAGACAAAGTAGGCTATCTCCAAAAATATCATTGTGCATTCAAATCTTGAAAAACTTGCTTCATTCATTTTGGGGGAATTTTAAAGCTCTTTTAACTGTGGAAAAGATAGAGGCATACACAAAGACAGGAAGTACATGGAATCATTACAAATTGGTTCTACAGAAATTAACAAAATTTTGGACTAACATGAGAGGAAGGGCATTCTTTTAATAATCATTTAGCATATAAAATTTAAAACTTAAATAATTTGAAACCTGTAACAGATGAAATAAAATGTACAGTAAAACAAAATTACTATCTTAAATTACAACTTATAAGTATGAGGCTAATGTTAATGAGGTTGAGGTATTTCCCAGATATAATTTAGACTTTTTAAAGCACTCTATAACTGGGAATGCATGATGATAATGTAAAGTGAAAGAAAACCAAAGAATTCAGTATTTTAAAGTGAGATATAAAATATGAGAAATGTCAGGATTTTTCAAAATTTATTTATATATACAGGAACTGGGGTGTAGGCCAGAGATGCAGGGCGTAAGAGGATTCACCAGAGACAAAGTGGGAGCAGAATAGGCAGATCTATTGAAATACACTGCTAAGGGGAGCAGCGGGCAAGACAGGAGAGGTCTGTTTTGCCAAGTGGGTTAGCTCCCTGGCGAAGGATCAAACTCAGGCCACAGCAGTGATAGCATGATAGCACTGAGACGTAACTCTTACACCACAAAGGAGGGCCCAAAATATCAGTTCTTACTACATATTGGGTATTCAAGAAATATTTGTTAAGCAAATCAATGATTCTCAGAAGAAGAAGACCTACAGATTACCAACAGTTACATGAAAAAATGTCTATCATCACTTCTCATTAAAGAAATGCAAACCAAAACAAGAATGAAGTATTACCTCACACATGTGAGAATGGCTAATGTCTTAGAGACAAATGTTGGGGATTGTACAGGTAAAATCTGTATACTGTTGGTGGGAATGTAAATTGGGCAGAAATATGGAAATTCATCAAAAATTTAATAATTGAAATTCCGTACAATCCCACTCTGGGTATTTACCAAAACCCAAACCAAAACAAACAAACTAATTTGAAAAGATAAATGAATCCCCATTTGATTGTAGCATTATTTGTAGCAGCTGAGAACTGGAAATTATTGGATATCAATAGATGACTGGAAAAAAAGATGTGGTATATATGTATGATGGAATTCTACTCAGCTATAAAATATATGAAATTCTGCCCTTTGAGACAGCATGGATGGACCTAGAATGTAATTGGCTTAGTAAAATAAGTCAGATGGAGAAAGAAACACTTGGTATGATTTTGCCCAAATGTGCCACATACAGAAACCAACAGATGGATGAAATGAATAAGACAAAAACATAAACAAAAACAAAACCAACAATTAAACTGTAAATTTAGCTAATAGTTATTAGGAGGGAAAAGGGTAAGTATGATAGCTAAATAGAGTAAAAGGGATCAATTGTGTTCTGTAGGAGAGAATTGGTCTTTTAAGGTTGAACTAAATGTAGTACATGCACAGGTTTAGTTTTAAAGATGCTCACCTGAAAGTTACATAATGTTATAATCCAATGTTACTTCACTATAAATAAATAAACAAATAAATAAGTAATAATGAAGTGATATCATTAATTTGTTTACATTTTAAACTTAAGTCTCATATAAATATTAGGTGTTGATAAAATATTTAATGAATGTTTAATGATATTATAAGTAATTTAATCTTCCCATATTTTTTAGGAGAAAGTACAGTCACTGTAAAATTAGTATAATCAACCCAATTCTTCTATTACATCACCATAAAATAATAATATACTTGATAGTGGTTTAAATTCCCATACTTTTGGTGAAGACATTTATGTGTTTTCAAGTTTAGTCACTTTTTTTAAAAGATTTATTTATTTATGCATATAAGAACTAGGGTATAAGCCAGAGGTGTTGGGGGTGGGTTGAGAGGGTTCACCAGAGACAGAGTGGGGAATCAAAACAGGCAGATTGACTGAAATACACTGCTGAGGGGAGCAGAGGGCAAGTCAGGAGAGGTCTGCTGTGCCACGTGGGTAGCTCCCTGGCTGGGGATCAAATTCATGCTGCGGTGGCTGTGGATAGCCTCATAAGTTGCATCTTAACCCTTTGCGCCACCAGGGAGGCCTAAGTTTAGTCATCTTTGAATTATCAGCATCAATGGTTTATTCATCAACAATTATAAGGAATATATGCTACATTTCATTATGCAAGGTACTTCACCATCCAGGCCTGCCTGTGATTCTCAGTGGGTTCATACTTGGAGAGTTCTGTGTATGTACTTGGACATACATGAACGTGAACAGAATATGTATGTGCATAAATATATGCTTGTGTGTAAGTGTCTATGCATGTGGAAAGTACATATAAATTATGGAAAAAATAATACAGATTATTTGCTTATATGAGCATTTCATTATCTAGGGGATCTAACTACCAGGCTATTGAAAGCAGTACTATGATGCAGAGATATCAACTTCTTCAGAGTGAGACAAGCATGGAGTTAAACTGAATTCCTTAAAAATAGTTGTTTTTGATCAAAACAGGTTTACCTTTTTACCTTCCTTCAAATTGAGTGGAACATATCCAAAGCATTGAAACTGCACATACCAAATTCTTTTAATTCTGAACTTTAAAATAGCTCCCATACTTACCTTGCCAAAAATGCAAGATGTTGCTTTTGAAATTATGTCTGTTTTATCCCTGCTAATCTAAAACATATTATAATGGTAGAGAAAATGAAATCAGGGATTAGCCAATGGACTATATGTCATATAATATTGTAAACAAATGGTATATATTTGTTTCAATGTATTCAATATAAATTTGATACAGATATTAATAGTATTATGAATATATATTCTCTCTACTGTATAAGTTGAAAGCATGAACTTGAATTCTACTCTAGTTTCCACCGATTTGTCTCACTAGCCCTAAATCTCTTCATCTTGAAGATACAGAAACTAATCATATTCACCCCAGAGATATGTTATGTGCACTAAAAAAAGAAAAAACTTTAGCACAAGGACAACTAGATATTACTCTTATTAGTCCAACATCAACCTGTTAGCAGCATATAGCTAAATATTGCTTTTGTTTTAAATTTAAGAGTAGTTAAATAAAACATACTACATAAAATAAAAAAAAATCATGCCTAATTTCTAAGCAGTATGCTGCATTACTTATATTTAAAAAAATATAAGCCCCTAGGGCAAGAAATACATGCTACAAATTTAATTCTGTGTCAATTTTCCGCAGCTGTAAATACAACAACAGCTTTTTCCTCTGAAGAGAAGCAACATTTTCCCAGTGGCAGAAAACCTTTCACTTACCTGCCAAACACTACTTTTCTGCCCCTATTATTCCTCTAACTTCTAAAGATAAGTTTGTAGACTATGTGAGTTATTATGTGCTTCTCTCTCCAAGTTACAACATATGCTTGCCCGAGGAGGTTTGCAAACCTTGGTTAATATTAATGAAACAATTTGGGGCAGAAGCAGCCCTGCAAACAATCTTTGTCTTCACGGGCTATGCTCCAGCTCCTCATTATACACCAGAAATCTTTCTTTTACATTCAATTACAGATTCTTAAGTAATATTTTTCCCTGGCAACGTAAGTTTTTTAAGCATTAGAGAAGAAAAATAAGTCAACTTCTCTTTCTCATGTTTACATACCAAGTGCTGTTGACAACCTAAGTAAGTGACTTGCTGGTCAGGGAGATGCCATGTGCTCCTTTGAGAAAATGAGTGACTTACAACTCATGATCTGAAATAAAACTTGGATCCCTAAGGGTTAGTGGAGGGTCTGTCTGTAACAGCTCGTAGAAAGCAATATACTCTTGGTTGTGCACTCTTTGAACAGGCTTTTTCCAATATCTAGAAAACTCCTAGGTTTTAAACATTTTTAAATCTTCAGAGCACCACATATCTATTTAAAGTAGTAAAGACACCAATTAATAAAACAGTATCCATGGTTCTGTTTAGTTAAGTAATTGTCTCAGTGAATTCATAATTATTCTAATCTCATCAAAACTTCTACAAAATCTGGTGAATTATTATTTTTCATCTTTTTTGCCTTCCCATCACATTTTCCACAAAAGTTGTCTAGAACCCTCACCTCTTTTCTTTGACACTCAAATTAGCTTCTGCTAACAGATGAAGGCCACTCATCACTTTTCTTAACAACTAATATTCTACTTTTCTGAAACATATGGAAGGAAAAGAAGAAATTAACTTTTTTTTTGAGGCCTGCTCTCTTAGTGCTTGAAACTACCATGGATATTAGTATCCTCCTACCATCCTGTAAATGAAAACATCTGGCCAGTGAAACAGAGAGACTTACTGAAGATCACACACACTGAGTTAATGACAGAGTATGTAAACTAAGTCAGGTGTCTCTGATGCTAATGTTCAAGCTGCTTTCTAAGGAACACAGCTCATTTTTGTCAAACACTGCCTGTGTTTTATCCTATTTCTGTCTTATCTAGCACCCAGTTTCTGCAGTTGCTACTTCTCTTAATTATATCTTAAAACATTTTCTCAATTATTTAAAGGTAACCTTGTTCTTGCCTTGCATAACACAAAATACAATGACCAGAAACTTCCTTCCTTTAAATTGGCTAGATTTTTACAAGCCAAATCTTTATTTCATTGACTAGTTATTGAAAGGATAACTAATAAGTATGGTCTTCATGATGTCAGAAATAACTTTCCTTTTTAAACCCTTGCTATCTGGCTTTCATTGCCACCTATTTTATAAGATGTTCTTCAAGGTCATCAATTTTCCCACATTTACGTAAATGCTCCCCTGGAATTTAGTGAAGCTTTCTTGTTTATTGGCTTCTATGAAACATAATTTGTTTCTTATGAAAATAATAACTATGCTACATTGTGTGTCAATAACTTTGCTAGAATCTATACATCTTTATCACATTTAATCCTAAAGTAATTCTTCAGCTTAGAAATCATTTCTTATTACAGATCAAGAAAAAGAGATTCATGGAGCTTATGTAAGTTTCCCAAGTTAGCAGAGTTACCTAAATGTGATCCCTCTTTACTTTGTTCCAACGTGTCTTCCTTACTGATGTTATTTCTTTCCTATATTCTCTATTTTATGACATTCCCTATGATTGCTTGAAAGTATCTTCTCTGTCTCTTGATTAAGTTTTTTCCCCCCCTTTGGAAACACCATTTTCTATAATTCTGCTATCTTCACTAGGTAGACTTAAATGTGAATGTCACTGCTTTATCTCTCCTATGCCCTTCCTTTATTCTGCCTACACATCACCACCCTGAGAGTTTTACTTTCTTAATACTGCCAGTTGTGTCAATACTCTCAGCTAATTGGTTTTAAAAAATAATGCATTCACGCTCCTCCACACCTCCATTGTCTTGTTCTTAATTTCACTTTAGGACTGCTTCTGACCAGTGTTTCCTCTGCATTGGTAATGCTATAAAGTATACCTGGCCTGGGTTGTTTTTGCCTAAGTTATCTCAATATCTTAGTACAAAGTCTTTTACAAAAAGTCAAATAAATTTCAAAATGTCAAATAAATCTTCCTAACATGTCTTCTTTCATAACATCAGGTTTTTTTTCTCATAAACTCTATGGGATTTCCGCAATGTCAGGCAAATCACCCCTTCTTTTAGTGAGCCCCAACTTCTCTAATACAGTCAAACTCCCATAAGTTATCTGTGCTCAAGTCAATTGTGATTATTGTTATTTTTTAAAAGATTTATTTATTTATTTACTTATATAAGAACCGGGGTACAGGCCAGATATGCGGGAGGGTGAGAGGATTCACCGGAGACAGAGTGGGGAACAGAACAGGCAGACTGATGAAATACACTGCTGAGGGGAGCAGCGGGTGAGACAGGAGAGGTCTGTCATGCCATGTGGGATTCTCGCCTGCTGGATAGGATCAAACCTGCACTGCAGAGGCTGCGGACAGCTTCACAGTACTGCGCTCAATGGCCTGCACCATCAGGGGAGGCCCAAGTCAACTGTAATTAAAGAAGTTAGATTTATTTATTATTTACTTTTGTTTGACTAATTTTGGTGACAAAGTCATCTCCCATGCAAACATTTTCTTGTAACTCTTATTTTTTTTTTTTTAGATTATAAATAACTTGAAAGCAAGAACTGATATACATGAGTGTGTGTGTGTGTGCAGGCGTGTATGTATATGTATGTATGACATCACAATGCATGGTATCTAAGAACACTGGTCACCCTGTGGTTTTTTTGATCTATACTTTATGTAATTATGTATTTTCTAAAGAATTTTAAAGTTTGGGAGATTTTTGAGGGAAAAAAAACTCTTTACATGAACATATCCACATGTGTATACATGAATATATATGCAAACACACATATGTATATATAATCTCTATATATGTATGTTAATATATAGTACCATTAGTTAATCTTGCATTTTAATTTGGGAATATTTTTAAATAAAGTTAATTTATTTGCATCTAATTGACTTTATTATTTGAGTGTTTTTTCCTACCTCTTGGTCATTTTCAATAAGCATATTATGTCTCTATGATAAATCGTATTTTTTATGTATATCCAAGTTTTGATATCTATATTATATATAATTAGAATAGCACAGACAGTGTGAAAATGAGGGGGAAGAAAAAAACAGAACCATTAAGTAAAGGTCTCATATTTTAAATGGCACTTTTTTATTTTTTATGTATATGGATTCTGAATTTAGGTTATTATGCTTCTTTTTTTCATTGTCTATCTTTTCCTGATATATGCACCCACAGACAGATGAATGTAAGTATATATGCTGAGAAACTAAACCAAATTATTATAAGAATATGATTTTTTAGTACCATCCATAAAATAAAACATTTGATTTATGGAATTACCTGAAAATACATGACAATATTCCTTTTTTGTGCGTTCTATAGATTTTTTTATAGCTTGCACACAATTTGTTCATCTTCTACTAGCAGCTTGAAAAAGAATATTTATCTAGATATAAGAAGAAATAATAATTGGATGGCTAAAATCCATGCTGCCAACTGTTCCTTTCTAAAGGTATCAAATGTAGTACTTAAATGTATTCAGTGGAGGAAAAATCAAATTTCTTGGCTTTAAAAATCAAGAAAATAATATTATATGATAAAGGCAACATAACATTGTGACAGACACAAAATGATCCCTTTACTCCCCTACAGTACCTACCCTCATAGCAGAGTCACATGAGCATGGTGACAAATGAAATTCATTCAGGCTGAAGTGGTAACAAAAGTCTATGCACAATTCTCCATTCTACCTTATTCCTAAAGAGTTTACATAGTCCAAGAAATGCAGCTATATATGATAGCACTTCTATCAGTCTAGCCATTGAAAAATGATGGGACTTTGGACTCCTTTAAATCCACAAAATCACCACATTAACATACATTGTAAGCAAAAATAAATGTTGCCTTTGCTAAGCCACATTAATTTTATGAGTTAATTTGTTAGTGCAATACAACATTGCCTATACTATCAAATACAATGCCAATGTCAATTTAAGACAATGCCTTTATTAAAAGCATATTGTTTTAATATCAGTAATTCTTACTCAGAAAATAGATCTTCTGTAGAAAGAACAACATTCTGAAGGTAATCTTTACAGTAAATTAAACTCAAAAGAAAAGTTTACTAAACCAAATACTTAATTTTAGATAATGCCTGGTAGGTTTCAAAGTTGAAATACTTTAATCATTTAATGCTGACCAAAATACAAAATCCATGATGTAGAATACATTCAAAACCAAATTGTTGTATATTGTTCCATTTTAGCTATCATATAACTATTAAAATAAAACACAGAAATGATCCCAAAAGACCATTAAAATGTATGCAGTAAGTAATCTAGGAGCTAAAAGCATCTATTTAATCTACTGCCACTGAAAAATGAAGTGTGAAAAGAAACAGGTACACATATATTTGAATGCACTTTATTATGAAATATAAATTATATAAAAAATCTTTATAAAGGCAACCTTGGGGCCTCCCTGGTGGCGCAGCGGTTGAGCGCTGGGTTGCGAAGCTGCCTGCAGCCTCTGCAGCACCAGTTTGATCCCCGGCTGCCAGGTGAGGGTCCCACATGGTGCGCAGACCTCTCCTGCCGCCCGCAGCTTCCCTCAGCAGTGTATTTCATCAGTCTGCCTGTTCTGTTCCCCACTATAGCTCTGGTGAATTCTCTCACCCTCCCACGCTTCTGACTGTACCCAGTGCTTGTATAAATAAATAAATAAATAAATAAATAAATAAATAAATAAATAAATAAATAAATAAAATAAAGGCAACCTTAACAGGAGATAATGTTAAAGAATAGTGTTCATTTCTTCATAAATATTTAGTATATATATCCTTATAATTCACATTCCTTAACAGCTTTGATTTCAAATACATCAGTAGTCATCTTTGTTTTGGGGAGCTGAGTGACATCTAAGGCCTCTTCCTATTTTGGAGCAGTAAGACATTTGCAAATCTGGTTATAGGCAAGATTCTAGCTTCTACTATATACTACAAAGTTAGGTACTGAATTTCTTCACTTTCGTCACTGGAGTTCTGGCTAGCTAGCCAAACTGAGTCAATTCAATGCTACCACCTGGAAATTTAACTCTGATTCCATGTCATGAAAAATTTGAGGTTAGTAGCCCCATCTACACTATATACAAAGTCTTTGTGGAAGCAGAGTTTTTCAGTATTCTGGGTGACTCTGTTTTCCTTCTGGTAGCCTTCCAATCACTTCCTTTCTTGCTTATAGTAACCTACATCAGTTTCTGTTGTTTGAAACCAAGACTAGTAACAAATTCATCTTTGTTGAGGCTTATAATGTACCTTCTACATACTTGCATATTGATACTTACTGCCAAAAAACTTCCACAAAAATAAAATATATTGCATTTTTTGGCTATAAGTCTTAGGAAAGATCTGAAAAGCTTCATAATCACTCAACAGATGCTATTGAGTTTTAAAGAAATACTTTGTAAACATTGTAACAGGATGAAGTGCAGTCTGTTCTTCAGTTCTTAAATCAAGTCAGTCCACTGAATTTTAATGAATGTTTCACTCCAGATATTTTTCATCTCAGGTATGTGCATCCATTTAAATGAATAAATTGTACATTTTAGCCTTTACATTAAAAAAATAATCCATTTGTCCCATGGGGGTTGGGAGGAGGATTATGGTCAGAGGATCCATGAGCTTTATCCAAAAATAGGGTCGCCACAGGAGATGTAAGGAAATCCCTTTTTTAAGTTTATAGAGAGGGAAATTTATGTTTTGTGTTTTACACACCAAAGACTGCATTATTAATACCATAATGAATTATATACTATATTAGGAGACAAATAAAAAGGTTGAAAAGTTTGATATAATTGGTTTCCTTTACAACTTTAAAGGACATATCTGCTTTAAAGTCTGTTAGAAAGAGTCTATAATTATGTTTTAAATACTGGGTAAAATGATCACCATTTTTTTTGTACACTCTCCAGGCAGTGTTTAATATGGTTTCTTTTTAACTATGCTTTGTGTTTCTCCTCTTAAAAAGGATATACCAAACAAGAGGAAACAAAAAAAGACATGTTTCCTCAAGGTTAAGTCACCAAGACTCTGAGTATTAACTCCCAATAGATTAGCGTGTAGAAGGAGATGAGGAATTAGTCTGATGTTGCCCAGTAGAAACAATTATTCAGAGAATTGATGAGGATATTTAAGATGAATTTCCTGATGTGAATCTATGCCAGACTGTGCCTCCCCTTACAAATGCTAGAGAGCTAGTGCCTTTATGCGCAGTCCTGACACATCCACAAATCACTGGAAACACAGATTAGACAAATTTAGGAGCCCTTTGTTATTGCATAGGACATGTGACATTCTTTTTTGCCAGGCCACCTATGTAATGATGGACCTTCACTCCACTTGAATAGCACCTGTCTCTCCCACCTTTATCTTAATCAGGTTCTTAATGCATCTGACCATTCTTAAGACTGTCTTCATCCTTCAAACCCACTTAATCATTCAGATGCCTGGACAGCAACTGAATAACCCTTTCTCATTCTCCTTTGTCTCAATCTGTACTAATTATAGAGACTGGGTTCTTGTATAAACATGGGCAGAGTTGACACGTATCACTTTCTCAGATATTGGAACTTGTTAGATTACTTTATTTTTGAACTTTCTATCCTTGCTTCCTTAGAATTGGCAGTGTATTGCTTCATACCCAAGTGTAAAATGCCAACTTTCTAAAGTGATCTGGTCTCATTTTCACGACAGATTAAACTCATCTTTTCCTTAGAATCCTCTTCCTCACAAATGATTTTCTTGTTCAAATTTAACTGCTTTATGCTATATTGTAAATATTTTCTTCTAGTTGTCCTCTTGGGATGTATGTGAGTGTGTGTTTTCTTTATTGCATTCTTTAAGTGTGGGAAATAGTAAGGTAGTTGGAAAAATAAGTTGGAGAGGGAAATAGTCTTTTATTTGTCTCAAGTTGGTTAAAATTCTCAATTTTTTAAAATTTTTCCCCTATTGAGCATTCTTTCCAAAAGCCATTCATTTTGGTAGTTCTCTGTTAAACCTTTCAAGTTTTACATAATTTTATTTGATATCTGAAATATGTATTTATACTTCTATTATATTAACTCATATATATTAAACCATATAACTGACAAAAGAAGACTGACAAGAGAAGGAAACCATGGTATGCTAAACTCACAGTAAGAAAACACATATCATTTTACCACATATGAATTCACATAGTTCTATGGACCATGAAGGATACTTATTTTCAAGGTACTTCCCTTTATTTGAGATTTTTTTTTATTTTGTTACAGGAAGAAGCTAGAATAAATGGCATACCAGACATTAGTCTTCCTTTGTATTATGCATTTTATTTATACTTCTTTATTTTTGTGCATAAATTCTGCCATTTCTGTTTTTTTCCAAACCTCACAGTGTGAAAATGTGTTTGCTTCTCTATCATCACTATTAATAGTGAACTTCCATTTCAGAATACAAAAATCATAACATTTTGAGACAAAGTTAATAAATTATTAACTTTGTTAACAAGTGAGCTTTCAGGTCAATGATCATACCAACGATGGATGGAAAAAATATTATTTATTCATTTGTGAACAGAAACCTGCTTCTTTAGAATATTATTACTCACTTATTGATACTAGCTAAATGTTTTTTGTCTGAGTAGTCTTCCAACAATTTTCTAGTATTTGGATTACCTTAACATGCTATCTTTTCTTCTACTTGATATCATATTAATTTCCTGATTTTTTTTTTCTATTTTTTTCTGTTATTTTTGTGTCTCAGAGCAGTAAAACTGAATGGTTTCAGTGGGAAAGGAAATATATAAATTAAAGATGACAATAGCACTGATAAGTACTTAAACAAATCCAGCGACTTGTGTGGCTTATCAATATTTGCTGTACTTTGAAGAATTCATTTCAGGGGAATATCATACTGGCTACTTAGACAGGTCTCCACAGGATGGCAGTATGTTGGTATTATCAATATATAACATGAACTACTTCTGTAATGAATGTTAATCTTAGAAATTTCATTCTCAGAGGCAACAGACTCAATGGTAGCTAAAAGACATGCTAAAATTCAGATTATTAATTTATATTTTAAATATTGGTAGTTTCTTTCATTGATGTTTACCAACTACACTTCATGACAGGCAGGGAGTAATTCAGATTACAGTGACAATGTTTCTTAGTATGTGTGGAATTTATCAAGGAAAAACATGAAATACTATTCATATTCAGTAAATTTTACCTACCAAAAAAACACCGAAATGCCCATTTCCACTTAACAAATGTTAACAACCCACAACCCCATCAAATAGATACTTAGTAATATTACTACTACTGAATCTACTATTATTAATACTACTACAGCTACTGTATCTCTACCCTAATAGTTCTATTAGCTTTTATTGTTATTCCTTAGCATAACCCTAGAGACACTTCCTTGTCTCCAGTTCTCTCATGTACGCCATTGCTATAAAATTATACCTAGGTCTAGAATTCAATTTTTTAAGTCTACTTGCTTATAAATATAAGCCCCCATGGTCCATGGTCAGCTTTATCCATGTTAAGACAATTTTTTTTCTACATCTACATTTATTCTGCCTTATTTATACATGGTCAGAAATTCTATCCAAAAAGATGTACATTACATATACTGGGACCTGTTATACTTCCTGACACCTGCCACCATTCACAGGTTATTTGCTAACTGCTAAAATTCTTCCCATAGATAGGATGGCTACTATTATTGCCACCATTTCACAGATGTGAACACTGAAGACTTGAGAAATTAAAGATTTTGTTAGTAGTCAACTTGCTATAAAACAATGTGACTTAACACATCAAGCTATTGTATGATTTTTGTTTATCAGGAATCTAGTCATATCTTAGAATAGACTTTTGCTTCAGGATAGCTCAAGAGGCTGCAATAAAGTTGTTATTTCAGGGACTATAATCTCATTCGATTGCTCAAGTAGAGTAGTACCTGCTTCTAAGTTCATGCTGTTGTCATTAGCAACATACACTTTCTTGCAGGCTGCTGTTGGCTGGAAGTCAACTTTGAGTTCTTTGCCACATGGGTCACACCCACATGCCAGCTTGCTTCATAGACTCATATAAGTTGATAAGGCAATGAGAGGGTCTGTTAGCAAAATAGAAAATATCTTTTTAACCTAATCACAGAAGTGACATCTCAGTATCTTTATTGGTTAGATTCAAGTCACCAGGTCCAGCCCACACTTCAGGGAAGGGCATGACTACCAGGAAATGGAGATCTGCAGAGACCATCTTACAGCTAGCCTACCATCCTGCAATTATAAGCAAGAATAAGGACTTGCTCATAATATTTTGACACCAGGGCCCATTCTTTCAGCTACGCCAACAATTAAAAACAGCTGCTGCCCTCAGTGCTGAAACACATTGCAATTGTTTGCCTATATGATTCTCTGTTTCTACCGTATTTCTAGCAAATCTGCATCTAGTACACAGGATCCTTTCTAGCAGATTTAGAGAATAATCAGTTTATGAGCAAATTTCCATGGAAGCATCAGTTTAAGTTGATTTTGCTTATATTTGTTACAAGGAATGATACATGATATATACTCTTTAATATTTTAACTTATGGATGAGAATCTTTTTGTTGTGTAATTTAGTCTCCTCAAATTAAATATTTGGAACAAAATTATTTCTAAAGTTAGGCATATTTTTATGTAACACACTAATTTCTAATACTAAGGAAGCTATTCTAGATTAAATATAGTGATCATCCAAAAATAATTTTTTACTACTGCAAGGCAGTTTTGTATTTCCATATTATAAAGCCAAATGTAATTCTCAATTACTATTACTCTCCAAATTATAATGATGTACTTGAGTATTTGCACAGGTATGCAAGTCTAATAGTGTATATCATTCAAGACAAGAGGGAATTATTAAGTCTTGTAGCAGTGATGTTTTAAGTTCTCCTTCCCTCTTGTACATTTTTCTTAATATACAATATCATTATTAGGACGTTTCATAAAATAATCAGTCACATCCAGTGGTATCACAATTTTGCCAGTGGATATAAATTAAATATTTCCCACTGAATTATATTACAATGTTTTAAATGATTTCTCTATTTTCAAATTATTTTCAGTAAGTGGGGATTTCAAATATTTCAGGTTTAGGCTTTTTGCCCCTCAGGCCCAGACTCTCACTCAAGTGGATATTGATTGATACATAAACACTTAACTAGACTAGTGGAGTATCTATTTATAAAAATTTGCAGTAGTTCTACTAACACACAAAGTATTCCCACTTAATCTGTTTGTCTATAAATATAAATTTTTGTCTTTCATGTCCCTGAAAGCAGTAAGAACCTTTTGTTAAGAACTGGTTCTAAAACACAGAAAGCTCTGTTTCTTCAGCAAATGTTAACAGGTTAATCCAAATTGCTATTACTGCTTTTACAAGGAAATCCTCAAAGTGCCCCAGATTTCTGAATAATCTCTTTAGATCTTGTGGCATTTCATAATCAACGCTCAGACTATTTGTACATCTCCCCTTTTATTTGCTATTCTATCCCTTGAGCTTTCTCAATTCTCCTAATTTTCCTTGTGATAGTCATTGAAAAAGTGTAACATTTCATATGAAGAAATACCACGCTTTCCTTGCCTGAAAAAAAATCAATATAAATTGTGGTTTCTTCTTCATTTTACTTAGCCATTGCCAAATATAACGATGACCCAAGGAAGGTCTTCTTCAAACTCATCAATGGTATTCTTTTCTACAATGCTTTTACTTGAAAAATTAGAAATCTACAATGCTTTTACTTGAAAAATTAAAAAAGAAAACCTAAGAACTTTATCATAGGTTAATTAACATGAATGTGTGAAGGATATAATCACTGTTGCTGCTTTTTCTTCTTGTATCATGTTATCAATTATGATTATTGGGTTAAAAAAATTGTGGTATATATGCTCAATCAAATACTACCAAGCTTTTGAAAAAGATGAAATAGTATCTTCAAGGACAAAATGGATAAATCTTGAAGTGATTATACTAAGTGAAATAAATCAGAAAGTGAAAGACAGATAATGGATGGTAGCAAATTTGTGGAATATCAATTAGTAAAGAAAACAAACTGGCAAAACATAACAAAAACAACTATCATAACAAAAACAATTCTGTGAAAAATATTGCAGTTATTGGAAGGGAATGGAGGAGGGGAAGAAAATGGGGGGCAATGGGATAGTATTTGGCACTGGAGCTTTGTCTGAAGTCCAGTGAAACATATGCACATGCTCAGGAGTGAAATGCATGCCCCCAATTATATAATTATATAAATATAATGTAAATAATAAAATTTTATAGAAATATTAAATTTATTGTTGAGTATAAATGTGAGACAACACATTTGGAAATATGTAGAACCCACATAATAAGAAAAATGAAAAAAATAGAAACATGCAAACCTTTAATAAAATACTAAGCAAGTTGAGGAAGAGAATCTCACTGAGAATACAGTTGCATAAAATAATACCACTTTCATATACTTTGCTTTATATTAGAATTACATTTTGAGTACCTTAAAGATCATTTAAATCCCAGCTCCAAATACTCTGACTCACTAAATTTAGAAGGGGCCAGAACACTTTTAGTTTATAATATTGCTCATTAATGTTGATATGCAGCTAATCTTGAAATTCATTTAACTCCTTTGATATTAGGAATTAACATTATGCAACATGAATTTTTGTGTTGTAAAAATGTAAAATAGAAATAGTTATTTTTCATGAAAGATTGATTCTTATGGTTATTGTTACAGCATCAGATATTCATGGACTATGTAGACTGTATGGGTTCTACAGCAGAAAAAAAAACCAGAAATATACACACTTGACTAAATCACATAATTTGAGAAAAAAATATCTTTTAAACCAATAGGAAGAATTAACGCCTAGGGTGAAGTCTGATGAACAGTAATCACAAAATGGAACATATCATTAAAAGTAAGTGTGGAAAGCAGAAAAATAGCCCTTTCCCTGTCAAATGTCAAGGTACTAATCTCTGGCTTTATGAATATATTACATGACATGATAAAAGAACATTAATATTGCTGATTGAACTAAGGTTGCTAATCAACTGATTTTATGATCTAAAGGTTATTCTCTACTAGCCAGGTAGACGCAATGAAAGCACAAGAGTCAATAAAAATGAAAGAGGGGGGCAGAAAAGTTGGTCAGAGTGGTGCAATATGAAAAAGACTTGCTGTTGCTGATACTGGATATAGAGAAATGAAGTCATGAGCCACAGAATGTAACTTCCTCTAGAAGCTTTTAAAAACAGAGAAATGTGCTCTCTCCTAGAGTCTCCACAAATGCAGCCTTGCAGATACCTTGATTTTAGCCCAGTGAAACACATTTGAGGTTTCTAAATAACAGAGTTGTAAAATAATAAATTCATATCATTTTATACCACTAAATTTCCAATCATTTGTTATAACAACAATAGAAAATGAAAACATTACGTAATCAGAATCCTAATGTGAGAATAAGGGAGATGAAACTTGTCAAAGCATAGAAAGCATTGTGAGGAAAAGTGAGATAAGTCTAGAAATGTGTGCAATCCAGGCACTAAAGATGGACTCTTTCTTCCAAGGTAGAGATAATTCAAGTTTTTCAAAATTGTACAAATGTTACTTGAAACTTTTTCCTTCTCATTTTCTGTTCTGTCAATACATTTCCTTTCCCTTTGTCCACCCCCCCTCTTATTGACCTTTCTCCTTCCTTTTTCTCTTATTCTGTTCACAATGGAAACTTTAATTGGCTAAATTAATGTTACATGTAACTTATCTCAAAAAGAGTATCCTAGAGTACCCAGATAATTCTGGTCAGTAGAAAGAATGTTCCTATTGAAAAATGGCCAAATTAGCATTCAACTGTATACATTAATCTATGTGAGTTTAGTCAGTGAAATTTACTTTTTTTTCATTTTAATAAATGTTCCTTACTTCTTTTCAAGTGGAATTTTACTGAATTCCACAAAGCAGAGGTACAATCATTTTTATTTCTTAACACATGAAATTCTGTACAAAATATTAATCAATTTTAAATACATATACTTCTCACTAATCACTAGGATAGTGATCATCAATTTACAAAATAACTTAAATGATGCATTAAGTGATGCATTAAATCTTACTACACATACTCCCCAAATATTCTTTTTTACCTCTTTTAGTCTATTCAGTACATGTACTTAGTCTGCTTAATTTTTCATTACTTTCTCACAGTTCTTTCTATTATCATATGGGTATTTGTTAGCTTTATAATAGTATAGTAGTATCTATAGAGGCAAGGCACAATTAAACTTTTTGGTATCTCCCAACATGTAGTGACAAGGGCCCAGTTTTCTTTTAAGTAAATGTTATTTTTATGAAAAAAAAATTCCATTAGCTTACATGGTGCATCAAGTATCCCACTGACCCTGGTTGGCAGCAGGTCAACAGAATTATATTATATAGAAAAAGTTTTAGCTAAACTATGATTTTATCATTATTTGCTAGAAATAAATTGAAAATGCTTTTTTTGCTTCAAGCTCTTCTTTGATTTGACTTTAGTATTTTACTCCTTATTTTTGTTATTATAATTAATAACAAATGTTACCATTGCATGATGATGAGAAACAGGAATTGCTTTTTATTTGTATAAAATAGAATCAGTTTGACATTTTACATTTTGATATTAGTCAGTCCAAAATCCTCTCTAGTTACATGTTAGAATATGTGCTTACTATTAGACATAATAATTTGTTTTATGTTTCCTCATCCTTATTTTTCCACCTAGTGGAGTGACCGCTGAAATGCAAAATGATCAAAAAATATCAAAATCCAAGGAGAAAATCAATGAAGACACTTGTCTACTTCTCTGATTCTCTACTTTTCATTATTGTTTCCCAAGAATAACACTTTGCTTTTTCTTTTTAGCTTTGCAGCCTGCTTCAGCAAAATTGAGTTCCTTCACTCATAAATTTTCGCAAACATTCTATCACTCCTTTCTTATTTTTCATTCCAAGAGGCGATAAATGCTTTTTTTGAGAATCTATACTACTTCAACTCTTTAAATACTGTTTTCTATCAATGCTAAATAAGTTTAGATGTGGTCAACTCCACTTCCTGCTCCTATAGTTTGAGAGATATGATGTTCATTGGATCAAATAAAAACAACTGTCACATTATTTGCTACTAGGGTATAAAGATATAACTATGTTTATAACAAATCAACTTCTGTACTTGAAGGGTATTATTACTCATTATATTTTTTACTTGTTCATTCATTCAACCTACATATATTGAAAGTCAACTAATTTCCAAGTCCCTAATTTGAAGTATTATTTTCTATCCTTCAGTATGAAAGGAGAATTTTTCCCTCTCCTTTTGACTGCTTAAATTAACTTATTTTTAGTCACATATGCAGAAAAATTTAAATTTGTTACATACTTCTTTTACTAAAAACAAACATTTATTTGTCTTTGTTTGCTGTTTTGTAGATATGCCCAGAGGCAGTGAGTACATTTTTGTAAAGGAAAAGTAAATCTGTGGGATGTTGATAACAGACAATACTATTGCCAACTCTTCCATGAGCATCTGGTAGGAGGGATGGTTTATCTTTAACTCTAAGCATTTCCTAAAGTTCATTTGGTTAGAAATGAAACTACAACTATAAGTATTTCTATCTGAGAACTTGTATTTTTGGATATTAGATGGACTGTCATGACATTAAATTGTTTTAACAAAGTATTTTTTTTATTCCAAAACACATTATGTCAATCAAAGATATAAAAGATGGGTCTTAGAGAATGATGTGCAAAATTACTATTTACTATTTTAAAATATGTCTGAAATATTGAGTTCATCCAATCCTGGATAAACATTGGATAAAATATGCAGTGGTTTTTTTAGTTTTATAAAAATCTCAAACATTTCTAACAAGATATCTTGAATTTTTAATTAAATACAGCTTATTTGATTTATAATGAACAAATCCTAATATATTTGACTTTCAGATTTATCAATAATAATAAGGCTATATTATTAATCAATAATATAAGGGAAATATAAAGTTATGAAATGTTACATGTGATGAGACTGAATCTTAATGCCATCTATTTACTTATTCTTTTATGTTTTTATTTATTTATGCTAAAGTATCTTAAACTATTGTTTAATTAATTTTTGTTTTAATAACTTCATTACATTGGAAGAGGCTCTTTATAAATCATTATAGAATTATCTACTACTTAAAGCAGTACAAAACTTAACAAGGCAGACTTTAAACAGAGCACATGTACCATGTCCTAGTCACTTACAATACAATCTCTGGGAATATGTGCGATCTGTGAAAAATGAATACTCTCTTCCCTAAATTGTGCTTTAAGAACCATTCCCAAGAGGATCCCATATATCTCAGTTAACCACAGCTCAGCTTCTGACAAGATTCAGAGTATCTGAGGCCAAGTAAGAAGACTTAGAGAGTTCTCTACAACCTAGATTATAAAGAAGAAAATGTGATATCAAGAACACTGGAAATTCTCAATTTAATTATATATATTTTCATCTAGTTGTTGAGAAATAGAAATTTTGATTTTTAATTTACAGAATTAAAAATGGAACAGTAATCTGCCAAGATTCTGTGGGTACTTTTAAGGGACTGGAACAATATGTTTATCAAAACGAGAGCATAAGAGCAGATATTAACAAAAGATTAATTTTGAAATTTGGAAACCAATTTTCAATACAGTTCCAAGGGACTTAATTTTTATGGAAAATGACTCTCCTGATTCCCACTGTAAACATATTATATGATAGCTTGAGTGAAGAGAGAATAATTAGGAAGATTTAGTGGTAAAAACAGTAGACCAGTGAATGATAAACAATAGCAAAAAATGACTTTTACTCAATATATACCTAACTAATTTACTTTTTCAGTATGTCCTTAAGATCAAAAATTGCAATGATACCGATTCCATTCTATGGTAATATTCAAATACCCCTTCTCTCAGTTATAAGGAACTAGGCAAATTATTTGTGCATATTATATATTATCAATTTGTCTGCCTGTTAAAAGCAGTTTGTGAGAATCTTTAAAATATTTTTATATTTTCCCAGCAATATAGTTTTATGTAGAATCCCAGAAGTGGCAGCTTGGTACCAATACCATGGACAGCCATTCTTATTGTTTCAAATTGCAGAAAATACTGTAAGGGCTAGCAATAATATCACCCTTCATGTGTGGTCAACTTTAGTTTTCTTATCCGCCTTCAACAAATTCCTCATTTAAGCTCATCTGCAATTTTTGAATTATTAAAATCTGGTGAACTGGAAAATATCCCAGTTAATGTGAATCCACTATACTCAGGAAAGCTTATGTTCGGATTTATTTGTGACTTTGTCATGAACATACCATAACTGTCATCCTCCCATCTTTTATTTGTAAAATTTCAATAATTGTCATAAAATTAGAAAGTAGTAACATCCTTTTATATCACAATTTTATTATAACATTTTCAAACAAACGTAAAGGTTGAAAGAAAAATCGGTAAATTTCCAAGAACAGACTAACCAGATTTTATAATTTCAATATTTTACTGTATTTCCTTTACTATATTTCTCTTTGTTCTTTTACCCATCTAATTCACCTTGTTTTTTCACCTCATTCACCTTGGTTTTTCTCAAGGAGCACAAATAAGTGCAGATATCAGTATACTTTACCCCTAAGCATTTCAGCATATACATCATCGGTAGTTTATGAAAATGTGTTCCTTTATATAGACCCTATAAAAAGGGTTCCTCGATTCAATTCTATTCCTCGATTCAATGCTATTCAAAAAATATTGTTTTTTTACTTGTCTTTTACAGACATTTTTTTCCTCCCTTCAGAATGTTCTAAAATCTTTACAGTATTTAAAGGTAATTCTTAATGATTTTCTATATAACATTTATATACAATTGATTCCCAGTTCACATTTGGATTCACGCTTTTTTCAGACTGTCTTAGAAACTTCAAATAAAGGATAGGCCATTACACTTTAAAGTCTGTCTAGTGGCATTCTCTGTGAAAATTCCCTTCTCAATTGTTGTTTACTTTGAACTCCACACTGGGAATAAGAACAGTGTGCAAAAAGAACCAAAGTAAACAGAACTTTCCATCCTCTCTCCATAACGTAGCTACTTACACCTTCAAAGGGGAAGGGAGGTTTATTTTTTGATTTGTATATATCTCTTGTTAAAATTGGAGTAACTCTTTTATGTAAAACAAGAAGAGAAATTGAAACTCATATGTGTCCAATAAATGCTTGATTTATTGTCATATTGAAATAGCTATTTATATTTTCCAAGTGTCACAAATGTATTACATTTAATGAATGGATTTAGCTTATTTGGAAATATACTTTTTATGTTTGTAATGTGATAGTTTTGCTTCTGACTTTTGCAGAGACAAGTTTATTATGAGTGACATAAATTAGACCTTACGAGTGTATAATTGCATTGAATACTGGAATGATGCATGACCAATAAATAAGTTATTTATGATAATAAAATATAAATATTATAATAATATTACTATGATATTCATTTATAAAATTCATTTATAAAATTACAGATTTTATAATTTAATAGAACATGCTTAATTTCATCCTTAGTGCATTATATAAAATAGGATCAAAAGGTTATTCTGTTTCTGGGCCTCCCTGGTGATGCAAGGGTTAAGCATCAGCACTATAAAGCTATCCACAGCCACTGCAGCACAAGTTGGATCCTCAACTAGGGAGCTAACCCACATGGCACAGCAGACCTCACCTGTCTCGCCCAATGCTCCCTCAGCATGTATTTCAGTAGGTCTGCCTGTTCTGCTTCATATTCTGTCTCTGGTGAATCCTCTCACCACCACACCCCCAACCCCCAACTCCTCTGGCCTACACTTGAGCTCTTGTATGCATAAATAAATAAATCTTTAAAAAAAAAGTCCATTCTGTTTTCTTAAGGCAAAAGGCATGTTATACTGTTCAAGTAATCTGTCATTCGCTGCAAATATAAAAATTGATGCAATTTTAAGTTGTTTCAAGCTAAAGTTTCATTTAGTGTGAAATATTAACCAAAAATTGCAAATGGATGAGAATATTTATTTCACACCTCAAAAATGTCATTTAATAAGTTCTAAAAACTGACAGGAATATAGTTAAATACATGTAGACACATAGAGAAAATGCTTTTATTATTTTTCATTATATTGAATTGCTTTTATTTACAATGTACAGAAATCAGATTAGAATTAAGAATGTAAGTCTAGTAAAAATCCTACAAAAATGATTATATATAATTCCAGCATTATATATTAATTGCTTAAAAGCAATTGTTGTTTACTTTGTTTAATTGCTTAAAAGCAATATCACTAGCAATTAATATCAATTTCTTGTTTTGCATAAAACATGCAATAGTATTAACTGCCTCCTGTTGGCCAAAATCAAATTCTATAAGAAAAGATGATTAATACAGTAAAAAATAAAAGCCTAGCCATGAACAACAGGTTTAAAAAAAAGGTTTTCTGGTTAATGTGAAAGGAGCAGTATCTTTAATAAAACAACCCCCTACACAGTGGGCTGCACAGGAACCAGGTGAGACCTGGGTCTCACCTGCCATAGAAGAAGGAACTTTCTATTACTTAAGTTGAATTTGAAAAGATATAAATGCTCAGGCCACAGCAGTATGCAAGCAGTACAGAAGGGGTTCAGATAATTGTAAGCAATTTTAAAGAGGATGTGGACAGAAGCCTGTCCACTAGCTCAGGGCAACAAGCATCTCCTATGGCTATGAAAACTTTCCGTTCTCATCGTTCTTCATGAGGAAATGTAATTAGATTTGATGCAGAAAAACATGAGTTATACCATTTATTTGATGCCTTGGTATTTTGCAAACCTGGTTCATCTCATGGAGGGATTGGTGGGCACTTGTTTACATGAAGGTTGGTTTCATTGAAGAACATTAATAAATTTTTGGGTCCCCTAAACCTCAAATGTTTATGGCCACATACCTCAAAATGAAAGACCTTCATTCTCCAGAGGGAGAGAAATTGAGGGCTCTGTGTTTACCAAACGACTAAGAGGCTTTACAGTAGTTTCATACCAACTGAAAGGACTTCCTCTTAAACATGGGCTTTATACAATGAAGTTTTTCTACAGAATATCTCATGGCCAGTATAGAACCAGTTATGGACATTACCCAAAATATATAAATACATAGAGCTCATCATACAGAAACTTCATACAGGACAATGAAAACACCACTTGCTGTTCTGGAAACAAAAGAGACATATTTCACATTTGTATTTCTCCCCAACCTCTCTTTGGAGAGGTGTGCTCTTTCTATGGCCTTTAGCTACCTTTATTCTCCTTAACTCTAGCGACCCCTAAGTCTGATTCCACAGACTTCAGAAACTCCCTTCATCTCAATCTACCCAGGGATATTTACTGACAAGTTTTAAGAAATTTGATCTGACTTTGAGACAGTAAGTTAGGTTATTTTCTAAGACTTTGTTCTTTAAGGTATCTGCTTGGCCACAGAGCTATTATCTTCCCCACAAAGCTATTATCTTCCAAGCTTTGTTTTGTGTGGCCTCACAGAGTTTGCCTCCTATCAGCTAGAACCTCTAGAAGGTTTCCTGATCCTTACGATTGTGGTGCTCTTGGTCAAAGCTTTCTCAAATCTGGTCTGTTCCTTCTTCCACATTCCTGCTTTCTGTGGTTTAGATATGGCTTTGAAAGGTTTACAGAACTTGTTTCTACTGAGCCCAGCTTCAGGTAACAGCCAGGAATGATGATTTTCTGGGATAAATGTCTATCACAGGTAAGGAGATTGCTAATACAGGGTTGAGGAAGCCAACCTTTGTTATAAATTTTATTAATACATTTAAAGTGGAATATTCATCCACAATTCTATTGACACTAGAATATCAGAATTGCAGTAATGTAGTGATCGTAGCACTTCCTGGAGAAAATTTTCCAATATACTGCCCCTCTTCTGCTGCCTAGAAAATAGACTAGGTACTATCTTGTGAAATTTTTGTGGTTTATAAAGTCTTCTGGATTTCCTAACATTATTGTTAATCATAGAAAAATCGACCTATGTTGATATCGCTCTGTTATGAGTTCTAACAAAATGTTGTTAGAACTCAATAAATATCTACCCCCTCCCCCTTAACTTTATACTGCAGAGAAAAGAGTTCCAACTTAGCCACTTTTAGTGAGCTGGGCACAGAGTGCCCACTTTTGGAAAAGACTGACTGTGTGAAAGAGATTCCATAAAGTGCTTTTAAGAGGGGAGAACACGGTGCATTTTATTTTGCATAGTATTTTATCTTAAGGAAATTAAAAATATTTTTCATACCCTAATTTTTTCAAAATTCCATTTTGTTTTATTATCTATATATTTTCTAGTTCTGTGTTATAAGATTATGTAATGGATCAAATAAGTACTGGAGACAAATAAATGAATATAATAAATATATTCCAGAATTAGCCTACATTGGACAATTACTTGTTACTCTCTTCCATTAAACATTGCAAAGACTGTACAGTTGTCATCCAGGAACTTGCAAAGTGAAGAAAATACTTATATACAATTTTTTTTATTTCAGGCAAGACTTAATCTTATGTTTTCTGCATTATATCAATGCCACTCTGAGAATTATTAAGACTCCACATTTTATATATTATCTAAAAATAATACTTAGAAAAATTTGATTAATGACTGCTATTTCCATATAATGGTAAAAAAGTAAAATAATATCAATCTCACTTGCCCACCTGCCTAACATATGGGAACATATGGAAATCTAAATCAAATTATAAGTGGTAATCCTCATTATGCATATTTTTTAATCTCCAACAGAGCATTCCTCAGGGGGAAATCCATAGTAAATAAGCCAATTTCAACCATTAGTTTCACAGACTTTCTTAAAAGTGCCGATATACTCTATCCCCTCTTTAGCTCAAAAACATTCTGATTTCAATTCAAGGTTGAGCTGTAAAATCCATATTAGTTTCAGTCTGTAAAGAAATTTCTATTTCTGTTCATTTCAAAGTTGACACTAGGAATATTTGTTCCATATTCTCTTATTTTCAACCTGTAGTTGACACAAAGATGATAGGGTGCAGGCAGGTTAACAAAGAGGGAAGCAGCTGATTATAAAAACAACCCAAAATGGTAATTTTCACGAACATAATTGACCCTTTGTTGGTGAATTTGTGTTGTGAATATGAGTAGCAGTTTGGGGAACAAGACAAACTGAAGAAACATGTTCTTCTGGATGGGAATAGCATGAATTAATTATACAGTCTGGTAATGTTGATTCAGTGTTGTTACATGAAAGTCAGAAACCTAACTTTTTAAAGAGATATTATGAGAAATTTTCCTATTTTTAATTATAAGTGACAGATTCCATTTAAAAATAGAAGGGAAAAAGCCCACAACACATGCCAGTGGTCAATTAAAACTCATCAACCTGATCCATAAAATTTGAGGCCCAGCAGTATTCAACTTGTTCAAATTAACTCAAAAATTATTTTTCTTATTTTTCCCCAAAGTCCTACTTCTGGCTACAGCTATTATTCTGAGGAATGAGGTTTGGTTAGTTACTGTATTTCTTGCGATGCTTATTACAAAGACACTTGAGTAGTCCCAATGAACAATTCTCTAGAGCAATCATCAAATTAATCAAATTGTAGTCAGAGATTCTTAACCCACTTACTGAAGTATGGGGAAACTCCTGGAGTCTCCACCCAAGCTGCTGCCCTCTCCTTTTCCTGAAATCTTGGGGTCTGCGTTTCTTCTTTCACAATGATCTTGAGTAGCAGCAATTTTTTTGCCTTGATATATTAGCCAAGTGCAAGGAAGAAGCCAGGCACTTGACAGGTAGGTGATTTTGCCTTAAAAATTTATATAACTTTATTGGAAATACTGTCCCACAGAGTAAATAGCAAAATCATTTAAGCCCTTCAATAAGTTTCTTTGACCTTATATCGCTTGATAGTATTTTGTTTGCTGTGGATTTTGTTCTGAGAGTTATATTCTCTTCATTCATATAGGTTCCTCCTATCTAGAAATACAACTCATGAAGGTCATTTGGGTGGGCTTTACAAATTATTTACTGGTTTATTTGAAGTCTTTCTTGATAGGACTAGAAAATATTATACAAAATATAAAAATCTCCTCTGCACTATTTAGAAACATGAATATTTTATACTTTGGAAGAACATTTCTAAATTCAGACTGCATTTCTGACTTGGTCAAGTGACTCTCATTCAATAACATTTGCACAAGTTTATTTACATCAAGTAATTCAGTACATAGCATGAAATTTCTTATGTTTGCAGATATTGCAGATGTAAAAGTAACTTTAATTTTCCAGTTGCCAAGCAGTCTCAAACACACTGCCCAAACCATCAATTATATTGTTAGATAAAATGTGTCTTAAAAATCTAAAAATTGATGATAGAACTTTTACTGGGCCTTGTTGCTTTTTTTCTTTTTGATTTGCAGAATTTACTGTGGAATATATATCTATGTTGCTGGAATACTGCCCTCATGGCTAAAAAATCACATACCCACATGGAATAAAATTTTATACCACTCGTCTTAATATGGCATAGTCTCACAAAATGAATCCACTACTCATTTGATTCCAAAGCATGGTGTGATTTTAAGGCCTTACATCCTATGATGAGACTAGGTGATCAGATTGTTAGTCAGAGAATCAACAGGCGAACCATGCTCTCCAGCTATCTTCCTGAACATATGTCTCTCAGAGGGAACATTTTTTCTGAGGTCTAAAATGCTCTGTTAGTTTCTGAATGGCTGTATTAAAAGCTCTATTATCTCCTGTTCCTTTACGCATGGAAAACATATCCTGGAGGTCAGGCCCCCTGAAGGGTGACTTTTTGTAAGACAATGGCAGAATTAAATGCAGTTACAACAGTTTTCAACATCTCCATTCACTTATATCATATTTGAACAACCCTTAATAATATCTTGAACCAAAAGTAGTTGAATCCACAGAAAGATTAAAAAGTCGTTTAAAATTACATGTAGTAACTGATATAGACAAATTCACATGATTCTCCTCAAAGTAATATGAAGTATCTGCTTCAGATAAGTTTGTGCAATACCATTCTTCATGACACTATACTTAAATCACTTTTATTAACATGCTTCTAAATGGAATATAATATTACTCCTCATCTCAAAATTTTTGTGAATACTGTATTATATACATTTTCTTGTACCCCAATAAGATGCAGTGAATGTAGCAGCACAGTTTTTATTATTGTACAATTGCAAAAAAAAAAAAAAAGGGCATTCAGGTTATAGTTGAATTCACATTTTTCAGTGCTAATTTGTGAAGATATTACTCATCTTTACCAGAGAATGGAAACATAAAAGAGGGATGATTCAAACCAAAACAGAGCTAAGATTTATCTTGCAGAAATTTTACCAATCTCCTGATTACAAAGAATAAGAAGTTAAAACCAGAACTACAAGTAAGGTTGTGTGTTATACACACTACATATTTATGCTCATATTCTTTGAGGGAGGGGATCAAATGGACTCTGTGTTGATTGGTTCTCTCCTCCAGGACTGAAGGATGTACTCACCCACTTTCCAGAGAGCTACTAATTGCCTTGCTCAAGGTCATGCTTTCTTCCCAAGGGCTGCTGCAGCCATTGACTGGCAGACACATAAGAATGCCAAGGCTTTGTCCTATCAGGAATATAACCTTCTTCTCTGAGTCTTTCCAAAGATGCTCATATGGAATGCCACCTGACAAAGAAGCAAGCAAAAGCGCTTAGTAACACTTGCTGAATGAGGTAATTAAACATAAACTGCCTAATGGGCTCTGAATTATTTTCATTTTGACTTCCTCTAAAATGTCATCAAAGGTTTCAGATGCATAATATGTTACGATATGACAGGATTAATTTTAAGAAATACACATATGCACTCCTTTCTTTTGAATATTTAGTTAAAAAATCATGTATCCCCTGTCATAGTTAAGTGGGTAAGTGTGAGACTTCAATCACACCCAAGAATAAAACAACTAGGCATAAAAACGTGGTCAATTCTCTGTCTCTAATTACAATTAGAACTTAAGACCAGGTATACTTAATTTAAAAAGAGAGATTCTGCATGCAGGTGATTCCAGATTTGAAGTCAGTATATCTCAATGCCTATTTATTTTCTGTAGTACTATTTTGAAGGTTTTGAAATGGTCATCAACTTTGATTAATTGCTTTAACTTTGTGAAATTAAAGTATGTCTTTTTTTAATGAAATAGTATACATTTGAGGTTCATCATTTATTTTGTAAAATTTTTGATGTTTCATAAAACTTCCTGTTCTGGAGTGAAATTTTCCTGAAAATAAAAGATGAACCTTCAGGTATAACATCTGTTACCATGAATATAATAACATTCTCATTCAGCAGGAACAGCTGTAGCAACTGCAAGATCTCTCTGGAGAAAACTACCCTGGGAAATGAAAAAGCCCTGTAGAATTAGTATGGGCTAACGTTGAGCAGAAATGTTAAGCTGTTCAATAAGTTTGTGTATACATGCAAAAGCAGAGTTTTATTTAACTTCTTGACATTTATGGATGTCTTGAAGTAAAAACCTTTCTGATTAGACATTAAAATAATATACGGGGAATTTTATATTAATGATATGTGTACACATCTGCATGGCTTTTTAATAGTGTCCTTACATTGTACAACATCATTCCACAAACTTCTTCATATCATATTTTTAATACTGAGAGAAAAACATTTATCACTACAAGTTTCCATTTATAATAACACAAAACACAAAGTGTAAACTTTGTATCTGTGGGAACATAGAAAAATGACTGGATTGTGTATTGTAGAGTCTGTTGGAACTTTAATGTCTTATAGGCTAGGGTAGAGACTGCTAATATTTCTGGATATCAAATTCTTCTTTCCTTCTAGATACATAAGGAGATTGCATTTCCATGCTCTCTAGTAGCTAGATAGTGACACGTGACTATTTCTAGTTAATGTGCTTTGAGCAGAAATAACATCATTTCCAGGACAAAGCATTTAATTGACAGTTTGAGACAACGTAGTGCTCCTTTCCTGCTGCACTGACCAAGGATGCCACCTATTGTAGACAGTAGAGCAGAAAGTTGGTGGAACATCTATCAAGCTAGAAGTCTGAGTAGTTACATGGAAGGTAAAGGTCCTAAGATGACATTCAGACCCACAAAATTTTTGACAATTGAGAAATAAACCTTTGTAGTGTTAACTTAGTGACATTTTGTGATTGCGTATAACTATGTTATGATCCATCCTATCCTGATTTTTGAATGTAGCTGAAACATATTAGTCGGGAGCTTAGTTAAATCTCACAAGAATATATTTTAACTGTATCATTTTTAAAATATTCATGATTTAAAAGACAACCCAAAAAACATACTTCCTAAGAATGGGATAGTTTCATTTGAAAACATCAAATTATTATAGTGTCTGTTACTAGATCAAGTTATATCTTTTTTTTTTTTAAGATTTATTTATTCATGCATATAAGAACTGGGCTACAGGCCAGAGGCACAGGAGGGTGAGAGGATTCACCAGAGATAGAATGGGGAACAGAACAGGTGGACTGACTGAAAAACACTGCTGAGGGGAGCAGTGGGCGAGAAAAGAGAGGTCTGCCGTGCCATGTGGGTATCTCCCTGGCCTGCCTGGAATCGAACTGGCGCTGCAGAGGCTGCAGACAGCTTCACAGCACTGTGCTCAATGTGCTGCACTACTGGGGAGGCCCAAGTTATATCTTAATCATTGTTACCTCTATCAAACTATATACTTATATCTTATGACAAAAATTAAATTTATATCATGAAATTTTTTTTTCATTTTAGCTCTTCTCTTTGAAATTATAAATATCTATACTTTCCTACAATTATCTACAACTTTTCCTACATTTCCTACAATGATATTTTTGGTTTATTTGCTACTATTTATCAAGTTTATTCTGTTAATACTGCCAATTAACATATTCCAATCCTGTCATTATTCCAGCGTTCTTAATTTTGTATTTTATAAGTTCTTTAGGGAAATAGCTAAATAAAACATTATCAAATTCTATATATAATCATGTCAAGCAGGTATCATGACCTTTTTTACCCTCTTTCCTATGTTCTGTTTTTAATATTTTCTCAGTCAGATTCAAGTACATTTTCTTGCTAATTTTATTCCCAGAAGATAGATTCTTTTAGCTGATTCTCTGTTTTTTTTTCTTTTCAAACTTTTAAATTACTGTATCATTCATATTTTATATGTTGGAAATTCTAGTTATATTTTTGCTTACAAAAGGAAACAAATAACAGAAACTCAGTTTAGCTGAAAGAGTTGCTTTGATTCCCCTACCCCCCTTAAAGATGAGATAATTAATGAGACAGAAATGAAAGCCATATATTTAAAAATAAAAGTTAAAAAAAAAGACTGATCTAGTCACATGACATAGACATAATGATGTATTTTTTAAAGTACAAATTGGGAGTCATGATCTGAAGACTGATTTTATGACTAGTGATGTTTATATAAAATACATTAAAATAACATAAAACCATAATAAACAATATAAATTTAGCAAGCTACCTTAAATATAAAAAGTAAAGTAACATGTAACTAGGATTATCACAGAATGCACAGTGTTTATTCTAACAATATATAAGACATAATTCAGACATATAATATAGCAAACGATCATTAAATATAGGTAATACATGCCATAATTACCTATGTATAATATGCTTAAAGTGCAGAAATGATAAACCACAGTCATGGTAGAATGAGATAATACAAATGAATATGTTTTGAGACCTGAGGTAGCAATCATAGTTAAATAGAACCTTTATTGTTGGATTAGAGTCATATGATTAACACTGAATTACCTAAGCTATTTTCAAACACATAAGCCTACTAAGATTCAAGACATGATTTTGGTAATGTTAGATGATATTTGGCATGAGTTTCAAAGAATATCTGAAATTTATCTGCCAATGCTGTTTTTTCCTATGTGATTTCCTATTCAAGAAGGATCCATCACATAATGGAGGAAAATACCATCTCTTATTAAATAGACCAGTACCTGATACTCAAATGCAAGGTTCTAGTAAGGCTGGATTTCAGCAAATTTGAAGGGTTAGCCAAAAAAAAAGGGAAACCTCATTTTTTGTTCTTAAGTCTTTTGGATGATTGGACATGACCTACCCACATTGATGAGGGCAATCTCCTTTACCTAGTTCCCTAGTTTAGCATTAATCACATCTACAAAATATCTTAATGGTAAGACAGATTAGTGTTATAGTAAATAACTGTATACTATAACCTAGCCACATTGACACATAAAACTAACCATCATCTCTCTGTAACATAAAATAAAAATCTTTGTAACTTATCACAGATTGGTTAGAAACAAGCTATAAGGACACGAAACAATCTTCCTTTAGTCTAACAAAGTGTGTTAAGAAAGTAGGGGTCAATATGGTTAAATTTTTCCTGGGGTTGGACCTAAAGCAGGGAACAGAGAGTTTCAAAGGCAACTATAAAAACAAATACTTTTTTTCCCCATGAATAGTATCTTATCCTACCTATTCACAAACATGACACTACTTAAGTTTTGCAAATTGATCAAGGAGATATCAGCTATCCTGTCTCACAGGGGAAAATAAACCAGGATGGAGTGGGCAGAGGATGACTGGGAGAAAGCTTTACTTTCTTTCCAAAAGCCCTTGACTAAATCCATTTAAAAAATGGTAGCTTTTGGGTCTCCCTGGTGGTGTAGTGGTTGAGCACTGGGCTGCGAAGATGACCACAGCCTCTGCAACGCCGGTTCAATCCCCGGCCACAGGCAAGGGTCCCACATGGCGCGCAGACCTCTCCTGCCACACCCACTGCTCCCCTCAGCAGTGTGCTTCGTCAGTCTGCCTGTTCTGCTCCCCGCTCTGGCTCTGATGAATTCTCTCACCCTCCCGCGCTTCTGACGGTACCCAGTGCTTGTATAAATAAATAAATAAAATATATCAAATAAACAAACAAACAAATAAATAAATAAATAAATAAATAAATAATGGTAGCTCTGGTAGATCCTTCTAAGCATGATAGAAATTTCCTAGTGAGGAAGTGCTAGATAGCTAACAACACTGGGGGGCGATTCTCAAATAATGATGGGGGCAGAGGTTGATGGATAACACCTCAGGTGCCTTACCTCTGTGTGGGACAAATGTGTGGTATATTCTACCCATTCTGCAGTGGGACTGAGCCCAGCAGCCTAGAGAAAGAATTCACTCATTATACACTCTGTAGTGGTTTCCTTTCTGTTTGTGTCACATCCCCACTGGTATTTCCCAGGATTATCTCTCAAATAAACCACTAGCAAAGGAATTCTTGACTCACTGCTTTGGGGATAGGGCATGACGGGATCACAAATTAATACAAACACATATGAAATTCTTCACATCAGCTATATGAAAAAAATTTGAGTAAAGTTGCAATAAAAAGTTGTTACCCTCTATAATTCATCATAATCCAATTTTATATCATGAAATATACTATTTTTCTTGTTACTATGCTGAAAAACTACAGTTCTAGCTATTGAACTTTGAAAATAGCTGACCTAGAAAAAATTGTGTTTTATTCATAATCCTTAACTGTTACAAATATAAATTTATTTACTAAAGATACATGTACTTTTTCTATTTATTTACACATTTTTTTGAAAATTTACATTGCTTCTGTATTGATAGACTTATTTATATTTAATGTTCCCCCAGAAGTCTTCCTAGGCAAGACACAACATGCAGAAGTCTTACAATTAAAATACCAATGTATCTGTATAAATATATTTCCTGCCTTGTCTCCCTATGGCGCTATAGTTTACCCTCCTCTCCCATAAGTCATCCCATTTCTCACCCATGATTTGAACTCCAGCAATTCTAAAGTCATTTTCTTGACTTTATGTACCCTCTAATACCCAAGCCTGCTCTTGCTATCCCTTTTCTTAAAACATCCTGTCAACCTGTCTGGTGGTTTTTATTTCACATTTTAAGCACAATTTTCAACATAATTTCCTTAAGCAATTATTTCTTTATAGTTATCGGACTATATTAGGTGTCTCTCTTATGTGTAGCTTGTTACTTGGTTTTTATTTTGTTGGTTATAAATCCTTGGTGAAAAACTTTTCTTGTAATCTCTGTATTTTACTTAGCATGCCATTATGTACTATTGTTATGGAAAATACACCTGCATTTCTAGGCTATATTCTTAAGGATTAGTCTTGTTGTTTGATTGACCTACTATTGTGTCTAGCAATCACA
Source organism: Talpa occidentalis (assembly GCF_014898055.3). Taxonomy (NCBI): domain Eukaryota; kingdom Metazoa; phylum Chordata; class Mammalia; order Eulipotyphla; family Talpidae; genus Talpa; species Talpa occidentalis. Next base: position 81,045,981 of record NW_023602073.1, on the reverse strand, counting down.
GTGTCTAGCACTGTTGCAAGATTTAGTAGGCATTTATGAAGTATTTGTTGAAAAAGTAAATGAACAAATGAATAAATGAAATAATACCAAAGAAAGTGACTTAATGTCTATCATGAACCATATATAATGTTAACATCTTTCTTAATAATGGAAAGACTGATAGTTATTGCATATTTAAAGCACTGACATATTGGTTCCCAAATAAACAAAGCCAAAAAACAGCTCATAAATTTTCAACTTGGGTATTTTACTTGCGAAAATAACAATGCAACCTCTATATGCCAACTCAGTATCATTTTGACTCCAAAATGATTGTTCTTCATATTGTTGTGTATACACAAGGGAAACCCTTATTCCTTCTGTAAAGATATTTTTAATAAGTGTTTGAAATTTTATTAAATAATAAGCTCAGAAATACAATTTTCTGTCAAAGGAAATCACTACTGTTTAGAATATATAATCTATAAGAGAATATTCCATTTAATAAGCATTTAACTTCAAATGCTATAGATGGCACACATATTTATGTGCACTATTCAAGACAAAATATGTTTTCTCTGTATTTGTGGCCTTGGATATTCAATAACAGATAATTATATCTTGTCACAAATATGCTCCTAGGTTCTACATGAAGATGTGAAAACACAATTCAATGGGCTATAAGTACTCTGATGATCACCGCAGCACTGTTTACGATTGCAAAGCTATGGGAGAAACATAAGTGTTCGACAACAGATGAGTAGATTAAGAAGATGAGGTATATATACACAACGGAATATTACTCAGCTATAGAAAGAGATGAAATCTTGCTGTTTGTGACAACACAAAAGGATTGGAGGGGGTGATACTAAGTGAAATATTTCAGAAGGAAAAAGATTAATGCCAGATGATTTCATTCATATGGGAAATATAAAGAAACAAAACAAAGGAACAGATGAAAACTAAACCAAAACAAACCCTAGAAACTAGAATGAAGAATCAAGATAACCAGAGTGGAAGTAAAGGGGAGGATGGGGAGCAAGGTGGGGAGAGAGCCCCATGGTCTGGCTCGAAGTCTGTGGGTGCCTTGTTGGTACATGTGTTGTGGTAACATACTTCTGAGGAGGTATGAGCCTATACCCCTAAATCACAGATGTTTCTATAGGCCAATGTCATCTCAATAAAAATGCAATTAAAAATGAAAATAATAATAAAATGTGCTCCTCACAAACTTCCTGAGGAAAAAATTTTTGTTCTGTGCACCTTCATATGCCCTCCTTTTTGGGCCTTATAAACACATTTTGAATTCAATCTTGGTAGAGGCATTTTTTACATTTAACCTAAATTATTAGAACCTTTTCTATGATATAAACACTTAAAAAAAGTGGCTTTTCATTTACCTGAACATGCCCAAGCAGTTTTTCTTTGTAAATTGTACTTGAAAGACAATGCTAGCTAGCTACTTTACCCAAAATCTGAGCCACAGAAGCAGACCAGTCTAATTGTATATTGTTACATGCTCCGGCTCATAGAAGGTCAGGAAATTTTAACTACAAAGAAGAAAAATTGAGTATGACATGCCTGAATTTCCACATTGTAAAAATAAAGTATTTCTAGCAGACATTGCCTTAAAGTGCTTCACTGGATTTTTTTGTTCTTTACCATTAAATTATCATGAGAAGGTTTTGAAAGTCTTTATTCAACCCTTCCACTTAATATCTTTATATTAGCATGCTGTGTCAGAAGTCAGTCCTGGGACTGTGGCAATTACATGAGTGCTCAGGGCGATTTTATGTGACCCAGGTACAATTATGCTATTTTCCTCTATGTCACAGACTATAGCTTCTTTCCTTTCTTCCAGAAATCCTTCCTTCTTTTTCCTTAGTAACTTTTCTTAATTATAGCCAAACATATTACATTGTATTGGCATCAATGTGTTTAGTATGTTTATTAATGGAATGAAATTTTATATCACTCCCTATTTACTGATTTTTAAATATTACCATGCAATTAGGGAATCTGGAGATAGCTGTTGAAGTCAGGTATGTAGAAGGGACCCACATTCTGCAGAAAGATTGGAGTCGGGATTTTTCCTCTATACTATTTATTAGATGTGTGACCTTCATCATGTAAAATGCCATTTCTGAGACTCATTTTTCTCATATGTGAAGCTATGAAAATATCTCAGAGAGTTGTGATGGTTAGATAATAAACCATCCAGAAAGTATAAAATGGCACTTAAGAGCTTCTTGTCATCTTTTTTTTTTCTTTCTGTACTTTCATCTTTATATGAAATAAAAGCAGTACTACTTTTATTTAAATAAAATATCTGTAAGCCGATGAAAATCAAGACTAGGCCTGGGAAAATATTTAGGACACACGCTCAGACTTTAGAATGCTCCTATTTTAGCAGCTTCAGTTTTAAGCCTTTCTTCCTTAGTCCAGGCCCCTGGTGGCCTTATGTGTATCTTCCTTTCTTCCTACTTAAACCAGTTCTTAGGAAGTGATCTGCTAATTTTGTTTACTCAGAGTTGAGAATGACTCATGTGATTGAGTGCTCCCAGGGAAATTTGCATTTTAACAGCTCAAAATTTTACAGTGAACACATATTCCTTAGTAGTAAAACTTGGGGAAACTAGTAATGCTCAGCAGCTGAGGATCTATTTTCTTTTTAATCTGAACTCTCCATGATTAGACTCATATTAAACCACATAAACCTCTGTTCCACTCCCTCATGCTGATTAAGAATATGAACACCTAGCTCTGAAAAGAGATAGATGTGCATGCCCTCATGAAGCAAGAGTTTCACATAATAAGGTACTTGACTGATTTGGGAATTAAGGATTACAGAGACACACTTGTCATGGAAGAGCCCTTTCAGTTACTGTCCTGAATCATTCATCTATCTTCAATGAAGCTGAATTGTTTAAAATTCTCTGATTCATCTTTAACCTCTGATTCATCACATTTCAATATATTCTATACTGTATTCTAATTTATCACAAGATTTTTCATACATTTTTTCCCTCTATCTTTAACATTTAAGTCTGCCATCTGCTTAATTTGTTTTACTGTGTAGGGTTTAGCTGGAAGCACAGTGAAAATACAGCACTTATGGTGAGTAGTTTTTATTTTGCCAATAACAAAAAAAAAAAATGAATGTCTATGCATCACATAGGCAAATAAACTTAAACAGCAAATGGCCAAAGATAAGGGTCAGAGGCAACATTTTATTAAATGTTCTCAAGGAAGTATTTAAGTTGCATATTTGGGAAAGAGGATGAAAAGAAAGAAGAGCAAATGAAATAAAGAATAGAGGTACCAATAGAGTTAGAACTTGTATAAACTACAGTGTAGAAGAATAAACTGAAAGGGCTCTTCACACATGGTGTCAGGTATTTCCAGGTGCCAAAACAAAACCCTCCTTCTGTGTAGCATGACTTAGAAAGTGACATGAAGTTCTTCCACTAAGAGTATCTTGCTTCATATGTCCTGGTTCATTATTAATCTGACTGGAAATGGACATGAGTCAATTCACTCATCTATTCTATAATGTTGTATTCAAATCTATGATGAGTTAGTCATACTTATAAAGGAATTTGATGTCTGGGATCTGTATCTAGGCTACTGGATTTGAATTCCAGCTCTGCCATTTAATTGTTATTTATCATTGGAAAAATAGCATAAACATGACACATTATTGTCATCTACAAGATAATGATTATAATACCTCCTATATAATAGTCCTGAGTATTCAGTAGTTGTGTTAATTGTACATTATGTATGAAAATTACTATTTTCCTGTAATTTCTTTGTATGATTATTCTATATTTTCATGAAGTGAAGGCGACAGATAAAATAATATAGATGTGTTAGTTGGGACTATAACATGGCTTAAGCTGGAGTATTGGGGACTGGAGGAAATGTAACAGGGGATAGAATATTTTTATTGTGCAGATCTTGGTGCTAATCTCAGTTTTGGGAGAAGGAAAAGATTAGAAAAAGGATAAGGAAAGGTAAGATTGCTCTCACAAGATCACCTGAACTGAATAGGATTATTATGCAATGTAGGATAATCCACTTTTGATAGAAGGGGGAACTAAATAGAAAATAAGTGAAGTGTATATTAGTTTCACCCCATAGTAGTCCATAAAATATTTGTCTCCAGATCCACATAGATTAAAAAAAAAAAAAGCTGCCAATATAACACAGCTATTTCCACTGAGGATGCATTTATGTTCTGTCCAAAGGTCAATAACCCCATTTTATTTGATGTTTGCACCCAATTCCAAGATAGGGATTCTTAGGTGATCTAACTTGCTTTTGTTCAGTATTGATGATCCCCTAGATACATCAGTAACAAACAGTTATAAACTAAATCTAGACAGTCCCAAAAAGAAATAGAATGGAATAAAACCCATAGAATAAACACTCTCATATAGGCAAGGATAGAGGGAATTAATATTCATCAACCTTTGAGCACATATAACGCCTGCTGGACACAAGCCCCAGTCATCATTGTTCAATGGCAGGTGAGTCAATTTATTGGTCACCCTCCACTCTGTTCTCTTATAGGATGCTTTCTGCTCATTTTCCTCCATGGCCACACATGAGATTATTGGAGTGGCTCCTGTTGGGGGGCAGAAATGTTTTTGTAAATAACTTTCCTTTCTTGTAAAATCTCAGAGTTGTTTGAATTGTTGTAGGCATTGCAAAGCTGCCAGGGTTAAAATCTCTCTAACAAAATAATGTCTTTAAAACTTCAACTGACTTTTGTTTGAATGCTCCCTGCTTCCTCCCTGAACTGTTCACCAGTGTCCAAGCTTGAGGAGTCTCATTTTGAATCTGAATTTTATTCTAGTCACTTCAGTCTCTTAGCAACCCATCTCAGTGATTCTGCCCAGGACAGTGGGGCCACAACTCTCTCCCTTAACTCCTAGTCCTTAACAATGGGGTTTCTCTTTTCTGTTTTTCAGACTAAAATATATATAATGTGTGTTTGAGTCTGGCTATGTCTTTATAACTTTGATATTTGGTTGGGCATGAATTTTTTAATGCATGTAAATATCATTTGTCTTGACTACCTAAGTTTTTAATGGTATCAATCTATCCATCCATCTATCCATTTATATTCAGATTCCATTGAACAAAAATGTTTTTCCAAGAGTGGCAAAATTGTGGGAGAGACTGGCTAGCCTGACTTGAATCATGTGCCCATCTCTAAAATGATCACTGTGATCTCAGACAGTATTGTCAGGTTGATGGTGTACTCTGATTGGCCAGGTTTGGTGACATGCTTGCTGATGGGCAGGGAGTATGAAAAGAGGGAGTCTTATAATGAACATAAGGACTGACTGGGTTTATTATGTAAAGATGGAATGCAAAAAAGACAAAGAATGGTCCATTTTATTTTTTATTTTTTTAAATAAATTTTATTTTTTTATTCCCCATACAATTGCAATCCCCTTATTTTGACCCCAATCCCTCCCCTCCCTGCCCCCCACCACCCATGGAGTGTCTTTGGTTCATAGTTGTTTGTTGATTTTGATTTTCACTTTCTTATAGTTATTCATTTTCCTGGTCCCTTATTTAAATTTTTGAGATTCCTGCTATGAGTGAGACCATCCGGTATTTTTCTTTTTCTTACTGGCTTATTTTGCTGAGCATGATCCCTTCCAGCGCCATCCATGTTGCTGCAAATCGCATGTGTTTATCTTTTTTGAATGCTGAGTAATATTCCATGGTGTATATGTACCACATCTTCTTGATCCAGTCATCTATTTGTGGGCATTTGGGTTGTTTCCAAAGCTTAGCTATTGTAAACAGTGCTGCTATAAACATAGGGGTGCAGGTGCTCTTTGGAATTGATGTTTCTGTGTCCTTTGGGTAAACACCTAGGAGTGGAATTGCTGGATCATATGGAAGCTCTATGTTTAGTAGTTCAAGAAATCTCCACACAGCTCTCCATAGTGGTTGGACCAGTTTGCACTCCCACCAGCAGTGCAGGAGAGTTCCTTTTTCTCCACATCCTCGCCAGCATTTGTTGTTGCTAGTTTTTTTAATATGTGGCATAAAGAATGGTCCATTTTAATGAGACACTTAGGCTTGGCTGTGGAAGAAGCAATAAGGTTACATCTCAAAACTCTACAGGAGAGCTAGAAGGTGAGGTAACCAAATGTGGGAATAGGTTTAACATTTATACTTTATGCTGGATTGCTCCTCAGAACTGCTTTGGTCTTCTGGGGGGAAGCAAAGACACAATATCTGAGAACATCCTTTTCTTCACCTTAGTTGGCTCAGATAAGAGATATACCCAGGCTTCCTTTTAAGGATGGCAATTTTCTCCCTGCAGCTAAGCAATCCCAAATGAGTGTGTGAAATGTGTGCTATTTGTGTTGAGGAGGGTGAGGGAGAAGGGAACATGAAAGATACTTCTCTTTCCTCCTGTACAGGAATAAAGGGACATAACATACAGTGAAATGTACTGCACAGATGTGTTTTTTTATAGTGAAATTGTCCTTTACAAGTTTTCATTGAGTAAATACAATAACCTTTGATATATTATTACTACCTTAAAATTCTTAAAAGTCTTCTTGCTATTTTAAATATTCTCCTACATGTAATATAAATCAATAATTTTGAATCATGAGCTGGAGACAATTCTGGGCGAGTACTGAATAAAACTGTTTTAAATAAATATTCTTCAGCAGATTTCATTTGAGTACTTTAAATTCCTTCAACACGTATGAGTACATTTAGTGCGGAAATGGAGCAAATGTTTAAGAGTTGGTTATATAATCTGGCTTCTTCTCTTGCTTGTAGGGGAACAAACTGTCTCAAGGGCACATAAGGCATCTGACTCCCCCAGATAACTCCAGTGAGGTCTGTTTCTTCTCTGGAAGCCAGAAACACACCCCAGGAATGCTCTACTTTGAACTAGAGAAGAGAAGCTTATTTGAGATAAATAATCTCAGGGGATTTTTAGCGTATAACTTCTGCAATAAGTGATAGAGTGTTTAATTCCTTGTTGATGCCAACACCTTTTTTCCTTTGGGTGATTTTAAATACCAAGCTCATGGACACATCAAAAAACTTCTATTATTTCTTCAACCCTTTGAAATGGAAGCAATATTGTTGATATATGTTTATGTACATTTGCCTCATGAGAGGGCTTATGAAATATTATATAATATTTTGGACTGAATCCAAGAAGGAATAAGCACTACTGATTTAGAGGAAACCTGTTCTAAAAAAGATATTTATGTAACACATTAAGAAAAAATGCTTGAATCTCTATTCTTTAATGCATCAAATGAAAATGTGAGGAACACATATCTAATTTATTTTTATAAGATAACATGCCTCAGTCTCTTTTAATACTTCTACACCCACTTTCAGAGTTTTGTGATTGAGAAATAGATTCCCATAATTCCACTGTTGCAAAAAATGGTCCAACTATCCGCAAAGGAATACAGAATTATGGCAATTTTCCTGCCTCCAAAACTGTATTTTGCACAACATTATGGAAGGTTGTGGCTATTGAAGATTCTGGTTCTCAGTATCACAGTAACTGCCCTCTGTTACTCCCACTCATTCAGAAATAGTAACTGTTTAGGCTCACAGTCACATTCTCCCTACTGCCCAGTGTAGAGTGGGCAGCTGAGGTTAGTTGCTGCTCATAATGTTGCCCAGAACAGAGTACGAGGTTTTAGAGTACTATGCAATTTCTTCACTGGATATCTAGCATATGGTATATGCAACTAGGTGTGAAATGATTGAAATTTTAATGAATAGTTTGTAGTTGAATTTCCAAGGACCCCGGGCATTTAGTGATGGCTGTTCTGTGAAATACACATGAATGAAAATGACCCCAGGTAACTGAACATTACTCACTCTACAGATGTGCATATTATAGAGTCAAATAATGAAATGAAAGCCTCACAGAATGCTGACTGTATTTGACATGCAGTTCCCTGTAACTGCTACAGAAATAAAGAGGTAACATACAGATTTTGTCCACAGCTTCATTATAGATGTTGCTAGGTATGGTATTTGGGAAGAAAATAATGTGATATTATTAAAAGTGAATGTGGCTCCTGTAGATGTACCCTGATGCTGTTGCCTAAAATCTTCTGAATACAAACAGCCATAGCTAATGCACACAATAGCAACAGACTTATATCATGGGTAAGAAATCAGTGATCACTGCAGTTTAATAAACACAGAAGTCTTAAAAATGTTCACATTCTTAGCAATGCATCAGATATAAGCTATGCCCTCAGTCTTATCTATTCTACAATTTGTGAATGTTACATGCTTAATTTACACAGAATCAAGAAATTTTGATGAATATATTAAAGAGGAATGAGATGAAATGGTAAGCCTAGGACTCCAGGTTTAATAAACAACCCACATTTTTATAACCATCTGTTAATTCTCCTTGGCCATATAACACCTCAACTAACTAGAATATATAATTAACCAAGCCATCCTAATTCCTAGCCATACTGTATAAACAGATGTTTATTGTATTTCCTATACAAAGAGATAATTCTCTGGGAGTTCGTCTAACGTTTCCACACCTGTCAATCATTTATAACTACTTCTAACAAAGAAGTCAACTCCAGAGACTTGGTGAGAGTAAATGCAAACCTATTTTCAAGAGTTTTATTCTAAAACCATAATTGAAATTTTGTAGAACCAATGAATTTAGTAAAAGAAAAAAATATTTGGGATAGTTTAAGTCCCACAGGAGAAAGTCAGTCATTTTTTTAAATGAGAAGTTGCTCACGTTTTCTAATTTTAAGGTATATTTGAAAATATGATGAGGCCACCCCTTTTCCCAATTCACTGTGTCTGAGATTGATTGTCCTTTCACTATGATGATGATGATGACCATCATCATTATTGCAGCTGACACTGAAAGCACTTACTGTTTGCACATAATCAATAATTTATTATTTATTTCATTTTTTTCCTTAGAAGTTTTTATTTTTCCTCCTTCTTTTTCTTCTCTCTTTCCTCTCCTCCTCTTCCTTCTCCCTTCTCTTTCTCTAGTCTCCCTTCTTTCCTCTCTTCTCTATTTGTCTTTCATTTTTTCTCATTAATAATTAGGCTAATTTTCACAAACCTAATATAGACATATGTTTTGCCCCAGAGAAAGCTTGTCATCACTACCTCTATATTTGCCTTTGTTGCTTATTGGATTTATTCATTCTTCTGTATTTCAGTCTATAACAAGGAGATGATAATCTCTGACACATGGATTGGTTGAGAGTAATAGATGTATAATGACTCTAGCATAACTCATGGTGGGCAGTCGTCTTCTTCCCCCCTACAAAGGTGTCCTTGTGGAATGTTTCATGCTCACACTTTCATATCAAGGATGTCCAGTGCAGAGCTTGACTCCGGCCAATGTCCCATATCTCTCCCTAAGACAAATATCAACCTATACCTGTCACTTATCCTGTTTCATGAGGGCTATGAGAACATGTGAAAATTAGAAACTTTGGGGATAAAACTATTCTAAATCAGCAACTGTTTGAAATTGACACAGAAATTTCCTTGGTCAGAAATTTTACTTTGATATTCAACTGTAACAAGCAATGTCTTATCCTGAAAAAATTCATTTGATGGGTGATGTTTCAGGATTATGAAAAATAATTTTGTTTCAATGGTTCTTTCTGTACTCATTAAATGCTGTCACGTACATGTGCATTGGAAATTCTGGTCCAGCTTGGTATATGCAAAACAATCAAATAGATTTTCCCTATAAATTTTCTTTGATGATAAAATAATTTGAATATCTCCTGGATTCATGTAAATTACTTAATAACATAAGACAAGGGCTTTATATGTGTGATGTTTACTACTTAGTGTAATATGCTTATCAATTGGGAACTCCCCCAGCTTTTTCCAATATATTTGCAATTATCTTTTTTTCTCTGTTTATAATATGCTATGTCAAATCCAAGAGGATGGGAGTGAGATAATACTCAGTAAAACAGCCAGGTTAGGAAAACAGCGCAAAGCACAAATGCACAATTCTGAAGATACTTACAGAGATGTAATAGTTATGGTCATTTTCCTTATGAACAACATAATTTGTTGGACATTCTCTATAGAGTCTCATGGTAGTTAAGTCAGATAGTCTGACCAAATATCCTGCAAGAGAGGAGAAATAACAAAAATGATTTCTTAAATCTCTGCTTGAAGACAAAGCCAAAGAAACATAAAATTCCTTTGCAACTTCTCCCTCCCCTCTGACCACCGACACTATCACTATTACATCTCTAATGTGTGATAATGAGACACGGATATTTACCTTTTCAAATGTTATCTATTTGAGGGTCTTTAAACTTTGAAACTTTTATTTATTTCCTATGTGAGCAGATTATTGGAAAATACCCCTTTCATTAATGTCCCAGTGGAAAATATCCAACATAATATGTTGTTAGTTCCTAGAAATAGTAATGGGTAGGATAAATGAGGTGAATATAAATTTGGGAAATATTGGTCCATTGAAAATACATGAAACAAAACCATTCCATATTCTTTACTCATATTTAAAAATAAGACTTTGTCTCAAAATAGTAAATAAAATATGAAAAGAATTGCAAATATCTTATAGTGTTTTACCTATATTTTCTCCTATATATTTTATGGTTTCATAAAAGATAAGCTCATGTCATTCACAGCAACATGGATGGAGCTAGAAGGAATTATGCTCAGTGAAATAAGTCAGAAAGAAAAAGAAAAATATCGGATGGTTTCACTTATAACAGGAATATAGGGAAACCAAATAAGACATCAGTGTAAAAAAAATAACAGTACAAAACACAGCAAAGCAAAAACAGATAATTATAAACTAGAGACATCCTGCAGGGAAGGAGGAGGAAGAGGGGTGAGAGGGAGGGAGGGAGGAGCACAGGGGACTGTGGTGAAGGTGCACAGGTGCCTTGGGGAAGGAGATTCTATGGGAACTCAATCTGAGGGGGTGGGGGGAAGCAAATATTGTCTAAAAAAATGTAAAAAGTAATAAATGTAAGAAAAAAGAATTGCAAATGAATGAAGGGACTAAGCAAAGTCACATATGAGTGATACATGTGCCTCATCAGTTTTTCATTACCTTTTGTTTTGAAATTCTAGATGTCTTAAATTCCAACCAGTACCTTCTGTTTTACCCAATTCAGTTTTAAGGCCTAGTTAATATGACTTTGCCTTAAGTACATAGGCAAATCACATTAATTCTTTTGAATATGACTATTTTTATTCCCAGACTTGTGGAAGTTTTTTTAATAATTGATCTTTGAAGTTTTCCCAAGATATGGATTATACTAATTTTATAATTTTGCTTAACATTTGTGTAATAGTTGTTAGTAAGACAATTTGATCCAGTATATCTGATACTCGACCAGTGCCAACAAGTTCACCAATACTGTTTATTTACAGTTGCTAGCAATTCTTATTCAGCATCCATGCTGGTTCAATCGAATTTTTGACTATTACACTTGTTTTCAGATACTGGGAAATATACAAGTGATCTCATTCTCTTTAATTTAAATAAATACACTTCAAGTTCTCTGAAATTAACCTCTGACTACATGAATAATATCAGATTCAGATTAAGTAATCATTTTAACCTAATCTACAAGTCTGGACATGCTCCTATATTTTTGTTTTAAGCTAACCAAGGGATTATAAATAGCAAAAGTTTAAACCGCATAGTACAGTTAGTTAACTTATATAATACTATACAAATATAATATGTAATATTTGCCAGTGCCTATGAAGCTTTGTAAATGGTACACAGTATATCTTTATTAATTTTTAATTTATTTGTCTTTATTTTCATTTTTTAACTAATTGTAATTTGGGAGTTACATTTTTATTCTTGTATATTTGTACATGTTCCTCTCACCCTCCACCAAACCCCCTTGTTGTACAGTATATTTAACTAATGGGTTTGTGCTTTCTTCATATCTGTATCTTTCTATATGTATCACATTTAAAGAAGTACTTTTAATTTTTCTCCATTTGTTTATAGTAGTATTTTCTAAATTACATGTGATAATCTATATGGACATTACCTATATTATGTAAAATAACAATTTTTGGCCTTTTATTCTCCATGTGAATATTTTCCTTTTACAGAAGAAATATTTGTTAAAAAACCAAGCACATAATGGTAATACATTAATAATATAATAATTAATGCCTATTTCTAGTACATGGATATTTAAAATACTTACTACATATTAGCACATGTGTCCATCTCCTTCACTATATTCCCTGAAAGGCCTGCTGTAAAGGTCAGGACAGGACACAGTGCAGGTTTTCTGATCCCATGCAGACCGGGTAAAGGAGGAGTCAGAGTCCTCAGTGGTTTTGCAGGTTTTTATTGGGGTTCAGCGGGTATGTGGCAGGCAGGGGTGCTGGGGGGCTCAGAGGCTGGCAGTCCTCCCAGCCCCCAGCAAATCTTCACTCTATCTGGGCTATCTAGCATTCTCTGCTTCTGCTTTGGGCTGCTTCTTTCGGCTTCTACTCAGCTTCTCCTGGCGTCCCCGTGACGCCGCCCTTAAAAGCACAGTCTTAGCCCAGGTGTACCCACTCCAGGTGCCCGCCATCAGGCATGCATTCAGGATCACAGGGTTCCCTCATCTATCCTGATGGCGGGAGGGCAGAAAAGCCTGATATTTTTCCTTACCCTACACCTGCTAATTATCACATCTTCAGTACTCAGTCCTCTCACACACTTACAGCAGATATGCGGTACGTGTTTACTCACTGGATGAATGAGTGAGTGAATGAATGAATGAATGAATGTCTTTAATTACTGACACTTCACAAGGTGCAAAGTTTGATCAGTGACTTCTCTCTATAGGTCTTTTCAGAACTGCCATTGTGAACACTATTGCTGAATTAGTTGATTTCAATAGTTCATGTTTACTCAACTTATCAACTACAATATGTAATAAGTAATAAAAAAGGTGTTATATTTAAGAATGTATACATTTCCAACATTCATACAAGACAGAGCACCTATGTACTAAGGAGGAGGTAAAATAGATTACAAAATAGTGTCTTTGGAGTACGAAAATTTTACATTCATTTTGTCCAGTGTTATCAATTAACCAATCCAAAGTCTTTAGAGCATCTTTTGAGCCCTTAAATGCCACACGGACTCACTTGATTATGTCACACAATTGGATGCTGCAAGAGTTTTGAGGACTCCAAAAATAAACTTTAAAAAAAGCACAAAGGAAGGATTGGCAGGAAATTGCAAAATTGCAGTACTAAAACTAAAGTAAACAACAAAGAAAGCAATTAGCAATGATTAAACTCAGGGGAAAATAATAACAGATTGCAACCCTTTTTATTGGATGGAACTTTTTTTTTTTTTTGCCTAGCTCATATTTAAATGCCTCAATCACATGTTACTGATTTGTTGAGACTTTATATTTCTGTTTCATCTATTTTATTTCTCCAAATTATGCATAATCATCGCCCCTGAAATATTCCATTTGTCAGACCACTGAAAACTATTAGCAATGTGTCCTGCAACAAAACTTGAATACTTGATCACTAGATCTACTTCTCAAGTAGTTTCTCAGGAGACAGTTCCATACTGCTGCTGTCAGGGTAAGAGTGGGATAGTCTGTTATGGACATAACTGGGTTGAATCCCATTCTCTGTCACACCTTGAGAATTTATCCAAATCACCTAAATCATAGAGACCTTGATCTACTTATCTGTGAAATGAAATTAAAATATCTACAGCTTAGAGCATTTTTAATATTAAAAAAAAGTAAAGGTTGGGCCTCCCAGGTGGCGCAGCGGTTGAGCGCTAGGCTGTGAAGCTGCCTGCAGCCTCTGCAGCGCAGGTTCGATCCCCGCCGCCGGGTGAGGGTCCCACATGGAGCGCGAACCTCTCCTGCCACCCGCTGCTCCCCTCAGTGGAGTGCTTCGGTCCTTCTGCCTGCTCTGCTCCCTGCTCTGGCTCTGGTGAGTTCTCTCGCCCTCCCTTGTTTCTGACTGTATCCAGTGCTTGTATAAATAAATAAATAAATAAATAAATAAATCTTGAAAAAAAAAAAAGAAAGAAAAAAAAGAAAATGGCTTTAAAAAAAAAAAAGTAAAGGTTAACTGACTACTATTCAAGGTGCCATATTCTAGGGTTATCCCAGCCATCCTAAGAGGTATGTTGATTATTGATGTGACACAGACTCTTCTGGTCCTTTGGAAAATTTCACTGAGGCTAACTTCTGGATTCTGTCAACAGATATTAATCATTACCTAGATTCCAAAGAGAAGTTTGAAAATTGCTCATACTGCTGCATTGGAACTTGAGCCTAAAATTATCTATAAATTTCAAATTAAACCTCTTCCTATCATATCAGAATCTAATTTTCTAAAACTAAACTTATTAACAATTGTTTAGAATTTGGCCTTTACTCTTTTCATTGATCTTGTCAGTCATTTCCCTTAAAGGATTTGACTTACTTTCAAACACAAATGGTTTCTGAAAAATACAGCAGAGGGTCAAGCATGTTTTCACAAAAATTCTGAAACAATTATGGAACAGTAGTACCTCAGTTGGGTACTTGTTTATGTCTTTTCCATCATCCCATTACGTATTTTCCCCCCACAATTCTGACTTTTAGTTCTTATCAATTTATACATAGACCAATCAAGTACCTCTTAATGCCACTGCATCCATAGGAGATATGCTTTCCAAAATTCTGCTTTCCTCCCTGAGAGGTAGGGTAACACATGTTCAAAGGCCCAGCCTTTTGTTGTCAGGGATAACCTTCTTAGATATGTCTCCTATAATATCTTCTTGTCTTGAATCATCAGTTAATGTATTATCCATTCGTATGAAAAGGGGCCTTAATGTTTTCAACCTTAAACCAATTAAAAAATATTCTCTCCCTTGATCTTACATCTCTTCCCCAGTTTCTCACATTTATTTGTTCTTCTTAATAGATACTCCTTAAAAAATTTATTTGTATTTGTTGTCTCCACTCTTCACCTCCCATGTCACAAACTAACACTCCAAATAGAATCTATTTTTAAAGATTTATTTATTTATGCATACAAGAACTGGGGTACAGGCCAAAGGTAGGGGGTGAGAGGATTCACCAGAGACAGAGAGGGGAACAGAACAGGCAGACTCACTGAAATACACTGCTGAGGCGAGCAGTGGGTGAGTCAGAAGAAGTCTGCTGCGCCATGTGGGTAGCTCCAGGCTGGGGATATCGAACTAGTGTTGCAGTGTCTGTGGACAGCTTCATAGGTTGTGTCTTAACCTTTTTTTTTTTTTTAAATTTTTTTTTTAAAGATTTATTTATTGATTGATTGATACAAGCACTGGGTGTACAGTCAGAAGCGCGGGAGGGTGAGAGAATTCACCAGAGCCAGAGCGGGGAGCAGAGCAGGCAGAAGGACCGAAGCACACTGCTGAGGGGAGCAGCGGGCGGCAGGAGAGGTCTGCGCGCCATGTGGGACCCTCCTCTGGTGGCCGGGGAGCAGCCGGGGATCGAACCGGCGCCGCAAAGGCTGCGGGCAGCTTCGCAACCCAGCACTCAACCGCTGCGCCACCGGGGAGGGCCTGTGTCTTAACCTTTTGCACCAACAGGGAGGCCCTCAAACTAGACTTTTTGCCACCATTAATGTATGGAAACTGCTTATATCCTTCTAATGAATTTCTAACATTTTGCCATTGTTAATTTCTCTAACCACTCCACCCCTCTCTTCCTCTCACCCTATCCAAGTTTTTTCATTTGTCTCTTGTATATGATATCTATATACTAATGCCTCTAAAATCAG
This sequence comes from Talpa occidentalis, assembly GCF_014898055.3. Taxonomy (NCBI): domain Eukaryota; kingdom Metazoa; phylum Chordata; class Mammalia; order Eulipotyphla; family Talpidae; genus Talpa; species Talpa occidentalis. Next base: position 81,030,174 of record NW_023602073.1, on the reverse strand, counting down.
AATCCTCACTAACTAAACAATGTGTTCATCATTTTCAATTATATTTGCCATCTCAAATTTCATAGTTAATAAATTATTTACTTCTATCCTCAGACACCTAAAATTTTTCCAGTTTCAATGTGTATTACCACCATTCACTTACTTGCCCCAGGGAAAAACAAAACAACAAAATGAATAAAAATGAATATTTTTCTTAATTCCACTTTTTACTTACCCCACATCTCATCTCTTTGGTAGAATTCAGCCTAGTAGAGGTTGTCTATAATGCATATCCAAATATCCCTACTTAGGTGTATTGCTACAATCCTTCCATGTCACCATATATATTGCAAGATTGTTAACAGTCTTTTAATTAGTTTTCCTGCAACTGCTCTTGCTCATTCAACAGCCCATTTTCTACACAGCACGTGGATTCTTCTTAAAAAGTGCCATTGGGTGAATGTTTGTGTCCCTCCAAAATTCCTGTGCTAAAATCCTAACCCCAAATGTGATCACATTATTTGATGGAGTCTCAGGAAAATAATTAGGACATGAGGATGCAGACCTCGAGAATAGGATTAGAGTTCTTTTAAGAGATCCCATATAGTTCCTTCTCCATGCGAAGCCACAACTAGAAGGCTGTAACCTCAAATAGGTCCCTACCATAATGTTATAATTATCTTAGACTTCCAGGCTCCAGGATTGTGAGAAATAAATTCCTTTGTTTATAAGCTATTCAGTCTATGGTTTTTGATGTAGTAGGCTGACTGGAATAAAACTATCAGGGATATATCACTTCAATATCCTGCTTAAAACCCTCTAAAGACTTCCCACAATAATTGGACTGTGATCCAAATTTTTTTACTACTGCGAAATTCACCTTAATCCATTCTTTTCCTTATCTAATCCATTCTTTTCTTATCTTCCTGAAAGAGTGGTCTCCCTTCAGTCTTAGAAACTACATTGTCCAAAGTGGTGACAAATGACTATTGATCACTTAAAATATGGTTGTCATATTTACATATTCTAATTTATATTATTCCCTACTTTTCAAAGACAACATGAAAATCAATGTAAAAGATTGCATTAATTTTTTTCATTGATGACAAACACAAATACTACTACTTTGGATTATTAGGTAAAATAAAGAAAAAGTTAAATATTAATACATTTTAATCACTTTAATATTTACTTTTTGAATGTGGCTGCTAGAAAATTTAAATTTACATATATATTTTGCATTGTATTTCTAGTATTTAGCATATTTCAAGACAGACTAAACCTACTTCCATTTAAGAAGTTTTCTTTTTCTTCTAGTTGTCTGCACTTTTTAATATTATCCCACTGGATTTTTACTTTATTGTTTAATCACCTTTCAGATATCAGTTCAAATGATACCATCCCAAAGAGTCTTTGCCTGACTAGCTTAGATAAAATTTACCAGCTCCCCAAATCCATCTTACTTACTCTGTATTATTTAATTTATGAAAGAATCAATCATTTGATGATGAATTTAACCTTTATAATTTTGAAATTGTTATTTTAGTCACATATAATTTCACTGAAGAGAGGGACATTGTCAATATGGTTAATATGTAAGTTCTGGATTCCTATCATAGTGATGGGTAAACCATAGTTACTCAATTTTTATTCATTGGCTGATTAAGACAATGAATGACTTACTAATTCTTTTAATTTATATTTTTACCCATTCCATGCCTAGAAACTTCCTGGGTAGTGGTAGACAATGTGTGAAAAGAGGTATGAAAGGATAAATTAGATACTCAGGTCTGTCATTTGAAAGAATATGTGCCTGGCTTCATTTATTATTGCTATGAGGAGATACTGGCATGAGTTTCCATGACTTTTGAATTTCTCATAGAGATTGTGCATCATTTTGGATACATATTAATCATTTAATAAACTCATGTTGACATTTTTCATGAGCTGCAAGGAGCAGATGCAAGTCTTTAATTGAAACTGATTCTGTTAGAGCACATATAGATTCAGCTGTAGTTAGTTGCTCTACAAGGATTCCCATGGAAACCCATAAAAAGGAAGCAAAAGGAGAAAAAGAGACATTAAATCATTTTAGGCTCACTAAGTGATATCCATTAGAATGCCTTACTTTCTTGTTCTTTGTAAGAATAGATGCCTGTTTTCTTTAAACATTGAATTGATATTGTTTCCAAACCAAAGTAACTCTAAATACATTTGGTGTGGATGACACTAATAAAGATAAAGAATAATTTAGTGTAGAACCTGATGAAAAAAATAGTAGATGCCTCTGCTGGATTCTTCCTTTCCACTGAAATCATTATTTTCCCTTTCTTATATGAAGCTGGCAAAGGGAGAAGTTGATTTTTCTTAGGTTACTCTCTAGAGTAAAAGGAAATGGTTTCACCTTGTGTCAAAGACAGACATGTGCCTCCAGATACCCTTCAAGAAAGGACTTGCTAGCTTTTAGAAGTGCCACTATCTAGGCCACTATCTAGGGCCACCCTGGTGGCACAGGAGGTTGAGCGCAGCTCTGTGAAGCTGTCCACAGCCTCTGCAGTGCCGGTTTGATTCCCGCCGGCCACGGAGATGCCCACATGGTGTGGCAGACCACTCCTGTCTCGCCCGCTGCTCCCCTCAGCAGTGTATTTAGGTTGGTATGCCTGTTCTGGTTCCTGCTTTGTCTCGGATGAATCCTCTCACCCTCCCACACATCTGGCCGGTACCCCGGTTCTTGACTAAAAATAAATAAATCTTTAAAAAAAAGGAAGTGTCACTATCTAATTTGCCACCTCCTGTTATTTTTTTTTTTAAGATTTAGTTATTTATGCATACAAGAGCTGGGGTACAGGCTAGAGGTGTGGGGGGTGAGAGGATTCACCAGAGACAGAGTGGGGAACAAAATAGGCAGGTTGACTGAAGTACACTGCTGAGGGGAGCAGGGGGCAGGTCAGGAGAGGTCTGCTGCGCCATGTGGGTTGCTCCCTTGCTGGCCAGGCATCAAACTCGTGCTGCAGTGGCTGCAGATTGCTTCATAGGTTACGTCTTAACCCTTGCGCTACCAGGGAGGCCCCCTCCTGTTAATTTTTTACGGACAGTGTCAAATTCCAAGGTGAAGCCACCTTCTTCGTGTAATGACTGCCAGTAAGTGATGAAACAGGTGGCATTCCTAAGGCCATTTGAATCTGAGATAGATCCTTAATAGACAAGCTTTATTCTGGAGATCTCTGTGAGTCTGACAGTGACTTTGTCATATATAACCACTCCTCCCCTTTTTTTTTTTTTACTAGTGTTACTTCCCAATAAAGGGGTGTACAACCAATTCTGATAGTATCTGCTCACCTTATGCTGTTTGTAATGGACACTAGCGCCACTCCAGGATGTCTATGATAAATCATCTAGGAAAAGAACAGCATTAAGAGCTGAGCCATCTCTTCCTCCCCTTGCTTCCTCTCCTCCTTTTCATTCACCACTAACTTTTTCATTTCTCTCTTTCTTCGTTTTTTCCCTCTTTTTATCCTTCAATAAATATTTACAAGGCACTAAGGCCTGGGGTATACAATAGTAAACAACAGTCATTATATATAATCTGTGGTCTAATAAGTGCCAATTCAGTAAAAAGGAAGGATATTAAGTACTTGGGGTCATATAAACTTTGAATAGTTGAAAAAGATTATGGCCATGGTTTCATTCAAATGAACATATACACAAATTACATTATTATGCATATAGAATTAGACAGTATCTTCCCCAAGACTACAAAAAAGATGTGTTCTGGTATTAATTCACTGAGCTAAGGCCACTGATTGCAAGACTCTTAGGTGCAGAGAAAACCATAATTGTACTTGATAGGGAGTGGAGGAGATTATAGACAGTTTGTCCAGTCATATATCTGTGACAGTGACTATGCAGGATTCATTTGTATACAAATTGCAGGAATTTCAGGAAATGTGACTGATGTCACTGGCAAAGAAAATAATGGAAAGGTTTTGTGGATTCCTGTAGCTTTTCAAAGTGAGGTTTGCCTCAAAGCCATTACTGTACAGGTTGTTGGGGGGGTGAAGAAAATGGGTCCTGCTATCCAGAAATGTAGCTCTCGTGATATAGGTAGCATTTCTGTTGAATCAGATGGAAAAATCCTTCATTGCTTCACAATATTTTCTGCACTGAGACAAGACCGGCCACGGAAAGTATGAGGAAAGAAGTGGTGGAGTTGATATACGGTTGCCAAGCCTATTTCTAAAAAAGAGTGGTATATGGAGATTTTTTAAATCTTGAGTCATTTTTAAAAGCGCTATTAAGGTATAATTTACAAGTACTAAACTGCATGTGTTTGAAATGCACAATCTGAAAAGTTTTAATATAGTTATGGACCTCTAAAATCATCATTATGGTCATTATTATGACCATTTCTGTCATGGTATATTTACCGCATGTCCTTTTATAATCTCTCCTTGCATTTCTTACCTCTCCAGGTAGCCATTAATTTACTTTTTCCTTACAAGGGGTGCCTGTGTATTTGCTTCAATTTCTATGACTAGAATTACAAACTTTCCATCAATTTATTTTCCTTTAAATTTCATAATTACTTTGAGATTCATCAATGAGATCATATGAATAGGTCATCTTCATCTCTGAGTAATATTATCATCTTTGGATCTACCACTGTTAGTTTATCCATTCATGTGCTTATGGGTGTTTCAGTTATTTCTAGATTTTGCCTGTTGAAAAAAAAAATTGGTACAAACATTTGAACTCTTTATATGAAAAAAAAAATGAACCTCTAAACAGTCACTCAACTTTGTATTTCAGGTTGTTATGAATTTGCCAAAGAAAGCAACCCCTTAAGTACCCCTAGAACTATATGAATGTAATTCTGTTGTTTTTGAATGATAATCATGACAATTTCTCTGTCATTGGATTTTTAATAATTAAATTAAAATATTGGTAAAACTGGAAAAATAAATAAGCATTTATTTATTTTTTCAAAATTAAGAATTGTGGGGCCTCCCTGGTGGTGCAAGGGTTTAAGACATAGCACTATGAAGCTATCTGCAACCACTGCAGCATGAGTTATATCCCTGGCCTGGAAGGTGACCCACATGGCGCAGCAGACCTCTCCTGTCTTGCCTGCTGCTCCCCTCACCAGTGTATTTCAGTACATTTGCCTGTTCTGCTCCCCACTCTGTCTCTGATGGATCCTCTCACACCCCCATCTCTGACATGCACCCTAGCTTTTGTATGCATAAATAATCTTTAAAATAAATAAGTAAATAAGGATTGTAAAGTTTACTGAATTTTAGGTATTATAAAGGAAGCTGGGAAATAGGTTGCTCCTTATTTGGATTTATTGATGATTTTTTTTTTCACCTTTTACTTTAACATGGTAGCTTGGGTTTGTTGTTTGTTGCTTCAAAATGTCTGCCTGAGGATCAGAATAAATTTCAAAGTCTTTCTCTCTCTCTCTCTCTTCTCTCTTTCTCTCTTGCTCATCTATCTCATCTTGGTTTGCCTAGAGGAATCTGGAAATATGGGGAAATATTTTAGGTAATCTTTACAGATTTGGAAATCACTAGTATTAAGACATAAAAACGGAACACTCCTAGGCATAGCTGCAATTGTGGGTCCAGTTCCTCTAAATGTCTTATTAAAATTTTCTTTATTATGAAAACATGAACATATAAACAAGTATTTTCCCTTTTTAGATATGCACACATACAGCAAGATATAATATTTCTGTGGAATATGTTACACGATAATTTCAGAAAACAAATTAACTCTTTCTAACTCTTTCTCAACTATAAACATTAAGTATAATAGAACTCTATACAAGTAAAACAGCTGCAGCTGAATTTTGTTTCTTAGAGAGGGAAGTTAGAGAGTAAAAACTGGTTGACTATTTTAAGTGTTGATTTCCTTAAGAGTAAAGTAGGCCATAGAAACATGGACACATAAGATACACAAACACACACACACGTACACACACACCACTCAAATACATGAAGAATCATACTGCCACTTTCATAAGAAATTTCAAGTATAGGTATAGTAATTATGTACTGAGAAGGTAAACTGGACTTGTTTCTAGTGAAAATAAAAAAGCAACTATATAAGCACTCCTGTTCTTGAGAAGCAGCTGAAGCATTCTTTTGAGAATGAGTGGACATGTCACCTTGCAAAGCAAACAACATAAGTATGTGTTAAACAAAACAAAAACAATTTAAAAGGGTTGTGTGGGAGTTAGAGAGAGGAGAAGGAATTTTCATGAACCAGGAAATCAGTAAGATTCACAGAATCATCCACTTTAATCGCAATGTTACCACTAATCATTGAGAACTGAGGAATAAAGATGCTGCCCAGTCAAGAGTGTGAGGAACTTCGGAAAATCTAAACAAAAGAAAGTGATGATTCCTTATTTGTATGTTTTTTGTCACTTTTGGTTGCAGGTCTCCTTCCTTCCAAAGACAAAGGGTTCAGATTTCAGTCAATTCACAGTTTCAATGCCATTAAACAATTTTGTCCTACAAAAACCACATTGCCTTATTTGTACCAATATATATTTAAAGCCTAGGATGTTGAGAACTATATAGTAAACAAATATTTCTTTCTTTCTGTGAGAAGTGTATTTCCTCTTAATTCTGCCTCTGTCTCTTGACTAATGAGTTGAAGGCAACATACAGGTCAACCTCATCACCAAGAATGTCTCTATGCAAAGAGGAACAGGTAAAGTACTTACAACACAAAGCTACATAGTAAGCAATATAAAGAATAAGATTGGAATCCATTAATATAGAAAGCAAACTTTATCAATATTAAAAAATTAAATATATAAATTTACAAATACTGTAAACATACAAATTTAAATATTGTCACTGCACCCATTAGAGTAATGTTGGAATTAATCTATTTGATATTAGTCTCAGAAAATCAGAGCTCTTATTCCCTTTTCTCTATGAAAATCTCTTCACAAATGTTTCTTTCACATGAAAGTAATATTTAAGTAGTGTTTATTATTTGCAGACATTTGTGCCTGGGATATATAAAAGGTAAAGTTATTAGTTTAGAAGTACACTTTTGTAGTTTTGCATATTTCAAAGCTGTAAATTGAAGCAATAAGCCCAGATGGAAAAATTAGCATGAAGGTTGGAAAGGAATCTTTGGGTAGCAATGAAAGTTTTCCCTGAGAGCCGATCTCCAGGCATTTGGTGACTATATATGTTCACTCGGGAGGAAGAAAAGCACACCATACATTCATGAGGCCAGTCTTTATGAAGTCACTCTGCTCACTCCAAGAAAAAGTGACAAAAATATTTATGAAAAGCCTAGCACCAATTATCATTCCCAAGACCATAGTACTTTAGTGTTTACACACTCTTTGAAATCACAGTGATTAATTTGGATATTTGATCTGTTATGAACTAGCCATGTGAGCTTGGCTCATCAAATTCTTTGTCTTTAGTTGCTTGTGTTTTTGTGAAATGGAAATAATACTTTTTGCTTTTGTAGTTATGTTGAACATTAAATGAGTTAATGCATGAGAAGACCAGTGCCTGGCACAGAAATCATGCAATGATTGTCAATATAGAAAGGGTTTGAGAAAATTCTGATTTATTTCATCCTTTGCCTAAAGAGGGCAGCTAATATGTATATAAATAGTTTATTGCTCAAATTTTACACTGGATAGTTAACTTGAATAAGACTGGAAGCGTATATTGAGAAATGATTTTTATTTAAAAAATTGGAAATTAATATAGAGCTACAAAGAGTTGCAAGAAATACAAAGAAATGGTGTTCAGTAAAGAAAATGGGTCACCGATTCTGAAGACTCAACTGGGCATGGCAAAGGTCAAGGAAGCAAGAGAATGCTGGTGGCACAGGATGTTAGAGGGATTTATAAAAAGTTATCAACTCTTAGAAAGGGTTGAGGCCTTGACAGACTATGCTATGGGGCATCGAAAAATACATAGAGATTTTCTTTTAAAAAGAAAGACTTAAAAAGAGCAGTATTAAGAATAATACATTTTATAGGTCATGTTTAATTTTTTTGAATTGCCTTCTTTATTTCAGATATAAGTTCCTTGGAATTGGTTAGTCTTATTAGGAAACCTTAGGCTAGAAAAAAGGAAGAACTATGTTAACTGCTCTTTTGGAGAAGTAGGTGAGAAAATTCATTACTTGAAAATAATTTTAACCTCAGTTGAATTACCACATTGTCTATTTTTCCTATAGTCTCATCCCTTTCTTAATTTTTGGAAGAAGGTAAGAAATAACTCCATGGTTCAGCAGGAAGATCTTCCCATCAAGTCATCATGCTTTTCCAGGAGGAAATTACAAGGTTATAGAAAGCTGGATTTTTAATATATAGTAACATTTAGTATAAATGAAGTTGCCTGCACATTTATTATCTTTTAAAATATATCCCTGGCTGTGGCACAGAAAAAACAGATGGTAAGTACAGGTTAATTACATTTGACAGCTTTCTTAGGTGTTATGATTCAAGGGACAGAGCAAGACCCTTGTACTTAATGATATATGAGCCCTCTTCCCAGGGTATGGTCAATCTAACTTTACTCCCAATATGAGCTGATATATCTACCCCTTGAGTTACTATTTGATATTTACAGAATGTGGCATAATGGAAACAACATGGATTTTGTATCTCTAAAGGCCTTAGCTGGAACTCCGGCACTTACAAATTATGTCAATTTGAGCAATTAACCTCTTGGAGGTTTACATTTTCCATTTCTAAAATACGAATAATGCTTATTTGTGGAGATGTTGAAAGGATCAAATAAGATTACATTTTAAAGTGCCTGAGAGATAATAGTTATTCAAAAATAGATAGCTGTTGTTTGGAACATGACTATATTTTTCATCTTGTAAATACTAGCACAAATTACCTGTACTGAGAAAGAGCAAATGGGACAGATACGATTTTTGAAGAAGGAACAATGAGAAAGGTCATACTCATGACTGGTTCAACAAGGTAGACTCAGCAGAATTCTAAAGGGGTTTCAAACTTTGGAGGTGAGGTGAACATACTTGTTCAATTTATTTTATGAAAATTATTTACTAAGGATATACCTTGTAATAGACAAGAGAAGCACAGTGAATGGTGGTTCTGGTAAAATGAAAGGATTTGGGGACTGAAGATTTTAGAGTAAACTAAAAGTACTGGGAATGGGAACCAAAGCATAACTGTATTGTGACTGAAACTCTGGAGGAACTATAGTGCTTGGTGACAATAATATCTGAAGTAGGCCAGCACCTGTTGTTGTTTAAGGCAGAGTCAAGCCATGGTTGTTTGAGGCAGAGAAAAATCATTCTTTCAAGGTGGGGGTTCTGAGGAACACCAATGAGATCCTGTCAGAAACATTTTATTGCTAAGAATGCAGGTTACATACACTAAACTGTTGAGGGTAAAGAAAGATGGGGGATGGGAATCTCAGTCAAACAAAAGAACTGGAACTGTTCCTTACATAAGGAAGGTTCTGGTATAAGGAATGACAGAACAGTGGTGGAGGATGAGAGAGATTTTATGTAAACATCTAAGACAGATGCTTCCGTCATGGCAGACTACAATATGTCCTCTGAGATGTGGCATAAATGTTCTAATGGAATAAATGAAAAGGGGATAATATAAATCAGAAGTGCTTCTATCACTGTGTTAAATCCTCGGAAATTTGTGATTTTTTTTTCTACACATCAGGGGCTAGAAAGTTTTGCTTGTTTTCCTTGACTGGAAGTGGCTCTTTTCTGGACATTGCTTCTCTCCAATGAACATGTACCTGTCATCACACCCACTCTCCACTCCCTTTGTTCCTCTCAGAAAGATCTTTTATGAGTGATACACATATACCAGTATTTGGGCCTCCCGACATGAACTTGAGGTCAAGAGTGATGCTTGGATGAGAGTGGATTTCTCACTACCTAATGGTTTGAGGAAGAGATGGACTATCAATGCTTCTGCATGAAAGTCAATGAAGGAATGTAATAGGAAATAATAGGAAGCAAGATAGAAAATCACTTCAAATTAAAACTTTTTGTCATGCTAAAACACATTTGTGTATATGTATATGTATTCTTAAAATATAGTAGCTACTTTATAAATGGAAGAATATAAATGAAAAATCAAGACAAAAATTTTAGCCACTAACAATATTGTAATATTGAAAAAAATCACACAATTGAAGCAGCTTTCTGCTTCCTCATCCTTAAATTGAATCTTGCGCCATATAGTGAGTGAATATAGTAGGTGAATTGCACATATTCAATATGTGGTTAATCATTATTGACATTTGGGAAAAAACAGGACAAAACATGTCTAACTCTCTTTATTGTGAGTTTTTTGAGGAAAAATTACAAATTTATAAATTAAAGTTATGTTCAGGAAGTGTCTGAGATAGAATGGTCTGAATATAGTCTCTCTAATCTCATCAAAGCAACAATTTTACAGTAACCTCATTCTCTTAGACTTAATTCTAGAGAATTCTTGTTTTAAGGAAAATATGTGTGAACATTCAATTCTGTGCATAGATAAGATTTGGAGAAGAATAATCCTTTGATATTAAGTATTAAGTACTTATTAAGTACTGATTTAAAGAAAAGAAGAGATGAAAAAGAATTGAAATTATGAGGTTGATTCATTGCTAAGTAAGAACACAAACTGCAGAGTCTAAAATAGTGTACTGCCATTTAATAGGGAAAAATTATTGTACCAGAATTGAGTTACTGAAAAGAGGATTTTGCGCCACACACTTTTCCCACACATAAATTCAAGGGGGAAAATGACATAAGTAGCTGTAAAAGAATTCCACTGCCTTATTTTTTTCCCTCTATATAATGTTATTTGGAGGACTCACTCAGTAGGTCCTCACTGATGCTCATTGAAAGCACGCATTTTTCCAGAGAGCACAGTGCTCATACATAACATTCTTTGTTAATTTGTTCAAAATGGGAAAAAATGCACTGTAGGGTTTTTTTACTTGTTCAGAGTCAAGGAAAAAAATACTAGTATTTAAACCACAAGAAGAATCAGGGCTCAGAATTCAGTATTGTTTTATAATACTAAAATTCAACTTTAGAATGGGATTATGACTGCCTTATATTTGAAGACTTAACTGAGCCAGACTCTGTCTAACATCCAGGTTCCTCATCCAGGCATAGTAGAGTGCATTTGGTCTCTCAGGTCTCAGGGGAACTGTAATGTGATTGTCTGTTGATGGCTATACTCACAAAGCTGAAAGCAGAGATTTGGCACTTATAGGCAGATCCCAACTAACAAACACACTCTGTTCCAAAAAATATTTATTTTTTTAAAGTCAGTTATTTGGGATCCAAATACAGCATTTGATATTAAGTGCAACAAAATAGCAGTTAGGCTTGATGGATGCCCATAAAATCCAATTAACATATAATGCTGTACAGGTATCTACCTGCTACAGCAGGTTTCTGGACTCTTGCAGGATTGGGCGGTGATGGTTGTTTTATCTTAACTGGACAGTGATCTCTCTGACCTGAAGTCACTGTGATGACCCATTTTCTCTTCTAGTATAATTTCATATTCATATGTGTAAGTTATACAGCACATGGGTACTCCTAATTTGGAGAATATTTGCAACTGATTAACTTGATCCATGTAACAAACATATTTGTATAATTCTGGGCACAAACTAAGTTTATTTGGCTTTCCTTTCAAGATCGAATTTAGCTTATTGCATAGCCAAGTTCCTAACTGTTTCCTATGTTTATTCTTGGTAGATTTAGCAATTGGGATAAACAGTTCTTCCTAAAATGTTGTTGAGCAATTTACTTTTCTTTAAATCAATCATAATAGTAGTCACCAAATCTTATAAAGGAAGTAACTAAGTAAATTTTACTCTTATCTATCATGAGGCACTGTAGAAAGGTGAGCTCATTTATTTTTCACTCTTTAATCATCTCATTGAAAAATAAATCAAGTTAATTTTGACACTATATGAATTTGCATTTATTCAGTTTCATGAGATAGTCCAAAAATCCTTCTTATTTCTTATTTATAGTCTCTCTTCTGCAAGCTGTTTCCCTTTCCTGTGTTTCTTACTAGTCATTAAATGCTCTGTTTCTGAGTGTTCAATCCAAAATACCTCTCTCCCACTAAATTATTAAACAATCCCCACTGAAATATCTCTCCTTAACTTAGGAGAGCCAAAAGGGAGCAATGTTGGACAGAGTAAAGCACAAAATTCTTTGTTCCCTTTTGCCAAATGGTTTATTAATATGTTCCACTTAGTGTAATATTGAAATTTACCCAAAATTGTGATTTTGGAAGGATCTTTTCCTGGACTAAGAATGTAGAATGGGCCATTTTCTGTTGTTAAAAAGCTATATTTATTGACAAACAAAAATCTTAAAAATCCATTAATTAAGCAACTGTGTCGGTTTAATCTGACAAAAGGTTACATTTTAATTTATTATTCATTGTTTATTATTTAATTATCTATTATTGAAAATTATGATCTAGAGATAACAGATTGTTAATATTAATATATTTAATAATTTTCTATATTAAATGAGAATATATTTAGATATGAATTGTCTATAAAATAGTTTAAAATTATTACTCAATCTATAACTGCTTCAATAACACCTCAAATTTTAATTCCTTTGAGTTTCTATTTTCTTTTTCCATAATTAACACATCTAAATTAATTTTTATAAATTCTTTTAGAATTTTCTAACATTCTTTTGAAAAGATGAAAAGTATAGGTTCTGTGCCAAAAAATGGGTACTGGGATGGTACATTAGCAAAGATTACTCAGCATCTGAAAGATACTTGTTTTTAATGAAGTAATTAAAGGTACTCATTAAAATTAAATGCCCTGCCTCCCTCAAGTTAATATGGGAAGGAACTAATTCCCATATTAACTAATGCATCTAAGTACTTCATGATAAACTCTGGAAAACTTTTTTTTTCCCACTGAAGAATTTCTTACAAGGCACACAAATATAATAAAAATTTTAAAAGCAAGAATTGAAAGGATTTTTATTCATAATATTCATAAAGCTCTTGAACTTGAAGGGGTTATATTAGTTATCTGTTATAGTGTAATCAATAATCCTAAACTTTAGTGTTTTAAAACAACAATTTTATCATTTCACCATTTCCATAGGCCTGCAATCTTAGCTAATCTTAGATCAGGGACTTTCACAAGGTTATGGTCAAAGTATCAGCTAGGGCTGTAGGCATCTCATACTTTACTGGAATAGATCAGCTTCCAAGGTCACTAATGTGATTCTTGGGAGAATTTATTTTCTCACAGGTTATTTGCCAAAGAACCTCAATTCCTCAGAAGACTTCCTCAATTTCTTCCCATAAGGACCTCTTCCTAGACGGTTACCAATATGGTATCTGGCTTCAATAGAGCGAGCGAGTTAGAGGACATGGACGTATTAGATAGAAGTCACAGATTTGTGTAATGTAACCTAAAAAGCAACACCTTTACTTTTGCCATTTTCCACCAATTACAAGCAAGTTACTGGATTCATTCCATGGTCAAGAGCATGGAACTAAACAGACACCTGAATCCCAGGCAGCAGGAATTACCATTACCAGGAGCCATTTCAGAAGCTGCCTATTAATAGGAGTTTTAGACTGGTGGCGCTGCGCTCAACCGCCTGCGCCACCAGGGGAGGCCCACAGGAATAAATTTTAAAAAGAAGTGAAAGAGGGCCTCCCTAGTGGTGCAAGGGGTTAAGCATCACACTATGAAGCAATCCACAGTCTCTGCAGCACGAGTTCGATCCCCGGCAGAAACCTGAAAATAACTAAATTTATCTGGTATCTACATTTACCAAAGGCTGTCAATAATAATGATAGCTTGTCTTTTTTGATTTCTTCACATGTTTACATTTGTTGCTAAGTACTTATACACATTATTTAATTTATTTCTCTCAAATACTTTTTTAAACAATTGTATTTAGTACTATCTCACAAATTAGTAAACTGAGACTCAGAGAGATTCAGTAATTTGCTTATATAATTCTAACTATGGGTGACCAAACTAGGAATCATCTCATGTCATCCTGAGTCCAGATTCTGCACTTTTAGGAACAGTATTACACTGAAAAGCCTGCAAGAACAAATCTTATGTTGCTATATAAAGCAGTTGTCAAGACAGTGTCCTTGTTGGGTCTCCCCTGGTGGTGCAGTGGTTGAGCGCTGGGCTGTGAAGCTGCCCGCAGCCTCTACAGCGCCGGTTCAATCCCCGGCTGCCTGTTAGGGTCCCACATGGTGCGACAGACCTCTCCTGCCTCACCCGCTGCTCCCCTCAGCAGTGTATTTCGTTGGTCTGCCTGTTCTGTTCCCCGCTCTGGCTCTGGTGAATTTTCTCACCCTCCCGCTCTTCTGACTGTACCCAGTGCTTGTATAAATAAAGAAATAAATCTTAAAAAAACAAAAAGACAGTGTCCTTGTTTTTTACACATATTTTCTTTAGTATATCTTCATATGAAAATTTATTAGTGTTAAAGTCAAGAAAACATTTTTCCTACTTTCAAAAATGAGTGTACTTGTTTTATTTCATAATTGCAAGATATATTACCATTTTTTCCTTATTAGGCACGACTTCTAGAAAACAAATGATTTGTAAAGCAACACAATTGTATGCATAAATAATCTTAAAAATATTCACATTTTTCAATTGTACAAATCCATGTTGTAGAGTAAATGAATTAATCAGGCTTTTTGTGTCACTAGCCTCTGTGGCTATCACCTGAGGCCTTGATTGTGTTAATGCAGAAGGAGCTTGGGAGCATAGGCATGGGGCATGTATGCCTGATTGTGGAGACCTGGAGCATGGGTGTGTGCTCATGAGCAAGTGTGCACATCTGCGCCTGGAGGCCAGGGGTAAAAGGATGGTGTCACTCAGAGAAGACAACGGCTGCAAGATGACAAGTGGTATGACTACAGCAGAGGCGAGACCATGGGACAAAGTGCAAGAGAGAACACCAGAGAGAGCCCGGAGAGAGAGCTTAAAGTGGGGCCTAGGAGGCTAGGTAGCCTGCTTGCCTCCCAGCACTCCCTGGTCAGCCTGTATCTGCCTCTGCATGCCAGCCTCTCTGCCTAGAATGCCTGTGTACCTGGTTCCCTGAAAGAGCATTAAAGCCTGACAAATCCACCAAGGACTCTGGGATTCTCCAGTATCACTCGGTCCAAATTCATAGTGAACCTGCCCTGTGCATACTGCACTAGACATGTCTACAGAATAAATATATATAAGGGTGCCCATTCTCACCACTATTATTCAAAATCATATTGGAAGTCATAATTAGACAAGGAAAACAAGTAGAAAGCATCCAATTGGAAAGGAAGAAGTAAAACATTCATTACTTGCAGAGTAATGATATTATACAAAGCCATAAATATGTCACTAAAAAACTCTTAGCGGGGCCTCCCTGGTGGCACAAGGGTTAAGCACCACACTATGAAGCAATCCACAGCCTCTGCAGCACTAGTTCGATCTCCGGTCAGCCAGAGAGCATCCCACATGGTACAGCAGACATCTATCTTGTCCGCTCCCCTCAGCAGTGTATTTCAGCCATTCTGCTTGTTCTGTTGGCCACACTGTCTCTGGTGAATCCTCTCCCCCCCCATCTCTGGCCTGTACCCCAGCTCTTGTATGCATAAATAAATAAATTTTTAAATAAAAACGCTTAGAAATATAAAATATACAGTACTGCTGCAGTCTACAAAATAACTATACAAAAGTAGGTTGCATTTCTATATGCAAACTATGAAATAGCAGGAAGAGAAATTAAGAATTCAATTTTATTGAATTTGCAACAACATCAAAAAGAATAAATTACTTAGGAATAAATTTTAATTTTTTTAAAGATGTATTTATTCATGCATACAAGAACCAGAGTCCAGGCCAGATGCATGGGAGGGTGAGAGGATTCTCCAGAGACAGAGCAGGGAACAGAACAGGCAGACTGACTGAAATACACTGCTGAGGGGAGCAGTGGGGCCAGACAGGAGAGGTCTGCTGCGCCATGTGGAATTCTGTCTGGCCGGCCAGGATTGAACTTGCACTGCAGAGGTTGCGGAAAGCTTCACAGCGCTGCGCTCAACCGCCTGCACCACCAGGGGAGGCCCACAGGAATAAATTTTAAAAAGAAGTGAAAGAGGGCCTCCCTCGTGGCTCAAGGGGTTAAGCACCACACTATGAAGCAATCTGCAGCCTCTGCAGCACGAGTTCGATCCCCGGCAGGCCAGGGAGAAACCCACATGGTGAAGCAGACCTCTCCTGTCTTGCCCGCTGCTCCCTTCAGCAGTGCATTTCAGTCAGTCTGCCTGTTCTGCTCCCCACTCTGTCTCTGGTGAATCCTCTCACCCCCCCATATCGCTGGCCTATACCCCAGCTCTTGTATGCATAAATAAGTAAATCTTTAAAAATAAAAAAAATAAAAAAAAGAAGTGAAAGAGCTATACACTGAAAACTATAAAACAATATTGATAAACTGAAAAGAAACAAAGAAATAGAAACTCATTATTTGCTCATGGATTTGCAGAATTAGCATCATTAAAATGACCATTTTACCTAAGGCAACATACAGATTCAATAAATCTCTATCAATATTCCAGTGATATTCACAGATATACAGTATGATTGATAACAAACTGTTGACAATTTCTTGTGATTTCAAATTTTAAAAAAATCCATGAATTAAAATAGCAAGAACTAGTCATATTCCCTTACAGGTATTTTAGCATGTAATGGAAACACTTGGAAAACTGGATAAAACATAGTCTGCTGGGCCCATTGTCCAGAGTTTCTGATTCAGAATATCTGAGCTGCTACCCAGAATTTGTTTTTCCCACATGATGCTCATGACCCTGGCCTAGGAATCACACTTTGAGAACCACTAATTAACACAATTTACCAAAGAGGTAATAACATGCATATGCTTTACCTTTTGCTTATTCACTCAGAGAATAACTTTTAAATCCAACAGAGAGGCACCCACATTTAGAAGGGAAAGTGTACTTAAAGAAAATAGAAAATTAAGACGTAAAGACTCCTTAGGTCTAATACTAGGGGAGAAGGTTGAGTCACAAACAGGCATATGTAAATTATTTTGTAAAACGTATGTCAAAGTTCTCACTTTAATAGGACTGGTTCCTTTTGGTGGTGAGCATTTTTTGTAAATTTCTCATTTCTCATCTCTCTTTTAGGTTTCTATGTTGTCAAAAATTGAGCATGCTTGCTTTTACAAGGAAGGTTATGCTCTCTTTTAAAATAAACACAGTAATTTAAAGGATCAGCAAGCAGACAGCTGCAACTTCTCATTAACATAAAAGAACAGACTGGTTTGATCCTATGATTCCTGAAGTGTGTTTTCAGTTCTCATTTTACCATGATTAAGAAAGTTCTGAACTTGTTCATATAAAAGTCTTATATTTGTCTCTACCCTCCCCACAAACACAGCTTACCTTGATATTTTGTAGCTCCCTGTAAAGTCTTTGTTTGCATGAATAATTTTTTTTTTTATTGGTCTTGGTGATGATATTTTTTTTTAATTAATAAATTTTATTTTTATATTCCCCATAAATAATTTTTAACAGCATTATGCCATGAGATTGAAAGAAATACAATTTAAATTTAGCTCACATTTTAAGATTATACATTATTATCTTTAAAAAATTTTGATCAGGGCCTCTCTGGTGGCGCAAGGGGTTAAGTCTCAGCACTATGAAACTATCTCCAGTCGCTGCAGTACCGGTTAGATGCCAGGCCAGGGCAGTGACCCACATGGCGCAGCAGACCTCTCCTGTCTCGCCCGCTGCTCCCCTCAGCAGTGTATTTCAGTCAGTCTGTCTGTTCTGTTCCTCACTCTGTCTCTGGTGAATCCTCTCACCCCCCACAACTCTGGCCTATACCAGAGGTATGCATAAACAAATTAAATGAATCTTTTAAAAAAATGTTGATCATGTGGTTGAGTACATATGAAGTTTATAGATTGCCAGAATTTTTAAGAATCTATGTAGAGGGACTATAAATGTGATGAAGTTTTGAAGCTTGATAATATTCCCAAAAGAGGAATTGAAAAAAAATTAATTTTTAACTGGGCAGAGAGGCCTCAGAGTGAAAAGAGGAGAACAAGAAAGCCAAAATTCTCAAGAATAAATCTAGCTCAGAGAAAAGTGTCAAGGGGAGATTAACTCAGCTAAACTATTAAGTCAATATATTCTATACATTGTTGCCTCTCTGTTGTTAATAAAAACTGTATTAATTTAATAATCACTATAATGTTTAAACATCTAATAGTAAGTGCTCACTGGATGTTAAAGGTAATAGTTTGTTCCTTTTAGTTTGCTGTAACTTGCCATAATTTCAGTAATTTTATATAATCAATTTAATTTAAAATCTGGGTTATGCTAATGAATTATAATTATTCACTTACAGGTCATTGAGTGATGATGTTTTGATGCTAACAAAATTCTTAAAGGTTTCCAAAAACCAGCTGTCATATGTAAACAATTATATGAGTGTTATAAAAATATATCATCAATGGAAAAAAGCAAGTAATATTTTAATGTCTATATTTCTCATGTTGAAGTTTTTTTTTTTCCTTCTGCAACATTTTTATTGTGATAACGTTAGTTTACAACACTGTATATGATTTAGGGGAATAGGTTCACATGTCTCCAGATGTATGTACCATATATAAAAGTCTTATTAGGGATATACTGAAACATTTTATAATCTCTAGTAGCTTTATTTCTTTCAGGGATGGTAGAAAGAAGTAAAATATAAATCTTGGGAACATGTGCAATAGAATATTTGTATAATAAAATCAGAAACAAAGAATGAAGTTACCACGTATTTACTATGTCAGTAAACAAGATGTGAATACATTTCTCCCTCAGTTTTTACCTTCTATTGGTTTTTAAAATTAGTGTATAGATAATTAGTGTATAGATAATTTTTAAAATTAGTGTATAGCATCTCATGATAAAAATAAAACCTCATGGAAGTCTAAAGTTTTGGCCATTAACTCACTATATTCTCTCTAGTTTAAAGTCTGACTCTTTTAGACAACAACTCTTATTATTACTACCCAAGGAAGCATAGATGTTTCTTTCTGGATGACTTCTTGTTAATCAAAATCAAGCATGAACAAGAAGTCCAAGTTATTAATTTAAATGACGATTATGACTGAACAGAGTTGTTAGAACAAACAGCAAATTCTCTTGCTGTTGGTATTAGAAGTAAAATTATGATCAATGTTTTGGGATAACCATGGATTAAAGGTGATTCAGCAACTTAATGAATGAAATAATGAAAAATGTATTCATTTTTCTTAGTAATTATCTAACTTCTTGCACCTCTTTAAAACCATCTTCATTGAAATTGATGACACCCAAACTTCATCCTTGTTACTGGCTGACCTACCCCAGACTCACTCCTTAAAATTCCTTGACAACTTTTACCTGTGGCCTATATACTTTATTTCTCCACCATTAATTATACTATCTTCCCGGACAGTTTTAGAGTGAATGGGAAAATAGATATCCACAACTTAACTTTAGAGCACTGTGACTTTCTGGACCCCCAATGAACTCACCTTTTTTTTTTTTTTTTTTTAAAGATTTATTTATTCATTTATACAAGCACTGGGCACAGTCAGAAGCACGGAAGGAGGAGAGAATTCACCAGAGCCAGAGCGGGGAACAGAACAGGCAGACTGACAAAATACACTGCTGAGGAAATACAAAGCGGGCGTGGCAGGAGAGGTCTGTCGCTCCATGTGGGACCCTCGCTGGTGGCCAGGGATCGAACCAGCACTGAAGAAGCTGCGGGCAGCTTCACAGCCCAGCGCTCAACTGCTGCGCCACCAGGGGAGGCCTTAAACTCACCTTCTTACTTCAGCATCACTAAATTAAATTGCTTCATTAAGCAACATCCCTAACCTTTTGTGACTTAAACTTTTGCAGCCCATTTTTCCAGTCATTATACTCTATTCTTCTAAGGCTTTTCATTCTTCTACTCACAATCTAACTTTTCTCCACTATCAGTTAGACTTAGACCATTAATTAGAAGGTTTTATTTCCCCCCTAATCTATATTGTATTTTAAAAAGTTAGTTTTAATCACTATGAACATGATGGTTATTTATCCTGATGTGCATGATAACTGAGTCAGTTCGCTCCTTTTTTCCTGGAATTCTGTTTGATTATTATCTTCTTTCAGTCTTTAATATGTCCCAGTTTAGATGACCAATATTGCTTTTCCACAACAATGAAACACACAATACCTTCTTCCTATTGCCCTAAACACACCTATCTTATTTTTGTTCCATTTTAACTGCTTTGAATTCACATGACCACTTGGATTAGCCACTCTTTCACCCGATTCCTTGAGTGGACATGAGAAAATGATCCAGCATTTTATATTGAAGCAAATATAAATTCTTGTTCTCTAATCACATAGCATTCCCAATACTAGTGGATCCTTCTGAGAAAAAAAAAAAATCTCTTAACCATATTATTCCTCCCTCTTTACCTTATGCAACTATTTAGTCTATGAATTTTCTATCATACCCTTTACTCACAAGCTCTTTTCTCATCCTCAGGACAAGTTTGTTTCCTACTACATTAAGATGATGAATCCAATAGTTTTATTGTTCACTGAACCACACAAATGAGTAGCTATTAATTCATTCACTTTCCAACTCTCCTCCCTCATCAAAGGAAATGTATGCCTTTTATCTATATAGTAAATCCCTGTACAGGGATTTTGGTTTCCATCCTTTCCCTTTTCAAATACCTTGCTCAGTCAATTGAGCTCTGTCATTCATGTATCATCAGCCTTTGTCTTCTTTCTGGACTTTTATCTCAAATACATGCATACAACAAAGTTTATTCAATATTAAACACAAAACAAAGACAATTTTTTTCATAACTTATAATCCCTTCATTTAATATATATCATCCCAAAACAAGTCTTGAAAATGATCAGTCAACACTGTATCCACTTTCATTTATACTGTGATCCACTATTTCTGACTTCTGTCCTTAACACGCTATAGAAACTATTCTCTTAAGTAAGGCCTTTGTAATCGCCTTCTCTGAAATCCCCTCTTTCACTTCCTTAAAACATGGACTTCTGTTTTTCTCTTACACTTCTGGCTGCCATTCAGGTAATATGAGTAACTTCTTTTTTCCTGCTCACCTCTTCTATATCCATGCTCACCAGGGCCCAGCCATGACCTGTCCTTTTCCTCTTCTATTCATTACCTCTGCATACCTCATCAAAACTTGCACTGATTGCCTGAATGCTTACTTTAATCACCTTTATACAGGTTATGAACCAACATTAGCAGTCATATCTATTACTGAGAGTAATAAGGTGCATCAGCAGCTCATATTTGACCTTAGTCCTTTCCAGAACACTTCTATACCACTCAGTGCTATGCAATACTTATTTTGTCAAAAGACTTTAGCTATTAGCAGTTCAGCCAATAGAGTTAATTATTCTCTTTAACCTGTTGTAAGAATACTTTACTTTTCAATTCTTTTAACTTTGATTTTATACCAGATATAATTCATATACACTTAAGAAGTAAATATGAATGTGACCTTGCATAAATAATAATCTTCATGAGCATAATCAACATCAGGGACTTTGGGATTATTTAAACTTGCTAGATAATTCATGTTATAGCTAAAAAACTAATCAGATTGGAATTATCAGTAACACTTGATCATCTTATAATGTATGCATTATAAGTCTTAGGAAAAAAATAGGTCTTATCGACTTTGGAATAATACATTGCATTTGTGAATACCTTTTCTCCCATCACAGGCAGGATGATGAACCTCTGGAGCATTAATATATTAGATTCCCTTACAACATTAAAACACAGGGGAACACAAACACATGGAAATTTATTTTTTACATAATGATAACAAACATACTAAAGTAGGCTAATATATCAATGGATTTATGGAAGTCTGATCTTTCAGCATTAAGAAGAATGCAGTAAGGAAGTCGGTGTGCATTAGTCACTGTGATGCATTGATTGGCATTTATCTCAAGCAGAGAGTCTTAGATCCCAGAATTCATTTACCCCAATTTGAGGGTTGTGAATTTTAGGATTACTCTCTTTTACAGTAGCTAGATATCTTACAGTAAATGCTACAATATTTTTATGAGACACTGATGCACTATAGATGGAGAGGAAAAACAAACAAAACATCAGAAACCTTCTCTTCACATGTTTTACTTTGTCCCTTGCAAAAATAGCACAGCAGAGAAAGCATTCATTTCAATTTTGAGCACCTAATAA
Source organism: Talpa occidentalis (assembly GCF_014898055.3). Classification (NCBI taxonomy): domain Eukaryota; kingdom Metazoa; phylum Chordata; class Mammalia; order Eulipotyphla; family Talpidae; genus Talpa; species Talpa occidentalis. Next base: position 81,007,867 of record NW_023602073.1, on the reverse strand, counting down.
GCTTTGCTTTTTCAAGCCTTGAACTATTTTTCAAATTTTACTATAAAAATACCTCTATTTATCTTAGCCTCTAGGCACTTGTACATTGAAAATACATAAATCATCTGAGAACTAATAAAACAACAGCCCAGCTGAAACTCAAGGAAATAAAAGCATTGTTTTTAAAGACTGATGCACAAAATCTCTATTTACTGAAAGTAGAAAGAAACAAAGACTGCATGCTTTCAGCAAAGCTGAGTGATGTGTAAAAAAACTATATTGTAATGATTACAGAAACTTTATCTGCTGGGGAAAAGAACAATCAATACGTTCTACAAGGCTTTGGACATCACATCCTGACTGGGATTTACAAAGTAGCAGGGAACAGGAAAGTGTCCTGAAGAAAGATAACACTAGAACTTGAAAAGAAGCCAAGGAAATCCTTCACCTTAATATCCTTATCAGATATAGTGTGTGTGTTCATTTGAAAATCAGAATTAGGCAAGAGGCCTTATTTGTAATGTTCTAGCATTTGTAGTCTAACAAGTATTTAATAAGAGGAGTCATCAAGACAAAACATGTAAAGGTACAAATACAGACAAAAGGCTTAAATTTATAAATTTATTTACCTTGAATGATTGTATTCTTAGATGGAATCAACAAGGTCTTTATAGCATTTTACATCCCCTCTCCAAGATGGCAGGAAGTTCCTAGGTAAGATTTCATTTTCATTGTCTTCATTGTGTCTGATTTTCTACTTTCTTTTGATTCTTTACACTGATTTATTGTTCTTTTATCTTTACTTTGCACTTGGCCCAAATAGGGACAACATTTTCCTGTCCTTTTCAGACCCATAGATAATTCCCTAACACTGACAAATTTATTCTCTAATGCAATTGCCATCAGAAAATTAATTATACTTAAAAAAATTAAGATCAGACAGAAAGTTTACTAATTTTCAAAACAAAGAGCAAAAAAAAAATTATATATTCCTCAGATAAAGTTTCTGTAATCATTAAAGACATTTAAACTATCCTACCACTGGGGCAGTTATTGAATAATAACAGTTTTAACTTTTGTAGAATCAGTCTAGGCCTTTAAAACATTTTTTATTTTCTATCTCTTTCCTTCTCTTACCACTTCTATCCCATTTAATGGCCATGGGGATCTCTAATTTCTTCTCCTCTTCCTCTACTCCCTTTGCAGAACAACTCAGTCTAGTCTTACTTCTGAAATTCAGCATAAAGTATACACTTACATATCCTAAGTCTTTTGAAATACTCAGTTGATTCAAAATGGTCTTTTTTTCCTATTATTTTTATAAAGAATCCATATACCTTAAACAGTAGTAGTCTTTTAAAATAGAAATAATTTCTTCTGCTATATATAAATGCTTACACATTAAAACAATTGAATAGTGCATATCAGTACCTTGAAATAAATTAATTTATAACAACTTAAAACATAGGTACTATATTCTCATCTGACAAATGAACAAATATTAGAGTTATTAGAAACATGCTCACAGGTCTCACAGGTATTAAATGCCTAGATTTGAACTTCTACAGACATGCATTTAAACATTGGATTTCTCTCTTCTTTAGTACAGAAGTTTCCTCAAGACTCTTTTTTTATTCATGTAAAATAATTACATGTTTACTTATCATATGGTCTGCTGGATTATGTACAGAAAAAGGCACAAGCCTATAGTTAAAATACAGTATTTACAGAGGTAGTTTGAGCTGAAAAATGAAGTTTTATTAGTGAGATCGACAGGGTATAACATAATTCTTTCCTGAATGTTTTAATATGATGAGGGCATAATTTATGATATAAGGTTTATTCACAGCCATGGAAGAAGCGAATGTGGGATTGGAATAGGACGCTTATCACAGGACAGATATGAAAAATCTCAGGGGCTTTGATTCTATTTAGATCAATCTACTCCAAGTTGTAGTTGGACAACCAACTCCTAACCTCTTAACCACTATTAATACTAACTCATATAATTTTAGATGTAGCACATAGCTCAAATCAATACTGAAGAACACTTAAAGGCCCACTAGGGAACAATTATTAATGAGCCAATGAATTAAAAAAAAATGATAAGAGTGAAGCTTATTGATTTTTTTTTTGTGTTAATGAGTGCAAACCATACTTGTTAATTTCAAAACAGCTCCCTGCAAAAGATGAGAGGATTGTTGAAAGATTCTGTGGCCTCTACTATGTTACATAATGTAGTAAGAGGAGTCACCTTTAAAAGTCAGACTGACCTAGGTTTGAATCCTAGATCTTCCCCTGCTGGCTGGGATATTATTAACAAGTTACTGCTTCAGACTTCTGTTGTTTTATATTTACACTGCAGAGAATCTTAAATTTTTTTAGCTGTAAATTTTCATTATCTTTATGGGGCTACATAGGTGATGACAACTTTTCAAAAATTTTTTTAGTTATAACTGACATCAAATTTATACATACTAAACTGTACAATTAAATAAATGTTTACATATATGTGTGTAGAGACACAGACATAGATATATCTCCATGGATATATGGGGATAACACAGAAACAAGATAATACGTTTCCTCAGTGCTCTTCATTCTTTCCTCCACTCCACACCACAGTCTGATTCCTACCCATTGTTCAGGAACCCCCTGATCTACATCACATTCTATCACTATAGATTAGTTGCCCTTTTCTAAATCCTTTAGAAATGGAAAAAAATACAGTAAGTCTTTTTTCAAGTAGCTTAATTGAGATTCATCCATACTACTGCATGAATCAATAAAAGTTTGTCCTTTTATTGAAAAGTATTACACTGTTCTACATACCACAATTTATTTATCCTTCTGTTGGTAAATACTTTGGGTATTTCCAGTTTCACAGTATTAAAAATAAACTGAAAATTTGCTTACAATTCTTTGTATTAACACATTCTTTCATTTCTATTGGCATAGAGAAATTAAAGAATACTTGGGAATAAACCAGCTGTTCATGTATTGGTGTGTGTTTCACTTTTTATAAAATTGGAACTGTTTCTAAAGCGATTGTATCCTTTTATATCCCCATCACCAGTGCACAGAAGGTCCTGTTATTTCATATTACTTCCCAGAATTTGAAACAGACTGTCTTTTTACCCTAGACAATCTAATTGGTGTGTAGTGGTATCTCATTTTGGTTTTGATTTGTTTTGCCTGATTATCAATGATTTTGAATATTTTGTTCATGTGCTGATTCCCCATACCCTATATCTTCTTTGTTTAAAGTTTTGTATACTTTTAAAAAAGGGATATTTTCTTATTATTGAATTGAGAATTACTTACGTATCCTAAATACCAGTTCATTATCAGATATATGATTTGCAAATATTTTCTCACAGTTAGTATCCTGACTGTTCATTTTCTTAGCATTGATGTTAGATATTTTAAATTTTCATGAACTCCAATTTCCCAACTTGTTCTTTTATGACTTGTGCAACTTCTTGCTTAGGCGTTCCTATTAAGTAACTATCAGTCTTCCATTGAACCCCAGCAGAGGGACCATCACTGCACACTGGGAGGTAGGCGACAACTCTAAAATCCAAATTGTTGCCATACAACATATCATGTAGTTTCTAGAATTTTCCATTGTAAACTCACGAGAGAATGAAAGTGAAAAAACAAAAATTTTAGGCTTTGTAGATACCTAGAGGTAAATAAAAAGTTATATGCCTTATAATATAGTGGAAAGTCTTCATTTTTAAGAGCAAAAAATTATTAATTTCATTCCAGGCTAAGGATAAACTTTTGTATTTTTATTAACTTTTTAACTTTCTTTTGTAGAAAGCTAACAGAAAAAAAATGTTTTAAATGTACATTAATATTTTTAACCTCTAACTCCATAAATATTTGTGACAGCTAATTTTAAAATTTTATTTTTTAAATTACATTTTTTGAGATAAAGTTGGTTTATAGCACTACATATGATTTAGGGGTATGATGTCACAACTCCTTAGATGTATGTTATGACACCATACCCACTACCAAATTTTTATAAATCAGTGGTATTTTGTGGTAAAATTATATTTATATTCATTTTTTGAGAAACTTTCAAAGTTTAAAAAATTCATGTTTGTCCTAGTTATCTTAAGAAAATTTCAGTTTAAATTTTTCTGTTTTCCACTCTAGGGTAGCAGACTTTTATGCTCTTACTCCATGTTTTAGATTTTGACCTTTTTATCACCTGGGTTCTTTTTAGGATATTCTATAATTGGTATCGTTCAGATGGTAGGAATAAGGGAGAAAATGAATAGCAAATTGTACGAGAAAGCAATGAATGGAAAACAGCCCTTAATATGGGAAACTATCTTTTTCTACATCATTTGATGCAGCATTCTAAAAATCAGGCAATAATCCAGAATAAAGCAATTCCTAAGCTGTACATAGAACCAAGGAACATTTTCTTCTCTCCAAATAGTGCACTTAACAAAAATGCCTACAAAAATTCTATGTTCTATCCCATTTGGTTCTCTGTGGACAGTTTGAATTAGCAGAGGGAATTAGTAAGGATACAAAAGAAGTCATACTGTTTTTTACCTTCGTTGGCACTAATAAATCCTGTTGTGTGCAAATGAGCTTAAAATCTCCATGCAATCAGTTTTCCATTTTACCTTGAATGTTTTAGTGCAGATTGTTAGCTAATCAAGCTGGGAAATTGAAATAGAGTACGCACAAAATTGTTTATGAGTAATATTATAAACAAGCAGGGCAGAATGCACTGTACCTGTTTTACCGCTATAATAAAATAAGCAGTGATATCAGCAATGCATCCATTTAGGTCTAATTGTACAAATTGCTAACTAATCAGATGAGAAACACAGTACTTGAAAGACCAATGTTCTTTCTATATGCTATTATCTTTGTGTATTTAGCTATATGTGTAAAGAATTTTACGACTGCTACGCAAAGAATATGGATAATTTAAAAATAATATATGTTTATAGGGGCCTCCCCGGTGGCGCAGCGGTTGAGCGCTGGGTTGCGAAGCTGCCCGCAGCCTCTGCAGCGCCAGTTCCATCCCCGGCTGCTCCCCGGCCACCAGAGGAGGGTCTCACATGGTGTGCAGACCTCTCCTGCCGCCCGCTGCTCCCCTCAGCAGTGTACTTCGTCTGTCTGCCTGTTCTGCTCCCAGCTCTGGCTCTGATGAATTCTCTCACCCTCCCGCGCTTCTGACTGTACCCAGTGCTTGTATAAATAAATAAATCTTTTAAAAAATCTATTTTTATATAGGAAAGAGAAAGAATTTGTCTTTTTTTTTTTTTCGCAATAATAGACCTTAGGCACATCTTTAAAAATACAAACTTGGGCAAATACATAATATTCAGGAAAAAATTACAACTCTCTTTATCAAGCCAGATGCAGATATTAGCTCAAAGGATTTTGACATGCTTTACACAGCAGGGTTTCAGCAGAATTGCACAAATCTGTCAGAAAGACGTGAAATTTTCAAAAATAAGATTGGGAATTTATGAGGAATAAATTAGAGGAAATGATATGTTTTCACCTTTGTATAAGTTTTATTTTATCACTAGTTTATAAATTCTAGTGTGGGTTCAACAACGTACATTTTTTTTTTCATTCAATAAAAGTTTCTAGAAAAGGAAAACTTTGAGAGAATAGGAATGCAATTAGGATTGCATGTCCTTAAAATAATTTGTATTTATTGTTTCAACCTAACTATTTGTGATATAGACCTAAAATATCTTCTAAGTAATTAAAGGTATAATGTGTGTGCATGATTGTACATGTGCAAAGGTGTATTTTTATAGGTGCATATATATCTTTAAGCTGAAATTGCTTTCATATCATAAAGAGTGGCATAAAATTCAGCTGATGATTTTTTCCAAGTCAGTTTTTTTTTCTTACTTTCATTTATTCCACATATACGTTTAGCACCAGTTTGTTTGAGCATTATTCCTACTGCTTCCTTTATACAGCCTTCCTTTATACAGACTCCTTTATGAGTCTCTAAAATGCCTGCTTTAGTTTCTCTACATTTGCTCAGATTCTTTTATTCTTAGAGGATGTAGTTGGTAAAAATAATTGTTTTCTTCTCAATGCTGCTTCCTTGTTCTCATTATATTTTCTAAAAAATTGTACTCATTTATACTATTTTTTTCCTTTTTTAAATGGGGAATAATTGTGTGGCAACAAGCACAACTGAAATACTATCAATAAGAAGAATGTCAGTGTCTACAAGTTCCTCTACTTATTATAATACTCAGACTATTACTGTAACTTTTCAAAATAAAGGGAAAGGTTAGAACTACTAACCAGCTAACTGGATTTCAATTCTATGACCTTTCTATTAACCAAAAAATTTTAAAGGAATTTTGAGTTACAACTACATCAAATGTGACATTAATTAAATAAATTTGATGTTAGGCAAATCATCTTACTTTTCTGATTCCCAAATAACTATCTGTGGATTGGGATAATAAGAAAATCAATTTATAACTTTGAATACCAACATTATATAAAGATTATTGTCTTAATTAAATAAGAGACATGGATTGTGATTCTTGACACTATTAATAATTAAATGCTGTGGTTTTCACTGACAATATTGCCTTCCAAACTAAGGTCACAGACAACACAGTGATAAAATTTTCTTACCATATTTGAACTAAAATTTTTTTTGCTTTTTAAATTTTTTTAGTACAGTTTTAGGTTCACAGTAATATTGAAAGGGAGGTACAGAGATTACCCATATGCCTCTACTCCCCATATATATATATATATATATATATATATATATATATATATCTCAACCAGACTGCTAAAGATAAGCTATGAATCTACACTGACATATCATTATTACACAAAGTTTATAGTTTATATTAGGGATCACCATTGGTGTTGTACATTATATAGGTTGGACAAATGTGTCATAACATATATTCATAGTGATAGAATCATATAGAGTATTTTTACTGCTTTAAAATCTTCTATGCTCCACATATTTATCCCTACCTCTCCTGAAATCCTATTTATTTATTTATTTATTTATTTATTTATGGCTTTAGAACAATAATCTTTTTTTATTATTTTTTACATTATTGTTCATTTTTAAACAATATTTGCTTCCCATCCCCCCAGGTTTAGTCTCCATAGAATTTCCTTCACCAATGCACCCGTGCACCATCACGTCAATCCCTTGTGCTCCTCCCTCCCTCCCTATGATCACTCTCCCTCCTCCTCCCCTGCAGGATGTCTCTGATTTATAATTGTCTGTTTTTGTTTTGTTGTGTTGTGTTTTGTATTGTTATTATTTATTTACACCAATGGCTTATTTGGTTCCCCTAAATTCCTCCTATAAGTGAAACACAAAAACATTGATTCAAAAGAACACCTGTACCCCTATGTTTTTTGCAGCACTATTTATAATAGGTAAAACCTGGAAACAGGGGCCTCCCCCAGTGGTGCAGGTGGTTGAGCGCAGTGCTGGTTGTCCACAGCCTCTGCATTGTCCACAGCCTCTGCAGTGCTGGTTCGATCCTGGCCGGCCAGCAAGAATCACATGGCTCTGCAGGCCTCTCCTGTCTCACCCGCTGCATATTTCAGTCAGTCTGCCTGTTCTGCTCCCCATTCTGCCTCTGGTGAATCCTCTCACCCTCCTGCCCATCTGGCCTGTACCCTGGTTCTTATCTGCATGAATAAATAAATCTCTAAAAAAAAATAAAACCTGGAAACAACTCAAATGCCCAAAAATAGATGACTGGATCAAGAAGATGTGGTATATATACACAATGGAATGTTACTCAGTAATCAAAAAAGATAAACTCATGCCATTCTCAGCAATGTGGGTGGAGCGACATGGAATTATGCTCAGTGAAATAAGTCAGAAGGAAAAAGAAAAATATTGGATAAAACCTTTTTAAAACAACATTTTGCTATCTCCTTAGTTTTTCCTTTTACAGAATGTTAGTTGGAATAGTAGTCTTTGAGATCACCTTCTTTTACTTAGTAATTGCATTGAAAATTTTCTTCCCTGTCTTCTAATCGCTTGATAGCACATTTTGTTGTAGTACAAAATAATATTCCATGTTTGGATATGCCAGAATTTATCTATTCATCTACTGAATGACAACTTGCTTCCAAGATTTGGCAACTATGAATAAAGCTGCTACAGACAGCGGAGTGTACATTTTCAGAAGTTTTCAACTCCTTTGGGTAGGTAGCAAGGAATGTATATTTCTTTTGTCAAAAACTGTTCAATTGTCTTCTAAAGTGCCTGCATCCTTTCATATTCCACGAGTAGTAAATAAGAGTTCCGGTTGCTTCAAATTCTCACTAGCATTTGAAGTTAGCAATGTTGCTGAGTTTAGCTTTTTTTACATAGGGTGAGTGATAACTCATTTTAATTTGGTTTGTTGTTGACTTGGTGATAATCCACCTAAGACACATCTAAGACATAGACAAAGATGGGCTCAAAAAATGTTAATAAATAAAAGGATTTAGAGATGCAGGTATAATATTTTATTTAACTTTCCTGACTTTATTTTCAGGGTGATTCAAGTTGTCATACTCTAAGTATACATTATATCAGAACCACAGAAAATACTTTAATATTTTTCTTTTATTTCAGTTATTGAATTAGAAGAGTTCACCATATAGACAAATATAGCAACTAAGATTGAATTTGCTTTGCTCTTAAGTTATTGGGTATAACTTTAGTGAAAAAAATACTAAATAAAAGTGTAGCACTTAAGTAACCTTGCTCTGTATAAATGGTGAAAAGGTCTAGTTCAATCAAGAATGCTCTCAACTGTAGTTCTAGCAGTTATAATATCCAGTGTTAACCTCCATAATTTTAAAATGTCTTGGATATTATGTGTAATGTTTATGAAACTTTTGCTGATCTCATTTGACAAAAATGATGAAAACCAGTTGGAAATATAAGCTATATTAGTTAATATGTGAATCAACATTATATAATTTCATTAGGTCAATCAACATTAAGACATTAAAATTCAAATTGGAGTTTGACTGGAGTTAAGTGTTTGATTCAAGGGATACTCTTTCTTTTAATTAAATCATTTTACTAGTGCATGTTTTAGGGGTATAGGTTCACACCTCTTCAAATGCATGTTTTCACACCACACCCACCACGAAGGCGACAATAATCTTCGACCATAGACCATAGTCTATTGTACAATCTCTACACCTTTGCTTCTCGAATTCCATTCCAGTCCTCTGGTAGCCTTAGGTTTGCATTCACATTTCAAAGGTTTGTGTTGTTTGATTTTCTCTGTTCCTTTGCTTTGTTTATTTATATTCCATATTTAAAGTGGAATCAAGAAGCATTTGTCTTTCTCCCTCTAACTTATTTTGTGTATTCCCTTCATTTCCATTTGTGTTATTACAAATAGAATGGTTTAATTTCCTTTTTATAGTGAAGCATTCCATTGTGTATATTTAACCCATTTTCTTTAGTCTCTAATCTGACATTGGACATTTCAGTTGTTTCCATACCTTGGCTATTATAAATAGTGATGCAGTGAACATGAGTACATAATATCCCTTTGAATTAGGGTTTGCACATTTTTTTGGGGTAGTTAAAATGGAGTGGATGCTGGATAATATGGCACATCTATTTTCATATTTTGAGAAACTTACACACTGTTTCCTTAAGGGCCTCACCAGTCTACATTCCCACCAATAGTGTTTAATGGTTCCTTTTTCTCCACACATTGGCCAACCCATATTTTTTTTTTTTTCTGGTCTTTTTGATATGAGTCATTCTGAAGGGTGTTAGGTGGCATTTCTTTGTGATTTTGACTTGCATTTCCTTGATAATAAGTGAAGAAGAGCATTTTTTATGTGCCTGTTGACCATCTATCTTTGAAAAAAATGTCTATTCCCCCTCTGTTGCCCCTATTTTTGACTGGGTTATTTGTTTTCTTATTGAATTGTATGAGTTCTTTGTAGATATTGGCTTCTAGTCCTCAGGGGTCCTCTTTAGTGTTTAAATAACTTTCATTTTGTATTCATAGATTATATCTTGTTGGATAAAGAAAATTGTCATATTTGAAAGCTCACATTTTAAGTTTCAATATCTTTTGAGACATTTTTCTACCACAAAAAGTTATTTTAAAATTGATATGCACATTAAAGAACATCATTTTATACTTACATAGTACTATTGCTGTATCTACTAAGCACTTTTAAGAATATAAATTGCTATTCTTATATTTTCAGTGAAGATCTCATTCCTTAACAGCAAAACTGTGATAAAAAGGCTGGGGTAAATATTCCCTGATAAAACCACATCTATTTTGGAATTTTCCACATCTTATACGTAATCTACTCATATAAATTCTATTAATCAATTAATTCTTCCCTTATTCAGTATGCAACTTTATGATAATTACAGATAGTCTTTTATGTTCTTTCTCACAAGACTGTTTTTGTTAACCCCACCAATGCTAATGATAGGAAAAAAAAGAGAACCTTCTTGATAAGAACAATTTTTTTTTTGATTACAGATTTGGTTACAAACCAAATCTCTTTTGTAGTAAGAAAGAATCTCATTATGACTTTTCAATTTCACCTGTGTTAAAAACTCCTTTAAGATTCTTTTCCCATAATTTCAGTTTTCCAGGGTGAACAGTAACAGGATGTGACCATGACCGTCTTAATTAGCAAGCATCCTAAGTACTGCTGGATGTTAAATAGGCTGTAAGAAACACCAAATTGGAATTCATCTTCTCTCATCTTCTACTTATACCAAAATCTTAGTGGAATGACAACTTAAAATAGGATTATCAAGTTGGATTGAAAAAGATTTTCTCAGGATTTGTCTTCTGTCTTCAAGATCTGTACTTTAAGTTACCCTGGACTCAATATCTGAAAGATCTTAACTACCTCCCAGGTGAACAGTGAATTATAAATAACATGTGAACCAATATGTTGGAAAATAAAACATTAATTTATATCTTGATTGATGTGAGTAAAAGCAACTTTTTAATATTGTTTTAATATCTATACATTTTCTATAAAATAAGAGAATGAGAACAACGCATAAGTGTTCCTGAGGGAGGTGATGCTTCTATAAACAATCTACTTAAAGTTGGTGGGCACAGTGACAGAACCACTTAACTTTCTCAAGAGAATTAAGAGATCATAAACTAACTAAAATTAACAAAAGTAAAATGGTTTGAGAATGAAAGAAAAAGACATAAGAAAAGATTTAGGAAAACAGTAGATAAGATCTGAGCCAATACTGGAGGTAGAAAGAACCAGACTTGATACTAAAAATCAAGTCAGTATTTAAGACCATCTCCAAAAATGTAATTATGAGTAATGCAATAGTGAGAAAAATTTGAGAAAGGGTAAATAATGTATAATACATTATGAATAAAATATATTTTAAGATGTTATATATACTTAAGGAAGAAATAAATAAAACAGAAATTGTAATCAACTATATTATTAAAATTCAAAAGAAGAAAAGACTAAGGAAAACAATGATAGGCTAACCAGAACAAAAATTTAAACTGTGAGAATGTCAAAAATACTATCAACAAAGTTAAAAGTCACACATTAGTTACATATGTTTCAAAGAGGAAATATTTTGAATATATCTAACAATGAGTTCTTGATGCCCAATTGGTTGAAGAAGTCAAACTATCACTATTTGCAGATGATATGATAATATACATAGAGAACCCCAAAATCTCCACAGAAAAACTAATTCAACTCATCAATCAATTCAGTAAAGTGGCAGGATACAAAATCAACACGCAAAAGTCAGTAGCCTTCCTATACACAAACAATAAATCTGAAGAAGAAGAAATCAAAAAAACCATCCCATTTGTTATTGAAACAAAAAAAATCAAATATTTGGGAATAAATCTAACAAAAGAGGTAAAGGACCTATACAAAGAAAACTATAAAACACTGTTAAAAGAAATAGAAGAAGACACAAAGAAATGGAGAGACATCCCCTGCTCATGGATTGGAAGAATAAACATTGTTAAAATGGACATCCTTCCAAAAGCAATATACAGATTCATGCTATTCCAATAAAAAATTCAATGTCATTCTTCAAAGAAATAGAACAATTATTGATGAAATTCATATGGAATCACAAAAAAACCCGAATAGCCAAAGCTTTTTCCAACTTTAAATAGCTTATCTCCTCAGCTCAGGAAGTAGAGACTGGATCTTAAATTCTTTAAAACCCAAGAAAGTCCAGTGCCATCTTTGGCATACAGAGAATAAGCAGTTGTTGATAGTTTGATTATCTGATTAAGATGAGATACACTGAATGCTACAGAAGAATTTGGTATTCCTGGTATATAATAACATAAGAGGAAAATAATTTAGATTATTCAAAATGAATATACACCCCTTCCTTTTTGGATAAACCAAATAGTCTATCATTTCCTCTGTTATTTATCTTTTCTATGTCAACCACACCAATAACACAGCACTATGAAAACAGTTTGAGTAACATCAATATTAAAGAACTAATGTTCACACTTGGGGCAAACACATAATCCTTTTACAGGAGTGTCTTTACTTAAATTTTGTCTAAATTCAGTTTGTCACAGTACACTACATGCTTCTGTTCTAAAAGAAGGTTGTTTTTTTTTTTTTCTACTTATTTCAAATGTATGTGCAGATACTATCCACAAGAACTAAAAGTCAGGAAAAGATGCAAAGACTAGAGGTGATACTTGGGCCATAAAAGTATCATGTTTAGATCCAAGTATTATGTCAGATCCACAGGGAAGTGGTAAGCAGGACTATTAAATTTTGCTAACATTTTAGAAAAGACTATGTGATGTACAGCTACAAGCAGTGATCTTGCTGGCCTCCTTCTCCATGGATTGCTAGACTTCCTTATTCTTCATCACCAATAAATATTTATGGGAAAGTCACAAGGCACCTTGTATGTAGATATGGATTCTGACACCATGATTAGGACTTAACTGTCTCCTTAATAAATTTTGAAAAACTTTATTTAATGTGAATTATAGAGTCACAGCATTATTAGCCAATTTGAGCATTTTTAAGTACATACTTGGCTTAACTGATCTACTGTAGTGATGTTTAGATTGAGTGACAAGGAGAATATGCATCTACTTCCTCTATATTGGCAGATAAATGACTTAAAATGAGCCCCACCAGGAGTAGTACCTCTTTATAAGCTTAATATAATAATAATTTTGGTTTAAAATAAGTCATATACAAGGGGCATAATTTTGTACTCCCAGAGAGCAAGAATATACAAGAAGATCTTGTCCCAGCCATTGTACAAGATAATTGAATTGTTTAATTTTCAGCTGTATTGTTTTAGTTGTTCCTTCCATTGCTCATTACTGAATGATACTCAACTCCCATAAGTGTAATTTCAACAAAAATTCTATCTTTGCTTTACTTTGAGCTGAGTTTGGTTGCTTTTAAATGAGTAAATAAACAATCCAGTATTTTAATCACCTGAAAACTTTTATACACCTGAAAACTGCAATACGAACACCTCTGTGCTCCGCTAGGTCTGTCATTTTTGGCTTTTACAGTAATTTAAATTATATTGGCATGTGGGAAAGAAACTGTACACCATTTTCTTCGAGATGGCATGAATTAAACACCAGTATTAGATAGTCTACGATTGCCAAAGAACCCTTATGATTAGGATGAGCATAAAGCACACTGGAAAAAGCAAAATTGAGAGGTTTTAGTGATTGTACCAAAGAAAAATATGGGAAGAATCAGAATTTTCATTTGCAGACAACTCATTAACTGGGGAAAACTTTTTTCTCTCTTTAGGAAATTCTATTTATAGAACACCATATCATAAATGAACCTAATAAAGACAACATTATTTTCAGTATATTATGCCAAACCAGAATTATGATATTTAAATTTGTATTAATAATTCAAGCAGTATTAGTGGAAATGGTAAAATATGAGTGTAAACCTACTTAGTATTCATTAGGAATGAAGAATATAATGATGAAGCAACAATTACCAAGTTTTAACAATAGCTAGAAGTATCAATGGCAAAGGTAAAATTCTGTATGTTTTCAATTTCTTTTCACTGTGAAAACTGATACTTTGCAAGTTAAGTTTTAATACTTTTTTTCTTGATATAAATGTTTATTAATAAATTTTGTAATAAAAAAAGACAATGATAGCCCCAGAAGATTCTGAGGCCAGATGAAATGCAAATATGTGTCAGTCAATTAAATAAGACATAAAGCTCAATCAATTAATAGATCATTCAATTGTTTCATTTGGAAGGTGTATTAGAATCTCTTAATTTTGGGCCTCCCCTGGTGGTGCAGGTGGTTGAGCGCAGCACTGTGAAGCTGTCCTCAGCCTGCAGCGCTGGTTCGATTCCGGCCGGCCAGTGAGGGTCTCACATGGCACGACAGACCTCTCCTGTCTCGCCACTGCTCCCCTCAGCAGTGTATTTCATCAGTCTGCCTGTTCTGTTTCCTGCTCTGTCTCTGGTGAATCTTCTCACCCTCCCACACATCTGGCCTGTACCCCGGTTCTTGAATAAATAGATAAAATTAAAAAAAAAATCTCTTAATTTTGACGATGGTAAAAATTTATTCAGAATGCCTTCCTGAAAATTTGTATGGCTCTATGTCACATATTCACATCATTCCTACTAGTGTTTCTTAAATGGGGGTCTCCCTGGTGGTGCAGGCGGTTAAGTACAGTGCTGCGAAGCTGTCTGCAGCCTCTGCAGTGAGGGTTCGATCCCTGCCCTCTCCTGTCTCATTCGCTGCTCCCCTTAGCAGTGTATTTCCCATCCGCTGCTCCCCTTATTAGTGTATTTCTGTCAGTCTGCCTTTTCTGTACCCCGCTCTGTCCCAGGTGAATCCTCTCACCCTCCCACACATCTGGCCTGTACACCGGTTCTCGTATGCATCAATAAATAAAAAAAAATAAATTTGGTATAATTAATTCTTTATATTCCTGAATTTTATGGTTTCAGAGACAAAGTACGATTTCCTTAGAAATACAGGTTTAACTGAAGTGCAGCTAAGATCACCTTCCTTGCTCCCCAAAACAAGCAAACAAAAACAATCACATAGCACAAATTCTATTGAGTTGACTAAGTCACATTAACAATAGCCATTTGAATAAATTAGAAAAATTTCCTCTCCAAGGGTATGACATTTATTCTGCACTGCCAGCTACTACCCCACAGAAAATTGTAGAATGGTGAAACGCATATGCAAACTGGTCTTCAATGCTTTATATTTGGTTAATTGAAGACCCTCTTATCTTTAATCACAAAGAAATCATCCCTTACAAGGAATTATTGAATATGTTATATTTGGTTCAATTTCAGATATCTTTAAAATGAGTGAACAGTTTGGCTTCCCTCTCTTATTTCCTATATAATCTAAATTTCTTCATGCATTTATATTCATGTATAAAGTAGAATTAAAAAGATGGCAAATCCTAACACTGCTGACTGAATCTCTAAATATTATTTTCTTGTTTAATTTTATTTTTCTTTCACTTGCATTAAGGAAAAATTTCAGGCTTTAGATTGAAGAGATCTGAGTATGACTCCAATCTCTTTAACTTTGTAATTTTAGTAGTAAACCTAGAGATTCTCATATTCCAAAGACTCAGGTTTTTCACTTTGAAATTGGAATAATAATGTTAATCTTGTGACTTGTGCCTCAATAAATTATTTTAAATGTCAGTAGAATCCTCATAAAATAATAAAAAATAAAGCTTTACATCCATATATTACTAAAATATAATAGAAATCTTCATCTTGAGTAAAATGTCAATACAATTCTTTTACGTGTACCATTTCTAAAAACATCCAAAATATTAGAATTAAACCTCCTTTACCATTGACTCATAGAGCTACCAAAATATGGGACTGACATATTTTATGACTAATGCTGAGATTTGTCAGTGTACATATCCTGACAAAAACTTGAATATGAAATGGCACATACGACATGTTGATATTTTTATATGAAGCAAGCGGGACAAAAAGCTTGAAAAATTGGATGCATTTGGACACATGGCCTTCCATCCACATAACCTTATAGAGTAGGAGAAAAATCACTTCCACTATTAGTGCTATGTCTGAACCACTAGCAATACTTTTCTGGCTTTTATTTGTAGATCTAGGTACCCAATGGAGTAATTCTGTTATACTCTGTAGCTCTCTGCTACAGTGAATTAGTTATATTGGATTAGGGTACATTGATGTCTACAGTTTTGTGTTCACAGTTAATTGTGATTCAGAAACAGCAGTATTAGCAGGAGGTATTCCTTTGTTTCCCATGAAAGTGCAGAAATGGAAGTTTGTCTAATTCTTTTCAATGTGAACCCAGGGAGATTCTTTGAATAGGAAACGAATCATATCAGAGTAGTCCCTTCCTAATTTCAGAATGGATATTGTTGGAGTCTGAGCTGCTAATAAAATAAAATCAGCATGAGGTAACCTCTCTACTTGAAAGGTTTGGCAAAGCAGTGGAAATGGTGCTAAATGATCTGTCAGGCAACTCATTTAAACTAAGTCTCAAGGAGAGGAGAAGTATTTAGTATAAAATAGATTTTGAAAGGTCAGGGAATGAAAGGGCTTGACAAAATTTGTAGTAAAGTGAAAATTGGGAAAAACAGTACCAGTCCAAAATGAAATCTGGACATTATTATAATAATCAGGGGAAAATTATTCAATTTCATGTTAGCTTATTTGTTTGTCTCCAAGTTACTCTAGGACTGTCTAATTCACTGCTTATTAACATTTGAATACTAGAATGAAAAACAGGAAAGTAACTAACAGACAATTGACTTGATGCCCTGTGCAAACCACTACAGCTTTCTAAGCAGTACTCAGCATAAATAGGTATAACTCCTGAAAGAAAAAAAAAAAAAATCATTGTTCCATTGATCATGGAAATAAATAACAACCATATAAGTGTATGATATTACCCATATTCAATGTGGCCACTTATAACCTTAGGTGCAATGACTAAAGTTGTAGGAGTGTTATGAGCTTCTTACCAATAACCTGGTTACCAAGATTTAAGCTTTAATTATGGTCATTGAAATTTGTCCCAAATATCTATTCACAAACAGAATAATAGTTACACAAACTCTTCTGATGAGCCCAATGTATGTGGAGTATATTTCAGTCAGATAGAATAACAGTCTAATATTAGATAGAATCAGCTAAACATCTAGGTATGTCATGTGATAAAACTCCTAAGTAAGAGACAGAATAGGAATTGACTGAGTCACAGGCTACAGAATCACCTGGAAGGACTTCAACTCCTGAGTTGATATGATTATAATGTAACATTCAGGTAAAATTTGAGATGTCTATATTTATGGCTAGATAGCTCAGTGAATTGCCACATATTTTACCAAATTTCTCCACATATTTTAACTAACAGTTGCCGCACAATTTTAGACAGTGATATAAAAGTCGTATCCTATTTCAATTGGTGGATTTTTGATTAGAGTCATTAAAGTACTAGCTAACATTCTTGATTTATGAGTTTTAATTGTGGTAATTAAAATGTTAACTGTCTGCTTCTAGAATATAGATTGTAGCAAATTTATACAAATTAATACATCTCTGGTTATTGAAGTTGCTTAAAGTGAATTACAAAATATATCAGCCTTTGCTGTTGACAGAAATTCCCGTCAAATTCTTTTTTTTTTTTAATATTTATTTATTTATTTATTTATTTATTTATTTATTTATTTATTTATTTATTTATTTATTTACAAGCACTGGGTACAGTCAGAAGCGCGGGAGGGTGAGAGAATTCACCAAAGCCAGAGCAGGGAACAGAAAAGGCAGACTTGACAAAATACACTGCTGAGGGGAGCAGCGGGGTGCGGCAGCAGAGGTCTGCGCGCCATGTGGGACCCTCGCGCAGAGGCCGGGGATCGAACTGGCGCTGCAGAGGCTGTGGGCAGCTTTGCAGCCTAGTGCTCAACCGCTCAGCCACCAGGGGAAGCCCCCGTCAAATTCGTTTTATTGTGAAACTGCATGCTTGCACCAGGTGGAAATTGATATGATGAGAATATAAGAAGAAGCCTATCAACAAAAAAATGGAGATATAAAGATCTAAAAGGTTTCATTAAAGGGTATTTTTTTATCCAGACAAAATTCTGGTGATGACGAATTCTAATATGTTTATGCTAATGCCTATATCTTCTTAAGTTACTTTCAAAAAAATGGAGATGTCAAATGTGGAAGATGGTCTTATAATTTATTCTAATATATATAATTTTGAAAAATATATTATCAAAATTAGTATTGATAAGGTGACTATATAATTTGTTGTCTAAGTTATAACATTTGATAGAGAAAGGGAAGAGTTAGTATTCATGATAACAGGACAACAGATGTAAACTGAGCACATTTCAAGAAAAATTTGGATGCATTGTTATCTTAATTATAGGTAAAGAAAGCTCATATTAAATGAAGATTAGGATATAATATACTTTAAAATCTAATATACATTTGTTAATATTCATATTTATCCAATTAAAAGCTGTATTACACAGTGACTAGAAAATAAAAAAATAATACTCTAAAGGAATTCAATAAATTGATTCAAATAATTACAAATCCTATGGAGACAATCAAAATTATTCATGTTACATACTGATAAATAAAATATGGCATGTATATTAGTTAATGAATGTAATGAAAAGGACCATGAGATTAATTTAACTGAAAACAAATAAACAACAGCAACAAAGAAATACAAATAAATAGGCAACAAACATTTAATTTAAATAATAAATGAAGCAACTCGAAGTGAAGGTGAAGGTGCTATTTTGCCAAAACTGAAAGTTATTTCAGTATTTATGTATTTCAACTACTTAGCTATTTGTGTGGCAATCTTTATGCCTGTTTAAAGAGAAAGAAAAACTAATAGAAAAGCTGTAAAAAAATATTCATACAGAAGTTGAGGAGCTCTCACCTAAAAAGATCTCTCTGTAAATAGTTTATTTTTAAAGTGGTAAAAATGTATCCACAAAATTTCTAGATCTAGGCAATACATACAGCCATCGTATATATTTTAAATTGATAATATCCCAATAGATAAAACAAATAATATAAAAGAAAAATATAAGACAAAAGAAGTTGATGTAGTTCAAAACAGATTCAACTGTAAAATTTGAGAATAGATGATTTTGTTCTGTGTTATAATGGTTCATAAGCATTATACTGTATAATCTCTTCAACGGACTTGGACTTTCAAACAAGATGTTGCATATAAAGATGATTTAAATGTCTATTAATTCTTTTACTTTCAGCTTTGCAGTGTTTTATTCAAAGACACTTGCAATACATCCTATGCAAATTCTTTCCAAGCTGAACAGACATTTCCTGGAAAGATACCTACCATAAAGTAAAAAAAAAAAAAAAGAACTCTATTAAAAATATATTATAATGCTAAAGATTACAGACCTTATATAGACTACACTATTTTAAATTCTATTATAGCAAGTTATTTAATTTTAAAATATTTGGAAAACATTTACCAATCTTGAATTTTCATACACTATGAAAAGCAGTGTATTGGTCACGACGGTTAAGATTTGACTTGGCAAAATGCCACATATCTTTGTGGTTTAATACAAAGTAAAATTTATTTCAAATTCATGTGTGTGCCCCAAACATCCAAATAGAGTTCCACTACATGGAGATATTCAGTGGTCCAGGACATTTAAAACTCCTACTGTATTACCCAGACTTGTGCCTTCCTTGGTTTTCATAATAGGAGAACAGACAGCTGGGAGGTCTCTCTCTACTTGAATGTTGTATTGCATTTATTTGTCAAATGTTGGTGTTATGTAGATCTTTATGTGTGCTTTGGAACCTTAAAAAGTTGTCATTTCACTGCATAAATCTCTGTTGTGGGGATGGTGCTCTTCTGTGCAATCTAAGATGGCTACCTACATTCTTGGCTTTATCCACAGATGCCAGTCGTTGTCACTCTCATTGTTGTGATGACTAAATATTCCTGCAGATTGCCAAATATTCTGAGGGGCGGGAATGTTCCCAGTTAGTAATTACTGCTTAGAGGAAATAATCTAATAAAGGAAATTTTCAGCAACTCTGACTCAATATACTCAGATGTTTTATAAAAATTTTAATATTATGTATTGCTATATTCTTTAAATATTATATTGTTTCTTGTAGACCAGAGTAAAATGAGAAGTGTGATGATTTATTTAAAAAAATATGTAAAAATAAGGTCAAAGCTATACCATATTCTTCTAATTTGATCATGCAGTTATTATTGTCTGAAAAAAATAAGTACTATATAGCAATAAATTATACACACTACAGTAGAAAGTTTAAAGATTATAGAAATATGCACCTAAAAATTATTTCTATACACCAAGGAAAGCGCATGAACTTAAAAATATGTTTTAAAATCAATACTTGTCTAACTGAAAATCTATTGGAATCTTGCAGTACTTTATTACTTCAATCATTAATCCCTCCTAAAACATTGTAGTGCTCAGTCAGAAGTTTCAAGGACACAATGAAGGACAACCAAAATTGTAAGTAACATTAGTTTGTTCTTATATTCACATTTATCCTGAAAGAACAGCTTATTTTAATAGAGCAAAGAGAACAATGTATCACACTAATGGATAGTCAGTTTAAAACACATCACTTATTATCAGGGAAATACAAATCAAAACCATAATAAGCTACCATCTTAAACCACTGGGAAAAACCCATATCTAAAAAACCAGGTACAACCTGTGTTGGTGAAGATGTGGAAATAAGGGGACCCTCATACACAGTTATTTGGAATGTGGACAGGTCCATTCACTAAGAAGAGAATATAAAGTTTTCTCAAAACATAAAAATATATCTGCCATATGATCCAGAAATTCCATGCTTATGTATCTACCTAAAGAATGCAAAAACACTAATTGGAAAGAGTGTTAGCACTCCATGTTCATTGCAGCATTATTTACAATAGCCAAACTATGGTAACAAACTTAGTGCCCAAGGACAGATGATTAGATTAGGATGGTATGATTGACATATATAGACTAGTACAGAGCTATAAAAAAAGATGAACTCTTGCTATTCTCTACAGAGTGGATAGAACTGAGAGGGATTATGTGAAGCAAAATAAGTGAGAAAAGTAAGAAAAATACCGCATTGTTTCACTCATATGTGATATGTAGAGACAAAATGAATAGTCAGACTAAACCAAATAGAAAACAAACCCAAGGAATCTGACTATGAAACTGAGGCTATCAGTGGGGCAGCAGGAAGGTAAAGAGCAAAGCAGGGTATGGACTGTGGTAGAGGACCATGGGTTCTTCTGTGGTCCTTATGGTGTGATAATATACATCTGAAGATATACACTATCATATGCAGTGTTGTTACTGCAAATAAAACAAACAAACAAACAAATAAAAGCAAACACATAAATAAAATATTGTGTGTGTGACTGGACATTGTTAAGTTAGGTTTGCATTGGTTTTATATACTGAAGAGGAACATTGAAATTTACATGCTCCATATTTGTCTGTGCTTAGAACATATTTTCTGTTTTACATTTATGTGGGAGCAGCAAAACAAAATATCATCTGCTGAAAAGAATAACCTCCATAATAATCAGCTCCAAACTCTGCTGAACTGATCCTCATATGTCTACCCAGATGGTGAAGTGGTAAAACGAAACCAAGAACACCTTGAGGCAGTTGTTATTGTTAATCCCTGGAGGATTTCAATGTGGAAGCTTACCTGCCCTAAGTATGCATCAACCTTGCAAATCAAAAAGAGATTTTCAATATAGTTTTGAAAAGTAGGGTATTAAGTTTTTGTATGTCTACTCTTCTGTTCAAACAAAATTAGATTTTTGCTGTGCTTAGAGATACACATGTGCAATATGGCCTCCATGAGAGCTAAATTGTCAGCGACATTTATTGCAATTTAGTGCTGAGCTTCTTCCAATTTTTCAGATTTCTATAAATTTTGTTCTAATTCATTTAAATACAAAAACTTTGGCCGAAGAGGTATCCCAGAAAGAGAATGGATCTTTAAAAGAAAATCAAGAAGACAAACTTCACTTTCATTTGCTAAGAAGTGAGTAGTAATTAAACAAAGCAAGACCCCAAGAAATTTTTGATGTTTAAAAGCAAAGTGATAATTGTATTTTTAATACAATGATGGCATTTGGAAGTTATTTTCTGGACAACATTTTGGCCAAGGTTCTTTTATAGCTCCAAGCACAACCAATTAAAATGTGGGAAAGGAACCAAAAGGCTATAATCTATTTTGTAAAAGTAGTCACTGGGAATTTACATTTTAAAGGGGGACTTGTATTTTTATTATTAAATGGGCTCCTATTTAAAACCCTTTTATATTTGCTATATTATATTGTATATATAATATACATATGTCTATTATATTGTGCATTGCTGTATTATAATGTGAAATACCTCACTCAAGTTAGAAGGAGAACATCTTTACAAAAAAACACATAAATAGATACATGGAGTATAGGTATGCATATATGGAGGATGTAAAGAGCGAGCAGGGAGAAGGAGAAAGAATCAAAAATTCTTAATAAGAGAGTTCTATGCTGCTGTATTGTTAAGCAACTCCAAATGTTTAATATTAATATCCATATCTATATACTGCTATAAAATATAAATCACATATATATTTTTTTATTTCACAAATATTAATCACCAAAAATATCTGGACTTTTCCAAAAAGAAAAAAAAAATGACTCTGAGATATTAAGTCCATAAAACACATGTATTTCTTTTAAAAAATGAAATAGAAAATGAATACTCCTAATCATAAAAGTATGATTATAATGATAGATACCTTAAACTTATGTAATGTTGTAAAGCAATGTGTCTTAAAAAATAAGATAAATAAAATATTAAAATGAAGGAAATAAAGTATTTCACATATTGCTTCTCTACTTTTTCAGTTAAGCGTGGATAGTATTTTTTAAAACTTTTCATTGTCAACATATATTTCCATATATGACATTAAAGTACCATTTTCCAAAAGAACCATTGTCAAGCACAACACAGGATCTAAAACTAGGTTCATTATAATCCAATATGTCACCACACACTTCCTAAAGGACTATGTGAAGATAAACATAAGCTACGATGAGTCTTTAAAGTTCAAGTTTTATTCATCTTCATATTCCCTTAAACACTGCAGCTCTCCTGCTGTTCTTGTACACATTTTACTGTGAACGTCAAATAAACACCTCTGATAGTTGCTTTTCATTATCATCTTTCCCATTACATGCCCACAATCTTTTTTTCTGGGGAAAAAACATATAATCCAAACACAAGTAGTGTTAAAAATGGAATGCAGAATTAGATCCATTATTCAAAATCTGACTTCTTCATTTACAACACATATGAAGATGGACTTGTAACTAAGCCCCAATCTCTTCCTCCTGCAAATTGGAGTTGATTATACCTTAGAATGGCATTTTTCAGTTGAACTTTCTATAACAATGGGGATGTTTTATATTATCCCAACTAATATCATAGCCATTAGGCATATGTGGTTATTATGTGACTAGTGCTACTAACAAGCTGATTTTTTAACTTTAGTTTGAATGCATCTAGTCATGGGTGGCTAGTGACTACCATCCTGTCTAGCTAAGGCTTAGAAAATTTACTTATTCTATTATGAAATTATATAAATTTATAAAATGATATCTCATTGTTTCCTCATAGAAATAAGCAAAGATTAAAAAGAATAACACTCCAACTGACCAGGATGTAAGAATATCTTTCTTAAAAAAACAGTGTGCAAGAGAACATTAATTTGTCATTAGAAAGAAAATTAGTAGTCTTAAGATATTAATATATTTTCACTTAGTAATTTACCAAAATAATTTATTTTTCAGTCTAAGCAAGGGTTTCGAACAACTTTCATTTGGGGGAAGAGATTAATCAATTCTTCTAAGAACTCATTAATCCATTGTGTGTGCAAGTTTGTGTCAATATGAGCAATTAATGATAATTAAATTAAGTGTCTATAACTTGGCACAGATTGATGTGAGTTGTAGTGCACCAAAAAACAACAACAAAACAACAGCATACTGAAAGCCTAGGCAAAGACATTCCAGTTTGGGCAACAGTTAATTGTGTGTTTGGGGGGAAAATTATCTGACTACTCTGGATCTAGCTTTCTCTTTTGCAAAAATGAATGTAACATAATCTATAAAAGGCATTCCAATTCTATAATGACTTTTGGTGTATTTCATTCAAAGATCCAAAAATGGTCCTATCTGCCACAGTTATTTCAAATGGGACTTATATTTTGGGGAAGAATTAATATCTATACTGAGGCAGAAATATCTTCAAGTAATTTTAAAGATTTAGTTACTTATGCATGCAATAATTGGGGTATAGGCCAGAGGTGTGTATGTGGGAGGGGGTGAGAGGATTCACCAGAGACAGAGTGGGGAACAGAACAGGCAGATTTACTGAAATACACTGCTGAGGGGAGCAGCGGGTGAGACAGGAGAGGTCTGCTGTGCCAGTGGGGAGCTCCCCAGCTGGGGATCGAACTTGTGCTGCAGTAGCTGCTGATAGCTTCATAGTGCTGAGATTTAACCCCTTATGCCACCAGGGAGGCCCAATTTTTAAGTAATTTTAAAGTTTAATTTGTCAAATCCTCTTGGGGAGTACACTGTTGAGTGTAATCAAAGAGAAGGAAAGAACACTTGGACTCATCTTACAGTAACATACAAGAGAGTCTCCTTGGAGTGAAGCATGTAAAATGACAGCGCCACATATACACTGTTCAAAGGAAAAGTGAGCTCAGCAACAGGCCTGATGAAATGTTAACCATGATGAGAATGTGATCATTTTCAATAGGATTCAATAGTCAAAATAAAGTCTAAGAGCAAGGTCATATATTTGAAATTTATCTGTCCGAATTAGTGAAAAACTGCATATAATGTTGGTGAAATACATCCTTTTATCTATATCTAAAACTATATATATTAAAATTACTGATCGATCATATACACATAATTACTAGTCAATTATAATAGCTAACATATGCATGCATGTGGGTGCACAAATATATGTATATTTTAATCATCCATTAAATTGAACTTAAGTGACAAAGAGTGTGAAACTATTAATGAACTATGAACTATGAATGTGGTAAAGAAGAGGAAAAATTTTGTAGGAAAGACCAATATTTTATTTGTGACCTAATAAAATTAGCCATGTCATGAGATTGGTAAAGGAAAGAAAATCTAAAATCTGATCAAAAAGTCAGATTGAGAGATTTTATTTTCATTTTGATTGAGAGTATTTGATTGAGAATATTTTGATTGAGAATATTTTGATTGAATATTCATAAGCATATTCCATGTGGTCAGAATTCCAGAGATCACTGGAGCTAACACCTTTCTGACTCTCACAATCCAAGTTTTAAGAAATCTGGGACTGTAAACATATTTAACAAGATCCACCCACATGCTAATGCAATTATATCAATAGAGCAAACCTAAGATACTTTCATTGGAGCTATGGCAGTTATCTCATGTCTTCTAACCCTATTTCTTGTCTTATAGCCCTTCCATTTTAGTTCTAATCAGTTCCTGAATTGCTGATTTGTGGCGGCACTGATCTCATTTCTATCCCTTGCTGTAGTCCAAACAATTTTGGTTTTAGTTCTCCCTATTCAGTTGCATTGTTCTGTTCTCTAAATATTTAGGACTTAACCTCATTATTGGTTCACTATTCATTGACGACCTAAGGTGACATATCGTCTATCTATCATTTCCTTCGAGATTCAAAATCCTGTTCACAACATTAGCATTGGAAGTCGTCACTCAAAATGACTCCCTTTTGCTAGAAAAGATTTTAATACACATTAAGTTGCTTCAGGGGTCATATGTACCTGTTTCCCTGGCCATGCTTTTCAATTTAGAGAATATGATCCAATCCATATTTAAGGAAATCATATCTTCTTTTTGAGAATTTGAAACTTTAACAAAGAAGCAGAGATTGGGACCCATAGGACCAAACATCTTAGTGATAAACTGGCACCTTAGAGATAATCCATGGGAACGTTTGTGACTAAGGTCTCAGCATTGCTCTTGATCCTGTCCTGGCCAAGACCAGCATGTTCTACTTTGGTTGTGTTCTCTATGTTGCCTAAAGAAACCACTGATAAGTTTGTTTAGATATACCGTCCAGGGCCTCACTGGTGGCGCAAGGAGTTAAGCACCGCACTATGAAGTAATCCACAGCCTCTGCAGCAGGAGTTTGATCCCCGGCCGGCCAGGAGCAACCCACATGGTGCAGCAGACCTCTCCTGTCTCTCCCGCTGCTCCCCTCAGCAGTGTATTTCAGTCAGTCTGCCTGTTCCGTTCCCCACTCTGTCTCTGGTGGATCCTCTCACCCCCCGCATCTCTGGCCTATACCCCAGCTCTTGTATGCATAAATAAATAAATAAATCTTTATATATACTGTCCAGAGAAAGTGTCAATCAGATCAACATTACCAAATGCAATCACAAAACCCTGGAGACAGAAGTATCTAGGCATCTACCTATCGATTGATTGATCTATCGACCTACCTACCTACCTACCTACCTACCTATCTGCTTTTAGGTATATCACCTAAGTCTTAATTTGCTGATTTGAAAATTAGAGTCAACTTGGTTATTCCTTAATTCTCTTACATTCTTTATAAGGGCTCATTAAGAAGGTAGATACTATATTAATACCTATATTAATATATGAACTCCCCAGAAGTGATGATTGACTAAAGAACTGTTTAGCAAATATGGCCTAGAAAATTATATTCATTTATTCATATTTACAATTTATATATGTATGTATATGTATAAGCTATATGGTATATGTTCATTAATGTAACATTTGTTGAGGTAGCAATGACCACAACAATGTGTTATGTTCTCCCATTTCAATCAAACTGTAGTGAAGATTTGTGAACAGAAGTTGAAAGAAAAAATATATGAAATAGAAAAAGAATAAAGTAAAACATAACTAAAACAAACCCTTTCTCCACGTCATTCCATACCCCGTAATAATAAAAAATACTAGTTTGGAAGAAAACAAATTTGAATTATATTATTTATCTCAGATAAAGAGCAATATCTTATTTATAAAGATATTTCAGCTGTATAGAATGCATACATGCACTGATTTCCAAAAAGAAGTTAAACATCATCATTCCTATCTAAGTATTATATTTTATAGCCCAAGGACCATGTAAAACATATTTACCAGCATTGTACTTTTTCTTTAACATAATCATTTGAACTATACATGAAAGAGATTCTAAAATATTTTCATTTTTTAAAGAACAAAATAATTTCTAATTATGTCAAGTATTATTAGAATTAATTCACATATCAGGCATTAAAACCCATGAGGCAGGAAGAAAACTGAAGGCAGGCCATTCTGGAATGTGCCTCATCAGTCTTCCCTCAATCAGCAATGTTCCCAACCATGCTTTCCTTGAGTGTCATGGGAATTTACTGGTCAACATGAATTGTCAAACTGGGAGAAATTCCCTTTCCTCATTTTCTTACATGCTTCTTTGGAGAACTCATATGGAAAAAGATTTAGTCACTGTAGCCTTGTGCTGGATTTAAACTACTGACATAAAAGTAAAAGGTACTCTCCTGAGTTATCCTGTCCCTCTGGATGATCTCAACTTCTAGTCTCTGTTGCATGTGGCAAAAGGCCAGGTGCTGATTTAGTAGTTTTGATGGAGTTACTGAATTTTCCTCACTGTCTTTAATTAAATTGGAAAGAATTTGAAGTTCAAACATGGTGATGAGTCAGACATTGGTAAACTTGAAGCTCAAGAGATAAATATATTTTTAGAGCTTAACATTAAAAATGTAACAATGAGTAATACAAATCAACTTCATTTTGTACCTGTCCAAGGAATAGAGAAGCGTCATAACTAGGATGTGAGCACATTTGTGTAAAATCAAACTGTTTCCATTTTTGGAGATTTCAACATAAGGAAAACAAAACAGCTGCAAACTATATCTTACCTTCAGTTTTAAATGGCAATTTTTTTTTTTTAAGATTTATTTACTTATATAAGCACTGGGTATAGTCAGAAGCATGGGAGGGTAAGAGAATTCACCAGAGCCAGAGTGGGGAACAGAACAGGCAGACCGACGAAATACACTGCTGAGGAGAGCAGCAGACACGGCAGGAGAGGTCTGTCGTGCCATGTGGGACCCTCGCCTGGGGCCGGGGATGGAACTGGCGCTGCAGAGGCTGTGGGCAGCTTCACAACCCAGCGCTCAAGGAGGGATTGGTGTCAAAATAAGGGGGTTGCAATTGTATGGAAAATATAAAAATAAAATTAAAAAATTAAATTAAAAAAATAAACCTTTGTGTTTAATATCTAACTTTTATGGTAGATTTTTTTTTTTTTTTTTTTTTTTTTTTTTTGGTGGGACCCTTGCCGCTCAACCGCTGTGCCACTAGGGGAGGTCCGGTAGATTTTAAATTGGAATCATGCCTGGCTTATATTAGGCATTTAATAAATATTTTTTGATCGACTGAATAAATGATATCTTACAACCTTCTTCTACAGTTGATGCCTCTTTTCCCCTGTGATCTTAATTGTATACTTAGGACGACCTTTCATTTCTTACAACAGAGTTACATTTAACTAAGCTTTATAGGAGGTATTTGGTCAGCCTTAGGAAATAGCAATTAAAAAGGGGGAAATGAACATGAATTTCGTAATATACATGGCTACAACAGAAGTACAGTGTATAACATGATCCACAATTACACTCTTTAATTAAGCCTGGAGACATGTTGCTAAGGATAATTTTCCCACCTCACTCTCATCTTCATTCCAGTAGCATAGTCTAAAAATTTCTCCAGCAAAATTGACTGTAATGCTCCAGTTCTCTCTCCACCTTCACAGATTTGAATCTTATTCTTAGAAATGTAGTACCCCATACTATAAACACTCTAAAACCAGAGGCAAAACTATTTACCTCTTCCTTTTTTACACTTTGCATTCTAGTATAGGGCATCTGGTTTATATTTATATAACCAGTGAAATTCAAGCAGAGGGAAACATTGCCTTTGAATATTAATTAGAATCTTTACCTCAACGAAGGGAAAATATCTCTTGGAAATCTGACAAAAGACTTCCTACTCATTCTACTCCTCTGGATTTCAGTTTGAGTTAACTCATACCTAATAATTTAGGGAGGATGAGTATGATGGATACCAGTCTCTGGAATTCCAATTAAATTCCAATTAAATCCCCCCAGAATGCAGACTAAACCTCTACCACATGCCAGATGGTATTCTATAATGCATAAGAAGCTATAAAGTAAAACACAATTTAAGATAAGGAAAACGGGCCTCCCCGGTGGCGCAGAGGTTGAGCGCTGGGTTGCGAAGCTGCCCGCAGCCTCTGCAGCGCCGGTTCGATCCCTGGCTGCTCCCCGGCCACGGGAGGAGGGTCCCACATGGCGCGACAGACCTCTCCTGCCGCCCGCTGCTCCCCTCAGCAGTGTATTTTGGTCCTTCTGCCTGCTCTGTTCCCTGCTCTGGCTCTGGTGAATTCTCTCACCATCCTGCACTTCTGACTGTACCCAGTGCTTGTATAAATAGATAAAAATAAATCTTAAAAAAAAAAGAAAAAAAAAAAAGAAAAGGAAAACATGCCCAAATGTAGTTAAAATAGTTAAAATATAATGATTGCTATATTGTCATGATGAACAAAGTACTAGGAAAGCACAGAAGGAGTGATTGTTCTACTTTGAAATTAAGCTGGGCCTTGAAAGGAAAGAATAAAAATTAATGAAAGTATTAGTAAATATGGCAAGTTGAATCCTGTATCTACCTTCTTAATTCTACTTACATATAAGATAAAATTACAAAAAAAATAAAATAGTATATACCTCTCCCCCACTAATAAAATCAAAGAATTGGAAAAGGATCAGTTGCAGATAGGATATATAGTATATTTTTGTACCAAGAGAAGCAGCTAAAGGAAAAAATAGAGAGAGAAAGTAAATGCCAAGGACCTGCAGAGGATGGTGCCTATAAGTGATCTAGGTCTGCACCATAAGATTGAAAAAAGGTCACACTTTTATGAGTGTACTACACTAAAACCTAGAAAGCGGCTTTCTAGAAAGATTTTTAAAATTTTTTAACTCTTAAACTTTGAATTATCAAAAGTTTAAGTTAAGAAATTTAGTGAATACAATGATAACTTTCAAGGAGTTTTTGTTTAAATTTCAACTAATACTTAAATCAGGATGTGTTAACTCTTTTTGGAATTCAGAAAAGTATGGAAAGTCAGACAGTAAATTATAAACATAGATAATGATAAAAATAAAATATTAGATGGAGACACAATTTCTAAAGAAAAGGGGGTCTAAATAAAACAGAAAAGTAGCAAATTATAGTCAAGAATGTTGTCTCACTAAAATATTTTATTGTGCCAAATTATCACTTATCCACGAAATGTGATTATGGTTTGATTTAGGAAATGATGTAATATTTTCCTGATTACTGCTCAGATAAGACACAAATTGATGATTATTTTTATTGATGATGTGAAGCTTATCATCATATTCAAGGCTATGTTGTTGTGATGACTAAGCTGTACAAAATGTTAGAGGCTTACTGCAACAAATGGTTATGTCCTCTGCATGTTTCATGTCAGCAGTCACAGGTTGCTTCAATCTATTCCATGGCTCCCTCTTTTTATTTTTTTCCAGAATAAAAATTAAGGGATCCATCCCATTAGGGCCACACCATTCTTTTAGCAGAAAGAAAACAAAAAACAAACACAAGAGCACTAGTGGAAATGTGTGATGCATCTTAAAGTGTCTGCTTATATATAACAATTTACCATGTTTCTCAGACACCACAGGACAAGTGCATTACAAATCCATGGTTGCTATTAGTGGGGCAGTATACACTCTTCCACAAGACGGCTGAAATCACATGACATTGGACTGTGGAAAATGCCCTAAAATAAGAGTAAAGGACATTCTTGGGAACTGAATAAAATCTTCCACACACTTTCTAAAATAAAACCAAACCAACAAGAACACCATGCAATATTTCTTTTAGAGTATGTCCCTTAACATTACTAAAAGGAATTTTATGCCAAAAATTTCTATTACACATAAAATGCAAAATATTAGATGAAATCTTACTCAATGAAAATTAATCATGGTTGATTTCTATCACCATTATTTAAAATGTTTCTATTTATGAGCTGGAATAAAATATGGACGCTCTGTTCAGCAGTAATTTCTTTATGTGTTTCAGTACATGGGTTACTTTTGTTTTTGTCTTTTCATGAAGGTCCTATACATTTACATCCTCATGGCTACATTATTTATGGGTTTCTCTCTATTGTGAATTGCACATTAACTATTCTGTCTCTTACTAGTTATCAGTGGGAATACTATTTTATTGTTACATAAATAGTTTATACAACAATAATATATTTTATTGTTATATATAATACTGTTATAAGTTATTTCTTTTTTCACTTGACTCATTTAAAGTTTGCAGGTTTTTCAGTGATAGGTTATAAGTGATTTCAGTTTGATTTTCAACATTTTTTTAGCAAGGCTATTTCTTTATATTCAAAAAAAATAATGAAATCCCATCAGAAAACCTAGGATATTTTTCTACTTCAAGCATTATGTAATTTCTCAAATGGCAACAGCTCAGGCAGCTCAGAGTTTAGGTTATGAAAAACTGAGGCACAAATTTACTGTTTCAGCCATCGGGGTCATTTTCAACAGAAAACCTAATATCATGCTTGCCACTTAACATTGATTTAATTCCTTCCATTTGATACGGTAACTGGTGATAGATTTACATCTTGATTATACCTCCAGAGTAGTATAGGCAAGGAATTAACTCATAAGTTATGCTCAAGAACAAACAAATCAACCAAATTGTAGTGTGGGGAAAGTTTTCAATTATAGCTTAAGTATTTTTGTCAATTGGAAATCAATCACCATTGGCAAAGCTATTCTTGTTATGTTGCAGTTGTCATGGGAAGATAGTGTGTAGCAGAGAGTTTTGAGCGCATTTAGGTTAAAACAAATGGGATGTACTTACATAATTCAATGCTATACATTAATACATTGCACATCATTTTTTGAAATTTAGAAATAAGTCAGAAATAAAAAATTAGGTAAAGCATAACAAAGTAGAAGAATAGTAGAAAATACTGAACTGAGATGAACCTTAATGTGGATGACTGATTTCAGATTTAGAAAAGATGGATGGGGAATAAAGAACAATATGATTAGTGATATGAACTATTTATAACCTAAATGCACAAGTAGAGGAAGGAAGGCTTCAAGGAACAGGCAAAGTATTCATTTCAAAATGTATTGCATCCCACAGAATTTTGCAAAAGGATGATGAAGGTAACGGGTAATAACACTCATACTTAAAATTTATTGAAAGCTTAGTAAGTGCCAGGCAGAATGCTAAATTCCCTTATATGCCTCATTTGATCTAATCCTATCAACCTCTCTATGAAGTAAGTACTCAAGAGCAATCTACTTTTTGGGTTATGAAATTTGGCTTAAATAAGTGAAATTATATGTACAAATGCATAATTTCAGTAAATTTTGATGCTATTTGATTAGACAGAAAAATTGTTTTCTGTTTATCATGAACTCTGATGATATTAAGCAAAATTACACAGTTCATCAAATCCTGAAGACTTTTTATTTTTTCTTGAAAATTGTGGACAGATCGCATATATATCTCCAGACATTCCCCACTGGGGTGATGGCAATAAATCACAAGAGATGAACATATGTTGGAAATTTTCTAGAAGTGAGAAAGGAGGACACAAAGATATACATACATAGAACAGAAAAAAATCATCACCTGTTTTATAAATAGAAATAAAAGTTGTCTGCAGGAAAAGTTGAAATTAATCTTCTGATAAAAATTAGGGAAAGGAAAGCACTGAAAACTGAGTAGGGAGTATGCAGTAATTGAAAATTGATCTCCAAAGTTTTTCCTCTTGACCTGCATTCCTCTACCAAGAAAATGAAACATTTTGGTATTTACAGCAAAAAATAAATCTATGTTAGTTAATGGAGTTGTGGCAACTCTTGTTTGCCATTGTGTTATCTTTGCAGATGGAAAATTCTCTGCATAGTGTGTTAAAGAAAAGTTTACAATGAAGGAAACCTGTGGACAGACTAATTGCATTTAGATTTCCGGTCATCATTTCTTTTCAGGTAGAAAATACTAGTGAATTAAGGCAATGACAGAGGATTAGCAAAAGCAATATATGAAAAGAGCCTCAAGATCAACAGATATAAAAGTAAGATGAAACTATCAACTAAAAAAAAAATGGTAAAAGAGCAAGGAACAACCAGAAAGTTAAAGATTTTGGTTAATGAGTATTTATAGAGAAACTCAAGAAGATATTTCAACCATGAACCAGGAATAACATACTATGCCAGAAATATAACAATGTGGGCCTCCCTGGTGGCGCAGCGGTTGAGCACTGGGTTGTGAAGCTGCTGGCAGCCTCTGCAGCGCCAGTTCTTTCCCGGCTGCTCCCTGGCCACGGGAGGAGGGTCCCACATGTCTCGACAGACCTCTCCTGCCGCCCGCTGCTCCCCTCAGCAGTGTACTTCGGTCCTTCTGCCTGCTCTGTTCCCTGCTCTGGCTCTGGTGAATGCTCTCACCCTCCCACGCTTCTGACTGTACCCAGTGCTTGTGTAAATAAATAAATAAATAAATAAATAAATAAATAAATAAATAAATCTTTAAAAAATAAAAAGAAATATAACAATATGAAAGATACTATGGATGGAAATTGTAATTGTCAAATAGTACTTTAAACTCAAGGTGAAATAAAGTGAAAAGAAGTCCAATAATGTAGGGTAAATGCTGGACAATATGAAAAAAAAAATGTAGAGAAAGGATAAACTTAGAAGTGATATTCGACTACGCAAGTTTTATGAAGAGATAATTAAGATGAAAATAACATTAGGAAAAAATGGAGAATGAAAGAATGAAAGACGGTTGCGGGGGGGGGGAGAGAGAGAGAGAGAGAGAGAGAGAGAGAGAGAGAGAGAGAGATTGAGATTATTTATTCCTAAAGGGGCATGGCTAGATTAAAAACCTGCTGAGTGTCATAAGAACACATTTTTAAAATTCAGACACTGCCCAAATTGTGTAACATTTTTGCACAATTAAAAAAATAAGACAACATTTTCCAACGGGAGGGAGGGGGCAGATAAAACATAAATTATAAGGGAATAGCTTCAGATTTTCTATTAACACTGGACCCAACTCAATAAATTTACCTCTGATTTACTAAAGAAATGTGTTGAGGGAATGTACTGGTTCAGTGAAAGCATGCAGTTCAATGAAGAGTGGACATATTCTAGATTAACCATTGTGTAGTCAATCTAATATGATCCACCCAATTTTGTATAAGAAGTTTTGAAAAGAATGTTTTTAAGAATAGAAACATTTAATTTTTTAGTAAAAATTAAAAGAATAAGAAAAGCATCATGGTTTTTAAATAATTTATGCATTTTTGATTAAAACATTAAACAAAATCTATTTATCAACTAATGAGTTCAAAAAGAATGTGTGTGTGTGTATCTTCATTTGACTAAAATCATTCAGTAAAGGTAGTTATAAGGTAGTTATAAAAGTGATGTTTATACATAACTGTTTTAGTAATAAAATTTACAGAGTGTATGTACAAAGAATAAATATATAAATTTTCAGAAAAATGTATACGTACATGTAATTCACATCTCCATCATGGTGTAGGACATTTTCATTGCCCTAGACATTTCTCTGGTGCCCCTTCCCAGTCAGTTAATTCTTGAGTTGTACCTCAATTCCAGGCAAGTCATTACTGATTTGATTTCTAGAAGACTTTTTATTGTTGCTTGATATAGAACTTTATATTAAAAATTGTCAATATTGTTAAACTTTGTGAACACTTTTGTGACAGTCAGCAAAATATTTTTGAGATTCTTTCATGTTGTGGTATTACTAGTTGATTCCTTTTTATTGCCAAATAATTTTCCAATGTGAAATAGGTTACCTAGCCATGGTTCTTCACCTCCAAGCATACTATTTCTCCTCTTGTGGTAATGGGTTGTATAGGTTGTCAAATATCGGACTCTACAATATAGATACTTCTTGCTTTCTAAAGGCAGTATTAGGTGAAAGGAGTCTGTAAGTTGGACTATGAGGAACTAGACATTGCCTTAAATAATATGAATTGCAGAAGTTATTTTAGGACATAATGTTAGCACATTGTAATAGATTTTATGGTCATTGTTATAATTACAGTATCTCTTAGCCTCAGGAAATGTTCTAATCTTCTTCATGTTTAGTTTTGTTTCAAAACCATATAAATCAATAGGACCTATTCAGGAATATTAGAATAAATAATTCTGTACTTGTTGAAGATAATTTCAATATTTCATATAAATTTAGATATCATATCATGAGTTCTTTTATTGCTATTACTTATACAACACTGGGCTTTGCCTATTCTTACACAGTAAATGTTATAGAATTAGTTCTACTGAATAAAGGAGTCAGTCTATTGCCAAGCTGACTGTCTGTTATTGCTGAAGAATCATTTTTTTCCTTATTAACTGATAAAATGTCTGGTATGATGTCATTCCTTTTAGGTTTAGGCACTGAAGCCTCCAGAAACTCAAATTCTCAGCTGCCTGAGATAACAAGATTATTGAGATAATCAAAAACAATTCCAACAACTACTTGAAGTAAATTCTTTTTACATCACCGGCTGAAAATTTAGAAAGACATTTAAGTTTATTTGTGGCATAAAAGAAACAAGTAGAATATGTGAATGCAACAATTTTCTTTTTTTCACTATATTTCTAGCAAGAACATAAAACAGTGACTGTTAACTGCCTGTTTGACTCATTTTTGTGAACAATTGCTGTTATTTGCTCAAACCAACCATAAACTCTTTAATTTATACAATAGAGTTTAATATCTTTGCTGATTCCAGAGTAAGTTATATACTGTTTTCTTTTTCTCTCTCCTCC
This sequence comes from Talpa occidentalis, assembly GCF_014898055.3. Lineage (NCBI taxonomy): Eukaryota > Metazoa > Chordata > Mammalia > Eulipotyphla > Talpidae > Talpa > Talpa occidentalis. Next base: position 80,971,767 of record NW_023602073.1, on the reverse strand, counting down.
CACCCCACCCCCTTTTAACATTAAATGTAGAATAAGATAATCTGCAGTGGTACAAAGGGGGAAAAGCCAGTCTCCTAATTTCCTTTACTCCAATCCTATGCCATTTTCAGTTTTTACAGTTGCCTAACAAAAGAGTAGCCTCATGTTATAAAATTCCTTGTACTTGGAGAATGTAAAGCACACAAACTGTAAAGGATAGAGATTTAACATTTTCTGTCCCATCACCAAAGCCTCTTGGCTTTAGGATTTCAACTGTTCTTTTGTCCTAGTTACACAAATCTGTTTTATGATAGGAAGTTGTTTTGCATTGCTTTGGACTTGAACTCCTTGCTTCTGAAAATAATAACCCCTTGGGCATGATTTTAGTAATTGTTGAACAAGTGACTCTAAAGTCAAAGGTTTGCAAACTGAATTTTTTTAGGATACAAAAATACTGTTTACTCTAAACTTTCCAGTTCTGATTTCTTATTCTATTATCCCCTCTTCTTTAAAAATTCTTATGTTCCCTTCTCACTTTCCTCCACAAAGTCAGTAAATCAAAAACAACATGGTTTCTTAGTGTTCTTAATTGCCAATAAAACGGAAACTTGATTTTATGTCTTAATAATTTGGAGTTTCTTCACTGTAACTAGAAAAACCATTTTATGAGGAGAATATTTTTCAAACTAACAGGAATATTTACTCTTTTAATTTGAAGACCCCAGGGTTCTCAAAAACAATTTTCCCTGTAAATAATGAAACAGACACTTAGTCTTAAAATTTTATTATAGCTAGTAAAGATGTGTACTTTTCTTTAACACATGGAAAACATACCATTTATGTATATATTTAGTAACATTATTATTTATATTAAACTTATTAACTAGGAAATTTGTTTTTTTCATGGTGTAATGTTCCTGACAACAAATGTAAGTTTATGAATTTGCAACATTTCTAAAATTATAATAATATGACTACCTGAGAGATTTAATACACACCTGAATTGTTTCCCTAGAATATTTATGTTTTTTCAAATATATCATCCTACTGAAGCCACTAGTCAAAATAAGTTTGAGAATATAATTTAGATAATCAGAGAGACCAGGGAAAAGAGCCACTGACATCATAGAGTTCCAAGGTCCAGCATGGGGGGAATATTCCAAGAAAGGAGAATAGGAGGGTGCAATGGGATTAGAGGGATATTGGAATAGAAATCTTTAATAAAGCAAAATTTGTTTCTGACTGAATAGTATTATTACCAACAGATACACAGATTATGGAATCCTCTTTAAATTGGCTGTATTGCCTAAAGTGCAAAGAATAAATTATGCCTCTTTAAAAGCAAGACAGATTTACCAAGATATATTTTGATAGTTTTAATTCAGTTGAGTTCAATAAATATCGACTGTGTCAACTATCCACAATCATTTTGTTACTATATAGAAGCTGTTAAGAGAAGAAAAAAAAAGCCTCTGGGATCTTCTTGGGCTGATCAAATAATACAATTAACATAAGATTGGTTAATAGGAGAAAAAGTCACATTTAATGGAGAATCTAAATAGGTATGTATTACTAAGACAATGAGGTAAAGTGGGGTGGGGGTGGTATATATCCTGAGCTGAGCAATAAAACAGAGGACTAGAGCTTCAAGGAGTGAAAATGTTCATTTATATGACAAAGACCAGCTTCTCTGTAATTAGATGTTTGCCCTGTTATATGACCAGGTTTCTCAAATAAAAAAATTCTAGTAATAATCCTAATTCTATGTAAGATTCCAATTTCCATTCTTCTAGATAGTTAAGACAGTGATTAAAATTTCCCATACGCCTTCAGGACCTCAATTGACCTCATCTTGAAATAAAAGGGCATGTCTTGGGAAGGATTGTTTTGAACATCATATGGAGTCCTAATTTTCAAAACAAAGAAATAGGGACAAATTTACATACAAGTAAAAATGTGTGTGGGATAGTTGGGAACATGACTATAGCTCAAGATCTATTCAAAGGATGGAAAGATTGTAAGTGTGGGTAGACAGATGTAGCTGTAGTTTCAGGATTAAATAAACTAATTCAGGTATAGTCTGTATGACAAAAATCAAACCAAATCCAAAGATGATACAACTTCATTTAACAATAACTTCAACCTTTTCCTCTGGCCCAATAAACCTGGAAAATAAAACTACATACTTCAAAACACTATACAAGTATACTAGAACAGTGGTTTTTCAAGATGAGTGAAATTCTGTATATGCATATGTGTGTCAGATTCTACTGGCCCTCTCTGCCCACTCATCTATGTGGTAGGATGTCTTTGTGTTAGAGAGAATGAGGGGAGAAAGAAACAGTCATTCAATGCTTTTGATGTGCTCTCTAATCATAAGGATATGGAATTTCATATATAAGAATTGCTAACTAGGGTCTCCCCGGTGGCGCAGCAGTTGAGCGCTGGGTTGCGAAGCTGCCCGCAGCCTCTGCGGCGCAGGTTCGATCCCCAGCTGCTCCCCAGCCACCAGAGGAGGGTCCCACATGGCGCACAGACCTCTCCTGCCGCCCGCTGCTCCCCTCAGCAGTGTACTTCGGTCCTTCTGCCTGCTCTGCTCCCCGCTCTGGCTCTGGTGAATTCTCTCACCCTCCCGCGCTTCTGACTGTACCCAGTGCTTGTATAAACAAACAAACAAACAAACAAATAAATAAAACATGCCTCTATTAAAAAAAAAGAAAACAAAGAATTGCTAACTAAAAAGTAGAGGCAAAAGGAGGAAGAGAGGAGAAGGAAAAGGAGAGAGGGAGGCAGGCAGGGAGGGAGGGAGGGAAGGAGGGAGGGAGGAAGGAAAATATGAATAAGAAATCCAGGAACAGTCTGGATGTGTTTCCTTGAAAGGGAAAACTTGGGTTTTTCCATATGCTGTTGCTCAGAGGACCCCATATCTAAGGATTTTACAATGACTGTGGAGTCTCGTAGGTTCCTCTTTGCATGCGAGGCAAAAAGTGACTGGCTGTTTTCGGTTGTTGCTATCACAAAGAAACTAGTAAGAGGAGAGTATTTAGGACAAAGCATTGTTAGGTATTTTTGTCTGACTGATTATTATAAGTTGAAATTCCTTCCCACTATGCTCAAAAATTTCAGTAGACATTGAAAAATTTTTAAAGTGCAACTCAAGAATTCTATGTTAACATTTGCCATTCCAAGTCCCATGGGAAATTCCAACCCAATAACCACAAAACAGCTATGAACAGATTAAATAAACTCAGGATTAAATAAACTCATTCAGGTATAGTCTGTATGACAAAAATCAAACCAAATCCAAAGATGATATAACTTCTTTTAACAATAACTTCAAACTTTTCCTCTGGCCCAATAAACCTGGAAAATAAAACTACATACTTCAAAACACTATACAAGTTTACTAGAACAGTGGTTTTTCAAGATGAGTGAACACATAATAAGATGAGAAAAGCCAAAATGAAGTAACACAAGGGGTTGATCCAGTTAAAGAACATAGGACAGGCAGAGATAAACTTGATGACATTTGTATAACTATTCACATATATTTAAATTCGAGTTATGTATGATAATGGAGGAATTATTTTTTTAATAATGAAAACCCATAGGCATAATACATATAGGAACTCTAATGGGAGGGGGCCTTGTATTTAATCACCATGGTACCATGTAACCCTTGTAAACTACTCTCTGGAACCCTTTTATATCTTCAGTCACCTTTACTGGAGGACAAAAATGGACATGACAGTTTTATATGATACTATGGTGTGTCCTCAGCAGGACTTAATCATTGGCCCTTTGCCCTTCACTATCATTTTTCTAGTTTTCTTGCTTCTCTAACATTTGAAACTGAAGAACTCCTTCCTCTTGCAATCCATCTCCAACTATTATAGACCTTCAAAATCAGTATATATGCTGTCAAGTTACCATCTCCTAGGCAGTAGATTCTTAAATTTTTTACGTAAGTGAATCACTACTGTCCTTTCAAACATCTGTGAAATTGTTGTTAATGTTTTTGTTAATTTTGATTTATATTCATATATATACTAGAACTCTGGAAGCATCACCCCTATCTGGGTTAGGATTCCCTTCTTTACTCAAACTGCCCTTGATATCCTTCCAAACATCCTTGACGATCTGAATAACTGAATGAATGAGGAAAATCACACTTGATTAAATATTGAATGTAGTGTTCCACTTAAAATAGCCCCAGCCTGAGCCTGATCCAAGAAACAACTTGAGCATATTTTTCAGATTCTAATGACCCTCTCTGCCCATGCTTGCCCTGGCAAAGTCTCAAACTTAAATACATCAGCGTGTTCTTCCTCTCAAGGCTTCGTGGTGCTTAAGAATGGACAGAGTCACTTTCAAGCTTAATTACCGCTCTAGAAATTGCTACTGTAGTAGTAGTAGTCATACATCTTAGCTACTACACAATATTGAGTAGCATTCTACAGAACCTCTATGCCAATGACTGTATTCATCAAAAATATAGGAAGTAACCTTCTCCAGAGACCCATCCTTGTGATGAAGTGCACTTATCAAGTTGACAGAAAAGACTACCCCCAGGAACTGGGCCGCCCCACCATACTTGCCTGATGAGCCATAGTATCCCTCTGTCAAGTAGTAGTTTTTCTCTTTAATAGGTTTGCAAATCAATTTTAAATATCTCTTTTCAATATAGTTATTGGGAAGTAATTTTGGCTAATAAATCATAACTTTTCCCATAAAAACACATAGGATCAAATTCTTTTTGGCTAACCTCAGATCTGAACTGCAGATGCTTGATATACTTTATTTTAGGTTTTTGGTCTTCCAATCCTACTCCAAGCTAGCAGATTTTAGCATTAACATTTCAAGGGATTGTTTATATTACTGTGTCTCATTTTATTATCATATATTTGTTATATATTTGTGGTTTATTACAATAGACACAAAATTACCCACAAAATTAGGGGATATTTGAAGAGCTATTAGAACGTAAGAGTCAATATACAACATAAAAGTTTATCCCCAATTTATACATAATAAAAATAAAGTTCATCAACTTTCTTGATTTGCCTATAGTCATGTATATGTAGCATATCTGGACCTAAACTTGCTTTTGTGATAGTTGTATGATTCAATAAGATGATCACCATTAGCACTCAAACATACCTAATAACATTTCACTAAAGTCTACACAGAATAAAATAAATTGCTAAAAGCCTGGCAATAAGGTATTAATAATGCTTGTGACTGAAATGGCATTGTCTAGATGGAATAATGTTCTTTGAGCAAAACTTACATTTAAAAAGTATTAGTCACCTTGTTAGTATTCTAAAGATTTATAAGAACATTTTCAAGTGGTACAGTAGTCTTTGTCTTTCAAGCCCCCAAACATTACTTCATAAATATTTATTACTTTGTGAACGTTTCCTTGTAATATGTAATTGATGGAAGTTGTTTATTTATTTTATCTCTAGTTAAGGAAAATGAATTGAGATTCCCACAGTGCTGAGAAAATCTTCAAGAGGTTTTTGTTCAAGAGTCAGTTCTCTTGTTTCTATGTAAATAATCTAAACTTTTGTATAGATATTGTCCTGTTCTGTTTTTGATATGGGTTATCAGTGTGTATTGGCTCAGACTTTCTACCCAAAGGCAGGTAAACGTCTAGGCACCACTCAGAAAGCTTTATTATTCACCTTGGCTTACAGTTCCCACAAAAAAATCATTTTACATAAATGACAGTATAGAGTGTCTTAAAGGAAAATTTGGTGGAATTTACAAAGTACATGAGATGCTCCTGGAAACTGATAGCTACCCTGCAGTAGATGTCTTAGAAACAGTTCAGAAAATTTCAGTTTGTCTCATTAAGCTAAACAAAATGCAGGGACATGTTTAAATTGTGTCCATGGTTAGACCAAAGTTATAAAGCATGCTTTCTATCTTTTTCAATAGAGACAATATCAACCCTTGGAGAAGGTGAGCAAATCTTACTCAGTCTGGTGTGAAGCACAGCTAAGCAGAAAAATATTTTTTAAAAAAGATATATAATAACTGCAGCATGAAAATTTAATGGGAGGAATCATGATTAAATGTCTAACAAGTCTCCTTAGGAGGGTGAAAATTAAACAATTAAAAAAAGTTTGAGAAACACTGGTCTATAGGTTACTGGTTTCAGTTGACCATCCTGTATGTTTTGATTTCTGTTATTCCATTCTGGCAAATTTTAAGTTTCTAGTTTGCCCTTGTTTGTGCAAAAAATATTTAAACTTATGAGAAAGTATATCAGTGGTATCCTAGTAAATTTTATATGTGTGTATATGCATACATCCTGACAATCTATATTATAGCTATTAAGCTATATTAAGCTATGTGTGTATGTGTGTGTGTGTGTGTGTGCGTGTGTGTATGTGTTTGTAACTGTGCAGATAACCTGGACATACCATACAAAAACACATTTAATGTATGAAGTTACTCTTTGAGATTTCTTATCTAAAAATATTCCCATTATCTTTGTCAAGCAGTTTTGCTTTTCTTGCTAATATATTTGTCCTTTTCAACTTAGATATTTTTTATGTATCTGACCATCTCCCATTTAGATCGATGACATGAGATTCAAGAGTAGAATTAGATTGCCACTTTGAATCTATTTTACCAATATAAAATATTATTACTATATTCAATAATTTGCTTTATACTGATTTAAAATGTTTTCTCATCAGAACAGCTGCATCAAGATTCTATGAAATGAAGGAATGCAGATCTACTTTAGTTAATGTTCTCAGTGAGCCCATCTAGATGAAAGTGGGCAAGTTTAGGCAGGTATATAAATAAAGACAATGCCATCTGGCAGGTGTTATAAAAGAGTTATGTACAGGGCCTCCCCGGTGGCGCAGCGGTTGAGCGCCGGGTTGTGAAGCTGCCCGCAGCCTCAGCAGCGCCAGTTCGATCCCGGGCTGCTCCCCGGCCACCAGAGGAGGGTCGCACATGGCGCGCAGACCTCTCCTGCTGCCCTCTGCTCCCCTCAGCAGTGTACTTCGTCTATCTGCCTGTTCTGCTCCCAGCTCTGGCTCTGGTGAATTCTCTCACCCTCCCGCGCTTCTGACTGTACCCAGTTTGTATAAATAAATAAATATTTTTTTTTTAAAGAGTTATGTACAAAGGACAGCTACAGTACAAAGAAGGGATAAACAAAAACCTTTTCATAGGTGACAACTGCACTGAGTTTCAAGAGCTGGATAGAAAATATCTTGGTGAACAAGGCATAAACGGGCATTCTTACTAGAGGTTTAAAAAAAAAAAAAAAAAACTAAGGAGGGAAGAAAACAAACAGGCAAACAAATAGAAACACATCAGGAAACAAAAACCAAAAAGCTGAATAATGCTCTAAGAACTCTAAGAACTTTAGAATGGTGGAACAGAAAGACTAAGGGTGTAGTATTGTAGCTGAGAATTGATAAGGTAGAAAAAGCACATTATTACAGAGCCTTGGAAATTTTGAATGATTTTACCTTTTCTGTAGACTGTGGGAAACCTACAAAGGTTTTTAGTAGTGAATCAGCCTCAACATATTTTCCTTAAGAAATATAAAATCCTGATAGTGTTATAAGTAATACATTGAAAATCATGACCAACTGGAGGTGGAACAAAAATGACACAAAGGAAAGTTAAGAAATCCAGGTTTGGTGACTGGCGTGATGTAGTAAATTTGCCAATTGGACAGTAATATTTTATGTGTTGATTTAAGGAAAAAAGATTTATGATTTTCATCCTATAGATGCCAATTCCCATAAAGGAAATGGATAAAACTACCCAGAGAACACATAAAGAATAAGATGAGAAAAGCCAAAATGAAGTAACACAAGGGGTTGATCCAGTTAAAGAACATAGTGCAAGGCGGAGATAAACTTGATGACATTTGTATAACTATTCACATATATTTAAATTCGAGTTATGTATGATAATGGAGGAATTATTTTCTTAACTATGAAATGAAAGGCATTAATAAATATTAATTATCAATTATTTTAAACAACTTAAATGAGTGAAGTAATGTTTTGATCCTTTGCTCCCTTATTGATCAGAAATTTCTGTTTTTGTGAAGATACAGAGAAGTCCTAGGTTGATGCACCTAAACATTTCATAATAACAAAACTTTTTACTTAGTAATTTATGTGATCCTGCCTTTTGTAAACCAACTCCTAAGTGTTCAGCCAGCCAGGCATTGGATTCACTTACCACATGCACTAGAAATTATATAAGCTTTCCTTTTACATTTCTTTACACAAAATGTATTTCAACCTGTGGGTCTGCTAGACTTAAACAGTCTGCTCAGCCGCCATTTTTGTTATGTGCAGTTCTACATTCCAATAGAAGGTGAGAACAGCCCGGTCAGTTAGTTATATGACCTAAAAGAAGGTAATATACCAGACCCTACAAGGCTCCGTTTAAGTTAAACTAGAGTAGTATATTTGCTCACGCTGGGCAATGGTTATACATCATAAGGTATGTCCCAGAATGTCTGGGGGGCCATTGACTGATGTACAACTTTGGTCACAAACTGATCAGCAGGATGCCTTATTGATAATATTGGAACCATGGTGGGGTCTGGGGTATCATTTCCATTACAATACTGAGTCATCGAGCAGATAAAAAATACTTGGTCAATGGATTCACTGCCCCTGAAGCCCTAGATGACATAAGCACATTTTCCATTTTCCACCCTTCTTTGTCCTCCAACCTCATGTAACTGATGCTGTATAATTATTCTATCAATAATTCTATCAATAATCAAGGATCTTGCTCTTCAGCAGCACCCTGCATTGCACAGCCTGCTCCACAACCCTTGTTGCTTTGACAGTGTGGTTCTGCCGAAGCAACAAGTGGCACAACCCATTTTTTTCAGATCATGAAATACTTCTTAGGATAACGCTCCTCAGTATCTCATGGATGTCTACAATCCTTCACAAAGGAGCTACTTTAAGGACTCAAAAGTGGTTGGCCCTTTTTCTTGATGATTACAAAGACTTCCTAGAGGAGAGTGAAACAAAAATGAAATCAAAGTGACAACCACACATTTATTTTCTGGCAGATTCTAAGAAACTCCTATGACATAAATTGTTCTGCGTTTAGTCTCTAGACTTAGAACTCATGATAATATTGAACTGGAACAACTTTCCTAAACTCTAGGAGTCACAGTTTACTCATCTATCAATAGATGTATTAGTACTTGTTCTAATTATCTTGCACAATGAAAGAAAACCATGACATAATTTATGAAAATACATGGTGAAAAAACATATTTCATTATCAAAATATTAGGAATTACTACTATTAAACAAGATAAATATTTTATATCATCCCCTACGGCTCTATGAATACTTAACATACTCTTTATTTTCTCATTAAAAAAAAAACTTATGTAAAAATGCTGTCTTTCATGAAACTAGAATCCTATAGTTATTCACTTTTTAATTTATTCTACAGAACTTGAATCTTTGTAATAGAATCCTATTTTTAATTTCATGATGTTATGACAGTATCTGTAACTTCAGATGCTATTCATATTCATCAGTCAATTTGCATATCCATTTAATATTCTCCGGCTTTGCTACACTTGTTGTGATATGCTATCTAAATTACCAGCTCAATTTTCAAAGAGTGTTGTAAGTGTGTAGTTAGAGGCAATGATATGCAGTAGCACTTACACAAAGAAATCAAAATATTTTCAGAGACACAATTGAAGCATCTCATGCTAAAGGGATTTGTAGTGCTTTCATATCTAAGTCAGTTTCCCTCCACCATAGGTGTTATGCAAAATAAGATTGCCTAATAATTTAGAAAAAGGCTTAATATTTGATTTTTCACAACTTCTGACTCTTAATCCAGTCCCCTTTAAGTTTTGCTCTCATTAGCATGGCCTAAGCAGAGATTAAAGTCTTCTCACTGTATTCTAAAACAGATTATGGAATACAGAAGATTAGTAGTGTAGATTTATTTTAAACATACAAAGTCCCACAAATCTTTGACAAGAAACCATATTTAATTTTTGAATTTGAAGCTGTTATTTTTATAGAAAATCTTCTTCACCATTTACTACAATTATAAAAACTCAAAAAATTCAGAGATGAGGGCTTCCTCTGGTGGAGCAGGCAGTTGAGCACCGCACTGTGAAGCTGTCCGCAGCCTCTGCAGTGCTGGTTCGATCCCAGCCAGCCAGTGAGGGTCCCACATGGCAGGCTGACCTCTCCTGCCGTGCCCACTGCTCCCCTCAGCAGTCTATTTCGTCAGTCTTCCTGTTCTGTTCCCCTCTCTGTCTTCAGTGAATTCTCTCACCCTCCCGCGCATCTGGCCTGTACCCCAGTTCTTACATGCATGAATAAATAAAGCTTAAAAAAAATCAGAGATGAAATTATTTGTCTTTCAGCCTAATTGGCCCTCGCACACCATTATTGATAATGCCTAAGCGCCCAAGTCCATATTGAGAACATTAGCCTAGATTCTTTTCTTTATGTCATTTCCCCCTAACCTCATGATCCAATTTAACATTGTGACATTGTTGCCATAAGTCAAATGACTCCCAAGTCATTCCCCTTTCTATTTCTGTTACCTTTATCCAAGTTTGCTGTCATGAACTTCAGTCTTGCTACCTTTTTTGTTACTCAATTAATAAACTTATTTTTTGGGATTTTCAATTTATAAAATATTTCAGCATTAAGTATGGAGTTCCCTTCACCATCAGTTTCCCCTACTAATAATGTCTTGTTTCAGTGTGGTACATTTGTTATAACTGGTAAATATTATTATATTCTTATAAATTAAACTTCATAACTTACATTAATACTTATTCTTTGTATTGAATTAACTTTGATTCTGACAAATGCACAGTATCATGTATCTAAAATTACAAAATTATAATGAGTAGTTTCATTGCTTTAAAATCCCCTATGGTCTACCAATATATTATACACTTCTATCCCTCCTAGTACCTGATCTTATGTACTGTCTCCTTATTTTTACCTTTTTCTAGGATGCTGTAAAGTTAATATCACACAATTTTTAACATTTTCAGATAGACTTCTTTCACTGATCCACATACATTTTAAGGTTCCTCCATGTATTTTATCTTTTTTAAAAGATTTATTTATTTATACAAGAACCAGGGTACAGGCCAGATAAACGGGAGGGTGAGAGGATTCACCAGAGACAGAGGAAGGAACAGAACAGGCTGACTGATGAAATATACTGCTGAGGGGAGCAGCGGGCAAGACAGGAGAGGTCTGCCGCCATGTGGGACCCTCACCAGCTGGCTGGGATCGAACTGGCGCTGCAGAGGCTGCGGACAGCTTCACAGCGTGGTCCTCAACCACCTCCACCACCAGGGGAGGCACCCTCCATGTATTTTAAAAAATGTTTTTGATAGCTCATCTCATTTTAACACTGAAAAATTTTCTATTATAAGAATGTACCAAAGTCTGTTCATCGCTAATAAGAATGTCTTGATTGCTTTCAAGTTATAACAATTATAAATGAAACTGCTATATATGTTTCAGTGTAGGTTTTTTATGTATATAAATTTTCAACTTGTTTGGATAAATAGCTAGGAATGTGATTGTCAGAACCTATGTCAATAATTCCAAGTTCCACACAATAATCCCGTACTTCATTTCTCATTTACAATATACTATATGGGTTTTCATTCACACTAGTTAGTGAAGTAGATGATGCTCTCCAGATTACTCCTGATACTACAAATATACTACAATATAGAAATATACTACAAAATCAGCTATCTCATGAAACTAAGCATTTTTATGTTCCTCCATTAAATCTGTGAAAAAAACAAAAAAAAATAATTTAAATCTTTGTCTCAAGTTAAATAATAAAATTATCTGTCACTTGGAACTTCAATGACTGCTAGCTAATTCACAGGCAAAAAACTCACAGCCATTACATTATAAAAATATCTCCAATAGAGGTAAAATGGATTGTCCTCCACAACCCCCTGAAACCCATGCTGTTAATAAAACAGCTATACTGTTTCTAAAATAAGGGAGAAATAAATTACTAAATATACAAATTCATATTTCATAAAAAATTTTAAAATACTGAGGGACTGATTTATTTTGAAGAACTCCCAAGTGTAATATATAGCAAAGTCCTCTCTGCAGCACTACCCCCAATCCCTACTGCATTAATTAGGTAGGGAGAGTCTCAAATGTAACTTTTATACCAGCAAAATATCAGATATTCATTATTATATGCAGTTTGACTTCATATTGACAGATGGAGAACTTATGATCATTTGAACCATTTACTTGAAAACTTTAAAGTAGTAATTAGCCTGTGGTTGCTCCAACCAGGAATTTAATGTTTCTACATTTTTTTCACATCAGAATCTTTTTTTGTAAAACTCAGTGTTAAGAAAGATTATCTTTAATCTCTTTCTGTTTTTTTTTTTAAGATTTATTTATTTTATGCTTACAAGAACTGGGGTACAGTCCAGAGGTGTGGGGCGTGAGAAGATTCACCAGAGACAGAGTGGGGAACAGAACAGGGAGAGTGACTGAAATACACTGCTGAGGGGAGCAGTGGGCAAGTCAGGAGAGGTCTGCTGTGCCATGTGGGTTGCTTCCTGGCCAGGGATCGAAGTCCTGCTGCAGTGGCTGCAGAGAGCTTCATAGGTTGTGTCTTAATCCCTTGCGCCACCAGGGAGGCCCTCTTTCTGGTTTTACAACAAGATGGTATACCTGATTTCTTACTCAAGATTTTTAATTTTCTTTAAGTAAAACCACCTTTCCTGAAGTTCTCAGCTCTTATTTACCTTTTTAGTTTTTCAATGATATAGTGGAAAAAGGTATTTATTTTTTTTTTAAATTGAAATAACATCGGTTTAGAAAGCTGTGTATGATTTAGAACTATAGGATCTCACACTTTGGATGTGTTCATATGAAATCTCAAGAACATTTAATGGTTAATAGCTTGTGTTACTTTTTATTTTTTTAAAGATTTATTTATTTATTTATACAAGTACTGGGTACAGTCAGAAGCACGGGAGGGTGAAAGAATTCACCAGAGCCAGAGCAGGGAGCAGAGCACGCAGAATGAAGTACACTGCTGAGGGGAGCAGCTGACGCGGCAGGAAAGGTCTGTGTGCCATGTGGGACCCTCGCTGGCAGCCGGGGATTGAACCAACGCTGTGGAGGCTGCGGGCAGTTTCGCAACCCAGCGCTCAACTGCTGCGCCACCAGGGAGGCCCTGTGTTACTACTTTTTTAATATCGCTAATGATTATATCGTGTTGCATAGGGCTTTGAGTGTAAAGGAAAATTTAATAAATTTATAGAGTAAAATAAAATGTTTACTTATAAATCCTTTTCTTTCTCAGGATATATGTAATTGTGTTCATTTAGCATTTTCTCTGTTGATCCCAACAAAAAGACCTTGTGAGCTTGCCACTATAGAGTCACACATTTGAAAATCTCTGCATTTTCTCTGCTATTATTTTGACTTAATCTGTGATTTAAATGATTAAACCATGCAACACTTTCTGCTTTTCCTCTCTCCAATGTTTGTCTCCAGCTGCTCCCTGTTGAAGTTTTTGTTCTCTTTTCAACAGGAAGGAATATCCACCCACACCAGCTTGAAGTGCTTTATTAATGTCAACCAAAGATGTAAAACAGAAAGTTTCACTACTGGTTGCAGATGTAGAATTCTCAATATCAAGTACTTATTTGTAAACACAAAATAAAATGGATCAGAGATGTTAAATAATATGCATTAGGTAACTTCAAGGAGTCTCACACTTTTAGATAATTTCTCTCATTTAATTCTCACAACAGGTTTTCACATGATGTGTGATGGTGTTACATGAGGACCTACATTTGGGAAAAGTGATAGTCACATGATTTTAGTACACTGTGAACTACCACAGAGGTAATGATTTTTCACTTTGGAATGCAAACCCAGCCTATCTTCAGAATATATGCTTTTTCATCTACCTCATGATAAACAAGTAGTGGATATTTACTGCTTTTGATCATCCAGACTTTAAACCTAAGTTTCTGGAATACAACATTGTCCTCTGCTTTCTGTATTAACACTAAGAAGTTTAGATATTCGTTTCATCTAATCCCTGACAGCTAGATCATAGATTTGGGCCATCAAATATGCCTCCTAGAAGATCAGACTCGACATTAATTGTGACACATAATTAAGAAGAATTCAGACTTTTCTTTTATGGTGGAAGCACAGCCATTCAATGTTGAAAAGCCTATCATGGCCACAGAGTAGCAGTGGCAGTGAGTGTCTAGGCTTTTGGCTGCTCCACCGCCCTCTGTTTCACTGATTTTTCTTTTTCTTTTTTTTTTTTTTTAAGATTTATTTATTTATTTATTTATTTATTTATTCATTTATTTATACATACAAGCACTGGGTACAGTCAGAAGCGCGGGAGGGTGAGAGAATTCACCAGAGCCAGAGCAGGGGCAGAACAGGCAGAAGGACCAAAGTACACTGCTGAGGGGAGCAGAGGGCGGCAGGAGAGGTCTGCGCACCATGTGGAACCCTCACGCCTGAGGCGGGGGCTCGAACCCGCACTGCAAAGGCTGCAGGCAGCTTTGCAGCTCAGCGCTCAACCGCTGTGCCACTGTGGAGGCCCTGTTTCACTGACTTTTCAGTGTTCAGTTCCCTTAGCTGGTTTTGTAGTCATTTCTCCATTAATTTGGGGGTAATATAGTTGAATTCCTGCTCTGCTTATGTAAACCAGAGTTGATTTGTATATTTTGCAACCAAGAACCTGGGTTGATATAAGAGACAATAAATCAGGTTTCCAGTTCGTAGTGCCAATAGTAGATAAAAAGGTACTATAAACATAACTGACACTATTACTTCAATCCCTAATAGTCATAACATTTAATATAGTGTCACAGTTAATAGGAAAAAAATACAAAATGCTATAAGTTAGGCATTTATATTAAGGGATTATTTTCCTGAATATGTTAATGCTTAGAAATGCAATTATCTATAGCTCAGGAGCATCAATACTAGCATACATTTACTCATGGTAATTCATACAGCTTTCTTCCTAGTTCTAGTTCTCATTTGGCGATTTAAAAATAAAATTCTGATTTATTTTTATTTTAAGAATTCTTCATTTGTGGGGGCAACCCCTGGTGGCGCAGGTGGTTGAGGGCAGCGCTGTGAAGCTGTCCGCAGCCTCTGCAGCGCAAGTTCAATCCTGGCCAGCCGGCGAGATTCCCACATGGCACTGCAGACTTCTCCTGTCTCACCCGCTGCTCCACTTAGTGGTGTATTTCAGTCTGCCTGTTCCGGTCCCCACTCTGTCTCTGGTGAATCCTCTCATCCTCCCACACATCTGGCCTCTGCCCCGGTTCTTGTATGCATGAATAAAAAATAAATCTTTCAAAAAAAAAAAAAAAGAATTGTTCATTTGTATTTATTCAGTAGAAAGAGATGGCTTTATTCTCTTTCTGAAGGATTAACATATAAAACCTGATTTCTTGCTTGTTAGCTACATTTTAATGTCATTTTAAGAATCTTGAAGTAGTTAACCAGAAAAGAAGTCAACAAATATAATCCCCTCATTTAAAAGACATGCAAATTTCTAAAGAAATTATATATCTGGCTCTGAGCAGCAGCTACTGGGCATGAGTTCAAGTCTCTTAATGTTTATTTGCTAAGTACTTACTATAAGAATTGCTCATATGCTAGAAAATGCTCTTACATAAGTGTATTAAATGATTCATAACTAATTTTACTAACAAAAAAATATGTGCTATCATTATATCCATTGTACAGATAAGAAAACTGAAGCACAGGAAGGTTGGGGAACTTGTCCAAGGTCATAAAGATAGCATAAGTGAGAGAAAGCATTCACACAGAGGTAACGTGGTCTCATACTCTGCCCTCCCACCACTAGACTCTGTTGTTTTCTAGATCTTTAGATGTTTTCCAAAGGAGCAGCCTAACTTACCAAGTATTTAATAGATTTTTCATTCCCCAAAGATGTATCTTAATTCCTTTTTATTTTATTCATAGTTCAAAATGTAATTTCTAAGATTGATTTTTTTTTTTTTATAGAGGCATGTTTATTTCTTTATTTATTTGTTTTGTTTGTTTGTTCTGTTTACACATGCACTGGGTACAGTCAGAAGCGCGGGAGGGTGAGAGAATTCACCAGAGCCAGAGAGGGGAGCAGGGCAGGCAGAGGGACCGAGGTACAGTGCTGAGGGGAGCAGCGGGCGGCAGGAGAGGTCTGCGCGCCATGTGGGACCCTCCTCAGGTGGCCGGGGAGCAGCCAGGGATCGAACCGGCGCCGCAGAGGCCGCGGGCAGCTTCGTAACCCAGGGCTCAACCGCTGCGCCACCGGGGAGGCCCCTCTAAGATTGATTTTTAAGGTGATTTTTACAAGTTAGAATTCATACATCTGAAAAGGTAGTAAGCCTTCATATTAGCCAGTTAAACCGCTGATAGTGCTTTTGTTAAGGACATATCTAAACTGTTATATTGAAAGATATATTCTTATAGGATTAGATTAGTAGTTTCAAGTAGCAAATGTTTTTCAAAAATAATTCTTATGTTGAGGTGATCTCAAAACACAGATTCCTATTGTATTCAAATAATATTTAAAGTAGTAAGTTTTAGTTTCTTTTATTTATTTATTTTTTATTTTTTTAAAAGATTTATTGATTTATTTTATACAAGAAGTGGGGTAATGGTCAGAAGCACAGGAGGGTGAGAGAATTCACCAGAGCCAGAGCAGGGAGCAGAACAGGTAGACAGAGCGAAGACACTGCTAAGGGGAGCAAAGGCAAAGCAGGAGAGGTCTGTTGTGCCATGTGGGCTTCTTCCTGGCCGGCTGGGAATCGAACCCGTGCAGCAGCGGCTGCGGACAGCTTCGCAGCGCGGCTCTCAACCGCTGCGCCACCGGGGAGGCCCCTAGTTTCTTTTATTTTTAATTTGATCTGTAAGGCATTCCAAAAATAAAGATATTTACTCTAGATATTTTGAGACACCATAGCACTACACTGTAAAGTGTAGATAATGTTCCAGACGATAGAAATAAAAAGGGGAAAACAGCTTTGTTTTATTTTGTTAAAAGGAAAACAATACGTGAAAATGGGAGTGCTTATCTTATGTTCACCATGACCTAATACCTATCCTAACTGTAGTTTCAGTGCCCCTCCTGGCTTCAACAGTCTGCAAGAATGTAATCTTAACCTGGATTTTTGGAATTTCTGATTATAATTCATGAAGTAACATTTTTCATACCCCAAAGGAATGCCTCTAGATTTAACAAAAATCGAACATATTGAAAGACTTTTCATTAAATAATTAAAACAAAAACCAAACAACTCTATTGGGAATATTTTTTCTTGGTATATTATCACATTTTTTCCTATTTTCATTCCTCAGAAAATCTGGCACATCTTATTCAATGAAATAATCCTGAATTTACTTACTTAAGGTCAAATATTTCACTTCTCTTGGAAGAGTGTAGAAAGGAATGACCCATTCATAAAGCATGCATTCATGTTTCCCAAGTCACACGATAGTCTGCTAATTTACTTGAAATCGGACATGTATGGTGTTGGTAGCATTATTTCCAACATGGGAATGACTTTTACATAATATCAACAGATTATACTTAATAACCATGACTTGGTGTTTTGAATAATGGCTACACAAGAATGACTGCGGAGTGATGAACTTCATGAACAGGAGAGCACTTTGCTCCTCTCTAGATATATTGATAGTTTGACTTTGTATCTACTAAATTTAATTTCCCAAATGTATTTTTCAAAATATGTTCAAATTGAGAGGACAAGATACCTTTTTGGAATCATCAAAAATTTAGTTTGATACTGAAGGCATTGTTGAAAGCATTTGTCATTCATAAGTATTATCTTGTATAATAGTCAATTTCAACAGCTATTTCAGAAGCATTGAAGATTTGCTCCACTGTGTATTTATTTCTAATTAATAATCATTATTCAAGTCAATATTTTTATTTTACACCTTAATGTATTTCATTTTTAATTACTAGGGGAATTATTACTAGGGAATAATTACTAGGGGAAAGACACACAGACCCACTAAAATAACTGCTCCCCTCTCATAGTGGCGGATAATTTTAAATCTAAATAACACTTAGAAGAAAACAAATTCACATTTGAAGTTTTTTCTCCCCCAAACTTTGTTGTTCCTTTTTACCCTCATTTTTAGTACATTTTATTCTACAAATAGCTATTTTATCAATATAATGCAAACAACCTGATAATCTCTTTAGATTAAAAATATTCTAAGAAACATTGTGCAGCTAATAGTCTAAGATACAGTGACGAAGCAAGAGCTTACAACATTTACGTGGGAAGGCTTCACTGCTCTCATTCTGTCATATGCCTCTCAAAATTTACAATCTCAAATAACCTTCTTCTCAGTTATAACAAAGGTTCATTCACACATTTAGACATTTATTTAGTGGAAGCTTTGCTTTACTATTGTGAAGGAATATGGACACTGGTGGTGGGTATTGTGTGGTAACATGCATATGAAGTGTGGGCTTACACCTATGAATCATGCACAGTTCTGTAAGCCAGTTATGCATTAAGAAAATAATAAAATGGATAAATAAAATTTTAAAATGATACAAAAGTAAAGTTAAGAAATACACAGTCATTGGATGAGATAAGCAGGTAAAACAACAGTGACAGGCATTAGGTACATAAGAAACAAATCAATTTGTTGGGCAGTTTATATGTATTTTAAGGCTAAATGTTAAGCTAGATGGATGGATTCTTGATGATATCACACTGGGCAGGAGGGAGAAATGGATCTTTATTACTCCTAACAGTATCAATTTGTTTATACAAACTTTTCTATCCAGGTAAAAAACTGCACCTCTCTCTTGCTTCCCAAGTAATTTTTTTTATTAAAACTAAACAAAAAAAGTATTTAAAAATAAGTGACTTCCCTGTGAACTTAAAAATCTTGTTTGGGCTATCCCCAGACAACATGATTGAAGATAGTTAAATAAATGTAATATCTTTTGCAATATTTTCAGGGCCCAGCTTATACCATTGATTTTTAAAGGAATTTTCATAATAAATTATTTAAATATGTGTTGAAATATTGACTGTGCTAAAAATCAAGGGGAACTGATATGGCATTTTCTATCTATAAGTTCAAAATCTCAGAGAGGAAACATTGATGCTTTATGACACAAATTCAGAAGGACAACTGAATCAATGAAAACTTAATTTCTCTTTCTAATTTAATATTTTGCACAAGAAAAAATATGCTAAAAGTTACAACTTGCAAGCTATGACAGAAGTCCATTGATGATCAGAGTGAATTATCTTTCAATTAGCTAAAAGGTGTTGGAAGCGGGCCTCCCTGGTGGCTCAAGTGGTTAAGTGTCAGCACTATGAAGATATCCTTAGCCACTGTAGCAGGAGTTGGGTCCTGGCCAGCCAGGGAGCAGCAGTAGGTCTTACCTACTGCTCCCCTCAGCAGTGTATTTCAGTCAATTCTCCTGTTCTGTTCCCCACTCTGTCCCGGTGGATCCTCTCACCCACCCCTACACCTCTGGCCTATATTCCAGTTCTTGTATGCATAAATAAATAAATCTTTAAAAAAAAGTTATTGGGAGACCGGGCGTGCAGGGGAGCGCGTCCCCGGCACCGGCATTTTGCAGCAGGGACCTTTGTTTGGTGGAGACTCTGTGAAACAAGCAGAAGGCTCCCCAAGGAGCCAGAGGTAAGCTGGGAGGCTTGCCCATGCCAGGCGCCTTCTAGCCTGCAGTCCCAGCCCAGAGGGGAGCAGCACCCACCGCTGGGGCAGACAGGGCGTGCAGGGGAGCGCATCCCTGGCACCTGCATTTGCAGCAGGGACCTTTCTTTGGTGGAGACTGTGTGAAACCAGCAGAAGTCCCCCCGAGGAGCCAGAGGTGAGCTGGGAAGGTCGCCCAAGATGCCAGCCAGTACCAGCAACACAGTGTCACAAGGAATACGGCAAATTAGAAAACAGGCAGTAGGGAGTAGAAAAACCACATGCAACCCAGCAACTCCTCCGCAAAAAAGCACACCGCAAAAAAAAAAAAAAAAAAAAAAAACGATCTACCAGATTGCAACGACAGTAACTTGGAAGAACTTCTGAGCCTTCCAGATAGAGAATTTAAAATTGCCGTGATTAAAAAAACTGACAGAAGTCATAAAGGAAAACAATGATAAGGGAAAAATAATTAATGACCAGAAGAATGAAATTGAGTCACTAAAGAGGGAAGTAAAAGAAATGCAGGAGATCAAAGAATCAATGGAGGTGCTAAAGAACTCTGGGAAAGGCAATGAAAGCAGAATAGATGAAATGGAAGAACGAATAAGTACTCTTGAAGACACAGAAATAAAAAGAACTAAAACAGAAAAGGAAGGAGAAGTACGAAGGAAAAAGACCGAAGAAAGACTTCGGGAACTATCTGACTCCATGAGGAAAGGAAATATAAGAGTTATAGGAATC
Organism: Talpa occidentalis; assembly: GCF_014898055.3. NCBI lineage: Eukaryota > Metazoa > Chordata > Mammalia > Eulipotyphla > Talpidae > Talpa > Talpa occidentalis. Next base: position 80,951,266 of record NW_023602073.1, on the reverse strand, counting down.
CCAGAAGGAGCGGAGAGAGATGTAGGAACAGAGAAAATATTCAAGGATATAATTGAAGAGAACTTCCCAAACGCGAAGAAGGAGCTGAAAATTGATATACAAGAAGCAAGAAGAACACCAAACTTCCATGACAAAAGGAAAAATACAGCAAGACACATAATAGTAAAGCTCCCAAGAATCCAAGACAAGGAAAAAATAATGAAACTGACAAGAGGGAAGAAACAGATAACATTCAAAGGGAAACCAATCAGACTGACATAAGACCTCTCCGAAGAAACACTACGAGCAAGGAGAGACTGGAGGGACATAGTCAACAGACTTCAAGAAAACAGATGCCAACCAAGAATACTCTATCCCACAAAGCTCTCCTTCCTCTATGAAGAAAGAATAAGGACCTTCCCAGACAAACAGAAACTCTGGAATTTCATTACGACTAAACCCCCACTCCAAAAAATTCTACAAGGAGTCCTAAAGCCAGAACCTCAGAGGGACAAATAACAACAAAAGAAGGCCAAAGAAAGTTATTAACAGAATAAATAAATAAAATCAAAGGAAAGACAAACACAATGGCAAATGCAGATGCTAACATATCAATACTAACTCTAAATGTAAATGGACTAAACTCTTCAATAAAAAGACACAGAGTCACATGCTGGATTAAGAAACAAAACCCAACCTTTTGCTGTCTCCAGGAAACACATTTAGCTGCAAAAGATAAAAATAGGCTCAAAGTTAAAGGATGGAAAACAATCCTACAAGCAAATGGACCAAAAAAGAAGGCAGGAACAGCTATACTCATATCAGATAAAACAGATTTCAAACTCAAAAAGATAAAAAGAGACCCCAGTGGTCATTACATTATGATCAAGGGGACAATACTTCAAGAAGAAATAACACTCATTAACATATATTCACCAAACGAAGGAGCACCAAAATATATCAGAGAACTATTGGCATCTCTGAAAACAGACATCAGAGAAAACACATATGTAGTGGGAGACTTCAACACACCACTATCAACAATGGATAGATCAACAAGACAAAAAATAAGTAAAGACACTAAAGCTCTAAATAAGGATTTAGAGCTCTTGGGCTTAACAGACATCTATAGAACACTAAACCCAAAAAATCCGAGTATACATTTTTCTCAAGCGCACATGGATCATTCTCCAGGATTGATCACATACTGGGGCACAAGACAAACATCAACAGATACACCAAGATTGAAATCATACCAACCATCTTTTCTGACAATGAAGGCATCAAACTAGAAATAAACCATAAAAAGAAGGCAAGGTACTCTCCTACCTCATGGAGATTGAAACCCACACTACTGGAAGTCCACTGGTCTAATGAGGAGATCAAAGAAGAAATTAAAAAATTCTTTGAATTGAATAACAAGGAGGACACCAATTTCCTAAATGTATGGGATGCAGCAAAAGCAGTAATTAGAGGAAAATATATAGCAATAGATGCTCACATCAAGAAACAAGAAAGAACTCCAAGAAACAACCTAATCTCAAAGCTCAAAGATCTAGAAAAAGAACAACAAAAAAACCCCAAAACCAGTAGAAGAAAAGATATAATAAAAACCAAAGCAGAAATAAATGAAATTGAAAATAAAAAAACAAAACAAAAGATCAATGAAACCAAGAGCTGGTTCTTCGAAAAAATCAATAAAATAGACAAACCCCTAGCCAGGCTCACAAGGGAAAAAATGGAGAAAGCACAAATAAACAAGATAATAAATGAAAGAGGAGAAATCACAATGGACACAGCAGAAATCAAAAGAATAATTAATAACTAATATGAACAGTTGTATGGAAACAAGTTCAACAATCTAGAGGAGATGGACAAATTCCTACAACTCTACAATCACCCAAAGCTTGATAAAGAAGAAATAGAACACCTAAACAGACCAATTACAACTAGCGAAATTGAAATGGTAATCAAATACCTCCCCAAAAACAAAAGCCCAGGACCTGATGGATTTAAAAATGAATTCTACCAAACATTCAGAGACGAATTGGTGCCTATCCTTCACAAACTCTTCCAAAAAATTGAGAAGGAAGGTATAATACCTAACACGTTCTATGAAGCCAACATTACACTAATACCAAAACCGAACAAGGACAACACAAAAAAAGAAAACTATAGGCCAATCTCCCTAATGAACACTGATGCAAAAATCCTCAATAAAATTTTAGCTATCAAAATCCAACAGTGTATCCATAAGATAATTCACCACGACCAAGTAGGATTATTCCAGGGACACAAGGATGGTTCAACATCCGAAAATCAATCAACGTTATCCAACACATCAACAAAAATAAATATAAAAAACATATGATAATATCAATAGATGCAGAGAAAGCTTTCGACAAAGTGCAACACCCATTCATGATAAAAGCCCTTGAAATTCCTGGGATACAAGGAACATACCTCAACATCATAAAGGCCATATACGACAAGCCAACAGCCAGTATCATTCTCAATGGTGAAAAGCTGAAAGCATTTCCATTAAGATCTGGAACAAGACAAGGATGTCCACTCTCACCACTGCTTTTGAATATAATACTGGAAGTCCTAGCCAGAGCAATAATACAAGAGAAAGACATCCAAGGAATCCAAATAGGAAAAGAAGAAGTCAAACTATCACTATTTGCAGATGATATGATAATATACATAGGGAACCCCAAAAACTCCATAGAAAAACTAATTAAACTCATCAATCAGTTCAGTAAAGTGGCAGGATACAAAATCAACATGCAAAAGTCAGAAGTCTTCCTATACACTAACAATAAATCTGAAGAAGAAATGAAAAAAACCATCCCCTTTATTATTGAAACAAAAAAAAATCAAATACTTGGGAATAAATCTAACAAAAGAGCTAAAGGACCTTTACAAAGAAAACTATAAAACACTGTTAAAAGAAATAGAAGAAGATACAAAGAAATGGAAGCACATCCCTTGCTCATGGATTGGAAGAATAAACATTATTAAAATGGCCATCCTACCAAAAGCAATATACTGATTCAATGCTATTCCAATAAAAATTTCAATGTTATTCTTCAAAGAAATAGAACAATTATTGATAAAATTCATATGGAATCACCAAAACCCCGAATAGCCAAAGCTCTCCTGAAAAAAAAGAAGGGAATGGAGGCATCACACTCCCAGATTTCAAACTATACTACAAAGCCATAATCATCAAAACTGCATGGTATTGGAACAAGAACAAACATACAGACCAATGGAATCAAATAGAAAATCCAGAAATAAACCCACAGATTTATGGCCAACTAATCTTTGACAAAGGAGCAAAGACTATGCATTGGAGCAAAGAAAGTCTGTTCAATAAATGGTGCTGGGAAAACTGGGTCGCTACATACAAAAGAATGAAGCTTGACCACTACCTCACACCATACACAAAAATCAACTCAAAATGGATTAAAGAACTAGACATAAGACCTGAAACCATAAAATACATAGAAGGAAATATAGGCGAAACACTACGTGATTTGCACATCAAAGACATCTTTACAGACACATCACCCAAAGCAGTGATAGTGAAGGCAAAGATAAACAGCTGGGACTACATCAAATTAAAGAGCTTCTGCACAGCAAAAGAGACAATACCAAAAACAAAGAGAAACCCCACTGACTGGGAAAACATTTTTGCACACAACACTAATGATAAAGGACTGATCACAAAAATCTGCAAAGAGCTGATGAGACTCAACAACAACAAAGAAAATAATCCAGTCAAAAAATGGGCAGAAGAGCTAAAAAGAAACTTCTCTGAAGAGGAAATGCGAATGGCCAACAGTCATATGAAAAAATGTTCAACATCACTTGCAATCAGGGAAATGCAAATCAAAACTACCATGAGATACCATTTTAGACCAGTGAGAATGGCACATATTAAAAAAACTAGCAACAACAAATGTTGGCGAGGTTGTGGAGAAAAAGGAACTCTTCTGCACTGTTGGTGGGAGTGCAGACTGGTCCAACCACTATTGAGAGCTGTGTGGAGATTTCTGGACCTACTAAACATAGAGCTTCCATATGATCCAGCAATTCCACTCCTAGGTATTTACCCAAAGGACACAGAAACATCAATTCCAAAGAGCACCTGCACCCCTATGTTTATAGCAGCACTATTTACAATAGCTAAGCTTTGGAAACAGCCCAAATGCCCAAAAATAGATGACTGGATCAAGAAGATGTGGTACATATACACCATGGAATATTACTCAGCATTCAAAAAAGATAAACACATGCAATTTGCAGCAACATGGATGGTGCTGGAAGGGATCATGCTCAGTGAAATAAGCCAAAAAGGAAAAAAAAAAATATCGGATGGTCTCACTCATAGCAGGAATCTAGAAAACTTAAATAAGAGAACAGCCAAATGAATAACTATAAGAAAGTGAAAATCAAAATCAACAAAAAAATATGAATCAGAGTCACTTTTTGGGGGGTGGTGGGCGGGAGGGGAGGGATTGGGGTCAGAATGGTGGGTTGCAATTGCATGGGGAATATAAAAATAAAATTTATTATTAAAAAAAAGTTATTGGAACAATATCAGGGATCAGGAGATTCCATACATAATACAAGATCTAGCAAATTACCAAGTAATGAAAATATACAAAGTCAACATTTTAGGCATTTGGTAAACTTTAGGCTACTTCAATGTTATTGTGTTGAGATTTGTATATTCTGCAGTCATGTGTGTTAAGGTCAAAGGATTATGGGGACTTCTGGTAATCTCTGCTCAATTATTCTGTAAACCTAAAAAAACTCCAATAATTATAAAAAAATATATATATGGTGCCAGTGCCAAAATTATTAAAAATTTCCTCATTTATGGTTATTCCAATATGAGAAGTTATTCCTAAAATAGAGAAACATTGCTTTAAAATATTAACCTATTTATCTTTTTTATTTTCAAAATTGGTTTTAATTAATACATTTTTTATATATTTTTACCTGTGAAACATTTTTATCTGTAAAAATCTTAAAGTTAACCTTGGTTGTATGTAGACATAAATGCATAAGACCATAAATTGAGATTTTTATTTGCTTCTAATCAATGTAAGCTACATATAGAATTGTCTTTTCCTAAATGAATTTTTTTGCGATTTTAAAGTTATGGCTAGTGTACTAAGTGTGTGATGCTTATTTTGAAGTTTGTAAATGCTGCTTATTTCATAGATTGTTTTTTTGTTATGTATTACTCATAGCTAATTGAGGGGTCAAAGAGAAAACAAATATAATATCAAATGTGTAAAAGATCTTGCTATGGCAGACTTTATTTTCTACAATGTGAAAGTGCATTAGCATCAGCAGTGTCAACAGGCATATGCTTGCTCACACACACACACACATACTTGAAGGCAAGATAACACCACAAAGATCCAAACTAACAAACAGAAAGAGTTATCTGAGGACATTTTTTGTAGTTTTACTTTTCTTAATAAAGCTTCTAGGTTGAGACATCAGTGCTTTTCACCATGTGTTTATGATAACCTCTTTATGCCAGTCAGCTTAATATTCTGAACTTTCAATTTATTTCCTGTCTTTGCAACCCAGATAATAACCTCCAATGCAGAATTTTGCTGAACATTTTCTAAAAGTATGTGTGATGTGAATATCTCTTTGTCTCAGATGACAGCAATATCCTTTGAGAATTTGAATGAGTAGTGAACAGCCTGCTTCCTTGTTTCTTCTGAGTTCCTGTAAAATAGCACACTTACTTTGGTCTTTTTCCAGTTTTTCTAGCCCTGGATTTCTTTAACTTAATGTTTGAGTTTGATTTTCATAGAAGTGATTGGAAAATCTTATACTTATTTCAAATTTTATCTTGCTTAAGCCAATTCTGGGTATAGTTTTCTTAGTCATGAACCCCTCTGTTTGAATAGCATTGATATTATCAATTACCATGACCCCCCTAAAACATAAAAACATAGAAATTAATCTTTAACTTTCCCAAATACTTAAATGAATTTAGATTCTCTGAATGAGAATCTTTGGACTAGTTAACTTAAGTATTATCAGAAATTGAGTGTTCTCTTTAAGACAATGATGAAAGATTAACCAGCTACTTGCCATATGTCTGGAAGCTCAATTTGCAATGCTGAATTTTTGCCACAGGGTGGCTAAACTTTGGTATGATGTCCAAGGCTGTGTTCAAGGTTAAATTCAAAACACAGCAAGTTGAAAGCAGGTCTTGAAACATCCTCACATTAAATTAATTATTACTTAGCGTATTGGCATAGTCTTTGCATAACTATACAGACATCAGTTGATTTTTTTTCTAAATAATTTCATAGAAATTATTTAGAAATGATTATTTAGAAATTATTTTTACTTACCCATCATTGGGAGTCAATTTGTTTTTTAACGGTACTAAATTAACCTAGCCAAGAACACAAGTTTGATTAATTTGGGATAATTATGTTAGTAGTCAAGAGTTGAGACTCTACTTTTAAGTATTTATGAAATCATCACTGGATCTACAGAACAAAAATATCTGAAAACAGATATTAGGAAAAACACATTAGTGACTGGGGACTTGAACACTCCTCTTTACCAATGGACAGATCAGTCAGACAGAAAATAAACTTAAGGAAACAATAGTCTTAAATGAGGAATTAGTCCACAAGGGCTTAATAGGCATTCATAGGACACTGTATCCCCTGCCCACCAAAAAAAAGTTCAACACATAGTCTCCTCAAGTACACATGGACTAGTCTTCAAGATTGACGACATATTGGGTCATGAAACAAATATCAATAATTTTATGAAGAGGGAAATCATATCAAGCATCTTCTCTTATCATTATGTAAGCAAACTAAAAATCAGCCATAAAAAGAAAGATGGCAATTTAGCAAGACACTTCACTTAATATTTCTATGCAAGCCATTCACCCACCTGAATGAATTATCTTGAGCGAAATTGTGATTATTCAAACATTTAAGCTATGGCTTCCTCAGTTTGATGAAGGGAGGTATAAAATGAAATACCATGTGTAAGAGCAATTTTAATACATTGGAGGACAATAAGTATATTAGTTATAATATTAATATGGTTAGTGTTTAATTTGGTTAACTGCCATTCATTCAATTTTTTATTGAATCACTGCTGATTTTAAAGTTTTAAAATCTTTATTCTTACCATTCTTTTAAGTGTTAACTCATTTGATTTCCACAATCATTTTATGAACAGACTTTAATTGTCCACAGTTAATATTTGACAAAGCCAAGACTTAAATCTACTTATTTGGCTCCAAATGCCAAAAGTTCTAGTGTTAAGCTAACATTCTTGCATTATAATGCTGTTGTTATCTATTATTTGGAATTCAGTGAATTTAGTCCCAGGGATAGAGGAATAAATAATATAGTTCTTGCCTTCTAGGAGTTTACTCACAGACAGATGAATGGGCACCCAGAGAAATATGGTGATTAGAATAAAGGCATGTACAGTATTATCAGATAAGAAGGAAGGCTGTCTGGTCTAGACCAGGTATCTAAAAGGTATTCTCAAGGATATGATTCGGGGACTGAAATATGAAAGCTGTTTTGACAGAATCGGGTAAAGAAATAAGGAAGGACATTTCAGGCAGAAAGCCTAAGGATACAGTGACTAACGTTCATTCCCGCTTGTCTGGGTCAGTCCCTTTTTACAATTATTAATAACACCCACTTTATCTCTCAGAAGTGTCCTGGTTTAGATGATGAATTATGTGGTCACCCTACCTAAGGGCAGGTACACAGAGTTGAGAGCAAACATAACATATATAGGGGAATGCAAGTGATTTATCATGGCTGGAATTCAGGATGTGAGAGGGAATTGTGAAAGATTAGAAAGTCTGAGAATGAAGGGCCTTGATCCTCAGGTGAAGGGAGTTTGAGTTTCATTTTAACATGATGGGAATTCACTAAAAGATTTTTAACAAAGGGTTCATGTAGTTTAATAATACTTTGAAAGATCACATGAATCTATATATGGCTCTCATGCAAGATGAGAGAAATGGAAACAAACAAAAAAACCCACTTTCTTCAATACATATTTATCAAGACCCTAATGTCTGCTACCATCATTCTAGATTCTTAGGATACATGAGTAAACAAATTATGCAAGATCCCTGTCCACATGATGCTGTCATTCAGTGGGGAAGGCACGATAACAATAAACATAATAAATGAGTAAATGTCGAGCAGTATACAAAAGATTAGGGTTATGTTGCAATTTTAAAAAGACAAGGGAAAGACTCACATTTCAGATTTCAGCTAAGACCTAAAGATACTGAGGAAGTTAATCACTTACATTTTAAGAGATGTCCTAGCTGGAAGGAGTAGCTGGTGTAAAGTCTTTGAGGTGAGAATGTGGCTGGGGATTCCCAAGGACAGCAATGCGACTGGTGAGGAAGAAGTGGTGAGAGCAAGAGGAGAAAGCGGATGCCAAAGAGGTGCTGAGGTTAAGGACACTTATGACATCGCAAGTCACTTTAAGGAATTTGAAATTTAAGTAATGTGGGAGCCATTGCAAACCCTTGAATAGAGGAATATATGAATTATGACTTGATTTTTACAAGGATTGCTTCAGCAGCTGTGTTGAGAGCAAATTGTAAGAGTCAAGGATGGTCCACAAAAAGACAGTTAGACATCCAGGTCAGAGATGGTGATCTGCAGGCAAATGTTTACCAGGCAAATTGAAACAATAAAAAGCAGAGGTTGTGATTCCTATTATCAGGTAAGATAGAATTGAGGCCAAAACAAATGAAAGAGAAATAAAGACACTTTTTATAAAGTAAAAGGTCTTATTTTACACTGGAGATATATATATATATATATATATAATTTTGAAGATGGGGTCAAAAAAATCATCCCTATAAACAGACATTATAGGAAATACAGTGAGAATTTGACAGATTATAAATCTATAAAATAGATTTTAACAACTTTTAGCTCAAGACAGGTCAAGTGCAAAAATACTATTAACTATGTTGGAAATGACTTTAAAACCATGCCTCAAAATCCAGATGCAATGAATAATAGGTTGACAAATTAAATTATCTTTTTAAGTGTATTATGGCAGCAAACATCATAAATAAAGTCAAAAGAGAATATATTTGCTTCATAGGCGAAGTGAAAATCTTTCCTCATAAAAAAGAATCCTTATAATTTGATGGCAAAAATAATGCAAACGCCTGATTTAAAAAATCAGTCAAATAAACATACAGTTCAAAGAAACATATAAAAAAATTAATCCTTTATATGTTAAATTATTCTGGATTCTACTCATAGCATTTAAAATAAAAAATTACCTTCACTGGGATGGTACTTCCCATCTATTATGTTGAAAAAAATTTAACTCGTCAGATACTGATACCAGATACCATAGTGTAAATTGTGATTTCCAAATATGAGTTAATTTTCTGACCTAGAAATTAGTGATTGAAGGGGAGACCATTGTAAGGACACTGCAGTTCCATGTAGAGTAAGTATCCCCCCACAAGTTAATTTAGGAAGTGTCAGGAGTGGATGATAACAATTTCATCGATTTCCCTGGACTCTTTTGGTTCACCAATAATTTTAGCAATAGTTATGGTGGGCAGTTCTGTGTAAGTTAGACTTATCTAGAACTTTCAGCATAGCACCTATGTATAGAAATTTCCTGCTGCTGGCCCCTCCCAATGTCATGACAACCTATTTGATTGAAATATACTTCAGCCTGTAAATTCTGGAGCTAATGCCTTTGGGGTGCTTTCAACCAGTAAGAGATGAGAGCTGATGCACTAATTAGTCTTTCAAGCAAAAGACTGCAAATTATAATGTATAATACATTTCAGGATGTTTTCACACAAAGTAGTTGAAAATGTACTCCATGTATTGCATATTCCATCTCCTCTGATTCACTTTGCTAGCTCTTTCAATTTACCTCTCCTTGATCATCACTAAATAAACTATTAATCCTACATTAGTCTTCCCACCAAACACTCTTTAATACATTGATCTCTTAATGTACTTTTTTTTTTCTTTTGGAAAACTCTATTTGGCTGTAAAACAAAGTAATTTCTTTAAAGATTTTTGTCCATCGTCCTCATTAAGAACTTGATGATAATATATTCCTTGTTTTCAGTAAAAAGAAGTATACTAACTTTAGGTACCAATTCACCTTGCTATTATATAACTTGAAATAACTTAATATTTACACAGCCTGGCTTCAAATTTTCAAGCTATTATCAGTTCCAAAGCACGTATTATCACAAGAATCTCTTGTCTTCATTTTACTTATGACTAATATTGAGCTATTTACTCAGTACTTTCTTTTTTTTTTTTAAGATTTATTTATTTTTTTATACAAGAGCTGTGGTACAGGCCAGAGGTGTAGGAGGGCGAGAGAAATCACTAGAGACAGAGCAGGGAGCAGAACAGGCAGACAGATAGAAATACACTGCTGAGGGGAGCAGAGGGCGAGCCAGGAGAGGTCTGCTGCACCATGTGGACTCTCCCTGGCCGGCCTGGAATTGCTGAGCCAGCAGGAAGGCCCTCAGCAACTTTCTGATCCTTCTAGGATCTCTGTATCTCAGGATTAAGAATTGTAGAAACCACATTTCACTGACTCTTTTAATAGCAGATATCTGGTTGAGAGCACACAATTGAAAGGGCATTGCTTACAAAGCTGCAGCTTATAAGAATTAAGCAACTACCATAGCAGTGCCATCCTGCACACATTAGCAGTAGGCAGACAAAAGGTTGCTCCACTGACACCCAAATATCATTGTGTAAATCAGCTACCCAGCTGCATTAGGCAGCTTTGGTACTTGATAGTTATAAGTCTCTCTTTTCAGGAATGGTGGAAAGTCAGTGACACTTTCCCCTAACTTTCACCTCCCAAGTCTTTTCAAATTCTCTAATTTGCTGAAGAGAGCCTTCCTGTTTGAAACTAAAGTGTATTTTATTTTCCTGAAAAGTCTCTGATGGGTAGTGAATTATTTTTATGAAAAAAAATGAAGCTTTGGGCTATTTCATTTTGTTTTATTATTGTTATTATTTTTGCACTATCTTATGTATATAATATTTAAAGCCATACTCACTTTTAATAATTTTTCTCCCATTTCTCAGGCTTTTTTACTAGCCCAAGTATTTGCAAACTACTACCTGTAGACCCAGTACTGCCATGCTCATTCATACATGGATTGTCCATTGCTGTACTTGAATTACAATGTGAGAGTTGTGTGTGGTTCCAGCAGAGACTGTTTGGCCCCCAGTGCTGATATATTAGTTCTCAGGAACTCTACAGAAAATGTCTGTTGACCACTGATGCAGAGTTATCCATTTTTATTAATATATACTGCATCCTTATAAAGTGTAGATGATTTTGATTATCTTTATTGTAACACTGCGTGGCAAATTTAGTAACAAAATTGTGCTGCCCTAAAAGTCATAGAACTTTGAAATCATACATATCAGGAATGGGGAATGAAAGATCAGAATGCTGAAGACTTTGAAGGCATGTTTTGAAGAAGACCTAGCTTAAGTAGTGATGGTACTAGCTAATATTGTGAGTGCTGCAGAAGTGCCAGACATTGCGCTTTAGCACAAAACTCTATCACTCTGACATAGTTGTTCTTTAACCAAGGAAATGAGAAGAGAGAATAATTATGTTTCCGAAGGTCACATAACTGTAGTAACTGGCACTGAACTAAAATTTGCATCATACTTATTGCTAAGTTAAAATAATCGCTATGATAAATAACCAAAATATTTTATGAGCTTTTTTTACACTACTATACATCATTTTGTATTTTATACCATTTTATATCATTTCACATTTAATTCAGGAAATGAAATCCAATTACACATTATATCAGTCATGCTGTAACATCACTTAAATTCTGTGTAATAATAGTGGCTCCAGCCCACACTATTGTAACACTTCTATAAAAGAAGACTTGGTGTGATCCAGAAAGCAGCTGAAAGAGCATTATTTCCTATCCTGTCAGGACCTTGGCTAAATGTCTCCTCTGACAAGGAGGCTGCACTCATCACATATCAAGCTGAGGCCATTAAAGGAGTACATGAGTCTAATTAAGGAAATGCCACTATTCTGCGAAAATGAATTGGGGGCTTTATGTCAAATTCTGGCTCTATGTGGTGGGCACACAGATAGAATGAAACTTTCTGCGTTGAGAAAAACTCAACATCTTTTCCTTGAAATTGGAAAAGTAATTTCTACATATGACACCTGAGATCATTTGAAATGAAATTCAGAAAACCAGATATAGATTTGGTTGTCTTATTGGCTAGAAAACACTCCCATCTCACAATTCAGGTTTCTAATTTGGGGGCATATTTTTAGTCTTGGAGAAGATTGGGTAACCAAATTAGAGTGTTGTGAACATGTAAGCTTTTCTAATTTTATTATCAACTTCTCAATATGTGAGGACATTAATGATGCATATTAAAAAGGCATATATAATTTGACAACTGATATCCGTCAAGATAGTTATCCTATATTAAGCCTATATACTATATTAAACACATACCAAAACGTATAAAGAATGTTGCTATGTATAACAACTGAAATATTGGTCAATTGAATAAACTGATTGATTAAATTATATGATTAAATTTAAATATTAGAAAACTTTGGTCATAGGAAGCTATATTCAGAAAACTAACCAAAAAAATATTGATAATACTACAGTCAATAGATTAACTTATTCTCTAGAAGTACCTCAGTCAATTTTACTGGAGCTGCTAGAGATATGCATGATTTCGTCAACAAGTATATAATTGGAGCGCATATTTTAAATCGAAAAGTTTTTTATTTGTTAACATTTTTTTCTTTTTTTAAGATTTATCCATTTTTTATTTATAGAAGCACTGGGTACAGTCAGAAGCGCGGGAGGGGGAGAGAATCCACCAGAGCCAGAGCGGGGAACAGAACAGGCAGATCGACGAAGTACACCGCTGAGGGGAGCAGCAGGTGCAGCAGGAGAGGTCTGTGTGCCATGTGGGAACCTCACTGGTGGCCGGGGATCGAACCGGCGCTGCAGAGGCTGCGGGCAGCTTCGCAGCTCAGCGCTCAACCACTAAACCACCGGGGAGGCCCAACAACATTATTTTTTAGAGGAATTTAGCTTTGTCCTAATGAAAGTGACAGAAATTCTTTTCATTTAGTAACATTATCAAATTGCCAATATCTAGGGTCATAAGCTTTAATCTTGCTTGTGTAATACTTGGAACACAGGGGCTGTTAATGATTTGAAACCCTTACATTATCCTACCAACAAATTGCTCTAAACTTCTACATATAAGATTCTTTCCACTGCTGTTAAAAAGATGCACACTTGATTTGCTCTTATTAGAATCATGCACAGCATAGGGAAAATGTCAAAATTTCAAAAGATAAATTTCATCTGATTGGATAGAAAGTCATTCATCTTAATTATTTCTGACACATCCTGCATTACACTTGAGTATCTCAAGAGAAAAAGGAGAGTTTATCTTCTTTAAAAGCAGTTTATTGAGAGTGACATGCTATTGTCATTATCTGAGAATCCTGAAAACCTACTTGAAAAATCTAGGAAATTATAAAAATCATATTCAGCTGGGCAAAGCTGGATACCATGTTGAATATTAGTAACTGATATTTTTTTTTCTTAAACACATGTGAATTACAGGGCCTCCCTGGTGGCATAGGGGTTAGAATCTTAGCACTATCAAGCTATCTCCAGCCACTGTGGCATGAGTTCAATCCCTGGCCAGGGAGCTAACCCACATGGTGCAGCAGACTTCTCCTGTCTCACCCACTGCTCCCCTCAGCATTGCAGTAGATCTGTTCTGCTCCCCACTCTCTCTGGTGAGTCCTCTGAGCCCAGGTACCTCTGGCCTACACCCCAGTTCTTGTATGCATAAATAAATAAAATAAACCTTTACAAAAAAATGTAAAATACAAAGTTGCATTCAACAGTTATTTTTCTTAAGTACATGTAAAATATAACATGCAAGTAGTCTAATTTAAAATAGAGATTCTCAGAGAATCATATTTACATGTGAGATAATTGTATATATGTTATGGTTGAGATATAATGTCTATTGATATTGGTGAAGGAGACTATTCAATTTTTAATAAGATATTATTAATATTCATCAGTGTGAAAATAATATGGCTATTAAGATGGTACATTAATAGGTAGAGTTGCGATCACAACTGTACATTCAAAGATCTCTGTCAACAGGCTACAATCCAAAGCATGATTAATAGAAGGCAGTTGGGAATACATCATGGTGAAAATTTTCACTAGTGACTAGAGTGGGTTATATTTGCAAATCACATAAAGATGTATGAAGTAATTGGAAGAAAAAAAGGATCAACAATGAAAGTGACTTTTAAAATTTGAACAGAGATCTGAAGCAATGGGAAGAGAAAGAACACCACATACTGCTTAGATATTGAATATAAATTGGACAAAAAGATCAGAAATAGAGGCTGGAAGGAGAGCCAGTTATGTGTTGCATTATATGTATATGTATGCATGTATGTATGTATGCATCTATTGTATCTATATATATATATATATATACATATATACATATGTGTGTAGTAATTTAAATTAAATTAAATTGAGCAAGACATCAACATGAAACACTACTGGAATGCAGATTAGAGAGTAACTACTGATTTCTATACTTGCAACCTAGGAGTCTTATATGAATTTATTTTTCTTCTTCCATCTATTTGATTTAGCATTGCTCTCACCAGGAATAATTGTCCTAAATATTCTCCATTTTACTATAAACTACTTTGAGGCCTTTAATAGCTAATGATCACTACATGAATACCAAACACTTTGCCTTTCTTGTTTGATCTCAGGTCTCCTTCTGCTCGCTTTCAAACATTTCCTAAGGGTGACTACACATGTCCTATCTACATCTTCTTCTCCAACAGCTACATGCTCATCAAGTCACACGTTTCCTTTCTCTTTCCCTTCTCACTACTGAACTTGTGTGGTTCTGCTACTTTGAATGTAGATTTAAGCAATGGGATGAGTTAAATGGGCACTCAGTATTCATAAAATCTGATTCTACAGCTTAGTATCACTAAATGAATATAATATCCCCAAAGAAATACTTTGTCAAGAAAATAAAGATCTTACTTGGTATATCAGAAACACTTGCAAATCGCTTTAATTCTGTGTTGGGAAATGACATAAATGCATCATGAATGTTAATAAAATAAAAAATGAGTTCTAAAATCAATAAATAAAATGTTTAATATTATTCTGTGCTTCTAAATGCACAAATAACTCCTTGGATATTTCAATTATTGGTGCTAAAGTAACAAACCCATTGATATGTTTTTCTTTAAATCTAAGAACTGAATAGAATAAAATACCCATACTTTAAAGCAAGGGTCATGACAAAACCATTTGGGTTGAGTATTGTTTCATAGTACTATAGAGAGGAAGAGACACTTTTTAGGTTTAGTTTGTTACCTCCTTCAAATATTTTTCCATTTGACACCAACTAAACTTTCCCCTAGGGTTAAGAATATATGAAAGACATTCTAAAAGTCATGAAGTTTGTGGCCTTTGTGACACAGTAATAGCTCAAGATGATTTAAAGTGCTAGATATTTAACTAAAAATGGTCAAAGATTTCTTTTTTATTGAGAGAATATTTTCCTCCCTTACCAGTTGTCAAACCAAATCTATTCAGTGAAACTATTATGGATATTTATAGATATCTAGGCTGTAAAAAAATTCTTTTGTAATATGTTTACAGGGATTCCAAATAATGTAGATATCCCTCTTTGTCTTCACTTAAACAGTTATGGGAAAATTGTCAGTAAGATGTATGTACTCAATGAGAGAAAGATCAAAGCCTCACTAAGAAACTACCGAGAAGAGACCTCAGCCTCACAATCTATTAAATGAAGACTTCCTTTCTCAGGCCAAAAACCTTGCAATAGACTCCTCACTGTTACTTCCTGGAAAAAAACACTTGCTCTGCATCACCATCAAGAACCTCTTCACTATTTATAGTGCCAAAGTCTCTGCCCCCAAGCTCTAGCATTCCTATGTCTAAGCTTTACTAACCTAGTTCCCTTTGTCTTTTCTCCTAGGGCACATTTCTTTAGTTGTTAATCATTTTTATTACTCCTCTTTGGTTTCTTTCCAAATTCTCTTTAACATGACTTAGTTAGGGATGTCTAAATGAAACCAACTATGCTAATAAATATTTGACCACCACTGGAGTGAAGAAGGAAACATCCTTGTGATTTATATAGACACTTCTTCCTTGAATTATCCTTAGTTAAGGATAAATGATAGTGGAACTTTGAATTCTTCAGGAAAATGGAAATGGAAAAATCAGGGTTGTGTAATAGTAAGATCTGGAATGGTGAAACTGATTCAAATTATGTAGCAAAACAGAGCATTGAGGAAACAAATGCCAACACAGTGCCGTAGGGACAGAGTCAGAAGTAAAATGAGAGATTAAGTATCAAGAATCAGAAATAAAATAGAATGCAATGGGAGAAAGTTTGTAGATGAAGTGACGAGATCCTGGATGAATGCTAGGAATGCAGTTGGAGTATCTGTGGTTCACCGTTATCAGTCACTTGTCTATTTATGCAGGATGAGAATGATTATATCCAACATGTATTTAAGGTAGTTATTACTTCTATTGTAGCTTCAGGATATTTGGTGATATTTTTGCAGTTATTAACAACATATTATAGATGATTTCCTGGAATTATTCCACATAAACCTTCATGGTAAAATTTTGAACTGTGTACAGAAATCCTCAATCTTCAAAATCTCTCCCAAAGAGCCATTCATTTTGAGATTTTATCAAAGTAAAGATGTTATTTTAATCAATTTGAGTTGACTAAAATGTACTTCTCTTCTTCCCTGTCATATATAAACATGAGGTTAGTAGTTTTGTCTGTTTTATTCACTTTTATATCCCCAGTGTCTTGAACATGTAGCAACTCAATAAATATTGTGGCACTTCAGTGAATGAATAAATAGTATTCTCTGCTTACTTGTCTTTATGAGTGGTGATGTTTTCTCCCCATTTGTCCCAACTTAAAAACGTAAGACTCATCCTTGACAGCCCCTGTCCTATGCCTCCTTTTCATCTCATCCTTCACCAAGTCCAGAAGTCTATATTCTTCATTCTGACTACTCATTTCCCTTTCTTACATATTTGACTTATTCCATGTACTTTCAACCGCTCACTAAATTTACTTAAATTGATTTACAACTCACCTTTTCTCACAGCAAATACTTTTCAAAACTGCTATTAGAATAATCAGAATAATCTTTCTAAGATATAATTGCAATATATCCCAGTTAACTGTTCTAATAATTGAAATTCAGAAAAGCAACTCTGCTGGCACATGGACTCCTGGCTATATTTCCTTGTTTTTTAGTTCTTCATTCCTCTAGTCCTATGTCAACATCCTATATGCTATAACCATACAGAAAGATTTGCAGATACTAACCATCATTATATTTTGTGATTTTTTTAATCTGAAATTCCAATATTTCTAACCTCATTGTCCTAACTTGTATTCAGTTAAAATCTGCCTTTTTCCCAGTAGTAGTTAACTCTGCTGACCACACATCCCTGCTTACATTTTTTTCTTCATTTGGATTTCCAAGAACTTATACTCTTTGATATTTTTCTCAAACTCCAATAACAGCGCTTCTGGGTTTTCTTTTGTGGTTCCAACTATTCTAATAGTTCATCTATGAAAAAAAAGCACTAAATACTGATGACTCTTGGGGTGCAGATCTAAATGCTGATTTCATTTAATTCTATATTCCCTTTGTGGCAGATCTAATTCAAAGTGTGACTTCACATGCTTTTCTTTATGCTTCATTTTAATTTTTGTTTTTTTGGTTGTGATCTCACAAAATTATATTGGCTACTGAGACATCATTCTGAGTTTAGACATGTATTGAAACTCAACTTGCCACGAATATCTTAGGAATCTTAAACAAAACATGATTAAACATGAAACCACCTAATTTGTTTTTCCTCTACATTTCAATATTTTAGAAATGCAACAATTGCTTAAGTAAGAGTCACTGACACCCCCTCTTCTTCACCTGTGCCTGTGCCCTAGCCACCACTCTGGTTCAAAGCATCAGTAACTCTCTCTCTCTCTCTCTCTTTTTTTTTTTTTTTTTTTTTTTGGTGGGACCCTCGGTGGCCGGGGATCGAGCTGGCGCTGCACATGCTGCAGGCAGCCTCGCAACCCAACGCTCAACCGCTGCGCCACCAGGGGAGGCCCAGTAACTCTCTCTCTTTCTAGCTTTCAATGTTGTCTTTCCCAGAGCCAAAGCTATGTATAGAAAATACAAATCTAATTGTGTCCAGTTCTTTTATAATTCCATTTTCTTTAGGTGAGAAGAAAAATATGACCAAGGTTTACAAGACCCAACTCTAACATTTCACCAACATTCTTTGCTTTTTTACCATACTATTTCTCCTCTCTCTGAAACTCCTTTGAGTACATGAAAGATGATCAGCATGTCATTAATTTGTACTATTTAGACCAAGGTTGCAGTATTTTTTCTCAGTTAAGTTTCTTTTCAAAATTGTAAGTTTCTTACAGATATTATGGGTCTAGTATAGAATCTGTGATTTATTAAATATTTGGTAAATATTTATTGTATAACTGAATGAGCAAAGGTTGAATGCTATAGAACTAGCTATATTAGTATTGTGCCTAGAATTTGCATGCCCTAAGGACCCAAGTTAAACATTCTTAACTCTGAAAATAATGTTTCTTTTAACAGAAAAATAAGGGATATTTTCATTTTCTATCACAATGTTTAATACCTATTATTAATATCCTCATTTTCTATTATAATGTATTATATGTGCCTACAATATGGTAAATACTTCACAAATGTTATTATCTACTATGATTCAAGTAAACTCAAGGAGGTAGGTTAAACCACTGATGCCAGTTTATAAACTGTAAAAATAATACTCAATGAGATTAACTATCTTCCCACTTATATTACATGTATTTTAAATATTGAAATAAAGGCATGACTATTTCACAACTGAGTTCTTGTTCATTCTTTCTGAAATACTTTCACAAACAGCATTTTCTTTGCCTACATTTATCAATTTAAATTCTCCTTTTTATTCCTCTTCTTTGCTAATGAACAGTTCAGGATATATTTTCTTATTGGTCTACATCTATCTCATCTAATTTCCATGTTAAAGCTTTTTTTTTTTTCCTATTATTGGTTGGAAATAAGTCCATTTCTTCTTTCCTTTTTCTCTCCCTTCTTTTTCTTCCTTCCTTCATTTCTCCCTTTCTCTACTTCATTAAGCACATGTTTACATAATACTTTTAGTAGCCCTTCACTAACCACCTAGATTAAAATATAAAAAATACTTTCTAAGGTGTCTTTTACCACCATTCCTTAAATTCTATACCGACTATTCACAACTCTTACAAATTTCAATTACAGCTTCATGTATTTTAAAACATCTGTTTAAATCTTATTTTTTTAAACTGTGCATTACTCTCCATTGAATTTCAACTAAATTTCAGTTGATTTGAAGCTTCTCCCTATGTCTTAGGAACTTACCTACACTCTGATCTTTTTTCATATCACTTCTACTCTTTTTCACAGTCACAGATTCTTAACTAAGCCAAACTCTGTCCTCTCCAGGCCTTTGCAAACCTAAGCCCCTTTGTCTGAAGGATCATCCTTCACATTTTGCCATTGATTTGTTCCTTCTTTTAGGATATCAACTTCAATATCACTCCCTCACAGTCATCCTTTCTGACCTTCCAAATTAAAGGTCATCCATCCCATCCTAAGGTGCCACTATGTTTTAATGTGTTCATTCACTTGTCTATTAACTGTCTTCCAAGCTAGACTAAAAACAACAGGATATTGGGAACCTTGTTCATTTTCGTCTGCCAAAGTAATAGGGATTTCACAAGCATGTAGTCTAATCACTAAATATTCATTGACCCAAATGTTGAAATAAACTTGGTACATGTAAGCTCTTCTTGCATCACTGAAATAAAGACTATTCAATCTAGGAAACTGCTTTGGTCCCTTACTCCTAATCATAAATTGAAAAATCAGCACAGAACCCCAGGATCTGGTGCCAATTCAGAGGATCCTGCTCTTGCTTTTGATAAGATACTAGAGCAAAGTTGCAAAAGAAAATTATGTCTTGTGGTCTTTGGCATGTCAGACTCTGAGCAGATGGGCTGGGTGGCATCCAGAGTGTTCAGACCTTCAGTGGAGTTCCAGGGGACAACGAGGAATGGACTGGGGACTGGCGGAGCTACAATCTGGAGAGCATTCATGGATTGAAACAATCTTCACTGTTAAATCTTGGAAAACTTGAACAGAAAAAATATTACTCTGAATTCTTCCATTTAAACTTAAAGGTATTAGTCTGAAGCAGAACCAACTGTCACGCTCTTGGTGGTTATACTCTCTAGTATTTCAAAACTCATTCCCTACCAGATAACTCTTTTCAGCTTATACTCACTAAGATAATTCATTACTTAATATCACATTGATGCTTCATGCTGCAATATATCCAGTATCTTATAAATATATGATGATTTTAAATGATTTTAAATAAAGTTATAATAATGTTAGAAATATGCTTCTATTTAGAGTTTGGAGAAAATAATTTTGGGACTTTGGATAAATGATTTACTCTCTTTGGGCTTCAGTTTATTTATACAAAACCTGGATTCTATTATGATGCTCACTTACAGATTCTCTGTAGCCTCACAGATAGAACCTGATCTTTAAAGAAATACAGCAAATATCAAAGATCAGCTTTCAAAACTCCACTAATATCAAATCAACTTTAAGCTCACATTCAATATCTTTTTGTATTTAATATTATCTAATATTCTAAAACCCAGCTGTAGACTTCTGTTGTCACCACAGTCTACTCTGAGCTGAAAAAGGTTCTGGCAATTTCTGGTAACATGTTAGCCATAAAGTCTCAGGGTATGCTACTTAGGCCCTTAGATGCAATAATGACTTTGGGGTAATTTTTCCATTGTTTCATCTACAGAAATTTCACAGAAACTCTTTCTCTTCAAGCATTAGTTTTTTTAAGTAAAGCAAGTTTCACAACCTTCTCCAGAATGAATTGAGACTTGTAAAATACAATTCAGAGGAATGTGTGAATAAAACAAACTTTGGAGCTGCATGGTTTGTAGGGAGCAAGTTCTGAAATGGAATGCAAGGGACAGAGACAGCACCGGAGAGCCACTGTAATTTGGGTAAAAGCCAGCTGCTGTTTCTTGAATTTCCTTCATTAAATGAACTCAGTATTTTGTTGCTTAATTAAGTTCAAGATAAGACTATATAATCCAATGCTAGCCACAAATTTTATGACAGGAAACACATCATAGTGCCTAACATACAATTCAAATTATATACTAGCCCATCATCATGGAATCATTTTTTTCTACATGGCGAGTTATCTAATTTACAACTTAGAAAAACAATGACAGTTCATCTTCTAATTTTATTTGTGATGTTTAACAATGTTATAGAGCATGTAAGTGTTTTCTCTCAGTGCTAAATTTAAAATCAATATAAATCTGATGTCTTTGACTTACAAAGCCTTTGCAATAGGAAAAAATAACACACTTGTTTTTATAATATTCATATTATGGCAAAGGTTTCTTTATGTAAATAAATGCAAATTATAAAGTGATTTTTTTATTCTAACATAATCCTGACATATAAATATATAACTGATTATTCATGCCTCCAAAATGAATAAGAATGTAAATAAATATACCAAAGGAGTCTTAGTTTTGTTTTAAACTAGAAATTAAACTCCTTTTCACTCACTATATGAATGAAATATGTCATGCTGAAAAAACAAACAGGACATAAGATTAGTAAAAATTAATTTTATTGTTTTGCCACAAGATGTAATATTAGAAAAACAAGTGTTATTTTTCTATTGCAAAAGCTTTGTATTTTGATTTCTCAAAATTGTCTGCTATGGAAATGTCCAATATTTGCCTTGTCATTCTGACTTGCTTTACTAAACACACTTCCCCCAATTTCATTTCATTTTGCTATAAATGGCAGTGTTACATCTTTCCTTAAGGCTGAATAGTATTCAGGGTGTGGATATACCACATTGTCTTGATCTAATCCTCTGTCAGTGAGCATGTAGGCTGTTTTCATGTCATAGATACTGTAAACAGTGCTGTAAAAAACACTGTAGAGAAAATAGTTTCTCAACTTGATGATTTTATACTTTTTGGATAGGTGCCCAAGAGTGGGATCTGGGTCATTACAGTAAAAATAAACAAGTACTAATATATCACTCACTAAAATTGAAAACCCATGAAGCAGTATCATGCAGAATATGTTCTATATGCCCTGCAGGACTATATGAAGCCCTATATCCCAAATATATTTCATATTTACCTAATCTATAATTCCTCTGGTTTCTCTCTGTCCCTCTTAACTGTGGTCTAGTGACTTCAGGCATTTCCATGTCATGGGTTGTTACCTCAGTAGATATTACAATATATTTTTTTGCAGTGGCACTGCATAAAATACGTCTACCAGACCAAATAATGGAAGGACTTAGTTGTACTGATTTCCTCACACCTGAGCATCAACCATTTTATAAGTAAGAATCTTCCATGCCATTTTTGAAGGAGAGCTGTTCTTTACGTTGTGTCTAGGAAAGATTAGAAAAAGAGGAATGCATAATTTATTCTTGGATTTCAGTTTTGAGCAATTCTAAAATTTAGAAATCTTTTGGTGTTCATGCATTTCATATTATTATATAAGACTATGATAGACAGTAAAAACACAAAGTGGAAGTTTACAAAACTCAACTATTATCTAATTGAAAACTCTTTGATAAATATGGAAAATCTGTGTTATAACTTTTTTTTTATAGCAAGTGTTATAAAATGGGATTGTCCAGTCCAGTTGCAACATGTGAAGTTTATTAGTGAGAAAATCTAAATCTTTAAAATTGGCAAAATTTTTGTCAGCCAATGTCTAAAGATATACGTATATGTATGAATAATTCTTTTCAATCGGATTCAGATTCTGAAATGGATAGGCACTTATCACAAGATTTTACATAACATTCTGAATAAGAACTATAAATTCCCTAAATATTCAATACTACCTCTTATATTTACAATGATATCACTGAGTTCTTTTTTTTTCTTTGTCCTCAATATTAGTATTTTCACATGCATCTATGCCAAATTTATTCATTGACTACTGTGACATTCTTATACATTGGAGGTACATTTCAGTAAGCAACCATGCTGAAACCAAGCAGAGGTGTTTTTGAAGATGAACATATTCATGTTACTCATTTAATTTTATCTAGAACATTTAGTATTGGAACTATAATATTGATTATTTGAACCTGTCAAGTTTTCTAATACCCTATTTCAAATGTTGGAGAGTGAAAGCTATCATTTGAAATCTGAAATTTACTAAAGAGCAAGTGGCATGCCTATCAGAGTTAGTCATAACTTTATAATTCCCTACTCCCATCCCAAAACAATGTAAAATTTTCTTTTTTACTTAGCTCAATCTTACTACTTTATTACTTCCATAGTAGAATTAAATAATGGTTCCTTTCCCATTCAAGAAACCATTTCCAAGTTAGTATAGTTTGATGTAACATCATGGACCACTGATTAAAAACACCCATGTTTTCATACTGACTATGATTACTTGAAATCTTCCCATAGTACAGTTTTCTTTCACATTTTTTTATTATGCAAAATATTCCTCCTTGAAGTTTTTCAGGAAAATAAAGAATAAATATATGTAATTGCACCTAAATATTCATGATATATAGAAGAAACTGTTCAAGTAGAATCTGCATTTGATTCTGAAGATTTTGAAAATAAAGACATGTTCATTCATTCACATATATTTATTGAGAATCTATGATATAGGTAACTGTGCAAGGCCATGAATCAATGAGTAAACAACAAAAATTAGTTAAATAAACAGAGTATCTGTCCCTACAGAGTATGGAATATCAATCAGTAAGACTAATATTTACAAATATTTATGAAAAAACTTTAGAGAATGAAATAAAATTTCCTTGCGATATAAGACCTTCCACTAAAAGGTTTTCTTATATCACACTTGCATAATCTGTTAGATATATAGATAGCAATCCCTCTGTAGCAAACAGGAAAGACAGCCCTTAGCATTGTCATAATAAATTGGTCTACTGGTTCCTTCTCTTGTCAAGTCATTTAACCAGATGATTGGTAGCATATAAAACATGTATGTTAAAAAATACTTAAAGGCAAGAAGATCTCATTTATCTGGTTAAAAAAAAAAAAAGGTTTCTACACCTGCTTAACAAAATTTTGATTGGAACAAACTCTGCAATGTCAGGATAATTCAGAGTGGCAACCAGTGAATATCCATTTTTTCACAGGGTCAACTAAGCCAAACCCCAGCTTCTCCGACAGTAAGTCTACCTATCACCAGTTACAAAGCGGGAGAAAAATCATATAATGGTTACAATCTTTAAGTTGGAGATTCCAGAATCTAGACTGCATTAACTTTTCATGGACAGAAGATCAATTTGGGGCCTCTATAACTAAAACACTTTTACTTTTTTTGATTGATTGTTAAGACTCAGAACTTGTATTTTCACTAGAACTCACCTCCTTCGTATCTGAAATCTTATTAGGAGGATATCTACCTGAAATATAATCATGGGACTACACTACTTTTTTCCAATAACAAGCTGAGATAATAACCACATCACAAAACCCTGAGCTGTCTTTGAAAAATCTGATCGTGAAAACAATAGGCAAGACAATTTCCTATATAAAAAATTATTTTTGTTATTTGAAAAGACAAAAAGGATAATATCCAAAGATTTAAGTAAAATATTAGTGCATTTAAATTAATTTTATTTATTGATGAATAAAACATTATTGAATATGCCTGATATATTACTGTGATAGACTTGTTTGTTCATTTAATGGATTCTGGATTTATGGCAAAAATGTCACTTTAATTTATCAAGTCACTAAAAAATATATGCAATAAAGCTATAGATCTACATTTATCAACTCCATCTCTTCCCTTTCTAGCCATTTAGCCCAGTATTTTCCAAAAAAAGATTTACTGATGTTCAATCCTTGAAGAAAAATTAAAATTTGAAATATTAGTTTAACAATTAAGCAACAAAAAACAAATGCATAAAGATTTGTTTATATTCACCCCTCTGGAATGCTTGTGCCTAACCAAGGCTTTTTACACATTAGCCACATTTTGCTCTGCATTATGTCATTAAATAAAACAGATCAGTTTGATGTTCTGTAAGATGTCCCAAAGGTCTAGATTTGTTTCAGACCATATTATATTATATCAGAGAAGGAGGATTAGCATAGTTGGGACAAAATCTATGATTATATACTGTGGCTCATTTCAAGGGGTTATGAAGTCTTTATGATCCTCTTAACACCAAGGCAAACAAGTTCACCATATCAATAATTACTTACTACATATACGATGTGTGTAATTTGCTATAGCAAAGACACTATGTCTATCATGGAAAGTATAGCCAGTGTTATTTTTTAGTTAAGTCTGTGGTAGTCCTCTATCATTTTTTTAAAAAAAAATATTTATTTATTTATTTATACAAGCACTGGGTACAGTCAGAAGCGCGGGAGGGTGAGAGAATTCACCAGAGCCAGAGCGGGGAGCAGAGCAGGCAGAAGGACCAAAGTACACTGCTGAGGGGAGCAGCGGGCGGCAGGAGAGGTCTGAGTGCCATGTGGGACCCTCGCCGGTGGCCTGGGATGGAACCGGCGCGGCAGAGGCTGCGGGCAGCTTTGCAACCCAGCGCTCAACCGCTGCACCACCAGGGAAGGCCCTTAGGGCTTCTATTTAATGTGAACTTATATAATCTTTCTGTATACCCAGACTCTACTTTTGAGTGAAGAATGGAAGAAATTGCAGGTGATAAAAATACTCCCCTCTTTTAAGTATTGGAATTTTGAATTGAGTTCACATTAGCCCCTTAAAGGAATCTTTAAGAAAGAGGAGATGAAGTATCAGGTTTATTATTTTCCTATCTTGTTTTTTTACTTCCACTAACAAGTAGACATCAGAAAAAGATGAAGTTATAGAAAGTCAATACAGTTTCATTTCTTGTACATCTGAATTGTAATGTAAGACTCATCTCCATTGAATTGGATCATACTTAATATTTTTATCTATTAAAAATTTTACATAATAACTTGACAAATGTATTGTATTTTATTGAAGAACATGTGCATTATTACTCTAGTTGGTAATTTATATGAGATATTATATACACAAAACATGAAAAACAGAATGTTACCAAATTTTTAGAAATATTTTTACTTTGTTTCCTTTTTCTCTGGTTGTTTCCAATATTGTAAGAATGTGGGATTCAGGTCCCCAATGAAGGTTATCTAGCAAAGTAACTCACCCATGAATTCAGACACCATTTTAAATATCTTAGCTAAAACAAAAGTGATTGGCAGGGGGAAATGTGGAAATTCTGTTAGGGAGTTTACTAAAACACAGAAAACAAAAGGCTTGCACATTTTAAATTCTGCCTAATCCATTGAAAATGATAGAGATTAGGTTTTTCTCATAGAGGCAGAGGCCCTTTAAAGAGGCTTTTACAGATAACAGTCTTTTTCAAAGGCAACCTCCACCCAGTTTTCAGAACTTCTCTTATATTAATCTTATGTCAAAAAGACATATTTGGGGTGGCACTGTCACATTCCTGCTCCCCTATATTAGAATGCAGGGGTATTCATTGTGTCTATTAATCTGGGTGTTGACTCTGATGTTTTTATTTTGCTATACATAGGATCATAAATTAATACTATCCATCATAGAATACATGGTGTTTAACACATGACACGTTATACCATATTTATCTAATATCTGTATATCAAATTAATGTCCATGATAATTTTACTATTTCTTTGAAATTGTCAATATATTCCAAATATTCTATAAGGAGCATAGAAAAGAATGTATTTTATAATCAGAAAAAAATGGAATTTCTACTTGAAATTTACTCATTTGCACTTTTTTTTTACATTATCTCTCCTTCAATAAGTTTTATATTACATATGTCATCTTATAATAGTGTAAATCTACAAAGAGGAGGTACCATGTTCCCTCTCCCACCTAGTGAAGAGTGGTGCTGAGTGGAGAGGGGAAGCTAAAAAGGACGGTGAAGAGACAACTTGGCAGAGACACATGGAGCAGAGAGACATGTGAAGAAGTCCTGCTTCTCAGCCTTGGACTTGCACTAGAGACCCCTGAGACATTGAAGAAGACACTTGTAAGATACATGGGTGAGAGACTTGTGGGGAGGCTGACAATGGCGCCTTTATTTTGACTTGTACTTTGATTGTACTCCTTTCCTTCAAGACTTGCCTGGCCTCTTCTGTTCTTTTCCTATGGGTCCCCACCAGAAGGTGCCTCAGACTTGTGGCAGGTTTTTGGGCCTCAGTGGTCCTACTTAGGCCAACCCTGTATTGCTGGGCATTTACCCACTAGGTGATGGGTAACTTTGGGTGTTTTATTGGAAACTATTATCCTTTCTCTCTTTTTTTCTCTCTGTCACACACATTAATTCTATTAAAGTTCTTTTCTATGAAAGGTCTTAACACTAAGAATATGCTTTGTCTTTATGCAGGGATGACAGAACCCTAGAGTGTACAAGTTTGGGGGTCTCAGAGTGACTCTCATTCTGCATGCTAACAATCTTTTATATATATATATATTCAAAACATATATTTTACACATTTTAATATAATTTATGATTTACTTATAATTTATAATTTATATATTTTATATATAATGTTTATTTATATGTTTTATATATTATATATATTTTTTAATCTATTGAGAATCTAATCTTCCTTTGGTATATAATATTTCCAGGAAATACAGAAGGATTTTTGTTGAAAAGTTTTTAATGAAACTATTAACACTGTAAATTTCCTCAGTGGTAGTTTATGTAAGAAGTTATTAGATGCAGTGCATGTCTGTACATATTATTTCAAGTATTTAAAAACTACTTAAAAGTCAGGCATCAAGTGCTTAATGTTATCTCTTAAAATGTTAGTGACCTATTCCAGACTTTTATTCTTCCCCACTACCAGTAGAATTGCTATTTGTTTTTTAAATATAGAGTATGTACAAAGAAAAAGAAACATTAGATTCAATACTTAGTTTCTAAACAATCCTCTACCTATAAGTAAGTGACTGCTGAATTACACTAAATTGCAAAGAAAATAAAGTTATTTGGTGAGATCTGGGAATGTTATCTGTGTTTCTCTACATCCTCAAATTTATTTATTATTTTTTAATTGACTGAGACTCTGAGGAAAATATGTGGTTGCTCTTATAACAGTCCTTATCCAACATTAAAGATCAGTTAAATAGGCAAGGAAGATTTTATTCAAGACTTGCAGTAGAACAGGATTGAAAGCAGTTCTTCTGAAATAAAAGACAGGAGAGTTTTCAAGTGTCCTGTGAGCTAGTGGAAAAGTGCTGGAGGATGACTGGGAAAGAGTAGTCAATGGGAACAGGCCTTTTGTGTCTGTTCATCTAAAGTAGGCTTCTATACTTTCCCAATATTGACACACAGAGGCACCATCCTTCTTGATGGTTACATTTCAAAGGAATGGCTCCCAGGTTCTTGAGAAAGATATTCCTGGGTTGTAGAAGATTTTTATCTTAAAGCAGCAGAGAAAGAATTTATAATTACAAGATTACAAATTTTCCAAAGTAAATCTTCTGAGAAAGGCAGGCCAAAGGTTTATAGTCAGGGAGAATAATGTCTAAAGTTTAATAAAGTTGAGAACATTAAGAACCTCTTGGTTAGCAGATAATAACATCATTCTTTCAATCACTGTAGGATGCAGGAGAAAAATATCCCTATCCCACCTGAGTATTTATGAGGCTAGACTGATGAACAAATTAACACCAATCAGATTAGTAGGTGAAAAGGAGAAAAATAATAACATTCATGTGAAGAATTTATATGACTGTCAATTCTAAAATAAAATGGAGAGGACCAGGGATATTTATCCTGTGCTGAGATGTGAGTCAAAGAAAGAAAAGGCAGAGACTTCAAGTGAAAGACAAATAAGGGGCTGCCTCACTCTTTTACTCTAAGAGGTAAAAGATGAATTTTTCAAAAAGGGAGGATGTGTTCATTGATAAACCTACTATTGTATGTCTGCCCCAAACCACTTTCTTCTAGGTCATTAAAGGAGGGCAATGATGGCTTCTTCAATATGGAAGAAAGCAAATGACTCAGCCAAGAACAAATCTTTTCTTAGCCTCTAGTTCCTTCACTGCAAAAAATCTCTATTCTTTAAGTAGTGGTGGTAGACTTTTCCAGGTACATGTGGCTTCATTTGACCTTTAGTCCCTTGTTCTATGGTAACACTTATTGGAAGAGCCAATTCAGACATATTAGGACAAGTCTATCTGACCATTTTGGGGAGACCAAACCCATGTTACTCCTTTACTTTTACTTTACTCTTACATTTTCTTCTTTTATTTCACCTTTATTTAAATTCTCAAATATAGATAGATGATAGCTAGCTAATCTTGATAGAGACAGAAATAGATAAATATAGATACAGGAAAATAGATAAATTAATATAGAGCTTTATGATATATATTTTACCTATGATACTTAGAAATCTTATAAATATGTGCTTGATTCAGATCCAATGAGGCCAATGGAGTTATATAAGTTGAAACTATATTGACTGAAAATTGAAGCTGGATAATGGAAAAGAAGATCAAAAACTCAATACAAAGGATGCAAAGGATTTGACTACTTTTGTGCTGAAATCCTAAGAGCACACATTATTTTTAAGTATGTCATTTTTTCCTCAGGGTTTATTCCTAACTCTTTAGAATACTTTGAAACTAAGTGTAGTTCATGTTCAACAACATGTTTGCTGAATCAAACCTTATTCTTGTGGAATTACAAAATACAACCAAACAATATTTTCTCAATACTTTTGTTTCTATAGCCTTATGGTTCAAAATTATGTTTCTACATATTTAATTCCTATACACTTCGATACGATATCTTTGAATATAAAGCAATAGGAAATTTAAGAAACTTGGTATTTTGTGTTTTCAAATTTCTTATTTCCAACTGAGATTTGTTTTCTTTAAAATGCTTACAATAGTTATCTTAATAATTATACCATTTAAAAAAATGGTATAATTCTGCACACCTTCTGCACACCTAATCTAATTCAATATTCACAAATAAAGTAAATGAGGCCCTGCTTAATTTCACATATCAGTAAGTCATAGAGTAGGGACTCAAGTGCATGTTACTCTCTTCTTTGCATGCAGACCTCAATGGTTTAAACAGAGTGGGTTTGCTGTTCGAGGGAAGTAGAATTGATCAGGGAAAAAAAAGCTGAGTCTTCCTTTTAAAAGTATTAGTAAGGAAAAATGTTTTTAGATTTACAGAAAAGTAAATTCTAAATGTGTATGTAGAATAAAACTCTATAACCGGTATGGAATTTGTTAGTCTTGCAATTTTCTATAATATTGAATTTGATTGTTATTTGTAAGTATTTGTTTGTTATGTTTTCGGTTAAAGAAAAGTAAAACCTTTAATAAAAATCATTTGTAATTAATTAGATTTATTAAAACCACATATATATGTATATAATTATATATATAATTTTTACTTGGTACAATTGACTCATTTATTAAAAGATTATTATATAATTTCACTCTTCAAAGTTTCTTTGTAGGCAGGTGCATATATTTGTGTGGTATACCACTTGAATATCCTTATTATTGGTATTATTTAGATTGTATATTATTCACATGCAAAGTGAAGTGTTCAGCAATTTTCTAATTCAATTAATTTATGTGTCTACTCTGTATAATTTGAACCAATAAAACCACTTTCATTTAGAACAAGTATATTTATCTTCATTACCTGAATAATTGTCCCTACACTCCATTCAAATTTGCCTACAGAGAAACCACATCTGAATTAAACACCAAGATGTTAAGAAGTTGAATCATTCTCAAAAGGAATTAGAAGAAAGTGGACTGAAATTACAAACATCTTTCATTTTCAACTTTTTTTTAATAAATGTTTTATTTTTAATATGTAATTTAAAAATGCATTTTCCATCTGGACTGGAAGCCTATCAGCCAAGTTTTATTCTAAGGGGAATTTTACTGTAAAAATGCACTTTAAAAAATTTCATGGATCTGTATCCATACTCATATTTATATTTATCTACCTATGTATTAATTGATACAGAGTTGTAAATTAATCCACAGAAATCTTATAACAGTATTGTTTAATCCTATAAATGCATTGCGTTCATTTCCTCTTTTATAGTTATAGAATTATTTAAGGCACAGAAACAACTTTTTCTCTGGTAAGGAATCACAGTCAATCTTTCTATTTTTATAGCAGTATATATTGGTATTGGGGGATCATATAATAAGGTTAAAAACTAAGTCCCTACTACTTGCTCAGCAGGCAAGTTTGGGAGGCTTGAATAAAGAAAATTAATTAGGTTACCATAGGAACCAGGCCATAACACTATTAGGACCAGAAAAACCAGCCCAGTCACAGGAATGTGGGAACAGAGTCAGGACACATTTTGTATCAAAGGTCAACATCCAAGACCAGACATCCCATCAGATAACTGGTGCAAACTGGCGCTCCAAACTGCAAAAACAGAATATAAAAGAGAGCCTCCAATTTTCTTTCCAGCACAGGCCTCTCCAGTCTTGCCCCCTGCTCCCTTGTAGGATATTTCGATAAATCTGACTTTCCTGTTCAGCACTCTGTCTCTGGTGAATTTTTTCACCCTGTGTCTCCATCCTACACCCTGGTTTTCCCCACAATAAAAGGGACTAGAGAAATTGAGTGTTTGATTTAAGTATCATACTCTCGGACTCTTTCACACTGCTATAACATGACCATTTTAGTTTCTACTATAATGGTAAATAGGAACATGTATTAAGTATATATACATTTTTGTACTTTAACTGCTGTGAGAAAAGCGACCTTCTCACTGGTGACCCTGAAATGTGGTCACTCAAATGGCCACTGTTCCCATGCATTTCATCAAAATATCATGTATTTAATGTACAACACCCAGATTTCAGTTTCCCAGTGATACTAATGACCTAAATCCACTACTATGTCCTCTGTGCTCATAGCCTTCTGTGCCAATTGGAAATAAACAAATCACATGAACAATATATGCATCTTTCATGGTTTAAATGACTTATGGAGAACAAAGTTACTGTCCTTACAAACAATAACATATATTGTGTCCAGATGCAGAACAAAACCATATCCTCTTAATACCATCATGAAAATTTAATCTTTTCATATAAAAATGTCCATTGAATTTCAGATAATTTAAGAGGTTGATATTAACTTGTAAAATCAATTTTGATATATTTTCAGTGAGACTCAGTTCCTAACCAAAACTGTATTTGTCTATTATATATCTATTACAAAGCTGCTATTTATTTTTATTTTGTCCCTTACATGCCAGATGGGCTCATTGGCTCTTCAGCATTCATTTAAAAAAAAAAAAAAAAGAAGAAAGAAAGAAAGAAAAAAGCCCAGCTACGTGGGAAGGATATTACTGTCTTGGCAGGGTTTGTTAGGACATATATCTGAAAATGGATTTTCTGCAGGATAAGTTCTGTCTCCTGTTTGCAAATGAAATAAGTTTAATGAAAACTTTATGTTCTATGCAACATGAATTGACACAGAAACACTTTGATTATAATTCAAAAATGATAAATTTTCTAAGATTAAATGGGGTTAATTTTGGAAAATAAAAACATTATAGTGAGATATGATTTATTTGGCTCATTAGAGATAACTCATATGTCATCTTATAATAGTGAAATCTAAAAAGGGGAGGTAGGTTCTGTGATCCCTGTTCCACCTAATCAAGGGTGGAACTGAGTGTGAGAAGAAGCTAAAAAGGACTTGGGAAGAGGAAACTTGAGAAGAACTGGAGGAGGCACATATAGCAGAGAGACATGTGAAGAAGAAAACACTCTTATTTCTAAGCTTTGGATTTGCACTGAGACTTGACAAGGAAGGAGGCTTGAGAGAAATGTGGGTGAGAAACTTGGGAGACTAACAATGGCAGCCTTTATTTTGACTTGTACTTAGATTTTGCTCATTTCTTTCCAGAATTTCCTGGCCTCTGCTGCTCCTTTCCTATAGTTTCCTGTCAGAAGGTGCCTCAGACTATGGCAGGCTTTTCAGCCTAAGTTGCCCTACTTTGGGCCAAACCTGTTTGGCTGGACATTTACCCAAGAGGGGATGATAACTTTGGGTGTTTCATTGGGAAATTATATCCTGTCTCTTCTCTTTATACACAATAATTCTATTAAAGTCCTTTTCTATTAAAGGCCTTACATACTAAGAATGTCTGTCTTCATGTGGAGAGGGCAGAACTTATTTAGAGAGTGCAAGTCTTGGGAATCCTGAAGAGCACTTCATTCTGCCTGATAAAGAAATTAGAGATTAACTAACTGTTAATATAGTATGTGTAATGGTTTTGGTCATCATGATCTGTTATCATGGATATGATTAGCACCCAATGAATGAAGGAGAAATGCACTTAGAAAAGTCAGCGACCTTATTAGCAAACTTAACTATATATTACAATATATTTAGTGCTGTATTTACATATAAATCTTACAATTCCACCTTTTTATGTTAAGGAATTGAGTTTTTACATTGTTTTTTCTTACTTTTATGATGTCCTATATTATTTCTTCAGCAGTGCTGAAAACTACAGATACTATTGACTCAAGTCACATTTACTAAGTAAGACAATAGGATTAACCAGAAAATTCCTCTATTACACAAAAAGAAAATGTTCAGAGTCATTGTAATACAATATATCAACCTAAGTGATTTGTTTGTGTGTGTGTGTGTGTGTGTCCGTGCACACACACATGCCTGTGTGTGTGTCAGTGTGTCAGGAAGAAAAGATCCTCAGCTCTTCTAGTGGGGGTTGCATAATTGACGTAGACCCAACAGATGCAGTCTGAAATCCACCACCACACCACGTTTGTGTTGAAGCCATGCACCTCAAGTGTTGCTCCCAGCCAGTGACTGTAGCAGAAGACATATTAAGGCAGGTCAGTATCTGTGAGCCCTGCGAGTCTTCTGACAGGTGACTTTGGCTTTGTTATTGGGTAGACTGAGGGGAACCCTGGGACCCACAAAACTTTCATGCTCTAAAAGGATTCTGCCATCTACCTCATAAAGACGAAATATACTCTTAGCATGTAAGACTTTCAATAGAAAAGAACTTTGCTAGAACAGTGTGCATTAAAAAAAGAGTAATATTTTCTAATTAAACACCCAAAGTTATCCATTCCTTTATGGGTAAATGCCCAGCCAAATAGTGTTGGACTAAAATAGGACCTCTGAGACCCAGAAGCTTGCCACAAATCTAAGGCACTTTCTTGTGGGAAATCATAGGAAAGGGCAGAAAAGGCCAGGCAATTCTGGAAGGAAAGGAGCAAAATCAAAGTACAAGTCACAATAAAGGCTGCCATTGTCAGCCTCCCCATGGATCTCTCACCCATGCCTCCTTCAAGTGTCTCTTTCCATGTCACCGAAACCCCTGATGCAAGTCAAAGGCCGAGAAACAAGCCAGTTTCTTCTTCACATGTCTCTCTGCTCCATGTACCTCTTTGAAATCTTCCCTCTCCTCAAGACTCCTGTTCCAAAACTACTTTTTATCTTCCCCTTGCTGCTCAGCTCCACACTTTATTAGGTGGGGCAGGAAATGTGGAACTTCTCCTTTGTAGATTGTACTGTTATAGCTTCAAGACATGGCCTTGCAGTAACTTTCTTAGAAATGCACTGCCATCTAAAGTTCTCCCATTCAATCTTTCTTCCTTTCCTCTCTCTTTGACATTGGTCAAACTTGTATCAGTTTAATGGCACTCACAACCTTCTCCATTTTGCTTCCCTAGCTTTTCCCTCATAAAGACCATGTGCATCTCATCCTGTTTTTGAAAGATCCAAGACTGACACAAGTAGAACTGAGAAAACAGATATTAAGATGGGAATTTGGGACTGGCTCACTTATCATTTAATATGCAAAGAGAACAATACCCAGATTGGAGAAATTCTTGCCTAAAATAAGACCCAAATTGCTAAATATTTTCACTAGTGGTATGTTGAAAAATGTTCAGGGAAGGTGAATATTTTTGGAGGTGTAATTATTTGGGCATTTGAAAGATAATTATGTTGATAATCTCTAAAAAGACAGTAAGGTCAGCTGGCTCCCTGTGTTAATCCCCTGTTGAGAGATAATGAGAATAGAGGGTCTTTAACAGACAATTGAGGTAAAGTGTGATAGTCAGTTTCTTGGTAACTGATAAACACCCATCCTTTATAGGAGAAGACTTGACAGTATTGAATAGTATGGTATAAATATATTTGCATATCTGAAACAATCTTTGAATGTTAAGGCCAGTGGCCTACTTTGGAAAACCTGGGACCCTACAACTTGGAAGGGTCATCCAAATAAGTGCCTGCTTCTGAGCATGTTGGTCTGTAGACCATGTGACCCTACCTCCCCTACTTGTTATATCTGCTGTGTTGGGAGATACTGCAGAGAAAGATATTGCAAGAAACTGGTGTCTTACTGTTCAAATGATGTTCCAACTTCCTTTTTTGACTACCAGGATGAAAGCTAGAGTTAAGTCTCAGAATAACCTGATGAAGGTATTATGAGCCTAAAAGAACTTGTGCACTAAAAGTATTGAAAGAATTTGGTAGCATAAACCAGAAAGAGACAGGAAAGTATCACTGAGACTAGATCTTGAGATTTCTTGATCAAGGGGTCTTGCATATAATAATGAATGTCAGAACTCATTGACTTGGAGGCACTCTCTAATAATATGTGACATTCTTGCAATGTTCCCAAAGAATGGGAAAAACTTGCTGCTACAATAACATATCTTGAAATCTAGAAATGTCACTGATGGTCAATTTTGATTCTGATATGTCACCTTGACTGGGTCAATGGATGTCCAGGTAGTAGGTTAAACATTATTTCTGGCTATCTGTAAAGGTGTTTCTTGAAGACTCTGTTTGAATTGTTAATCTGAGCAAATCATTCTCCCTAAAGTGGGTAGGTGTACAAACTGTTGAATGCCTGAATAGAACAAAAAGACAGAAGAAGATTGAATTAGCTTTCTGTCTGATTGCTTACACTGGGACATCAATCATTTTCAGCCCTTAGAGTTTCTGGCTTTTAAGCCTTCAGACTCAAACTCAAATTCAGATCATTAGCTCTTGTGCTCTCAGGTCTAAGAGACCACCAACATTCTAAGATATATATATCACAGATCAAATGATTTTTTAGATACCATAATCATAAAAGCTAATTACTTATAATAAACCTCATATCCTATTTGTTCTGTTCTTCTGAAGAACCTAATTAATACAGATTTTTTCACTAGGAATAACTGCTCATAAAAATAGGTTCACAGATCCTCAATAAATTTCTGGACTTTAGACAGTTTGCAGACCTAGAACCACGTCACATAATTTACTTGTGTCTTCAGGTCCTGTTACTGCCCAATCATACATGTAGCATTTTCATTTGATGATGGAGTCCTGATGTACATACCCAACTTTATGGCTTGGCAGGTCCAACAACACTCAGACCATGATGGGTAGCTCAGGTTTCATGTTAAGTTGGGCACATTGGTCTAAGGCCCAATAATAGACTAAGAGCTGTTTCTTAAAAGGTGAGTAGTTATCTGCAAAGACTGACAGGGATTTACAACAAAATCCTAAGGGCCTGTGCTACAATTCATCTATAGTATCATGTCAAAGTCTCTAAACAGCATCTTTTGCTACCACTGACATTTAAAATACCTTTAGATCTGCTGGATCCTATGGCCCTAACAGCAGAGTAGCCTACATAGCAGCCTGGATCTATTGTAAAGCTTTATCCTGTATTTGGTTCCAATGAAAACTATAAGCTTTTATGTCACTTGATAAATGAACCTTAATAATACACTTATATGAAGTATATGTTTCTTCAAAAGTCCAAAGAAGTTCTCTGGGTATTGAGTCTCTTTTTAATTCTTAGGAGGCACCAGATGCAGCAACACACCCTTCACCGTGGAAAGATTATCTCAACCATTCTAGAAATTCAACTGAGGTAGAAGGCCCTCAATTTTCTTGAAAGTATTTCTTGCTCTCTAACATGAAAACATCTCACCAATAAGTCTAGAGTAACTGATACTTCTTGCTCACTAGGTCCAGTCAGCATAGTGTCATCAGTGTAATGAATCAGTGTAATCTTGTAGAAGAAAAAGATAATGAAAATTTCTAAGAAATAAATCATGATATAGATTTGGATATACCCATGAGGTAACACAGTGGAGTTGTACTGGCCATGCCAACTGAAAGAAAACTGCTTCTGGTGCATTCACCAACAACACACCCATAATCCACCACCACAGCATATTATGCTTCCTTCCCTCTCTGATCATCCCCTTTCCCAACCCAGTTCCCCTTTGATGTTTCAGTTCAGTAGTCAGCTATCAAGGTTTTATCAGCTTGTATTTTTCCATCAAAGTTTTTTCAGCCTGTATTTTTTCAGCTATCAAAGTTTTTTCAGCTTGTATTTTTCTGGCTATTAATTAGTTACTTTATATTCCACATATTAATGAGACCATCTAGTATTTATCTTTCTCCTTCTGACTTAGTTTGCTTTGTTAGTATCATCCTTTCAAGCTCTATCATTGTTCCTTCATCACTGAGAAGTCTCCCTCTGTGTATATACAAAACAAAATAATTTCTAGGGAGGACATATTTCATCATACATCACCTTAACAAAATAATTTATTTAGTTGACATTTTATGTCAATTAAAATCAATTTATAGTACTTATACAACTATTCTCTATTAAGGAATCAAGAACATTTCCTTGAATTATGACATAAATACTACTATTTTATACAAATGTAGTCATTTGAAAATAAAGTGAAAAAAAGAAATGCACCCATAAGTAAAAGAAAATCAAGGTAATCCTTTTATAAATTGTGTTGAGGCAATATGCTTAAAAATAGATAAAATTTAATCATAAAATTTTAAACTTTCTAGTATTTCTAACATTGTTAGTTACTATTGTTTAATTTATGATGTCATTCTCATTCACATAAGTAACTTGTAGTAGAATGAGGTTGGTATTGTTATTATAAAGTCACCAATAAATAAGGAGAAATTTATTAACATTTATAGCTATAACAATTTATTCACAAAGACTTTAATTACATGTCAGCTATTGAGGAATCAGTATCTAGGATGTACATTAAGTTCAAGTTGATTATGGAGACATACGTCAAAATAAAGAGCATGTAACTATTGAAAGAAACAAACAAATCAAGAGCAGATAAAACATCTGAAGAAAAATCTTTCACCTATTATATTTCTTTTAGCCACCTTTGGATCATTTATGATCAATTTAATTAATGGCTCTTCCCAAAGTGACTATTTGTTAGGGACAAGCACATATATATTGCAAATAAATTCTTAAGATAAACATGACATGAGTATTTTAATGGTCTATTAATAAACCCCTTTGCTGTGTGATGATGCATGAAGCTAGAGCTGAAGAGTTTTAGTTGCCTGAGATGGGTATTAATAGGACACTGAAATAAAATCAAGAAATAATGTTACGTTCTTCTAGATAATGTTAAAATTAACTGTCAGCACTATGGGATCTGTCCTTTTAAAACAACCAAAACAATAAAGTATTATAGTAGGCCTTGTATTTTCTTATACTTTATAAACTTATGGTTAAGATAAAGTGTATGTAAACATTGTTACATAAGCCAATTAAACTGTCCTTCTATATAACAATCAATATGAAGTTTTATCAAGTCTTTCACTTAAGTTAGAGGGTCTCGATAGGTTTTTATTTGCAAGCTCTAAAAAACTTCCTTAGGATGTTGAAGTTAATCCCAATTTGACAATGCAATTGTATAGTTGAAGAACATGATCTCAAGATAAACATGAATAGATTATGTTAGACATGAATAGATAATATTATGCAGAAAATTATTTTCAGATTTGAAATGAATTGTTTAATAGTATACTATCTCCTAACACTTAGGCTAAAGTGTGTAAACTGTGAGGTCACTGAGCGAAAGAGGCATTAATAATGGTAGCAGTGTAGAACTTATTGGTCATTTCTTATGTTCTGGTGTAATCTTAAAGTTTTTGTACAAAATTACTACAAAAAGTGTTGGGTAAAGTAAGTTCAGAATCTCAGAATATTTTGCAAAATTCTATAAATTAACTGATTGGTTTCAAGTTTGATTTTACAGGTTTTTGAAATGGTTGTTACTGTTGAATACAGAGTTTCAGAAAGACTAATAAAACAATAATTTATAAGTTGATAATGGCCATAAAGAATGAATGTGAATTCCTGTCACTTTTATTTCCTTATTTGTTACTATATAATGAGATTTATGTGTGGATAGTTTGGAACTCAGATGCCACAACCTAGTTTTACAGTGAACATTAGTAAGAATTTGAGGAAGAGGGAAAAAATGAACTTTGATCAGTACGGGTGTGTATATTTAATTTGTGTGGACTGAGGAACATTTCCCTGCATCTATTAACTATATTTATTTGGACTGCATATTTTTACCTTTAAAATGATTATTTATCTGTCTTCAAAAACCTGCTATGCCATCATAAAAGTAAGGGTTTAGTTCGTTAATTTTGGAGGTAATCTAATTGCCCCACAGTCCTACCTCTAATGTCTCTCTCTCTCTCATGATCCTGGAGGCAATGGAAGCTCTGCCAGAGCTGAAATTAAAAATGACAACAGTCAGAGAGGATGAACAGGTGATTGGTTCCAAAGGACTTGATAAATTATCCTTTTTTTTCCCCATATTTTACAACCGCGCACTTAAGAAAATTGGAACTTCTACTTTGGAATATGAAAATATAGCATTTAAGTTGATAATACTTTTAAAATGAAATCAAAATGGTGAACCCCCCAAAATGTAGATGGTCACAATTAATTTCAAATCAGTCATGTGGGACTATCTGTGCTGTTAAGATGGTGTCACCTGAAAATGAGTCTCTCTTCCCAAATCATTACCCTCAGAGGCACATTGCAGAGGACTTGTTTTGTTATTTAATTTCCTATTTTCTTAAAATGTTGAATTAGACATATTTAAATAGCTATTGTTTTATCTAGTAGGGAAATAAAAATCTCAGTCTCTATTTCTGCAATATGCCTTTTATCTCAGCATACAGTCTGGGAAAGAAGATGAATGATTGATTTGGAATGTTAGGGGAAAAATACCAACTTTTCCTTTCATCACAAAAATTGTAAAATAATAAAAATGAAAGCACTTTTTTATTTTTTAAAGATTTATTTATTTATACAAGCACTGGGTACAGTCAGAAGCGCGGGAGGGTGAGAGAATCCACCAGAGCCAGAGCAGATAGCAGAACAGGCAGAAGGACCAAAGTACACTGCTGAGGGGAGCAGCAAGCAGCAGGAGAGGTCTGTGCGCCAGTCCAGCACTCAACCGCTGTGCCCCCGGGGAGGCCCAAAATGAAAGCACTTTTGCAATATTATGCTATTTCCAATCAAACTTAGAATGAGGAATGAATATTTTTTCTTCTCATTTTTCTTACTTTTTATTAATCCATAATTTACATAATGTTTACAAGATTGCTGTAACTCTATTGTTTCCTTCCTTTTTTCTTTATGACACTGAATTAGCATCTGAGAAATTAATTGCTTCACCATTCTCTGCTTGCTGTTCTATTGTATAATCTTGGATTCTCTGTCCAAGATTGTTCTACTTAGATCACAAAGCAGAGAGCAGCATGCATCTTTTCAGTGTTTGCTTCCTGACAGATCTTGTCGTCAATGATGGCAAGACAGCTTTCAGAGTCTCTACTTAATAGACTAACTCAATTTGTTTCTGCCCTTACATTACATAAATAAACTCAAAAGAAAATATATGTGCTGGAAAGAATATGTGGTATAATCCCCAGGTATGATACGCTGTTCCAAATGATCTGCTTTAGGATTGTGAATACAGTATCTCTGGGGTCAGAGTCATATCTTGAGGTCTAGAAACAGGTTGTTAAAAGAGTTGCTTTAAGGAATCAATCAAAAGACACTGTCTTACTTTGAGCAACAGGGATCTGTTATTGTGGGACTGAATGAAAACTGGAAAACTGGGGTAAGGAACAAAAACTGTAGCTAAAATTCAACCACAAGCAATAGTATCAAATAACTCGCAAAGGCCTCCTGAATTTTTTCTTCTTAGTATAACCTTTCCTGAGGGGTAAAGTAGGAAGGCAAACAAATGAGAACACAAAATTCCTTGGCAGGTAAGGCCAGGTGTTTAATGAATAGTCAAATTTTAATAAGGGGCTAAATTTGTAATTTTGGGAATAGAGGTTATGTCCTTATAATTTATAGTTTTAAAAAAATCCAACTTTCTGCAACACCCATTCATGATAAAAGCCCTTGAAATTCTTGGGATACAAGAAACATACCTCAACATCATAAAGGCCATATATGACAAGCCAACAGCCAGTATCATTCTCAATGGCGAAAAGCTGAAAGCATTCCCATTAAGATCTGGAACAAGACAAGGATGTCCACTCTCACCGCCGCTTTTCAATATAATACTGGAAGTCCTAGCCAGAGCAATAAGACAAGAGAAAGACATACAAGGAATCCAAATAGGAAAAGAAGAAGTCAA
Organism: Talpa occidentalis; assembly: GCF_014898055.3. NCBI lineage: Eukaryota > Metazoa > Chordata > Mammalia > Eulipotyphla > Talpidae > Talpa > Talpa occidentalis. The sequence continues at coordinate 80,909,362 of NW_023602073.1, read as the reverse complement.
ACTATCTCTATTTGCAGATGATATGATAATATACATAGAGAACCCCAAAAACTCCACAGAAAAACTAATTCAACTCATCAATCAGTTCAGTAAAGTGGCAGGATACAAAATCAACACGCAAAAATCAGTAGCCTTCCTATACACAAACAATAAATCTGAAGAAGAAGAAATCAAAAAACATTCGATAATAAAATTATCAAAACAAAAAAAATCAAATATTTGGGAATAAATCTAGCAAAAGAGGTAAAGGACCTATACAAAGAAAACTATAAAACACTGTTAAAAGAAATAGAAGAAGACGCAAAGAAATGGAAAGACATCCCCTGCTCATGGATTGGAAGAATAAACATTATTAAAATGGCCATCATACCAAAAGCAATATACAGATTCAATGCTATTCCAATAAAAATTTCAATGTCATTCTTCAAAGAAATAGAACAATTATTAATGAAATTCATATGGAACCACCAAAAACCCCAAATAGCCAAAGCTCTCCTGAAAAAAAATGAAGGAAATGGAGGCATCACACTCCCAGACTTCAAACTATACTACAAAGCCATAATCATCAAAACTGTATGGTATCAGAACAAGAACAGACACACAGACCAATGGAACCGAATAGAAAATCCAGAAATAAACCCACAGATGATCAACTAATCTTTGACAAAGGAGCAAAGAATATGCATTGGAGCAAAGAAAGTTTGTTCAATAAATGGTGCTAGGAAAACTGGGTCACTACATGCAAAAGAATGAAGCTTGACTACTACCTAACACCATGCACAAAAATCAACTCAAAATGGATTAAAGAACTAGACATAAAACCTGAAACCATAAAATACATAGAAGGAAAACTAAGGGAAACACTACATGATATGCACATCAAAGACATCTTTACAGACATATCACCCAAAGCAGTGATAGTGAAGGCAAAGATAAACAGCTGGGATTACATTAAATTAAAGAGTTTCTGCACAGCAAAAGAGACAATAACAAAAACAAAGAGAAACCCCACTGACTGGGAGAACATTTTTGCACACAACACTAATGATAAAGGACTGATCACAAAACTCTACAAAGAGCTGATGAGACTCAACAAAAACAAAGAAAATAATCCAGTCAAAAAATGGGCAGAAGAACTAAAAAGAAACTTCTCTGAAGAGGAAATGCAAATGGCCAACAGGCATATGAAAAAATGTTCAACATCACTTGTCATCAGGGAAAAGCAAATCAAAACTACAATGAGATACCATCTTACACCAGTGAGAATGGCACATATTAAAAAATCTAGCAACAACAAATGTTGGCAAGGTTGTGGAGAAAAAGGAACTCTCCTGCACTGTTGGTGGGAGTGCAAACTGGTTCAACTGCTATGGAGAGCTGTGTGGAGATTTCTGGACCTACTAAACATAGAGCTTCCATATGATCCAGCAATTCCACTCCTAGGTATTTACCCAAAGGACACAGAAACATCAGTTCCAAAGAGCACCTGCACCCCTATGTTTATAGCAGCACTATTTAGATAGCTAAGCTTTGGAAACAACCCAAATGCCCAAAAATAGATGACTGGATCAAGAAGATGTGGTACATATACACCATGGAATATTACAAAGCATTCAAAAAAGATAAACACATGCAATTTGCAGCAACATGGATGGTGCTGGAAGGGATCATGCTCAGCGAAATAAGCCAGAAAGAAAAAGAAAAATACCGGATGGTCTCACTCATAGCAGGAATCTAGAAAACTTAAATATGGGACCAGGAAAATGAATAACTATAAGAAAGAAAATATCAAAATCAACAAACAACTATGCACCAGAGACACTCTATGGGGGTGGGGGCAGGGAAAGGAGGGGTTGGGGTCAAAATAAGGAGGTTGTAATTGTATGGGGAATATAAAAATAAAATTTAAATAAATAAAAATAAATAAAAAAGTAATCCAACTTTCGGTGCTATCAGTTTCCAATAATTATGCAGTATCCTATTATTTTGTTATACTTTATACTTTAGTTTTTATAGAAAAAGTAAAAAGTAATGTTTGACTTTCTGTTTTGAAAACCTAAGTGTTTCACAAGTGACATCTGAACTGCGATAGTTCATGAAATACAAATCTGTTCACTCACTGGATTTTGCTTACTTGTAAAGTAGTATTATCTTCTTTACACACTTCTAGAGACAATAGTGATTATGCCAACTCTGTCTTATAAGGACCAACTATTTTATATGTCACGGGGGTGACTGCAATAACAGCAGTGAATATTTAGGCAACATAAAAAAATATAATTAACCACACAACTGGAGAAACTTTTCTTAAACAATAATGTTAAAATAATGTATTTTCTGATACACAATAAGAAAATGTGATTGTTCTAATAGGCTTCCTGGATTTATTTAAAAATATATTTAATTATTTATTTTACTTGAGGCAAATTTAAAGTGTGTATGTATTTAAAGTTATAATATTGGTTGTTAATAATTTTTTATCTATGTTTAAATTTGTTTAAATTAAAAATTAAGTCTCAATATCCAGCAAGGAAAAGTAAATGACCTGATTTATGTCACCAAGATAGATTTGCTTAAAAACAAATGAAATTGGGTTGTTTTTATACACTGAGCTGGTTTCAATTTATCTAAAATTATCTCAGCTAAAAATTATCTTTAGCTTCATAGGGGGCAAGAAAAAATAATTCTCTGACATTTCTTCCCTTCTCTCTTCTACCCCCTTTTATTGGCAAAACTGAATTCTTTAAAGAGATTAGAAAAGTTTACAGGTGAATTAGGGAAGTACATGGTAAATCTGGCAGAAATGCACTCTAAAATTTACTCTGCTGCCACAGTACTCCATGTTGATTATCCTTTGGGAGGAAAAACCTACAGAAGTTCAGAAGGAACTTCTATCTCTGAACTTAGATTTACAAAGTGTGAATCCATATGCTCCCATTCTCATAAAAGAGTTTGGTTGAAGATTGAACTAATCTATGCTTTGGATGTTACATTTGAAACAGGTTTTTCTAAGATTTATCAAATACGTATCTATTCAGACCTAATGGGATTGTTATGAAGACCAGTGAGATAGTATACTTTCACACTTCTAGATTTCTAAGGAAGAAGCATATTGAAGTGAGTGAAAATAATAGTATTGTTAAGTCATAGAATCCCATAACGTTAAAATATCATTTCTCAAAAGCACTTCTTACAAACCATGAAACTATTAAGCACAGCCATTTCTATACTCTTTTTTAAATCCAAGGAAACATCACCCTACTAACTACCATTTAATAAAAGTAATAGAAGCTCTTCCTTTTGCAGAAAACATTTTTCATCTTCCAAATGTCAAGAAGGAATATTAATATTGATTCACACTCTGATATGAAACCTGACCTCAAAAAGACTGAATATGATTATGTGCACTGGTCCCATGGATTATGAATTCTGACTTTTTCCTTGATGATGACATTTTTTGAATCAAAGCAACTTGAGCTTTCTTTAGTAATACCAAAGCCCTCTATATTTTCAATTGCTTTTGGTTTAATCCAGATAGGGCAAAAACTATTTTTTTTCACAGTAATTCTGAAAAACATCATTCTATCTGCTATTAGGATATACTCCCTAAATAAATTTAATAAAACAAAGTGGTAGAAATATAATTTTTTTAATCTTAGCTAATAATATAGGTATGATAGTAAGGGCAGAGTAAGCAGGTGCACAGATAATTTATAAATTTATTTCCTTTTAAAAGGATTCTGATCATAGCTAGAGTGTTCATTCCAGTAGAAACAAAGTAAAATCACAATAAAGATAGGTTTCTCAACGTATGGATGATTTTTTCTTATTTGTATAGATACATGATTTTTAAAAGTAGTGTTCCTTTAAATTATAAAGCCAACAGCACCACCACCAACCCTCCCCCCCAAAGAAGAAAAGAAATGAACAAACAATAACCATAGGAATCTGACTACAAAAATGAAACTATTAGAGATTACTAGAGGGTAAAGGGAATGGATGGATAGCAAAGTGCAGAGAAGGCCCAGAGACTATAGAAGAGGACTGTGGGTACCGTGGGAGTGGGAGTGGTGTGGAAACATACATCTGAAGAAGTGTGAGCCTGTATCTCTGAATCACACTCATTGCTATAAATGAATGTTACTTCAATAAAAGTAAAATACAGTAAAATGAAAAAATAAATTCTTTATTCCAAAAACACAAATTAGAGCCATACCATTTTCAAGATTGGCAATGTTAATCTAGATATCATTTTGAAAACTACCTCTGCATTCCAATTCCAAATTTATTAACATTATGAATTAATTATTTTGCCTGTGATACCTGGTTAAATTTCTCCTTGGTGATGCACTTACCCTGTATAGTTAATACACTTTATTCAAAAATGATCCAAGCATTTATATTAATCTTTAGCCTTAAATCAGTTATTGTACCCCCAACCTGTTTTTTTTTCACTATTTCTACATATTTTCTCATCTCCTTTTTCAATTGCCTTGCTCCCCTTTTAAATATATATTGATATTTGAGAAATTTAATTGATTCATATTACTATAAAGCAGATTATGGTTCTTTCACTCACAGAGACATCCCAGCACATCATTTAGTTACTTGACTTCTACTGATGCTGTATTGACTAAAAATGTGCTACTGCAGAGATGACTAATTAAAGAGATTCAAACAAATGTGAGAATTAAAACAGATAAATAAGCCCTGTTAATTTTTACTCCAATAACTTTGATGAAAATAGAGATTATAACTTAACATGAGGGTCTTAATTTTTTTTTGGCAAGTTCTTCAGTGATTTCACACACATACAACATACACAAACACTCACTTGAAAGACCTCCCTGATGACACTAGTGATTATAAGAAAGAATGTTGGGCCTCCCTGGTGGCTCAGGGAATTAAGATGCAACCTATGAAGCTGTCCACAGCCACTGCAGCACAAGTTCAATTCCCAGCCAGGGAGTTACCCACATGGCACAGCAGACCTCTCCTGACTCGCCTGCTGCTCCCCTCAGCAGTGTATTTCAGTTGATCTGCCTGTTGTGTTCCCGACTTTGTCTCTGGTGAATCCTCTCATACCCCCCAAACCTCTGGCCTGTACCCCAGTCCTTGTATGTATAAATAAATCTTTAAGAAAAAAAAAAGAGAAAGAATGTTTATTTATGGATCTATTTTCTTATGGGTTAAGACTACGTGTCATTATAAGTTTTTGGTGATAAATCCTAAAATTATTTTCACACATAATAAAAAAAATATTGACTACAAATTGTATCCCCATGGGGATCATACCTGCTTTCTTTCTGGAATCATCCAGAAGTTTATCCCAGTTCACCTGACTTCACTAATTACTCCTAATTGTTTAGAATTAAGCATTAAAAAGAGGAAATCAGGTGGCAACTGACACCAAGAAATGCCCAAACCTCAGCAGAGCTAATATGGAAAAAATATGATGTTACTGGATTCTTGTGTGCAATGTAGTGTACCCTGCTGCCTCACAAACCTCTTTCAATAACCACTCTCATCATTTAACAAGTATTCATTGAACAACTGTCACAGACATTCCATACAAGAAAGGGAATTCAGGAACTATTTGTGAGAAATATACAAAGCTCACAAATTCACAGCTAAGAGAGTTTATGGATATCAGTACCATGAGGACAATAAAAGGACTCTACTGAGGAAATCAGGATACAAAATAATGTTGATTTTCTCTGAGTTAATGAAAATTTAACTTTAGAAGTCTCAGAAGTGCTCTTTGTAGCAGAATGACTTGACATTAGCACAATATGCTTTGGTAACCTGACCAGATATATTTATTGCACAGAAATTATCTGTTCAAATGTCTTACCTTTGACCTGAATTAGTGATTATAGAAAATCAAAATTTAGGCAATAAATTTCATGAAATCATTAAATTAATATGGAAGAGAACTTAAAAATATCTAGCCCAATTAGAGTCCATTAGGAAATGTTGCATTTAGTTTAGTATACAACACTGTGTAAAATTTCTAGATATCAAACGGTGAAAAAGCTCAACGGTAAAGTGATATTTTCAAGTAGCTGAATAAATAAATGCTGCTCTATGGGCCATTTTATGAGAGAAAATTATAGGAGAGAGATTTTAAAGTAGATTTATCTAATAGGTAAAACAGGTATAATCCATAAAAAAGAGAAAACTCATTAAGTAAGGAAATTCAAGAAATAAATATCTATCTTTCCCAGAAGGAATATGGAGAGACCCTAGTGAAAGTCTAAAATAGAATGCACAGTAAAATTAACTAGAATGACTAGAAAAAAAGAAAGCATAGAAAATTAGGTGCCTTAATAACAATAATTAGTTTTAAAGTCATATTCCATATGTACCAGTTTTCAATTTATTTTCTCTAATTTTCATCTGCTTATTGTTATAACCCTGCTGTGGAAAATTTTCACATTTCTTACTAGGGAGGCTGCTGTCATGTGGGGTTTTCTCAGCTATTGAATCATAGCTATTATGTCAAATTAGCAGACGTCCTGTTAATGATAGTTTGCATGAAAATTCATGTCAAGAAAGATGAACCTGAAGGGAATAGATTTTCAGTATTTGAAGTCTTGTTTTGTAAATTCAATAACTCAACACATTATATCCTTCAGTAAATCTTCTTAGCCCTACTTTTCAACTATATTCCATATCTGACCAGGTCTTATAACTGTCTGTAGTACCTCTCAGGAGAAACCACTGCCATACTTTGAATTATTTCATCCTCTTGTAAGCTGTTCTTTCTGCTTCCAGTCTTGACTCCTTATAATCTATCCTCCCTTCAAAGAGAAGGTGTTCTTTAAAATGTAAGTTCTGTGTAATATGCGGCCTTCCAAATCAACACCGGGCGGAAGCTAAACTTATGAGTGACTTAGTCCATCATCACTTTTCTTGTCTCATCCCTTCCCACACACTTTTTTTGCTCCCTCCTTTCCAGCCACATGACTCTTGAAATGCTACATAATCTCCTTCCTCAGGGACTTTGAGTCTTCTGGTTTCTTTACCAATGATGCTCTATTCCCAAATATTTGACTGGATGTTTTACCCAATCATTTGCCTTTAAGTTCATTTCTTTTAAATCCTAAATATGTTCTTTCTTAGATTCTATATGTATACACATCATGGAAAGTATGTTTTAACAATAGTATAGTCAATGACTCTGCTTAAAATGGTCCATCTACATAGTAAGTTTAGGATAAGCTACCATCAATAAAGAACCTTCAGAATGACATCTGTCTACCATATATTTGTGAGGAGTCCTCAAGTTTCAGTTTTAATTTACAACTGTATTTACTGAAAGAAGGAAAAAAAAGGTTTTCTGTGAATCCACAAGTAATCCAAAAACCTTTCACTAAAGTCCAAGTCCCTTATTGACTTTCTCTGAAGGCTGGATTCCTATCACATGATATGAAGTACATTCAAATTTCTAGTCATATTTCTGAACAGATTCAGTAGGCATAGTTAATGTTTATTTTGTTTATTCCGGAAAAGGACTTCTCATATTTCAGTAATTTTTAAATGTTCGGATTTTAATCTTCACGCATATTGCATTTATTGTTTTTTTTTTTAAGATTTATTTATTTATACAAGCATTGGGGAACAGGCCGGAGGCACAAGAGGGTGAGAGAATTCACCAGAGACAGAGCAGAGAGCTGAACAGGCAGAAGGAACAAAGTACCCTACTGACGGGAGCAGCAGGCGAGACAGGAGAGGTCTGCTGCTCCATGTGGGAATCTCCCTGGCCAGCTGGGAATTGAACTGCGCTCAACCCACTGTGCCAACAGGGAGGCCTGTTTTATTGTTTTAATGCACATCTGTTCTAAATAGTCTATTAAAATTGAACAGGTCAAATTGTTCAAGAAAATTTCTTCCTATCATAACTCTTTTCTCTGCATTTTCAGCATTTTTGCATTCATGGGTACAAACAATATTTCAACTTATTTTATTACATAATTCAACTCAATTTCACATTTTTTGTAAGGAAGGGTGAACTCCGTGATCTTTTTCATTTGCTAAATGACTTGCACTACATTTCAAGAGTTTTAGTTTACTAGAATTCCATTTACTCTTTGCCTGAACAAGTACCTAAGAGTATCCACATGGTACTGACTTCTTATTCTTTATCCATTATTAATCAAAAATCAAAATACTTTCATCATTAGAGACATCTATAAATTTGAGATAAAACTGTAATCTTACAGTGAAATAAAATATGCAGATATTTAGGCTATAGTTAAAATCCATAGTAAAATAGATTGAAGAAAAGGATTTTTTGTTAGTACTAATAAAGCAAAACAAAACAGAACAAAAACAACAAAAATAGAGTGGGCATACAATGCAGGATCTATATTCAAACATATTATTACATTATTTTTGTTTATTAAAGCTCATTAATATTTCCCTAGAACACTGAGTTCAGTAAATGTAGGACTCACGGAGACTAGTCAAAAATGGCTTTATTCTTAAATACTCCCTTTGAAAAATTACTTCCAAAAACTAGAACTGAAAGCAATTTGTGTGCTTGTGGAAATGTTTGGATTGTTTTTCAAACTATTTTTAGAAGAATTAATAGATATAAGTCAGAACATAACCAAAATATCAAACACCAAGAAGAATTATGAGAAATAAATTAGCCTAACATGAGATTAAAACTTTTCTTTATCATCTATCATATCTCTTTTGCTATGTTGCTATCTCACCCATAACTAATATAATTGTGAACACAAAATTGTGAAAATACATTCATGAATCCAATTATATTTGGATCATTCATAAGGAACATCTACAATGTTGGGATTGGATGTTATGATATAGATGGTCAAGGCGATTAGATGGTAAATCAGAGCTTTCAATACTGCCTCTAAAATGGCTTTACAACTTGTTTTTTACTGCAAATACAACAATAAAGTAGTGGTACAATTATTGATGTTGCCTTCAAAATTTTATCTAATAAGGTTTCATCATCTATTATGATAATGATAAAAGGTGATTGAGATGTCTGGTAGTGGGGAAGGATTATGATATGCAATTAATTATTCATATAATTGATGATATAAAAAATTATACATCAGTGCTCCAAATCACATCAGCTCCAACATGAAGCAGGAAGTGAACACAGATTCTCTTGCATTCATTTCCACCTTACTAAAACCTCCAAGCCCTAGGAATTCCACTTTCTCTTTTACTCTTCCTAAATGAGAACATGTAATCACAATTTGAACAGGAATAATAACAGTAGCAAACACTCTCATATATTTATTATATACCTGGTCTTCCCTAAGAGAATGAATGTATTGACCCCTTCAGTCTTCATACTCACCCTAAGAACCCAGTATTATTATGTTCTCATTTTTTTCAGATGAGGAAAATAAGGCCCAGAAATGTTCAGTCACTTGCCTAGGTCACCCAGGTAGATAGAAAAGCCACTTGAGTCCTAATAGTATGTCTGCTTAGCGCATGCTCTTAATTACTATCCCAGTGCCCTACAAATGTATCACCCCAGGTCTTGTGAAAATGTAGGTGCTAAATGAGTGACTCAGCACTAGAGGCGGAGACTGCATTTTTAATGAGTTTCCAGGTAAGACAGCAACAGCTATGTAGATCAGAAGTTGAGTAGCACAGCATTACACCTCTGTGAGGCCTCAAGCACACCAAGCAATGGAAGAACAAACATGTCATAGAAATGTTCCCTTTTTATCATTCGTGCTTTCTATGCCCCCAAAACTTTCTACACTTAAAGTCAATGGCATTTCAATGATCCACTTATTAGGCATGGATTTCTTTCTTCTAATAGATTGACTTTTATATTTATTATTCTGTGAAAAGCCCACTCAAACTTTTAAAAGATTTTCTTATTCATTTATAATTGATCCTTACATATTCTGGATACTAATTCTCCATTAATTATGATATAACAAATTATTTTCCCACTTTATGATTTACTGATTATTTTTGATAAACAGAAGTTTATCTGTAAACTTAGTTAGAGCTGCACTGTAGTTAGAGTTGTAGCACTGTAGTTAGAGTTGTCAGTTCGGTCCTTATTCTTTGTGTATTTTACATCTTGTTTAAAGATGTAAAATTTTACATCTTGTTTAAAGATGTAAAATCCTAACCTGAGGTCATGAATCAGTTTTGTTTTAATTTCTTAGAAAAATTTTAAAGATCTGCTTTTTTAGATTTAAATACCAAATCCATTTGGAATTAAGCATTGTGAATAAGTGGTGGATCTCCAATAGTTTGTTTCCACATGGATTTTGTTTTTGTTCTTTAATTGAAGTAAAAATAACTTACAATACTGTATAGGTTTCAGGTGTATCGTTACCTCCAGAAATGTTATGTGTCATACCATTCTCACCACCAAATATCTGGTGGATATTTTTGAAGAATTTTAGAGTTGTTGCATGAGTACATTTTCCCTTCAAGATGGACCTGGATTATTTGTGACTATAAGATAAGAGACAAGTAAATTATCTATAGTCCCAGTGACAGATACTGTGGTCTAAATTAGGAAAATAACAATAGGATAGACAGGAATACCTGAAAGATATTTTACTGCTACAAAGAGAACTTTGTGCCTGTTTTTAATGATTATGTAATAACAGTCTGATCTTTAACTTTCATAAAACCTCAGAATAAAATATTCTATCTTAAAAAAAATAAAGGCAATAGAGGAGCTCAGGTACTTGAACCTGGTAAAGCATTAGGCAGGTGTATCTGTCCTCACTGTGTCGGTGTCTTGTCTGGTAATTAGTTCGTGTTAATTTTGAGGTCAGAGTCTTCTCATATGAGCTCACTGCTTATTCATCTTCATGTAAATTTGCCATAAGACTAAACCTTAATAGGAGAAGTTTTATTTATATCAAGAGAAGCTACAAGATTATAATTATAAAATATGTCCTGTGTTTTAATTTCTTCTGGGTCCTATTTTAAACAATTCAAGATTGTCTCTAAAATGAACTTCCTATAAATAAGGGATTTATTAAGGTCTTTCTCTTTCTCTTTCATAAAATATATGTATATTTTAATTATTTTTGAGGTAATATGTAAATGATTAAAAACGAATTATCATTTAATGTCCTTTAACATGTACACAACCATAAGGAAATTATTTGGCTGAAATATTTAAATCCCTTTTTTAATATACAATGTAGAGGAAGTGGTTTTTAAACCTACTGTTGACTTTGACTCTCTGACAGCCCTTTTACTGATTGCCTGGAATCTCAATATTCATTCAATTTCACTGAAGCTTTTCTTAAAGAGATTCACACTATTTTGACAAGTAATAAATAATTCTTGAATTTATTGTACTTTAAATTTGATGACCTTGAATTTATTGCACTTTAATTTGATAACCTTGGTGAACTTTGACATGTAATTTTCTAACTGATATGTTAATAAAAATATTAATGTAAATATATTATCATTGCATGTTAGTGTTGTATATTATACATTGCATATTGATGGATTATATTTAAATAATGTATATGCATAACTATGTGGCTAATCTGTTCTGACTTCTAAGCAACAGGTAGGGAAATAACAAAATTGTCTTTTTAAATTGTCTTCTGGAAAAGCAGGAAGTTATTTGAAATAAGTGCAGGTAGTTTAAATTTAAAAGGCAAATTAGTTGAGATTTTAAATGCCTAATATTTTTTTCAGCTTTTTTGAGGTATACTTGGTAAATAAAGTTGTAAGATGTTTAAATTGTGTAATGTGGGGTTTGATATATACATTGTGAAAGGATTCCTTTCATCTAAATAACACATCTCCCACTTCATTTAAATTTTATGGGCTTGTTTGTTTAGTGAGAATGTTTAGGTTCTGCTTCCTTAGTTTATTTCAATGGTAAACATAGTATTATCAATTATAGTTAATGTGTTTTGTAAGAGTGTTTTCTAATCATGAAAAAAATGTATTGTTTAAGATCAATCAAGGATGTCAGAGTCCAAGTTTCTATCTCTATCTTCCATGAAAAGAATCAGTTTATTCCTGCAAAGATATTTTGGCCCTAAGATATGCTTATATTGTCATTCTTTTTTTTTTTAAGATTGATTGATTGATTGATTGATTGATTTATACAAGCGCACTGGGTACAGTCAGAAGCACGGGAGGGTGAGAGAATTCACCAGAGCCAGAGCAGGGAGCAGAACAGGCAGAAGGACCGAAGTACACTGCTGAGGGGAGCAGCGGGCGGCAGGAGAGGTCTGCAAGCCATGTGGAACCCTCCTCTGTTGGCCGGGGAGCGAACAGGTGCTGCAGAGGCTGTGGGCAGCTTTGCAACCCAGCGTTCAACTGCTGTGCCACCAGGGAGGCCCTATTGTCATTCTTTTAATGACAGAGTTCAAGTCACCAATTTAAATTTTCCTTTCAATAGATTTGGAAATATTTTGAATTTTCCAAATCATACAAATTGATTGATTAATACCATTAAGATGACATTGTTGTCTCTGAAAATTATTTAAGAAGGAAAAAGATAGAGGTGATACTCAAGTCTAAGTTTATAAGCAACTACTAAAACACCTATAGAACAGCGAGGTTAACAAAACATGAGGAGTCTCTCAGAACAGAAGATCTGGAGAGAAGCTTTTCTCCTATTGCTGGTAGCAGCTGATCCCAAGATCCACAAGAGTGGAGCTCCTTAGCACAGAGAGGGGTGGATAGCCCTGCACAGACCTACACAGAGAAGTCAAGGCCCTCCAATGAGGAGAAGTCCTCACAATGAGAATTGTGAAAGCTAAAATAAGAATTTTTAAGTTTGAACATAGATGTAAAATAAAAGAAGATGGTCATTTTGAGGTGACAGTTTTGATGTATTTTAGGACAGAGAAAAAAGCAAAAGATTATAATCAGAAAAGGGAAAGTGTTGAAATACTTTCAAACAGAAGAAATAAATGGCTTACTTAATAAAATTTCAACTAATTTACAAAGGTATATTAAAGTCACAGCATGTTCAACTCTTGGTTATAAGGGAATCAAGACATGATAGAATCTGAAGGAATTTTTGATACTCTGCTTTGGGATAGGAATTATTTTACCAGGAAAGGAATACAATAGGGTATTTATAGTATAAATAACTTTGACATTTATAAAAATGCTTATATCACAAACAGGCAGAAGTATCAGAGCTTCTGATGTAAAGTTTGTGACCCTGAAATTTATCACATTCAATGGAGAGTCTCTGTAAATGTGCTTTTTCGAACAAATGCCCTGAAGTATTGGTCTTGTTATTCTTTGGTGATGTGTTTAAACTCCACCAAAGCCTGTTTACCAGTTTCACACCTTTTTCTTTTATGATAGCATAACTATATGCAACTCTGATTTACAAATAAGGAAGCTCAAATTCCCTACTTCTGGAAGAGTTTTACTTTACAGGAGAAGCACTCAACGTGAAATAAATATATGTATGAATATGTTATGATGTGAAAATTAGAGTTCAAAATACACATAGGAGTAAAAGTATCTCATTTTCTTATTTTTAATAAATGACATGGAATAATGTAGTAGTATACTGTGCAAAAGAGTAGTCATTTTTCCTTTCTTTATTCTTCAGTTTATCACCTTTCCCCTTTGTTTTGTCAATATACTGAACTGGCATTTATGGCTATATTTCAGTCTTGCTAATGACATTTAATGACTAAACAGTCTTCAAACGTCACTAATATTATGTGATGTCCAAATGACAAATATATAAATTTTCTTATTTATGGTCACAGCAACTTTTTGAGTCCGAAAGTTGACAACTATTATCTTAATTCACGGTGAGCTGGGAAACAGATACAAACAATTTTAAATTATTTGTCCAAAGTCAGTATAGATGCAGATCTCTAATTTTCAATCATAAATGTCCCATTTCAATACATGACAAGAAGATAAGGAAGACATCTTCATTTCTATAGTTCATCTTTCATTCATGGTAAATTAAATCTTCCTAGATACTGAGTAAATATTGAAACAGGAACTTTACTGAGGTTTTTCACAAGTGATACCAAAGAGATATTACAGGATCAAGAAGGGATTTATTGAGAATAGACTAGAGGATACCATTCACTTCAATAATCTGGATGGATTCTTCACACTTGCATACTTGATAAGGACAAGCGTAGACACCATTCAGTACTTATACATACCTCATACATCTGTCCTAACTTGCTACTTACTGCATGCAAAGGGGAATTATGAAATAGATTTTTATTTTGTTCCAATTTAAAATCAGGAAGCACTGAACCACTCAAGCCTTCACTGCACTTTCAGACATCATACTAATGTTCAAAATAAATATCAATTTAAATACATATATATTTAACACACAAGTGTCTTTTTCGATAATGAAATAAAGTGCTTTTTGACAGCCATTATAATAGACTTTGTATGCAAATGAACAAAACCTGTAGAATTAAAGAAGAAAATAAGAATATTTCTACATGCCTTCTGAAGCAGGAATTAATCTGTTCAAGAAAGTCATCATTCTTATGTTTTTACATAACTCAATGATAATTTTCAACTTTCTTAACCATATAATCATATACGTTAAAAACAGTTCTTAATGTATCTTCAATGTGCTGCTGTTTTTCATGATTTAACTTATATAATGCCTATAAAACCTTCATGGTATCCTAACCATTATCGCATATTGGAGAAGAAGCTGAAAGGACAAGTTTAATAACCTGTCAAGATGACAAGGTTTATAAGTGATAATGTCAGGAATAAAAAATCCAAGTCTGGCTGACCCAAATTCCAAGTTCTTAATCTTTTTGTTCCTACAATGTGCCTTATAAGATATGACATAAATACTTTACTCTTATCAAGTGCACATTTGGAGTGGCAATTCAAGCTCACATTCTTTCCGTATTTTATAGCTCAATTCTAAATGATCAATTCAGGGGCAAGGATAGCATAGACAGGGGGAAAAATACATTGATTAAATATCTATCCAATATATGTTCACCTCTTCTTGCTTACAAGTAAAATATCATTTAATCTTATTTAACTAGGAATGTGCCTACTTAAAAAGAATACATTTCCTAGCCTTCTTTACGAGTTACTATGGTTAAATGAAATGATTATGAATCTTGAGATGTAAGCAGAAGTGCTTGGATGGAATTATAGAATGGCTTTTTAAAGGGGAATATTTCATCTTACACATGCTTTTCTTGTCCATTACACTACATCTAATTTGAAACAAAGGTGGTCCAGAGAGCTGACAACCTTTATGACATAATGATCAGTGTCAGACCATAAACAAGAAAGAACTTAGCCTGATTGTCAACTTTTTGAGTTTTTTGCTTATGAGACATAATCAACCCCATTTTAACACAATTTAAAATCACTATTTCTGTGTATCTTTTAAAAACACTGAATGAAATTTCTCCTGATGTTATTTATAAAATTAAACTCAATGAAAAATGGTTTTATACTAAATAAATATGATCACATAACTTATTCTATTTCTTAGGCACTGTTGTTACTTAGTACAGTACTTAGTGCTGTGTCCTATAGGTCCTGAAATGTTTGTCTTAATTTTCGTTCATCTCTGGGTAGCTTAAAAAGTCCCTTCATTTATCCAATGACCATTCAGTAGTGTATTAAATAATAAATATTTAGATAAAATATTAAGCAACCCCAAATTCACCCCCAGGTTTCCAAACAAAAACATGTAAGAAATTAATGGCATCCTTAAAATTGATAAAGAGAACAACTAAAAGACAAAATAAAATTAATAAATATACCAATGTGCTGCACAATTTTTTTCTTTTAATGGCATAGATGAACCAGCCTCATGAGGTATCAAATTTTAGTCCTACAAGTATATTTTATAATGTTTGCAGAAACAAAATGAGACAGAGCTATTTCAACCCTTTATATTTTGCTAAAATATTCAATTTCTTGTACAAAGGAGAGGTTAGTTTTTATATATGAAACATCTGAAAAGGAGATACACAGGTTTACAGTGGTAATTTTACATGATTTTCACAAAATCATTAATAATAAAGCATTAAAAACAAGTAGGAAATGACTCACACACACACATACACAAATGCCAGTAGAATTATATATACAAGAGAGCAAAATATTTAAACATATTTTCTTAGATAAGGAAAAAACGCTGTGATTGCTTTTTAAGATATATGTTGGCAAGGCTATGGGATGTGGAGAGGAGTGGAATATTTTAAAAAGAATAAAATTAAAAAAACTATTATGAATTATTCTGATACAACACACATAAAGAGAATATCATAGTACTCAATTCTGGTTTTCAATGTGGTCTGATTGTCTTTTCTCTATTGCCATCAAAGAATTAGATGCTTATCTACAATGAAGTTTCAGAAAGCGGCCCCCTATGGGCATCCAATTACCTTATCTCTCTACAGCTAGCTATTGGGAAATGGAAACTGATTGACAAATGACTCTGGGGTGTAATCCTACAGGCCCAGTGGAGCACCTCCAGATTGAATCTCAATGTTGAGACTTTTCTAAGACTCTTCCAAGGACACCCTGGGGGTCCCTAATTAAATTCCTGGGGATAGAGCTTAATTTATTTTCAACCCTTGATAGTTCCCAGCCTAAGGAAACCTCTTTAGGCAGAGAAATAGCCTGAAGCTGTAGCAAGAAGAAATAAGAGCCAATCCAGGAGATCTAGGCTTCAGCTGCATTGGCTTGTATGTCCACAGTGTAAAAGATGAACTCTGTGCTTCTCACATGGATAGTCATATTCTCTCTGTTTGGAATATCCTTCTTTCCTCATTCTGTTTTTTTGTAAAATTTTGCATTTTTTGAAATGCAGTTTCCCACATCATCCTTTGAGTTCCAGACAGATTTGGTAGACTCTTTGTTGACAAATATCAGTATTTAAAGTAGGTGTTTGCAAATTATTGTTTTCTTAATGAGAAAAAAAGTTTGTATTTCTTTCACTTGCATATCCTTTTCATATTGAAGTATTATACAGTAAAGTTTTGTTATATGAGTGATAGCATCTTGTCTCAAGCTACCAAACTCCTCCATGTCTACTTCTATATAAAATGTGAAAAATAAATTAGGAACTTGGTAAAATTGTTAATTGACATGATCAAACATGGATATGTTTGGGAATGCATATAGTTTGAGATTCTATACAAATATCAATTGTTAATAAAAATGTTTGTGGATCACACTTAGTAATAGGGTTTTGGGGTGCTGAGGAACCCTAGAGGTCCTTGATGTCTACACAGGAAATAATTCATGTGGGAGTCAGAATAGGTTAGTCAGTGATGAAGCTTTATTGGAAGCAACAGTGATAGGGTTCAGATGTTGGGGTTCAGTGTGTGGGGTTCTTAGGTCATTCTTAAATGATTTTAACAGAGTATCTTGTTCAGTAGCATGCCACAAGTCTACTAAGAAAAAGGGAAAATGAGGCAAAAATAGACACTTGCATAGATACAGGTAAGCCAAGAGCTGCTTTTTTAAAAGGTAAGGTTTATTAAGGAAAGAGAAAAGGAAAAACAAGGGGACATTTGTATAAGCACAAATAGGGAGATTTAAGAGGGCAATAAGCTGCCCTTTGAAAGGGGCAGTATTATTTAAAAAGTGAGATGGCTACAGAGACATAGGTGGACAATCTTGGGGCAAGATTTCTATTAGGTCAAGGTGTATCCTTATATAATGTTCCTCGGTAGAATTACGCATTGTTTTTTGGTGGATTTTCTCCCTTTGGAGTAAAAATGTTTTGTTGAAAAGATTGTTAACGTTTTCTATCTCACTTCAGGTCCCTGGCTTTGCCTACAGTTTTTACTTACAGTTCTTTTATGACTATGTTATTTTCCCCTCAGGGTGGGCTAGAAGACAAGCAGTCTAAAGACAGTAGTCAAGGCATTTGTCTTTCAAGAAGGGTGTCTATTAATGAAAATACAATCAATTTTTTAAGTTTCCAGGGATACAGTTGGATCTAGTTGTTGCTTGATCAGGAGGAGAGGGTATAGGGGGTGCAATTCAGTGAGTTTTAACAGGAAATTCTAAGGAGGGTATACCATTCAATGGTCAGAGTTTAATTCTGCTTATTACTAAATTTCCTGCTCTAAGTTTCCATCAATAGCATATTCTGTAACACTTCTTTAGGCTTTTGTAAATGAATTGCATGAACACAGAAAATTGGCCCTGAGAGATTAACTACATATCTTTATAATCTGTAATTTATAAAATGGGACTTATTATGATTGGAAGTTGTAGAAATTCCTCCTGGGTTTGACTCACTCATCTCCAGATGTCTTGAAAGTACAGATATACCAGACTTGTAAGCACAGCACAAGTGTTTCCCAGTCCAGCTACATTTTAGCTTTTGGAAATGGCTCTGAGAGTGAAATTAGCATATGGCCAATTTGCTGGATGCCCAGAGGTTCCTGGATCATGCTGATACATCTTTATCTACTCATTAGGATTATGGCCTGAAATTTGGTTTTCTGGAGTTCATGCCTATTACTCTTGAAGTATTATAGATAAACAGTTCATTCACATTATGCTTCACTTTCTCCTTCTACAAAAAGGATTAATTAACACTAAACTAAAAAAATATGCTTGATAAATATGTCAACTTACATCTAATTATATATAATGTGTTCTCAATGGGCAGGAAGTGAGAAATGATCTTCTAATTACATATGACAATATGCTTTCTAAAGATTTTTGTTATTACTAGGGTAACATTTAAACCCATATACAGGTGATTTATACACAGTGTGTTTGGTTTTATTTTATTTGTATATTAATAAGGTCTCTTTCAGGAAAATTTAAACAATAAATGTACTCTCAGCTTTGAAACCAGCATATTGAACTAGGTAGGTCCTCTTGATGTAACCTGCAATACACTAAATTTTGTCTTTCATTTCCCATTTAGAAATCTAAATTTAATGCTCAATGTTTACCCTTTGAGCTCAGATAAAACTTAGGCAGTTCTGAAGGACTCTCCCTTCATCTGTTTACTCTTAAGGAACTGCTAGATTACAAAAAAGAAAAAAAAAATCTCAATTCAGAGATTAAAATGACCAGTCCTGCACTATAATCAGAAATCTGAATCCAATTACCATCATTTCTCTTCTATTCCACAACTTGCACATAGCGTTTAATGAATAATGCATCTAGCTTTAGAGTTTAGCATCCAGTTATTGGAGAGATAATCCAATGTTTTCTTCTTTTTTCATGGTGTTTTCTTAAAGACTTCAGGGGCTTCTTTGGTGGAAACCACATGGCTGATAATTGCCCTCTAACTTACAGTGCCCTCTTTGTCATAGAATTTCAGTGTCTGCTCCATACCACCACAGTACCCTTTTTCTTTGAGTTTGTTCTTTTGAGTCTTTGGAATAATGATAATATCTTACATGATTTTAAATTAAAGGGGAAACAGGAAATAACTGTAAGTGTGGGGAAAAGAAAGCGAGAACAGAATTTTACTACTGAGTTAAAGAAATGATAAGTATATTCTGATATTGGAGCTGCTCTCTGTGGTCATTAGAATAGTAATTACCACTCAGTAGGAGATACATAATTTTGAACAGTATCACTTGACCGGTGTGTATTAGTAACTGGAGAGCACAGGCTTAGAAACATCAGCAAGATTAGCAAATACTTTGAAAATTTTTATGCAAAGTATAAGGCTTAGTCAACTGTGGGTACATAAGACATCTCTATGGAGGTAGGATTTAAAGGACTAAGGAGTGCTAGAACCTGGGAAATGAATTTCAGCACAGGAATGTAAAAGAGAGTTTGGAACACTACTGGGGACAGAGAAATACTAGGTAATTGAGAATAGGGAAAAGGTACAAACATGAAGTGCACATTGAGTATTTATTGTTATAAATGTAAGAAACTTGAAAAATTAAAGATAGTTCCAAGGCACATGTCATGTTCAGTTTACTCTGGGGCGCAAACACATTTGCCAAGGTAAAGAATAAAAGCAGGAAATTAGAAAAATGTATATATATGTGGGTCTATGTACATGTTATATATTAGTGTCTATTTACATAACATATACTTAATCTCCCTGTCATATATATAGTTCGTATATATATATATATATATATATATATATATATATGTATACATGTACATTAAAATTAGGGAAGAGAAAAATAATGAAACTAACTTAGCAAATATATTTAAAATTCTATAGCTGTGTAGTTGGTTTTTTATTGTGATTTATTTCATTGAGGTAACATTAGTTTATATCACTGTATTATGACTCAGAAATACAGGATCCAACTTCTTTTGGCTTATGTTACTGAGGCAATCTGAAGAAAGAGGTTTTAATTTTCAGATTTTGAGAGCCTGTTTGCACCTTAAACTAAACAAAGTCTAAGATAAGTATGAATTCATATAGGTTGTATTATGATACCAATGGTTTGCAAACCTTAAAGAAGTAACTGTTCTCATCTTCGTCATATTTTTTTCATAATTAACAAATAATTTTTATTTATATTGCTTATAGCTTATTACAGCATTGGAGAAAAAGTGAAAAACAGCTGGTATATGATCCTTTCTTCACAAAGTACCAGAGATATTCTCTTCAGAAAATCAACAGAAGGTAGTGACACAGTCTAATCTCTTTCTGAACATTGTAACTGAACCTCTGGCTGAGTTGACTAATGATATTTGTGAGGAGGGTTGTCCTTATGGAGTGCTTTACAGAGTATGCTTCTGGTTTAGAATTACAGATAGCAAACTTTCTTAGAATATACAGACATATAAAGTATAGCTTTTGGAGAATGTTGCATGAACTCTACACTCTTTGGGATATAAAATGACATTATTTCATGAAATAAATACATCTTGTTCTGTGATATGAGTAATAGAGGCCTACTCATTTACTTTGGGGCAGGGGACATATATCCAAGTGGGAAGGTAATCCTGAGAAGACAATTGTGAAGTCAGAGACCTCTGTTGGCTTCCCCTGTGCCTCTTGAATGAAGAATGATATTGGGGAAAATGTCTGATGTGTGGTCATCTCATTGGACAATTTGATATATTTATACCCCCTCACTTTGGTGCTGTTATCAGGATTGTCCTTCAGCTCAATGAATCATAATATTCTAGTAAGAAAAATGAAGTGATGGTAAAATATGATTGAGAATAAAACATTTGATGGTTGTTACTCATATTGAATATAGGCTAGTGAATGATTTAAAGCATATGACGGGGGATAAGTTTTACCAATGAAATTTGGAACAAATAGAAATCTACTGGGGAGAACAGGTCAAGTGAATTAATAGTATATACAAGTCTAAATAAAATATAGCAAAAAATTACATTTACTTGCTGCTTTTAGCAGCCATGGTAGAATCTAGATCAACACTGCCAAGTAGAAATATAATTTAAACCACAAATACAAGTCATATTTGTAATTTGAAATGTTATAGTTGCCACATTTTTAAAAAGTAGAAACAAGTGATGTTAGTTCCAATAATATGATTTATTTTAAACTAATAGATTTAAAATATTATTATAATTGGTGTTGAGATCATTAATAAACTATTTATAATATTTTTAAAGATTTATTTATGTATACAAGAACCGGGGTACAGGCCAGATGTGCAGGAGGGTGAGAGGTTTCACCAGAAACAGAGTGGGGAACAGAACAGGCAGACTGACCAATGAAACACACTGCTGAGGGGAGCAGTGGGCAAGACAGGAGAGGTCTGCTGCGCCATGTGGGTATCTTCCCAGTTCACTGGGATTGCACCTGCACTGCAGAGGCTGCGGACAGCTTCACAGTGCTGCACTCAACTGCCTGCACCATCAGGGAGGCCCCTATTTTATAATATTTTTTATGCATTTTGCAATCTGGTGTATCTTACACTTACAGTGTAATGAAGATTTGGAATAGCCAGATTTTAGCGCTCAACAGCCACATGTGATGAGTGGCAAATATACTGGATAGAGCCAGTAAACATTTGAAGAAAAACAGAAAGATGAAATTAAAAGAAAAATTTTAAAGATTAATTCTTTTCTATTCTTGAGAAGTTTCGTTTGCTTTTTTTTTTTCTACCCAAGAGATGTATATTCATTTACAAGTTAAAACAAATAAAGCCTTTGATTATCCAAAAGATTTTACAAGAAGCTAAAACCAAATTCAGGTGATTGAATGTGGGCTGCATTCTGTTAATCAACTCAGGCATTTTTAAACAAAAATGCAGCAGGTGTTATTAGCATGGATTCTTAGGTTTAATGATGGGGGGCATTTAATTTGACATAATATTGAATGAGAGAGATTACTTGTATTGAGAACAGATTCCAAAGTAGCTGCATATTTGCGAGCCTATGCTTCTAGGTGCTAAGTGAGCTGATCTACTGCACTGCACTGTGCTAGGTGGTATTAGAGAGACCTATCATAGGAGAGGAACGATGCTACCCCTCCAACCCCACCTAATTGAATATTGCTTCTTAAGGAATATTATTTGTATTTATAAGTATCTTTTTGATGACTGGAGAAACAAAAATCTAATGATTTTAATGATTTAACACTTTGAAATACAGATGAAACTATGTGGGGTGAGATCTGTGTTTTCTAATCTTGTGCACTGTATATAAATTTGGACTTTGAAAGGCAGTGTCTATAAGAATTGGTACTATGATATGTGATATATGTTAACTCCACGAACAAACTAAATTCCAAATTTATGTATGCGTGACTTCTATTCACCTTTTTGGTCACTGGGATAAGTGGCACATGAGAAAATACCACAGTGCAGTATGACTATCATTAAATTAATCTCTCTGCCTCTGTTACATAGTGTATGAAAGAATTTATAAGTACAACAATAAAGTAAAATAAAAGACCAGGGCCTCCCCAGTGGCACAGCAGGTTGAACACAGCACAAGGAAGTTGTCCGCAGCCTCTGCAGCATGGGTTCGGCTCCCGGGCGCCAGTGAGATATCCACATGGCATGGCAGATCTCTCCTGTCTCGCCCACTGCTCCCCTCAGCAGTGTTTTTGGTCTGTCTGCCTGTTCTCCCCACTCTGTCTCTGGTGAATTGGCTCACGCTCCCACACCTCTGTCCTGTACCCTCGTTCTTGTATAAATAAATAAATCTTTAAAAAAAAAAGCTGACTATGTTTATGGTGATCCATAAGATAAAAAAAATATTTTTGAAAACTTAGTAGCAACTTATTGAAGTTTCCATTTATGAAATATGGTGCAAATGGATCAACTAGGAAATGTGAACTTGGCCATAAAAGTAACATGTGAAAATAAGGGTCTCCTTCAACACATGTAAACAGATTTAAATAAATGTAATGGAGGAAAAAGAATATCAAAATATCTATTGAGGGATATAGTCGTAAATGCCATGCTTCATAAAAAGATTTCCTGCTCCCATTGGATGGCACCGTACCTGAGAGTCACCCGGAAGTTAGTAAATATATTCCTTAGTACAAAATACTGCTAAAAATATTGTAGTATATTTTTTAAAAATATATAATATTAACTTAGATTAGGTGGTAGATGAGGAAGGAAAAAGTTATAACAGCTGGCCTTTCTTATGTGATTGGTGTATAAGGGGACACATTGGAGGAAGGAGGAAGGAGGACACATTGTTGTTATCTCTTTATAATCATGATAATTGAATGTCTAAGTAAATAGACTATTGATCCTAATCATTATCTATGTAGTGATCTTAATGACCCTGGATTAGTATTACTTAGGTAAGCAAACATAATTTATGGAGAATGTCATACAAACTGTGCAACTCTCTGGGATTTTTAACACAGATGTCCCATAATGTAAACTCTCCTTGCTGTATGTGGAAACCTGTGAACTTCTAGTTAGAACTGCTTTTTTTATTCTAGATCAGACAGTACTTGTCTGAAGTGGAGAGCAATGGCACAGGGAGTCACACAGGATGAAACAGATCTCTCCTTGCTTGTCTGGTTTCTTGATTGTTTGATGCTAAAATTATTAGTAAAACTTGATACTGGTTAAGTTCTCTTCTACGATTCTACATTGTATTAGTTGAGGGATCAAGAAACATCAATTTGCTGGAAAATTTTGTTTTAAAAGAAACTGGTGCTTATATTTTTAATCAATTCTTTTTGTATTTAAGTTAAAACTTTTATTTCACTTTTTAAATTTTTTTAAAAGATTTTATTTATTTATTTATTTATTTGTTTGTTTGTTTATTTATTTATTTATACAAGCACTGAGTACAGTCAGAGGTGCAGGGAGGGTGAGGGAATTCACCAGAGCCAGAGCAGAGAGTAGAACAGGCAGAGTGATGAAGTACACTGCTGAGGGGAGCAGCGGGCGGCAGGAGAGGTCTGCAGGCCATGTGGGACCCTCGCTGGCGGCCGGGGATCAAACCGGGGTTGCAGAGGCTGGGGACAGCTTCGCAACTCAGCGCTCAACCGCTGCGCTACTGGGGAGTCCCTCACTTTTTAATTTTTTTATGAAGCCCTTGTGTTATATTCTTATATCTATTCCTGTGCCTAATAGGATCACATGAAAAAAATTAGTGTTGGGATAATTGGTGGAGTGAAAAAGTATAAGCTCTACAGAGGGGATAAGGTCTAGATTAAAGCTACTAGTTGAGAGAAGTAGACTCCAAATAGACATCAGAGTGAAACTCCTCTGACTTGCACTGAGTGTAAAAAACAAAATTTACTAGGGAGATGTGATATCTATAAACACGCATATATATTTCACACACACATATATACACATACATATATGAACATATAGTCATCACGTTGTATATATGACTTGTGTATATATATATTATATATATATAATATATAAACATTAATTTCACTATAGAACCAATAGGTTCACTTGAATATGTGAGGTTCCACTGTCAAATTTTATGGGCTAGGGAGAAATTTGTAGCACTTCACATTGCATATTACATCATACTTGCATGGTATACATTTATAATCTTTACATAGTGATCTTGGATAGAAAATGGGTTAGCAAAAAACAACATGGAAACTAAGAGATTAAAATTTGATTCCATGACTTAAATGTTTTTTTTTTTCTTAAATCCAATTTTATTTTAATTCTTCTGTCTACAATAACAGCTTATTTACCTACAAGAAATGTTGCCAATAAATATTTTTTTCAACTGATTATCTAGCAATGTATTTGATTTTATTATGTAGTAAATACACTCTTCACCCTACAATGTAATGCCAAGAATAGAAGTCTTTATGATGCAGAGAGATTAAACTGAGATCCTATATTAATGCTACAATTCCATTACAATGAAGGAGAAAATTTTAGTAATCTAATTTGGTATTTTTTAAATTCCTTTGTTCATAGGGTCTATATTTTATTAAATTACTAGTATTTGGCAATTCCTTTTTACATTTAATTATAGTGAGCATTGGAAACAGTATATCCTGTTAGATTTTTTTTTAATTTAAATTTTATTTTTATATTCCCCATACAATTACAACCCCCTTATTTTGACCCCAAGCCCTCCTTTCCCCACCCCCACCCCCCACAGAGTGTCTCTGGTTCATAGTTGTTTGTTGATTTTGATATTTTCTTTCTTATAGTTATTCTTTTTCCTGGTCCCTTATTTAAAGTTTTCTAGATTCCTGCTATGAGTGAGACCATCCGGTATTTTTCTTTTTCTTTCTGGCTTATTTCGCTGAGCATGATCCCCCATGACTTAAATGTTCTTGAAGTACGCTTAATTATTGTCCTTTTATAGACCATTTCAGATTTCTGTGGCTGAAAGCGATATACCATTGTTCTAGTTAAAGAGACATAGTATTGAATAAATAAGAACAAAGAAAAGGCAAGTGGTCTCCCTGGTGGCGCAGGCGGTTGAGAACAGTGCTGTGAGGCTGTCCGCAGCCTCTGCAGTGCCAGTTCAATCCCCACCGGCCTCGAAGCAACCCACATGGCGAGCAGACCTCTCCTGTCTCACCCGCTGCTCCCCTCAGCAGTATATTTCGTCAGTCTGCCTGTTCTGTTCCCCACTCTGTCGCTAGTGAGTTCTTTCACCCTCCCGCGCATCTGGCCTGTACCCTGGTTCTTGTATAAATAAAATAAATCTAAAAAAAAAGAAAGAAATGGCAACTCGGGCAGTTAGACCTTTCTGAAATTCAGCACTATTTATACCCTTTTTTCACAATAAAGATACATTCGTAGTTGAAGAGTCTGACTTTTAAGCACACTAGGTTAAAAAAAAAAGAATAAAAGATATATCTTTTCAAAAAAATGGTTCAAATGGCCAATTTAAAAAAAAAAAAAAAGAAAGAATAAAAGTTAGGGAAAATATGGCTTCCACAGAGAGTATAGGTTTCTTCTTCCGTCCATCCTTTGTTGGAAACATCGGCCAATTCCAATGAATAGCACATACTGGGTCACTAATTTCGTGATTCTCTTATCATTCTTTGTAATATCTCCATTCATCCATTTGGACAGCATGGTAAGAGAACCCAAGACTCCCTTTAGGAAGAAAAATCCTCATGGGGAAGTTTGCTTATAGATTTGACTGGTTCTGCTTTGTATCTCATTGCTTTCCTTCTCCATGATATCTTTCATCTTGGGGTAACTTTTCTTACCTATTATGTATCAGTGTAGAGTCCAGTCAGAGCACCTGGAGAGACCATTCACCCCTTTCTGCCAATTGCACTCAGGATCTACTCAGCCCTGCAACAAGACAGGGATATCATAACTTATTTAAAAAAAAATGGAAGATCATTGTCTTGCATACTTTTCTTAAGTATCTCTTTTGCAAATCTATGGCACAAGTAGGCAAATGGTCATGGATTTTGTTTTTTAGGATTGTAGTTTCCAGCTATGCATTATTTCATTGTGACTAATATCTGTATTGTGCCCTATAGCCATCTATGACTCTATCCATTTGGGTGGCTGGGTACTACAGGATGAATAAGCAAAACACTCCTATATTTTTTTGCAAATATTACACCATTTCATGAATATTTGCAAATCAGGGTGAGTGCCCCTTGTATAAATTTCCTTTTCTTGGTAGCAAAAAGAATTAATCACATCAGATACACCTGTTGAGAATGAAACCAGTTACAATGATTTAAGAGTTCAACATGTGCGGATGCTGCTAGGGGTCTCTGTTGTATCAATTATTATGGAAGTCATGCCTTAAAAAAGGGGGAAAAAGCATCATGTCTCTTTAATCAACTTCATTTGATGATGATAACACAGTTATAAAATTTATTCTTTCAGTAAATAAATAAAGGGTAAGAGACTGTGAATTCTGTTTTTTATAAGAACATGTCAGCTTGCTATAACTGCTTAAATCCCTAGATTCATCAGACGAGTATAGTTAGCATTTGAAACTTACACTTAACTGCAGTCACTTCAACTGTAGTGTGATAAATGGGTGAGGAAACAAAATAACATTAATTATCCAATTTATTTCAGCAAGAATTTTAAGAGTATGTTGTTTTATTATTTTTCTTTTCCTAATAACCCTGAGTAATCTGGGATGGGAACAGAACAATTTGGAGCTGAATAATTGTGTGAGTTACCAAATTACTACTATAAGAGATACAAATGCAAAAAAAAAAAATCAGATTTAATTATCAGTAATTAATGCCAAACACTCTCAACTTTTTCAACAGAAATGCATTTTGATGTATAATGTTTCTAATACTCTGCAAGATTTTTTAATTTCTTCATTACTTTTAGGAATAAGAAATAATTTTCTTCCCCTCAGTTTTGTTTCTCTTTTGAATGAGTTATAAAAAAACAGACGTTTATTAACTCAATTCAATATTGTAAGTTCTAATTTATCTGTAGTTCACCAAATTCATAAAGAAGCTAAAATAAACCCAAACTAATGAATAAAACTAAACTAATCCTCTTAAATTGTATATAAATGTGAAGTATAATTTTAACATATGAATTATGATAAATATTTCATGCATATTTTAGCTTTAATCTGCATGGTTCTCAGTTTAGGTACCAGTGGATATAGCTGCAACAGGGAGCCATCAGTGTTATTCTCACAGAAATTATGTCTCTGATTTTGGTAGGAGGCAGAAAATAATGAAATCTACTTTGTGTAAGGGGCAAGTAACAAAGGACGCTATTATAGATGGGAGGAAAAGTGAATTGTGAGACCTGAATAAAGATGCAATTTATGAAGAAAATGCATTTTAGGCATTTATCAGAGCAAGGGAAAGTACTGAGGGAGAAGCTTTGTGGTTGAAGTAGAATGAAATTGAGCAAAATCAGGAGGAGATGAAGAAAGAAAGAAGCACAGGAGCTTGTTCATGTGGTTCTTTGTGAACCATGGGGGAGACTCTGAATTTTATTCTGGTGTGATGAGACAACATCTCAACTTGAGAATAGAAGAGTGAGATAATAAAACACATTTTTAGCATTCCTATAATATAATTGCTATAACTATTATCACATGCACACACAAAGTAGAATAGGGGAGGAACTTTGTTGGACAAATAATTTTGAGACATTTTGATTTCTTAAAAAGGTTTCCTTACAATAAGAATTCTGAGATCAATTTAAATACTAATAATCTGGAGAGGGAGATTTTATATGTGGCTTATTAAAATTGTTGATGACAGGGTTGCTCTTTCATAGACTATTTTGTGACTTGGAGGATGCATGACCATCTATATTTAATACCTTTTCTCTAAACGGCATTGGAAAAACAATGTACACTCAACTGTTCTTGTGATGTATATATATGAGGACTAAAAAACTACTGAAATTCCTAAAAGATTTCAAAAAAACTTACATTTTACAAATGTTTCTCATCAAATACATTTTGAAAAAATGGAAAATTTAGATATGGCATATTTTAAAAGTTTTGTTATTTTTATGGCAATGTTTTAGTAAGTACTATATGTGACAAATTTAAATATTATACATATATAATTTTCTTTGTGTAGGCATTATTCTCTGAACATTGAAGAAAACATGATACATGGATTAGATAAAATAACCAACAATAAGTCACTCAAAAATAAACAACTCATCTAGATGTAAAATTCAGTTGTGTTTATATTTAATTGAAACATATAATCTTCAACACTATACTGTGTTTGGTATAATAAATATTACATATCTTGATCAATATCACAAAACCATAATGCCAGGTAGACAATTTTAATAGTTTTGCTATTAGTATTAATATTTTTTATGGCAAGAACATCTGCTCTGCAGAAAATAAAATGATATCATTGGGCACTTCTCTTGAAAATTTAAACTAATTTACAAAATTGTGGACTAAAAAAATGATTGTAGTTCCAAAAATCATTTATATTAACTCCATATTTTGCATTTCACTGGAAAATATTTAGTTTTCAGCTTTTATTTGTTTCACCTTAAAGAGAATGTTTCTCTATCCAATGTTTAGACAGCATGACACAAAGTTAATCAATTTACACCCAAAATATTGATATATCACGAAAAGTAAGAACAATCATAAAAGTTAGTTAATAAATTAAACTTTGACAGATTACACTGTTAGGAGAAGTGCATTATACTTATCCATTCATCCAGTCATACAAACACATTATTCTTTAGAGCAAAAATGAAGGGGGAATTACCTAAAAATGGTAATGATGGGGCAGTATTATTTTATTAATAAAAACATTTTATTAAATAATAATAATAGAATATTATAATAAATTTCTCATTCAATGTCCCTATGTACTCTTTGCCCTGGCCTTGTATATATATCCAGTGCCCAGTAATTTTATTCTCCAATATTCATAGGTAACTTAATATTCTCTCTATTTAAACAGCATTTCTTAAATGTATTTAAAAGACAGTTTTCTCATTTTACTTTGTAAAGTAGGCAAAGCACCTCATTATTCTTGTTTTGAGGTGGAAATAAGAATTAAAAAAAATCACATGTATTCTAATTTCTCATGAAATAAAATGCCTAATATATGGAATTTTTCACCATCTAGTTCCAACTTTATTTTTCCCAACATCATTCCCTCATTCTTTGCTAAAGATTATACTGACTTGTAGCATGATCTTATGCTTCCCCTAACACTCAACAATTGCTCTTGCTTCATGCTTCCATGAATTTGCCTATGTTGTTTCTTTTCCTAGAAAATCTTCTGTTTCTGGGAAAACCTTATTCATCTTCATCTTTAAACTAATTATCATCAGATTTCGTTCAAGCAGAATTTATTCCTTGTTTGTTCATTCTAATGAGATTTGAAAATAAGATTCATTTTCTCATTTATGATACAAACTACTTATCAAATGCCCGAGCAATGACAACCACAATGTTGGAAGTAGAATGGTTAGCAAAATAGGCACAGATTCTGCTCTACAACACCTTTGAACTCATATTCCATTTTGTACACTATTTTATGATATTTCATTTACTTATAACTCTCCATGGATTTGTTAAGAGAATCTAGAAGTTAAAGGTCAGAATCTCTTGCTCACCTCTGTATCTCCAGCATGAACTATGGTGCCTGTCAAGTAACAGCTGCATATTACATTTAAAAAAAAAAAAACTTTTAAAATGAATACTTAATGACTTTTCCAGTCACATACATCTAAGTCCTGCATTCTTTCCACTATGCGATATAGGCTCCAGTGGGAGTTCGAACATTGCACATAGTGGTAAGTATGAAGATAAAAAAACAGTTTTAAAGGGTTTTATATAAATAGGAAGTACTATTTCTGCCATTACAAACAAAACATAAGTGAATAAAAAAAGACCAAATATTATATCTGAGCTACATTTGCATACCCCATATTTCTCATACTAGTTTTTATGGTACTAAGTAACAAAAAATTCAAACATGTTTTCAAGTTGGCAATAAGGTGTGTCATTCCAGTTAACAGATAAGATATAAAACTATGGGGGACATTTGTGTACCAAAAAATATTAATGAGTTAAAATTTAGGAGAAACCAAAGACTAAATATTAGCAGGGGAAAAATGGTTTCTTTTAAAGTATCTTAAATTCTATTGTAATGTGTTGAAAATATTTAGCTTACAAAAAAATTACAATTTAAATTTCATGGATACATTATTTTTTCAGGGTAGTATTGTTTTCCTAATCACAATCACCTACTTCCTTTAAGTGTCAGGCACTGTGTAAATGAAATTTCATAGCAGGGCCTCACTGGTGGGTGCAGGGGTTAAATTCTCGGCACTATCAAGCTATTGGGGACCACTGCAGCATGAGTTCAATCCCCAGCTAGGGAGCTAACCTAAACATAGCACAGCAGACCTCTCCTGTCCACTGCTCCC
This sequence comes from Talpa occidentalis, assembly GCF_014898055.3. Taxonomy (NCBI): domain Eukaryota; kingdom Metazoa; phylum Chordata; class Mammalia; order Eulipotyphla; family Talpidae; genus Talpa; species Talpa occidentalis. The sequence continues at coordinate 80,878,142 of NW_023602073.1, read as the reverse complement.
TTAGCATTATTTTAGTAAATCCACCTGATCTGTTCCCCACTCTGTCATACCCTGCACCTCTGGCCTACACTCCAGTCTTGTATGCACAAATAAAAAAAAATATATAGGTCCTCCCCCGTGGCACAGCGGTTGAGCGCTGGGTTGCGAAGCTGCCCGCAGGCTCTACAGTGATGGTTCGATCCCCGGCTGCTCCCTGGCCACTGGAGGGGGATCCAGCATGACGCGCAGACCTCTCCTGCTGCCCGCTGCTCCCCTCAGCAATGTGCTTTAGTCCTTCTGCCTGCTCTGCTCCCTGGCCTGGCTCTGGTGAATTCTCTCACCCTCCCGTGCTTCTGACTGTACCCAGTGCTTGTATAAATAAATAAATAAATAAATAAATAAATAAATAAATAAATAAATAAATAAATAAATCTTTTAAAAAATACATAGATAAAATCTTAAAAAAGATATTTCATAGCAACATTATCATAGCAACATTCTCTCTGTCCAGCACATAATCTGTAATCTTTTGACTTCACCTCTACCATTCTGCCAAATCCTTATGGTGTTACTCATTTTCTTGCGCACTCTTGGATTTAATGAATAATATTAACCCCTTATTATATCAAATCTTCTTTCTCATGGCATTAATGTCTAGATGATGCCTCACATAATAGGGTAGACCTGCCCCACACCCATCTCCTAGCTTCATTTTCCTTAAGAGCAGCATTCATAAAATCTTTTCAAAGTCTTTTTCAGAATTCATAGATATTCTACCTACCTTTGACTTTAGATGATGATAGATAGATAGATAGAGGATAAATGTATGGAGACAGACTTGATAATATTAAAAAAGATTATCCTAAAAATATTTACACTCATGTGTTATAATAAAAAGGGGATTATGAAAATGGTACAGTGTAGTAGGAGACAGAAATAATAAAGTAAATCAGAACAGATGAGGTAGGAATGTATCATAAAACTTCTCATATCATATACAAGTATGTAGCATGGAGTTAGGTCTTTGGTTTATGCCTGACTTGTAGAATTAAGCTTCTTGACAACCTAACCTTATAGAGTTTTTTCAAAGCTATTTTGAATTTTCAAAGAATTTTTTCTTTTATTTTAACTATCTATCAAGTCTGTGTTCAAATACCCAAGTCTGGCACTTAATAATTGTATGACAGTCAAGTTACTTGTCTCAATAATAAGTAATGACAAATCATCTCATAAAGCTTTCATTAAAAATAAAGAGAATAGGCCTCCCTGGCAGTGCAAGGGATTGTCTCAGCACTTTGAAGTTATCAGCAGCCTCTGCAGCATGAGTCTGATCCCAGGGAGCTAACGCACGTGGTGAAGCAGACCTCTCCTTTTTTTGCCTGCTGCTCCCTTAGGGAGTGTATTTCAGTAAATCTGTCTGTTCGGCTCCCCATTCTGTCTCTGGTGAGTCTTCTCACACTCCCTTGCTCTAGCCTATACCCTAGCTCTTGTACGCATAAATACAATAAATCTTAAAAAAATAAAGAGAATAACATATAACTTCCTAAGAAAAGTGCTTAGAAGCATTTAATAAAGCTCAATGCTTAATTTAAATTGTTATCATAAAGTTATAAATATTGTATCATCATCATAATTATCATGACACATTTTTAGAATACCTTCTTGACCACTCCACATAAATAATACTGATTTAATAGTCCTTGAATACATAAAGTTTATTCTTTATAGCATATTTTACAATTGTGACTTACCTAGTTCCTCTAGCTAACAGTATACCCTTCAATTCTATCCAGCTTGCTATTAATCTATTTTATTTTATTTAGAATTCTAACATATCTCAACAAGATGTGGCTATTAATATCAGTAGGAATGTTTAGTTGGAACTTCCCATAAGTTAATTCATATTCTAAGCAATTTTTATTTTTCTCTTTATTAAACTTTATTAAACTTCTCTTTATTAAAAATTCCTGTTATATTATCAGTCTATTCTATTTATGAAAAGTTAAACATACAGATATTGAAGCTAAATAAGTTTCCCAGTGTTGCACAGTTAATAATCAGGAGTTCAGAATTTGAACTCATTATCAGTTTCCAAGTTTAAGTATTTTGCTATATATCTTCTTTTATTGTGCTTATTCTAATTACTTAATTATAACAACCTTATTGTATCTTTTTGCAAAAGTTCTTGCTATAGACAAAAACAAATAAAGAACCGCACAAATAAATCAAGGAACATTTGACATATACATGCAACTCCTGTTTTCTCAGTGCTTATTAAGAATTAATTCCCCCTGGTATTTTGCCCAAGAATTAACTGAACAAGAGGCATATGTCCAAAAACCAGTATAACTAAAGTTTACAAGATGTTATTAATGATGCAGTAAGGGGAAATAAGGGAAACTGAAATCAAAGATTGACATTAAAACAGCAAATTAAAATACGTATGTTGGACCTCCCTGGTAGTGCAAGGGTTAAGATGCAACCTATGAAGCTGTCCACAGCCACTGCGGCATGAGTTCACTTCTCAGCCAGCCAGGAAGCAACCCATGTGGCGCAGCAGACCTCTCCTGATTCGCCCACTGCTCCCCTCAGCAGTGTACTTTGGTCAATCTGCCTGTTCTGCTCCCCACTCTGTCTGTGGTGAATCCTCTCATCCCCTGCACCTCTGGCCTGTACTGCAGTTCTTGTATGCATAAATGAATAAATCTTTAAAAAAAATATGTATGCTGAGGGCTTGATTTTGTGTTACTTTTGGTCAATGTCTGAAATTAATGAAATTAACTTTTTAAAAATTCAAACATGACATAAATCAGCATTATAATAGTTTTATAAGAGATGATGTAAGTTTTATTTGGTTATTTAATCATTGTTACAAAGTCATAATGACTTTGGGATAGTTCATGAGAATGGACTAATTTCTTTCATTCTATGCTCATATTCTGTAGGATTACTAACTTGCATATGATAAAATGATAGGAAAATCAATTATATTTTGAAATTTAAAGCAATTTATGTTAAAACTAACTCCTAATTACTTTGAAACTAAAAGAAAGACATAACAGGTTTATGTTTAAATGATGTCTGAGTCTGATGCTTTTTCCTATACTTTTCCTAAGTTCTTTTTGACAGTTTATATAGGGAGATATTTATACCTAGAGAAAAGCAAATTAGAAATGAGGGAGGAAACAAATTTTATCACTCACTACTATATATTTTCTTATCAAGTGTTGTTAATATTTAAGAAGTTATACTGTACTTGTTGGAGCAGTCTCAGATGTTTCAGGTTTTATATTGCAATAATCTTAAATACGCTGCATGAATGTGTTCATATCTGTATCACAGTCATCACTGGATCCAACTATTTGTATCACAGTCATTTCAAGAAGAGTAAAATTTTTGTATTTTGGTCTATGATAATCAATTTTAGATTTCAAACTTAACTACTAAATAGACAAGATAAAAATAAAATTGAAATCAGCGATTTCTCAAGAGAAAAAATATATTAAATTATTAGGGATACAGATAAATTTGTTTTTTCTTTTTTTTTTGCTTTTGCATGAAACTGTATTTTGAGTAATAGGAATAAAACATTTAAGGGACAAGGGGGACTTTATATATTATATAGATATTATATGTATGGTATATGACCACTATCTATATATATGATATAGATATATGCATATATCAATCTCTCCCTACCTAGAATTTATTATTTTCCAATGATAAATGCTTAGAAACCTGCAGCATTATATATAGTTCTAGCCATACAAAAAGCACACCATCAGTAATAAAAAAGAAATTAAAAATTAAGAAATAGAGGGGGCTTCCTGGTGGCGCAGTGGTTGAACGCTGGGTTGCGAAGCTGCCTGCAGCCTCTGCAGCGCAGGTTCCATCCCCGGCCACCGGGCAAGGGTCCCACATGGCGCACAGACCTCTCGGACTGCCCGCTGCTCCCCTCAGCATTGTACTTGGGTCCTTCTGACTGCTCTGCTCCCGGCTCTGGCTCTGGTGAATTCTCTCACCCTCCCGCGCTTCTGACTGTACCCAGTGCTTGTATAAATAAATAAATAAATAAATCTTTAAAAAAAAATTAAGAAATAGAACTGAATGCCTAAAAGGCAACAAAACATGAATTTTAATAAAAGTATAAATTATGACTTGGAAAATTAATAGCATAATACATTCCTTAATTTATATTTATATAATAAATAATTTATACTCAGTTCATTGGGGAAATCAATAAAATAATGAATAAGTTGAAATATTTCTAACAGAGCTTTGAGGGAACCTTACAAATAGTTAGGCCTGATAGGAGCTACAGGCTTGATTTTACAAGTTAGCCACTCAAATGTTTTGGACAAAATTACAGAATATTCTCTTTTATGATAGACTTACTGATATATGGAAATTTTACCATTTATTCTCCTATGTCCATTTATATTAAGGTGTTTGCTTTACTGAGTTAGTAAAGAAAATCAACAGAAGTATTACATGCTAAACTCACACATCACTGCTGCTGTGGGAGAATTGATTAAATTGGGCTACACCATTTTCTTTAAATATTTCGCTCAGTAATTACATACATTTTATACCTTGCATACTTAGGGGTAGCTATTACTGAATAGCTAGAAGCCATAACAGCTCTCCTGTAGAATAAAACATCTCAAGGTAGAAAACTACTTATATGGTTGTAGGACTCTATGATACACAAAATATGCCTTTCTATCAGTAGTTTCCAAAACTGGCAAAAAAGTAGAAGAAAAGTCCATGCACAACAGTCTTCTCTATGACATTCAAATATGAAAAAGAAAATTATCTACATTTAAGAGTAATTTTCATATTCTAGATAAATACTGGTTCACTATTTCACTATATTTAATCAACCTTATCTTGAGAATGCACATTGTAATAACACAGGTACTCTCTCCTGACAGCATACATTTACGGCATATTTTCCCCATATACTATGGTGTATAAAGTTATTTAATACTATTGCTTTTCTAGATTTTTCAAATGATAGAATCTGTTTTTCAGTCTTTACTCTGTGTCATGAGGTATTCACTTTGAATCTGAAAGTGAATACTTTATAAGAGTTCATAGCTTGAAACTGTTCATGGCCCAGATTTCCCTTGAGTCTTTGAGTAAATGTGCAATAACACTCAAAGACATTGTACCAAATATACATAAATAAAGAAATGTTAATATTGGTGCTTTATGGATGGGGAAAAATGTCAATGACAAAAAATCAACCATCACAAGAGAAATAAATTTAATGCAACAGAAAAGTTGTAGGAGGAGATAAATTGAGACCATTACTCCAGTTATACTGGTTAAGGTTATGGAAAATTGAGAAAATTAAATTCTATTATAATCAACCAAATATGCATAATAATAAAATGCTTAGAAGTATCTCTGTGGGTGTCCATCTCCTATATTCATGCTAAGCAACTGGTTGACAACACCAGGCTATAAAGTATATAAACTCAGAAAAAAGACTATGGGTGGGGTGAAAATAGTGATTTTCTTGATCATTATTAGGAGTTTAAATTTTTCTTTCACATTCATAACAAAATATCTTTACATTTTAAAGTAATAATTTTGAATAGAATTGTCTTCATTTTTTCTTTATCTTAATAGTTTATTAGAAAAATATAAAGATTGCCCCGTAAAAAAATCAGTTCATCCAAAAACTTTGTAACAAATAAAGAAAAATCAATACATCCCTTTCCTTTTGGAAGACAATGCAGTGATAGAAAAATAATCTGGGTTGTTGGAGTTTTCTCCGAACTATCGAATAGTCTAATATAAGCAATAATCTTTAGGATCTTTTAAAATTACTTGTTTATAGGACTTTTAAAATTGAAGCCTTTCAGGTGGGAATTTTAAGATCTACTATATACACATTTATATTTGCTATGTTCTCCCTGAGATTTCATTAAATGATTTCATGAAAATGGAAAGTACATGGGTTTACAATAGCAAAATAATTAGGAGTGAAAAATACCAGAAGTGTTTATAACAGACTATAGGAATATTACAGGCAGATGAATCATAACTGATAAAATGAATGGGCAGAAACTGCAGAGTCAACTACACACACAGTTTCCTTCAAATGAGAAGTCAACAGATCCGACCAAGGTACCTTGAATAAACTTTGAATCTGGAAACATTACAACTGTCCATAGGTTGAAACCAGGAAATTTATGCAGAACAGTTATATTAATAAAAATTTCCATCTTCATTTCATATTCAGATACAAAAGGGTTGTGAATAAATGTTTTCTCTTTAGAAAACTGAATACACCAGGACAAAGACTTCCACTTACTATCTAGCAAAATAACCAAGTGTGAGAACAGACACAGATCCTATACACATGTAGAGCTCTTCCCAAATTCTGGGCATCAATCTTAAACATGGATGGACTTTTCTGGGTCAACAGAAATTAAAGAAATAGCACAAAATGAAAAAAAGAAAAACAAACAATTTTAAAAATAAAATCTATGACTGAACAAAATAGAAATAATTCCAGGACCATAATAGAAATTTTACATATATTGTTATTCAAAGAATCCACAGGGAGATATTAAAATAAAAATGAGAGCAGAATGCTATAAAATATAACAAAAGCATGAGAAAAATATTTTAAAACAATAACATGTAAATATATCCCAATTAATGGATAGAATTCAAGCTCCAAAATGCCTAAAAATGGTCCAAATGAAATTAAAAAACTGAACAATTGACAATTGTACTAGAAAACTAATATTGCAAGACAAAACCCAACCTTACCTGAAAAAACAGGAAAAGCAGGAAACTAAAAGCTGGGTCTTAGAAAAAAACAACAAAATTGACAAATTGATAAAATTGAAAATTCCGATCAGATTAATGAAGGGAAAAAATGTCAAAACTGACTAACTTAGAAATGAGAGAACATCACTAAAAATCCTATGGCTATCAAAAGGATAATAAAAAGTAAAAAACAACACCCATACTTTGATCTTATGTGAAATTAATCAATCCTGTGAATGACACATACTATAAAACTCAATCATGAGATAGAATCTGAATAAGCCTATATCTAAAAAAAATTGAACCAATAATTGAGAGTAATCCAAACAAGTAAGCACTAGGTTCAAATGGTTTCACTAGAACAAATGGTTTCACTGGTGAGTTTTACTAAATATTTAAAGAATAATGATACTAATTATCACAAACCTAGCAGGACATACATATACAAAAGGAACACATTCTTACTCATTCTACAAGACCAAAATTACCCTAATACCTTGACTAGACAAAGATATTACAAGGAAGGAAAATAGGGACCAACAGCTTTCATGAGCATTCATGTAAAATCCTCAACAAAATATTAACAAACTACATTCACCAATGTATTAATAGAATTATATTTCATGACTAAGCAGGATTTACTCCATATACAAAAGCCTGGGTCAACATTCAAAAATCATTTAATTCAATTCATCACATCAAGAGATAAAAGAAAAAAATCATATAATTATAGCGACAAATACAAAACATCATTTAAAAAAATTGAGCACTCACACATGTTAAACAAATTATTAGCAAAATATAAATAGGGTACACCTTTAACTTAATTTAAATATATCATTAGTTTTACATTTTTTCATAGATGTTAAAGGGATATACTAGGCAATTTTAAAAGAATTTCCAGTGACTGAAGATTGAACTATTTAGCAATAAAATAAAGTCATACCAGATATAACCCATACTATAAATTAAATATTCATTAGTCCATATTAATAAATAACATATTAAATAAATTAATAAATGGAGTGGTAAAGACACATCTCCTATGCAGAAGAATGCTAAATAATTTAAATACATAGTCTGTGTTCATAAGGAGAACCAGTATAAATCAACACATTCTAAATGCTGACTGTGCATAGTTACTTTCTTCCACACACTATGGCAAAGAAAGTGGACAAAAAGGGAAACTTCACAGCAGAAAAGCCTGAGCATCCCAACCTTAGTTATTCAAGGTGAACATCAACAGCAGATCATGTTGAGAGTATATCCTCTTGATATTAGGTAATGAAAATGACACTTTAACTCTGTGGCCTTCCTCTCAAATACTCATAACGAGAGCCTAATTATGAGAAAAATATCAGACAAATTCCAACAAAAGGGCATATTATACCTGATCAATACTTGTTAAAACTGTCAAAGCCATCAAAACCAAGCTGAGACACTTTCACAATTAAATATTATGCAGTATTCTAGTTGGGATCCTAAAAAAGAAAAAGACATATAAAAACTAAAGAAATATTAATAAGCTATATATTTTAGTTAAAAGTAATATATCAACGCTGGTACATTAATTCTAATAAAATGTACCATCTAATATAAGATGTTTATTATAGGGGAAATTCTATGCAGGTTATATGGGACTTCTTTGTACTAGCTTCTAAATTATTCTGTAAATCTAAAACTTTAAAATGTTTTATCTTAAAAAGTGAAAGAGAATAAGACCTTCTCAGGCACTGAAAAGTGAAGAATGCCAGCACAAGTCTCTGTCCCACACAATAAAGTTCTTGAAATTCATGATATAGATTAGAAAAGTATGTGTGTGTGTGCACAACATGTATATATGAAGAACATCAGAAAAGGAAGCAAAATATGATCCTTTAATTTACATAATTTCTCTAAAACTAGCTTATTTAAACATATTTGTGACAATGCATTGGTGTTTATAGTATCTGTAAAAATGAAATGAATGACAGCTGTGTCATAAGGGCCGAGGGGAGAAAGTAGGATTATTTTGTTGAAAGATACCTGCATCTAGATGTAAAGAAGTACAATATTGTTTGAAGATGGATATACATTATTTCAGCATATATATTTTTAATACAAGGGAACAGAAATTATGTGGTATTTAAGATAAATTAATATAGTATGAATTAAAACTTTCCTGTCTGATAAAAAAGGTAGACATAAAATAACTGCCTGCAGAGGCACATGGATAAATTTTTTATTTAATATAAATGAGTTATTCAGAAAGGAGATTAAACCGAAACATAGGTGATAATTAAAATCAGGTAAAGTAGAAAAAGAATTAAAAAGAAATAAAGCCTCAAAGAAATGATCAACAACAAATTCAAGATGATACATTTCAACCTAATTATGTCAATAAATCACTTTAATTGCATGTGATATAAATATACCAGAAAATGACAGAGATCACTAGATTGGATTGAAAAAGAAATAAGATCTAACTATATGCTGTCTACAAGTAAATCCACTGTAGATATAAAACCCACTTTAAATATAAGGATATAGGTTAAAAGTAAGATGTAAGGGAATGGAGAAGTTTATACCATGCTAAAACCAGTCAAAGTAGTAGAAATAATATTAGCATGAGATAAAATCAGTTTTGAAACAAGGAAGATAATCAGGAATAAATGGAAATTTACATAATGACCAAGGAAACGATTTTTCGAGAAGATAAAGCAACCACAGATTGGTATGCATGTAAGAATGGAATATTAAAATACATGATTCAAGAAAAGCAGTGATCACTGAGGATAAAAATGATCTAAATGGCAATCTCAATCAGCTTTACCTGTGCAACAGAATTTTTTTAACCTTTTTTTTTTTTTTCATAAGCCACACTGGAAATCTGGTGAAGTCCATGAATAAAGACATAAATAAAACAAAGAGAATAAAGTTTATAAAAGCATACAAGAAATATACAGAATGGCAATGATCAAGTATATTGAAATTCAGTTGGCACAATTCAGTTATCAAAATATATTTGATATATAGCAATATGTTTCTTTAGTAAAACATTAAATAGCAATATCTAGAAATTGTTAGAAAATCCTACTCAGCAAATTGGAGTTTCCAAGGGAGACTTTCTGAGACAACAGAGATTATTTATAGGTTTAATTGTTTTAATACCACAATTGCTTAATAGTAATATCATTTAAGATTTTTATATTAATCTAAAATGATTCCACTAAGTCCTCATGTAGTATCATAAATAGATTATTGAAAACTGCAACTTTATTTATTTTTTAAGATTTATTTATTTATTTATACAAGAACCAGGGTACAGGCCAGATGCACAGGAGGGTGAGAGGATTCACCACAGACAGAGCAGGGAAGAGAACAGGCAGACTGATGAAATACACTGCTGAGGGAGCAGCGGGCACGACTAGAGAAGTCTGCTGCGCCATTTGGGACCTTCGCTGGCCGGCCAGGATGAACCAGCGCTGCAGAGGTTGCAGACAGCTTCACAGTGGGACCCTCAATCTCCTGTGCAACAGGGGAGGCCAAGAAACTACAACTTTTAATGAGACAATGTATAAGAAAGCATGTCTTGGAATACCCTCATTTTGTTTCAGTATTGGCCATCATTACATCTACATTATAATAAAAGAATACAAAATTAAATGTTTTTAGAGGATATGCTGTACTTATAAAAAGCACATACGCACTTATAATAAGTTTTCACTGACCTGCAAATATTCATAAATTGATGTGATAATCTTGTAAAAGTTATCAATACATTTAAAGATTTCAATTGGAATTTTCTCTATTCTGCTTCCCATTGTAGACTCTCAGAAACTGAGTTTTAAAGATTTTTACCAGACTACAGACAGGTGTAAAATTATCTTTCCATTTACCAATAAATTATGTCAATAATCCTTAGTGTGATGAAAGAATAATGATAACTGTAGTGGGAATCTAAGTTTTGTGTTTGTTTATTTAATAAAAGGTAGTTTTTAGAGAAAGAACTCTAGTTTGAAAAATGTTTGTAAGGAAAATATGGAAATTAGCCTCCTGTGGATAAGCAGTATTATATTAAAAGCACTATGTTTTGAGTTGTTTGAGCCACAAAAAGAAAATGTTTATGTAGGTCTTGTTCAAATATTTAATCTTAAGACCACTGGTTAATTTTAAGATTCAGCTCTATGATATTACACTTTATGACATTTGAAACTTTAAAGGTGAAAGATATTTTTCAGGCACAAAATGTTATATAATAATGAGTTACTTTTCATTAAAACTAAATATATGTGTTCCTCCTAGCCTGTTGCTTTCCAGCTGTTGATGGAAACCAATTCCATTTTTTTGTGTCTAGCATTTTCTTTTATCAGAGGAAGGTTAAAAGATATTTTTAAATTTATAGTTCAAATGAATAAAATTTTAATTGAAGAAAAGTAACATTTGAACAACTATTAACCCTTTATTAGGAAGAGAAATTGCATGTATAAAACTCATTACTTTTGGGCGTCTCTGGTGGTGCAAGGGGTTAAGCACCGCACTATGAAGCAATCCTCAGCCTCTGCAGCACAAGTTCCATCCCTGGTTGGCCAGGGAGCAACCCACATGGCGAAGCAGACCTCTCCTGCCTCGCCTGCTGCTCCCCTCAGCAGTGTGTTTCAGTCAGTCTGTCTGTTCTGTTCCCCACTCTGTCTCGGGTGAATTCTCTCACCCCCTATCTCTGGCCTGTACACCAGCTCTTGTATGCAAAAATAAATAAATCTTTTTTAAAAAACTCATTACTTTTATTTATATCTTTCACATTTTGATCTGTCATCATTTTTTAAAATAAATTCACTGTCACAAAATCATGTGTATAACAATCTTATCTACAATAGGCTGTCAAATAGACTCTTCAGATATAGCCGACTATTTTTACACTTTAAAAAGGTTTCTATCAAGAATAAATATTAATAATTCCCTCTGGAAAATAAAACATAACTAGGATATATATATATTAGGCTTAAAATATTTCATAAAGAAATACATATTGACATAAATATGGATAAAGATGTAAATACAGATATATTCAAGGGATAAACTCAAGTGTCTCTCTAGAAATTTTGAAATATTTTATCTAAAAATTCTACAAATTCAGCATTTTACAATTTTCCAACTATTTTTTAAGTAATTGCCTAATTCAAAAAACGCAATGCATCCATGTATCATTGCAATGCATCAATGCTATTATTTTCTAAGTTTCCACCACTCAATCAAGCAAATGGGAAGTAATAGTCCAAGGACCCACACCCTGTCTTCTGCTTCCAGGATCATTTGACTGCCTGTCTGCAAGGGAAGTCAGAGATCTAACTTTTCATGTCCATCATGCAATCAATATGTTCTGTCGGAAATTCTGTTTTGACAACATCATTTCCCATATGAATCAGAAATTCTGTAAAATGAAACTACAGAAATGACGCTACATTTAAAATAAATTAATATAGCAAGAATTAAAACTTTATTGCCTGATAAAGAAGGAAAATATAATAAAGCTGCCTGTAGAGGTACATGGATAAAGAATTTGAGAGAGAAAATTTCTATGTAGGTAGAGAAAGACCAAGATCTGCAACATAAGCTTGCCTGTTATTGAGGGGGTTTAAAATATCCTTGTGCCAGGGCTCATATTTAGCTGCTAACTTATTATCTCTAATATAATAATATAGCAATTGTTTTGTATAATGTATTAATATCATAATATATTAAATAATAATTGTCTTAATTGCTTTCATGCATTGACATTTAATTTTCACAACACTACTGCATTATAGTTAATAAGTTCTTCATCTTGTGCTGAGGAAATTCAAACTTAGAGAAGTTAATTAAGTCTTTTTGATGTCAACTTTTTCTCATACCCCACTTCCAAATAGGAAGATTGTCAACTGGACCTTCCAAATAGGTCTAGTCACTGGATTCTTTATTACTGCTACCACTAGTCCTCTGAACCACTATCTTTTTTTTTTTTTGAACCACTATCTTTTATTAGTTAGGATCTATGCAATTGGCATAGTATAAGATTCTATATTGAAGTCTTAACCTTGAATACGATGATAATTAGAGAAGAGGCAATTGGAAGATGATTAAATTTTGATCAGATTGAGAAGGCAGGGGTCTCATGAAGGATTAATCAACTTTTAAAAGGAAGAAGAGATAGCAGATATCTCTCTCTATATATGTTGCCACAGCAAGAAGGAGCTACCTGTAAGTCAGGTAGAGTGTTCCTACCAAGAACTAATCACAATGACATCTCCATGTAGGACTTTCAGCCTCCAGAATGATGAGAAATAACTTTGTTTAAGCCATCCAGTTTGTGGTATTTTGTTATAGCAGATGGAGCTAACACAAGTGCCAGAGTGATCTTTTTTTAACTGTTAGATAAAAAAAAAAAAAAAAAAAATTGGCATTCAATTCAAATTCCAAAGTGTGTCTGTCACATGGCACAAGTCCCAAATGATTTGACTCTTGGTTGCCTTTCTAACTTTCTCATATTCTACCCATCTACCTTCAGCTACCAGCTTTACCATGTTTCCTTGCTTTCTCCCACCTGCTATCTACTCATCTATCTTAAGGTATTTACACATATTGTTACTTCTGCTTAGAAGAGTCTCTTCTTTAATATCTGTAAGACCACTCTTACTTTTCCCCTGCCTCTACCATATGTCTCCACAACTTATACTATCCAGCTTTCTCAATTTGTGTATACTTTATATCTTTTTACCACTGAAAATGCATTTAAAAAAATATATTATCTTATTCTTACCATCAGGTCAATGAAAGAAGGGACTTAACGTGTTTTATTCATTTCCTTACTCCTAATTCTTACCTGCTTAATGAATATTTGCTGAATTAATAAAAGTTTGTTCAGCTCAACCAGTATCAGAGTACAAGTTTGTTTCTAGATTTCTCTTATTTCTAACAACACATGACAATGAATTTATATTTTTCCCTCTGCAAGTCTAAATAGTTCACAAATATTTCTTTGCAATTAGCTTGTGAAGAAAAATAAATGTATAAGCCAGATCGTAGGCCTGATTTTATGTTTCTCTAGATGGTTAAATGTGAGCGGGATTTTGCAATTCAAAACATTGTAAGAAAGGAAATAAAATAATTTTAGTGCCAATGTAAGTGAATTATTTACAAATTTAATAATCAAGTATTCTGGACATCATCATTTATACAAGTTCAGGGATAGCTAGACTAGAAAACAGTTTGGATAGGAAAAAAAAGTCTCAGTAATACATATTGACCTTTATAGTAGCAATAGTCCTAGGAGACAATGGCACTGCTTCATTGCTTACCAAGCTTTCTATTGAACCACCCCTCCCAGTTTATAATTATAAGTCAGGGTCTCATAGCCACTGTTTTATTAATTGGTCTCTTGCTAAACTGTTATTTTTCATCTATATCTGTATCTTTTTTTTTTCTTTCAATTAAGTGTACATTGTATGACGGAAAGAGTAAGATATGCCTTTATGTCTATACAGAACAGTACATTTTTTCTATTAGCTATTGTTTCAGGTAGACCTGTGCTTTTTTTCAATGTCCTACACATCGCTACCATTTGTAGCAAGGTAGTTTGTATTCATTTTTTAATTTTTCTCTGCATTTTTTCTCAAGTCATTTTTTTTCCTTTGATTTCTACCGGTTCTTCAAAACGGAGATTTTCAAACATTTTTAACACATTCAACAGATTAAAGTATATTTTACATTGCCTTTATTTATATATTGATAAAAATGTGCAAAACTGATACACATAACTGAAACAATCTTTTATAAAGAATGAATTGCCTATACACAAATGATTCTTTGTCTTTTCTTCTAACCTCTTTTACTTTCTTCAAATAAAGTACTTTTAGAAAGACATTCCCCAAAACAAAATGATATTGTTTAGGTTCAAGTCACTTTCTAATTCCAAAAATCAATTATTATCCTATATTAATTGTTGTGAATAAGAATTCATGTTTAATTCCTAGGATTAAAAATTTTCACTTAAATATTTTGTAAGTATAAGCCTTTTTAAAAAAAAAAAATAAGTATGGCTTGAACATTTGTGGTAACCATACCTACTTTTGCAGTTGAGCGATACCTATTTCTGTTAATGCAGACTTATTTCAGTCAGTTAGTAAAATTTCTACTAGATGATTCTGGAATTATTTCAAAGCAATTACCATGTAAATCTTTGAACTTCCATATTCTGTCCCATCACTGTTATATATAAAGTTAGATCATGATGAGGACTCATTTATGAAATCTTCTGTTCTATGCCAAGATTAATGTCAGGTTCATTAGTAATGAATACTCATCCCTCAATAAGTGAATGACAACAATACAGTTTTAAACTAGACTGTAGATTTAGATATTTAGTAAGCCTCTTCTTCAAGAAGGGTATCTTTTTATGAATACACTCATTGGTGGAATCCAAAGTCCAAGATAGCAATTTTCATGTGGTAAATTAGTTCACACCAGAAAACTTAAATACTCTTTTATGCATGTGTGGGTGTTTGTGATAAAAGTGGGAACTTATTTCTGAAAAGTATTCTTTTCTTATTTCCCTTTTGATTAGCCAACTTGCTGCAATAGAGAGAACAAATTATAGTCAAAAGATTTTACTCTATGGCATTAGTGTAGTCCACAATTCTTTTAAATTCTGATGAAATTCAATTTTTCATACACTGACACTGATGGACGGCTGTTATTTTTAGACCACTGCTATAACAACAAGTCACCAGTGTTAGAAGTGGTCTGGCTAACATGGTGGCTTTTACAGCTTTGATTGAGATCACTTCTGACACAGGTCAGGCAGAGCTGCAGAGTGGGTCATGCTGTCCTGGCAGCTGGCCTCTTTCCTGCCCTTGTGTTCTAAAGAAATATGAACCTAATTCAGACCATGCAGCATTGTGGCGGTAATCATTTCTAATGGAGTGCGGTTACAAGATGTTGCAGAAATATATATATCATTCTACCCTGGTCATATATCTTCTTTCCATAGAGCAAACAGTGCCCTATTTAACAAGAATGGTCACATTCATCTTGATCTGCCTGAGTGTTAAACTTTACATGGTTGCTGAACTGATGTCTTAAAAAAAAGAAGAAGAAGCAATAGAACAATAGAATACTAAAACATATTGGAATACAAACAAACAAAATATTTCAAAGATTGAATGTCATAGCTCTTTTTTTAAAATTTTCAAATGTCCAGTCACTCAAAGAACAGATGCTTTTGTTAGGTTTTGTTTTGCCTTGGTTTTGAAGACAGTCTGATATTAATGATACCTGTAGATAAGGGGGAAAGTATTTTAAAATGCGGCTGAAATGCTCTCTTCAAAATTCAACTACAAATATTATAATTAATTAACCTTACTCAGTCTAAAGATGAGACTATAAGACATGGGCTATTCAGTCTAATCCTTTGGAGCAGGAGGGCTAGCTATTCAATACCCATTCTCATCCTCATCTTTAGTAACACAGCACCAATTTCAAATCAAATAACATAGTGTCAAGTGAACAAACATATTTGGCAGGTTTCTTTGCCACTGCTAGTGAATGAAATGAAAGAGAAAGTCACTGGTTGAAGCTGGGAGAGCATACCAAGATGGTGTCAGAGGAAGTTCCTTGCTTCATACAGGGGACAATAATGTGGACATTAACCTAGGCTGTTACTACATTTACAGGGTTCTGTGGTTTGGGGCACAACTAGAATGCCATACTGCACCAGAAGGAAGATGACGTGATTCATGCTTTATTACATAAGAAGTGGGTATAGAAAGAAGTACTTGGAAGTTGTGGTCCAGGATGGGAGGCTGCAGACAAACCATGGTGCTACCATTTTGCTGGCGGCCCTGGGGAGCTGAACAGTAGAGAGGCACACACCATTGACTGAAGGGATAGGATATATGCGGAGAAGCTGGGGTGTTCTTAATTTGCTCGGTCCCCAGTGAAAAGAACAAGGAAAGCACACTGGTTTGTATTGCAACCAGTGGAAATGGTCTTGACCTTATGAGGTGAATTGAAAGCTTGCAGACAATAGAGACTCAGATCAGGAGCCATGGAGAGGAGGGAAAACAGAGGGCCCAAAAACACGAGCCAGCCTCTTCCCAATCCCCACTAGTGACTAGACCCTGCCAGTTCACTCCCACCCCATGACTCAGCAGGTGCAAGGTCAAGTCTCCAGAAATCTGGAAAGTTCAAGCATCTAAAATCATATAAAACTGGTAAACACTTCCAAAAAAAAAAAAAAAATCTATAGTGCCACCTGCTGGGAAAGTACATTATGGGCATAGGGTAAAGTACAACACATGACACCTTGAGACCTTAAGGGAATGAGTCACCACAAGGAGAGAAGAACGATTATTCAGAATTCAACCCCCAAACAGGGAAGACTTTAAGTTTCTGAGATACAGACTTCAAAATTGTCATGATAAAGAAATTCAGAGACCTTGAAGAAAACTCAGGAAAAAAAAATAGGATAATAGGTCTCCCAGAAGAGAGAG
Source organism: Talpa occidentalis (assembly GCF_014898055.3). Classification (NCBI taxonomy): domain Eukaryota; kingdom Metazoa; phylum Chordata; class Mammalia; order Eulipotyphla; family Talpidae; genus Talpa; species Talpa occidentalis. Next base: position 80,860,869 of record NW_023602073.1, on the reverse strand, counting down.
AGAGAAGGAGGAACAGAGAAATTTTCAAAAAAATAATGACAGCAAACTTCATAAACCTGGGGAAAGAACAAAATGTCAAGCTGGTGAAGCTCAACGAATACCTGGTCATCTAGATGCAATGAAACCTAAATCAAGACACATAGTCATGAAGCTTTTAAGAGTTCAGACAAAGAAAGAATATAAAAGGTGGCTGGGTGGGGGGAAAGATTACTTAAAATGTTTTTTTTTTTTTAAGTTGTGTTTTTTTTTTAAAGATTTATGTATTTATATAAGAACTGGGGTACAGGTCAGAGGCGCGGGAGTGTGAGAGAATTCACCAGAGAGAGCGGGGAGCAGAACAGGTAGATGAACCAAAGACACTGCTGAGGGGAGCAGCAGGTGAGACAGGAGAGGTCTGCTGCTCCATGTGGGTATCTCCCTGGCGGGCTGGGAATCAAACCTGCACTGCAGAGGCTGCGGACAGCTTCACAAAACAGCGCTCAACCTGCTGCACCATGGGGGAGGCCCTTAAAAAGCTTTTATTTTAAGATTCTCACCAGACTAATGGAATGGAATGGATATATGCACACCTATGTTTATTGCATCACTATTTACAATAGACAGTTAAGGAAACAACCTAACATCCAATGACAGAAGATTGCATTAAGATGTGACTGATTTACACACACACAGTGGAATAATACACACACAAAATAAAATACTAGTCAGCTATAAAAAATGATGAACTTTTGCACGGGACAACATGGATGGAACTGGAGGGGATTATGATAAGTAAAGTAAGTCCAAATAAGAAAGAAATACCACGTGGTTTTACTTACACATGGAATAAAGAGCAAATAAAAGGTCAGACAAAACCAAACCAAATCAAACCCAAACCTTAAAATATGACTGTAAAATTGAGAATACCAGAGGGTGAGGTGAGAGAGGAGAGTAAATATGGAGGGACCCCAATGAACTATGTCCTAAATTATATACAGTGTTGTAAACGGCTCCCCCCCATGTATAAAGGGATCCTAATTTAGCTAGCAAGTTTCTTATTTCTCTTATTCTCTCCTTAATCCTGCTCCTTTGAGCCCAGAAATAATATTTCAATTTTCATTAAGCATCTTGTGACAGAGGTGACCTCAACTTGGAAAGTAATATAATAAGGATGGCTGATTGAAAGACAGAAGGAGCTGTCATAGATTGACTTCCACTTGGTTTCTTTATGAGAGAGGAAAGTATAAAACCTGTGTAAATCACTGTTCTTAATGATTATCTTACTAGTAGCAGAATTTCATTCCTATGTACATAACTCCAGAGTCTGCAAAATGGGAAATTTTCCTTGTTACATCTACTCATGAGAAACTGTGGCTTCACTCATTTGGTATTAGATTACCTCAGACAGTTATCCAGACCCAATATAAGGAGACTGTTGTCAGACGGAAGTGTGTACCCACAATCCCTGCTCTAGGCAGTAAATGTTCCCTACTTTCTCATTATAGATAGCTACATATTAACAATCTAAAAGCTTGTTCAATAATTCCTTGCCTATTTTTACATTTCTAAAGCATAATTGTTTATCATAAGATCATCGATGTAAGAGAATTCACAGTCTCTCTTCCTCATGTGAAAACTATGAAGTAAATGGAAATTTGACTTTTGAAAGAAAATATCTGCTTCCTTCAGAGTAAGGAAGAGTAACTGGGTCAAAGATCACATATCAAAGCAACTAGTCAATGCACTCAAAAATCTTGACTTTCAATCTCAATTATTTTATTTCTTGCAGACCCTATTTGTATTGTCTGTTTTAATTAAGTACTTCAAGAATGGATTATATACATTGTACTGCTCTGTGATTAGATGTGTGCTTGGGATAATTATCATTTGATCTTTGCAAAATTTTTTGCATATTTAGTAAAAGAAACTACACGTTAAAATATGTAGGTTCTAAACATTTTGAGCATGCCAAGTAAAGTGACAGCAGTAGCAGCACGGTGAGTGGATACCCTTCATCATCCTACAAAATATAACACAAAGAACAAAGAAAATATTGAATAACAAAAATATTATACATAAATTACACAACACAACCAAGTGACAGAGGGATTCCATGAACCAAGAAATACATACAGAGGAATCCAAGTCACTGACAGCAGCAGTGACAAGTACTGGCAAAGGGTACTGGCAAGTACTGGTAAAAGGTATCTGATGGCCTAACCTTCAGCTTAACAAAAAATGTCCAACATCTTATGAGGAATACTAAAGGAATGTAAAGTACTTCTGAGAGATACTAAAATTGTTTGAGCAAATGAAAAGCATATCTTCCTCCAGACTTAGAAAATTCAACAGATAAAAATGACAATGCTTCCTAAGTCAACTTAAATGCAAAATCAGTAAGAATATTAGTGTCTTTGTTTTTATTTATTTGTCTGCTGTTTTACTTGAGTCAGACAAATTCATTATAACAATAACTTAGAACAAGTAAGCAAACCATAGGGAAATCACTGAAAAGGAACTTCAAAGAGGGAGTTATTATCACCAAACATTCAAACACCTTTTAAAAGCTCAGTAATTATGAGAACATAATGTTGGCACATAAATATACAGCAGGGCAGTGCAAATAAACTAATAAGCAAAGTTAGTGGTATATGATCCCTGAAAAGAAAAGAACATAAACTAACTGAGCTCTATATAATCACGTACATTTCCGCACGGAGGCGGTTTCCATGCTGCAGTGCAAAAAGAGAGGATACCAAATAGAATGGCAGCCTCATCAATTTGAGACAGAGATCAGAGTTCAGGGAGTCCGAGACAGGACAGTGGGCATTTGTGGATTATATCTCCAGAACAGAGGGAAATTTGGAAAGAAAGAGCTCCAGAAATCTACATACAATTTTCCTGGAGTCTTAAATTGAATAATATTTTGTAAATATATGCAATAAAATTCCAAAAAGATGGACAATAGATAAGTTTTGGAGAGGTATAAGCTGAACTTTTAGAAAATAGTATCAGATGAAAGAGGAAGAACTTCCAGGCTCATTTTAAGAGACTAATATTCCCTGACAGAAAAATTGTCAGATATATTTAAAAAGGTATACTAGAGACCATTATCTTTTATGAACATATTTTTAAAATTTAACAAAATATTAGCAAATCATATACAACAGTATGAAATGTGATAGAACAACATAACTAAATACTAGATTGGCTTATCAGTCAAAAATAATACATACTGATGTTTGACATGGGTGTGGTATAATACATACAGTTGCTAAAGTAAGGAACTGTATACCTTTTATTTATACAGTGTTACAAAAAGTATTACCTCAAAAAATATCAATTCATGTGATTTGTTTATCAACAAAATAAAGGTGAATATTCATATGATTATGTAATTAGTTGCAAAACAATCATTTAACAAAATCACAATTCATACTGTTAACTCTTAACAAACTGGAGATTTAAAGAAAAAAATCTCTCTCTGATAAATGGAATCTATAAAAAACTACGCCACTATTATACATAGTTGAGACACACTAAATACGATGTTTGCCTCTAAAGTTAGGGTAGCTAGGGAGAAAGGATATTTGTTCTCACTACTTCTATTCAGCACCGCAGTAATGATTCTAAAAATTGAAATAAGCCAAGAAAAATGCATTTAAAACATTTTTGAAAATATGCAGTCAAACTGAACATTCATAGATTACCTGACCATTTACATGAATAATTAATTCTAAGGAATCTATAAAAACAATTATTAGAAGCAATAAATAAATTTAGAATGATCTCAGGATACAAAGTAATGCAAAAATCCATTGCATTTCTGTCTGCTAACAACAAACTATTAGAAAATTATTTTTAAAATAATATTTACAAGAGCATCCCCAAATAAGTAACCGTAAGGAATGCATTTGCCATATGTGTATGAGCTGTATGATGAAAAATCCAAAATATTGCTTCCATACATTAAAGACTTGTAGTCTTAAGACTAGATTTCAGTCATTTAGGGGGCCTGCATCCCTGGACTTTGACCTTCACAATTATTTCTTACCTTTTTTTCCTAGTCCCCATTTGTGAGACAGGAAGTCAAAGGATCTAGAGTTAGTTAATTGCCTTTCTGCCTACAGTGATAAGGTTCTGTCAATCTATTTCAGTAGAGAGTAAGCTTTTGTTATGCAGATTAAACTCCTGCATTTCAAAATGGTTACATTTACTCTTCCTCTGTAAAATATGTGTTTATTTTCTTGAATATGGTGGGGTACTTGGAGGTTACACAAAAATAGTGTGCCCCATCCTGTACCATGATTATGGTTTTGAGGAGCTGCTCACTCTCAAACTAGTCCAAACTCAATCTTCAGTAATTCATCAAAATTACCATTTACATGTTTCTACTAGTTTATGGTTTCTATAGTTCCTGTTCTGGATCAATAGTGTCTCTCTGCATTCACCTTTTCCTCCATATTTATGGGTGGTGGTTTTTACTGCTCCAAACTAAACCAATACTTGAACTTTCTTTTTCCTTCTGTCACTAATCACCTCTGTTCACTATTAAATTTGTTCATGTCAGCTTAAAATTTAAATGTGCTTATGATTTTGTTTGGGATCTTATTAAACGGTACGCTGTGATTCAACAGGTCTGATAAGGGCCCTAAAATTTTACATTTCTAACAATTTTTAAGTCTTGCTACTCACAAATGGGCCACAGATCAGTAGCATCATAAATGTTGGGAGCTTGTTAGAAATGCAAACTCAGACCCACCTTAGACAAATGAAACAGAAATGCCTTTAGCAAGAGTCCCTTGTAATTTGTAAACACATTAAAACTTGAGAGTAGATGTAATAAGAAGCACCCAGGTGATCTCAATTTTGTTGATCCCTATAACATCCTCTGAATGCTAAATGTAGAGAGGAATACTTGTAATACTGAAAGCTCATTGGAATCCTGAAATGTGACTTCCTCCTTCATATTGCAGTCAGCGACTTTCTGCCAAATTCTCAAGTTTTATAGTTTTGGATCCATTAGGTTCAAAGTCGCCTTTTGGAATCCAACCTCCTTTTAGCTTCTGTGATTTTTTTCACAGATGAATTCAGGGGTGATAACCTGCAATTGAATGACTTAATTTTGTCTGAAAACAGAGCCCCTCTTCATTTTTATTGTCCTATAGAACACCAAAAATCTAATAACTGTGTGATATACACTCAATAATGCATACTTCGGGATAACAGTAGATCTATGATCACAATCACTCCTTTCTATTAGTTATTAAAAACATGCTTAAATTAAATTCCTAGCATTCTTCATGAAAGTTAATACTAAGAAAAACTGAGAGTAAAACAGGGGGTTCAACATTAATATTTGTTGTTATTAAATATATGTAAATCCGGGAAGCTGTTTTGTTGGTGACCACACACAGTCATTAACGAATCTCTGTCACTGAAAATTTGAGACATAAGGAGAGATAATAAACCAAATATAGTGTAGAAAATTCAGTAACAGAGCACAAAAAAGGCTGTGAGGAATTAAAAAATGAATTTTTTAATTTAACCTGGGTACGTCAGTAAAGGCTTCATTTTTATCTCTCTCTTCTTGGATTATCACTCAACTTCAATCTTCCTACTCAAAGCCCATGTTTAAAAATAAGTTTAAATCTGAAAGGAACTTTAGAGGTTTACCAGTTTAAACTCATTTTATTTATGTCAAAAAGGAGGCCCAGGGAAGTTTAGAGAATTTTCTCAAAAGAACAAATTCATAAATAATTTGAGACTTAGAGTCCAGTCGACTAAAATACTGCTGCCATCTGCCCACATGTGGAGAGACTTGGATTACAACATAAGGGTTTTAAGAACACATTACATATGTTAAAGAGCAACACGCTTGGATTCAGAAACTTTAAAATACCCATTTTTCTTTTATTATATGAATTTTATAAACCTAAATATAATTCTAAAAGCGATAAAGTATACTTTCTTCAAAAGATTTACATTTTAGAAAGACAATATTGTGTACAATTTGGAAGAAGTCTTAAGACTAGAATTCTTAACAATGGCTACAAATACAATTTTCTGGTAGCTTTTAAAATATGTATATACCTTGATCCTACCAATCAGGGTCTCATTCTGATTTTTTTTGCTATAGTCCAACTACAGTTTTATTTCAAAATCCCATGCATCAATATAACTTGAGGCAAAATTATAGTTATTTGAGGAAGATGCAATTGAAAGTAATGTAATTGAAAGTAATTTCTTCCTCTTCTGACAGAATTAATGGCAACTATAACTAAAGCAAAAGCAGGTAGTAGGCAAAGAGAACAAGTAGATCTTAGAGACATAGTTCTAAAATGTTGTTATGTATAACAATCACCTGGGCTATTTGTCTAGAATATAAATTTTTAGATCTATTTAAAAACCAGTTGGCCTCCCTGGTGGCTCAGCAGGTTGAGCACTGAGCTGTGAAGCTGTCCACAGCCTCTATAGCACGGGTTCGAGTCCTGGCCAGCCAGGGAGAAACCCACATGGCACAGCAGACCTCTCTTGTCTCGCCCGCTGCTCCCCTCAGCAGTGTCTTCAGTCTGCCTGCCTGTTGTGCTCCCCTCTCTCTCTGGTGAATTCTCTCACCCTCCTGCACCTCTGACCTGTACCCCAGCTCTTGTATAAATAAATAAATCTTTAAAAAAACAATTACATTTGAATATTTGGGGTATATACAACTTTCACAAATGTCCCAGATGATTCTGAATCAGAAAACTTGAAGATTACACTTGAATGAGAAAAAAAAAATGAGATACTTAGAAATATATGAGTTGAATTTTTAATTATAAAACTCAAAGATAGGGTTCATTCTACATTATTTGAAATATATGACATTCTAGAAAAGGCATCACTATGGCGACAGTGAAAATATCAGTGATCGTCTAAAGTTAATGTGGAAGAATGGATGACTAGTTGGAGAATAGAGGATTTTTAGGGCAGTAAAACTATTTTGTATGGGAAATACATGTTATTATAAATTAGCCAAATCCAAAGAATTTAAAACATTAAGAATGAACCCTCCATTAAACTATGGACTTTGGGTGATGATGAGTCAATGTAGGTTTATCAATTGTAACATATATATGCCACTCTGCTGTGATATGTTGATAATATAGGAGGCTATACTTATGTGGAGGCAGAAGTTTTATTGGAAATCTCTGTGCCTTCTGTTCAATATTGCCATCAAACTAAAACCGCTTTAAAAAAAAAGTCAATTTAAAAGTAAATTTAAAGTTAAATATTCTTCAATAATGTATGTTTTAATGTAATACAAATACATAATATACAATAAAGATAATTAAAAAACAAACATCTCACCACATTTCCTCTGCTTAAAACACATACTTATCCACAAATTCATAGATGAACAGAAAAAACATTCATGTTCATAAGAGTACCTTTTTATTGAATAAACAAAACATGTACGTGATTGACTAGGTTAATATATTGTTTTGCTAAAATCAGTGTGTTGATTTGTGTTTTGACAAATTTATTTATTTCATACCACATTTTTGATAGTGGGTTATTATTTATTCTAATCTAAACACTAGAAAGACTGAGTCTTTATATTCATAAATCTAGCCACATTACTCTTTTCTTCCCAGAAATTGTAGTAATGTCAGGAAAGATAGCATTAATTTCCTTTGGTAGCATTAATTTTTCTATGGTAGCTATTATTGTAAAATAGAAATACTAGTGATTCAAGTATTCTACTTGAAAGATTAGATTGATGAAGTCTCAAACTCCATATTTCAAAAATTTTATTTGAAAGGAATCTATCAGACTTCTAGCCTGGGATGTTCATGTTTGGATTGTCTTCAACTACTCATCTCTCTTGACTGTTTCTGTCAACCTTGCAATGTTCTTGCTTCTACAAAAGCAACATTTCTTTTTCCGCCTCACTGTTCCTGTGTGGGAAGGGACCTGTCTGGTAAGTTATCCTAGAGAACAGATGTACTTGGAATAATTTCAATGCTCTAAAAAAGACTTATTTCTTTATAAAATCTTAACCTACCACGTGGGCAAATTAGTCAAGTATGAGTTAGGGAGAAGTCAGAAAATAATATGTTTTCTGATAATATGTTTAAGCAAGGACCGAACAATGTATTATTTTGAATATACTGTCTGAGTAGAGTTAATAATAATAGACTTAGTCTACCCATAGATACATGGGTTAAAATTAATGATATTTTAGCAGCAAATTATATGTGCAAAGTAATTGAAGATCAACAATTTGTTTTAATCCTTTAAACTGACACTTCCCTATAAACTGATAAAAAGCATCTAATTGTTTTCTATGAGTTTCAAGTTAGATAGACATGTCTATTAATGTTAGGTTACTTTTATAATATTTTACTTTGGCTAGATGTTTGCAGACATGAACAAAATAGAGGACTGGAGGGGGGAAATGAAGAGAGATAAATGAATTCAGATATTTAAATCATTGCTAAAGGAAAGGTTACATAGAAAAAAGAAAGGATAGACAATTCATAAAGAACAAGACAGAAAGAAAAGCCCATTGGACATAGTTCAAGTTGTACAAAGACATGTTTTAGCCTCTAAAACTGATATACAATCTCACTAACCATCATTCCATCAAACACAAGGTCCTCCATCAGTTATCCTACTCCAAACACAGAGAAATTTATTATAGTAAAAAAATTCTAAACCTCTACTCTTCTCTATAAATTGATGCTCTAATTGCAGGTAATAAATTTTGTGGTCCACAGGCTAAATCCAGTCTGCCATTGGTTATTCTATTTTTAAATGATCGGAAAAATACTAATAGTTTATAATATGTGGAAAGATATGAAATTCAAATTTCAGTTTCCTTAAATATGTTTTTATTGTTATACAGCTGTGGCAATTTGTTTACATATTTTCTATGACTATTTTTGCATGACAGCAGTAGAACTGAATATTTGCAACAGAGACCTGATAAAACAAAAACTTCTTATTTATAAACTAATTTTTGCCTGAAAAAGTCTGATGTCGTATTTCTGGCTATTTAAGCAGGCGAAGGATCTTGCTACAATGTCAAAACTTTGAATTTTAAATATGACCAGTTGCACATTCTATAGGTCATTCATCATCTCCTCCTTAGGTAACATTTATTCTCTCATTTGTATATGCATCTTTTCTCCATAATAAAATATTAGAGATTAAGTTTCAGGCCTTATATATAATCTAGTTACCACTCTCTCCAATACTTTTGTACTCTTCTAGTTCATAGACCTTCAAATAATTTAAGCAGATATATGAACAGCATAAATGAGTATAACAGAGATATGGTAAGGATAATTATCTTTCTACTCATAATTTTATCATTGGTTCCTAGAAGCTAGTTTTCTCACAAAATGATGTTGAATAAATAATGCATAAAATGGAAAATACATCTTAACTCATTTTAATTATTTGGTCATGTATTTTTCCCCCAAAACAAGTTGTTTCTTATGCTTTGTTATCTTACAATATTTATTTCCTGAGTTGTGACAATTATGACATTAAAGTAATTAAAATTTAGACATCAGTGCAAGAAATTATAATATATGAGTCCAAATTGTTCTCTTGTATTGTCTTTCTCTCTTAAGCTCAAGAGCCATAGGCGATATCTGGAGATTATTCTATAGAAAAAAAAATTGGCTAGATGTGAAGACAAATACATTTTCTAGGTTCTGTGTACTGCAGGGGAGTTTGCTTCAAGTACTTTTTTGATCTCAGGATTTGAATGTGGTCATTATGTCAAAATTCCATTTTTCAAACATTTATGTTTTTCCATAGATAATTGGAAATTAAGGTATTAGAACATTAGCAATGTATGTGATGAGAGAGATAAAGAGGACTATCATTTGGGCAAGTTTTCTAAATACACGAGTAAAGGTTTGAACTTGGACTAGGACAAATAACAGAACAGACATAGCAGAAAATTATGGTTTTCTCATTGTTAAAACTAGGATTGTGGTGGTGGAATTTGGATCTAGTACTTAGCTGCATGTGGGAGCGTTTTTACCACAGCTTCCTGAATCTTGCACTTATGTTATGATGGACTAAAACAGGATGTTGTACAAGCTGATGTGTTTTTATGAAATACCACCAGAAAGATAGAGGGATATTATAAAGATCATGCTGAATTTGAAATTACTTTTTACCCTACCTGGAGGATACCCAATTGACACTGTATGTTCCAGAAGGGAAAACAGAAGTTTTTGGTAAAAATATAAGTTAAATAAATAAAAGTAGAAAAAATGGTCTAGTGAAACTGCTGGCTTAACTTTTCTTTAATCTGTTTTTGAAAGTTATTGGTGGTGATTCTAAGAAGGGAGAGAAGGTCAATGACAGATTTGTTAAGGTTCCGGCACTTTTCTATCGATCAAGACCTGATAAATAATCCTGTGAATCGTAAGTCTGTGGGCATGGTTCTTGGATAAGACTGAGAATGAATAGAACAGAAACACATAAAATATTATACAATGGAAGTGAGAAAAGGATCTTTAGCTGTGGTGAGTATATTCCATGTAGATGATTAAAAAAAAAAAATAGGTGAACATTCAAGTCATGCTTAAGCATGGCAAATGAGAGTTCAGGAAAACCAGAACACTAAGACTACTCATGGAATTAAAGCTTCAAAGAGTAGTGACTCATTTTTGAAATTGTTGTACTATTTTTAAAAAGGGTACTAAGACTGAGGTATTGCTCTGACTTGTAGGTAAAATTAAAAATAACAAGTGCACACACATGCTCAGGAATATCCACGAAAGTAGCTATCTACAGAGTTTAAGAAAACAGTAAAATAACTCAAAGTATGTCAAGAGTACATTATGATCCCCTAGCTGCACTTCTTGAATTTGACACTGCTAAGGAAGGAGCCTCCAGAAAAGAAACCAGTTTCCATTAGGGGGGGTTATATTGTTTTTTGCTGTTATTGTTTCTTTGCCTGTTTCATGCACACCTGATATGTCAAGCTTGGTATGAATTCTTTACATTTAATCCTAGCAATAGTATCTGAAATAAAAAATAATTCCAACTCTAAATTTCACAATTTAGATAATGAGGTTTGGGTTTTTCAATATTAAAAGTAATAATATAGGTTACTTAGAGATTTTGATGCCCATCTCTTTCATCTTTTTGACCAAAGCTATAACATTTCAGGATTTTCCTGCAGAAAATGAGATGCAGAAAGACACAATAATAGAGGATTAATGAGGACTTTGAAGTGGTCAAATCTAAAGGCTTTGTTTTTAATCCATTTTAATTTAGGTGACATTGGTTTACAACACTGTATATGATTCAGAAATACAGGTTAACACACCTCTTCATATGTATGTTACCACACCACTAAGACACCACAGTCATCTACCATAACCTTTTCATAAGGGAGAAATTTGGATTTAGTGGTATATGATAGGATTTGCTCAAGGTCAATGAATAATACAGAACTTTAACCCAAGTTTCCTGTATCCTGTATCTCCATCTAACTGTAGAGGCTCCTTATATTTGCACTCAAAATAATATATATATATATATATATTTCACCCATTATTCTTCTTTTAATAATTCAATTTTATGAGGTATTTACTTAATGGCTTTCTTTTGTTCAAATCTGTAAATATGCAGTGAACTTGTCTTACTGTTGTTACTGACATGGCAGATTTTTAATCTCCATGTAGATGGTTAAAGAGGTATCATTATAAACCATATTAAAAGCTATCCAAGCACTTGAAACTAAATTGATTCCTGTGCCCCTCAAATCACCAGTCTTGAAACAAAATCAGAAACTTGGCAGGATGAGCTTAAATTCTTAAAACGAAAGGACTCAAATCACTACAATCTGAACTACAGACCTCTAAAGCTCTCTCAGGAGTTTTAATTAAGGATAATGCTGTTATCTTCAGGAAAGAGAGACACACTTTAAAACTTTATGGGGGAAAAAAAAAAAGCAATAGATCTTAAATCCATGTGAGAACTCAGAGAGAAGTATTACATACTAATCCTACTGTTATAATTGAAGCTATTTTGAAGATTTAATTCTCACTCCTCCCTTTTTGCCAAAGGCTAACACTTTTGCATACCAATGATAAGGTTCAATACCCATATGAGCTCAGAGATGTCTTCCTTAGGGCTTTAAGAAGCAATGCAGAAGATAAAGACAGAATTGCCTTTATTATATGAGGAGTAATTTTGTATGCTATCTAAAGAATTTTCTCCTTTTAATCATCCTTTCACTTTTTATTCAAAGGTCTCTGAGCCTTCTTCAAAAGAGGTACTATTTTACCTTAGATAACCCCTTTCCTTCTTATTCACTGTGATTTTACTATACTATTGAAAAAAATACTAAGTTAAAGAAAAATCATAAAACAGTAGAGTTGACTGGACCTTATTCATAACAGAAAGCTGACAATGTCTATTTTATTTATAACATAGAGAGTTATAGGATATAGTGTTGGCATTTTTTTTATTGATAGATCATATTTAAGATAGAGGGTGTGCATGTAAATAATTTGAATATCAAGTTCTCTTTAAAAAGACAGGATACCGGGCCTCCCCGGTGGCGCAGCGGTTGAGCGCTGGGTTGCGAAGCTGCCCGCGGCCTCTGCGGCGCCGGTTCGATCCCTGGCTGCTCCCCGGCCACCGGAGGAGGGTCCCACATGGCGCGCAGACCCCTCCTGCCGCCCGCTGCTCCCCTCAGCAGTGTACTTCGGTCCTTCTGCCTGCTCTGCTCCCCGCTCTGGCTCTGGTGAATTCTCTCACCCTCCCGCGCTTCTGACTGTACCCAGTGCATGTATAAACAAAACAAACAAACAAACCAGCAAACAAATAAATAAAGCATGCCTCTATAAAAAAAAAAAAAAAATAAAATAAAAAGACAGGATACCTGCAAGTATTGGGCCTCTATTTCTGCAGGGAAGCAGTATCTCCTATATTTGGATGATCTGGAGGGGCCAGGTCACCAAATATACCAGTCCTGCATAATCCTCTATAATCCAAACCTCTTCCTCTGGTTCTTCAGGTTTTGAGCTTTTCACATCTGCAGTAAACTTAAGCTTTTATGTATGTAATATGCTTGGTTTTCACTTTCTGCAAGGAAAATTCAAGGTCCAGAATATGAGTTAATATGTCACTTTACTGTGGACTGATTTAACTTTATGCCTACTATATCATAGCATTGAACAATAACATGACTTTGGAAGAGAATGGACATAACCCATTTCCATTTTCTTCATTGCATCTTAACTTTGTTTTTGTCAACTCAGTATTTACACATGTTCAACAATTTAATAAAAAAAAAAAACCTGACAAATATTAAAACAATATTTTTCTACCTTGAAAAATACTCTATGGGAAAATCCATACTCAATTCTCATGACAGGAAGCAAGAAAAAATATAGAAAATGATGTGTTTAACAATCAATGTTATCTTTATTAGTCCGTACTATATATATGCTATGGTAAACTTAAAAAAAAATTATATCACTGCTAATGTATGTCATGGCTAAATCAAAAATGGAAATCCAGTGTAAAAGTCATATTAGGGGAATTAACATTGTATTTTACTTGAGATATGGGTATAATGCACAAGGGATATGCAACTCTCTCTAGAATTGTTGTTCTAGAAAATTCCAATAGACTGCACAAATACTCCATAAATTTCATTTAAATGATTATCAGGGTGTTATTTCAGGTAAAATTTAATTGGAAAGTTTTAAGAAATATTTTCCTTGCATTATCCATTCATTAATATGACACATATTTACTGAGTGACTATTATATGTTTAGCATTTTGCTTTGATTTTATGACTCTTATAGTCATATAGGGAAGATAGACATTAATCAATCAATAGAACAAATAATATATAAAATGCACTGAAATATTATGACTATCAAGGAATGAGAAAAAGTACATAGTGGAGAATAACTGTTAATGGATACTGGTTTCTTTTTTAGGATGATGAGAATGAAATTAGATAGTGTTGATGATTATATGATTCTGTGCATATATTAAAAACCACTGAACCAGTAGTATTTCTCCTAGGTATTTATCCAAAGAATATTAAAACACTAATTTGAAAAGATGTACGCATCCTTATGTTCATAGTATCATGAATCACAATAGCTAAAACAAAGAAACATCCACTGCCCATTGATAGATGACTTGATAAAAAAGTTGTGACATAAATACCCAATGGAATACTACTCATTAAAGAAGATGAAAACTTGCCTTTTGTGACATGGGTGGATGGATAGATTTTGTGGTGTTTATGCTAAGCAAAGTAAATCAGAAAGTAAAAGACACTATAGGACAGTTTATTGGCATATGTGGAATACAAGCAAAAATGAACAAACTAACAAATTTTAACTAAGAGAAATCAGACTCTGAAAATCATAATGGTTAGAAGAGGAGAGGGAAAAGGGATAAGATGGAAAGTAGAGGGTATCAACCTGATGGTTGGAATCACACTAGAACTTAAGCGGTGGATGAGGTGAGACATATAGGGGTGAAAAATATATCCCCAAAATTTATATAGCATTTTAAATCATGGCAAAATTTTATGAAATATTTTTGTCAAATATTGAATAAATAATAAAATAGTTTTTATTGTCATAACATATCAATTATATCTTTTAAGTAAACTGCTACTAGAAAAAAAACACAGTTATTCTTGGCTCAAAGCCCATGGTAGAACTGGATGAATGTATGTGGATAGATCAGAGACTTATTTTAGAGGTTAGGTAGACAGAATGAAAGAGCAAATGAATAAAAAAAAAAACATTGAAAATTATTTGCTAAGTAATATATATGGTGGAGACTTTGGTGATGTTTAAGAGACCAATCCCACTCCATAAAAATAATTCAAGTCTTTTGTTTGGATCAAAACCCAACATTTTAGCAGTTTTCTCACATAACTAAGTAGTAATAATAATGCCTGTTTTTGTTGATTGTTTATATGGTATACTTTAGGTTATATGTGCTTCTTACGCACAATCTTATTTTCTTTTAAAGTAATTATTGGAATGAATATTATTGTTTCCACATTTCCATAATGGAGATCTGGGTTTAGCAAAGACAGTTAACTTGCTCGAGGATTCCCAGGTAAGATATGGCAGAATCTCCTCTCTAATCTGTCTGAGTCAAAGGTCACTATGACCCTACTTTTCAAACACAGGTCAGCATAAGTGTCATCTAAGGTGC
Source organism: Talpa occidentalis (assembly GCF_014898055.3). NCBI lineage: Eukaryota > Metazoa > Chordata > Mammalia > Eulipotyphla > Talpidae > Talpa > Talpa occidentalis. The sequence continues at coordinate 80,845,670 of NW_023602073.1, read as the reverse complement.
TAGTTCAAATACACTTTCTGAGACCTCAAATGTAGTTTTCTGTTTTCGTAGATAAGAGTTTGGGTCATGAAGTTTTAATTTCTAATATCCACATCTAAAGGAAAAGGAATATGTGTTAAATTTGGTGGGGGAGAGGGGCTATGTGAGTTTGTGAAGTAAAGTGCTGTAACCCTATATTTCTATAACTCTTTAAAGTTAACAAAGGAAGCCACCTACTTTCTACCTTGTTAGGATATTATAATAAATCACTTATCCTGGAAAACTATTTCCTCAATAATCTGCAGAAGTATATCAGTTCATAGGCACTGGGTAACTAGCATTAGGAAAAGTTTCAGGGTGCAGGTTTACACTTACTGATTTTGCTAGAAGATATTTTGCCTCCTGAGATAGGGCTAGTTTAAAAGCAAAGAGAAGATAAGTTGGATTTCAGGACTTTGTTAGAAAGAATATCTTTCAAATAATCAATGGTTACAAGAAGTAGATATGGAATATAAATTTCAACTTGTAGTATTATTGTCAGCACATTCTTTTCTTTAAGATTTACCCTAATTCTCACATCCACAAACTATCTTTGCTGTAAATTGTACTATGCACTCATGTCAACAACTTCTCAGATGAAACTTTCCATTTATTTGACACCTGGGTAATAAAAATTGTTGCTAGTAATAATAAATGATGTATAAAGTGTTCTTGCTCTGGAAACTGTAATCAATAATATTCCAAAATATTCCACTCTCAGGAGACAAGCCAATTCTAACCTTATGCCACTCCATCATGCTTAAATTCATGAACTTAGTCATTATTTTAATTACTGACACTTATCCCAGAAATTCTAAGAGGGGAAAAAAAAAGAAACAGTTTAGCTTTCAAAAGTGTATTATATTTAAAACAATTTTGTCAACATATGGATTTGTTCAATCTTATTTATATATTCTTCTGCTTTACACCATTTGATAGGTATCAAAATAACACTATTACTACAAATACTAATTAATATAATACCTTATTAATGCATGTATCACTGTAATCATAAATACCTTTTAAGAAGAATAGAAAGGAAATCAATGCACAACGATTCATAAGAAATACTGAATTAAATATAAATTTTAAAACAGTCATAGCTTCAAAAGATAGCTGAGAAATAAAAATAAGATTCAGTTGATCCATGGTAATATTAGAAAGTAATACTTGAGGAATAAAGGACAACTTTATAAAGACAGTCACTACAGGAGTTAAGAACATAGACCAAAGAATAAAATAAAACCAGATTCAAATCCTCAATATGTAATTCATTATTTGGGTATACTTGGTACAATGTATTTAACCTTCCTGGACTTTATATTTCTTTTGTCTTAAAATGGAAAATATTGTCTTAGTTGACTTTATTTCAAAATGTGATAATGAAATGTATTACATAACTACATAAATAATGAAATGAATTACATAATATTTCACACATAAGATTCATGAGCAATTAGACATGGAGTATGAATTTCATATTCTCAGATGAGAATATATGAGCTTAAAACTTTATCCTTGACACAAACTAGACCTTTTGGTGACATGCATAATGTTATTTAGATGTGTGTGTTGACACATATATTTTTATACTTGAAGCCTATATAATACTGCCAAACAATATTATTTTAACAAAAACAAAATGCCTTGTTCTATACTCAGCACATCAACAGTACTGAACAGAATAAGGAGTTTACTGTAAATTCTGAACTTCATTTTCTTCATCTATAAAATAAGATCAATGAGAATACGAATTTTATAGAGTTGTTTAAAAAACTTCTACACAGAGAGTGTCTTTTCCAGTGTAGGATCTCAAACAATGTGTATTATTCTTTGAGAAGGCAAATATAGAGTTAGAGCTTACTTTTCAATATTTGTATTTTCTGCTTGTTTTGTAGCCTAGGCAAAGTTGAAATCTCAGCTTAGTCCCTGCTGAGAAATAATAATAATGTGGGCATATTCATTTCCCCACAAATGTGTGTTGAACTGAGAGAATATGATAAAATGTTATGATATTAATTTTAGTAAGAACAAATCTTATCATGCATTCTAGGTGTCAATTTTAATGCCTTTTGGAATGTCTCCTACATTGCTTCTGTCTTTAGATTTGACTAAAATTAGTAATTATAATTAAAAAACAACTAATATATAATGTGGTAGTATGATACACAAATTTATTTTATTTTCATTACATTCATAGTCATTTTTTAAGGCTGCTACCAATTTAATGTGTAGCTTTCAGGGCAACCCTATCAAAGACATCAATCAAACAGGGCAAGGGGGTTGTAAACCATAATATCTATAATTGACAGGAACATTTTTCAAGATAACTTCCTCTCCATGCAACTAGGACCTAGATAAATATTGCCTCAGGGGAATGCAAAGAAAATTGTAGACTATCAGCACTTTTTCTCTGAAATGCACACATAACTTTGATAAAAATGCTGCCCTAGAAGATAAAAACATTATAACAACACTAGGAGCATTGTTATCAGAGAAGAAGAACAAAACAAACACACCTTCAGAAACAATGCTATAGAGCAATCATCCACATCACAACTTTGCATATCACATCTAGAAAGTAATAATAATCTCTGAGAAACTCACTATAAATTCTCCTGGGATATATTTAAGGGGTGTGCCCTTTGACATACAGTGAATGGCATCTTATTTAATGCAATCCACAAAACTAAATACAAGAATAGCTTAAGCTTTTATACCAATTGGCATAATTTCAAACTGGAGGTATCGCTGGCTAGTTGTTGATGTTGCCCACTCTCCTGCAGTTAAGGAAAGATACAAAAAACTCAACTGCTTTCAGTTTTAAGATGACTAGACTTGTAAAAACGCTGTTACTAAGAGAGAAAAGGTCACTGATTTTCTAAACACAGAGACTTAGCACCATCATAAAAGTGAATTCATTTTATTAAATGAATGATGTACCAAGGTCACAGTGACCTGAAAAGAACAATAGCAGGTCATGAGCTTATAAATCGTGGAAGAACTTTCTTTTATTTAAGAGGCCCAGGATTATATGATTTGGTAAAGTGCAAAAAGCAATAGCAGGTCATTCATGCTGATACAAGGCACCAATTAAAACTTTAAAAATATTGAGAGTGAAAGTGTACTCTTTGTACTTGAAAATATGGTTAAAAACAGTACAGAGCATACAACTTATACTTTAGAAATAACACAAATCAGGTTATTACTAAATGTAGAATTCTTTAAATATGTAGATTATTTTCCAATTATTGTAAAAAGAATTCGTGTTTTATAAATAAATGTTTATTTGACCATTCTGCATGTTATTATTTATTTTCTAAGTAGTTTGCTTATTTGTAGCTTATACTACTCAAGATTTAATAGTATAACTGAAGAGAAATATGAATATTTCCTTGGTATCATTAATTTGTTTTCTAATATATGATAGATTATACCACCACAGTAGGGAATCACCATGTCAAAGCGTCTATGATATTTTATTTATTATCAATTCTTAGAATATGTATGTACATATAAATAATAGGTAACAAAGTATAATTTATCCCATCATAATTGCCTATAAATCTTATTTCATAAATATATGACAAAAATCCCATAAAATATGGACCAAAGATTTAATGTTCTTTAATTCTGTAGTAACAAACATGGCATTCTGAACATACTATATACAAGAAAGGACTGTTACTTAGCGAATAGTCATTAATTTTTAGCATTTTAAATTGCATAAAATGCTTCTCAGTGGTTTTGAGCATAAAGATCATTTCATTTCTTCAAATTGGCAAGAAATACTTTTATATAAAGAAATGAACAACTTATATAAAAAATTAACTTCCAGTTTCAGCTCTAACATATAAAGAGCTTGAAAGGCAACACTCATCACTTTAAGATAAGCAAATAAGAACAAACTGAACAATCAGTTATATTCAAAAAACTAAGATTGAAAAACAAACTGTCACTCCTAAATCTAAACAGACAGATGAATTCAGAGAATCATTGTAGAGACCTGCTTAGTTAGAACAAAACTGCTATATGCATAAACTGTAGGGAAACTTAATGGGCAATTCTGCCAAAGTGCTAGATGAGAAAGTATGAGAATGAGAATGAGAAAATGGAAAACGACTGGAATGATCTTGGGGGAAAGCAAGGTGGGCAGAGGGGGTGAGGGCAGTCTGTGATATAAATATGAAACATTTTCCATACAACAATTAACACATGTGCAATTGAAACCCCAGAAGGAAAAGAGAGATCAGAGTATAAGAAATATGTAAAGAAATAATGAATGAGAACATTGCTAAATTTATTATAAACAACAAAATATTATCTTGGAAGATCATAGAACATCACAAAATAAAAATTACAAAAAAAGAAAAAAAATCTATACCACTGTATACAAGATTCAAATTGCAAAAACAATGAACAGGACTGAGAAAACAGAAATAAAAAATAGAGGTAAAAACTCCTACTTATCCTATAGAAGAAGGAGAAGATATGCTAGAATGGACTCTCACAAGACACTATTGAAGCCTAAAGATGGAATAAAAAATCTAAAATGTTGAAGGAAGAAAAACAATAAATTATTCTTTATTCAGCAAATTATACTTAAATTTGCATGAAAATAAAAAGATGTTTAGGAGAATTAAAAATGAGGGAATTTATTGCTGATACATGTTCTCAAGAAATGCTGACATAAAAACTTCAGGGAGAATAAAAAGAAAGAAATTTGAATATATATATGAATTAATATATATTTATATAAAAATAATAAAAATTAGGGCCTTCCCCGGTGGCGCAGCAGGTTGAGCACAGTGCTGTGAAGCTGTCTGCAGCCTCTGCAATGGTTCAACGCCGGCCGGCCAAGGAGATTCCCACGTGGTAAGGCAGACCTCTCCTGTCTGGCCCACTGCTCCCCTCAGCAGTGTATTTTAGTCAATCTGCCTGTTCCGCTCCCTACTCCATCTCTGGTGAATTCTCTCACCTTCCCATGCCTCTGGGCTGTACTCAGTGATTGTACAAATAAATAAATCTTTAAAATAAATAAAAAATAAAAATTATATAACATTATATATATGAATTAAGTAAATTAAAAGAGGTTTATTTTCTTTATTCTTAATTTATCCAAAGAATAGCTGATTATTTAAATTAATAATAATATAATATACAATTTTAGTATTTGGATAAGTGAGATAACGGCAGCAATATCATAAGGGCAGGGGAGGAATTGGAGTCATAGTTATAAGGTATTGACACTACAGATGAAGAAATATTACAATTTGAAGGTGGTTTAGAATAGTTAATTGGATACTCTAAGACATTCATTTTAAAAAGCTTAGTGAATACAGTGGATATGGTAAGAAATAATTAAAATTGAGCCATATACATTGCATAATTAAAACTAGAGAAGGCAGAAAAAGGTAGGGAAAAGAAACAGAAAAATTTTGCAAATGAAATTAACAACGGACATGATAGATAAATCTAACTATATCAATGATTACTTTAAGTGTGGATGATCTAAATACACAGAACATAGATATTTTAGAGTAGGTAAAAACTAAAATCCACCTATATATTGTCCATCAGAAACCCACTTCATTATAGATATTCAGACTAAAAACTAAAAGAATAGAGAAAGAAATGCCATGCTAACACAAATAAAAAGAAACCTGAATAATTATAATAATCTTAGAAGAGCTATCTCAGAACAAGTAAAATAATCAGGGATAAAGAGGGGACTCACACAATAAAAAATATATCAGCACTTTGGATCTAACAATATTATAGGTTTATATAGTAACCACAGAGTGTAAAATTAAATGAGGAAAAAAATAGAACACTGAAAACAAAAATCAGCTAACACAGTAGAATTTGTCAATACTCCTCCTTTAATAATTGATAGAACACACAGGTAAAAAATATAGACAGGAATAAAGTTGACCTGACCAGTATTACAAATCAAATATCTGCACATATTTATAATAATCACAAGGATATACAAAGAACTCACACGACTCAACAAAAACAGAGTAAACAATCCAGTCAAGAAATGGGAGAAGAACTTAAAAGACATTTTTCCAAAGAGGAAATGCAAATGGCCAACAGGCATATGAAAAAATGCTCAACATCCCTTATAATCAGGGAAATGCAAATCAAAACCACATTGAGATGCCACCTTACACCAGTAAGAATGGCACATATCAAAAAAACTAGCAACAACAAATGTTGGCAAGGATGGGGTAAAAAAGGAACTCTCCTACATTGCTGGTGGGAGTGCAAACTGGTCTAGCCACTATGGAAAGCTGTCTGCAGGTTCCTCAGTCAACTAAAAATGGAGCTACCATATGACCCAGCAATTCCATTCCTAGTGATTTACCCAAAGGACACAGAAACACTGATTCAAAAGAACACCTGTACCCCTATGTTTATTGCAATACCATTTACAATAGGTAAAACCTGGAAATAACCCAAATGCCTAAAAATAGATGACTAGATCAAGAAGATGTGTCATATATACACAATGGAATATTATTCAGCAATCAAAAAGATAAACTCATGCAATTCGCAGCAACATGGATGGAGCTAGAAGGAATTATGCTCAGTGAAATAAGCCAGAAGGAAAAAGAAAAATATCAGATGGTTTCACTTGTAGCAGGAATATAGGGGAATCAAAAAAGAGATCAGAGTAAAAAAATAATAACAGTACAAAACACAACAAAGCAAAAACAGACAATTATGAATCAGAGACATCCTGCAGGGGAGAAGGTGGGAGAGGGATCAGAAGGAGGGAAGGAGGAGCACAGGGGACTGAAGTGATGGCACATGGGTGCACTGGTGAAGGAAACTCTATGGGAACTACACCTGAGGGGGTGGGGGGAAGCAAATATTGTTTAAAAATGAACAATGAAGTAAAAAATTAAAAAATTAAAAAAATATTTCTAACAGTTTTTCTCATAACAATCAAAATGTCCCTGATGGCAGGGTGGTACATCTATAAAACATAATATTATTTAGTGATAAAAATAATTCAATTATCAAGCCACAAAAAGACTTAAATGCAGTGGTAAGTTAAAGAAGCCAGTCTTTCAGACTGGCTATACAGTGTATGATTCCAATTATATGCCATATATAAAAAGGCAAACACTGAAGAGAGGTAAAAGGATTAGTGCTTTCTTGGAGTTTTGGGTAAAAATGCACAGCTAAAAATGTGAAATAAGATCTTTAAGGTGGTAAGAATGTTCTGTATGATTCAGTAATGGTGAATATGTGACACTAAGCATTTGTCACACCTATAAAACCTTACAGTACAAAGAGTGAAATTTAGTGTATGCAAATTTTAAAAAATGATTTAGGAGGTCAGTGGCTCTCAGGATAGAATGAATAATGTGACAAAACTTCATTACAAATGTAGGACACAATTCCACTGAACAAAATTGTTGAAACAGGTGCTGACCTAATTAACTTTGGAATTGAGTAGAGTCTGTAAAACTAAAGGTAAAAGAAACTAGAATCCTGTGGGTGATTCCTATGGCAATATAAGTTAAAATTGCTGTTATTGTTCTGTATATATACTGGAATTGAGCAATTACATAAATGGGTAACAGATGATACGAGCCAGGTAATTCATTGTTGGAGAGGGAGATTACAATAAGCCAGGAGATGAAGCTAGTATGATCCATATAGTGTTAGATAGCATCAACTAATGCTTAACATTTTTCAGATAAAGTAGATTACATAGAGAAAATATTTGCAGATGTAGTGTATAGCTTGGTAAGTGTGCCTGAAGACATTTCCTGGTTTTGTTAGACAGGTCTATAAACAATGTGACTCCTGTAGAAATGAACATACCTAGAGCCCAGATTTTGGCTTTTAATATTATTTTCTGATAAAAGTAATCAGGTTCCTTGGAAAAATTTTGATTTTAGACTTAGTACAAGAAATACATAATACATTGTGGAGTGTCTTGTAGAGACAGAATTTAAGAAAAGAGTACAATACACTAGAACAGCAGTAATGGATAAATGTTAAAGGGTCACCAGGTGTCAAACGAAGAGCTCCCAATGGACAAAAATGGAGCACTCTGAACATCAGTCTGAATAGTGTAGGATTACACTCCACAACACAAATAAATATACAGGAATAATTACTGGTATAAATAACTGATTGGGTAGATAAATACATGGAGAGAATAAATAAATCTGCTACAAAGATTTTCAAATAATTTATGTAAGTGCTCTGCCATGAATGAGGTGGAGTATAATTCCCTACTCTTCAAAAGTTACTTCATGGTGGAGAATGATTAGGGCTTTGCTGCTAGGCAGTATGTGAAAATATGCATTTGTAGTTGTTTGAAACTATAACCCCTAAGACAGATACAATGATGCAAACCTACATTACTTCAGTAAATATAATTGAAGAGAGATAGACTATAAAGAGGAGGGGGATAATTTTAGAGTGGAGAAGTCTGACAAATACTATGATATTCGGGTGATCAAAGTTAATGGCAACAGGGATGTGGTGTTGATAATATATACCCTTAATAAAATGGCCTTGGTGAAAATGGCACTCTACTTAAGTGGTTTTCAAAAGTTACATTACAAAAAATTCAATTTAAGTACATTCGGAATGATTTGCCATGAAGTAGTACACTGAAGCAGACATAGCTAGATCCTAATGAATACAGTGACTTGATCGACTAAAATAAAAAAAATTGCCTTACTTCACAGTTCTCAGTTCTTTTTAGCATTAATTGCCCAAATGAACTGCCTGCATACATGTCTTTGTTTCATATTATTCTTTTTGGAGCAACCTAGGTAAGAAACAGTTTTTTTATTTTTTTTAATTTGATTTTGGATAATCAATATTTTTGCCATTATATTTAGTGAGCATTGATTTTTTTTTCTCAATCAATATTAGTCATATAAACCAGGATGGAATTTAATTTTACTGATAGAATTAAAATCCCAATCAGTTGATTTTTGAATTAATCAATCTGGAGAGAAATCTGGGTGACCTTACATAGTGAGATGTAAGCTCTGAAAAGAAGTGGAGTTTTCCTTAATTGCCTTCTTATGAAAGAGTCTGTGAGAGGGCCTATGACAGATCTACACATAAGGGACTGAGCAGAGCATCAAGGTCATAACCAAGAAGAAAATAGGAACATCAGTTCTGCAAGGGACTGAATTCTTCCAGCCATCACATGAGCTTAAAAGAGAAATCATGAGCTCCCTGCAGGAATATAGTTCAGTCAATACCATGATGGTAGTCTTGTGAGGTCTTAAGCACAGGCTCCAACAAAATCTTAAACTTCTGTGAGAATAAATGTGCATGTGCATTATTTTATTACCCTAAATTTGTGATAATTTGGTGTTTGCAATAATTATTATAGTTCATGTTGATCTATATTTCATAATCTTTAAAATGCATACATATATTCTAAAGCTTTTTATATGCCCTATCTAACCTATTATCTATTATCATTTACCTATCTATCTAATCTATGTACCTATTAATATTCTTTTTAAAAAGTTTTACATAAGCACATACATTTATTTAACATGTCATTGCATGGACTTGTGAATTGACCTCTTCAATTTCTTTGGGCAAAGGAATCTCAGTGAACATAAAATGGACAATGGTCTTAAACATGCTTGTGTGGCTGGATGTGCTCTCTTGTCTGCTGACTTACAGGAAAAGACCATACTTTAGAAATATGCTTCCTTTCAAACACCGTATTTCAACAACACAAGATATATTTCATAGGCATGACCCTTATTTGTAAGTGGAACCAAATTAGATACCCAATTAAAGCAGAGCTGCTCAAACCATTCTTGATCAAATATGGTCTTATAAATAAATGCAATTCATGTAATTATAAACAATTTGTGTTAGGTTGTTTTACAAAACTATTGTACTGATGAATGAAGCATCAATATTGATTAGAAATTTAATCAAGATTATTTGTTGGTGAAAAATTTTAGGGAAAATAAATGTATTTGTTCTATCTAAAATTAAATATTGCGGGCCTCCTTGGCACAAGGGGTTAAGTCTCAGCTCTATGAAGCTATCAGCAGCCACTGCAGTACGAGTTGATCCCCAGCCAGGAGCTGACCCATAAGGTGCAGCAGACCTCTCCTGTCTTGCCCAATGCTACCCTCAGTAGTGTATTTCAGTCAATCTGCTTGTTTTGCTTCCCGCTCTGTTTCTGGTGAATCCTCTTGCCACCATCCTCCTGCTCCATATCTCTGGCCTACACCCCATCTCTTCTATGGATAAATAAATAAAATAAAAATATTTTTCAAGATTTATTTATTTATCCATACAAGATCTGGGGTGTAGGCCAGAGATGTGGGGGCATGGTGAGAGGATTCATCAGAGACAGAGAGGGGATCGGAACAGGGTATCTATTGGAATACACTGCTGAGGGGAGCAGCAGGTGAGACAGGAGAGGTCTGATGTATCATGTGGGTCAGCTTCCTGGCCGGGGATCAAACTCTTCCTGCAGTGGCTGTGGATTGCTTCACAGTGCTGAGACTTAACCCCTTGAGCCACCAGGGAGGCCAAAAATGAATCTTTAGAAATAAAAATTAAATAAAATTAAATATAGAAAATATTTTGAAAAATTGCTTAAACTTCTAAATTTTCTGAAGAGACTGGTAACTGACCAAAAATTATGGGTTATTATTTTGGGTCAGACCATAGGCAATTATAAAGGTTTATCTGCCAATCTCTACAGGTAAACACTTTGCTCCTCACAACCTATTTGCACACAAGCAGTGCCCTGTGTTCTAAGAGTCATTCAGGCCCCTCTGCAGGATTGATCTTAAGCTTATCTGCACTCCTAGCCTGGTTGCCTCCATGTGGAGGTTTACTTACTGAAGGTTTCTAGCAGAGACTTTCCTCAGGTACCTTATTCTAAGGGGAGGGAGAATGTGAAGATAATTTTCTTCACTCTGACTCAATTCCTAGAACTTTTCTACTCCATTGTTTTATCCTCCTATTTCCCTCCCCATGCATCCCCGTAGGTTCATTGCAGAAGCCTTTTGTTCAGGGATTCTTTAACACTGAGATGTTGCTAGTATCTGTGCTGATTCTTCTGACCCTAGAATGGCATCTTTCCACAGGGAAAATTACAATGAGAGGAGCCAGCATTTTCTCTAGTTTAACCTCTTTGCTTATATTCTTGCAGTAAATGATTGAAAGCTTGGCTGCTGCTTTCATTTTGGCTTCTTGTTTTAATTGACTATTCTGACACCTGGCAGCTCATCTCTCTCCAGCTCAGTTGAGCTCTTGACACATTCTTCTATTATTCTCAAGAAGAATTGTGTTCTTATTTATTTTTAAAGTAAAGAATATAAAGGTTAAAGGATACAGGAATGTTAGGGATTTTTTTGATTATTTTCAATAGTGCAAAACAAAGGAAAAATACCAAGATTATAAAAGTAAACTTTAATAAAAATAAGTTTCCTCTTTCATAAATATGCTATAGGGAAATTGAGAGAAGATGCCACCAGTGAACTGATCCTAAGGATCTAGTGGAAAAGTTCTATAAGCAGAAAGGAAGCGGTCAAGAAGGAATCTTGGATCAAGAAGGAAAGAAAATTACAAAAAAGAGCACATATTAGAAATATATTTTCCTTAAGTTTTCCCAAGTGTTCCAAAATATATTTTCCTTAAGTTTGATGGTTGAGGTAAAAATTATAATATCATCTGATCTGATTCTCAATGTACATAGAGGGACCATTTAAGACAATTATAAGTGACAGAGGGTAAAATCATTTATGAGTACGAGACTTCTATGTTTTAGTCAAAATGCTAAAATTTTAATACTTATAAACTGTGATATCTATGTAATATTTGTTTATAGAAACTACTAAAAATATAGATGCTGAAATATATACTCAAAAGTATTAGAAAAATCAAAATATGTTTCTAAACACAATTCAAGTAACTCACAAGAAATTACACGAAAAAGGAAACATCTATAATAGGCAGAGGAAAAGAGCACAAGGCAAAAAATAAAAAGGTAGATATAAGCCCTTAAGTAACAATAAAAAGGAAAGACACATTTCAAGGTGTTGGTATTTGGCCTTTAAGTATATGATTAACTTCTCAAAATAATATCAAAATTTTCCATTGAGATCATCAATATCTCATTAATAACATAGGCTTTCTTCTAGAATTTTATTTAATAATGGGTCTGCTGATTTTCTTTTCATCTTTATTACTTTAGTCCTGCTGATATTCAAGTTAGTTATTTCATGAACACATAGGGAACAATGGATAACACATTTGTTTTAACTGCTGCCACATATTTGAGGTATGTATTCTAATTTTTCCTGGGGAAAGAAATAATCAGGACTGGGATTGCTACTGGTACCAACAAAAATAATAAGACAGATGAATCTGCTTTATATATCATGATATCGTGTCCATCCACTGCAGTGTCTAATCTAATAGAAAAGGAAGATCAAGAAAAGGTAGGAGGAGGGGGGAGGGAGGGAGAGAACAGAGAGAGAATTGGATTCCTGGAGGCTGGTTGTTTCCATTATTTTCTGTAACAAATATGACCTAAGTCTTGGCAATCAATACACCTTCTGTGATGCTTCAGTAAATAAATGAATAATTATTTCCCTTTTAAAGAAAGAACAATATCGGAACATCTAATAACCATATGGCAAAAGATTAAGAATTTTAAATTTAGAAGCTTAATATTTTGAAAATCTGACACTAAGAATATTTCTAAAAGACTAGCATTCTAGATGTGAAATATATCTATCCTAAAAATACCTAAACTTTCATAATAAAAAATCCCCAAAGGCAAATTGCATTTAAAACTGTTTTGTGAATGGAGTCTGAGAACTCTGTCAAGCTTCCCAGTTATTGTAGTATTTGTCTGCATCAAACTCATCTTCCACCCAGTGTAATGGAAATTTTGCTACAGGAATCAGAGTGGGACCGGAAACAAAGGGAAACTATCTATATTTATCTAAAAGCATTTAAGTAATTTAAATTCAACTCTAAAGCTGTCTCAGATAAAAGATAAATAATAACACCTCCTCCTAAATAGAAGCTTTTAAAGCAGTTATAGACTAAACTTCAGAGGCCTGTTATTGTGTCTATTGTCTCCTTGTAATTGTATCTATAGAGAAATTGGATGTGGTTCTGTATCTGATGTAGTTGGAATCCTAGTTACTTTTGAGAATGACTGGGATTTTTTTTTTTTAATCTTTCAATAGTTGCTATTCAAGTGAAGACAGTTAGAGGAATGACCTGGAGCTGCTCTATTTGGAGTCTGAGCTAAAGGTCAAAAAGAGAAAAATAAAGTGTATGCTTTATAGCAACACTGTAATTTAGACAATATGTTTCATGTTATAAGATATAATCGATATGCACATTTCGGCAGATGTGGCAAACAATGGATTAATAAGCTTTAGCTTTAATTATCATAACTGTCACTAATGAGTGTTCTCTATATACCAGGCACTTTCCAAAGTGCTTCACAAATATTTATGTATTTAATTTTTAAGATGACCATATAAGATATTTTTACTTAATTCCATTATTGTTCCTATTTTACTCACAAAAAAATTAAGGTACAAAGAATAACGTAGATACAGATATGGAAAGTACAGATAGTAGGTAACATGCTCAGTATCACATTACTTATCTGTGAAGTCAAGAGTTAAACACAGGAGGCTAGTTCCATAGTCAGTGCTCTTAGTCACTGCCTCTCAAGGAGAGCTGTATCAAGCAAGGCAAATGTAAAGCTAGCAAACGAACAGGAAAGAAGAATAAATGTTGTTACTACCACAGAAGTCTCTAGCAACTCCAGTGTATAGAAGAAACATTTCAAGAATTTTTTAATGAAAATATTCTAATACTCTCAAAAGGAGAAAATCAAAGAAAACATGTTAAACAAAGCTTTTTGTATGTTGAAAAGCTGTTTGATATAGAAAATATATTATTGAAGTTTTTAAAATCAGAAGTGAATTTGACAGATTTTTAAAGACTTCTCAAAGTTTATAATAAACAGTTGATAGTTATAAATAAAAAGCAAGATATAATATCTACTCTAGAATTCTTGCAAGTAGATTATCACTCTTCTTTTAATACTAATGGGGATTTTATTCATTAATGAGAAAAGCAGACACTTGTGGAATTACCCATCTATTTTAAGTAGGCCCTTGAGAATTATTTTTTAAAGCATCAGAATCTTTATTTCATGATTGGCCTTTAAAATGCATTTCTTGGGCCTCCCCGGTGGCGCAGCGGTTGAGCACTGGGTTGCGAAGCTGCCCGCGGCCTCTGCGGTGCCGGTTCGATCCCCGGCTGCTCCCCAGCCACCGGAGGAGGGTCCCACATGGCGCGCAGACCTCTCCTGCCGCCCGCTGCTCCCCTCAGCAGTGTACTTCAATCCTTCTGCCTGCTCTGCTCCCCGCTCTGGCTCTGGTGAATTCTCTCACCCTCCGGCGCTTCTGACTGTACCCGGTGCATGTATAAACAAACAAATAAATAAATAAATAAAACTTTAAAAAAAAAAAAAAAAAAAATAAAATGCATTTCTTGTAGTTGATCAAAATACTCACTTTTGTAATTTAAGGTGTGTATCTTAGGACAATAGTCTATATTTTCTTCCTCTTATTCATAAGAATGAAAACATTTAATGAATAGCGAAGATTATAAACATGTTTTATCTTATAAAGTTTGAAGTGGGACATATTACAAAGTCTAAACTATATATTGATTTATTTACACAAACAATGATATTGTTGCAAAAAAAGACACATTGGTATTGTGACAGTAATGACCAGATGTGATATTCCAAGTTTCCTTACAGCTGTAGGGATTGGATTGATATGTAATCTGTTTCTATATCTTCTATATGTTTGTCCAACTCTTACACTATGACTTCATGGAGTAAATTTATTTTATTTTAGAATTACATTTTGAATTTAAATATGCAGCTTCTCCCAAATATTGTTGAGGCTATATATTCTTAATCTGAACAGTCCCAGTACTGTCATTGTCACCTTCTCTACAAGCCCTAAGTCTGAGAAGGCCCTTTAAAACACAATCTAACATAAAAGGTAAGTTCTACTAGAAAGGGATCTAGTGGAAATATTGTATCATATAATCTGGACACAAACAGCTATTTATATAGCCACTTTAAGGATTCACAATTCATTTGTATTCATATATTTATTGATTACATGTTATAATACATTCTAGGCACTATTCTAATAGCATGGAGGATTCAGCAGTGAAAGAGCAGAGAAACTCAAGGACTTCCCTGCTGTCATGAAGACTGTTTAGTATAAGATCTTATTTTATATTTAAAATTCTACCCAAGTATCAAACATTTTTCTTTACTTTGAAAATTACTTGTTGAAATTTAATATTATTTTTCTTTCAGAAAGAATGGGATTCATCTCTTAAAATACCATTTTAAAATACATATGATTTCAATATCAATGCAGAAAAATATTATCTTTTAAAAAATAAATCTAGGTCCTCCCTGGTGGCACAAGGGGTTAAGACGCAACCTATGAAACTTGCCACAGCCACTGCGGCACAAGTTCGATCCCTGGCCAGGGAGCAACCCACATGGCACAGCAGACCTCTCCTGACTTGCCTGCTGCTCCCCTCAGCAGTGTATTTCACTCAATCTGCCTGTTCTGTTCCCCAATCTGTCTCTGGTGAACCCTCTCACCCCCCACAACTCCGGCCTGTAGCCCAGTTCTTGTATGTATAAATAAATAAAATCTTAAAAAAATGAAAAATAAATCCATGTCTTCTCTCTCAAATATTTTCATCTCTTCAGTTTCACAAGATCATGTAAGGAGTGTTTAAGATAAGTAAAATTTCAAATACTTCGAAAATTTTCTATTTCCTCTTCTGTCCACTTTACTCCATTTTTATAAGGTTATGGCATCTAGAAATCAGGCAATATTAAACAATCTTTAGGATGAATAAAGGAACAAAGTGATGACAAAATTAAAATTAAAAAATAAAAGAGGAGGCGATTCCATAGCAGTCAACATTTGATGACTTTGCACAGATGTGTGACCAAAATAAAACAGTTATAGCAGATGTTAAAAAAGTTGTGAATTCATTAAATGAGGATTCATCTAAACTCATGCTTATAATTCTGACTGGTTACTACCAGACATTGTCATAATGAATTCATCCTGAAATACACCATTACCCTCACGTTTATCGCAGCTTAACAGCAATAAACAGACATTAGTGAAGCAAATCATGTTATCAGACTGGTGGTTTACAGACATGGTATCGTGATGACGGTGCACAGGCTGCCCTGTTAGTGCAGACTATGACCTAATTAGATTCAGTGTCTCACAGGAGAATCTAGAAAGTGTCCACAGGAGAGTCATTTTTTTTATCCACTCTCTGTCAAAGAATAAAAAGTGACTTTTATAAAAGGAAACTATATTAGACATAAGGAAATTATTTTCAAGTTTTGACTTTCAGGATAAATACTTCTATCTAACTAGTACATAGCTTATACTGCAAAGCTGACATTTCCATTTAGTGTACACAACACTTCCTTGAAAGATTGAATTCTAAGTAGAGTGAAAGTACAAACATTAATATTTTATTGTACCACTGCTCTAAATCTGTTTTACAATGAGTATATTTAGCCAAAATATTTGATTTATACATATAGTGATCCTTCTTACAAATGCTGTTCTTATAAGTGTTATATTTTGAAAAAATAAGTATATTGTTTCTCATTCTAGGGCATACATATCAAATACTTACATGAATAAAGAGTTTATTTATGTGGAAAATTAAATCATTTTGATGTTTTGTAGGTTTGTGAAAACAAAGTTTTGCACCTGAATCTTGGTCCTGGTCTCTATGTCTTTGTAGTGTATGGAAACTCAATCTTTAATTTTCTCATTTGCTTTCAATTCTCTTTTTATATTTTTTTCCAGCTACAATCTGCATAGTTACAATAAGTTTTCCCATCCACATCTTTAAAGCTGTATCAGATGACACAGGAGAAATCCTTTGATCAGAATTTCCATGTCTCAGTCATACCAGATATAAACATTTTAAAGAATATAAAAAATTCTTATCAAAATAAATGTTGCTGTATACATCTATATACACACACATGCACACATATATATATGTAGGCATCTATAATGAATGTACTGGTCATAATTATTATATTTTATTGAATTTAACCTGATGTTCTTAGAAATCTTGACATTGTCAATATTAAATGGGCTACCTTACTTTAAACATGTTTCTTTTATCTCTGCACAATTCTAATCCTATTATGAAGTAGTATGAAAGTTCAATTTCACAGAAAGAGTGGAAATGTTTAAATCTACTTATTTGTATCACTGCTTTTCTTGATTATTTTGTTACAATTTTATTATGAATCCCAAGGTTGAACAAATGATAAAATTTCTCATTAAATTTTGACATATCTAGAAGTCCTATAGATTAGTTTAAGTCTTTTCACTAGACTTTGTATAAAAATTAAAATACATTAAATTAATATGTAATTCTGATGACTAATTTTATGTTCTAAAGGAAATAGATGTGTGTATTATTTTATATAACACAAAATTGGTATACATAAAAATTACTTAGTAACAATTGAAAATGGCACGGACATTTCGTGGGGACAATATCGCACAATAAATAATTTGCAGGCATTTATTTTAATCCTCATAACAATCAAGCAAATTAGGTATTTTTGCCTCCACTATAAGTTAAGAAAATAAGAATAAATAATGCTAATTAACTAATCCAATAGGAGACTTATGTAAAAAATTAAAGCCAAAAACCAAAAGTATATTTACTTCTAAAACTCATGTGTGTTCCATTATAACATGCTGATCCTGGTCATGGCTTTATTGTAAAATCTTTCAAAATAGAGATTTACTGTTTTATATATATATATATATATACATATATATGTATATATATATACACACACATACATACACACATATAACTAGTTTAATTAATGTTATATGTAATATCTGTATTACATATAATCCATGTAAATATGTAGAGTAAAATTTATTTATAATGAATATAATCTTAATATTAAATATTTAAATTACTAAATATATAACATTAAATATTATGCAATATATAAATTTCAAATACATAGTCTGACTAACATTTATAAGCTGTTTGATTTTAGATAAGTTATATATCTTGATCTTTTCTATTCTGTTTGGAATAGAAGACATTGATTTTATTTAAATGGTTATTTGAAGATTCAATGAGGTAATACATAGAATTTATTCATACTTTCCTTATGTTTCTTCTACTAGCATATCAAATAAATTGTGAATGGTATTTTTAAATTTTACCTATATATTTATATATAGGAATGTTCATATTTTTTTACACATCCCATAACTGAGTTAGTGAGAGTGTCTTTTTATTCAAATAATATTATACATATATTTAGTGGATGAAATAATAGATTGTCATATGTCAATGTGAATTTGTGAACAATCCCATTCTATTTATATACAAAATGCTAGCATTTTTACAGATTATTGTTATTTTCAATAAATTCTGGAATTTTTCTAAATTCAGGGTTGTTGCCTTAATTTAATTTATAAAGTATACATATACACACATATTCACATATATGTACACATATACATACATATATATAATTTATGATATGTATATACATATATCAATCATGCAGTCTGAATCCTCAAATTGCAGCCTTTCCTACATTCCATTTTCCTTGGACAGACAAGGGTAATTTGATTCAGAGAAAAAAAATAAATAAGAATTCTTACAGGTTTGAGAAGGACATATTTCTAGAAATGTCTATAGCAGTCATCAAAGACTCTTACAGTATTTTTTTTTCTTTTTCAAGTAGTAAATTGCCAAGTTTGCTTAATTTTAGTGCTTGAATATGTGAAAATTTACAAAAGTTGCTGAGATATGAACAGACTGGGTCAGACTTTATTATAAATGGTTTTACTCTTTCTTATTCTTTCATATGCCTATAGATACAAGAACTCAGTACCAATTCAAATGCCTTGATGGCATGTCCTTAGTTTTTTCTTATTAGGAATATGATCCCATGCATCAGTCTAATGTTCTATTGAAGAAGCATCTTATAAAATGATAAAAAACTGAGACTACGTCACCCTTGTCCTCCAGAGTTGCCTCCTATTCTTTGGTATTATAAATTTTTACATATTTATTTACCTATGAGGTAAACTGATTTTGGGACTGGCAAAAGGTAATCTCAGACACCCAAACAATAGCATACTTCATAGATCATTGTTTGTTTTCTAGTTACCAGAGGTTTGTTTGGCCCATAAACATTAACTGTGCAATGAATAGTGACCACAGAGGGTGATGATTTTGAGTCATTGGCTTCAGAAAGTAGAGTGAAAGAAAACAAACACATGACAATAACAAAATCCAAGAACAATAGATCTGATCTACCAAAGAAATCATTTGGCATTTCTGTAGTCAGGAAATATTGACGTTTTATTTCCTTGGTTGTACTTAAGTGTTTATATACCAGACCCATAAGCCACATCAAAGGAGGACCCAATTGTGAGAAGTGGATAATCATTATCTACCTATTTAAGAAACAGTTGAACCCATAGTAGAAAAGTAAACCTGAACCCACTTCATTTTAGGACTTTGTTACTCTTGTAGCAATATTGGGAACAAAACCATTAGGAGCCCAGGCATAAAGAAAGACAAAGAAAATAGAACAATAGGTAGTTAAAAAAAAAAAAAAGGCTGATACAGAAGATCATGAGAAGTTGAATTATACTAAATGATGTTAATAGTATGTAAATAATATTTTCTTAAAATTTTGGTGATTAAAAGGATAAACTGGTATCAGTGACAATTGAATATGACTTTCCAAGTCAATTTCAGCTTGGATTTCATTATTAGGTTTAACATTTTGTTATTCTCCTTCTATATTTTACAGGAAAGAAGCCCAAATGTTGGCATGAACAGCCAAATTATAAAATTTTTAAGACTTTAGACAATGAATATCATATCAGCCCTTCAAATTACTAGAGTATCAGAAAGGTACTTTAAAAAAAAATGTTTCCTATGTTAAAAATAATTTGGAAAATTACCTCAGGTGTTTTAACTAAACATAAATTCTGATTTTGAAAGCTATATACTTTCTGGTATATTTGAGATTGAAAGGTGTTTACCGCTAAGAATCTAAATAAACATACATGTGAGTTTCTGTTCTAATATCATACATAAGAAAGATGGGGATGCAAAGCAAAACAATAATTAATAATGTATTATACTAAATACAAGCAGTAGGGAATATGAAGTTTAAATTTTGGCATTTTGAAGTGTTCACATCTTTTAGCTCCTAACATACCAAATTCAATATAGTGGAAGGGAAAAATTAACTTAGTTCATGAAAAAGAATGAAGAAATGCATGTCTGAGGGGTCTGAGAAGAGAAACTGGTTGGAGAAACTGTTGTGTGTTTCTGGTCCCCAGGAAAACAGAGATGGAGATTGTGCAATGATTCTCAGCAGAAAGCATTCCTTTTAATGGACTTTATGTTGTTTCTCTTTTGTCCTTAAATAATTCATCTGAAATATCTATGATTTTTTTTATTGTTTATCACCAATATCTGCTATTCCCTAAGACAACACTTATATTTTTCTCCTGGGTTAATGTGAAAGAATTTTTAGACAAATTATGCTATGAGCATATTCCTTAGAACATTAAAAAGTAAACTAATAAAAATTGACTTATCATTCATACACTCTTATTTTTCTTATTGTCTCTCCTCCCCCAACCTCTTTTTCCCCCATTCCTTCTATCTTTTGATATGGGTATACTATGGCTTAAAAACAGATTATTTCCACACTATAAAGTTGAATAAAATCATTGACAGGCTTTTCTCTGGAGCACTTGAGGTTTGATCTTATTCTGACATGACCTTGTCTTCTGGGATTCATAGTCTAATCATGTGTATTTGCCATTTCTTCAGTGATTATATTCCAGGGATAAATATGGCTGATACACCAAGGAATCAATAACCTCAACATCTGTCCATCTGTCTCTTTTCAGGCCTCTATGTGACCATCATTGTGGCACAGTGATGAGGCACAGGTCCACACCTTGTACTAGCCTTCTTGGCTGTTTGTTCATGAGAAACATCTCACATCACCTTCCCTTGAGCCATTTTAGAACATAAACCTTCCTTCTTTCAGAATCCACCTTCCCCGAAAAGAATTAGCCATTTGATGTCTTCCCTTTACTTATCAGAATCTTGATTATTTTTAAAGGGGTGTTGTATTTGTTTAAAAGGGGTGTTACAAATAAGGATGTACATGCATTCTAAAATAAATATATATGTACTATTTATTACACATAAGTGGTACACACGCACATAATTATTAATGAAAATTTTTTCAGTGTTTTGCTCTCAACCAGTTGAAAGCACCACTTTTTACCACCATCAAATTCCTCATAGGAAAATTTGTGGATATTTTACATAGTTGAATTTCCCTTGGAAACATGTTTTGAAATTAAAGAGCTACAAAATTAGGGCCTCCCCGGTGGCGCAGCGGTTGAGTGCTGGGTTGCGAAGCTCCCCGCGGCCTCTACGGCGCCGGTTCAATCCCTGGCTGCTCCCCGGCCACTGGAGGAGGGTCCCACACGGTGCGCAGACCTCTCCTGCCACCCGCTGCTCCCCTCAGCAGTGTACTTCGGTCCTTCTGCCTGCTCTGCTCCCAGCTCTGGCTCTGGTGAATTCTCTCACCCTCCCGTGCTTCTGACTGTACCCAGTGCATGTATAAACAAACAAATAAATAAAAAAAAAAATACGTGCCTCTTTAAAAAAAAAAAAAAGCTACAAAATTATCTAAAATATGGTATAAAATATTGTCTAAAATGCTAATGATCTAATTTTATTTGATTATTCTTTCATTTGTTTACATGCAAAATATTGTAGTTTGTTTTATAGTACCAAGCCTGATGCCCTTCCCAACAGCTGTGCTTTTTTTTTTTTTAATTAATTAATTTATTTATACAAGCACTGGGTACAGTCAGAAGTGTGGGAGGGTGAGAGAATTCACCACAACCAGAGCAGGAAGCAGGGCAGGAAGAAGGACCGAAGTACACTGCTGAGGGGAGCAGAGGGTGGCAGGAGAGGTCTGCGCACCATGTGGGACCCTCTTCCGGTGGCCGGGAGCAGCCGGGAATCGAACCAGCGCTGCAGAGGCTGTGGCAGCTCAGCAACCCAGCACTCAACTGCTGCGCCACCGGGGAGGCCCCATCCAACAGCTGTGTCTTTTGCCAGTGCACTCACAGATATCCAGGAATTTGTTACATGGCTTTCTCTGACCAGTGGGATAATTGCCAATATAATACAGGCAGAAGCTTGAAATAGTACATGTTCTCTGGAGTTTGCCTTCTCCTCTATTTTTTCAACTCTTCCAGCAATCTAACCAAATAGAAATGATCTCTCCCAGCTCAGAATGTCTTACAGCATTTTCAACATTTTCCTCAAAAGAATTAATCTTATCTAGTGTGTGTATATGAGTTGCTTTTCTTCATGCATCCAAAATGGTATTAGTTGCATAACAACTTTGGGATAGTTTAAAAAGCAGTTGCACAAATAATTTTCTGTATTCTGTGGCTCAGATGACAAAGCATCTAATTGATTTAAAGATTAAAATATTTTCATATAACCATCCCTTGTGCAATTATTCCTTATTCAATCTTTTTATCTTTGATTCATTTACCATTATGCCAAAATTATTTTGAAAGACTTTAATCAAAAATGAATTAGCCAAATTAAAGTAATCAAAATATGACATGTGTGCATAAATAATTAGAAATTTAACGTCATAAACAATAATATTTATATAAGACAAAGTGAAAAAAAAAAAAAACTCTGGAAATGTGATTGCAGCATTGAGGCTACTGGTGGGTGGGAGAAAAAAACAAAGGTGGGAGGGGTCCCAGTGGTCTCTGGTAAAAGACCCAGTGGTCTCTGGTGCTTTGGTGGTGGTGTGTGTGGGGTGGTGACGTACGTCTGAAGAGGAGACACTGCCCCTAATTCATATACAACGTTGTAAAATGATGCTACCTCAACAATAAAGTAAAATATAAATGTGTATAAAATAATCCTACAAATTCTTGAATTTTCAAAAATTGCCGTGGCAAAAATTATGAACTAAAGAGCAACAGATACAGAGAAAGGGGATCCCAATATCACTGTTGGTGGGAATGTGACTGGTGCAGTCATTTGGGAAAGAAATCTGGATACCTAAAAAAATTCAAAATGTAAACATCATTTGACCCAGATCCAACTCTTGAGCATCCACCTTAAGAACATGAAGCCATCAACTCAAAAAATTGTATGCTCTGTAATGTGTATTACAGTATTGTTTACAATAAGTAGGCCAAGGAAATAACCTAAGTAAAGTCAATGACAGAGGACGGGCTCAAGAAGGTATATGTGGTATATGCACACAATGGGCTAATACTCAGTCATGAGAAAAGATAAAATGTAGGCATTTATAGTAAAATGACTACTATGGAATTATGTAGATAGTGAAGCAAATCAGAATAACAGAAAAAAGATACTGGACATTTACATAGCAGATGATTTGACAAAGTAAAGTACTTATATAAATTAGCGCCCACTTGTAAATGCAGTGAGACTTCTGAGTTTAAGAGGGACAGAGAAGGGAGAAAGTGCCAAAGGGGTATGAGATGGTTGTGGAAAAACTTGCACAAAAAATTTTAAAAATAAATTAAATGGTATTTTAAATCTCAAATTAATATAAAAACCAAAAGCAGATCTTTAACTCACATTGAAAATTTATACATAAAATCAAAACATTGTTGTATAACTTTTTCCCCAAGATACTTTTGCAATGTGGCTATTTCCAAAGATCACCATCTTTGAGGGAATATTTCACTGCATTTTTCTTTCAGTTTTAATTTATTAAAATATGACATATCTCAATTGCTAACTCTCATCAGCCCTGAATCTCCTCATTATACAGAGCTAACGGGCTAACAGGCTCTGATCCCCCAAACTGAGGTGAGTATGGAGGGACAGTTGTTATTGACACTAGCTGGGTGAAAAACATTACCTAGGTTTTTTTTAATTATCAAATTCAACGTTTCACTTGTTTTCCATATGCTTGATATTTTATCTTATTATTTTTGTCATAATTCATAACACAAAACGTGTTTTTAAAAAACTGATATATATTTAAAGTATACAACTGATGTTTTGCTATCCATATTCATAATGAAATTATTACTAAATTTAAGCTAATTAACATATTCATAGCTTCTTAGAGTTTAAAGTTGTGTGTGTGTGTGTGTGTGTGTGTGTATAGTAAGAGCACCTGAGGGCCTCCCCAGTGGTGCAGTAGGTTGGGCGCAGCGCTGTGAAGCTGTCAGCAGCCTCTGCAACACGGGTTCAATTCCTGGCCGGACAGGGAGATATCCACATGGCACGGCAGACCACTCCTGTCTAGCCCACTGCTTCCCTCAGCAGTGCTTTTGTCCGTTTGCTTGTTCTGCTCCCCACTTTGTCTCTGGTGAATCCTCTCACCCTCCCGTGTTTCTGGCCTATACCCCAGCTCTTGTGTAAATAAAATAAATCTTAAAAAAAAAAAGAGCACCTGAAATTTGCTCAGCATGATTCCTTAAGACACAGGATATTGTATTCAAATGAGGAAAAAACAAAAGTGGGAAAACTTAATCAGTGGCAGATTTGCCATTCACCTTGTTCTTAAAGAGTTTGGTAATTATAAACTCCCTTTGTTCCATTTTCCTCTCTTTTTATATTTTTGTTGCTTCCTTTTGAATCTTCAACATTATTTTGTTCTTTAATTAATTTTTAAATAACTTGAGCTAAAAATACTGTAAAAATAATCAAATAAAAAATGAAGGAAAGATGGAAGAAGGAAGTCAAGTTTCTGTTCTCTTTGGTGAGAAATATATTGGTCACTACAGGAGGTGCCAGGTCTGGTTCCTATTCTTGAGAAAAATTCAGCTAAATTTGGTAAGCCTAGAACTTCTACATATTATATGTTATTCACTTATTTTCTATCACCCAGTAACATTTTGTTAGCTAGCACATCAAAAAACCGGAAGAATTCAAGTTTTATTCACTGATATTAAGAAGACAAAGTTGAAAGTAATATGAAATAAAAGGTGTGGTTGGAGATATATCTAATGGTATGGAAAAAAAGTTGCTAAATACAAAAGGAGTAAAGTTTTCTGTCAGGACATATCCTTTAAAAGTCCCTTCTATATTTTCTATTTGCTCTTCCAAATTTTCATTTTGTTTCTCTTAACTAAATGCCAGTATTCTATAATATTGGCAAGTATCCCAAGTGATGTGATGCAGGTGATATGCAGAACTTGCTTTCAGAAAAGCATTCTGGAGTCAGTTAAAAGTTTCCTTCCTCCATTTCTTCCATTTATTCTTAATCAAAAGCTTTACTGATACAATCTTATAACTTATGCAAATTAACTCTTATTTTTATGGAAAATTATTATTATTCTTGCCCATTACTTTTTGTGATATACTTCAGTTGCATTTTACACATCTATAAAAAATAAAAAATGTATTACTTTATATCATAGTTCTATACTACTCAGGACAAACTCAGTATTCACTTTTCCTATATCATGTAATGTCTTTGTATGTTTTTTATATTTTCTCTTAGATTCTCAGTGTTGTTTTGAAGTAATCCACAATTCTCTTTAAACTTATTCCTCAGTAATTTTTGTAACCATTTCTAAGAGATAAACAATTCATGTATAGATGTAAAACTGAAATATGTAATGTTATTTTACTTCATGCTTCAGATTAAAACAGCTAACTTTCTTGTTTGTATTTTGAGTTGTGAAAATGAGCAAGTTCAATGACTATATAAAGAAAATTAGATTATTAAGAAGAAACAATCTAAATGGGATGCCTGATGACTTCTATATCTCCAACACTCCTACACTTTCTCTAAAGTGTTTATTCTCTGACTGATTAAGAGTTTCTGAGCACTAATTGCATCTATTGCATCTATATTGCCAGATCAGACTGTTTAACTCACTGACAAAAATATTGCGGAATTAATTCTATTCCAATTTAGAAATGTCTCTACCAGTGACATAATTATATCTTGACATTGTAATGAGGGATATTGTTATAAATGTAGCCTAATGTCCAAAAGGGTATAATAAACAAGGGGATGTTTATTCTAACAAATCCTGGGTGTGTGGGAAGAGCTATAAAGAAAAAGAAATCTCTGTAGATTCCTATGCTGCTATCCCAGTTACCACACTTAGGGAAATTCAAAATGTTCAAGTACTGTGCAGTATTGTTTTTTTAAATATGTAAATGTACATTATCATCTGTGGTACTTCCAAAAATCACCCCGTTTTAAATGAGAAGCCAATTTGTGAACTACATAAGAAAGAGATCAAAAGAAATTAGTGTCAGGGAGGAAGTGGCAAGCCCACTTTAAGTAGCAGACTCA
Organism: Talpa occidentalis; assembly: GCF_014898055.3. NCBI lineage: Eukaryota > Metazoa > Chordata > Mammalia > Eulipotyphla > Talpidae > Talpa > Talpa occidentalis. Next base: position 80,819,128 of record NW_023602073.1, on the reverse strand, counting down.
TCTTTGGAAACTAAGACTGGATCATAAAATATCTTTTGATTTCAGTGATGTTCGTTGCAGCATTGCTGTTATAGAGAAGAAAACTAAAAACAACCAAAGTGCCAATATAAGAGAGGCCTATTAAATAAAAGAGAAAAAAAAAAAGAAAAAGAAATCTCTGTGCCGAATATTTTCTAAATATTACTATTTAATGTTCTAACTCTCCTCCTAACAATCATCCAACACAGTTTGATGTCATTCTGTTTTAAAGTATTTCAGCAATTAATTTTGTACTCACTGATTAAAGAAAATTTTTTGCTTTCTTGTTTTGACCAATATTGTTTACTAATTTGTTTGAAGTATTTAGGAGAGAAGTCTGACAAATCATGTTCTAGTTTCTTTGCCATGTCTAGGAGCTGTTTGACCCTGATTGCTTTTAAAAGTATAACAACTTAATAATCACATATCTGAGATGCTTACTTTATAGCAGATGATACCAAACATGAGAGTGACTAGTGATTAGTTTTCTTGGAAAAATTCATTCTAAAATTGGGATTTTTAATTATAATAATTACCCTTCATTCTGTCACAGTATAGATTTTTTTAGCATCACATTTAAAGTTATAACAATTTTATACTATGTATTTAAGTGGTCCTGAGCATGAACATTTCATAATTATTTAATTTTCCATTTCACTCTCTAGAAAAATACAGAGCAATTATTATTGAGTAAATAAATATGTTAGAATTGATTAATTTACCTCAAAATGCATTTCCTTTTAAAATTATACAATTATGTGCTCAATTACTGATACAGAACTCAGTAAATCAAAGTTATGAAATCATGCAATCTTCTCCCCTCTATTACCCCCTCCCTATTCTACTCTCTATTCATTCAGTATATTTTCAGTAAGCACTGAATGACCAAGTACTTGCACTATATGAGGTGCCCTGGAGGAAAACAGTAATAACCAAACAACGACCAAAAGTCAACTTCTTATACACTATGGACTTACATTGAATATGCACAATCAAACCCTTCCTCTCCCCCATATACATGTGCACAGGAACACAGATGACATTTATCTAAATAAAGGGTTGGAAGAAAATAAACAAAGTGAATAAGTGACTACACCTATGCACCCATACACCTAGGATTTGACAGAGTCAGGGATATAGAGAAAAGTAACTTCTTGAATAAGTGCTCATGGTCATTTCTAAATGATACAAAGATATTTTTAGGTGCTATTCACTGAAATAGAGAACACTGGAATAAAACTAGATTAAGAAGGTTTGACTCCCATGTTTTATTTTGACAGACATATTTTTATAGTGTCACAAATGTATTATTAAAATATCTTAAAATCTACAAAATCATGTCATGGAAATAATAGTGCTTTTGGTAAAGTTAAAGTTTAGGGGGTCACTCATGAATTATGTAAGCACACTCACACACATGAATTACTCAACAGCACGTTCACACACACATAAAAATTCCAATACTAACACAATCAAAGTCCCACTGATATTTGTACTAAGCTTCTGTCAATAGATTGTTTATAGTCTTAACTATAGAGAGTTGTGTCTCTTACTTCAGGAGATTATTTTAGACTCTTTTTAAGAATTATTATTATTAATCTGATCTGGGTGTAACTTGCTGCATTTTTTCATATATGGGGGAAATGCCATTGAACATTAAGCAGCTGAACGCACCACTCTGTCAGCTTAATGCTGTGAAAATTTTAGCGATTCATGAAAATAACAATTCAGCTCTTATTGGTACTTTTGCAGGGGCATGGCAGGTAAAAAATAAATAATACTTTCGTAGAAATTTTAGCCTTTTTAAAGATCTTCATGTGTTACTTTCTTTTGAATTGGGAAGTAGTCTGTTATTGATTACTTCAATTCATGATGGGTAATATCACATGTGACTCAAAAGAACTTTTCACTAAACTTATATCACTCCCCACACTTTTGCATAAGTTAATTCTCACTAAAGAACCATATGTTGTAGTAGGATATATTGAGTTTGAAATCCCTTTGAGACAAGTAGTTAGACATGTGGGTCTTCAATTAAGAGGAGACATTTGTGCTAAGGATACTAATGTAATTACCTGGGCAGGGTCCCTTAGTAAATGGCTGCTTGTGAATGAGATCAGATATGGACAGAACAGAAAGTGAGAAGACAGGGGCGAGGGCTGTGCTAAAAGTGTCCACTTTTGCTAATCATGATGTTGAAAAGAAAATAGAAAATGAGTGGTTAGAATGTCTAGAGAAAAGAGGAAAATTAATTCTAGCATTCCAGATAACAGGGAAACTTATAATTCAAGTATTCTCACTTTATTATCTGCCTTTCTTATGCCACTTCAAATAATTATATTAATTAAAGTAAAATTAAAACAACACTAAATAATACAAATATTTTAGCACATTCATAAAATAATCTTATTGACACTATTGGGAATTTAAGTGTCCATGCATATCCCTCATGTGTATATATGTGTGTGCATATACTTTTATACATGATTTATGTGTAGACTATTGAATTTTTTTCTTTTAATGCATGCTGAAAAGATAATAAGTAAATGAATTATATAGGGGCTATTAATGACAGCATGTATAGATGTGCAAACTTTGTGTCCTTGAAAAATGGCAGAAGGGAAGTTTTATAGATGATTATGTACACATGAAAATTAGAATGGCTGTCAGAAAAATGACATTTATATCTTGGTTAAAAATGATATATGGAATTTGAGAAGAACGTAGAGAAGGTATCAGTAAGTACTCAAAAGTTCATGCAATAATTTAAAGACATGTAATGCTGCTAAGAAGCCAGGAGCCACTAGTGAGGAAATGAGGCCTGATAGAAGATAGCAGCTATGATAAATGATGAGAAAAGGAAATAATGGAGTGAACTAAAGGAGGTTACATTGAGAGTTGTGTTGTGTGTTTTGCTTTTTTTTTTTTTCCTTTTCTTTCTGATAAAATAGGAGCATACAAAGAAAGGCAATAAATGGAAAAACATTAAAAATAACTCTTAAAGTGTTTTTTGGATAGTAGAAATATCTGAAAGTACAGTGAAAGAGGGTAAATCTGAATGAGATATAACAAGGTCTTTAAAAATCAACTCCCAGCTACTGCTTTCCTGGTCCCATTTTAGTGCCCTCAGGTTTTAGAACTAAGGCTAGTTAAAGCCTGTGTGATTATGACCTGATGGGATTTTTTACTCTAGCTTTTTCATGTTGCTCTTTAGTCCCATCCTTAAAAAAATGTGAAAGCCTCTTAAAGCCAAACTGCTCAGGGTATTTTGTACAGAGATGGAGGAGTAAAAAGCAGTGAGGATGAAAAAAAATTCCCACTCCGCCTTCAGAAGCCTTAGTCCACTGTAAAAATGCAATACACAATATTAACAGATTTTTATTCTTATGTTTTTCCCACATGACTCCCATCAGCTGGTCAGTCTATGCCACATCTGGATATGTACACTTTTAATCTGTTCCATTTATGATTTTTTTCCTCTAAGTTATGTAACTTGACAAATTTGAGTTACAGTATGTTCCATAATGGGTAGAACACCATAGGTGTTGCATTGTTTATTATTTAAAGTAGTCACATCAAACTTTTCTATTTGTTTTCTATTCAAGATCATATTATTAAGTGGATTAGACTCAACAGCTGTAATGCAAAAAAAAGGCTCTGTCCCCCTTTTTTAGTGTCTTTCAAAGGTGTTTAATTAGATGCCTCTGTCCTATACTGAAACATTATTCCATACAAACCTCAGACCTTCTTTGGTTCACTTTTAGGCATTATGAAACAATTTTCCTTTTATATAATTTCAATTATTATACCTCTTATTCAATGTAATACTTTTTTTTTCCTATCCACTAATCTTCCTGACTCATACTTGGCAGATGATACTATGGGAAATGGAATGGGATTAAAGAAAATTGGCAAAGTTTTATATATTTGATGATATCTCACTCTAGGCTTTTGGAATCTCTCTTTAGCAGTTTCATATAATGCCTCAAAACACACAAAATACTTTGAATGGCACTTTGTAGATGAGTCACTTGAAAATTGCACTGTCCCCCAAGTAGATGATGACTCATGGTTTAGGATTCCTTCTAAAAAGCCCACAACCACGGGGCATACTGCAAAGACTCTTGTAGTCACTTCACTCAGGACTGCAGAGTTTTGAGGCAGATTCCCTTCAAAGTGAAGCTCCTAGCCAGCTCCTTATCATGCACACATATAACCCACCTAAATTCTAGAAATACAACTTGATCTTAGTTCTAACTTTAGATACAGATGCAACTATTATGCTGGTGTTAGATATTTGCTATCGAAAGACCAAGAAACACATACAGCATCTGAAAAAGTCTTTTGAAAACAGTGGACTTGAAATAATAGTGGGTAACACGTAGAGGAAGCACAACACACAAATAACTCCCTTCAAATAATCCTCTAACAATCTACTACTCAAAATTGAGCCTTTACTTTCCACTAGGTGGGCTTAGAGCTGTTTCCTTTCCATTAGCAAGATCAGTATTTGAAAGTTGGGGTACACATCACCCATTGCTCCCAAGATATGATCTCATTCATATCAAGACAGTGGGGAAAAAAATTTAGCATTCCATTATATGTCTAAGGATCATTAATTTTTTAAAAGACATTTTATTTTATTTTTTAAGATTTATTTATTTATTTATTTATTTATTTATTTATTTATTTATTTATTTATTTATACATACAAGCACTGGGTACAGTCAGAAGTGCGGGAGGGTGAGAGAATTCACCAGAGCCAGAGCAGGGGCAGAACAGGCAGAAGGACCAAAGTACACTGCTGAGGGGAGCAGCGGGCTGCAGGAGAGGTCTGCGCGCCATGCAGGACCATCCTCCCATGGTCGGGGAGCAGCCAGGGATCGAACCGGCACTGCAGAGGCTGCGGGCAGCTTCGCAACCCAGCGCTCAACCGCTGCGCCACCGGGAAGGCCCTAAGAATCATTGCTTAACCATTTAAATCAGGAAATGGTCATGGTGATAAATGAGATATCAAAAAGCATATTGTTCAAATATGTGATTTCAAAAATAGTTGTGTAGAAGTAAATCAGATAGAAGCATTATTGTTTGTAGGTAAAATGAACTGAATGATTGGTATATCATTGGATATTCAGGGGTAACTTAATTTTAATTTATTTGTTTGAAAAACTGCTTTATGAACAAAAATTTAAAAAAAGATTTCTAAGTTTCAACAAAAAAATCCAATTTCAATATTTGTAGTCAATATTTAATATTAATGCTGTTACACACCAAATAGTGTAAGTAAAATAAGTGACTATACATATTATTAAAATACTTGAAATTAATATCTTTACCCTTCTAAGTGGTATTTAAGAAATATAAAATCCTCTATGAAACAATGATTCTAATTAGAATATTCTTTGTATACTGGAAAGTAATGTGCTCTTTCAAAGACAAGAGGATATTGGCATTTAACAACCAGATATACATTTAACAACTGCATTTCTAATATCCAATAACGTTCATAGCTTGATAATTTAAAAGTTGCAAAATATCAGTTTATCATCCTGCAAAAACTGTTCTGGAAAGATCTAGGTTCTTCATGTTTTATGCTTTGAACAGCCCTATCTTTAGTTCTTACTGGCAGTAGTTAATGAAAGCTCCATTTCACCTTAATATCTAGAGTACCCAATTTACAATAGAAAATAAAAATTTTAATCACAAATATGTCAATATCAGAGTGCAATTAGAAGACATATGGGATAACTGAACTAGTGCAGATCAAATACAGTATAATAAAACTGCACTTAGACTGAAAGATAAATGTAACTACAGAGGAAATCTAAAATCCCATTCAAATTCTTTCTTTACATATAGTATGTACATGTATTTCTTAAATCCTTATCACATATAAAATGAAAGAGTAAATGAGTTTATTTGGAAGATATCAACAAAAATACATGTTTCAAAGAGAAGCATTCTAAATATTAAGAATAATAGGCAAGGCTGAAATATTTATGGCTAGTTCTTATTTTATTTGTATTTTTTACAGTTAGAGATAAACTACTTTTTAATGAATCCATTCCTTATTCAGGAAGGACAACTGAAAAATTATTAGGCTTTCATAGAGTTTCAGACAATTTCCTTTAGGTTTGTCTTGCAAGGCTGAGAGAAGAAAAGGAGGGAAAATAATTATCCATACTTTATTGGAAAATCCTGAAGGATTAATTCAATAGATTTATCTTTTGATTGATGATAATCCTTTACCTGTCTATCATATTCATAAGACTATTTCAACTTTTATAGACTAGGTAGAAGAAAATTTACAGTCTTTTTTTAGACAATTTGACAATGAATGCCCTTACTCTTAATCAACAACTCCTCTAAAATTATCAGTTTTCTTGACATTTAATATATAACACTGATCCCATCATTTTAACTCCTTAGGGGTATATTTATTGCAAAGAAAATCATACTCATAATTGAAGATTAAATTGTGTACTTTAAATTTCTTTTATATGTCATTTACCAGTATGGCAAATTGAGCAACATTAGTTTCTACAAATCATTAGTTTATACTAAGAACTCAGTGAAGGAAGCATAAGAAATTTACTCAGTCTTATGATCCCAACCCCCACTTACGTTATTTTCAGCTCTTGGCTATTATAAACAGTGTTGTTTTTTGAGAATTCTATAGACTGTTCTCATACTGGACAGATTTTTTAATTTATTTTAAAAATTAAATTGTTAATTAAACACACAAAATTTTTATATTAATCAATATTTTCTCAGAATACAAGGAAGATCTAGTATAAACTATCATACATTTCCCCAGAACTTTACTTAAAAGGGGCTTACTAAATTATCATTTGATTCTAACTAAACCTTGAAAGGCAAGTAGTACTATTCCCATTTTGTAATAGTTAAAATTAAGTCTGTGATACATTACAGGTCAAAAGTCATGAAGGTGTTGTCAAAAATTACAAAGGGGTTAAATTGTGGAGACTGGATTGCTGTCTCCAAATTCTATCCATTTTCCACTAAAATATGTGATCTTCCTAAGAACATTTTGGAACAATACTTAATAAAACCCACATTATGGAGAATGACAAAGACTTATATAGAGATTAAGAAAATTTTGTTCCCTCAACATTTTGCTCTTGAGTGCTTGCAAGTGTGTAGGGGCTGCTTGCAGTCTGGGGTCTCAAAGGCAAATGGGATGAGACTTCTTCCATCATAAAGCTTTCCTCCAGTGATGCTTATACATCAAATCAGTCTGAATTATGTAAATACATTTTTAAAGGAAGCTAAAAAAGATATAAACATGAGTAAAAAGTGCATCAAGGGCCTTCCTGGTGGCTCAGTGGTTGAGCGCTGGGCTGCGAAGCTGCCTGCTGCCTTGCAGCGCCGATTCGATCCCCAGCCACCGGGCTAGGGTCCCACATGGTGTGCAGATCTCTCCTGCCACACCCGCTGCTCCCCTCAGCAGTGTATTTCGTCAGTCTGTCTGTTCTGCTCTCCGCTCTGGCGAATTCTCTCACCCTCCCGCGCTTCTGACTGTACCCAGTGCTTGTATAAATAAAATAAATAAATCTTTAAAAAAAAAAAAAAGTGCATCAAATATTTAAGACTTCCAAGAGATGTGACCATTTTTAGACTGAATATTCATACAGGCTATATAGAAAAACATGTTTCTAAGCATTCATCATACAGAATAGAAGAGGTAGAGTCAAGTGAACAATAGATCTTGAGAGTGAATCTCCCTGGCTATTTCCTGAAAGTGAAGTGAATTTTAAAGATAAGAATATGATAAAAGAGTCAAAGCTGAAGCACTAGGTTAACTCTCCAAAGGGTAATAATCTCTAATGTAAGATTGAAAAATGTACATGATTGTAGTATCCAGGCAGAACTAACTGCATCTAAGAGAAGGAAGATGGTCTGCTTATTAGGACCATAACATATTGGAAAGCACATAAATTATCTAAATTGAGAAATCACTTCATAGCTCATTGAATTCTTGATATCTATAACTGTTTGAGTATTCCCAAGTATTTTAATTATTCAAGATTTTATGCGAAATAATTGAAATTCTAATTTTACAAATAAGTTTAAAACATATACACAAACTATGTGAGTCAGAAAAATGTTTGTAGACTAGATATAGCCTGAGGATTCTGGTTTGTGTTCTTTGATATGAAGTAAACCTTGTTTACTGGATTAGGAATTTGAAGGTTCAGGACATTCCACTGTTTGCTTCTGGATCACTGGGTAATGCTTTGCAATGATTGCAAGGCTTTTTACTTCCATTTACTCAATAGAACAGTACAGGTGATATCTGACATATTACACACTAGGATTGTTATGAGGAGCAAATGAGATAAAGTAGTATAGAATCTGAAGTTTCAATATGTTACTGAGACATACTTTCATTACTTATGAGAATGATTTATGAACCGTGACAAAGATCTATTACTGATCAACAAGTAACATATTGTTCTTGTGTTGTCAATTCTGTTTTCAGCCTAGAGAATAGTTTCACTATCTTCATAAGAGGCTATTATCACTTAAAGTGTGTAAAATGTCACCGGGAAAGCACAATTTATCAGTTTGCCAGACTCAAAAGAAGAAAGCTGATGCATTCATTTAGTAGGTGTCATTCAGGTTTTAGAACTCTTGAAATGGTGTTGAGACTCCTGAGATGGGTCCTTTTCATTCACTTTTAACTAAGCTGAAATTTATGGGACATATTTAATCACACATCAGTCTTATTAAGTAACTGAATGGACTTAGAAATGACAGATATGTAGACAATTTTGTTAATAATGGAGAGAGATGTTAAATCGGGTTCAGTAAAGATAAATGTTACCAAAACTGACTATGTGGTACAGTCAAAAAGTCAAAAGTCAACAAGTCCAGACTCTGTGTCCAAAGAGATATAATATAACTTGGACTCGGTTTGGGCAGTTACCATTATAAAAGGTTAAGCTTTCATAAGCTTAGAAGTTTGCACTTAATCTTCAGGAAAGATCAGGTCCATGGAAAATGTTCATTTAGAACTGAGTGCCTCTTGTATGTGGTGGTGAAGACAGCAGACTCCAGAAGCCCTATCATTAGTGGCAAGAACGCCATCATTTCAGTGATTTCATTGGTCACATCTATTTTTTTAAATATATATTTTAAAAATATAACATGAAAGTCATAAGCCACAGTTTGATAAATTTTTGGAAAATGTCACCTATATAAACCCACAAAAGTTAATTTATTGAATGTCTCCAGCACATCAGTAAGTTACTTCATGTCTCTTCCACTTATATCCCTTCCTTGAGAGGCAACTAGTATTCTGTGTGTAGAACCATAGATCCCTTCCACTTGTTCTCAAATTTCATAGAAGTAGAATCACACCCCGAGTACTTTCCTGTTTCTGATTTTTGTTCAGTGTGATTTTAAAATCCTTCCACATTGGTTAGCATTTCAGTAGTGCATTCCTTTCCATCAATTTTATTCTCTATCTTTCTTTCTGTCTTAGTCTGTTTTACCTAAAAATTTTTAACTATCTGCTTAATTTTTTTAATTATTTGTTTATTGATTTTCTTTCTCATCTATCTATATATATATATACATTATTTTCTTTCTTTTATTTATTTTGGATTTTGTTAAAGGAAAAGCAGAACTAGACAGTAGCTATTCAAGAAATATCAAAATAAAGGAAAAGAGGAATTAGTATTAAACTCAATTCCAAATACAGCATGGACAAATGGGGATTCATTTTAAATAGATTGGGGGGTCAGTGGATGGAAAAAATATGAGGTAACATCATATCAAGGATAAGGAGGATTCTGCCTAAATCAACCTGAAAGGACACACCAGGTTGATGAACTATCATCTGAAAAAGGGTGGAAAATGAGGACTTTGATTAAATATCAAATGATCAGATGTTGAATGTGGGTCATTTTTCATGTCATGAAATGGCTGTATCTGTGTGCATGTATATGTGAGTGTGTATGTCTTAATTATATCCAAAGTTTATAATTACTGTCTGAAAATTGGTTTGTTTAATATGAGACACTTGAATTTATAACTAGAACCAGAATCACCTGCTGATACCTTTTACACTTTAAAATCCATTTGAATTCTGGACCTATTTTTATTTCCTTGAAATAGCATTACATTTCTAAAGAAAATAAGAGCCTGCCAATACACTTCCCTTTCTTTCCAAAAATTAAAAAAAAAAAAAGTTTGTAGCATTGCCATATTCTTGTTTTAAAATGTTTCCCTATTATGACTCTTGCAGAGAAATATCAGATACATTCTGACTTTGATGTAAATTATATTAAAACCTCGAGCCTCTTAAATCCTTGCTATTCATTTATAGTAAATATTAAATGAGTACTTACTCTTTCCCAGACTATTATAGGAGCTAAGACTCACACATGAGTAAAGAGAAAAGCATAGCCTTCAAACAATTTATATGCTAATATTGGAACCAGACAAAAAGTAAGACAAATAATTCATATCATATTTGATATTAAATTAATATGAAAGGGGTTATATGAAGTTAATTAATATGAAAGGGGTTATAAGAAGTATAGCATGAGAAATTATAATTTAGTAGATATATCTTTGACCAACACAACCGGCTACCATAAGATACCATAATGTAGATTATTCCTATGTGAGCATGGACTGACCTACTTTTCAGAAATCATCAAGTCTTCACACTGCTCACCAAGTATGTCCAAGATTTTTCAGATCAGTGTCCCACATGTGCATATGCTGGCATTCCTCTGCATCCTGTTCTGTTTCCTTATTCTCTTATTTTTCTGCTGCTATGACCAATGCTCTTGCAATACTTACTGTATTGATCAGAGCTGCCAACAGCAATCTGTCAGTCTTCCAAAATATGGATTATCTCTGCATTTCCTAATAGACATGTTGCTCTCACAGTTGGCTTGTGCTTAAGAATCAATGGAATTATTCTGGTTTTCTCATACCTTAAAATTCTTGCACTGCTGAATCACTGCTACACAGAGGATGAAGGTTGGACTTTGATACATACCATAAATTAAGGACAATCTCATTTCATGACCCAAAATAATGGACATAGGGGAATGGCCATTTATCTACCACAAATATTAACCTGCTTCCTAACTGGCAAGCTTCTCCACTCACCAAGACTCAGATAATATTGTACTGACGGCTCCTTTCCCAAGCCAATGATTGTACATCCCAGTCCATGACTACTTTGTTTCTACACTTTCTGTAAAAATTGACTTACACAACTGCTTTCAAAACAACATAGGTATTTAGTAGAATTAGATAGTCATACACAGTACTGTCCATATAGTCAGGGATAGATTCTTCATAATTTGGTTTCTTCTACTATAATCTTGACCCTGGAAAAGGAAGATTTCTTTAGCTACCATGAATTTGGTATATTCAATTGCTGAACATTGGGATCAAGCAAATAGCTGAAGTCTCCTGAGTTTGTTTAGCACATCAGCTATTGTGGCTGAAATAGGATGGAATGTTATAATAAAGTTAAAAGGAACATATGTCCCAGTTCTTCAAAAGGTTAAAGAATCCATGATGGGGAAAGGACCAGGAAAAGGAGTCAGGATAGTGTTTCCTGTCTTTCTCTCTCTCTCTCTCTATCTCTCTCTCTCTTGCTCTCTGTCTCTGTCTCTCTCTCTCTCTCTCTCTCTCTCTCTCTCTCTCTCTCTCTCTCTCTCTCTCTCTCTGTGTGTGTGTGTGTGTGTGTGTGTTTCTTTTCTATTTGCATATATTCTGAGTCTGACCATTTTACACCTCCCAGATCTAAGTAAGTTCCTCTCTACTATTTCATAGAGTAATTGCTGCAGGTGCAATATGACTCATCATTTGGGGGGAAAATAGTACATTGTGAGAAAATATTGCCATAATAGCATTATTTGTCTCCTATAATTAATTGCTTCTGAAGGTAAATTCTTTCCTAATTCTGAAACATATGTGTTGCAACCTCTTACTAATGCTTTTTATTTATTTATTTTTTTAAACTTTTTAAAAAAATATTTATTTATTTATACAAGCACTGGGTACAGTCAGAAGCGTGGGAGGGTGAGAGAATTCACCAGAGCCAGATCAGGGGCAGAACAGACAGAAGGACTGAAGTACACTGCTGAGGGGAGCAGCGGGCGGCAGGAGAGGTCTGCGCGCCATGTGGGACCCTCCTCCCATGGCTGGGGAGCAGCCGGGGATTGAACCGGCGCTGCAGAGGCTGCGGGCAGCTTCGCAACCCAGCGCTCAAACGCTGCACCACCGGGGAGGCCTGCTTTTTATTTTTTAAACTATAACATGGAGAAGGATTTTGGGTTTGAAAGGAATTTTTTTTAACTTCTTAAAGTCTTTTATTTCATAATCTTCTCTGAGATCCCATTATAAACTAAAGACTGGCTATTTAAGCTATAATTTTGCTGCATCTTTGTACGCTGCCATTTGTGAAATTTAAGAGGACTGCAAGATTATTTTCCCCTATCTTCTTCTTACAAAATAAAGAATGAGGAGTCTGGTAAGATAGTGGCAGAGTAAAGACACCAGGCTAAACTCCTCTGGATTTGCCCAACAAAACTACTATAAAAGAAAGCCCTCAAAAAAATCTGAGGGAAAAACTTAGAACCTCAGTATACAGGAGCATGAATCAGGTGGAAAAGGGTAGGAAAAACTTTAAGTGAATCTTGTTAGAGTGATAATGGTATTACGCTCAAGAGACAGGAGCAACTGTTGTACAGAGCCCCCTATTGCTATTGACCTGGAGCACATGTCAACATTGGGGCTCCAAAGACCTAGCACTGAAGTGGATAAGGGGAAATAAGTATGAGCAGGCACCCAGAATGGAGAGCTCATTGCTAAAGGCTGCAGAGGTGGGGGTACAGAATGAAGACTACTAGCTTAAGTTTGAGGCTTTTATCATAGAACTCTAAGATCTCCAAAATATCTGCCAGCCCCCACAAAGAAAGCACCGAACAAACTAGAGCACCAGCACCTACCAACAACAGAAGTAGATACTAGAAGACTCTGTGCTGATGTTAAATAAGGCCTTGAGTGGAAATGGGCATGAGATTATAAGAGACACTGAAACTGAGGAGCTGGCCTGGAGGAGGGAATCACTGTAGATTTCCACTATACAACTCTGGCACCCACAGCACAATGGGAAGTCCAAATTCCTGAGCCTTCTGAAGTGATCCTTTAGTGTCCACTGCCCGAGGTCTTTTTTATACCTATTACCCCTCAGCGCTACCAATCTCCCAATTCCAATAGGCACAAAAACATAGCTGAAAAGCTATTCCTACTAAAGACCACAGAAAATGAAAATGAGGAGACAGAAGAACACGGCATGAATGCCAGAGCAAAAAAAAGGTCTCTGAAAGGAGAGACCTGACTCAGCAGAGCTGTGCAACAGGACAGAAGGGGAATTCAGGGAAACTATCCTGGAAACACTGATGGAACCAACCAACCAAATAAACAAACAAAAAACAACAACAATGGAGGATATAAAGCAACATAATAAAAATAAAGTAAATATGAGGCAGCTACCATTAAAAATAACAGCTAAGAAACACTGTAGCTGATTTTAAAGCAGAACTGAAAGCCTTAACAGAAGATAAACAAAAGTAATAGAGAAAATTAATGAGCTCAAAAACACAATGTTGGAGAACTCAAAATAGGACAATGCAGAGAGGAGAAAATTAAAAAAAAAAAAAAGAAAGAAAGAAAGAAAGAAAACAGGATAAGAGCACTCCAGGACAACTTAAAAAGAAATATCTACCTCATGAGGGTCCCAGAAGAAGAAGAAATAGAGAAAAGCCTAGAAAACTTAAAGAAATAATCCCTGAAAAACTATCTCAAACTAGGAAATAAACCAGAAGCTGTGATCCAAGAGCTCCATGGAGTTCCAAACAAAATATCAGATACATAATAATAAAGCTGTTGAAAACAACTACAAAAACAGAGTATTAAAAATATCAACAGAAAAAAAGGTAACTTACAGAAGAATACCATTCAGGTTGTCAGCATACGTTTTAGAAGTAACATTACAAACAAGTGTCTGGAAAGAGAATTTAAAGTAGTTAAAGAGAAAGACTTCCAACCCAGAATCCTTAATCAGTAAGATTAATAATTAAGATAGAAGGAAGAGTAAGGAAATTACTGAGGAGCAAAAGTTAAAGAATTTATCAATATAAAGCCACCCATGAAAGAAATCCTGAAAGGATTATTACAGAACATCACAAGGAGACAATAGACAATAATAAAAAATGTTCTGAAAAGTAAAAGTCCATAAGAGATAACTTTACAAATGAATGTTTAAAACTTTTAAAGAGCTAATGCCCACCTTGTTCAAATTGTTTTTAAAAAATACAAGAGAATTGCTCCCTAATACATTTTATGATACCAATATTACCTTAATACCACAGTCAGACAGAACATGTGACAATATTATAGACCACTACCATTGATGAACCAACCAAATTCAACAGTATATCTCAAAGATTATACACTATATTTAAGAGGGATTCATCCCAGAAAAGTAAAGATTATTCAATGTACATAAATCAGTTAATACATCACATCAACTAAAGATAAAGTTGTGATAATATCTACAAAAGCAGAGAAAAAGTATTTGATAAGTTTCAGCAGCCATTATAATAAAAACTCTAAACACGATGGTAATATACAGAACCTATCTCAATATAATAAAGGTCACATGTTACAAAATTGAAAAGCTTCAATTTGAAATGATTAGTTGTAAAAGATGTCTTTCTAAAGATATTGGGGAAAATAGAGAAATGATAATTTTAATCATTTAAAAATTAGAATTTGGTCATTCATTAAGCAAATAAAGTATTTATCTCTAATATTTCCAGTATGCTTTAAAAATGAGTTTGAATAAAAAGAGAAACATCTTTATTTTTGATTTATTCTTTAGCTATGCATATATCACTGAACAATACGTCTTAAAAGCTGTAGCTAAACCTGTTGCTTAATGGATATAAATCTGTTTGCCTCTTAGGTGGCTGAAGAATTATAAATGAAGAAAGGATTTAAATACCATCTCCTTCTAACTTCATTTGACTGAGAGAAGAATTAAATTGGCCCTAAGTAATGCTGATCATCTGGTATTTTTGACCTTTCCACATATCCTGCTTAGAGAAAAGGGAAAGAAAAATTTGAACAGGTAATGGGAACTGGCATACTATGACATTTAGTGTCTAAATAAAGCACTATATTAAAAAAAAAGTTTGATTTCAATTAAAAATGAAATAACTCACTAGGAAATCTCCTGTTGTTTCTAGATAGATATGAATGCCATGCATCTACCATAGCTTCCTACTAGATTTGGTGACTAGCTTGCTTTTTAAGTTGCAATGCACTAATACAGATAGTAAATTAAGTTCATAGGAATTCTGCCACCACTACTTTCATACACTGACTATTACTCACAAGATAAAGTCTATTTCTGTACTGATAAACAGAATCATCATCTTCTGACTCTCTGTACCAGAGACAGGTCCAGTGGCCACTCAATGAGGAAAAGATAATGGAGTATAGGACTAAATTTGAAGTTGCCCTAGAATAAAAAGCCTATTTTGTTGAATAATCTGCCACATGTACAATCTAGAGAAGAACCAGACTTTGCAAACCTAGTTATGGATATCTGTTGATTTTTCTCCATCCAATAGCTGTCCTCCTCCTCATAATAGAACTATGTTTTCTAATTGAAGTCATTTTCTCAATAAGGGGAGACTTGAAATTGTGTAATTATAAACATGGAGCCTTATCAGTGTAGTAAATAAATATACTGAGACAGACCATTTATTTCATCTTCCTGGCTGCAGTAATTGACACAGATTTGGGTATGTGATTGAAGCCAACCCATTAATGTCTTCCCTGTAACTATACTTTTGGACTTCTCAGAAAGTTACTATCTTTATACTGGGGTTTGAAACAGAATGTGAGTTTTGGTTTGGTCATGGTCATTTTGCCAGTGATAGGGAAAGTAAGACTATCTGCTATGTACCTCCCCCGATAAGCTATGCTATATAGATATGTGTGTAATTACACTTTATGAAGTTCACACAGTGAAATACTCACCTAATGACACATTTGTCAGCACATATCTCCATTGTTTTGGTTTTTTTTTTTTTGCATAGAAGAACTGGGGTGTAGGCCAGAGGTGCAGTGGGTGAGATGATTCACCAGAGAGAGTGGGTAGTGGAAGCAGAAAAGGTGGATCTACTGAAATATACTAAGAGGAGCAGCAGGCAAGACAGATGAGGTCTGCTGTGCCAGGTGGGTTAGCTCTCTGCCCAGGGATTTAATTCAGGCCACAGTGATAGCTACCAAGACTTAACCACTAGGCCACCAGTGAGGCCAACACATATTTCCATTGTTAAGTTCTTCCATCGTTAAGTGTTAGTGTACTCCACTAAAGAACCTGTACTTCCACAATTTCTGATTGGCAATTTTTTTTGAAATATGCTTAATACCATTTTTATTTGACTATAAAATTATATTTTAATAGATCAGCTTAAGCCCTTAAACAGATTATTTGAGCAAACTTGACTTTATATCACAGTAAGAAAAGTCTCATTCAATCTCTTTAAAGGTATGGAAATATAGGACATAGTAGATTATGGGAGTGGGTTTCTGACAACTTAGCTGCCATATCCATGTAGATATGCACATCCATACAAATTAGTATTTGGATTAATGAACAGTAGTTGTTTTAGATCACAGATTGCATGTAGTACTGAATAAGTTGTTACTCTAATTTTTAGCTTCGTTACAAAGTACAGATTATAGTTGTTTTGACTATACGCAGGTATTAAATTCATCCTTCAGGTTTTATACCTCAATAAACACACTAGATAACAAAATTTTCTAAGGAAATAGAACCAACATGATTAATGAATGTATGATAGATAGATGACAGATAAATATAGATTTTAAGAAATTGTGTGCCATTACCTGAAAATGCATGATCTCATATTATACTGTAAAGATGTCAGAAAGACTGACATGAGAGTGGGTCTTTCATGTTCATTCTCAATAATATAATGTTAGTTAATTCAAAACTTTTTAGTGATTATATCTCTACCTATTGAATGGAGTTCTTCCAGTTTTTAATGATGCAATCAATTAGAAAGTTTGTTGAATATGTTGTATCTTGCCAAATCCTGTGTAACTCCAAATAATAGTTGTACCTGAAATTAATGGTACTAAAGTGAATTTGATTGAGAACATTCTAGTGAAGAAATAGTCTTATGTGATACCAAAAGTTTTTCATTAAAGAACATTTAAGAAAGGTTTAATACAACTATACTTATGTAGCAATTCGTAAGCATGATAATATACATTGGTACGTACTAAAACCCCAGGATCATTTATACATGTAGTTTATTTTTAGTAGCAATTCAAATCAAATACCAAAAGTAAAAAAAAGGACTAATAATTTAAAATGAGTATTTAAAATATGTATATTTTAAAATATGCATTTATGATTTACTAGTGCCCTTTTGATATTGCAATCCCTAGAGACAATATGCAGCTTGATAAAGGTTTCATGGTTATAGTATCTCTGGTTTGGTTTGGTTTGGTTTGCCTGTGCAGAAATCAGATTCTTTCATGTCTACCTAAAGCTAACTTTTCTATAGGAATTATAAAACCATTCTAAGTATTTAAAGTACCCATAATAGACAATTTCAACTTATAAAGTATATAAAGGTAAGAAGTCTTACTCTTCTAAGTGGTATAAATATAGCTGATGGAGATGACTTCCAAAGATATTGATAGAACTGATATGAATTGGAAAGATTTGTTTGGCATCAAAAATCTCTCTCTTTAACTGACAAGATATACTTTATAGCTTGGACACTAGGAGCACAAGTGCCTTAGCCCAAGTAGTTTCTGATAAAAGTTTAGCCTTAAATTTTCTTTTGGCCAACAGGATGGGGATTTGCATCATCAACACTTCATGTTATCAACTTTATCAATGCAATAAGTATGATGCACCCATCTATAATCAATCTCAAAGAATAATTAACCTGTCCACCGAGATAGACTCCTGGAGTCTTTGAAATCTATTATTCAACACTGTGAAATACTGGTCATAGCTCCAAAGTATTGTCCAGTCCCTTCTTATTTTACTTCTAGGAATATTTTTTGGTCTCATTGTTTTTCAATGTCAGTAAATCACAATTTTGAAGATTCCTGCATAGTTACATCCTAACATTTAAAAAAGCATTAAAAGACAAAAATAGAATAAAATGATTCTGATGGATACTCAAAAAAAAATTGAATGCCTTAAAATAAAATATTATCTTAAAAGGAATCAACGTTAGTGAAAAACTGAAAAAAAAAAAAACATTACTGGTACCTTAGGAAGCACTTTTTGAGTGGAAAAAAGAAAAAAGGAAATCACTAAGAAATTCTAACAATCTTTAAGATAAGTGAATTAATTTATAGTATGGTAAAAGTATCACTGGACTGTTTTTAAATCCATAGAGCTAATCAGGAAAAACTTGTCTCAGTAAAAAATGCTTTGCAAGCTAAACAATCAATACCAGTTCTTCATTTCTGAACCTCAGCCAATCAGGAACATGCCCATTCCAGTACATACACTTGAGTGTTAATCAATCAGCAACAGTCTCACACAACTAACCACAGGTTTATAGAGGATGTCTAAACATTTACATCTCTGAAAGTCTGCCAACCCTTATACTGCTGACAATTCCTATATAACATCAGCAGGCTTCACGACTTGGAGACTTTGCCCCAATCATTCTGCTACTCCCCACTCTATAAGTTCAAACTTTGTTATTTTTGTTTTATGCTCAGATACAGAAATTAGAAAAAAAAATGGCATTTGTGTATGTGTGTCACATTTGCTTATTAATATGCACACTGTATCTTTTACTGAGGACAAAGAACTTTTAGCCAATTATTGTCTTCAATAGTAAAATGAGGGTGTTGAAATGGAAGATTCTTATCTTCAGTTAAATATAGGCATATCTATATAGGCATATCTTACACATGCCTATGCCACTGAATTGCAGCACAACAAATAATATAAGAATCTATATTCTTATATAATTTGCATATTACCTAAATTTTAAATGAGTCATATTTGTAGTTCAATTTACAGACAGGTATTAAAGGCACAAACTATAAGGAAAGAATATTGATTGACAATATTTATGAAAAGTATTATTCAGATAAGTACTTGATTTACAAATTACTTAACAGTTTACTTCAAAAATCTAATGATATTAAAAAATATCAATAGCTGTATAAAATAAATCTAGTAACTTTATGTGCATGTTCTAATGTCTTTCATTACACCACATAGAAGGCAAGAAAACTATAGCTTACCATTCTCTTTAAATGCTAGTTTCTACATCAGCTAAAAATTAAATGAAGATATTTATAAATTCTTTGGAGATGAAATGGGAATGCATATATTTCTATGTATGACATTTAACACACACTAAATCACCATCTTTCTATAGTCTCAAGATATCTGATTTTTCATTTTAGTTTATGTGTTATCATTCATTCTTCAGATATATCATTCTCTCAAATATAATGCTTACTATTCCAATTTGTTATTTGCTTAAGCAAAGTGGGAACATGTTTGTTAAAGTCCCTTTATTGAAATCATCTGCATCCCACATGTTTCATGACAGAGCTGACAGTTTGGTTCAGCTAAATCAGCCTACCTATTTTACTTTAAAGATTATTATGGCCTATCAAGATTAAGGACTTTGTCCTTTTTCTCATTCAAGTATTAACAGTGTGACTATTCTATTTGTACTTTAAAGTGAGAGAGAGAGGGCCTCCCCTGGTGGCGCAGTGGTTGAGTTCTGGGCTGCCAAGCTGCCCGCAGGCTCTGCAGTGCCAGTTCAATCCCAGGCCTCCAGCAAGGGTCCCACCTGGTGTGACAGACCTCTCCTGCCACGCCCACTGCTCCCCTCAGCAGTGTGTTTCATCAATCTGCCTGTTAAGTTCCATGCTCTGGCTCTGGTGAATTCTCTTATCCTTCCGCGCTTCTGACTGTACCCAGTGCTTGTATAAATAAATCTTTAAAAAAAAAAAGAGAGAGAGAGGAAATAAAGAGAAGTAGATGCTGAAAATAAAGACAAATAACTGAATGCTAACCTGCAATGAATATTAGAATAAAGAATTATATTAACTTTAGATTTGGCAAATCAAGTAACTATAGATGTGTTTTCAAATATTTTCATATTTTCTAAATTCAAATTCTCTATTCTTAAGGAACTAGGAGTATCAACACGTAGAAAAGCAAAGAACACTGTTCATTGCACACAAAAAAAGATGAATTTAGAGCAGTGGCAGTGAATATGCTTCTTCTTCACAGATCATTGAAACCACTGGTCCATCTTTATAATATATCCACTGTTTTTTACATCACATGGAAGAATTTATCTGCTAAAATCTGAGAAAGGACAATAAATACATTTTTAAATGTATTTCAAATTATATGCTTTAAATGCTTTCAAATTATACATATTTATTAGACAATCAAAGGGAAAAACAAATGATTATCATAAATTGATTTGTGACAGAAGAGTTTATTCAAAAATATGGCAACTTTCTCTAAGAAAATAATGGATCTGAAGGAAGGCAAAGTACTCACCAAAATTTAGACACTTTCCCAGGTTAAGAAAAGGTCAACTGAGTTATCAGTGTTAAGGAAAGAAAAATTATATGTAAGTGTGGAAAAAAACACTATAAAATTTCAAAAAAACACATATATAACATTGATTCCTACCCCTTCCTCCTGCATTTCACTACTAACATAGAAAGCCTAAGGGAAAATAGAAAAAAATATCCATTATTTTCAGTAGTGCCTGGACCCACTAGATTCCAAGTATCCTCCAAGCTCCAAGCTCATCCACAAATGAGATCACAGTTGTTCAGCAATATAGTTGGTTTGGAAGTTCTGGAGTTGGACTGATCATTTTATCTCAATATTTAATAGCAACTTCTCCACCCCAAATCTCCTCAATTGTTGGTGACATCTAAATGAGTACTTGTTCAGTTTAATCACCAGAAATGGAAAACAGATAACCTAAATGTAAAGCTAAAATCATGAAGTTTCTAGAAAAATGCATATAAATATATATCTGTGATATTAAAGATTTCCTAGATTAAGTAAAAAATCAATAAACACAAAAGAAAACTTTACCAACATTAAAATATATTCTTCAAGGACCTCAGAAATGGAATCTTTTGAAAAGGCAAGAAAGTCAGAGGATAAGTGAAAGTTTTTACAAAGAAACACAAATAATTGACAAGGGGCCTATTTCTTAAATATTTTAGAAACATCTCCAACTCCTTAATGAAAAACAACCCAATTTTCTTTCCATGTCCCTGAAATGTAAAGACATGAAAGTCATCATAATGGTTTTCACAACAAAGAAAAAGCTGAAAGAACTGAAAATCAATATGTTTTCAGAGAATTCAAGTCAGGGCAAATTCCACTCTGAAATCTGGAGAGACAGGTGAAAATAAAGAATCACAGACAAGATATGGTTTCCTGTAGAAGCTGCTGGAGCCATTAACTGGTAGTACAAATGATGAAGTATAACACTGATCTTAGGGAGTGCCCACACCTTTCTGGATTTTAACTCCAGGAATGCTATAAATTTCTCGCAGAAGAGAGTTAGAAGAAACATCATGCATTTAGCAGGGTGACAGGAGAGTTGACATTTTAAAATATACAGTGTCTAATTACAAAGTTCTCCTAAGCAAGGAATAGAGTTTTCCAGACTCTATCTTGCTGAATGAAAAGCAAATAATCCAGGCCATACAGTGTTAGCCTCCCTGTGTCATCTGAGGAAAAAAGCTGAGAAATGTTTGTGAAGGTCACAGCCCCAATAAAGGATTGAGACTAAAGCAAAGGATTATAGAATTCTTCCCATATTAACAGGTGCCAGTCAGATGACATTGCATTATAGCTGAAAAATTTCCAGGCTCAGATTCTATTTAAGAAAGTGATAATAGAGATATTCAGATAAAAGAAGAGTTTTACAAAAGCCGTAAGAACTTGAAGTTTTTGACCCTTGAAGCTATAGCAAACATGAAACACAGGTGAATTAATAACTAGCTTATAATAAAAACTCACACAAATGCCCTAATTATCTTAGCTCCTATTAGCTGGTGCCTAAAAAATTATAAAGCATGCTAAAAGGCAAGTTAAAACAGCTTGAAGTGACAAAGCAACCACTCAAACAAGACTCAGAAATGGCATAAATTTTGAAATTGTAAGAAAAGGAATTCAAAAAACAAAAGCATGATGTACAATATGTTAAGAGTTTTGGAGTGAAATACTTGAAGTGTTGGAAGAAAAAAATTATATTAGAAACATTGGAAAACCATCCACGTGTTCATCAATTGGAATGACAAAGTGAAGAACTATTATAGATGCATTAGATGTCTTTCACAAATATAACATGTCAGATATAAAATAATGCACACTGTATTTTTTTCTTTTATATAAAAGAAAAAAGTCAATAGATGAGGATATTGATAATAAAGGGACAGGAGAAGTATCACTAAGAGGCAGAAGTGGGGAGCTTTTGGGATGTTAGGAGTATTCTCTTTCTTGACTTTGGTGTTTTCATTGGTATATTTTGATAACTTCTAGACATGCACATTTATTTTTTGTGATTTTTCTGTACACATGCCATATATCAATTAAAAAAAAATTCTTTAAAGTTCTGAAATTCACTTAACTTAATGGTGTAAGTTCCATCCTCTATCTATGGCTTAGGATTTATGTTTAAGTCAATATTAGGTAAGTTAATGGGACTGATGCAAATAACAGATGCTTTCTGAGTGTTGTTCTCCAGTAGGATTAGTTAGTGCCCATGCTGCTAAAGATTATCTTCAAATTACTGAATCTGCATAAAGAATACCATAAGAAGTACAGAAAGCCACAGATCCTAATAACATACAATTTCACACAATGTGCACTTCCCATTAGGAACTACAACATTCTAGTCTTTTGAAATATAAAAACATTTCTTGATTTACATAAATATGTGATAATTAGTACTTTCAAAGTTTAATTAAACAAAGTATTCTCAAATTCTTCTATCCTCCATCCCACTGTCAATAGTGAGCCAATTTTTGGATATTCACTAATGTTTAAACATTGTTTCTTTGATTTGAGTTTGACCTGCATGATCCATTCAACACAGTTGATGATTCAATCAATCATATAACAATACACCTTTAATTATAACTCATCTCGTCTCATTCTATAATAGGCCTGAACATATGCAAATTCAAATAGGATAGCTCATTTAAACACAAATTATCTCATATTTATTCTAATTTTTCAACTATAGAATTTGAGCATAGCTTCACAGTATTTAGTTTAAAAATTACAAAAAAACTGTAGTATTTACTGAATTCAAAGGATTTACCTCACTGTTCTTTCATATTTTTCTTTTTCCATTGTTTCTGAAAATGTTAACAAAAATTCTTGTTTATTCATGCACACTAACTTACAGGATGATTGAGGGAAAATCTATAAGCTCAGTCTCTGTTTAAAATATGTCAAAGGTTTAATATCTCTTCCTCAGTTTTCAATACTTTCACAAAACTGGGAAAGAATATTATCAATCAAAATTCTCATGTTTCACATCCTATAGACTAAGTTTGTGTTTCTGCTTTGGCATGCTCCTACTGCATATTAAAAGTGAGCTTATTTTTTTTAAATCCTAAGATGAATTATTCTGCTTGAACAGGCCAAGCTGTTCTAAACAGCCTACTGCTGACAGTGCTTAACTAAAGTCAACAAAGAGAAGATAAGGCTTACTGGTATTGTTTGTTGAAATATTAATACCAATTCCAGCTGTAAAAATGATAAATACTTTAATAAAGATAGCTTGTTCCTCACCAAAGTTTTCAGTACTCTTTATTCTATTCATGCAGGAATATTCCCAGCAGACAGATTTAATCTCACAAAAGATATGGGTTACTAAAATGTGGCTATCTTACAGATATCCCCAAAGCTTTTAAAGTAAGCAGCCAAAGTGTTATAGCTCCTCTTCACATCTTTTAAAACCCCACATATCTTTCCTTAATTAACAATTTTAAAAGAAATATATTAATTTTGCTCAAGATACCATCCCACATGTATATATTTTAATATGTATTCCTTGTGTGAAATTTTTGAATTTTTCTTTGTTTTTCTCATGTTTGTTGTTTCTTTCTTTTGCTTTTTGTGATTTTGCTTTTTCTGAAAAGTACATGAACATGAACTACATGTAGTCAAGCAGCAGTATATATTATGGAGGATTACAGAATTAAATTATTGAACTGAACTTGGACTGTAGAAACATTAGGTACTGATTTGTTGGCAGAGAAGCTCTGTGCCATGTGCTGTGTGTATGCTGATAATAAAAGCATTATCTGAGGCCAATGCCACTTCAGTTTCATGAGATTTTTATGTGATATGGCACATCAAATCTGCCAACCACAAGACCATCTGGAAGACAGTATCAGTCAGGAATCAGATTTTATTGGAAAGAAAATAATGTAGGTGAATATTAGTTGTAGTTAGAGATCAAACAAAGATCTACACAGAAGCATTGCAAGTGTACATGTATAGTGATACATAAATGTATATGAACATTATATACAATGCATATGTACACATTTTACAAATGTGTATACACACAAATATGCATATTTATCTCTACTAATACTAAATAAATACAAAATTTATATGGAAGAAAAACAAAATTATCTTTCATAAATCATTAAAATCAATTTTTAAACCCACAGTGATTCTGGTGACAAATCCGTGGAAAGAATAATTATTAAACATTTTTGGGATACTAGAGTCATTCTTTTTTAGGAGTAGAATTATTTTTGAAAGTAGGATTTATATTCACTTTAAACCAAAATAAATTGCAGACATATTTAGAACTTAGAAAAACTTAAACCTTATAAAGTCTATATATATCATCATTATAGTAAATAATTATAGTTTATTCATTACCTTGAAAATACCATTTTCCCACACTCCTTTCCCCAAAATCTTTTCATGTCTGTGTAGGTTTGCTTTTTCGGAAGACATATGTAGTTAGAATCATATAGTATATAGTATACAGTCTTTGGCTTTTTTTTCAGAACAGCTACTTTCACTTAGTAATAATGCCTTTTATTTTCCTCTATGTCTTTTTTTTAAATTTATTTATTTACATATATTTCATATCATTGTTCATTTTCCAACAATGTTTGCTTTTATCCCCCCCTCCGGTGTAGTCCCCATAGAATTTCCACCAATTCACTCCCACACCATCACCACAGTACCCTGTGCTCCTCCCTTCAATAATTTATGCTCATTTTTTTTTAGCACCCAAGGAGATTTCATTGTCTGAATATACCACAGTATTTCTATTCCTTTTTTTTACTAAAGGATTTTGGGTTATTTCCTAGTTTGGGTCTTATGAATAAAGCTATTACTAACATCCATATAGAGGTCATAGATGAACACAAAATTTAATTCCCTTGGGTAAACATCAAAGAGAATGATTTCTGGATCATATGGTAAGAGTGTGTTTAGTATTGTAAGACACCACCAAGCTATCTTCCAAAGTATCTGTACCATTTTTATTGTTTCCTTGCTCAAGGTTTTAATGTATAATTTTTAGTGTCTCTCAGTAACCTTGACATGGGATGTGTATATAGTTTCTGAAGAATCCCCATGTATTACTCTGCTTATATTCTCCCATTTCTTAAGATAGTTAAGAGATTTTTTTAATGTAATATTAAAAATATTAGTTGCATGAAATGCTTAGAATAGATATTTTTACCTTTTCCCCTTTTTGTGGGCTAAATAAGACAATATTTTGATTCTATGTTAATATTTTTCAAGATACAATTGACCATTTTGCAAAACCTTTATAGCACAGTTTTTCTGAAAAGTGATGTTGACAAAATTCCATAACTATATTTTGTGATTCTGGTCATTGGTAGAGTAAAACTGTTATTTCATTTATTTTTAGCATCACTGCTTTATCCATTTTAACTCTTTAGCATTACAAATGGTAATTATCAGAATTTTTTGACATAACAGGTTGATAAACACTAAGAGAACCTTATTACAAAAATTAAAATGAACCAATGGAACCAAATAGAAATCCAGAAATAAAGCCACACATATATGGACAACTAATGTTTGACAAAGGAGCTAAGAATATGCAATGGGGGCCTCCCCTGGTGGCACAGCAGTTGAGCGCTGGGTTGCAAAGCTGCCCGCAGCCTCTGCAGCACCAGTTAGATCCCCAGCCACCATCGAGGGTCCCATATGGTACGTAGACCTCTCCTGCTGCCCACTGCTCCCCTCAGCAGTGTACTTTGTCTGTCTGCCTGCTTTATTCCCCACTCTGGCTCTGGTGAATTCTCTCACCCTCCCGTGCTTCTGACTGCACCCAGTGCTTGTATAAAAATAAATAAATAATTTTAAAAAAAAAAAATAAATAAACAGAAAAAAACAAATGTTAAGAATATGCAATGGAACAAGGACCATTTGTTCAATAAATGGCATTGGGAAAACTGGACCACCACATGCAAAAGAATGAAACTAGACCACTACCTCTCACCACATACAAAAATCAACTCAAAATGGATAAAAGACCTGGACACAAGACCTGAAACCATAAAATATATAGAAGAAAATATAGGTAAAATACTACAAGACATACAGCTCAGTAACATCTTTAAAGACTCATCACCCAAAGCAAAGAAAGTCAAGGAAAAGATAAACACCTGGGATTATATCAAACTGAAAAGCTTCTGCACAGCAAAAGAGACATAAACCAAAACAAAGAGACAACCCACTGATTGGGAAAAAGTCTTTGCACTCCATACAACTGATAAGGGACAGATCACAAAGATATACAAAGAACTCACATGACTCAACAAAAGCAAAGTAAACAATGCACTCAAGAAATGGGCAGAAGAACTTGAAAGAAACTTCTCCAAAGGGGAAATGCAAATGGCCAACAGGCATATGAAAAAATGTTCAACATCCCTGATAATTAGGGAAATGCAAATCAAAACCACATTGAGATACCATCTTACACCAGTAAGAATGACACATATCAAAAAAACAAGCAACAAAAAATGTTGGCGAGGATGTGGTGAAAAAGGAACTCTCCTACATTGCTGGTTGGGAGTGCAAGCTGGCCCGATCACTATGGAAAGCTGTCTGGAGTTTCCTCAGTCTATTAAAAATGGAGCTACCATATGGCCCAGCAATTCCACTCCTAGGGATCTGCCCAAAGGACACAAAAACATTAATTAAAAAAAAAAAAAATACCTGTATCCCTATGTTTATTGCAGCACTATTTACAATAGGTAAAATCTAGAAACAACCCAAATGCCCAAAAATAGATGACTGGATCAAGAAGAAGTGGAACACTACTCAGCAATCAAAAAAGAAAAACTCAGGCCATTCACAGCAACATGGATGAAGCCAGAAGGAATTATGCTTGGTGAAATAAGTCAGATGGAAAAAGAAAAATATTGAATGGGTTCACTTATAGGAGGAATATAGAAGAACCATATAAGACACCAGGAGAAAAAAATAATAACAATACAAATACAACAAAACAAAAACAAACAGAAAATTATAAATAAGAGGCATCCCGCAGGGGAGGAGGAGGGAGAGGGATCAGAGAGAGGGAGGGAGGAGCACAAGGGACTGTGGTGATGGTGCACAGGTGCATTGGTGAAGGAAATTCTATAGGGACTACCCCGGGTTGGGGGGGAGTAAGCATTGTTTAAAAATGAACATTGATGTAAAAAAATAAATAAATGAAAATGCCAAACTTTTAGGATCTTTATTATATACCACATTATTACTAATACTTGTAAGAATCTTCTGCATACTAAAACCATAATTTGCTAGCTCATTCTTCAAGTTGTAAAAGATTAGGAAAGATAATATGGCCCATACAGGTTACGTGACTGACACAGGGTCCCAGATATAATGATCGAGTATAGATCCCCTGTCTCCCAGGTCATATTCTTTATGAGTTTATTTGTTTGTTTTTAATATAGGATTTCTAAGTTTTCACTGTGTTTCATCTCAAAGTATAGTGGAGACATAGGAAAAAATGTTAACCAACTCTTAGCATATACATATGTTACTAAGAAAATATTTTCAGCTGTTTTCAAACAATTTATTATGTAATTAGAGTTCTTTATGAATTCTGCCAGAAGTGTCACCCTCTAACAGTAGACTTGGAGTTTCTTTTTTCTCTTATTTTCCCACTCCCCACATTTATGTTAATAAAAATATTTTCATCTTCTTACATTAGTTCTGCTTTGATTGTAAATCTCTTATACCAATGTAATGGAATAGAATTCATTAATTTTAAAATGGATTAGAGTCATTTTAGTGACTCTGGCCTGGAAATCATTCTTTCCTGTCAGACAATTGGGATAAAACTGATCATTTCTTAGCAAGAAAATGTTCTATGAGCAGTAATACTTGAGATTCAAATTATCACAATCATGCCATTTAATGTATTGGTATTAATTAATTAATACATGAAACATTAAATTGATATAGTCACCCAAAACTTCACGAGATATTCATCAAAACAGGTAGGTGTAATTTAAAATGTCTGCTTTTGGGGGAAAAAAAATCGGTGTACTTCATACAAAGTAGAATTTGTCATATTGGTGTGTGGCATTATTTCAGTAAGCCCATTTCCATCCCATTTTGTTCTGTAACTTAGGAAAATTTATAGTTTCACTGATGATTAGGTAGAAATGGTAATATGTCCACACAGAATCTGAGAGAGTATATTAGTTTTGTAAGATATGGGTTTGATGGAAAATTAGAGCTGCTTAAGACAATGTAACTTCAATTTCCCAGAGTATCAGAGAACAAAAAGTAGTATAATCACTAGGTAATAAGACATCTTTGTATATGCACACTTTTATGGAATATCTATATTCTGTTCTTAACATTTTCATATTAATGCTTCAGAGCACACTAATTTTAGATGTATTAAAAGTAGCATATTGTACTATAATGTTCCAAAAGTATGGGCACAACAGCACTTTTGACTTTCTCATTTGAAATTATTTGAGCATAGAATATAAACAGTTTTGCATATTAAAACTGTGTTGATGAAATGTATAGCAGCACAAAAAAATCAAAACAACTTTCTTAGCCCATGCTCAATGCACAATGGAAATGATGACAAGAAGGTTTCTTGCCTTCCAAGATGATTATAAAACAGTTAACTAGAGGGCCACTACACCCAGAGAACTCATGGTAAGGAAAAAACTGGAATATGCCTTGAACATCAGAGATCAACAGACTATGACAGAGAATATTGAAAAGACAGTTATCATTCACAGCAAAGTTGATGGATGGAGAGAAATGACGGGAGACTATGTTTTATGGAGGGGTATAAAAGAATGAGCTGCTAGCTCAGACAGGGGGCCTGAGGAGGAGAGAACTGATCAGTGTGGAGGTACAAAGCCTTTACTGAATGGAAACTCATGTCGGGGAGATGGAGTGCTCCCTAGCGGCCAGGCTGGGTCCCTTTGAAGAGGAACAAAGACATTGAGCTGGGCAGCACTCCCCTCCCATAACCCTTAAAAGTGGTTCTGACTTCATGAAGTATACTGACAGCACACAGGCTGAAGTCTCATTTAGGGGCCCCAGAGAGGAGACTATCCACAGTGTTGTAATTATGAGCACCCTTTCAGCATGTTTTTACCAGTTCCTGGACCCCTCCAAGTCCAATCCCACCCTTTAATTAAGCAACTGCAAAACTTGATCTTAGTATGTACAGAAACAGCAAAGTTCAAAAATCTAAAATTAAATAAAACCACAGCATCACCTGCTGGGAAAGTAAAAGTAGTTCAACTCTCTAGTTACTACTGTAGATATTTAAAAATATAAGGAACTTTAAAGAAGCAAAATGAATAGGACAGAACACGCCAGAATACAGTGACAATGATGTGTGGAAGATTGCATCTCCTTATCAGAAAGAGAAACCAAAATTGCTGTAATAAAGAAAATCGAAGAAACACAGAAAAGCTAGTTATAGTGGTACTAATGAACTCAAAAGAACAAATCAAAGAGATACATAAAAATCTGGAAAATGACAAAATTAAGGAACAGAAAAAAGAAATTAGAACTTTAACAAGAACCTTAACAAGAGAATAATAGACATTCAAGATGTAAAAGGCAGACAGCAATGGAATAGTTAATTGGGGCTTCAATACTTTCATCAATGGACGGATCAACTAGATAGAAAATCAGTAAGGAAACAATATACTTAAACAAGGAATTTGACCACATGGGCTTAACAATAAATAAGGAATTTGACCACATAGGCTTAACAGAGATTTATAATGTGTGCCCCCACCCCACCCCCAAAAAATATTAGTACACATTTCTCTCAAGTGCATACAGAGCATTGTCTTGGATAAATCACATGTTGGGTTAAAACATTTGTGAATAAATACATAAAGACCTAAATTATATCAAATATCTTCTCTCTGATTACAATGGTATCAATCTAGAAATCAACCACAAAATGAAAGCCTGAAAAAACCTAAAAATTGTGAAGACTACATTGTATATAGCAGTTGACTATTAGGCTAACAAGTTACTCAAAGAAGAAATTCAAACACATTTAGAGACAAACAAAAATGAAGACAAAAGTTACCAAAACCTATGAGACACAGAAAAAGCACTATCAAGAGGGAAGCATAGAGCAATACAGGTCCACATCAAGAAACAAGAAAGATCTCAAATAATCTAACACCTTAAGGAACTAACAACAGAACCACAAACAAAACCAAAAGACAATAGAAAGAAGGAAAAAAATCACAGTGAAAATAAACAGAATTGAAACCAAAATGACAGTGATAAACAGTTCTGTTATCACTTGGGGTACAGAGATGTGTTGATGGAAAAAAGTAGAATAAAAAGAGAAAATATTAAACAAAACACATAAGGGCTATTGTGGAGCTAGGTCTTCCTGTTTGCTAGTCTTATTTATTATCTCCACTGCCTTCAGAACTTTCTCACTGTTAGGCGTTCCTTAAAACTGTACATGACTACTCTCATCAATAAGCTAATGAGTCATAAAGGAAGAAAATATTTACAATATTTTTATACCTTTGGTGATTGGGAATAGATTATGAAACAGATGTTTTACATTAAGATGCATCATAAAATGGTGATCTACCATAACCTCTAAGCTTTCACTGTGAAAACAGCAGTAATTTATTCACCAGCCTAGCCTAGTAGTGGGACACCTAGAAAGGAGATTATAGGCAACAAGCAACAATTCTCTTCTCTAAGCAAAACTAACTCAACTTATTCTAAATATATTTATTTAGACAAGATTTTTGCTTTCTATATTTAAAGAGGATTGACATTTGAAATCCTACAAGGAACAAATGTTCTATTAATGTATATAATCAACACAATTGGTGGGCAAAGACAAGTTAGATTAGATGTTAAGTTACTCATGGTGATAGAAGAGGTTGTGTAGTCCTCAGTGGTCTATAAAACCAAATGCAATAATAGATCAAGCAGAATCAAAGTTGCCTGAAAAATCTCAGCACAAGTAACACGTCATTACAAACCCTATTGAAAATCCCTTTGGCACAAAACTAAGCCTGAGCCCAGATTGATAATTTAAAAATAATTGACTCAGAGGGAGATGGGTGATCAGCTGTGCAACAACTTTTATATAAAACTCTTGCTGGGGGGAGTATATTTTACATGGGAACATTGGAACAGAATTATTCTTTAAAAGACAGAGAGACTGTATACCATTATACTTTTATGTTACCACAAAAAGATGTATTACATAATTTGGATTTCAAATAATATTAGGGATATTTGAGTAACGTAGTAGATCTTTGGATTTCATAAACAAATACAGTTTTTTTCATAGTTAATGTAAACTAATTGGAAAATTCCAATCCCCTACATATATAAACACACTGTATATATATATATATATATATATATATATATACATATATATGTGTATATATATATATATATAAGTTTCCAAATACATTTGCTCTGTGAATGTAGAATTTTGCATAAACTATACGTAATCTAACATATTCAGTTAGTCATGCTTCTTCCCTCCTAGTTAATTAAAAATAATATCCTATTATCTACCATCTAATCTATCAGTTTATCTATTATCTATATCCCTTCCTATCATCCATCATCTTTAACTTATAAGCTTTTTACAGAAATATGTTGTTTCATTTCTCTTGGTTTTTTGACGATCTTCAGCTGTTTTATTTTAATGTTACTGTGAGGTATCTCACTTAGAAAAATGAAATCATTTCTTCCATAAGATTGGCCAATGGGATTAAAGTTTGATACATCAAAATAAAAAATATAATATAAACATTACAGAGATATGGTGGCAGAATAGAACTAGATTGTATAATACACTTAAAGAAAAGCACAGAATGTGACAGCCACAAGAAGGGTTAGGCACTTTTAGGAATATATAAAAAGTAGAGTGTTAAAGACAAATTATTGAGATGGCCATAGAAATTAGGTATCTCTCAATTATTTGAGAGGTAACTGTGGTCAATGGGCTAACAGTATTTTGGAGACATATGCAAGACAGTTCCTATAGGTGGAAATGGTTACAGAAGATCACCTCACTTCAACCTACTGTGATTATACATTGAATCATGTAATTAGCAGCTAGCACAGTTCTAGCATTCTAACTCATGAAATTAATTCATTCATTTTATGTCCTGATAGCCTTCTCATTTAGTGAATATACCCTAATATATTGGTTTACTGAGGGAATAAAGCATGCATCCCAAAACGGGTATTCCAATATGAATCTACTTTTAGTTCCTTTTCAAAAATGACTAAAGTTGGAATTTTGCCTTCATTCATTCACCAGTCTCATGAGGTTGGATCCTTGTGACTCTCTATGATAGATGGATTTTTTCTTGTTCCTCTGTACTAAACCTGTTTCAGAATCTATAATGCTGGGTGATGGCAATTTCCTATACGAGCAGATCACAATAATCGGCATATGAATATCCACAATGTAATACTACTAAACTACAAAAACAGATGAACTTTTACCATTTGCGACAACATGGATGGAACTGGGAGGATAATGCTAAGTGAAATTTGTCAGAAGAAAGACAAGTACGGTTTCACTTATATGTGAAATGTAGAGAAACAAAAGAAAGCATCACATACAAACAAACCAATAACACACCTTTTGGAACAGTGCTATTGCAGTGCATTGCCGGTCAAAGGACTGTGGCACGCCCGGTTGTGTCACTGTCTGGGTTCTCACCAGCCTGCACAATTGCCAGCCCACTCAGGCTCCAGGAACCACCACCACCACGGGTTTTATAACAAACAGCGGAAACACAGAGTTTCTAAGGTCAGAATTGATTGGTTATCTCACACCAGAGAGCGCCTCTGGTTGCACGGCCTGCCAAGTAGCGCTTCTGGGGCTGGGTACCAGAGACCCAAGGGGTAGGAGTAGCTCTGGCACTAAGCATTGCCCACTGAGGTGGCTCCATGGAGCTCTCCTGCAATCTCAAACTTCGGAGTGCTGCCCACAAAAAGTGCTTCTGGATGGCCTGCAGGGGGAACTCCCACAGCAGTAGCTAGAGCCTCAGGGGCTTCTTGCTCAAGCCAGCCCTGGGCTGCCCGCAGGCGGCAAGCTGCTAAGGCCCCGGGGGCGCCCACGCTGCTGCTGCTGCTGCTGCTGCTGCTGCAGTAAGAGCTGGTGCGTCAGGACGCGTCAAAGCTCTGGGGCTTTTGAGGCGGGCGTGGGGGCGGGGAGGGGCGGTCTCCTGCCACTCAATTCCTGGGCTTGGAGCCCAGGGGGCCTTCAGCAAAGCCACTCATGCCCCTAGGCTTGTCCGGGGCTTCTGTTTCACCGTAACTTTTGCCTGCAAAACCGAAGCAACCAGAAGGGTAGGGGGCAGCTTGGCAGCTCCGGAGGGAGGGGGCACCTAATGGAGCCTGGAGAAGGATTATCGGGTCTTTGGTGTTGGGTTTGCAAACCCGTATTTGTAGAAGTGTGAACTTACACTGCCTGAAACAAATACACTGCTGTGCACCAGCTTTACCTCAGTAAACAGAGAGAAAAAAATTAGTAGGTTCAGCTTTGGCTCCCCATTCTGTATACACTGCATCCTAGTAATAATTGTTTTTTTATCCTCTTTTTAATCAAGGTAGCATTTCTTTCCAGTTATAATTAGTATGTGGACTGTAACAGACTTCACTGAGCAGAGTGTAGTAAAAAGTATAGAGAAATCTGGTGGTAACCAGCATTCTATAAAATATGATGTTTTCCAGTAATTCTCTCTCTCTCTCTCTCTCTCTCTCTCTCTCTCTCTCTCTCTCTCTCTCACACACACACACACACACACACACACACACACACACACACACACGCACCTGTCTTCATATGCAGGTTTCCTCTATGATATGAAGGTAGACTATTTCCACAAAACTTAAGAGACGCAATTCCCATTCATTTATATGGACAATTTTTAAGAGCTCAAAAAATAACCTACCAAATTATAACAAATTACCTTTAAAACCTAAAACAGCACTGGGCCTCCCCTGGTGGTGCAGAGGTTAAGCGCTGGGTTGCGAGGCTGTAGCCAGTTCGATCCCCGGCCACCAGTGAGGGTCCCACAAAAAAAAAAAAAAAAAAAAAAAACCTAAAACAGCACTAACATATAATAAAATCAGGAGTGATATGCTAAGTACACACCATGTGTGACGGTCTCCCCAGGATGGGTGCAGTGCGGCTGCTCCGATGAGACGCCCATGCGGCCTCTGTAATGGCGGCAGGAAATACATGCTCGGAGCTGGTTTGCTTTTCGTCTTTGTCGTAAACCTGGAAGAAAAAAAAACCTCTGGCGGGCCTCCCTAGTAGTGCAGGGGTTAAAGTCTCCACTATCAAGCTGTTGCCAGGTGGCATGAGTTCAATCTCCAGCCAGAGAGCTAACCCACGTGGGGTAGCACAGCAGACCTCTCCTGTCTGGCCAGGTGCTCCTCTCAGCAGTGTATTTCAGTCAATCTGCCTGTTCTGCTCCCCACTCTGTCTCTGGTGAATCCTCTCGCCCCCTGCAGCTCTGGCCTGCACCCCAGCTCTTGCATGCAATGCTAAATAAATGTTTAAAAAGTTAAAAAAAAAAAAAAAAAGAAAGAAAGGAAAAAACCTCTGGCCATCTCTTTCAGTTATGGCTCAAGGTAAAATTTTGAAAATCATTACATGGGCAAAGATTCTCTAGGTTGTAGATGTGACTTAATTTCTGTGGCTGAAATAAAGCAGACATTTATTTCTCATAGTTCTGGAAGCTGGAATTCAGAAGTGTCACCAGATTATATACAGTTGTCCCTCACTGTAACCTTAGGTAGAAGGTTAGGTGTTATCAACATAACAGTTTTGGAGAAACAAAATATCATACTAGTCTCATAGAAACAAAATATCATACCACAGGCAGAAGTGAAAAAAAATACAATTCTGACTCAGATCTCTTCTGTATACCAGTGCTTCTCCAAATTCCCGTACATCAAAAATTACCTGAAGGATCTGTGAAAGAAGAGGAAACTGGATTCTGTACCCGGAGATTCTGATGGTAAGTCTAGTGTTAGAAATTTGCATTTCTAACAAGTTCTCAACTCCTTATTCTGATGGTCAGACACAATACTTTGAGAACTAATGATTTATAGATATATTGTTTGTCCACATCTAATCATCATTCCAATCTGAGTGTTCTGATTGAGAGAAAGTATTTTTGGAGGTCAGAAGGATTAAAATATGACAATGTAATATGTTCTTTCTACACTGTATTGCATGATTGATTGTTGTAGGTGTATAACATAATGAGAGTTGCAATGGTAGCATCTTATCACAAATAATAAGAAGTGATGTTTATGCTATTACAATATAGGATGAAATGAAAGTTGATTTTAATAAGTAGGATTTCAGCAGGGACTGGGAGCATTAAATAAAGGTCCTTTGGAAATTACCGTTTTATTTTAGTTAGTACTAAAGACACAAAAAGGAACACAAAAAGGAAAACTAGATAAGCAAAGAATATATAGAATAAGTGAAATGAAATTTATTGTTGAAGTATCTTTCATTTGCGGATAATATAGTTGTGATGTCAGTATAATCTTCTAAACAAGAACTCAAGCTTAAATTTTAATGCTACTTCAAAAAAAGAATAAAAACAGGAAACGTTAATATATTTCAGAATACAGTAATACAAATACAGTTTTAAAGCGATAGATAAAAAACAGCTGTTTTGACCTTCTTTCTCAGCGATTTAGTTATCAACTGATTTATGTTATTTCCCCACATTTACAAATTACTGTGTCCAAATCAAATCCCTCATCAAAGTGAAAACAATGGAATCACTTTACATAAAGTCAAAATCTTAAGTTTTCTCCAATCGCAAGAAAATTTATAATAATAATGTATATTGTGGAGTTAATTTAAATAAAATCTGTTTGAATTGACATAATGATATATAATAAAAATCTCCAGTTTTAATAACTCTACTTTGGACTTACTAGTAAAATGTAATTTAAGAAGCAAAGAATTACACTTACTTAAAATATTGTAAAATACTCTTTAATACCAACCTCACCAAAAATATCACATTTATCAAATAAATATACAAATTATGTTAAATAATAATATTGTGTTTGGGGGACCTCAATGGGTGGCATCAACATGTGAACAGATATTAGCAACTGATCATAATATAGTTCTTGGACGGAGAAAAGTAGTCATGAATTTATATTTAATTTTAAACTTCATAACTACTATTGATATATATTATTTTAATATCTTAAATATTATGTTGAAAAAAATTATAATAAATGAAAAAAATCTCTCAAATTCTGTTGTTAGTGTTCTCAGTAAAATCAGATTTTGCTGTATATATTTGAAATTATTCTAAGCATATACAAATGTACAGTTGTGATGTTCTTGCATTTAAATATCATAGGAAGTAATGACTTTTTCCAAAAAAATTTTTGAGTATTATCAATATAGCTGCGTAAGCTCCTTAGTGATATATCTATGTCCTTAGAAATGTAATATACAATATCGTAGAGATGTATTTAAATGGCAAACTCATAAAAAGAAAAGTGGAATGAAAATATAGATGAACAGATGAATATAACCTTTCTGGGTGGCAACTGTCCAATATGCATGAATATTCCTAAAATTATATATACTTGACTGTATAATTCATTTCTGTGATTTTATTCTAAGAAAATAATCAAAATGAATAAAATGACAGACATTTTCAGCAGTAAAATGAACCTCAGAATTTTAAATTTTTAGGAGAGTTTAAAAAGCCGGGAAGGCTTTTAAAGATCATTTGGAATGTCTCTGATTTAAATGCATGAAAATTCACATGGGACTTTCATTAAAGAACAGATAAACAATATTCAGTCAGAGTCTACATTACATAAACCATTGGATCCAGAAGGCATGACATAGAATATCAATAACAGACTCAAGAAGATGCTGAGAACCATTTTCCTTACCAAATAAGCCAGTCAAGAGGAATACCAAGAGGGTGGGGGTGTTGGCTAAAAAAAGATTTACGGTTGTGGTGAAGTTCATGATCAGGGTTACATGTTGATGCTACTTATTTATCATAGAAAATTTCAGTCTCACAATGAAGTCTTTATTCAATGTCACAAAATAAGAATAAATCACAAGTTCTGTTAAAACTGCCAGCATCATGTTCTTAGTTTAATGTTCTTGTTTGGGATGTTTTGGGGACTGATACCAACTATCCTATCTTTGGGGGACTCTGTATCTGATGTAAGAATCTGTGGGAAGACATGGCAAAGAGAAATATCTTAGTTGTTTTGCAGTTGACTTTTGGAAACCAGTGAAAAAAATTACAGCTTACACTAGAAAATTTCATCTTAATTATGATTGCCTATTGCTTTTTGTTACTTTATATCTCCAGCAAAAAAAAAAAAAAAGGAAATTCTTATTCTTTCTTCTCAAATCATTTTAAAATGCCTAAGGTAGTACTCAGAATTGATTTGCACAGTGTAGGTGACACTTTAAACTGATGAAAATGTAAACATCATTTTTTTTCAAAGAATAAAAGGTATCAGTGTTTTCAACTAAAGCAGGCCAAATAAGTGTATTTTTTAAAAAGATACACTTTTATTTCTCATAACCTGCACAGTATCAAACTATGGATAGGTAATTAGAAATTATATTTTAAGTCATATTTCACAGAGCTACCATTTATTAGAATTGACAAACAAAGCTTGAAATTTTTATTTGAAATTTTTAGTTACTATTGAAAGGGTCTTAAATATAAATCTAACAACTAATGATCTAAGGGGGGGGTGAGTTCAAAGCTATCACAAATAAAAAGAAGAACTTGTCACAAACAATAATGTTGTAGATTAAGTGGGCTTATGTCATATGTCGCAATGAATCTTTCTGTCCTTTTTGCTTTTGTAGCTATGGTAGCTAAATTTACAATTCAACCAAAAGGGGTATTTTCTGAATTCACCTTAGCTCAGTCATCTCTTAAACAACCACTCAGAAGCAACCACTTATTCCCTGCTAAAAAACTCTCATTTTCAGTCTTACTACAAGAGGCACATATCACCTACCATCTTAGTTCTTTTGGCAGAGATCTATTTTTCTAGAAAAACGTATTTATAATCCTATAAAAATTCCTTTAACTTTGGTTTCAGCAAGCAGATGAAAAAGGAAAATTTTTAAATATTTACATGGCAGACCCTGTACTTGTTCTGAAATTTCAAAGAAAAAAATATTTATTCAATTTGTTTTCTCAGAACTTATTGCAAGAAACAGACAACAAAACAAAGAAATAAAATAAAGTGGGTGGATGATCTGTGTATTTTAGGAAGGAAGTATATCAGTGGGTCTTAATAGAGATTTTGATAGCTAAACTAGATTTTGAAGAATGATTAGGAATTTGCCAGTCAGCCAAGTAAAGAAAGACATCCTAAGAAAATAATATATTACATATCAAATGCAGCAGGAATAAAATAAAAACAATTTATTCAGGAATACCAAATAATTTGTCATTGTTTTTATTATGAGACACTACTGATTGTCAGTGCAATCCCTCCTTCATAGCTGGCAGAGGTGTATTTATATTTACTTATGTTATTTTTTTTTCCTTTTTTTAATGACAAGTCATTTCTCAGAAAGGGTATTCTTTCCCATCTTTTTATTCAGGCAGACATCATGCTATATACTGATTAAATTTTCTCTCTTTTTTTTTCTGGCAACATTGGAATATCACATTTCTCAAAGCTTTGCCACCTAGTTATGAAAGAATCTTCAGTTGCCTGTTACAGGGACATCTAGCTGACACAATATTATGTATTCATTACATAGTTTCATTGTCCCAGCTGATTCACAGAGCACATTCCCTGGGGCTGATTGGGTCATGTGACTAGTAATGACCTCATAATGCCCAATACTTCTAAGTTTAAATTTAAAAGCTTCCAGGGTTGCTACATTTTTGTTGTTGTTATGTGCCCTACTGTCAGAAAACAATATCATACAGTGTAGAAGAAATGATCTCTGAGTCATTACTTTGTGGTGAAACTACCCAACCAAAAATATCAAAGTTGGAAGATTGAGTTTTTTTTTTTAAAGATTTATTTTTATTTATTTATACAAGCACTGGGTACAGTCAGAAGCACGGGAGGGTGAGAGAATTTACCAGAGCCAGAGCGGGGAGCAGAGCAGGCAGAAGGACCGAAGTACACTGCTGAGGGGAGCAGCGGGCGGCAGGAGAGGTCTGTGCACCATGTGGGACCCTCCTCCAGTGGCCGGGGAGCAGCCGGGGATCGAACCGGCGCTGCAGAGGCTGCAGGCAGCTTCGCAACCCAGCGCTCAACAGCTGCGCCACCGGGGAGGCCCAAGAGATTAAGATTTTTGATGGTTTATTTTTACTTCCAAGAACTAGTGAAATTTTCTTAACTCATATAAGTCTCCCTTTTGTGTTCTTGTGAGCACCCAGTTGAAGCAGCTGGTAGGACATTGATTCATCTAGTTCCTATAGCAAAGTCACATTTATAGGCAGAGTGATATTTAGGTCAAATTGTCAATTAGATGAAATCTGAGATTTATCCTTAGCAGTTCCCCATACCTTTTTTTTATTTTTTTTTCAAATCTTTCTCTACTTCATGTCTATTCTTTTTTTTTTTTTTTTTATTTATTTATTTATTTATTTGTTTGTTTGTTTGTTTATACATGCACTGGGTACAGTCAGAAGCGTGGGAGGGTGAGAGAATCCACCAGAGCCAGAGCGGGGAGCAGAGCAGGCAGAAGGACCGAAGTACACTGCTGAGGGGAGCAGTGGGCGGCAGGAGAGGTCTGCACGCCATGTGGGACCCTCCTCTGGTGGCTGGGGAGCAGCCGGGGATCGAACCGGCGCCGCAGAGGCCGCGGGCAGCTTCGCAACCCAGCGCTCAACCGCTGCGCCACCGGGGAGGCCCACTTCATGTCTATTCTTAATAATCTAGAGAGTTCAGATGGTACCCTACATGTACTCATCCCACATATCCCATTCTAGTGATAATTCTTTACTACTAAGGCACTTCTGATTGATTTCTGTTTGCTCTATATGGAATCTCACCTTAGATAATACACACCCATGAAATGGGAAAAAAATGTTTTCTGTTCTGAGGTGTACACAGTCACTCTTTGAACTTGATATCTTGACCACTACCAAAATACACAACCAGAAATGCATAAATAAAATAGAAAAGTAGGAAGAGGAAGAATTGTTTGGCCTTTTCTTTATACTAAACACCATGTTAGGTATTGTTTTTGTACATGTTATTTAAGTTTTACAAAAACCTAAGAGGTGGAAATAATTATGAGCAAATATTTTTACAGAATAAGGATATGGAATTCAATAATATTAAATAACTTTATCAAGTCAGACTGGTTCATGTTTGTGAGGAAATTTCTAAAATAACTAAATAGAATACTATACTGGTAAAGAGATGACAGAACTGAAGCATTCATCATAAGAGAAGGTAACACTTTGGTTTTATGTGGTCTTGCTGTAGAAATGATAATATCCTATATATTTTGTAGTACCTTGCCATTTACAAACTACTTTCATTTAATTATTTAACTACAAACATTTAAATATTATTTCTGGTGGTAGAGATAGGAAAACTATGACTCAGAAATCTCACATCATACCGGAAGTGAATCACTCAGAATGAGATGCTAATATATCTGACCACATTCCATGCACCTCCTCTTAACCTGTTCTGTGCTTAGCTTGGAGTGATGACATTTTTGTTTTAGGCACCAGTATATTTGGATTTTAGTCTTGTCTTCCTTTAATATTATAGGTCTAAAAAAAGAGATACAACCTTTTTGTACTACGATTTTGTCATCCTAACGTTCCTTTCAGCCCTTCAAAACATGTCTTTGTTTCTAATTCAAGCTTGTATACTAAGGACTGATAATGTCTCATATAATTAGCTCTTCCCTATATCACTTGCACTTAAACTTCATTTCCCTAATCCAAGCTGAATATTCAGGTGCAGCTTTAGACAGGGTCAATGAGGAAGATATTTTGATACTGGATTTTGTTTTGGAGTCACTCAAACCACATTCAAGTCCACAGTTAATCAGCTCTGCTAGTAGAAAATAACAGATAAAAGAAAAGGCAGGGTGTGTGAATTCATATTTGTAAGATTTGAAAACTATAGTTTTTTTTTTTTTTTTAATATGGCTATGATGAAACAATGTATGACATGGTTAGCAGTGTGCAGAAGTTGCTGTCACTGCTATTGTAATTTATTAGCCTCCCTTTTTGGATAAGAAGGATGATTGGCTAACAGGGAGCAGGAGGAAATCTGCCAAGTCATTGCCCTGCACCTGGGACTCATCCTGTTGCTAGTGTCTGTGGAGTATTCCCAGTAATAAATCTATACTGATTAATTAATTAGTGCTGCCCATTACTCCTCTTGTCAATGAGCAAAAAATACAATACAACGCAATACAATAAAGTACTCTGAAATTCTCAGTTCCCAGACAGGCAGGATAACATCCAGTTGTGTTCAGGTTTTTCAACTTCATTCAACAAGCAACAATTTATTGGGCACCTTCTATATCATAGGAAAAGTGTTAGTTGGTAGGAATGCAGATATAAATAATTCTGACATCTGATTGCCTTCATCCTACTGGAGAGAAAAAGAAACACATAGCTATAGCATGTTGAGGAAAGGGTTAGTAGAGTGAAGTAGAATATGGGGTGTTCTCTTGGGAGCACAAAAGCGAAACTAGCTATAAGTTTGTCTAACTTAAGGATATATCCAATAATAGAATGTATAAAATAGGACAACTGGGATTGTAAATATGAGGTAGAGCGTATTGATTTAGCACTTGTTATATGAGTGCACCCTTTTCTAGCTGCCTTTGAGGAAGGACAGTATTTGCTCTGAGAGGCTGTATATCTCATATTTTTAGGTCAGCCTTTAAGATTTATGGTAGGTAAACATCAACATGAGAATATTTGGGAAGCTTTCATTTACCTCAATCATTTATTTCTTTTATGTATTCATTTACTTACTTGCAGGTCTCTAGAATAAAATCGCCATATCACAAATGCTAAAAAGTATCATAACCATAATAAATTACACATGGGATTTCTTTGTTAATTATCATTTATTTCCAAAGACAACAAGAAACAAGACAGAAGGAGAAAGAACAGAGAAACTTGACATCACCAATATGAGATCACAGAAAACACTGACACTTTTAGTTCCATTCCAGAGTGAAATGATGCTTCTTCCAAGACTATATTACT
The DNA here is from genome assembly GCF_014898055.3 of Talpa occidentalis. Taxonomy (NCBI): domain Eukaryota; kingdom Metazoa; phylum Chordata; class Mammalia; order Eulipotyphla; family Talpidae; genus Talpa; species Talpa occidentalis. The sequence goes on along the minus strand of NW_023602073.1, from coordinate 80,776,174 downwards.
CTGCTGAGGAAAAAGCTGGCTAAATAGTTCTGTCTCTGATCAGCACACCCACTTTGCACATTAAACCCATGTGTTAGCCAAGCTTGTTGCCTCTGCTAGAAGAACTCAGCCCAGCTTGTGGCAGGCTCACCCTGCAGAGAGCCCATTTCTTCTGCTCAAATTGAACTCGCTGTACTATTGCAGATCACAGCATCTAAACGGTTCTCTCAGATAATGCTGTTACCAAGCTCTCCCTTAATGGAGCTTTAACTCAAAGTCTTTCATGTGACAACCTTATAGACTACAAAAAAAAAATGTTTTCAGTATACTTTAATGGTGTCATATCTCACACCCTTCTGAGCCCTCTGTCCTAGAATATATCTTTACCAGTCGGAGGGCTTTTGTTGTGGGAACACACTTTAAAATAGAAGTGGGGATAGGAGGTCCCCAGTGAGTCCATGGTTCCTGCCAACATTTGGATCATCTTCTGTGACACAATGCATGCTCGCAAAGCACTACTGAGGGATCAAAGGGCCATATCCTCCGTTTTGCAGAGGTCATTGTGGTGTTTTCGAGGCAGCAAGTCTGAGGTGCCTACCTCTGCCTCATTCAAATCAGGGCTCAGTGTCACTTTTAAAACAATCAAACACCAGCCTCATTTCCTCCTGAGCTTGTGCCTCCAGGGCACCAGTGTCAGCAGGTAATAACTATTGGATAACTATTTCAAAGCCTACCACGGAGTTCTGCTCTCTGGATGAGCACATGTTAATCTTCATATAAGGGCTCAGTCCTTTGGGCTTTCACTGTATAGGTTGTTTGATGGGAGAACTGTAATGGAAGAAGAAATAAAGAGAACTCTCTGTGTCTTTAAAGGGTTTCTGAAAAGACACCAAAGCCCCCACAAATATGGCAGAAATGAAATAGATTGGTCTCCAACATGAAAAGAACCACACTGCCGGGCTGATTCTGTTCTCACAATCACTAGGAGGGCGCTTTATATTTCAGGATCTGTTGGCACTGCTGCTGAAGGGTTACTTACATCACATGTGAGAGTAAGCAGGTAAATGTATGATGTGAGCAGCTCTACCTTTCAAATTGTGGTTTCTTGTAGATGCTGCCATTTTTGAGAGTTGTTACTACATGTAAGTGTAGTACAGTTACTACATGTAAGTGCATTTGTGTGATTTCTACCCCCACATTTTTTTAAAATCTCTTCCTTTAATGAAAAGAAGCTTTTCATAAAAGTGAGCTATAAATGATATTTTGCTTTCTCATTGGCTTCTGCTATAATAATCAGTGATATATTTTTACAAAATTTTGGAAATGACATCATTCCTAAAGAAGAATTTAAGTCCATGCATGTCCTCTTGACATTTTTCTGAGAAGGGAGTTGATGTCCAAAATACATGTTTTGTCTTATTTTCTATTTTTATTGTTGTTTTAGAACTTTCTTCACTCTACATAATTATTATGAAATTGTTTCTCTCAACAGGAGTACTTATATATTTCCTTTGTGAAGTATATATTTCCTTTCAATTTTAACTAGTTCTTAACTTGGATACACAACTAAATTTGTTTTGTTTTTTTTTTTGAATGTACACTAATGTTGGATATGAGTTGCTTTATTTTTTGCCATGCCATAATTTATTAAACACAAAATATATTGATTTCCTTGTTTTAGAGTTTACAAAATAAAATTTTAAGAGATGACTAAGCATGTAGTCAGCCATCATGGCTTCTTGTTACCAGGTATTTCTCATGAGGATCAAATATGGATGAGCCAGGAGCGATCTGTTGCACTATGTGGGTAGCTCCCTGGCCGGCTGGGGATTGCACTCATCCTGCAGAGGCTGCGGATAACTTCACAATGCTGTGCTTAACCCCTTGCACCACCAGGGAGGCCCCTACAGACAGTGTTTAAGCAATACTTTATTTTATCTTGTATTTTATAATTAAAAAGTGCCTGGTTATTATAAATTAATAAACAATTTTAGAAATTTACTTAAGATGACTCCTAATAAAAAAAAAGATGACTCCTAATATAAATACAAAATAATTTCAACTAGAATATAGGACCATTTTTATTTACATGTTTTAATAGTTGATACATGAATATAATAATACCTTTCAGCAGATGAAAGGAAATTATTGTAACATTTATGGCAATATGATAGATTTTAATTTTTAGAAAGAATGAGCATGATTTGCTATAAACTTACTTTAAGTTTTAGTTATTCCTTTTGTAAAATAAAAAATAACTGGCCATGAAATAATAAGATTTTAATATTTTCTCCCAAAACTCAGAAAAAAGTGTTTCATAAGTAGCCTGCATAGCCAAGTATTGAAAAGAAAACTAGCATTAAGCTTTTAGAAGTGGAAAATTTATTGAGTAAACAGAACCTTTTTCTGTCCTACCCAAAGTATATGAAATATTCCAGAGTAAGGGCACACCAAACTCCTAGATTTGCAGTGATAAACATGCCAAATGTTGCCATTTGTCTTGAGTAATTTATATTAAAGTTAATGGGAACCAAGCATCTGAAAACCAACATTTGTCATTTTATACAAATGTCTGGCAAATTTTCATTATACTTAATCTTCATGCTGTTAGGTTATAGGATTTTTTTCTTTCCAATTTACTAGTCAGATAAATGAAGGAGGATTACCTCTACTGGAAATTTAACTGAGAATGATTGGACTCCCTGATATTACTGAATAACAACCTACAAGAAGTTAATGCTTTTCTGAAACCCACAGTAGTGAGAAATTATACCTATAAATTCAGTATAGAAATAGGAAATGAGTCTCTGATTATGAATATATATATGCAATGAAATGCAAATAGAGGGTAAAAAGAAACATCCATTTAGGAATATTTTCTGCTCTATCCAATAAATTCATTATTCATATTTATGATATTCAAAACTTAATTCTGAAAATTAAATATAAACAAGAAATACACTTTGTCAATATGAATTACTCCAGCATGATTAACATTAAGGGGAATGACTTTATAGAAGTTTTTTTAAAGATTTATTTATTTATGCATACAAGAACTGGGGTGTAGGTCAGAGGTGTGAGGGAATGAGAGCATTCACCAGAAACACAGTGGGGCGCAGAATAGGCAGATCTACTAAAATACACTGCTGAGGGGAGCAGCAGGCAAGACAGAAGAGGTCTGCTGTAGCATGTGGGTTAGTTCCCTGGCAGGCCAGGGATCAAACTCATGCTGCAGTGGCTGGCAACCCCTTGATAGTGCTGTGTCTTTAACCCCTGCCAAAAGGGAGGCCCACCTTTATACCAATTTTTACTTAAGAAACATTTTCAGAATTTATTTGCTTTTAGCAGAGGACATTCTATTAGAGGATCATCTTACCTTGAGAAGGAAATTAAAAATGATAGACATACTTGGTATTTCCTTCTAAAATATTTTAAATATTACACCAATCTATTCCATGAGGGTCAGGGGTAATTTTGACAACACAGATTAGATGTTTTTTCTCAGTTGCAGCTGCAAAGTGAAATCTCTAGATTCTACTTCAGACATGTTGTATTAGAGAATCAAAGTAGGTCTCAGGGATTTATATATTCAAAGACCCATTACACTATGAAAGAATAGGTTGTACTCCACAAGTCTAAATTCCTTTCATTCCTTTTCCTAGAATTGCTTCTGAGTCTTTCATATGAAGTTTAGATGTTGCTTCTCAGATCACTTGACCTCCATTTCTTGCACAATCATAAGTTAAATGTAAATAGAGGTGCTCCTGTGACCCAAGATCACAGTAAAATTGCATAGAAACCCATGTTCAAGGGTCTATAGAATTTTTTTGTTAATTAAATTTTTTCTGACATCATCTTAGTTCCCACAGTTTTCCCACCACCATATCACCCATGAGCCATCACCATAGTCTTTTGTGTTCATCCCTTCCTCTCTTTTGTTCCCCTCTCCGGCCCCCTCCTTTGCTGTAAGCCTCGGTTTTATAGTCAGCTTGCTAGTTTTGACTTTTTCTTGACCTTTTGTTTGGTTTCTCTATATTCCACATATGAGACCATCTGGTATTTACCTTTTTCCTTCTGACTAATTTTGGCTAGCATAATCCCTTCCAGCTCCATCCATGTTGCCACAAATTTCATGAGTTTGCTTTCTTTGACAGCTGAGTAATTTCCATCGAATAAATATGCCAGAACTTTTTTATCCATTCATCTATTTTGAGGCATTTGGTTGTTTCCATGTCTTGGTTATTGTAAATAGTTCTGCAATAAGCATAGGACTGCAGGTTTCCTTTCAATTTAGTGTTTTTGTGTCCTTTGGGTAGATTTCTAGGCACAGAATCTCTGGGTCATATGATAGATTCATTTTCAGTGTTATGAGGAACCTCCCCACAGCTTTGCGTCGTGGCTGGACCAGTTTACATTCCCACCAGCAGTGTACCAGAGTTCGTTTATCTCTACATCCTCTATAGCATTTGTTGTTTCCAGTTGTTTTTAATGTAAGCCATTCTAACTGGCTTCTCATCGTGGTATCTCATTGTGGTTTTGATTTGTATTTCCCTGATAACTAAGGATGTTGAACATTTTTTCATATGCCTCTTGGCTGTTTGCATTTCTTCTTTGAAGAAGTGTCTTTTTAATTCTTATACCCATTTTTGATTGGGTTGTCTGTTTTATTTTTGTTGAGTTGTATAAGGTCTTTGTAGATCTTTGATATCAGTCCCTTATCTGTCTTATGGTATAAAAATATTTGCCTCCATTTAGTAAGATGTCTCTTTTTTTTTTATTATTGTATTGTGCTATCCAGAAGCTTTTTTTAGTTTGATATAGCCCCAGCTGTTTAACTTCTCATTTGTTTGGGAGAAGAATCCTCAAAGATGTTTCTGAGGTTTATGTCATAAAGTATTTTGCCTTTATTTTCTTCTATTATTTTATGGCGCCAGGTCTTACATTAAAGACTTTTATCCATTTTGAGTTGATTTTTATATATGGTGTGAGATAGTACTCTAGGTTCATATTTTGCATGTTGCAAACCTGTTTTCCCAACACCATTTATTGAAGAGGCTTTCCTTGTTCTAGTGTATATTCTTTACTCCTTTGTCATAGACTAGTTGATCATATATCTATGGTTTTATTTCGGGCTCTTAATTTGATTCCGTTTGTCTATGTGTCTGTTTTTGTTCCAATACCATGTTTTTATTATTCTAATGGCTTTGTAGTATTGCTTGACATCTGGGGGTATAATGTGTCCATTTTTCCCCCCTTTAGTCAGGACAGCTTTTGCTATTTGGGTTTGTTTGTGGTTCCATATGTATTTCATCAATATTTGTTCTATTTCTTTGAAGAATCTTTGAGATTTTTATTGGAATTGCATTGAATCAGTAAATTGTTTTGGTAGGATGGTCATTTTTATAATGTTGATTCTTCTAATCCATGAGCAGGGAATACCTTTCCATTTCTTTGTGTCTTCTATTTCTGTTAACAGTGTTTCATAGTTTTCCTTGTACAGATCTTTTACCTCCTTTGTTAGGTATTTTACCAAGTATTTAATTTGGGGGGTACAATTGTAAATGGGATAGTTTTCTTAATTTCTTCCTCTTAAGATTCATTGTTTGTATTTGGAAAGACTACTGATTTTTGTGTATTGATTTTATAACCTGTTACTTTACTAAACTGGTTTATTGTTTTAATTTTTTCTGTGGGTTTTTTATAGAATTTTAACAGTGCTCAACAATATTTGCCAATTTTTAGGGCTCTTGTAGTGACTCAGCCTTTCATTACTTAGTCTAGTGTTTCAATGATTGTTACTATTTTCTTAAAATACCATGTCTTCATCTTCCACTTCAGTTCTCCACTTCATCCCTCACACCTCTAGCACCATCAAATATGTCACTCATACGTTGCATATATGAATTTAGCATTATGTGTTGAGAGGTTTGGGAACTCTAGGAATTGGTCAAAGTTGATGAACTTCAACTTTCTCACTTTGCTTCCTATCTTGTCCCCTTTTTATAACTGCTATGTAAATATCTTCTATATGCTTCTGTAACTTTAGTGCAATGTATTGGTATATCTTGAAAAACAAGGAGAGGATAGTTATTTGTACTTGAGAAACAACTACTTTTCAAAATGTCATTTCATGAAATGAAATTCTTTCTGAGGAACCCTTATACTAGATATTAATATGATTATATTTCCTTATGTCTATTTGTAAGTTAAATCTCCATTAGTATTTTCTCCTATTAGAATAAGCATCTGATTCTCACAGAAAATCAACAACTCCTTAACAATTTAGAAAAAAATGTAAAAGCTAAATTTTAATTGCCTATATTCTTTCAATCTATATTGTTATACTCAGGAATGAAAAAAAAATAATTCTTTATTGGTAGAAGCCCAGAATGTTTTCATTACTTCATTCAGAAGGGGTTTCAGTATACCTACTATGAGTCAGGTGCTATTTTAGGCCCTAGATATCTGGCAACAAAATGACAGAAAAAACATGGGAAGAACAAAAACCAAAATTGAAAACTATACATTATATATGGTTAGAAATATGAGGCAAAAAATTAAGCTTAGAGAGCCATACAAAGCAATTCAAGGAAAGACAGAATTTTAAATTGGATGTTCATGAAAAGCCTCAGCGTATGCTAGATGAGCACAAGAGAAAAATTTCCTACTAAAAACATAGGCTTAGAAGCAATAGAATTCTACTTCTGGAGGAGGGAGATTATTATGGAGAAGAAACTCCTCCATGCTGCAGTAACACAGTAATGACTGAAATCTACAAATGAATTAAATAGAGTAAGAAAAATCATTTCACAACTCAAATATCATCCTAAACACAGTGTAACAACATCTTACTGCTTGAAAAATTTTAAGGCATTGTTACCCTGGAGGTAAAAATATCACCAAGAAAATCTAAATCTAACTCAGTACCTTGAAAAACTGACACAATGCTGACTGAAAAAAGTCTATTTCCAGAAAAAAATACTCTAGATTTCAGATTCTAATATTATTCCTACAATGTTGAATTTAACTTAAAAACAAACAAACATACACAAAACAAAAAGACATGAATAGTGTAATCACACTCAGAGATACAAATTTTGGAACTATCAAAAAGTATGTTCTGAATAACTATAGTAATATGTTCACAAATATAGAAAAGGCAATCAACATGCATAAACAGAATGAATGTATTAGAGCAAAATGAAAATCTAGAAATAAAAATTACGATATAAAGGTAGAATATCTTTGCAAAGTATCATAGATTTGACACCGGGAAGTATTGTAGACTTAGAAACCAGTCAATAGAAATTTCTGAAAACTGAAACATTCAGCAAAAAAAAAAAGATCAACAAAACCTAAAACTAGCAAATAAATATCACCACAGAGAAAACACACCAGAATATCCCAAACTCTGGGGAAACTTAAAGCAGTCTAACAAATGTATCATTGAAGTCCCAAGAAGATCAGAAGGCAAAATTGCAGAGGAAATATTGGAATAGAAAATAGTGAGAATATTATAAAAATAATGAAAGACATCAAAGCACAGATAAAGCTGAGAATAATGCAAGGATCGTGACTATCTGAAAAATCAACTATACTTATATTACATTGAAACTGTGGAAATTAAGAGCTGAAAAGAAACATTTTTTTTTTCATTTCAGTGAGGTAACATTAGTTACGACACTGAACAAGAGTACATATACTCATCTTAGCAACTGCAAGTATATCACCACACTTACCACCACATATTTGTCATCATCTGCCACCAACTAATCATGTCTCTCTACATATTCCCTACCATCTCAAAAGATAAGAGAAAGATTGAGTGAAAAAGAATAAATCCACACAGTAGAATAAAGATAACAATTACACTAGACATCTTTTTAGAAAATACACAAGCCTTACAATAATAATGTGACATCTGAAAAGACCCCAAAGCAGGGAAAAACTGCTAAAGCAGAATTTTATGCTCAGCAAAAGTACATTTAACATCTGAAGCCCAACAGAAATCAAATGTTGGAAAATATGTGTAGAAAAGGGAACCCCAGTGCACCACTGGTTTTTAATATAAATTGGTGTAGTCACTGAGAAACACAGTATAAAGATTCCTCAAAAAATTAAGATTGGAAATACCATATGATCCAAATATTTCACTTGGTATTTATTAAACAATGTAAAAACACTCATTTGGAATGAAATAGACCTGTAATATTATGGATAAGTATACAAAAACCATTCCATTAAAAAAAAAATGAGTAACAATTGTATGAATTTTTCTTCCTTATTATTATGTGCAATCTTATTTATTCTTAAGTTATTACTAACCAATTTGAACAGAGTAAAAAGGAAAATTGACCTACTAGTTTCATAGTTTTGATTAAAACTTTTTTTCTTGCAAAAAGTAGGAATTCATAATTTCTAATTTCACCCCCATGGAAAAAAAGTCAACGTTAGTTACCTAATATTTTTAGGTTTTCATGGTATAAATCACTCTTTAGATTTTAATGTCCTTAAGTGTATAGAATCAACTTATATTTTGTTTCCTATAGTATCTAGTATGGTACTTGTTAAGTGGAAATATTTCAATAGATTTTTGCTGAAAGAATTAATAAATATTTGGAGACTATACATAAATATCATAGATTACATTTACTTATATATTTATCTTATTGATAGATTTTAACCATTCACATATTCTAAAATATTTGTGTTCCCTTTTATCACCATTTAGAAAGAAATTCCAAGACCTTTAGATATAACTTGGCACATACTGACAGTGTCTTTTTTTTTTTTTTTTTTTTTTTAAGGAGTGGGGGCTTTGTTCTCAAATTCTTTTTTTTTTTTTTGATACAAATAACCATGGCTTTCTTTTATTTTATTATTATTTTTTTTAATCTTAAATTTTATTTTTATATTCCCCCATACAATTGCAAACGCCCCATTCTGACCCCAATCCTTCCCCTCCCGCCCCCCACCCCCCAAAAAGTGTCTCTGGTTCATAGTTTTTTGTTGATTTTGATTTTCACTTTCTTATATTCATTTTCCTGGTCCCTTATTTAAGTTTTCTAGATTCCTGCTATGAGTGAGACCATCCGGTATTTTTCTTTTTCTTTTTGGCTTATTTCGCTGAGCATGATCCCTTCCAGCGCCATCCATGTTGCTGCAAATTGCATGTGTTTATCTTTTTTGAATGCTGAGTAATATTCCATGGTATATATGTACCACATCTTCTTGATCCAGTCATCTACTTTTGGGCATTTGGGTTGTTTCCAAAGCTTAGCTAAAGTAAACAGTGCTGCTATAAACATAGGGGTGCAGGTGCTCTTTGGAATTGATGTTTCTGTGTCCTTTGGGTAAATACCTAGGAGTGGAATTGCTGGATCATATGGAAGCTCTATGTTTAGTAGGTCCAGAAATCTCCACACAGCTCTCCATAGTGGTTGGACCAGTTTGCACTCCCACCAACAGTGCAGAAGAGTTCCTTTTTCTCCACATCCTCGCCAACATTTGTTGTTGCTAGTTTTTTTAATATGTGCCATTCTCACTGGTGTGAGATGGTATCTCATGGTAGTTTTGATTTGCATTTCCCTGATTGCAAGTGATGTTGAACATTTTTTCATATGTCTGTTGGCCATTTGCATTTCCTCTTCAGAGAAGTTTCTTTTTAGCTCTTCTGCCCATTTTTTGACTGGATTATTTTCTTTGTTGTTGCTGAGTCTCATCAGCTCTTTGCAGATTTTTGTGATCAGTCCTTTATCATTAGTGTTGGGTGCAAAAATGTTCTCCCAGTTGGTGGGGTTTCTCTTTGTTTTTGTTATTGTCTCTTTTGCTGTGCAGAAGCTCTTTAATTTGATGTAGTCCCAGCTGTTTATCTTTGTCTTCACTATCACTGCTTTGGGTGATGTGTCTGTAAAGATGTCTTTGATGTGCAAATCCCGTAGTGTTTCGCCTATATTTCCTTCTATGTATTTTATGGTTTCAGGTCTTATGTCTAGTTCTTTAATCCATTTTGAGTTGATTTTTGTGTATGGTGTGAGGTAGTGGTCAAGCTTCATTCTTTTGCATGTAGCGACCCAGTTTTCCCAGCACCATTTATTGAACAAACTTTCTTTGCTCCAATGCATAGTCTTTGCTCCTTTGTCAAAGATTAGTTGACCATAAATCTGTGGGTTTATTTCTGGATTTTCTATTTGATTCCATTGGTCTGTATGTCTGTTCTTGTTCCAATACCATGCAGTTTTGATGATTATGGCTTTGTAGTATAGTTTGAAGTCTGGGAGTTTGATGCCTCCATTTCCTTCTTTTTTTTTCAGTAGAGCTTTGGCTATTCGGGGTTTTTGGTGATTCCATATGAATTTCATCAATAATTGTTCTATTTCTTTGAAGAATGCCATTGAGATTTTGATTGGAATAGCATTGAATCTGTATATTGCTTTTGGTAGGATGGCCATTTTAATAATGTTTATTCTTCCAATCCATGAGCAGGGGATGTCTTTCCATTTCTTTGCGTCTTCTTCTATTTCTTTTAACAGTGTTTTATAGTTTTCTTTGTATAGGTCCTTTACCTCTTTTGTTAGATTTATTCCCAAATATTTGATTTTTTTTGTTTCAATAATAAAAGGGGTGGTTTTTTTGATTTCTTCTTCTTCAGATTTATTGTTTGTGTATAGGGAGGCTACTGACTTTTGCGTGTTGATTTTGTATCCTGCCACTTTACTGAACTGACTGATGAGTTGAATTAGTTTTTCTGTGGAGATTTTGGGGTTCTCTATGTATATTATCATATCATCTGCAAATAGTGATAGTTTGACTTCTTCTTTTCCTATTTGGATTCCTTGGATGTCTTTCTCTTGTCTTATTGCTCTGGCTAGGACTTCCAGTATTATATTGAAAAGCAGTGGTGAGAGTGGACATCCTTGTCTTGTTCCAGATCTTAATGGAATTGCTTTCAGCTTTTCACCATTGAGAATGATACTGGCTGTTGGCTTGTCATAGATGGCCTTTATGATGTTGAGGTATGTTCCTTGTATCCCAAGAATTTCAAGGGCTTTTATCATGAATGGGTGTTGCACTTTGTCGAAAGCTTTCTCAGCATCTATTGATATTATCATATGGTTTTTATATTTCTTTTTGTTGATGTGTTGGATAACGTTGATTGATTTTCGGATGTTAAACCATCCTTGTGCCCCTGGAATGAATCCAACTTGGTCGTGGTGAATTATCTTATGGATACATTGTTGGATTCTGATAGCTAAAATTTTATTGAGGATTTTTGCATCAGTGTTCATTAGGGAGATTGGCCTATAGTTTTCCTTTTTTGTGTTGTCCTTATTCGGTTTTGGTATTAGTGTAATATTGGCTTCATAGAACGTGTTTGGTATTGTCCCTTCCTTCTCAATTTTTTGGAAGAGTTTGTGAAGGATAGGCACTAATTCGTCTCTGAATGTTTGGTAGAATTCATTTGTAAATCCATCAGGTCCTGGGCTTTTGTTTTTGGGGAGGTTTTTGATTACCATTTCAATTTCGCTGCTTGTAATTGGTCTGTTTAGGTGTTCTATTTCTTCTTTATCTAGCTTTGGGTGATTGTAGAGTTGTAGGAATTTGTCCATCTCCTCTAGATTGTTGAACTTGTTTCCATATAACTGTTCATAGTAGTTACTGATTATTCTTTTGATTTCTGCTGTGTCCGTTGTGATTTCTCCTCTTTCATTTATGATCCTGTGTATTTGTGCTTTCTCCCTTTTTTCCTTTGTGAGCCTGGCTAGGGGTTTGTCTATTTTATTTATTTTTTCAAAGAACCAGCTCTTGGTTTCATTGATCTTTTGGATTGTTTTTTTAGTTTTAATTTCATTTATTTCTGCTTTGGTTTTTATTATTTCTTTTCTTCTACTGGTTCTGGGGTTTTTTTGTTGTTCTTTTTCTAGATCTTTGAGCTTCGAGATTAGGTTGTTTCTTTGAGTTCTTTCTTGTTTTTTGATGTGAGCTTCTATTGCTATATATTTTCCTCTTATTACTGCTTTTGCTGCATCCCATACATTTAGGATACTGACAGTGTCTTAATTTAAAGATCACTTCCCTTAGGATTCTTATTTGCTACAAGTAGATGTCTGGCAGAACAAGTAATTTTCATGAATTTATAATAACAATAAAAGACAGAAGTCATTTTAATGGCAAAAAATGTGTTTCATAGTCAGGATAATCATTCTTTATCAAGTATACAATAATTCACAGTAATTTGACAATTACTCTTGACAATTAATTTGACTTTGACAATTAGTGTATATTTTGTTGGTATAGATTTCTTCACTAATTGTGCAGTTGCATTTTTCAGATGTCAGAAAAACCTAACAACACATTTTCTCAGGCAAACAAAATATTTTCTTCTGTGTTATGAATGAATTTTTTAAAAAAAGCATTATCAAGTTCCTAAAAAAACATAATTATAGCAATTATTGTAGGGTATTTACTGATGGTCACCATGATTGTATGAAGACAGTCATTGATTTAACTCTCATTATCAGAGATCACTATCGACTGCTGAGTTAATGGGCAAGATAAGCATCCTGTGAGGAAAGATCTCTAACATAGTGTTTCATGTATAATGGTAAGTATATCAGAGTAACAGTTAGTTTGTATATGAATTTACTTAAATATATGAGAACTCTTATGTTCCTGGCTCTTGAATTTTAAATATAATTTCAAAATATGCATTTACTGTATTCCCTTTATATTTCAGCTTGGGGGGGTATTGCATAGTTCCATATTTATCAATGAGACAGAAAAGTCTTCTTGATTATAGTAAATTACAAAATTCAAAATAAGTGAAAGATCTTCTAATTCACATTTGCATTCAAAGTGACTTTACCTCTCAATAGCCCACCCCAAATTTATGTTGGATCGCGGAGTACAGATTCCATATAAAATATAGGACTCCCAGTAAAATTTGAATTTATGCTTAGCAAAAAAATCAGAATACTGACCGGATGAATAAATACTGGATGGCTTCACTCATGTGGAATGTAAAAATATAAAGCAAATGAACTAACAAAACCCAATAAAAACAACTCTGACAAAAAAAAAAAATGCTGGTTAATAGCCTGTAGGAGGAAGAGGGATGGGAGGAATGGGTAGAGGACATCGATTTTATAATACAAATGCTACTAGAATTTTGGTGATGGAGTCAGGGTGTTATATATATTTTTCAGTGTGTGAAGCTACACTCCTGAAACTTATATAGTTAAACCAATGGTAAATCAATTAAAACATTTAAAAAATCCCTGAATTTCAGATTAACAAATCGATTTTATTATTATAAGTATGTTCTGAATACTGCATAGGACATAATCACAAAACTATATGTTGTCCCTTTTGTTCTGAAATAAAAATGTAAACATGTTTTTTTCTCTTTGCTTGGTTTTAGCTAAACTGGCAATCCTAGGTGAATGGAAATATATATTAAAGATGCAATAAACTGAGCAAGCTTCAACAGATCTTTAAAGGTCAACTGTTAGATACAACATTAAAGTAGTTCTGAGAATGGTAGAGATCTATTATAGATCTCTGATATAACCAAAGTACTTTAAACCTAATTAAGAAGCAATAAAATAATTAAAAAGCAAAGGAAACCACCTCCATCAAATAATGACTCACAAAATCAATGGTCTACTTTTACCTTATTGATTTCTACTTTTCTTCAGATAATATTAGTTCATTTGTGTTATTTTTTTATTTTATTTATTTATTTGTTTATTTTTGCTTACCGGTAACTCAGTCCTTTGATCAGCATTAGACACATTATACTCAGTTTGTGGCCCTATGATGGGCTGCACAGTAAAGATTCAGAACTCTACATGAATGTGTTTGGTTCAGTGCCAGCGGAGCTCTGGGTCACCAGCAACATAAAAATTAATGCTGAGAATAAAGCAAAGACAGTATGAGAGGCATAAAACATGAGCCTGTGGCCACGCAGCAACCTTTAAGCCCAGGCTGAGGGCAAGAACAGAAAGAAAGCCAGTGAGTAGCCACAGGCTAAAAATGCCTCTGAAAATGGAAGCAAAACTTGAGCTGTTGGAAATATTTTTGCTAAAAAGCACCAAAACCTCTGGAAATGGCACCCATGCCTGTGGTGGAGCCAGAACTGGAGTGGTTGCCTGAGCTGGAAACTGAGCCTCTTCACTTTTGCCTGAACATGTTTTGTTACTCCTTCCCCAATACCATGTAAATATCTGGATGTTCCCCTATGGAAGAATATCTACGTTAGGCTTTCTCTGTGGTAATTCTTACATTGAAAGATGTGAATGAAGAAGATGGAGCAGATCCAAAATTTTGAGTGAAAGTATGAAAGATATCTATGCTTATTGGAAATAACTTGAGGGGAAGCAAGCAGTTAGATTAAAATACTTGCTAGATGGTGAAGACACTGGAAACATGAGAGGTGTCCTAACTAATGGGCCAGTGTAGTTTCAAAAGAAATTCAGGTTGCTGCAGGAGACCATGTACATGACTGGCCATTATTGATCAGTTACTGCAGAAAAATTTTGTGCTAAAAAGATGCTGTTACTGATTGGTGTTATTTCCATGTTTATTGCCATCAAACATGAAAAAAAAAAAAGCACCATCCAGAAATTAACTATTTTGCATTTGTGACTGACAACACTTACACTAAGCACCAAGTTAGACAAATGGAGATGAAGATTATACAAGTTTTTAAATTTTGACCTAGGTCCCCTCTGCTTCTGTAGTGCCTTTGGAGAGTATCTAAGATTGAAGATGTTGATGTTGAGCAACATAGTTTAACCAAAGACCTGAAGGAATAAACTATGTTGCATTACAATATATTGTACTTTTCTCCTTTGAATATTGCAGCGGCAGTTTTTTACTTAGCACTGAGATTCTCAATATTAGTGAATGGATACCAACTCTAAAGATTTACCTGTTATGGGCCTCCCTGGTTGTGTAGGGGTTAAAGTCTCAGCACTGTCAAGCCATTGCCAGCCACTGTGGCATGAGTTCCATCCCTGGACAAGGAGCTGACCCACATAGCATGGCAGATCTCTCCTGTCTGGCCCTCAGCAGTGTATTTCAGTAGATCTGTTTGTTCTGCTCCCCACTCTGTCTCTGGTGAATACTGTCACCCCCCTGCACCTCCAGCCTATACCCCAGTTCTTGTATGCACAAATAAATTTTAAAAATCTCAAAAAAAAGATTTACCTGTTATACACTGAAGAATCTCTTCTTGTTATGCAACACATGACTAAGGCTATAGTCAGGAAGAAATGTGGCCTTTCAAAGCACATGACTATCAAAAACAATTATGCCACATCTAAGCATACCAAAATAAACATTCTTAACCCACCTGAATTCTGCAATAGCTCAGGATTTAAACAAGGCAATGGCAAAGGTTTAACTTATGAATTTGATTTGGAGTATTATAGTATCTGGAAACATAATTGGCGCCATATGCAATCTATACATATTAAATTATGATTATTTACTTTTAATGAAGTTCATTATCCATTTATACATACCTATAAATAAACAAATTAATTAATTAATTAATGCACAATGTCATAACATTTCAATCCATGAAAATGGCATATGTTAAAAAGACCCCTTACAACAAGTCCTGGAGTGGATGTGGAGAAAGAGGAATCCCATTACACTGTTGGTCATCATATAAACTGGTGCAGCCATTTTGAAGAGTGATCTGGATTCACATTAAAAAATGAAATGTTAATGTTGTATGACTCAGCAACCCCAGTCTTGGGCATCTAGCCAAAGAACATGAAATCTTAAACACAAAAAATGTCATGTTCTACAATGTTTATTGCAATGTTATTTACTATAGGTAAGAAACAGAAACAACTAAGTGACCCCTGATAGAGCACTGGATCAAGAAAATATGGTATAGCCACACAATGGAAAACTCTCCAGCCATAAATGAAAGAGGAAATCTTATTTCTAGCAAAATGAAGGGGGTATGGGGCAATTATGGGTAGTAAACTCAGAATGACAAAGACATTGATTCAAAAAGTTCTTATAAAAACTTGCAGACTCTAACAAGTGAGGTTTCTGAGGCTTGAGGGGGGGGAGGGATTAAGGGTCAAAATGGTATAAAGGATGCTGTTGGGAAACAGTA
Organism: Talpa occidentalis; assembly: GCF_014898055.3. Lineage (NCBI taxonomy): Eukaryota > Metazoa > Chordata > Mammalia > Eulipotyphla > Talpidae > Talpa > Talpa occidentalis. The sequence continues at coordinate 80,760,057 of NW_023602073.1, read as the reverse complement.
AATAAAGCTATCAACAGTAAAGAATAATGGTAAAAAATAAATAGAAAAGAAAACTATGACCCTAAAATCCTACCTCTAGAGTGAGGAAACCTGCCTTGGGTCTAGTCAATTTTCCAAGTTTGCATTGTTCTCAAAAGCAAACTCAATGAAAATGTTTGACTCCTTTGAACTTAATTTAGTTGAAATATTGATAGCCAAAATAATACAGTATCCTCCCAAATTGATATATAAATTAAAAAGCCTGTAAAATATTTTCTTCTCTTTCTGCTACCCAATAGATACAATTTAAGTAAAGCCATAGCCAGTACATAATCATTGTTCAAATTTCTTGGGGGTTTTGAAGTGTAACAATTTAATCCAGGCCCTTTATTCACTTTCAGAGAGTGATGAGGCATTATAGGAATAGGTAATGAAATAGGTGCCTATAATCACTCTTCTGCAATCCTAATGGGTATTTCCCCACCTTATTTTGGCATTTGGCCATATAGTTGACATCAGTATGCACCACACAGAAGTATTTCTTTCCTACTACATTGCAGCAATGCTAACACAATTATTTTTATAAATTATTTATGATTTGCCAGCATGTACTATGAGATATTTCTCTTAGAGTGATGGTTCATGGAAATGCTTTGTTTTCAAAAAAATTCCAAAATCTAAACAATTTAAATGCAAACGGCCAATTTAAATTTTATCATTATTTTTATTAAGAGACAATGACTAGTTGGAAATGTGTCAGCTTTAGGCATAAGTAGACATATTTTTGAATCCTAGCGATGAAAATATGATCTTGAGTGCTTCACTAAACTGTTTTTCTGCATTTCAGTGATAAAATTTGATATATAATTAAATAATTTGTCCAGTGTCACACATTGGTAGTAACTGGCCAAATTGACCATTGAGTCTGTAAAGGGAAATCTGGTGATACAGATGAATAGTATGAAATTGAATTAATTGGTAGTGTGAGAAAACATTTCAGTAGAAATCACCAGTCTGGACATGATTTAGTGACACATGCCCAGCTTAAAGCTATATATTTTCAGACAAGGATAATGACAATGTGAACAAGAAAATTCAGAAAGATATAGTAAAGTTCATATATTTGTCTTTGAGAAAAAGAGAAAGTAAGTGAAAATGGTGTGCTATCTAAATCATGAAAGAACTTGAATAAATGCCTTCATTAAGGAAATCACATAAGGTAAACAAGACTGAACTTTAGGGGCATCAAAGACAAAACTTTCTGGAAAGAAAGTGATGTCACATTTGGGATAAGTAACAGATTGCCTATTTTATATTGATATAAACCATTAATAATTAAAAGACCTTTATGTAAGAAATTGATGTCCACTTTTGTTCTAAACTACCTGTTTTTGTGTTTGTCATGATTTTCTATGTTGAACATGAATGTTACTTATAATTAAGTTGAGAAAGTTGACTTTCAATTTCTGCTTCACACTAAAATCTAAAAATCTGAAATCACTAATACCAAATATTTTATACATAGCAACTCTGATTATAATAACAATATTTTAATGTGCATATTATAGCTCTGTTTAATATATAAGTAAACTTAAACATGGAAAGATTTACAAATTCTCTCCAGTCTACACATTTCATATGTGATGAACCTTGGAGGCAGACATAAGTATCTGATGGAAGAGTTACCTTCTTCCATCCTATCTTAGTAGATGTACCTCTATGTTTTGGGCACTCATTATTTTTTTTAAGATTTATTTTATTTATGCATACAAGAGCTGGGGTACAGGCCAGAGATGCGGGGGGTGAGAGGATTCACCAGAGACAGAGTGGGGAACAAAACAGGAGGATCACTGAAATACACTGCTGAGGGGAGCAGTGGGCATATCAGGAGAGGTCTACTGTGCCATGTGGGTTGCTCCCTGGCCGGCCGGGGATAGAACTCATGCTGCACAGGCTGCAGATTGCTTCATAGTGCAGTGCTTAACGCCTTGCGCCACCAGAGAGGCCCACACTCATTATTTTTATCCCTCTTTGTGAGACTCAATTACTTCTATTCCTCCCTTGTATGTAATAACGGCTAATATATCAATTAAAGCAGAAAAGAGCATCATTCAACTAATTGTCCCACTTGACTCATTATTCAGTGAAAAAATAAAGGTGGACATCCTCACCTTTTGAGAAAAATAACTCTCCCAAAAGAAACTTGCACTAATATTTCCAACTCCCACAAAATGTTTGTTTTAATCCTTCATAATGCTTATTATACTTTTTTACTATGAAACATTTTTTTAAGTAAAGAAAGGACTTTCACTTACACAATCTTTATTCCAGCATTATAGTTTTATTCAATTATTTAAAATAGAATAATCTTCTAACTGATAACAAGATAACAAGATAGCAGAATTATACACATTGTTTAAAAGATGATTAAGTGTTAGCTCCTTCTACCAGGGCCTCTTTGTGCAGATCAGTTTACAAAAGATGAGTGGGATATGAGCAAAACGTGAAAGATTTAGTGTTACCAATAAACAATTACAGCTTTCTATTCATGCTCTGAAGGTAAAGAGTAAGCTCTGAGTGTTTATTTTGGCTAAGTTTTCAACTGCATTTGCTGTTTCATAAGATGAAAGAAAATGACATTCATCATAAATGCACATTTTTATTATAGTCGTATAGTCACATGGACATAAACTGAGTGAGGCTAAAGAGTAAAAAGAAATAATCTCATTCAGTATAATGTATGAGTAATTCTTTGCCTTCTGAAGCTTATTTTCTTCCTTTGTTCCTTACTGTCATTAATTGCAACAACAGCCTCTAAGCCCTTCATCTCAGAAAATAAAGAATTATCATATAATTATTTTCCTATATTCTTCAGTCTATATACTACCAACATTTCCTAACCTTTCCTAGACTATTTCTTTGAACCATTTTCTCCTGCCATTTCCTCAGTCTGAAATTTTACCTTTTTGATTCATCATATCCCTATTCTCTGTCCTCTTCAGGGAACTGATTAGAAGATTCCACCTCATGATATCTTTACTCAAATTTACATTAAAATACTCTCTTCACCTTTTGCATGCTGTAGATCTATATATAGTTCCTTAAATATTTTTAACATTTGGTAGCTAGTTTTAGCTACTAAATTATGATGTCTACCTCTTATCCCTCCTCCTATAATTTTATATGCATAGCATAAAATGTGTACATAAAATCTCAATGATTGTATAAACTTCCAAAGTAAAAACTAGGGGAAAACTAAACACATTTACATGCATTGACTTTGTTTTATTCTATTTAAAAAATTAAAATTTATTATATCTCTAAATAACTTCCTTATCACAAAATTAATAAATAAATATTCAAGAAAAGTGAGAGTTGGTTCTCAACGAAATACATTTATTAGTATATTTCCATTACATTTAATATTACATATCCAGTCAGCCAATGATTAATGAGCTTATGTTTGAAAAGAATCCTATGGAACCTGCACAAAGTCTTATCTTTTAGTATGGCTTTGATATTTATAACTTTTCCCCTTAAGCTAAAAATCCCTCGTAGACCATCACCTGGCTGTACTTATGTCCAAAAAATCATTGAAGTGAAATAAATTGACAGGTTGAAGTGGCTATTACCTATAAAATGGAAACAAATTGGTAAATACAAAGTATCAACCTGCAAAGTAAAATAAAATGCATCAAAGAGAAAAATTCAATGAGGACAATGGAAAATATTGGGTTTTGAATTTAAACATGAATAGCAAATTTAAAAAAAAGGATGTATTCTGTCTTAAAAAACTGAGATACAAATTTCACAAAATCTGATATCTGTATATAAATATCTGATATAAATTTGAGCCCCTAATTGCTAAAAATGCATAAGAAATGGAAGACTGCCACAGCTTTCCTGTTTTCTTCCTTCCCTTTCTTATCTGAAACAGTGTTTAAAGATCTACTACTCCCTGAGAGGGGATGTGAGGACATCCTAAGTTTCCTGGCAAATACATTGTCCTGGGATAAGGCCCAAGGAATGGGCAATTCTCCTTCCTAGACCCTGGTGCTGTCACTTGAGAAATACAACCTGAAGATTATGAACTCAGATAAGGAAAATCTGCTGATATTCTTCTTGAAGGCTTTCAGGTGGCAATAAAACACAATAGAGTGTTTTTTTTTTCTTTTGTGCACTTAATTTATGAATATGGATTCTAACTGAAAATATTATATGTATAGCATAAAAAAGTGAGTGGAGGAGTATTATTCCCTAGTAGAATATAAAAAGAGTACCTAACATTCAGCCACAAGAGCTGAGGAGATGCTGTATAACATTGAGACTACAGTTGATAACACTATTGTATAATTGATGTTTGGTAAGTAAATAGAACTTAAATTAGATAAGATCCCAAATTACACATTATTCTTTCCTTGATCCAGTGGTTGTGAAACAAGTAACCAAGTTTCGGGAGTCAATACAGATGAAGGAACATGCCATCTCATCTTGCTTATTTTACATCAGAAAATATATTAACACAAGAAAATTTCCTTGTAATGATGTTTTAATCTTAGAACAGGAGGTAAAGAATGATAGAAAATGTTTTGTGATCATATTTGACTATTCCACCTTAGTTAAAAATATTACTATTTGTGATAAGTGCTTAATGAAAATAGATATTTAAAGATACACAAACAGTACACATATTTGGCAGACTATAAAAAAATAAAGATGGTTGGGCCTCCCCGGTGGCGCAGCGGTTGAGCGCTGGGTTGCGAAGCTGCCCGCGGCCTCTGCGGCGCCGGTTCGATCCCCGGCTGCTCCCCGGCCACCAGAGGAGGGTCCCACATGGCGCGCAGACCTCTCCTGCCGCCCGCTGCTCCCCTCAGCAGTGTACTTCGGTCCTTCATGCCTGCTCTGCTTCCCGATCTGGCTCTGGTGAATTCTCTCACCCTCCCGTGCTTCTGACTGTACCCAGTGCATGTATAAACAAAACAAACAAACAAATAAAGAAAGAAAGAAAGAAAACATGCCTCTATTAAAAAAAAAAAAATCTTTAAAAAATAAATTAAAAAAAAATAAAATAAAATAAAGATGGCTGGGAAAGATTCCTAGGAAAACTTAATCCATAGGTCAGTCTTAAAGTGCATTTGCTTTTCAGGGCAGAGTCATGTTAGAGGATTTAGCTATTTTGAAGCTAGTTTAAATTACCAGATAAAAACTATTACTCCTATTAGCTGTTTATTCATTTCAATTGCAGGCAATCAGGTTATTTTAACTCATCTACCAATAGATTAAGAGCAAAATTCTTCCATTTATAACATTCAATATAATAGTTATTGACATGGATGCAAATATTTTTACAAATGTTTGTGTGGCATAACTGTGGTATATGTGCATAACAACATTTTAATTCACTTCTATGTGTTAGATTCCCATCACTCCAAACCCTCTGAAAGACAGTGCAGCAAACACGTGGAAGTGTGTGTAAAGCATCTCTGAGCCATTAAAAAGGAACTATAGAACTTCTGAAATTAATGCAGAATACTCAGTTCACCTTCTAAGCTCTTTTAGTGGCCAGGGATTTTTTTTAAAGTTGGGTTATTGATTTTTCTAGTTTATTACGTATTATAAATTGCAGTTAGATTAAAAGCAGCAAGCTAGATGTAGGAGGAGGTAGTGAGGGGTGTTGGTTAAAGGCATTATGGCAGCATTGAGAAGTTACAGCTGACAGCCTGACACTGAAGAATACAGAAGCTCCCAAGCATATGCAGAAATGTGCTATGTGTTTAGCACAGAACAAGAATGAAAATACATAATGGTGGTGATGAGTAATCAAGAAAATGACTACATTATGTGCTATGTCCTCTGTTGCGGAAGGAAGTGAAATGTACTATGTGTCTTTGGGAAGAATTTCTACCACAAATGTTAAAATATATTATTGGCACCTGATGGGATAAACTTTGTTCATATAGAATATCCACTTACATGAAATGTGGTTTCATGATAAAAATTCCTCCAAACCTCCAGCTTCTCCTTGGATTTTATTCTGAAGTAAATTTGGGTTATAAATTATAAAAATATACAAGCCCTAATCTACTAAAAAATTGAATATCATTTAAAGTATAAGATTTGGGGCAATGGAGTCTGAGGTTGAATGTTCACACCTGTAAACCTCAGTTTTATGTAAATCATTAGGTTTTGGCATTAATTTTTGTTGCAGATCAAACAAAAGTAGGGGAAAATGAAATAAGATTGACTGATTATGTGATAAAAGAGTTGTTACTGATATTCATGCCAGTCCTTCAGTAATTGAAAGTATTTGAGAGTCTAGAGTAGCATTTTTTAAAGATGAAAGCCTAGAAAGCTTAATGACTTTGAGATTTTTTTTAAGGTACTTACTTAGATATCATGTAATATAAAGCACAGATTAGACTCCAGGTCAGCTATCTCCTTCTGGAAAAATGGTAAGATATGTGAAAGTGTATAAAGTATGTGAATAATTTATTTTTTTAAGATTTATTTATGCATACAAGAACTGGGGTGCAGGCCAGAGGTGGAGGCATGAGAGGATTCACCACAGACAGAATGGGGAGAGAACGGGTGGACTGACTGAAATACACTGCTGAGGGAGAAGCAGGGAGACTGAAGAGGTCTGCTGTGCCATGTGGGTCACCTCCCTGACCAGGGATCTTAATTTGTCTAGTAGCTGCGGAAGGCTTCATAGGGCTGCATCTTAACGCTTTGTGCCACCAGGGAGGCCCCGAGCATCTGAATAATTTAAACTCAACCACAGAACTTTGTGGTTGTGAGGCTATTACTGGTTGAGGAAGTCTTAGAGAGGACAGAACTACCAATGGACCAGTGAACTGGACCACAAAATCAGAGGCACCTTACCCTCTAGTCTTGCCTATGAAAGTAACTTCCCCAATCTGTTCCCACAGTGAAGGCATTTTTCAAGAGCACAGCCTTGAGAGTGTAAAATGTTGAGACTGGAACATATAAGTGACTGAACCCACTTAAGCCCTCCACATGAACTTAAAATTCTCACCAATAGGTTGCAGAGGTCTATTCCTCTTGTGGCTGCCAGAGACAAGTCTCTAAATAAGTTTCCTTCCTTATTAAAGTACCTACCAATTTGGAGTAGTCTGCTTATGGTTTCTCCTTGCCCTGCATGTGAGTGGCCAGTTCTGATTTCATCAGGGACATATGCTGTTGTGTTTGTGAACCAACACTCTGAGCTCTATTTGGAATGTAAGTCTTAAATTAAAAAAATTGGTCATCTATTTTTCCATTTTATTGCACATCAGAAGCAACACACTATATGTGGGTGGAGTTAGAGAGAGGTGGTGGTTAAATGCATTCTGACAGCACTGAGAAGTTAAAGCTGACAACTTGACATTGAGCAGTACAGAAACTGCTTCAGACTCACACCTAGCCATTTGGTGGAGATAAAAAGGACTAGAATATTAAACAATTTCCAGAGACACCCCCGATACCTTCTTGTTCTTTCACTGTAACATCTTAGTGGCATTTTTAGTGTTTGACCCTGAGATATTTTGGTGGAAATAGGGCAGTGGGTGAGAACTGGTCTTCCCTCCCTCTATTCATGCAGAAAGAAATTGACAAATAGAAAGTGAAAATGTTTACACAGCACAGAAAAGACAACTTTGCAACCAGTATAAAACATCTTTCTTACCAACTTTGGGCAAAAAGGTTAAGAGACTGACAGAACATTCTGAAATATATCTGAAATGTCATGCCCATTTAACTAACTTTAGACTTCATCAGTAGTGGGGAAAAAAGTAATGTGATTCTCATAGTACAAAGATGTTTATTGCTAATGTTACCTTTTTTTTTTCTATTTTGGGGGAAGGGTATTTTTCTTTTTAAAAAACTTACTAAGCAAGATGGTAAATTAAGTATATGAATGTAGTGACATACTAGAGAGGATTTGGACTCCATATACCCATTAAACTGATTTCCATTCTGTTCAGTAGATATGTAAGATTATAGAATGCTTTATCATCTGTGCTGTGTATTTGGAAACTATTAGACACAAGTAGCTTAACATTTCAGATGTGTTAGTGTGATCAAAGAAACAAGATATATACATATATATGTATTTATACACATACATATGTGTATAAAACATTTATTTTTTATGCATGCAAGAACTGGGGTGTAGGCCAGAAGTACGGGGGAGGTGAGAGGATACACCACAGAGACAGAGTGTGGAGCAGAACAGGCGGGTCTACTGAAATACACTGCTGAGGGGAGCAGTGGGTGAGACAGAAGAGGTCTGCTGTGCCATGTGGGTTAGCTTCCTTGCACGCCGGGGATCAAACTGGTGCTGCAGTGGCTGGCAATAGCTTGATAGTGCTACGTTTAACCCCTGTGCCAACAGGGAGACCCAACAATTTATATATTTTATCAGTTTAATTTAATTCAAATTCACTGACTAAATGTAGTTTGTGGTTATAGTATGCATTAGAGATACAGGACATTATATGATATTTTTAAATATCAAAATAGTTCAGACCAGTGGAAAGATTTTAGATTATGTAAGAAAGTAGTTTTTGTGTATACTTACTCAGTATAAAGAGCGGATCATCATCGTAGCTAAACATAAGGAAATGGCATCGAATGCATCAAAAGTCATCCCCTCCTCTGAGGCCTGCCATGAAACTGAGTAACGCTCTCAGGATTCACTAAGTTAGTGGTTATTGATGTTTACACAAGAAAAATCCTCATCAGGGGACTTTGGATGAAACTTTTTTTCTCAAGATGAAGACACTACAGAAACCTCTAGAGAATAAGTGATATGACAAAATGCTAACTTTCGTAACAATATCTATCATACAGGTAGTATAGCTGATACTGGAACATGATAATAAAGAATTCCTTTCAGAGACAAAATTAGAGAATTATGTCCTCATTAGTCCTCATAGAATATAATAGAGCCAACAAATTTGTTGTTTAATTATTTTTAATGGATGATTTTTAATGAAGAAAACTATAAGTAAGTATATGACTTACATCGTATGTATAATTTTACTTATTATAATAAATATTATAGTTTTGTATATTAAATGTAAATAAATTGGGTATTTATACTTTTTCTTATAATTTGCTTTGTTCATTAGTACTAAAATATTATAACAATTTGAAGAGAGCTTCTAAGTTATTGCTTACAAGAGAAACAAATAAATACTATATATGCCATAAAACTTTAAATAGTACATATAGTCCATTGGTATTAAGCCAGGAGAGGCTGTGACTGATACTAATGTGACATGTTTTCCTAGACTGACAGAAACAGCATTTTTCTTATTCAGAATGTGTTCTCACCCCCATCTGTCTCCTCACTTTCCAAAACTGGCTTATCATATAATTAATGTGTAGCACACATCTACACTTTATTTTCAAAGAACATACACATGGGACTGATGATACAGGTTAGCTCTCAATTGTTTAATCAAAGAAAAATTTTCTTCTTCACTAGTAACTCTGTTGGAGAAGGTAATAGAATTAGCATAACTAAACTGATGAATTCAGATTAGTCCTTTGTTGGTTCTAATTTATATTAAAATATATTCTTTGTGCCTTCTGAAGAGTACATTAAGAAGTCAAAGGCTCTAACTATAAAAGGAATTACAAAAAGTACAAAGCCATTGATTAGACTTACTATTTAATATTTGCTTATTTCAGTAATGAATATGGTAAAAAAATGATTGGGAAGAAAAAAATATTTTAAATCTTTTTTCCTGAAAGAATACATTTTAAGGGGAAAATTTTGTGAAAATGAAATTTTCAATGATAATATAACCTGTCAATTATTTCCTCAGCAGTGGTGGTAGCTGATGGCATATAGCACTCCTGCATGCCATAAGAAAAAAAATCTGTCTTCCATAGACACAGAAAAGCTTTGTATCACTAATGTAACCATATCCTATTTAAGCACTAAGTTTTTTTATTGATTTAAATGTATTTATTTCTATCTATTTTATATCATTGTTATTTTTGTACAATTTTTGCTTTCTCCTTTCAGGCATAGTCCTTGTAAAGTTCCCACCACCTGTTTACCCATGCACCATCACCATATTCCCTTGTGCTCTGCCCTCCCCTGTTTTGATCCTTCTCCCTCCCTTCTACTGCAGAATGTCTCTGATTTATAGTTGCCTGTTAATTTTGTTGTTATTTCTTCTTATTATTATTTTCCTGATCTCTTATTTGGTTCCCCTATGTTCCTGCTATAAGTGAAACCAATCAATATTTTTATTTTTCCTTCTGACTTATTTCACTGAGCATAATCCCTTCTGTCTCCATCCAAGTTGCTGTGAATGGCATGACTTTATCTTTCTTGATTGCTGAATAGTATGCCATTGTGTACATATACTACATCTTTTTGATCCAGGCATCTATTTTTGGGCATTTGGGTTGTTTCCAGATTTACCTATTGTACATAATGCTGCAGTAAACATAGGAGTGCTGTATCCTTTTAAAATTAATGTTTTTGCATTCTTTGGGAAGGTTTCTAGGACTAGAATTGCTGGGTCATATGGTCACTACAATTTTTGTAGTTTGAGGAAACTCAAACAGCTTTCCATGGTGGTTGGGCCAGTTTGCATTCCTGCCAGCAGTGTGGTGATGGGACTGATCACAAAGATCTACAAAGATCTCACATGACTCAACAAAAACAAAGTAAACAATCTAGTCAAAAAATGGGAGGAGAGTTAAACAGACACTTCTCCAAAGAGGAAATGAACACTAAGTTTTTTAAAAAACATTTTACTACATTCCCAAAGAATGTGATACTTACTTATCATCTCCCCTTTCTCAGACTGTTTAAGCAAATTTATTGTTCAAACTGGAAACATTTTTTGATATTGTAAAATGGAATGTAAAAGTATATGTGATAAGACTAGCTGGAAATGTAAAAGCATGTATTGTCATTAAATGAGCTGTCATTGATGGTCTACACTCCCCACTGCATCCTGAAAGGTGCTCTGGATATGTCAGTGAAGAGAACATAGTGCTATCCACCAAGAATAGGTAGCAGGTGCCCCTCACATGTATACAATTAAATGTCACCTCAGCTGTCATGAAATTAACCCCATTAGTAGAAGACCAAAATAGTGTATGAACATAATATCGAGTAAACATTGATTCAGTTTGTAAAAAATGATGATTAATGCTATTTTGAGTAGTGTGATAAACCCTAAGGGAGGTAGAACTTTGAGCCTGGATGTTAAATATTTTTATAATTTTGAGTAAAAGAAAGTGGCAGGCATCTCATGTTGAGGAAAAGGATAAACTCTGAATTCTTGTACAGTCATCAATTTTAGTAGAAAATGGAAAACCCAGGATGTGTAGTGCATGGGAGTAAGTAGTTGAAAATGAGTTTGGGGCCTCCCCTGTGGTGCAGTGGGTTGAGCACCATCCCATGAAGCTGTCCACAGCCTCTGCAGTGTGGGTTCGATTCCCAGTGAGCCAGGGAGAATCCCACATGGCGCAGCAGACCTCTTCTGTCACGCCCGCTGCTCCCCTCAGCAGTGTATTTCGGTCGTCTGCCTGTTCTGTTCCCTGCTCTGTCTCTGGTGAATGCTGTCATCCTCCAGCGCCTCTGGCCTGTAACCCAGTTCTTGTATAAAAATAAATAAATCTTTTCTTTTAAGATTTATTTATTTATTTATTTATTTATTTATTTATAAAAATAAATAAATCTTTCTTTTAAGATTTATTTATTTATTTATTTGTTTGTTTATTTATTTATTTATTTATTTATACAAGAACCGAAGTACAGGCCAGATGTTCAGGACGGTAAGAGGATTCACCAAAGACAGAGCCAGGAACAGCACAGGCAGACTGATGAAATACACTGCTGAGGGGAGCAGTGGGCGAGACAGGAGAGGTCTGTTGCACCAATTGGGACCCTTGCCGGCCGACCCACCAGGATCAAACTGGTGCTGTAGGGGCAGCAGACAGCTTCAAACCGCCTGCGCCACCAGGGGAGGCCCAAAAATAAATAAATCTTTAAAAAAAAAAAAAAGAAAAGAAAAGAAAATGAGTTTGAAAGGTAGATTGGAAGGTCCAGCTGATACTTACATAAACTTGGTGCAATGCACAGAATTTTTTTCACTGGGAAAGGATTGGTGATTTACACTGTACTTTAAGAGTTGGTTAATAATTTTGAGAGAAAACATAGTTGAAAAGCCCATAACATCTACACAGGGAGATCTATTAATAGACTTAACAAACTTACAATATCCAAGCAAGACTACTTGTGAACCTGGGCGAAGATAGTGAGAGTGGGGTTGTAAAGTATATGTATTCTAATGACACTAGTATTTAGAAATATGAGGAAACAAACAATCAAAATACTGAGTTATTGAACATACAAAATGGTCTCAATACCAGCAACAACAACAAAATCTGACAATAACTTAGAGGAAAGCCTATGAAAAATAGCACAAGTTCTCCTTCCTTCATATCTTTAAGCTATAGTGTGTATGACATGAGATAAAATTTAGACAACTTATGCTACAAGCATAAACTGTGTTTTTTTAAAAGCTTTGTCAAGTTCTGATTGGTCTATAAAAAGCTGTATTTATTTTGAATATACTTATATTAACATATTTCCGAAGAACAAAGGAGAGGTAAGAGAAAGTTGAGAAGAAAACTGGCCCTACAAATTTTTTTTTTTTTTTTTTTTTTTTGTGGGACCCTCGCAGGCCAGGGAACGAACTGCTGCTGCAGAGGCTGCGGGCAGCCTCGCAGCCCAGCGCTCAACCACTGTGCCACCAGGGGTGGCCCTGGCCCTTTAAATTTTAACTCACTTGCAGATAATAGTAATTAATTAAAATTCTGATTTTTATCAATATTATATATCATCATAATAGAAACATAAAATGTTCATTTTTATTTTTTTTATTTTTTTTAAATGTTCATTTTTAAATAGATGAATCTGAAGATGAAATCTATAAGAGTTGTTTTTGTTATGATAGATCTAAATAAAATTAAAATATATCATTTTAGAAATTCCCATAGTTCCTCTGCATGTGCTTTGTTTTGTACTCCATTGTTTCCTTGTATATAAAAAAATAAATTGGAGAGTGCCAGTGAAGGAAATCATAAAATATACACTCTTGTTTATAATATAGTAATTTTATGTTATCGTTGACAACTTTGACAAAATTTCTTCTTTAATAAATTTTTTCTTTGATTCAAAAATGTTTTTCCTCATTTTCTATTTGTTTATTTTATTAAATGCTCTTTTGGAATATTTGTGTTATAATAATATAACTGTTCTTTTTAAATCAGGTTCCAAGAAACCCAGAAAATCAGTCTATCACAAGAGTTTCTCTCCCATGGTGAGTTTTACATCTTTCATGATCCTTGTGGAGAAAATTTTCCATTGGTCAATGACAAATTAAATGAGCAATTTGCATTATTTTTAAGAACACTTCGGTATGATGTTATTCATATTTAAAAAAATATACATCATGTAAAATGAGGAATGCTTCAAGGAAAGAATATGGAATTTATATATTTAAATTTTGTCTTGCAATGGAATAGGTATAATAAAAAAAATTAGCAGTTTGACGGTCAAATAATAAAATAAATTTATAAAATGAAACTACAGATAGATTATTGTTCTTTTATATGTATTTTTCACTCTCAATAAAAAAAAAAAAAACTGTTTTACATTAACACAAGGAGAAAAGAAGGCATTCTATTCCACAGCAAGAGACACATGGACCATATTAAACAGCAATGATCTATGTTTTATAATCTGACAATGCGTATGTTTTCTTAGTGCCTTAAATCATCCTCTTCAGATTTTTTTTCTAAAATAAATATTAGAGAAAAAACAAGATCAGGTAAGCAATCAAAGTGAAATAGAATTTAATTTTTTTGGTGATTACTAATACAAATGACTCAGTCATTAGTAATGATTTATAATATGCTTACCTTACTTTGCTAGTATAATTAGTTGGGTAATAATAATATCAATAGATAAAAGATAAGTTTCTTTTGACTTGAGCAGTAAACCCCTCTATGGTGCTGGGTCTCTCTCTATTCAGCTCCCACCCCCAAGGTATCCTCTGCTGTCATCCCCTCTGCAGTGTGATGTGTGTACAAGAAATCCTCCTTCATTACAGACTTTAAACTACTGTTTTTCCCCTAATTATTTAAGATTAATGGAAATTCTACTGCTCCTGTAAGGCACTGTTTTTTCTTGGCTCCTTGCTTTTGTAATATTATAACTTATAATCCCCAAACGTCTCAAATGTAAAAACGGATGTAGATTGCCATGCTCTCTTCAGTGCGTTTATCTTTGCTACAAAATTTTGACCCCTACACTTTCAGTGAGTCATGCCTCTCTTCTTTGTCATCTCTGTGCCTTCAGTATAGGTCTCCATGTGCAAAAATTGTTTTAGTGTTACCCTGAGACACAGGAAACTCTGGGTATAATATCCCTACGGTCAACAAGTAGTTGAAATAATGTTTCTAAGAATTGATATAACATATAATATAAATCTACTATGATGTGGAATTTTTGTTATAATTAGGGCTGAGTATTAGTTAAGAATTTGTAATATTCTTGCTTGCATATTAGTCAAGAAAATGTCTTTATTAAATGTTCATGGTTTCATAGAGCTGTTTATTTCTCTAAAATATATTTGATAGTATATCGTTAGGTTAAATAACTTTCCAATAACTTTTAAAAGTAATTTTGAGAAACTGTCATAAAAATGCATTGATAAAACAATTGAGGACAGAAATAATTGTCCACTTGTACCTGTCCAACTTACCCCGATGACAGTACAAAGTATGGTTCTGCAAAGAAACTGAGTGGGTTTCGCTTACCTTCAGTGTATTCTATCTTCTGCTTGCTATTAATTCTGAAGGTTTGCATTTCCTTTATGTCTTGGAATAGAGGAAGAGATTTCACACATGTTTTTATTTTTCAATAAATAATTATGTACTAGATTACTCAATAATTGTGTAGTATGTAGGGTCAGGGAGATAATGAAAAGAAGAGAAATCTAGGTACTGAGTATTTATTTGCCTGCATTGCCTCCAATGAAAACTTCAACAACTTTCATATGTACATATTCATGGAAATTATGGTATGCAGCTTAAAATGCTGACAAATTGTTAACATTTACAAAATTAGTAAGTGGTATATTGTGTCTATAAAAAAAATAAAGGACCACAGATGGATAGTCGAGATATGCTAAAACAAGTGAGGAGAAGCAGAATCCGGGGCTGTCACTTATATGCATTTTAGAAGGAAATGAAACATATATATACAGTGCGTGTGATTTTTTTTTTTAGTTTTAGAGAAAATTCTGTTATGCTGTTGTTTTACTTAATTTCCATTAAGTACTCTTATGGGTTAGAAAATATACACTTTTAAGATAATTAATAACTTTTGTAGATCTCAAAGATCTTTTCCACTTACACTTTCAAAATTTTACCACATGCTCACTTACTCATCATTTTTCCATTAGTTTCTTTTTCACACATCACTCATGCTATCCTGCATAGTATAATAAAATGATATATGGTCATATAAAGTGTTTACTCATGATACATATGCAACACACAAAACACACACAAAATCCTTGAGTGTCAAACCAATGAAAAACCCCTTAGAGATGTAGAGCAGTGGTTGTCAATAATTAAACTACCTGAGAATCTCCTAGAGTATTTGTTAAATGACAGATTTTTTGACATACCTCTTGTTTTTGATTCAGTGAAACTGTAATGTTACCCCAAAATTTGTTTTTCTGAAAAGCTCTCAGAAAATGCTGGTGCTGCTAGTACAAGGAATACACTCAGAAAATCAATACTCAAGAATACAAGTACCAAATATATTTCTTTAAAATCATTATTTTAAACCTATCAAGACTTCAATTTTGCTTTGACTGACTTCATAATTCAAAGCAGTTAGCCAAAATCTGTTCCTAACATTCTGCTATAACTTACAACACTTCACTTGTGGTGAAATAAGTCACTTTAAAATAGAAACAACAGAATGATGAGAGCCCTTAAAAAACTGGAAATATTCAATTTAACATTATAACCCTTTTACACATGACAAAATACATGCTTCTAAATTTACTAATAGATATAAAGACTAGAATAACAATGACGCACACTTAATTTGACAAATATTTGATTTTTCATCCTAAAAGGAGTTATTTATGAAAAAATTTGAATTTCAGATGACACATTTTTTTCTCTCCTTTTGACAAGTCAGAAATTTATAAATATCTGAGGATTTGGGGAAATTCACTGAATGAAAAACAAGTGTGTGTGCTTTACTTTGTCACTGAATGTGACTAATGTACCAAATAGGGTTGTCTGAATTGATTAGATAGTATGTGTATGAAAAAAAACTATCAAAATTAAAATTTATTTGAGCATTTTCTGTGTATGGTTCCAATATTAAAGAGAAAATATATCTTTCAAAGTTTAAAAATAAACATAATTGATTAGGTATATATATTTGGCTGTCTTCTGAAAAGGCTCAGCATCACTATGATACAGATAATTACTGTGAAAAGGTAATATGATGAGTATAAAGAAAAAATTGCAAATACTATGAACAAGGTTAAGTAAAAGAGAAACTAAATGTAAATAAGTGGTCAACAATTGTGAAAAGAAATATTCTTGAATTAATTACATGAGAAAGACAAATAAAATACAGTATGGATGAAGTATGAAGTATAATAGGAAAGCATCTTTCCACTTTCAAAGGTCAATAATTAAAAACAGAAATATTAATGGCATCTAGCTCTGATTAACATGGGGGAAATAAAACACATTTTTCAAGGATATGAGGCAAGACTTATTCAAATTATATTTGATAAAGTCTTCGTGATTTTTTTTGTTCCTACTTCAAACTTTTGAAAATCTATCTTAAGCAATTCAAGCAACAGTAGAATCAATACCTACTGAAGCTAGTCATGACAAGTTAATTTGTAAAATAAATAAATAAACAAAAAGAAAACTCAGAGCAAAATTCCACTCAACTTGGAAATGTTAATACCTTTTGACATAACTATTAAGTATTGTGCTGCTATTGAAACAATGTATCTGATAAACCTGTCACACATACACACACCTTTGTATATACATATATACATACATAACATGCACATACATATATAAATCATGAGAGAAGGAGAGAGAGAATGAAAGATTAATGCTATTCAAACTTACAAAATGTTGATTAGAATAGTGCTATACTTCCTGTATATGTTCTTCAAGAGTCTACGTACTGAGGAATTTTTTGACTTTATGTTCAAAACACCATTTTTTTTTTGTAAGAATGCTGAGCATTTTTCATTGTATTGTATTCTAGTCTGTCCTCTATCTCATTTGTGAATAATTTATCTTAATAATAATTTTATTAATTTCCATGTTCTCCTCTATGAAGAGAATTTCTAGTTCCTTTTTATAGCATCATGATATTGCATTTTTGATATAAAATCCAGCTATTCTATTACTTCATCTTGATTCTCCTTTATGCTTTTGAACTTGTAAATTGTCCAATATTTTTATTGTTCCTTCATAATTACAAGTAAAAAATACACTGATTTTGGTAGTAAGGAAATTATTTTTTTTCTATATAGTAGTTTGTATGGTGAGCAAGGCATTTGGTGAGGTGTGCAAAGAGGAGCAGACTGGCTGAGACATCATTTTAGCAAGGAGTAGGTAGGAACTCTAAGAATAATATAGTATGTTTACTGTTGAACAGAGTTGCATTGCTTTGCCTTGATTTTCTTTAACCTGGTATTTTCTGGAGGGCTGAAATGTCATCCAATTGATATTTATTCACTTGAATGATTGCTCTGATGATTTTTTTTTAGTGTCCAAGTTCTGCCTTTACAGTAAACGTTCCCTCATTTAGTATACCTTTGGTATTCCCTATTAAGAAACTTATCTTTGGAGAATTTTCATCTGCTTTAATTTCTTCATCAATATGATCCCACAAGCTGTTGAAATAACTAAAATTTATTTTAAAAATCTCATCTACTTATGGATTACAATAAGTGACACTTCTTTAGCTGATCTCCTGCATGTTTATACTTCATGTGCCAATGCCACCCAGGTCCATTCACCAGGCACCACAATCTTCTCACAGAAGTCATGGTCTTCATTATGATGTGCTCTACTTTATCTGTTTATCATATCAGACTCAGTCTGTTTCTCATTTTTCTAACTGCTAACTTAGCTTTCCATTCTATTTATACACTTTATTTTTTCTAAATATTTATTTTATTTATTTATACATACAATAGCTGGGGTGTAGGCCTGAGGTGTGTGTGGTGGTGGGGGAGATTCACCAAAGACAAAGTGGGGAACAGAACAGGCAGATCTACTGAAATACACTGCTGAGGGGAGCAGCTTAGGAGACAGGAGAGGTCTGCTGCGCCATGTGGATTAGCTCCCTGGCTGGAGATCAAACTCATGCTGCAGTTACTGCTGATAGCTTCATAGTACTGAGATTTACCCACTTGCGCCACCAGAGATGTCCCTAAACACTTCCTTTATTTTTAAGGTCATGATCTTATATTATTGTCATCTCAACCCTGATTCCAATTCTTTCTATACTTTCCCTATATAAATGCTACTGATTTCTTTGGCCGCAGAATCTTGGTACCAACTATTTATGGCTGATGTTTTGTGCAAGTTAATCTCTGTCCTGCAAACTGGAACTATTCAGTGGTGTTGATAGCATCACTCTGGTAAGGCTTGTCCTGTATGAATTCAATTAATTATTCTTTATTCAGCAATGTCCTGAGGCATGACATTTGCCAAAACAGTATTTATCCAAGGGCGTCTCATTTTAACAGCAGTGTTGGGAATGTGTTTTTCACACTGTTATCATAAGTGCTCACTTCACTTAGCACATCTTTAAGGCATGATTTGACTTTTATTGGTTTTTCGTTGCCAGTACACAATTATAAACTCTGGTGCAATGTTGAAAGACATTTCTAATCCTACCTGGAAGTCAAGAGTCACCGAACATTTCAATTCCACTGGAGAACTAAAAGGCTCAGAAGAGCTTGCAGAAGGGCAGTTAGCATCACAAAAACTTGCAAAACTGGCCTAGTTATTGACAGCTTCTGAATTTTCTATAGGTAAGCAGAATCTTAAAATGGGCAATTGTGCTGAGTTGATTGATAACACATTTGATATTTGAAATGAAGGAAATTGCTGATATCCCCCCAAAAGTAATATAATTTGGAAAACAGAAGAACTCAATTAGGGAGTTATATACTGTTTATTATATTTTTTTTAAATAATAAATTTTATTGTTATATTCCCCATACAATTGCAGCCCCCCCATTCTGACCCCAATCCCTCCCCTCCCGCCCCCGCCCCCCTAAAAGTGTCTCTGGCTCATAGTTTTTTGTTGATTTTGATTTTCACTTTCTTATAGTTATTCATTTTCCTGGTCCCTTATTTAAGTTTTCTAGATTCCTGTTATGAGTGAGACCATCCGGTATTTTTCTTTTTCTTTTTGGCTTATTTCGCTGAGCATGATCCCTTCCAGCACCATCCATGTTGCTGCAAATTGCATGTGTTTATCTTTTTTGAATGCTGAGTAATATTCCATGGTGTATATGTACCACATCTTCTTGATCCAGTCATCTATTTTTGGGCATTTGGGCTGTTTCCAAAGCTTAGCTATTGTAAACAATGCTGCTATAAACATAGGGGTGCAGGTGTTCTTTGGAATTGATGTTTCTGTGTCTTTGGGTAAATACCTAGGAGTGGAATTGCTGGATCATATGGAAGTTCTATGTTTAGTAGGTCCAGAAATCTCCACACAGCTTTCCATAGTGGTTGGACCAGTTTGCACTGTTCATTATATTATTAATGCACTTGAACTTACTTTATTCATATATATTCATTTAGAATTAATCTCTCCTTTTCTCTTATTTTTGCAATTTGAAATCTATGCCATTTTTGAAACATTCATTAATTTTATTTTTTAACTACAGAGTATTTTATTTTTTTGTATCTAGTTTTCTTTCCTCGCCACTATTGCTTATATCCCTTTGACACTTTCTCCCCCCAACTAACCTCAAAAACCTCACTTTGTGTTGATTTGTCCGCTATGTAAATGCCCAATATTTGCCTCTGTCATTCTGCTTGCTATATTACACATAATTGCCCCAGATGCCTTCTTTTGTATAAATGGTAGCATTTTGTCTTTCCTTTTGGCTGAATAGTATTCCAGTGTGTGTATGTACCACACCTTCTTGATCCATTCCTGTCAGTGAGTAGCTTGTTTCCACATTCTAGATATCATAAATAATTTGCTGAAAGCTTTGTAGAGCATATAATTTTTATAGTTGATGGACTCATGTTCTTTGGATAGCTGCTCAAGAATGGATTTTCTAGGTAATACAGTATTTCCATTTTTTATTTTTAAGGTAAATTCAGTTCACTTTCCAAAATTGCTGCACCAGTTTACATTACCACCAACAGTGTAATCGGGTTCCTCTTTTTCCATATTCTCTCCAAGAGTTGTTACTGGAGGTTGTTTTAATGAGTTATTCTCATGGGTATGTGATGATGTCTCATTATCGTTTTAACCTGTATCTCACATACTGGAGGCAATAATGAACATTTTTCCGTGTATCTGTCCATCTTCTGGATATCTTCTTTTGTGAGTTATCTGCTCAGATCTGCTGACAATTTATTATATATTTTTAATTTTACAGCTAACTTTATTATAATCATTTCAGTGAAGACAAATAAATACACAATGCACATATGGGGAAAAAGGAAACTTACTATATTTTTCTTAATTTTAAAATTTAATATGTTTTGTATGTCTTGGATATTAACCATTTTTCAAATGTATAATATGTGAATATTTTTAACATTCAGTAGGATGTCTTTTTAATCCACTTATATTTTCTTACACCGTGTAAATTTTTTCTTTTTTTAATTTGAGGTAATTCTAATTATTTTTGTTTTCATTTCCTTTGTCTTTGGCAACTCCTTTGAGTTGCCAAAACTATCTTTATCATTGATATGAAATGTACCACCAATATTCTCTTCTGTATATTTTATTGTCATAGGTCTTTATCTAAGTCTTTAACCTGTTTTTATTTATTTAATATTTTTGGCATGGAGAGAGAGATTTCTCCAAACCCATTCTCTTACACATGGCCATCTAGTTTTCATGGCATTGGGAAACTCTCCTATTCCCATTGTTGGATTGAGATTGCTTGATTATGACCACTTATTGCTCAATTAAATATTGATATATATGTGAACTTTTTTTTTTTTAATAGAGACATGTTTTATTTATTTATTTGTTTGTTTGTTTGTTTGTTTATACATGCACTGGGTACAGTCAGAAGCACGGGAGGGTGAGAGAATTCACCAGAGCCAGAGCGGGGAGCAGAGCAGGCAGAAGGACCGAAGTACACTGCTGAGGGGAGCAGTGGGCGGCAAGAGAGGTCTGCACGCCATGTGGGACCCTCCTCTGGTGGCCGGGGAGCAGCCGGGGATCGAACCGGCGCCACAGAGGCTGTGCAGCTTCGCAACCCAGCGTTCAACCGCTGCGCCACCGGGGAGGCCCTATATGTGAACTTTTTTCCAGGCTTTTGGTTCTGTTTTATTGGTCATGTGTCTATTTTTATGCCAATGGCATATGTTTTTTATTACTGTGGCCTTACAATATTATTTAAATTCAAGTATGGTGATGTCCACCTTTTTATCAAGACATCTTCATTCTATCCCCATCTTGCTGGCCTCCTTGAAACATTTTTGCAAAGAAGCATCAAACCAAACAAAGTGATCTGCAGTCTGCTGGGCCATATTGAATTTAATCTAACAATAATTAGCCTGCACCTATAACTTATTTCTTAAGTTTGCTTATTAGTTCCTACATACTGATTAAAAATCAATGCTTTCTGATTTTAAAATCTTGCCTTAATTGTTACTATCCTCAGAGTGGTGGGGTTTCAGTCACAGGAGAGAAGAGGGCGTTTTTTATATGAATTTCGAAATTTCCCATTGGTGACCTTGAATCATCCAGGATGTGGTAGAATGAGGTTTCTGGCGCTAATAAAACCACAAGGCATATTCAATTGTACATACAGGAGTTTAATCATTTTATAATATAACTGAATTATCTTCAAAGGTAAATTTTTTCTCTTCTCCAGAAAAAATAGCATCAGGTAAAAAGCCTCAATTTGGCACAAAAGTCATTTTGAAGCACGTTGGACTGCTTCCCAGATGTATTGTTCCTTTTTTTCCTCTATAGTGACATCAGCATTTCATATTTCAATATTTATTCTAAGGAAAAAGTAATTTCCATAGTTAAATAAACAATAATATCATTAGCTTGGCAAAACTGTGGAAATAACAAAATAGCTATAGATACTTTATTTCATTTTAAAAGTGCGTTAGAGGAAACTAAGTGGTTGGCTTTATCAGTCAAACTTAGTTTATAAAATTGATAACTCATAAAAAGTTGTTCTCAAGTTAAACAATATGAATGTTGGTATTTTTTTGCCTTAGATATGTGACTTATCATTGAATAGTTCCAAATTAAATTTATCTCGCATTTAAGAAAATGTTTCATTTATACAATTCAAAGACATATACAACTGTTGGGAGAGAAGGAAATAGAATACAATATAAGACTTATTTCTTATGGGATGTTAGATTCATTATATAGAATTTTATGTTAGTATTTGATATGCACTAAGTAGGTAACATCCAAAAATGTACTATAGACTACATTCTTAAACTTTTTATACTGTGAGTGCATTTCTTTTATTTGTGACAAATTAAGTGAAAAGACATTTGAATGCTTATTATTTACAACCATTTCATGATACTGTACTTATTACTCTGAGATCTAACAAGAAACAAAGAATTGATTCTTATTGAGGAGTTGATGGTGATAGAAAAGGGGAATAAACTTAAGTGGAAAATTATAGTTAAGTGAAAAATTCATGATTTTTTTGGGGTCATAAAATATACAAATTGAAATCCTGTAGAAAAAAGTTGTAATTTAAAGAATGGTAAGAATCCTTTTTCCATAATCAGTCCAAATCAGTCAGACATTTCTGATGGAAGTTTCAGCTTAAATCATATCCCCTCTAATAGGTCTTCCCTGACTACAAATTTTCACAATGACATCTTTAATTCTGAATTCCTAAATCACATAGACATCAAATTTGATAGATATGTGTACAGATATAGATCCTTCTATGTGCATACATATATGTCTATATAGATATGCATATACCTATTTATGCATGTAAATATAGAGTTTACATATATTTTCTATAACTATCCATGTTTCTGAATTTTTAAAAATTTTATATATGCATTGAATCCTCTTAATTTTAGTGTAAAATGGGCCTCCCTGGTGGCTCAAGGAATTAAGCACAGCACTGTGAGGCTATCTGCAGCCTCTGCAGCCTGAGTTCAATACCCGGCCTGCCAGGGAGCTACCCGCATCGTGCAGCAGACCTCTCCTGTCTCGCCCGCTGCTCCCCTCGACAGTGTATTTTGGTCAATCTGCCTGTTCTGGTCCCCATTCTGTCTTCGGTGAGTCCTCTCACCCCCCACACCTCTGGCCTGTACCCCAGCTCTTGTATGAATAAATAAATAAATCTTTTTAAAAAATTAGTGTAAACTTCTCACTGCAGATACCATTTATATCATATTCCTTGGTTTTTTTTTTAGATTTATTTGTTTATGCATACAAGAGCTGGGGTACAGGCCAGAGGTGTGGGGGGGTGAAAGGACTCACCAGAGACAGAACAGGGAGCAGAACAGGCAGATTGATCAATATACACTGCTGAGGGGAGCGGCGGGCGAGACAGGAGAGGTCTGCTGCACCATGTGGGTAGCTCCCTGGCAGGTCGGGTATCGAACTCAGGCTGCAGAGGCTGCGGATTGCCTCATAGTGCTGTGCTTTAACTCCTTGAGCCACGAGGGAGGCCCTCATATTCCTTGTTTAACCCATCACTATCAGTGCTTTATATATGTTAAGCACTTTGTAAATGTTCAAACACAACATACTTGAATTGTAATACATGTATTTTTTGTGGACCGTGTCCTGCACAGAGATACTTGAAGAGACAGTCCTATGTACCATATAAACTCTTTCCAGACACACAGTTAGATCTACTTTATCAGGCAAATTCTCCTTAGGCATGCTAATAGCTATGACATCTAAGAAGACAATCTATCAGATTCTGTCTAGTGAGAATGTGAACTAAGCAACACAGAGAGGCTTACATCAGTAGTGAGCTCTGGATGGACCAGAAAGGTCATAATGAAGAATCAGGAATAGACCATGTAGGGCTAAAGGTAAGACACATAAACAGAGGGTCTTTGTTGAGAGAAATAAGTAAAAGACAAAAATGGAAGGGCAAAGGCTCACAAAGAAATGCCCAGTATTAGGTACAGAAGACTTGTCACAGAACATCTCAGTTTACAAAGATTAGCCTAGGCTATTTTTTTCCCTGAGGCAGTGGAAGAAATGGAAGATTCTATGTATAATGTAAAGGAAAAAAAAATTCCTTCAAATAATTTTGATGAGTTTGTCCAGTATGAACACCTCCCATTATTTACAAATCATTGCTGAAATAGATAAGATTTAATGTGATTTCCTAGATCTCATTATTTAATTCACCAGAACAGATAAATAATGTAGGGCAGAATCTCTCCTTAGTGAAAAAATAGTTCAGAAATTCGTAGTAGACATATTCAGACACTTCCTTTCCTTATCTATTTTAGATTGATAAATGTGACTTTAAACCTGATTTATATACACCAAATCAAATTCCAAAAATCATTTCAATAAATATGAATAAAATAAATTTAAATCCACAGAGGCACATTTCTTGCTAAGTTATTGCCATTGGCCACCTTCCACCTATTGCCAAATAACCACATCATCACATACACTTCAAATAACTTTTGAAGTGCAGTTCGAGCTCTGAATACTCTAAGTTAAAAGTATAAACTGTCTTAACATTCTAAGTTTTGTTTTTTTCTGTAAGTTTTGAGTGTTTTTTTTTTTTTTAAGGAATGCATTTATTTTATTTGGCTTGACAATATTCTAACAACCACCCAATCAGTCTGTGAACAAGATTAACACTAAACCAAGGTATTCCTGGTTCAACAGCATTTGGATTATAATATGTTCCTTCACAAAATTCATAAGATGAGTTGCTTATAACCAAGTGTTGATGCTCTTAACACAATTCTAAAAAGAGTATCTAAATATGTCACATTTTGTTTAAGTTTGAAACACCATTTCCAACATTTACATTTGAGGTAGTGCTCAATTTAACTTACTACTGATCAGGCTGTATCAACAGGAGCCATTTATTTATTTTTTAAAATTATTATAAAAGATTTATTTATTTATGAATACAAGAACTGGGGTACAGGCCAAAGGTATGGAAGGTTGAGAGGATTCACCAGAAACAGAGTGGGGAGCAGAACAGGCTGATGGACCGAAGACACTGCTGATGGTAGCAGCAGGCAAGGCAGGAGAGGTCTGCAGTGCCATGTGGGTATCTCCCTGGCCAGCCAGGAATCCAGCCCACACTGAGGAGGCTGGGGACAGCTTCACAGTGCTGTGCTCAACTCGCTACACCACTGGGGAGGCCCTCAACAGAAGTCATTTAAAGCAATAAAATTTTCAATTGAATTCTGAAAATATGTATTGAGTAAATATAATGTGCAATTCACTGCATTAAACTCAATTAAGAAGACAACATAAAAAAGATATGTTTCTGTCCTTCCTCCTGTAAAGAAATTGTAAGTATATGAATTATGTACAAACAAGTTTCCTAAATTACTATTATTGTTTTTAAAGTAAAAGCCGATTTTCCAAAACTGTGATTATCTATTGCTTCCCTAAAAAGTAAATCATAAGAACAGTTTCAATAAAATAATTTGATTCTTTTGTTAAAGGAAACAAATCTGTTTGTGAGTTATAATTTAAAAATTTGTAAAAGTTAGGAATTTCACAAGAGTTTTTATCTCTTCTACATCATATTTCCCTTTTTTCTAAAGTATTAATTTGAGAAATGAAAACCATTTTTTTTAGCAATTCAAAGAAGATGTTAAGAATAATTACTATTTAAAGGGCAATTGGAGAGGTTCAGCTTTGCAGATATGTCTTTTTGAAATAGAGAAGTGTGTTGGTACTATTTCAAAAAAAGAGGCTAGACTGGGACCTCCCTAGTGGTGCAAGGGGTTAAGCATCAGCACTATGAAGCTATCCATAGCTAATGCAGCATGAATTTGATTCCCAGCCAGGGAGGTAACCCACATGGTGCAGCAGACAGACCTCTCCTGTCTCATCAGCTGCTCCCCTCAGCAGTGCATTTCAGTCAATCCGCCTGTTCTACTCCCCACCCTGTGTCTAGTGAATCCTCTCACCCACCCCGCACCTCTGACCTACTCCCCAGCTCTTGTATACATAAATAAAGAAATCATTAAAAAAAAAAAGAGACTAGAGTATTATAGAGAAGTAGCAGAAATCCTCCACAAAATTACACCCTTTCCTTTTCTGTTCTAAAAAAATATGCAGTGAGAAAAATGCACATACTTTAATTTATCAGACTTCATTTATTTCCAGTGTTCAGTTTTGGCAAATTGGGATTCAGCACAGTGGAATAGGCTCTATGTGTTGGCTCTAATTTTCAGTATATCTTTGGCTAAAATGCCCACATAATTCAAAACAAAACATTGAAATAACAAAATTCTTACCAAGATGGATATTGCTTCTAACTTCACTATTGTTTTCATTTCCATAAAAAACCTTGAACTTTATTGTATCATAAAACATTGTCTTCGAAAACATTAAACAACACTAGGTGACACAGTTATATAAATCTCATTAAAAATATTATAGGGGCCTCCCCTGGTGGCGCAGCGGTTGAGCGCTGAGCTGCGAAGCTGCCCGCAGCCTCTGCAGCTCTGGTTCGATCCCTGGCCCCCAGAGAGGGCCCCACATAGCACAACAGACCTCTCCTGCTTCGCCCACTGCTCCCCTCAGCAGTGTATTTCATCAGTCTGCCTGTTCCGTTCCCCGCTCTTGCTCAGGTGAATTCTCTCACCTTCCCGCGCTTCTGACTGTACCCAGTGCTTGTATAAATAAATAAATAAATGATTTAAAAAAGAATAATAAATAAAAATATTATAGGGGATATTGACAAAGTGATTTTAAAGGTTATATAGGGAGGCAAGATCAAAGGATTTTTAACTGACACAGTATTGATGGAGAAGAAAAAATTGGAGGACATATAGTTCCCAAATTCAAAACTTACTATAAAGCTACAGTAATCAAGACAGTGTGTCACTAATGAAAGAAAAAATAAATACCTCAATGAATCAGAATAGGGAGTTCGGGATCAGATTCATACAATATAGTCAAGTGGTCTTTGATAAAGGAATAAAGGCAATATAGTGATGTAAAGATAATCTTTTCAACAAACCATGCTGGAACAACTGGACATCCACATATAAATAAATTTTAAAAAATAATCTAGCACAAAAATGTAATTGATTTTTTCTAATATTTTAGTTCTAATTAAAAAATTTATTTACAATGTTTACTTATAAAAACTTTATATATATAGATATACACATAATCAGAAAAAAATAATAATTTATGTAACTGGTTTCACTGAAGACTCATTGAAAAAAGACAGGACATATAAAAGTCAAAAAGGAATACATTAGAAATATATTATTTTTTTTCTGCTTAGAAGGACTGAATTATAATAAAAGTCTCAATGATAGTTAGACAAAGAATTTATTAGATAATAAAAATGAGAATTCAAATCTTGGCAGCAAATCTGACAGATTTTACTCTGTGAGACCTGTTCCAACAAAAGCAAGTTTGAATTTATATAGGTAGCAGCAATGTGTGATTGACATTAAAAATGTAATGATTCTTCATAGGGAGCTTCTGGTTCTAAGTTGTTTTGACCCAAAGAATGTTGCTCCTATTTAAGCTCAAAGGAAGACAAAACAGGGATATAACCTCTTCCTTTCCAGAGAATGCACTGTGGAGATGCACAACACAGAATGCCCATTGTTTAAATCTTCATCTGACTCCTTGGTCAAGTTAAATGCATATAATAAATTTATGCAAAATCATGCATACTAAACCTGTTCTATTAATCATAATCACAAATGTAAGTATTACTTTGCATAATGGATAATAATAAAACCAGTAGAATGGAAGCTAATAGGAGAAATCTTACAAACTTTTGGGAAAATGTGAAGTGGGCATAGATAAAATAAAACAGAATCCCATTTATCTAGTATGCTTTTACTGCTAGTGTACTGAATCTGTAAATTTATTAATTATATTTGAGAAGTAGTCCTTGTCATATTTTTATAATAGATATCTCAATAATTATCACTTATTATCAGCCAAACTTGAATAAAAATATATAACATTTTCTATTTCTATATAAAAATGTTTCCTTAAATATTCAGATGCCTTAAAATGAGTTAATATCTAACGTTTGTGAGAGCATATAAATCTAACCATTTTCCTATATTGTGGGAGGAAGTTTTTATACCTGCAACAGTTCTGTTATATGTTTTTGGTAGCATTAATTAGATTTTAATAGTTATTATTCTATAATCAAAAAAACTTAAGACATAAGACACCAAGGCAAAGGAAAATTTATTCATATTGATTTTATCAATGTTTGAATAATTTGATAAAACCTAGAAAATAAGTTCCTAGTAGGAATAGTTTTAATAGTTATGTGACATATGTGTTATGAAATATCATCCAACTACTCAATTAAAAGCAAGAAAATTATTAATTGATTTTAAGTATATTCATTAATAATACTTCCTTTTAAAAAAATACATGTTGAAGAAATTATTAGTGCAAGTAATTCTATGTAGTGTTATTTAAATTTTGTAAAAACATGAAAATAAGAATATATATTAATTTCAAGCCTATATGGTAATAAGTTTGTGGACAATACTAAAATATTTACCTTGTTCTTTTAATGATAATTACCTCTGATGAATATAATAGGAAGAATGAGCTAAAACTAACTTTATCAATGTCCTTATCTATTTATTAATGAGAATAAACTTATTTTATAAAACAAAGGTCAAATATGTAAGAAAAAGTGAAAATAATTCTCAATTATAGAAAAGGAAAAGTAGAAATTCAAATCTAATAAGTAATAAAGAAACAAAAAATTGTACACAAATTATTTATCACTGCTTATAATAAACTATTATTATAAGTATTTTCTTAGAATTTGGTCTTTCATTATTGGTTCCTGTAAGCTAATTTCAAAAGCTAGAATGTAAAACAAAAACTCATCTTAGCATGACATTTCCTCACAATGATCTCATTCTGGTTTTTTTTTTCCATATCATTTTCCATGGCATAGACCTTATTAAAATATTGACATTTCTTTTTGACCTTCATTTAAGATTCTTTTACAGTCATGTACTGGTATTTATTATGATTGTTACTCAAAGTTATTATGCAAGTTACATAATACAACTTCAAATTGATGAATTTTCTAGTTGTTAAAATCAAGGACTGTTTATGTAATTATTTCAATTTGATAAATTCCTGTGTAATTGACCAAACCAGGTCTTTCACTTGAAGTTCAGAAAGTCAAATTCTAAGCCATGAGAATGAGAATGTCTTTTCCCAGAGTTTATTTGTGATGGCTACCAAGGGAGTAATAGGAATTGGCACCATTAAAAACTGACATCATAAATGGTGGGGATGCTGTGATTATAAAGGGGGTAAGGGAAATGGGGGAGGGGAAGTGTGGGACATGAAGGGTGGAATTGAAGTACTTGGCAGTTTAGGTGACATGAGTCAAGTTGTTTGACTTTCTCTGCAAAGAGTGTCTCCTTGGGATCATCATCTGACTACAGTCAGTATATATTTGTTCTTGATTCAAATTCAAAGGAGCACAAAGATTTTTGTTAGAAGTGTAACACAATTACCAAGTTTCTGGAAGTGCAGTTGGAAAAAAATGAATTAGTTGAAAGTCAAATTTTCATCACAAGAAAAGGATAAGTGTAAAAGAAAACAAAGGGTGGTTAGAATTTAATGATACCTAGCACTACTTTTTAGGGGAAATTTTGTTACAAAAGGGAGGGCTTGGTTCCATACAAATATCTCTAGGAATGTAGTCAAGCATTGATGCTACTTTCCAAGCAGGTCATGAAACTGTTTTCTGATTAAGTTTATTACTGTTTGCTTGTTTGTTTATTTTGTATAAATTCCATAGAGCTATGAATTGTCTTACCAAAATATGTACAGGGCACTACAACATTTTTGGAAAGAAAGGCCCCCAAATACACATATATTAATTGTAGAAGATATTTACGCAGAATATTGTTTTTCTCAAGATTCTTTGTCTTCTCAGGGAGATAGTTCAGCAAACATACATCTTCCTCCAAATATTTCTGAGTGGCAGACATAAACATGTGGCTGCCTTCTGGGCATATTTACTAGATGACCCAAAGATACCTACGGTCATCATACCAATGTATTTCTTCAGTATTCCCATGTTTCAATAAATTACACTTACATCTGTACAGATGGCCACTCCAATACATACAACGTTTTCACAACTTCTCTATTCACTAGCTAGATACAACTATATGTATGTACGTTCATGGCCTCATTGAATAGTAACCCCTGGCTATCTTTTCCTTAGTGTAAAACACAACTCATTAACATGGCATTACTTCATCTGGCAACTGATCTGGCCAGTCTCAGTTCTTAAAATTCATTGATCCCACATACTATTTTGAAATATAGATAGCGTTTATACCAATTCCTACAATGTCCTTTCATAATGCAAACACTAGTTTATTTCTTGTTTGTCTTTCCCACTGTAATGCATAATCATCCTTTGTCTTGTAAAGTGACTGACACTAACCCCAATGTGCAACATTTTCTCAATTACTACTTGATGGAATTAGGAACAAATGAAAGGAAATAAGCTTGCAAATATCATCAAAACAATAACTGCTAGTCTGAGGCTGAGCTTCCTGTCTCATAAATTTAAAAAGTCATTGTCAGTGACAATATTGACATTATTCCAAGAAGAAATATCAGATTCCTATAGACCTTTTAAAACATTTAAATACATTAAACAGTATATTGAATATTTTTATATTTCATCTTTCTAGTACAAGACAATATGAAGGGCAATATTATCAACTCATTTCTATCATAGTTGAAATCTTTGTTTAACACTAATTTGCAATGATCTTTTAAAGCAAAGCAAAAACCATTCAGTAAAAGCAGTATGGCAAAAAATTTTATAAAGGAATATGTTTGGAGGAATAGTGCATCAGTTGCCAATTATATGTGACTTTCTCCAAAAACACATATCCAGAGCAATGATCCTAGTATAGAATACAATTGTAAATCATTTTTTAGTTATTTGTTTTATGCACATAATGTGCATAACATATATCTGAATGCACTTTAATCCAATACAAAATATTATTTACTTTGGTTATTGTTATTTCATACATCATTTTTATAATATACCATGTATATGTCTATTCATCAAAGTAATATTGCATTGTAATAAAGAATTAAGAATTAATTTTGCATTGTATTGTTATAAAGGATTAAGGATTAATTTTGTTCTATAACTAGAGTCCACAAATAATGACTTTAAGGTGATTCCAGTAAGTGGTTTCCTTTTTGTGGTCTCAACTATGTCACAACATTGAAATGGCAAATACCTGTCATCCTGAGGCAGTATGATGTGAGCATGTGTCTGCTGATAAAATAGTCCATTCAGTCGAAGCCTTGTTTTCCTTATCTATAGGAAGGGGATCACAGCTATAGGTTCTGGATCATGTTATAAAGTTCATTGAAATAATATAGAATAATTACTTAACAAATTTCTCACACATAATAATCATCCCATCAATGCCAATTTTGCTTCCCTATTTTTCATTGACTCATTTTATCTGTTAATTTAAATTATAGAAATATAATTCAACTATAGTAATTATAACTCTAGCAATAGGAGTGGATAAAAACAGCATCAATCTTTAAATGCAAAAAAGTAATAATTAGAAAAGTACTGCCCGTGACAAAACATATTTATATTTATTATTTTGAAATCTCAAAGTTGATTGTATGACCAATGTTCAATGTTTGATTTATATTGGTAAAAATGTACTATTTTGAATTATTCTGGCTAATAAATCTTTAAAGATGAAGGACAAATGGTATAATAGACAGTCACTATTAAGATGGAGAAAATTTCACTCAGTGTTTTAGTTATTGCTAACTGTGTATTATATAATTACTCATAATTTTAATACATATTAATTTCATGTGATACAGAATGCTTTTCATGCATTATTGCATTTAATCTTCAAAAATCTTTTGAATTAAAAGTAATTACCCTCATTTTAGAGATGAAAGAACTGAAGCTTAAGTATAAGTGATTTTTGATTGAGTCAGAATTCCAACCAAAGCAATCTAGCCAAAAGCCAGTGTGCTCCAAACTACTTTGTTAAAACAAATGCTGGGCTGATAATAGCACACTGATAGTAAATTTGAAATTAAATATCATCATGCATTTTATTAGCATTCATCATGATCATCATAAATTTTAGATGCTCAACTGATTTTAATAGTTTGGAAATAAAGTTTGGGGAAATTTCAGGGAGAAAAGAACAAGATGTTCAACATTTGAAGTAATTCTATACCTACTGAGAAGACCAAGGCAATCCAGAATACATAACTATTAAAAAAAAGATGGTGGTAATATACAGAATTATAAGAGGTTTTGGTTGTTCCTTTTTTAATGAGGGATAATTGGCATATATCATGTAAGTATAGGTGTACAACATGGTGATGTGATTCCTTTATATATTTCAATGTGATTACGAATGTAGCATTAAATAACACTGCCATGATGTGACACAAGTATTACTTTTGTTTTGTTTTGAGAACACACTATGTAGTCTTTTAGAAACTTTGCATTTTTTTACTATAATCTTTATGCTATGCATTAGATTTCTAGGACTTATGTACTATTACAGATTTATAGCCTTAAGAATATTTCCCCAATTCTTCCATCCCCAGTCATGGTAACCACCGTTCTATTCCCTGTTATTTTGAGTACAGCTCCTTCAATTATACATATAAGCATCACCAGGCAATATTTATTTGTCTCCTGATATGTCATACTTATAAAGCCCTGAAGATTTATCCTTGTTTTAGTAAATGACAGGATTTCTTTCTTTCTCCTGGCTAGATAATATTCTATTGTATGCATATACCACATCTTCATCCATTCATCTTTTGAAAGACATTTATTGTTTTAAAAGAATGATGGTAGAATATAGTTTTAGGTCTTTTAGCATGAACAAACATGACAAAGCAAGTTTTTATTTTTAATTTATGGAGGAGTGGATTTCCAAGTACCCACATTAAACCATTAGAATTCTTTTTTTTTTAAGATTTATTTTTATCCATTTATGCATACAAGAACTGGGGTGTAGGCCAGAGGTACAAGGGGTGATAGGATTCACCAGAGACAGAGTGGGGAGCAGAACAGGCAGATCTACTGAAATACACTGCTGAGGGGAGCTCCTGGTGAAACAGGAGAGGTCTGCTGTGCCATGTAGGTTAGCTCCCTGGAGGAGGATCGAACTCATGCTGCAGTGACTGGGATAGTGCAATAGCACGGAGAATTTAACTCCTGAGCTACCAGGAAGGCCCTAAACCATTAACATTCTTATATGAATGTATTTATCCCACTGATTTCTTCTGGCAGTTTTATCAGGGAAAAAAATGCTGATTAACTATTCATCTGGTGTAAAATAATTATTTCTGATTTTCAGCAGTGATCAATTGGAAAGGCTGTTATAAGAACAATAGGACTGTTCTAGTTATTTTCAATAAAAATGTTGAAAATAATACTCTGTTGTTTTGATTTTCTGCTTTATAGAAGCAGAATGGTCAAATCATAAAACTGGTATGTATATGAATTTATATTAGTAGGCTCCAGAGTACAGTGTCTAATTAGCACACCCCTAAAGAGATTCATCATATCTCCTCTTTGGGTGCTAACAAAATTTCTCCAAGTTTAGGGAGTTTCCCATGCCTGAAATAATCCCAGTGTTTGTCAAAAGATGAAGAATTGATCTTTCCCAATGTATTACGAAATGAGAATTCTGAACAACAAATATGTATCTTTTTAACTCTTATGTCATTGCATGCTTAGTTATGCTATAAAAACTATTCGAAGAAATCCCACAAACTTTGTAAGTAATAAATTAAATCCATGCAGAGCAAAATAAATGACTTAATGGCACCAATTTTATTTAAATGAATGGCAAAAACAATAGTAAAATTTATCAATATCTTTCTCCACACTCCCTGGCAGTAACTTTTGCCATCCTTTGCAACAAAGGAGCAATAAGTTTTTATTTCTTAATTAAAAGCAATCAAATATTTTATGAAGCACTTAATGTAACTGTGCTACTCAAGAATAACATTAATATTATACCAAATGTAATCCTTCTCAGAGCCATTTCAAAAACCTATCAGAAGTGAGTAAAAGAATTTAAAAGCATATGCAATGAGAGTAAAAGGATTTAGTAGTTTGGAATGAGGTACTTGGCAACTAGAGTTTAAATCAAATGGATTGCACAAATGTAATGTCTATCCTGCAGAGAATTGCAATAATAGAAGTATATATTAATCCTTAAAGTTGTGGGTAGAGCACTAAACTGATTTTTTTCTGTTGTTGTCTTATTTGATCGCTAGGGTTTTTTTTTTTTTTGTTGTTGTTGTTTTTTGTAAAACTGTCTTGCTAAATAATGAAAATTTACTATTCTTGTATCTATTATTGTTCAGTGTTGATAATGTAACAATCCCAAAATAGTGTCATCTGAGTTTTAAGACAATCTGTAATTTCCCAGTAATTATAATAAGGTAATTGCATGATGATAACTCTTGCCTTGCCCTAAAGGAAGGTGGCTTTTTCTGAAATAATCTTTCTTTTCTTTTGCAAATAACCTTGTTCCACATTCTTTCTGATACACATTCTTTCTGACTATAAAAAGCTTCCATTCTGTACAACTGCTGGGAAGTATCATTTTATTAATTAGATGAGTTATTTCATGATCATGAATTACTTTATAAAGCCACATACAAGCTCAAAGTACAGAGATGATTTTTTATTTTTAATGATGCCAACCAATAAGAGAACTATTTTATTGTAAGGAATGAGTAAATTTTCCTCTTCCCTTGTAGATTTTCTTAGATGAGAACACCCTACACACACTATATTAAATGACAGAGCAGCAGGAGAAAAACAATGAGAATTATAACTTATACATCTCTTATATCATTGATGAAACCCAGGAAATTAGTAACTGAAATTACCCAAGTCATTTTCTTAAATAACATGTTTAACTATAGACAAAGATGTTAGGGGGAAGGAAGGTTACTAGGCACAGTTAACAAGGATATGATTGTTATGCAGACTTAAGTTTCTGTCTTCTCTGTTCTAATACATTTTTAGATTTGGTCATTTTCCTGGTACAGTGAAGAAGATATTCTTATAAATGGAGAATTCCCTTATAAATGTAAATATCTCCTACAAAACAAAAATGTTCAGTTTTCAAAATATTTCCCACATCTCCAGTTTCTTAAATATAATTAGATTAAAACAATCCATATGTAAGGAGACAAATTTGGGGGTGGCAAATTTTTCCCCCTTCATTAACATAATATTTTAGGTTAAATCATATTTAATGCCATGGAACAATGTTTTATTCGTTATAGAACTAATTTAATATAAGGAGATTAAACTTAAAATGTTTCTAGATGACAAGTTAAGCCTTCAGACATGTTTAAGCGTAAATTTGGTAGTTTTTACTACATTTCTAATTACCAGAGGAATTCAAGAAGACTAAAAATTCAATAAAATATTTTTCTTTTCTTCTTACTTATACTTTCTTATATCTGTTTTCAATCTTCTCTTTTTATAATTGGACAAGTTAGATTTAATTACATTTAATCAAATGTCATATTTAATTAATTGCATAGTGTCTTTCTTCTAATCTAGATTAATGATGTATTTGGAAGAACAGTCATATGAATGTAGAAATACAATCACAAAATTACCATTTTAATTTTATGTTGAGGGACATGATACTTAAAATGCTTCAAGAGTTAACTGAATAATTTTTTGAAATAAAATCAGCTACTGAAAATCAAATATGACTATAAGGAAATATGCCAAGAAAATTTTATGGCTTACTCCTCTATGGTTTGTGAAGAAAGACACTTCAGTTTATGCAGTTGAATCCTGGAAATTTTCATTATTTCTCCAAGTATTCACTTATAGACATTTATAAGCAACGCAAAAACACAGAAAACACCTCGTCTTATGACACTATTCATCTTCGAAACAAATTCTACAGAAAGTTATATTAATTAAGTGAATATATTACTATCACTAGCACTGATTAATAAACAAAAGTGTACTAGTCATAGCTCAGTTCTAACTCAATTCAAATGGTGAACTAGCTAAGATGGATCATAAATTAGGTATTCCCTCAAATTAAGCACTAAGAATTGTGCAGTCACTGAGCTGACAAAATGTTCAAGTTGACTTAAAAGGCTTAGTGAAAGTATGAATGTGGATTTAATTGCATACTGTCTTCTGGGATATAGTGGGAAGATGCTATCTATAAAGTTATTAAATAATGGTTAAAATTTTCTCTTTACTTTTGAGCTTTTTTCTGTGTGCCAGACACTGCTATAGATGTTACTCTTGCAATGATGACAAAGAGATCTTAATTCTCCTTCAGTAAAATTAATTTTCTTTTCAGGTATTTCCTTTAACATAAGGAAAAAGACAAGGATGTTCACTCACTGCTTTTATTTAACATTATATTAGAAATTCCAATGAAGGAGAACACGAAAAATAAATAAATTTTATCCAGATTGGAAAAGATAGTTTTATTTCACTATATATGGTGTGATAATATATATAGATAAACCTAAATACTCCAAGAAAAAAATCTATTAGAAATAATATATGAGGGCCTCCCTGGTGGCGCAGCAGTTGAGCGCTGGGTTGCGAAGCTGCCCGCAGCCTCCGCGGCGCCGGTTTAATCCCTGGCTGCTCCCCGGCTGCTCCAGCCACCAGAGGAGGGTCCCACATGGCACGCAGACCTCTCCTGCCACCCGCTGCTCCCTTCAGCAGTGTACTTCGTCAATCTGCCTGCTCTGCTCCCCGCTCTGGCTCTGGTGAATTCTCTCACCCTCCCACACTTCTGACTGTACTCAGTGTTTGCATGAATAAATAAATAAATCTTTAAAAAAATAATATATGAAACAGTAGAGTTGAATAAAACAAAATCAATTTAAATTCAACTATTTGCTTCTCTCTTCAATCAAAAAGTAGTAAAAAGAGAAATGAAGAAAACAGTAATATTTATGAACACATCAAAAGAAATAGATACCCAGGAATAAACTTAAGCAAAAATGAGAGCAACTTGGACTCTGAAAACAAGACTCTGTTTAAAGAAGCTAAAAGAGAAACAAAAAGATGAAATGAAATTATGTGTTCATGGATCAGAAGAGCAATATTATCAGTATGGCCATTTTACCCAGAGTAATCTATATATTCAGTGTATTCGCTATTAAATATCTCTTTGGTGCTGGAGGGAGATAGGGAAGAAACAGGACCAATTATCTGTAAATTTAAAATTGTTCTAAAAGTAAAATCTAGCTGACAAAAAAGGGGGAAAAAAGAGAAAACTATTCCCGATGAATATATAGTCATATTCAAATGGTCTATTGCCAGTTATGCTGTTTCCATCCTTCACTGTGATCCTCTAAAAGTCGTAATTCGTCACATCTTATATGCAAATTTAAGAAAATTAAGTTCACTTCTGTTGAGAAAGTAATAAAAATGATGTAGATTATTATACCTATTCAAAGATGACAATTTAGCATTATTCATAATAATTTAAATGCATATATTTAAAAAATTCAACATGTATCTCAGAGAAACACTTGAACTATTGCATAAGAAGACAGGCATTTTGGTATTAATTGAAAAAATTTATAAAGTAAAATTAGCATTAATTTAGCTGCCCATCAAAAAGAGATTTTGTGAAAGATGCATATTATGTAAAATGAGAACTATCCAGTCGCTTAAACAAGATTGAGTCATATTCTAATGTCTAATGTAAACATTTCAAATGTACAGGAGAGTGATTACTGACTTCTGTCAAAGATGGTGTCAGATGAGGTTCCTTGCTTTGCTTCCAGGAGAATAATCTGTAAATTAACTCAGCACAGCAGACATGTGTTGCACCTAGGGAGTCCTGTGGCTGGGGTAATTCTGGAACATCTCATGGACATTGGAAATCAGCACAGACCACACCAGAGGGTCATTAAGGAGATCTAGTTGGAGAAACATCTGGAGATTGTAGTCCCAGGTGAAACATTGCCTTAGAAACTGTATCCATGCTGCCTGACCAATGGTTCCGAAGAGGAGAGCTTAGCAGTGTGGAGACATACACCTTTAACTAGGAGAGAAACATGCAGACGAGCTGGGGTGTTTCCAGAGGGTTAGGAATAAGGCCAGCGTGCTGGAATGATTTTCCCTATGTAGCCTCTCAGGACTGGTACACATTTTGTGGGATGCATTGACAGAATATAGTCTACAGACCTGGGTGAGGACCCCCTTAGAGAAGGGATATCAAAGTGTTCCAGGCAAGATACAGCTTCTAACCCCCATTCACACCAGCTCCTGAATCCTTCAAGATGCTATCTTAACCCATGACCTAACCACTGCAAGATCAACTTCAATATTTATGGAAACCCAGGAATGCTACACTTCTGAAAATATAAAGCTGGGAAAAGATAAAACAAAACAACAACAACAACAAAAACTTCACAGAGCTATCTGCAAGAACAATAGGAGTGCTGAGAACCTCTAAATTACTGCTACAGTCACTTGAAAAAAAAGTGGGAGGTGGGTGGAACCAAAAGAAGAAAACTGGGCAATGGAAAATTACAACAGATGGCACCATGACACCTCAGGGAATATGTCATCACAAGTAGAAAGCAATGCAAATCCAATCACAAAGACATGGAAGATTTTATCTTCCTATCAGATATAGACTTCCGATATATCAGATACAGACATCAAAGAAATGGGAGAAAATGCAGAAAATGTTGATTAAAGAGTTACAAGAAAACTGAGAAAAACAAATGAATCACCTGGAAATAAAATTAATAAACAGAAAATTGAAACTGAAGCTTTAAATATGAAAATAGCAGAAATGCAGAATATAAACATATCAATAAACGAGAGGAAAAAAGTTCTAGAGAAAGCTAAGGAATCAGAATAGACGAAATGGAATATCAAATCGTGACCTCAGAGATGATAATACACAAAGGATCCAGGTGGAAAAGAAAGAATATTAAGTAGGGTAGGATATTCCGGAAGGGAAGAGATAGAGAGGGAATGAGAGCTTTTTTTTTTTAATTATTTTTCATGCATACAAGAACTGGGGTACAGGCCAGATGTGCGGGAGGGTGAGAGGATTCACCAGAGACAGAGCAGGGATGAGAACAGGCAGACTGACTGAAATACACTGCTGAGGGGAGCAGTGAGCAAGACAGGAGAGGTCTGGCGTGCCATGTGGGTATCTCCACGACAAGCCGGGATCGAACCCACGCTGCAGAGGCTGTGGACAGCTTCACAGCGCTGTACTCAACTGCCTGCGCCACCACGGGAGGCTCGGGAATGAGATCTTATTCAAAGAAGTACTAGAGGAAATCTTCATAAACCTTGGGAAGGAACTAAATATACAAGTCCATGAAGCTAAAAATAACTGTTATCTCAATTTATTAAGACATACATCAAGACACTTTGTTGTGAAATTTCTAAGAATCCAGTAAAATAAAGAATAGTTAAGGTGTCTAGGGACAAAAATAGTGTATAAAGTACTCCTAACAGGAGTCTCTTACATCAACATCTCTAAAACAACCACAGAAGCAAAGTGAAAATGGAATAACATTTTCAAAATATCTGAAGATTAAAAACTGCCAACCAAGAAAATATACTCTGTTGGTTTCTCCTTCAGATGTAATGGAGAAATAAAGGCTGTCACAGACACACAGAGCAGAAAGAGTTTGTAAACAGTAGACCTCTCCTTCAGGAAATCTTGAAAGGGGTCCTATTATTTAAATTAGAGAATAAAATGCATGATTTATTGAACAAAGAAATAGAATCAGAAAACTAAAGACATAATGGTAGTAGTAGTCCCTTATTTATCAGTAACAATCCTAAGTGTAAATAGATTAAACTCACCAACTGAAAGGCACAGAGTGTCAGCTTGGGTCAAAAAACAAAAACCAACTTTCTCCTCTCTCCAGGAGATCCATCTGTGTTTCAAAGAAAACACAGAGTCAAAGTAAATGGTTGGAAAACAATTTTATTACAACTACAAGCAAAGTTGTATTTTAATTTAGAAGAAAGTGCATTTGAATAGTATCATATAAATATTACACACAAGCCAGCTTAATGACAACTCTTCAATACTATAAATTAATCTTAATAATGTAAAATATAGATGTTTCATAGGTATTCAATTTACTAAATACCATTTAACAAATCCACATTTCTTATATTTTATATTAATTTCTATTTCTATTTTTATTTCTATATTTAACTCAAAGATAATACAGTATATTATTTTCTATATTTGAAATAGTAAATTTTATTCTATTATCAATTATGTTTAGACTAAATAGAAAATAATTCTGTTTGTTTCTCTAGTCCTAGAGTATATAATGTTTAATCTTCTAGTAAAGCTTTTGAGTTAAGCTTTGGAAATTGTAAATGTGTTTTCTTTTTTGTGTGTGTGTGTATACTGAATAACATTGCTCTTTTGTTCTCTTTGTTTGGCTCAAGTTCATTATTTAGTCACATGAGTCTTGATTTACTCTTTGTAAGTTAAACAACATTAATGGAAGTGATATACAATAAATCAGGTTTATCTGCTTTAATGTGCAAATTTTTCTCTGAAAGCATGGCAGTTGAAAGACACCAATATATTCTGCCACTTTGAAGAATTTGCTGTGTAGAGTAGAAAATAGCAGAGACAATGTCACAATACTTTTTAAGTTCATTTATTATATTATTAACTAACATGTCTTTAGTCTTACAAATGTAATCCTGAAATTTTATATATCTACCATATTTCTCATTTACTTTTTACAAAAGTAAAAAT
The DNA here is from genome assembly GCF_014898055.3 of Talpa occidentalis. Taxonomy (NCBI): domain Eukaryota; kingdom Metazoa; phylum Chordata; class Mammalia; order Eulipotyphla; family Talpidae; genus Talpa; species Talpa occidentalis. Next base: position 80,718,744 of record NW_023602073.1, on the reverse strand, counting down.
TATTTTTTTATCTCTCTATATATTATCTTTTATGTTATTTCTCAATTTTAAAGGAAATATTGATAGTACTCCAAAGCAATGTGTTTTTTACATTAAAACTTACATGTGTTTTATTGGACTCCAGAGATTTTTGAGATTCGAATATTTTAATTGCTTGACCACCTGTCTTTCCTGGATCTTTAATTCTTTCTCTGCTCCTGGGAATTTTAAGTATGGTGCCAGCATCTGTCCTTAATCTCTGGAAAATACAAAGAAAATATCCATTTAATTTCTCAAATGTTTTTAGCATCCCAATTATAATCACTATAAATTTGTGCTGTAAGTTTGAAAAATAACATACCTTCTTCGTGTTGTTTAAGTTCACTTTCCAATCATGTTATTTTAAAAATAGTATAGTTTCTGTATATTATATAATATATGCATATTCCACTCCTTTTAGTCTGTAGTCAATATCAAGGATTGAGTTTCTACCTCTTTCTATTATCAAATTAAAGTTGAGGTTTTACACATAATTCATTTTTCTCTCCTCTATAATTCCTTTCCTTTGGATGCAAGGTAATTTATGACTTGGTTTGCATTACATTATGCAAAATTACAGATACTGGTCTGACACATGAATATTACAGTTGATACAATATTCAGCTAGACCATAATAAAACTTAAATGTATGCCTTTCCACCAATAGTTTTAAAAACACAACTTAAAAATTTGTATGAAAAATCTGTGATATAAAAAAATTATTTTAATTTTATACGTAAAGAAATCAAAGCTAATAATATAAGTTGGTGTATAGTCACGTAATTGGTAAGTCATAGGAGGGAAATCAAATCTAAGTCTGATTTACATTTTAGTTAGTAAATGAGAATAACCAGTTTTTGGAATATACGTATCTTCTTTGTTTCCCTCTTAATCTAAGTGGTTTGATTTTTTTATCCATAAAAATAACAAAATAGGGCCTCCCCTGGTGGTGCAGCAGTTGAGTGCTGGGCAGTGAAGCTGCCCGCAGCCTCTGCAGTGCCGGTTCGATCCCTGGCCACCCTTGAAGGTCCCACATGGCGCGACAGACCTCCCCTGTCTCGCCTGCTGCTCCCCTCAGCAGTGTATTTTGTCAGTCTGCCTGTTCTGTTCCCCGCTCTGGCTCTGGTGAATTCTCTCACCCTCCTGCACTTCTGACTGTACCCAGTGCTTGTATAAATAAATAAATAAATCTTAAAAAAAAAAAACTATTGTTAAAAAAATAAAATATAAAAACAGAATTCACATAATAATATTTCACAATTATAAAATATATTTTCCTATATTCCCAAATACTCTTACTATTTCCCAAGAAAAAAATTTCTGTGTTTTGTTCACTGTTTTTCATGTAAAGTGATTGTTCAATGCAAGCACTGGAAAGAACATTAATAAAAACATTTTTTTTACTCATGTAAAGGTATATATTTTGGTCAGAAAAATGTATAAAATAGTTAACCTTGAGGCAGTTATTCTTAACTTAACAGTATAAACTAGTGGTTTCGACACATTAGATACTGCTGCAGAAATAAATTCTAGCCTTTTACCCAGGCAGAGGAAGAACAAATAGTACTTTCGGAATGGTGAGGTCAGGAGAAGTTTTATTACCCATGCATGAGGTCCTAGACCTGGGTAGCCCCGTAAGGTCTGAGCCCTGGTTTAAAGACCAAGGGTTCCTTTTATACACTGCTGTCAGCATATGTTACATTGATAGCATCATTTTTCAACAAGGAACAACCATTTGCGGCAAAGTCCCCAGACAAGGGGAGCAAAGCAAGGGGGGTAAAGATGCAGGCATTCGGGGATGGCCTTGGAGAGATAGATCAGCTGGTTGGCTGCCCAACCTTGTAGATAAGAGTGCTGAGGCCCTGGCCATGTATCTTGAAAGGGAAGGAGCTATAAGTAAGCAAACTTGTTTATTATACCTGCATTGGAATGTTCATTGCACCTGGGCTGGAAGTTCTGCGGGAATCTATTATATTCATTTGCTCAATAATAAATACAGCCATTTGTAAGTGCAATTTATTTATTTTATTAACTTGTATAGGAAAGAAGTGTATGGAACTCTAAGTTTACTCAGAGTATATGGAATACAAAACTATTATTTTAAAATATAATGTGATTTTCTAATGGATACTAAAATGAGCCAACCATAAATTACTAGGAAGAAAATGTAAGGAACTTTTCAGTAGAGCTTGGTCCAAAAAAAATTAGGAAATATGATTTCCTTTTAGTAAAATCTTTATATAAGAGTTTAAGATGAGTGAGGAGTGAATAAAATATTTTTGAAGAAATCTATATTTGAAAGTCTAAACTAAATGTTAGAATGGAAAGATAAACTATATGTTTAGATATAAATATTTTGTTATATCGTAAATACCAATCATATACTTTAAATAATTCCAACAAAAATTTTATAATAGTATACCCTTGTCTACATTTTAACTTTTCAGTTTCAGTTACTCATGATCAACTGAAGTTTGGAAATACTAGGTATAATAATTAAGATATTTTGGGATCTAGCACACTCATACATTTTCATTCCGGTATATTGTCATAATTATTTCATTTAAATATTACGTTTGAAGTTGAGGCTTTGCTGTGGCTGCTATCAGACACAGCAATGTATGTAATGAAAAATCATACTGTGTCTAAGATTCATACCATCCAGTATGAGACATCACTTAGGGTCTTAGATCATATTCCCTGAGGACAATATGGAACTACATTAATATATTTTGAAACAGCTAAAGAATTATAATACAATAAAAATAAGTAGAGATTCATAGAATGTATTTTTAATGTTTTAGCTAATTATAAATGTAATTGAAAGCATACATCTTACATCTATTTGGTCAGCTTTATGATGGAATTAAACTTTCATTCTGTGACCTACATCAATGGCTTTGTCACCTCAGATCAATGGATTGGTGAAGCATTTAATGTAATTCTTGAATATTTGAACAGTGAAAACCAATTTCTCACTCTTGACTTCTCTGCTACTGGATGTTACTGGAAGTGCCCTAGTATTTTAATTTGCAGAGGAAAAATAGTTATGTAACCTTTACTATGGTTTTTGATTTGTTCAAAGCTGTAATAAGAGTACTTAAGTGAAATAAGTTGTGTTTAATTAAATTTATTGGCTATATAATAAAATGTATGTGCCTAGAATTTTGCCTTAAAGAATATAATTTTTCAGATCATTTATGACAGAATATATATAAAAAAAAAAACGTTCAAAGGCCAAAGTAAAGCACAGACCTAGAATGCAAGGAGCATTCATCATTTTGAAGTGTATTTTCTTAATTTCTTTTTTCAAAAAAATAAGGAAGAGAGAAACATATGATCATATCAACAAATGTGGAAAAATATTCTGTTAAAATTTAATGTTCATTCATTTAAAATTAAGTAAAATAATGAAGTAATTGGTAAATATCACAAAGGTTTTCCAAGTCAACAAAATCAAACCAAAGTCTAAAATTCAAAACTTACTTTGAAGATTATTTGTGGACTTGAAGTAAAATTTTAAAACAAGAAAAATAATGGCTATACCTTTTTGGAAAAAAATTCTAGTTCATATCAACATTTTCATTAGGAAACTAGGAGCCTCCTGGAAAAATTTCTATATTTCTTTAATGTTTGAAAATATCTGCTTCTTTTTGGATATTTAAACATTTGATTTTTAAAATAGTATTTTGCAAATAGTATCAAATGTTGTATATGAATGAAAAATTCATCAAAGAAAAATAGCACATATCACTCAAGCCTAATTTTCACTGTTTATATCACTTCCACATTTTTTAAGAGGTAAAAATTACATCTTTGGGCATTTTGTATAAGTTACAATATTAACTTATTTTAAAATCAGTAAATGAGTATATAAAGTTTTCCTGGTTAGCACAACACTAGAAATGACAATCATGTTTGCAGCAACCTCCAAATGTAGATTGTTTTTTACTTTTGTTGCACAGGTCAAGACAACTTTTCCCCCCACGTTTATTGAGATATAACATAATTGACATAAAACTTTATGTAACTCTAAGGTATACAACATGTTGACTGGATACTGAGTACATATACGTATATGCATAAATTGAAGTATTATTACCATTATCACTTGCTATCATGTCACATGATAATCATCACATTTTTTGGTAAATGAAAAATTACAGTGTTTATTTGTTTCTTACAAATTGTGTTTCTTGAGGTAAAGTAAGTTTTCATCATTATCTCAGCTTTAAGGGCTATAGGTTTAAACCTCTATAAGTGTATAATTTCACAACCTTCCCACCACCATAATCTTCTACCATGTTTCATTGGACTTCTTTTCTCTCCCACTCCTACCCTATCATCTTTCCCCTCTGGTTGCCTCAGCTTTGCAGTTATTATTGATTTGGTTTTGACTGATCCTTTGTTATGTTTGTTAATTTCTATATTCCACACATAAATTAAGTCACCTGGTATTTGCCTTTCTCCTTCTGACTTATTTCACTTAGCATTATCTTCTCCAGTTCCATCCATGTTGTTATAAATGGCAGGAGTTGATCCTTTTTATAGCTGAGTAGTAGTCCATTGTATATACACAATGAAATATGCTTATGTGTGCATGTGTGTATACATATACCAAAATTTTCTGATCCACTCCTCTGTCCTTGCACACTTAAGCTGTTTCTATAACTTTTTTGTGGTGAGACCATTTAAAATCTACTCCCTTAGCAACTTTCAAGTATAAAATATATTATTATTAACTATAATCACAATGTTGAATATTAAATCACCAATTTTATTTACCTTGCAATGAGAAGTTTGTACCCTTTGACTAACATCTCCTTTTCTGCCTAGCCTGCTAGACCCTGGTCACCACTATTCTATTTTGTACTGCGTTAGGCTTTAGAGATACCATATATAAGTGATTCTATGCGATATCTATCTTTCTCAATCTAACTTGTTTTACTTAGCATAAATGCCTTCAGGTTCTCTTAATGCTGTTACAAACGGCAGAACTTCCTTATTTCTCATGTTTGCGACAAATCTCAAGAATTAGGCTGAACTAGGTTATTGATCTATAATTGTGGTATACTGATATTATAGAGATTACAAATAAAATTTCTAATGATATAAACTCCAAATATTTTAGCACATATGGTGTAATATTAGGCTAAGCCTTAATCAAGAATTATTCATCGTCAACTAGTATTGATAATATGGTTATCAAAATGAACTACTGGATTTTGGTCAACTAATGTTAAATCAGAGGTTACCAAAAAGGAAAGATAAAACTCCCTAAATCTGTCACAGACATTCAGTAAGGTAATTATTTTACTGAATATATGAAATGGCATTTTAGTTGTAAAATCAATGATTTATTAATTATAATAGAGGCTATTATTATGGACTCTCAATTTTGTGGAAAGCAAAATTTTGGAAACTAATTGAATAAAAAAATCTATATTTCATTTTACCAACACCTGTAAAAATATTTCAAATGATCAGTTGAGTGGCTGCTTTGGAGGTTTTGATCTCCAGAGGTAATTCCATATACTAAAATAAGGTTAAATAAGAGTTATGTCTTTATCACATAGGGAAGGATGGTTGTGAGAGCTGAGAAGAGATCTTTATCATAGCTTTGTTCTCAGGCAATTATATTTTGAAAACAATACAGGTGGAGTAAAGAATTTGGGACTTACTCCTTTAAGATTATCTTGGAATAAGAGGAAATGCAAATGACCAACAGGCATATGAAAAAATGTTCAGTGTCCCTTATAATCAGGGAAATGCAAATCAAATCCACATTGAGATACCACCTTACACCAGTGAGAATGGCACATATCAAAAAAAAAAAAACAGCAACAACAAGTGTTGGCGAGGATGTGGTGAAAAAGGAAGTCTCCTACATTGCTGGTGGGAGTGCAAACTGGTCCAACCACTATGGAAAGCTGTCTGGAGTTTCCTCAGCCTACTAAAAATGGAGCTACCATATGACCCGTAATTCCACTCCTAGGGATATACCCAAAGGACACAAAAACATTGATTCAAAAGAACACCAGTACCCTAGGCCTCCCCTGGTGGCGCAGTGGTTGAATGCTGGGCTGTGAAGCTTCCCGCAGCCTCTGCAGCTCTGGTTCGATCCCCAGCCACTGGTGAGGGTCCCACATGGCCCAGCAGACCTCTCCTACTGTGCCCGCTGCTCCCCTCAGCAGTGTAGGTCTGCCTGTTTTGTTCCCTGCTCTTGCTCTGGTGAATTCTTTCATCCTCCCACGCTTCTGACTGTACCCAGTGCTTGCATAAATAAATAAATAAATAAATAAATAAATAAATAAATAAATAAATAAATAAATCTTTAAAAAAAGAACACCTGTACCCCTATGTTTATTGCAGCACTATTTACAATATGCAAAACCTGGAAACAACCCAAATGCCCAAAAATAGATGACTAGGTCAAAGGAGATGTGGCATATATACACAATGGAATATTATTCAGCAATCAAAAAAGATAAACTCATGCCATTCACAGCAAATGGATGGCACTAGAAGGAATTATGCTCAGTGAAATAAGCCAGAAGGAAAAAGAAAAATATCAGGTGGATGGTTTCACTTAAAGCAGGAATATAGGGGAATCAAATAAGACATCAGTGTAAAAAAAAATAACAGTACAAAACACAATCAAGCAAAAACAATTATAAATCAGAGACATACTGCAGGGGAGGAGGAAACTCTATGGGGACTACATCTGAGGGAGTAGGGGGAAGCAAATATTGTTTAAAAATGAACAATGAGGGGCCTCCCGGTGGCGCAGCAGTTGAGCGCTGGGTTGCGAAGCTGCCGTGGCCTCTGAGGCGCTGGTTCCATCCCCGGCTGCTCCCTGGCCACCAGAGGAGGGTCCCACATGGCGCGCAGAACTCTCCTGCCGCCCTGCCGCCCGCTGCTCCCCTCAGCAGTGTACTTCATCATTCTGCCTGCTCTGCTCTCCACTCTGATTCTGGTGAATTCTCTCACCCTCCCACGCTTCTGACTGTACCCAGTGCATGTATAAACAAACAAACAAACAAACAAATAAATAAATAAATAAAACATGCCTCTATTAAAAAAAAAATGAACAATGATATAAAAATGATGTAAAAATGATGTAAAAATAATGAAAAAAAAAAGACTATCTTGGAACAATAGTCTAATAAAACCTGTACGTATTGAGGGTAAATATACCAGTTGAAAGATCACCCTCAAAAATATATATTCCCACTCATATCTATCTATTGATATCCATCCTATCTACCACCACATTCATCATCATCATCATCATCTATCATTATCCACCCTCTATTTAGTATATCTATGCCGAATACTATGCGCATCTATCTCTTATGTGCATATTCAATTCTATAGGTTGCCTTGTTTCTATTAGGAATTTTTCAGGGAGAGAAAATGCTCTCATTTTAGAGGCTTTATTCTTCTAAAGATAAAATCTTCTGAGGCAATATTTTTCAGCCTGTTAAGAAAGACCTCTTAGAATTAGAACTGGGAAAAGGAGCTGAACTCTTTAAGATTTACATTAACATAAGTAGAACTGGAGGTTATGATAACCAAACATATCTGTATATATTACAGGGAGCATTTATATCTGTACTTGCAATCATATAATTTAGTTATGCTCTATCAGTCATATGATTACAGTGAAGCTATGGTAAGCATCGATGTCATTAAATCAAACAACTGAATGAAGCAAACCCAAAACTAAAACACACTGAGGTTGAATTTAATGTTAGTGAATAGAGCATTTTTTTTTAGCAAAAGAATACTCAGAATATGCATAATGTGCAACTGAGAGACAAATATGAGAGACCCAAGGACAAAACAATTTTGAAGCAAAAAATCTTGTAGTAAGATGCAGGGAGGAAGAGAGTGTTTATGACTAATTGACAGAGACGGTAAGAGTTGCTAATAGATGTTCCTGAGGGAAAAATTTTTGACTTTTTCTTTTAAAAAGTTATTGAAGTAACATTGTATTATAACATTATATAAATACATCTGTGCATGATTATAAATCAACATCTATGTACATTACTTTAAATTAACAATAAAAGTTTAAGTTTTTCCTTCACCATACAATTGGTACCTGTGGCCCAGTTTACTCAGACCTCTTTTCTCTTCCCATCAGTTATACACTAATTTGGTCTTATAGTCTGAAAGCTTGATTTTTGTTTCATTTATAACATTCTTTTGTTTGGTTTCTTTATGTTCCTTATGAGTGAAATCATACAGTGACTTTCTCTGTCTGACTTATTTTACTACTATAATACCCTCTAGGTCCATTTGTGTTTATTCAAATGGCAGAATTTCATCTTTTTTTATAGTTCAGTAACATTTCATTGTGTGTTGGCACATCCTTTTGATGAAATAAATTGTTGTGTACTTAAGTTGTTTTAAATTACTAGTTATTGTAAATAATGGTTCATATATCTTATTGAATATGGTTTTGTATTTTTAGGGGAAATATAATTGGATTGTATGGAATTTTCAGTTTTTATATTTTAATGAATCTTCATGCTGCTATACATAATCAGAACACCAATTTATATTAGTACAGTGTTGGAACATGTAGGATTGGAGGCAAAAAAAACAACAACAAACCTTAATGTAGATATGTAAACCTTAATGCAGATACGTTTATAATACTTATGTTATTACCTTATTATAAAAAGTTCTTGATTGCAGCAATTGACTATGTTACAGTGTTACAGAATATATCTATCAGATCATCAGTATTCATAACATTAGTATCATTAGGGACTTTTAAATGAAAGAGATGCAACATGTGTTTATATACCATTGATTACAACTTAAAACCTTGGACAAAATACATTAAAAAAATACCTAAAGACTCTGAAAATGAAAATGAAATTGAAAGGAAGAAAAATGCAAAATGATATTGACCATTGCAGTTGCCTATTATGCTATTTCTAGACTCTGGATTAGAGATAATAAGGTATTAGATGGAAATAATGACAACTCAAAATGAAAAGGAGAATACTTGTGAATAAGTATGAGAAGTAGCATTGAGACAGAACCGTTTTACAACTTGTTGGTTATGCCATGTAAAACTAAATGCTTTCCCTGAGTAATTCACATCACAGTTAACCAAATTAATGAATGATAGAGATACAGACTCCAACAGTAGTAAAAATAATATAGAGCTCTCAAAGAATAGGCAAAAGCAGTGGAGAAAGTATTATAGCAGATCTGAAGAAATTAAATGAAATGTGTGAGTCTTTATGTTTAATTGAGCCAATGTACATAACCAGTAAATAATGGAACTACTAAATCCGGAAGAGATTTATTGTTTATCTAATTTAGATTTTCCAAACATTTGGCATTTTAACTGTTGTGATGACTAATTATGTATTAACTTTACTCAAATATGGCACACAGATCTGGTCACACGTTTGGGATGTTTCTGTGAAATTCTTTTTGGATGAGATTAATGTTTGGATTAGTGGACTTTGAGTAAAACAGATTGTTCTCCATAATCTGCATGGGTCTTATCCAGTCAGTTGAAGGCCTGAAATTTTTTTTTTTTTTACAGAGTTCTGAATAAGAGGAAATTCTCCTCATGACAACGCTTGACTTGAATTGTAGAGTTTGGACTTGCCAGCCTTCATAATTGCATGAGCCATTCTGTAAAATAAATCTATCTCTCTTTCCTTTGTGTTTCTGTCTCTGTCTCTGTCTTTCTCACTGCCCGCTTCCCCCCCACCACCATACACACACCCTGTTTGTTCTGTTTCTTGAGAAATACTGAGTGGTACAACCATTCTGGCATTCTCTAGGTTTTTTTCCCTATGTAATCAGAATTCAGAGTCCATTTTCCCTATAATTAAGGTTTGTCATCTCTCCTTTCTCCTTCTTTACTTTCCTTATGAAGATGTGTGCAGTCCAGGGCTCCACCCTAATCTATCTTTGAGTTTTTATTCCATAGATTTACTATAAACACACTTACTTTACTTATTTCATTTATTGTATGTATGCCAGAAATTGCAAAGTTATATTTCCAGACTCAAATTGTACTGAGGTCTTGAGTCTGGTATGTCAAGTGCAAATGTTTTAGTTTCTAAATCCCTTACCCACTAATGCAAAACGTTTAAAATATATATATAAAAACATGAAGTGAATGTTATTTTGTGGCCAAAATATTTTTAAAATCTGTATTTTGAAGCACATTCATTTGTTTCCAATGACTTCACATAATGGATTTTGCACCTGCACCTGGGTGTATTACAGGTACCTCAGACTTAACTTCTTTTTTTTTCCTAATTATTTGAATTTCTAGCTCATAACCCAAGGTTACTGATAACATTCACTTTTATAATCTAAACTTTAAAAGCTCCCATTACTCATCTGTATCTTCCCTCTAAATAATTATGAAAAAGAACAACGCACCAGTAAAATGCAAAACCAGAATGATGGCACCAATGGTTTTTAAACAAGAATAACCAGATAATTAATATTGTATAATATGTATATTTATAAGTCATAAAATTATGCAAAAATCAATTCATGGTGTTTTATTCAATAGTGATAAGCTTTTAAAAGATATTAACTAAAAAGAGAAAGGATAAATGTTTACAAATAGCTAGAAATGTTGCATATTTTTATTGGGGCGATGACTATGTAAGTGTATTCATATTGCATAATGTTCCAAATTTTTGACTAGATCTCTAAACTTATTAATTAAAGTTATTTTAAATTCTCCCCATGAAAATTCTAACTTCCTGGGTATCTGTAAGTATGATTCTATGGGCTACTTTATTTTTCTGTTTCCTGTTTCTGAAGTTGTCTTTTTTGACTGAATGTTGGATATTTTATATGAGTCAATATTAAGAAAAACATTATTTTATTAGGCACACAATTTCTTTTTTCAGTTTATTAGTATGGGCCATTGAGTTAATCTAGCCAATAATTAAGTAGGACATTGTTTGTTTGTTTGTTTGTTTGTTTGTTTGCTTGCTTGCTTGCTTGTTTGTTTTGGTGGATAGCATTATCTTCAAAGTTTACCCTGACTTCAATTATTTTTAATGAATGACTGCTGCTGCAACTTTGTGTATTCTAGGCATGGGGTACTGTTTAATTTTCCTCAGTGTTCTTGTTTGACTTACAGTTTTTGGCAATCTATGTAAGTTTGCACCTGACAAAGATCTCAGTCTAGATTCAGGCTACCTCTGCAGTAGATTCTATTCAATACTAGATTTATGCAGGGACTAAGGAGATACTTGGTTCTCTTGGCCAAGAGATTTCCTGACATACCTTTTCCTCCCTTCTTAGTAGAACAAAATGTTAGTTTGTATCTTTATGGGATTGGGCCATGAACCATTTCCTGCACCTATCCAAATGGCAATGAATCTTTTATTTTTTTTTTATTTATTATTTTTTTTTAATAGAGGCATGCTTTATTTATTTATTTATTTGTTTGTTTGTTTTGTTTATACATGCACTGGGTACAGTCAGAAGCGTGGGAGGGTGAGAGAATTCACCAGAGCCAGAGCAGGGAGCAGAGCAGGCAGAAGGACCGAAGTACACTGCTGAGGGGAGCAGCGGGCGGCAGGAGAGGTCTGCGCGCCATGTGGGACCCTCCTCTGGTGGCCGGGGAGCAGCCGGGGATCGAACCGGCGCTGCAGAGGCTGCGGGCAGCTTTGCAACCCAGCGCTCAACCACTGCGCCACCGGGGAGGCCCCGTAATTGAGTCAAGTCCAAGCATTGGGTCTGGAAGTATTTTACCTTTCTTGTCAATGGTACATAGCTTTGTCTCTACTTCTCCTCCAGAATCAACAGAACTCTACTTGGGATTCTAACTTAATTGTCCCTAGTCTAGCTTCTTAAGGTTTTTGCTTTGTATGAGAGAAATATCCAAGAGTGGGCTTTGTTTCACACTTATGAACTACCATGGAGTGGGGACTTTTTGGTTCTTATCCCTGCTGCCCTCAATTTCACTCATGGAGAAGACAGTTTTTCTCACTTGTCCTGCCCTAAATAGGTGTTAATAATGGGTTAAAAATTAGGTGACATTTTTATATACTTTAATGACAACTGCTGTTGTCATTATGCCCTGTTAAAGGTGAAAAGCTCATATGTCTTAATATACTGAACAGGGACATTCTCTAATTCGAGTTTAATTTATTTGTTTGACTTGTGAACTGGTCTTTCTGATGGGGTCACAATCTTTTTTATTTCATGAATTATCTATTTTCTGACATTGCTAAGATAGGAGTCATGTTTTCCCTTCAGTTTTAAACAATTTTAAAGAGGGAAGACCTGAGTTGTATTCAAGCTATAAAAAAATAACAGATCTGTATAATTATGATCTATTAACTTTTCTATACACACACCGTTTTTCAATTAAATCATATACCAAGAAAAGATACAATGCTGAAGCTTTAGTACTAAGTAAGTTAATCTTTTCTGAATAACACATTCATTTATACCAATAACATTAAATAATTTGAACTGAATTTTCTGTGTATCTTCTTTATATCTCAAAATATCAAGCTATATCTGGCTGCCCCATCTGCTTTTGTACCATTTCAAACATACCCATTCTAATCACTACAAGGTTATATAGCTATATCTGTGTCTGTATCTATATATCTATATCTACTTCTATCTGTATATCTCATTTTTACTGGTGACTATTAGTTCAATAACATCCCCTTTCCATTTTATTCAATAGTACAGCTTTTCACTGATTAAGCCAATTTTAATTATCATGTTTATAGCAATATTTTAGGCACTAAAGATTTAAAAAGACTCTTCCCAATCAGATGTTTCAGATCTTACTTGTCAGAAGGAAGAAAAGAGAAAGACAAGTACACGTGAATAACTGCAATATGACAAGATCTCTTAAACGGTGTAGAAGGAGCCATAATAATATAATGTCCGCTTTTGAAGGGATAATTAAAGAAAATTATAGAAGAAGCCTAAGCTCAATAGTGGTGTGTATGACCATATACCACGCAGGGGACAGACTTGTCTTTCAATGTCACTACATCAGTGTTTTCATAGCGTGAATAAATTCCTGTTTTCTGGGGATAAGAAATACTACCAAGCATTCACCATGTTGTCTGCTCCAATTACTCCAATTCATTTCCAGAATTCAGGAAATCAGTGTATCTCCTTTCTACCTCAAAATATCAAATAGCTAATTCCTTTAATGTTCTACTCTAACTTCTGAGAAACTCCATGGAAAGTTACATAAACCAGAATATTGTGATTATTAAAATTTATAATTGGCAAACAGTATCAGGGGATTATTTTTATATGTTCAGAGAAAGTTCAACTCTTCATACCATACAGCATCTAGAGTGTTGTGTCAGTTGTTATTCTTTTAACCAAATGACCTTTGCATATTGTACAAAAAGCAAAGTTAGGCTTGTAAGCATCAATCATTCTATCTTTCTACCTCAAAACTACCAACTGATTCACAATCTTTGATTTCTTCGTTATCTGGCTCTTTGCAAATAATTTCAGAGATTAAACATGAACTCATGATTCATTACTTCACCATCTCCAAAATTCTTTCCAATTCTCACGCTTTCTCTGTCTCTCTATTTCTCTCTCTCTCTCTCTCTCTCTCTCTCCCTCTCTTGCTCTCTTGCTCTCTCTCTCTCTTTCCCTCCCTCCCTCCCTCTCCCCTACTTGAAGTCTATCAAAAGAAAAGAAACTTGATATTAGGAAACCCAGAACTTACATAGAGCTTCTGGTAACCTCTTCAACCATCTTTACCTCTAGGGAGTCACAGAAAGAATAGAAGAGGTAGGAAAGGTGGGGAAAATGGGAGGAAAAGAGATACTGTATGGCATAAAGAGAGGGAGAAACATATTACCTTTTGTTCTGAAAATGAAGCAAATTCTTCCAGGGAGAGGAATAAGGCATTTCTAGAAATCATTGCCTTAAAAAAATGTGTTTTAATGAGGGGAATGAATTTATTTGGTACACTTAATAATATGGTGAGGACTGGGCATATGCCTTTAATGTTATTACATTAATATCATAGCAGTTTTCCCCATACAAACACTCTTAAGTGTATATGCCTTGTTTAGAGGATTTGGATCAAATAGAGATAAAAGTGGAAAGTTATCTCTCAACAATAGTCATACAATGCAATCCTTGGGCAAGTAGTTTTGAGATTAATACTCTTATGTTTTCTGTATTTAAAATATATTAAGTAATTTCAACTAAAATTCTTCTTACAGTTTTCTTTGACATAACTTAAAATAGCCTTATAGTTATACAATAGAACTCATTTTTATTTGTACAATTTCATTTAGTTACTTATTCATTTATATATAGTAATTTTATAATTATTTTCTCTGAAAATTAATTTTGATGTGAGGTTAATATTCCAAATGGTTAACTGGCTGTGTTTGAATATTTTATCATTTTCTCACTGATTGAAATTCTACAAATCTCCTAAAAGAATTGCAGACAAAATCAAGGACACACTGGAGGTGCGTAGTTCTAGTTACCTGTGAAGTCTATTTTTATTTTTCTAATTTGTTAATCCATCTGAATGTTCTTAAGAATGACTTTGACTTTTAAAATATTTTAATATTTGGTAGAACTTAAACTGATTTTATCTAAATATCAGTGACATATATACAAAACACTAATATACATCATAGTGAAAATGACTGAATAAATGGAACGTGATCCTAGAAGAGATAAAATTTGGATCCACACTAGAGATGGACTCATTAAATATATTAGATGTCGTGTACTTTTTCCACTAATGGGTGGAAAAGAATAAAAGAAGGCAAAAGATTGAAGTTGAAGTTTATTCTTTGGACTTCAAAGAATGTATTTGCTAGTGGATTCTCTAAATGTATATATTTTTTAATAATAATACAGATTGACTTGGATTTTCCCAATTTCTCTTAATTTTGGATAATTTCTGAAGTCTTCCAGTGAATTAATTTTCTGCACTGCCACTTTTGATCTTTATATTAGTTTTATTGATGATTTAATTCTATAATGAAGTTATTTCAATTTTTAAATACTCTAATATTAACTATTTATAGTTGCACAATAGTTACAGTTTTTAACTGTGTGCAAAATAGTAATATTAGTTGATCTTGCCTGCCCAGGATTCCTCTTCTTGTAATGACACTAATTTTCCTTTGGGGAACTACTCTTTTCCATCACTTATAGTTTTAACTTGAGTTTCAATTAATGTTTCTTGCCTTCTTCAATTTATTTCTCTCTTATAGAAAATTTGATTTAAGTTAGAAGGACACAATGAAGAAACAGTCCATTAATTACTACATCCCAGGACTTCACTAGTGCTTATTCTTTCTTAGAGTTCTTCAGAAAATTCTTTCATTGTGTGATTGTCCCCATAGATGGATTGAATTTCTTTTATTGTTCATGTTAGCCAAGTCAATCGGTGCTGTCTACAATCACTATTCAGTAAAAGACATAGAATGGGCTAAATCCAAGTGTTGATGGGGAAAACTTTTAATTTGTTATTGAGCTGACATGGGGCAAAATGCAGTGACTCTCATTGATTTTCTGGGATGTAAAAGTAACATTCTATGGTAGCTAATTAAGTTGTCGCAGTCAAATAGAAGAACTATGTGTCATGGTTTGCAGACCTCTCCTGCTGCCCGCTCCTCCCCTCAGCAGTGTACTTCGGTCCTTCTGCCTGCTCTGCTCCCTGCTCTGGCTCTGGTGAATTCTCTCACCTTCCCACACTTCTGGCTGTACCCAGTGCTTGTATAAATAAATAAATAAATCTTAAAAAAAAAAGAACTATGTCAACAGCAAAGAAAAGGGTTGTTGAATAGCCAAAGACATAAAAATATTTAAACATGAACAATTATATAGTTATGGGTTGGGGGAAAGTTTTATACTCATTTACTTTAAGGAAAAGAACATAATAATCAGATCCTTAAATTTTCACTCCAGTCATAGATGCTTGAAATCATTGTGCTAAAAGGATATTATACTTCTTGTCGACACAGGATTGAAATTACCGACCAGAAAAGGCAGTGGATGATATTTTACTTCATGAATTAGAACATAAATTGAATTCAAATCCCTTCTAAAATTCTTATGTTAAAGTTAAAGAAATCCAAATAATTGGAATAAAATTAGATGATGCAGATACAGGAAAAACACTAGTGATTAGTATTCAAAACTTGATTGAATAGTCTGAACTCAGCTACGATCTCATTTTCAAGTAATTTTTCTTCAACTTTGCTTTTTTGAGCATCTTCTGCCACATTCATTGGGCTAGGGTGGGAGAGTGGTAGTCATTCAATGGCATCTTAACATCTCCAAGTGCATAGTAGTTGTGCATGGTGGAGAATTATGAGTGCCTTGGTGGTGAGAATGATGTGGAGACACATTCTGAGAAGTGTAAACTGTACATGTGAATCACATACAATGTTTTAAAAATGTGATATATAGATATCACATATATATGATATATATATATGTGATATCTATCTATCTATATATATATCTGAATTCAGTAAACCATTAGAAGGTAGAGAGTGTAAATTTAACTCTGTCCTTTGAATGTTGGTATTCTGCTGCTTCAGTGAATTTTAGGTACAAGGAGAAATAAATCTTTGTATCTTATTCCTGTCTTTTTGTAATAGTTGCACCTGTGCCACCATTGACCACTTTTGACTTCTTAGTTCCATCTGTGCTACCTGCTTCCAAATGCTGGCGATATTACAGGGGTATATTTGCTGGGTTTTGAGAAGAGTCTTTAAACTCTATGTCTGTGGAAACACTCGTGCAAGGGATCTGAGCAAGCTGCAACTTCCCTCCCCATAGCATCTTCAGTTATCCACCTCATATCACAGAAGTGGGTTACCCCTCTGAGAAGTTAAGAAAACATTCTGAAGTCTGGATACATCCCACCTGTTCTTCTCAATCCACTTGAATTCATGTAGTTTTACTGTATCAATAAGAAAGATATTGCTTGCTGCCATAAATAAATTCTTCTGCTTTATTCCATATGAGTCCTGCTGTTTTGTGGCATAGTGATATTCATGAGACACAAATGATAAACTGCAAACTTTGGTCAGAAAGAGAAGGGGAGGAAAGATTCTGATTTTCTGGCAAGATACCTTATTCTTTCTCTGGTTGCCTTTATAAGGACATAGCAATAAATGAGGATGGTGAAAATCCATTCAGTTTCTTCTGGTATGCATTGCTTTGTAAAATCTAATGGCTCCATTGAGTCTTTCAAATTAGAATTGAAGTATATATCACTTTTTTTTTATATTTTAGCTGTGAGTTAACTATATGCTTGTTTTTTGTTTGTTTGTTTTTTTACTGTTAGCAAGAAAAAGCAGGGAATGCTTATAATGCAAGGAAAGCAAATATATATCTTAAGGTTTCGAATACAAATAAACACTTCCACTACCAAATTGCAAGGTGAATAAACTCTAAATTTGCCATGGTTTGAAGTAAAATGTAATGTTTAAGTAGAAAAGGATTAATTTTAATTCATAAAGTGCAGCAGACACTTATTAATGTATTTTAACATATTAAGAACTTTTAACTAGTGTGGATGGTATTGATCAAAGAAACAAACAAAAAAATGTACTAGATCAAATTTACCCTTATAACTGCAGACACCACGTAGTTTCCACGATTCAGTTTCTAGTATAATTACTAGAAACTGAAGGTGCCAAATTTCATCAAAAAGATAGCATTTGCCTGGTATTTGAAGATAGTGGAATTCAAAGATATTGAATTCTGGATTCAGAAAAATCTTGAAATACTGGATATATTTAGGCAAATTTATTGAAATATATAATTATATCCTCTCAGCTCTCAGAAATCCACCTACTTCAGCAATTAGTTCTGAATGTAAGGTAATTATTAAAATTGCTCACAAACTTCTCCCACTTTGCATGACTAGAAGTAAAGTACTTCAAAGGTCATGTGATAGATCTTCAGGTCCTTGAATATGTTAGAATAAGATACATAAGAAATCCACCAAACTTCATTCACTACATCAGATATTTGTGAGCAAGAAATAAATTTTTCACATGTAAAATCATGTTAGAAGGTGCTTGTTATATTAGCTCAAATTGATACATAGAGCTACTCCTCAGTTCCTTTTTTTTTTTTTTAAAGATTTATTTATACAAGCACTGGGTACAGTCAGAAGCACTGGGGGGTGAGAGAATTCACCAGAGCCAGAGCAAGGAGCAGAGCAGGCAGAAGGACTGAAGTACACTGCTGAGGGGAGCAGCGGGCGCAGCAGGAGAGATCTGCACACCATGTGAGACCCTCGCCTGTGGCCAGGGATCGAACCAGCGCTGTAGAGGCTGTGGGCAGCTTCACAGTCAAGCGCTCAACCACTGCGCCACCAGGGAAGGCCCTCCTCAGTTTCTTCTTATAGTTACTCAGTTCATCTGCTAGTAACTTTTTTTACCCTATTCATTTTTACTCTGTTCATAATGAATATAGTATAACTTATAAGTTTATAGTCTTCCATCAGAGATATTTCCATCTTCCCTCAAAGGTACATCAGCTTCTAATTTTTTACATACAGATAAACTTCAAGGTACTTGCCTATCTTACAGTTTTAATAGGACATCACATTAGCTGACTATATTGATGAAATCATGCTGATATCTCGTATAGTTTAGGAAAAACCTTATATATCTTGGTAAGATAGAGTTTTCAAAAACGATGAATAAAACACTCTCTCTCTACCCCCATTACTCTCCCTCTCTCTCTCTCTCAACACACAAACAGACTGAGAATTGACACCTAAGTAGAGTTTTTCATAATGCAATAATGTGGAATTTCAAGAAAGTTCCACTGAATTGAATAAGAATTTTCCATAGTTTTGTGCTTAAATTATTATACGTGGCACACCTGTGTCTTGAGGTAGCATTTAATATTTTTTAACTGAACTTTTATTTTGTTACATCATTGTTCATTTTTTTTGTACAGTATTTGATTTCTCCCCTCAGGTGTAGTTACCATAAATCTCCCACCACATCACCAGTGAATTTTGACAATCTTGTTTTGCTTTATTTACCAGTAAAATAAAAATGAACTTTATTGCAGTGCAAAGTAGTGAGCAGGAAAGACTCACCAGTCACTACAGGATTAGTAGAATTGCCTCTTGACCTTTTAATTCCATGAGTCATAGTAAGAAGACCCAAAGTTAGAGGACATCCTCATCATTTCTAAGATTTCTGTATAGGAAAGATTTAGCTATTTTTCTCCATACCATCAAATTGTGCTTTAGTTGGACTTACTGTGATGAAAGTGACTCAGATTATTCTATCAGTTATTTTTTTTTCTAAGCACTGCCTTCAACAGTGAAACATATATTTATTTCTGTATGAGTCTATGCTACACCTACAGAGAAAAACTGGGGAAAACTAGTACATAGAAACTTATCCACAAGCTCTCCTTGTCCTCCCTCTCACCTCTTTCCCAGCTTTTCATTTCTCCCCTCTCCCTGTCCCTCCGCCTCTTCCTCCTTCCATCCTGGATGCTTTAGATATATAATCAACTTTTAAGTGAAAGTATTATAGTGTGTCTTTGTCTGATCTTTTGATTTCTCTATATTCTAAATATAAGTGAAAACATCTGGTATTTATCATCTGTCTGGCTGGTGTCACTGAGGATAATCCCTTCCAGTTCCATCCATGCTGCTGTATAGCTATATATCTACATGGGTCTTCTTGATCAACTCATCTGTTTTGGGATATTTAGGCTGTTTCCAAATTTTGGCTATTGTAAATAGTGCTGCTATAAACACAGGGGTACAGGTTTCATATTGAATTAGTGTTTTTGTGTCCTTTGGGTAGAAACCTAGGATTGAAATTGATGGGTTGTATACATATACATTTGTAGTCATTTAAAGAACTTCCACAGTTCATTCCATAGGGTCTGGACCAGTCTACTTTCCCTCCAACAATGTAAGATTGTTCCTTTTTCTACACAACCTAACCAGCACTTCTGTCTTTCTCTTTCTTTTTCTTTTCTTTCTTTCTTTCTTCCTTCCTTCCTTCCTTCCTTCCTTCCTTCCTTCCTTCCTTCTTCCTTCCTTCCTTCCTTCCTTCCTTCCTTCCTTCCTTCCTTCCTTCCTTCCTTTCTTTCTTTCTTTCTTTCTTTCTTTCTTTCTTTCTTTCTTTCTTTCTTTCTTTCTTTCTTTCTTTCTTTCTTTTTTTTTTCTTCTTTCTTTTCTTTCTTTTTTCTTCTTTCTTATATATATATATGTATATATATGTATATATATATATATATATATATATACATATATATATATATGAGCCAGCCTCACAGGTGTGCTGTGGTATCTTATTATAGTTTTGATTTGCATTTCCCTGTTGATGTGATGATGAACATTTTTCATATGACTGTTGGCAATATGCATGTCTTCTTTGGAAAAGTGCCTATATAAGTGCTCTGCCCATTTTTTTGATTGGGTTGTTTGTTTTCTTTTTGTTGAGTTGTGTGAGCTCTTTATAGACCTTTGGCATCAGTCCTTTATCAGATATATGGTGTGCAAATATCGTTTCCCATTTTCCAGGGTGTCTCTTCATTTTGGTTACTGTCTCTTTCGCTATTCAGAATCTATTTAGATTGATATATCCCAGTTTTTATATTATCCTTTGTTTCCCTTTCTGCTAGAGGTGAATCTGCAAAGATGTTTCAGGGAGTATTTTGCCCATGCTATTGTGCATTTTATGGTTTCAGGCCTTACAGCTGTCTTTTATCCATTTCGAGTTAATTTTCATATATGGTATGAGATACTGATCTAGTTTTTTTTTTTTTTTTTTTTTTTTTTTTTATGGGGCAGTTCAATGTTCCCAACACCATTTATTGGAGAGATTTTCCTTATTCCAGTGCATATACTTCATTCCTTTGTCATATATTTGTTGTCCATAAATTTGTGATTTTATTTCTGGTCTGAAAGTCAGTTTCTTTGCTCTGTGTAGCTGTTGTTGTTGTTTTTTGTTTGTTTTTGTCCAGTACCATGTAGTTTTAATTGTTATGATCTTATAGAATACCTTTAGAGGTCATTGCAGCAACGTATCTGCTCCTAGAAAACTCAGTGCTCTCATACCTACATAGTGTCAAGAAATCAGAAAGAGTATTAGTGTTCTAGGTGCCATTCCAATCAATGGAAAACACCCAGGAGTAGATGTAATGGCCTAGAAAGAATTTTGTAGGGTTAAGTGCTAAAACATAAGGCTATATTTGTCAAGAAACTTGCTAGAAATATCCAGAAGTGCATAAAGACATATACCAATTATTTATGGTAGCTAAGATGGTGTAGAGACACAAAACCAGATATATAGATATTTCAAGTCATGATGCAAGTCTGTAGCAGACAAGAAATTTAGTGATACCCAGTACATTGGGTAAATGCAAGATGTTCTAGCAACACATGATTCATTCTGTCCCTATAATATTTTAGGAACATTTTATTGTGATCAAATTTCTTATTCCAGTGTACTGTCTAATAAAATTAGTGACAATCAGGTTTTTAGGAAATACAGGTCTTGCTTTATAGTCTTTAGATATGATTAATTTCAGTAGACATGGTGGAAGAAATATCAAAATTTAACTAAAGGATCAACATAAAATAATATTTTAAAAATAGAATTGTATAATCACATTAAATACAAATCAAAATGATATTAATATAAACAAAATTACTTACTATATGAATTTAATTTATCATTCCATATGACTTTCTCTTTTGGGTTAATATTTTACTGAACATATTTATATGACTGACTTGCTGAGAAAATATAATGCTATTTTTTAATCACACAGATTACTCATTTGCTCATTTATCACTTTCATTGCCTTAGTAAATTGATTTCCAATTCCTCAAATTGTTATAATTTTAGAAAACAGAACTATTCTTCATCACATCCATTGATTGCCTGAAGTTAGCTGCAGTTTCTAAAAGTGCAAAGATACATTTTTCTCTATGAATCAAACTTCTGTGGAGAAATTACCTGCTAACCTTTATCCTTCATTTAGTTTGCTTGCATGCAAAACTGATTAATAATCATCTGTTAGGTTTATTATGACAAGATACAACAAGCCAGTTTACATAGAATATGAAGTCAATGAAAGGTTTATTTTCAATCTTCTCCCTGCTAGCTGTGGCATCAGGAGATCATTTTGCATTCATCTGAGTGTAGAATAAATGAAAATATCCAGGCAAATAGGTCTAGAGGAGGCCATTTCATTCACAAGGATTGAGATTTTATTCTTTCCTTTGTCTTTAGAGTTAGCCCTGGTTACAGATTTCTGAATCACAATCAGGGAAGAAAACACAGAGAAATTTGAAGATCATGGCTGAGGCTTGGGTGAAAAGAACTTCCGCATACATTTTTGAACTCTTACTATACACAAAGCACTATATCAGAGTAGAAGATGCATTTCTATAGATATTGTCCAAGAGGGAACTTGCCTCAAATGGAATTAAACATGACTTATTAAGAAAATGAGCACTAATTATCCTTATTAATTTGAAATTTTATTCAATAAATAATTATTGATCACCTACTCATTCCACTCTGAAGTGCATCCTTAAAGTAATTTTTTTAATTTATAATGCCATATCCAGTTACGTTGAGATGATAGAGAAAACTTTCCGAAACCCTGTAAATGTAAGATTCAGAAGTATTTATGGCCTCTTTACACACACACACACACACACACACACACACACACACACACACACACCCCACACAGAAACATACCCAGACTATAATGAAAATCATCATAGCACTGTTGGAACTCCACCTACATCCACTCAGATCCCTTTACTATTTTTGTGCATACTGTCCCTGGTATACTTTAGCCCCCAAAACCAAGCAGCTCTGTCTTTTTGTCTAAGGTCATAGTGAGGGAGTGTTCATTTATCAAGAAAGATCAAATACATTTTTTCTGTTTCTGTTTTTTGATCAATCACTAATGAACTTTACCCTAGATCCCTTCTTCCTTTGTAAGACTTTGATGAATGTCTCTAAATCTACCTAATAAAAATTAATATTCTCAGTTTTTCCCTTTACCTTGAAGCCTTTTATGAGTATTATTTTGGATTCTACATTACAATATTTGACAATTTAAACATACAGAGGGATGCATATCATAATTTTCATCCAGTTTTGATTAGGGAACTCCTCACTGCCCTATCTTCTCTGCTATTGATATTTCAACATTCAGAGTCTGTTCTACTCTTGAAAGTAAAATAGAGTGTGAATTAAGAGTCTCAGTTATTTTGTGTAGTAAGTCCAAAGGTATGTACTTATAAGGTAGTTTCTGTGATACCCAAGTTACTTTTCCCCAACTGATCAACTACATACAAATTGAGAAGAGTAGTTAGAAAGGTAAGAGAAGAATATTTAAATTGAAAAATATTTGGCAAAAAATGATTCTATGAAAAATGACCCTGTTTAAAATGCTTGTTTGGCTATAGTCCCCATACACTTCCCATCCCCCTTATTTTGATCGTAATCCCTCTTACCCTCCTACCCCTGTAGTGTGTCTCTGGCTTATAGTTGCTTGTTCATTTTGATTTTTACTTTATTATAATTAGTCTTTCTCCTGGTCCCTTATTTAATTTTCTATATTCTTGCTATGAATGAGACCATCCGGTATTTTTTTTGTTCTTTCTGGCTTATTTTGCTGAGCATGAAACCTTCCAGCTCCATCCAAAGGCATACATTGTGCACAAATGAAACATGATGTAAAAAATATACAAAATAAAATATAAAAAAATAAAATGCTTGTTTGTAAAGAAGTTCTTTTTTTTTGTTTTAAGGAGGTATATTTTATTACTTCTAAATGTCTAAAGTTCTAAAGGTTGAAATTATAGGGTGATTTTTAAAACTCTAGCAAAAAGTCATGGCTGATAAAGTTATGCTAGATAATTATACATTATAGAAATCAGCATTAAATTTGTATTTCAAAAAAATACATAATGCTTAAATGTTTACGTTTATTACCAAGATATTATATGGTGTCTCCCGTGAGATCAACCTTTGGCATCAAAAATTAAGAGCCAGAAACTGGCAAGAAAATTCTGAGGTTCTTCACATCAACAAAAAGAAATATAAAAACCATATGATAATATCAATAGATGCTGAGAAAGCTTTTGACAAAGTGCAACACGCATTCATGATAAAAGCCCTTGAAATTCTTGGGATACAGGAACATACCTCAACATCATAAAGGCCATCTATGACAAGCCAACAGCCAGTATCATTCTCAATGGTGAAAAGCTGAAAGCAATTCCATTAAGATCTGGAACAAGACAAGGATGTCCACTCTTACCACTGCTCTTCAATATAATACTGGAAGTCCTAGCCAGAGCAATAAGACAAGAGAAAGACATCCAAGGAATCCAAATAGGAAAAGAAGAAGTCAAACTATCACTATTTGCAGATGATATGATAATATACATAGAGAACCCCAAAAACTCCACAGAAAAACTAATTCAACTCATCAATCAGTTCAGTAAAGTGGCAGGATACAAAATCAACACACAAAAGTCAGTAGCCTTCCTATACACAAACAATAAATCTGAAGAAGAAGAAATAAAAAAAAACATCCCTTTTATTATTGAAACAAAAAAAATCAAATATTTGGGAATAAATCTAACAAAAGAGGTAAAGGACCTATACAAAGAAAACTATAAAACACTGTTAAAAGAAATAGAAGAAGACACATAGAAATGGAAAGACATCCCCTGCTCATGGATTGGAAGAATAAACATTATTAAAATGGCCATCCTACCAAAAGCAATATACAGATTCAATGCTATTCCAATCAAAATCTCAATGGCATTCTTCAAAGAAATAGAACAATTATTGATGAAATTCATATGGAATCACAAAAAACCCCTAATAGCCAAAGCTCTCCTGAAAAAAAAGAAGGGAATGGAGGCATCACACTCCCAAACTTCAAACTCTACTACAAAGCCATAATCATCAAAACTGCATGGTATTGGAATAAGAACAGACACACAGACCAATGGAATCGAATAGAAAATCCAGAAATAAACCCACAGATTTATGGTCAACTAATCTTTGACAAAGGAGCAAAGACTATGCATTGGAGCAAAGAAAGTTTGTTCAATAAATGGTGCTGGGAAAACTGGGTCGCTACATGCAAAAGAATGAAGCTTGACCACTACCTCACACCATACACAAAAATCAACTCAAAATGGATTAAAGAACTAGACATAAGACCTGAAACCATAAAATATATAGAAGGAAATATAGGCGAAACACTACGGGATTTGCACATCAAAGACATCTTTACAGACACATCACCCAAAGCAGTGATAGTGAAGGCAAAGATAAACAGCTGGGACTACATCAAATTAAAGAGCTTCTGTACAGCAAAAGAGACAATAACAAAAACAAAGAGAAATCCCACCAACTGGGAGAACATTTTTGCACACAACACTAATGATAAAGGACTGATCACAAAAATCTGCAAAGAGCTGATGAGACTCAACGACAACAAAGAAAATAATCCAGTCAAAAAATGGGCAGAAGAGCTAAAAAGAAACTTCTCTGAAGAGGAAATGCAAATGGCCAACAGGCATATGAAAAAATGTTCAACATCACTTGTAATCAGGGAAATGCAAATCAAAACTACCATGAGATACCATCTTACACCAGTGAGAATGGCACATATTAAAAAAACTAGCAACAACAAATGTTGGCGAGGGTGTGGAGAAAAAGGAACTCTTCTGCACTGTTGGTGGGAGTGCAAACTGGTCCAACCACTATGGAGAGCTGTGTGGAGATTTCTGGACCTACTAAACATAGAGCTTCCATATGATCCAGCAATTCCACTCCTAGGTATTTACCCAAAGACACAGAAACATCAATTCCAAAGAGCACCTGCACCCCTATGTTTATAGCAGCACTGTTTACAATAGCTAAGCTTTGGAAACAGCCCAAATGCCCAAAAATAGATGACTGGATTAAGAAGATGTGGTACATATATACCATGGAATATTACTCAGCATTCAAAAAAGATAAACACATGCAATTTGCAGCAACATGGATGGCACTGGAAGGGATCATGCTCAGCGAAATAAGCCAAAAAGAAAAAGAAAAATACCGGATGGTCTCACTCACAGCAGGAATCTAGAATACTTAAATAAGGGACCAGAAAAATGAATAACTATAAGAAAGCGAAAATCAAAATCAACAAAAAACTATGAACCAGAGACACTTTTTGGGGGTGAGGGGTGGGAGGGGAGGGATTGGGGTCAGAATGGGGGGGGGTTGCAATTGTATGGGGAATATAAAAATAAAATTTATTATTTAAAAAAAAAATAAAAATAAAAACTTTCCTAAGAAACTTCTAAATAAAAGGACTTCTAAAAAAATAAATAAATAAATAAAAATAAAATTAAAAAAATGCATTAAAAAAAAAAGAAAACAAATCACTCAATCAAAAAGTGGACAGAAGAGATAAACAGTCACTTCTCCAAAGAAGACATACAGATGACTAAAGGGCACACACACACAAAAAAAAAAAAAAAAAAAGAAAATTCTGAGGTTCTTGTTTTTCACTGGATTTCCATCACTGCTATAGAGGTTTACTTTTGTTGATTTTGCTAACCTTTCTGTGATTCTTTGATATTATATCTGGCTGATTGTCCACTAATAGAATCCAAAATTACCATGCTCCAGGAAAAGTTTAAACTTTTTAAGGCCTTGTTTAATACCATTTTTTCACTTGTAATTGATATATTTTTTACTTTCTGAAAAAAGAATATTATTAAACTTAAGCAGTTTTTATCATATACCTTGAAGGATGAAGAGTTTGTATTAAGTCAAAAAAACCTACATTCATATATTCATATTCAAAGGAACAGGAGGAAGGAGAGGGACTAAATATTTATAACATTTTTGGGCTAAGATTTTATTGTTTCATTCTTTCAGTGGGCTTTAAAATAAAGAAAATATAATTAAAGTGTTGCCATTAATGTTTATAAGAATCTTTAGCTCTACATTTACATTAAATGAAATGAATAGAACCTCTTTCCTAAAATGTGAACATGGTTAAAATATAATAGTGTGTGTGTGTGTGTGTGTGTGTGTAAGTGGGTAATGAGGCTTATTTTATTTGCCAAGTTTGGAAATCAGGAGGATTGGAAGATACATAATTAAGCTCAAAACTACCAAACGACAGAATTTCAAAAACCAAAGCAAAAGAGCTGGTTTAAATAATATGTCAATGGCCATGTCAATGCATTTATATTTAATTGCTATAGAATAATTATTCGAATATGCATAAACAACAGGGAGAATTGGCTTTTTGCCAACCCAGTGTTGATTTAAAAAGATAAATACCTTTATGCCTCCTTTTATATCATTAAAATACCCTATGAAAATCATTTAATATTTTCTTATGTTCAAGCGCTATGTTAACTCAGAATAGAAATAGTTTTTCTATTATCTCATAGCATCATCTATACCAATAGCTCCGAAAATATTTCAAGAAAAATAAAATGCCCATTTTCTCTCCAAAATTTGGATATAATAAAATGTTATTCTATGTCCTCCCTTAGTAGTAAGTCAAAGGACAGGTAGAGGAAAAGGATTGATAAGTTTATTATAGCCTGAATGAAGTATCTTATATTCATCTGTCTCATTTGATCCTTAGAGTCACTGGATTATTAGCTGTGAGTTTTGCTTTTCAGTTATTAGTGATTTCCAAAATCATTAGTTAGGCTATTTTTGTAGTCCCAATAAAATTAAGAGTTGCTACTGTTTATTGAGTCCTCATTATGTGCCAAGCAGTCTGCTTAACATTTTAGTTACATTTTATTATTTAAGCCTCAAAAAACTCAATAGTCTCATAAAAACTGAGAAAATAAACTCAGACAGGATAAGTAACTCTAGCTAAGAGAAAATTGGGATTAATATCTAAGCTCATTTGACTTGAAAAGTTGCTATTAGTCTCTCTATGCTGCTGCCTATCCCCAGTATTGCCAAAGTCAGTTGTAGCCATGATTTAACACGAAGACACAGGGAACAAGTGATAAGCTTACGTCAGCATGCCAGAGCTTGGGGTCTCTCTCTCTCTCATTACATTTTGTAACATGAAAAACTCTTTTGCTGAAATATTAGCAGTTGATTATGGAAGACTGTAAAATAAAAAATCCCAACCAGGGGCCTCCCCTGGTGGTGCAGCTGTTGAGCGCTGGGTTGCGAGGCTGCCCTCAGCCTCTGCAGCGCCAGTTCGATCCCCTGCCACGGGCAAGGGTCCCACAAAAAAAAAAAAAAAAAAAAAAAAATCCCAATCATTATTACTTACTCAGGAAATGTGTGGTCATTCTTCAGATTTTATCAGTGACCAAGCACACTAAGAGTTCTTCTCTATCTCTAACCTTAGAGTCAAGATATTATTTTATAATTATAAGATTTTATGAGCAATCTGTCAGTTGAAATAACTGAATATATGTCTGTGTATTTATACTAATATATACATATGTGTATGCATATAGCATTTATTGAGCCAACATTGTGCGCTATACATCACTCATACGTGCACACATGTGCACCCATAGACACACACCACAAAAGCTTCAGTGAACATGTGAACCAAACTTATAAATTCTATGCTCTATCTTATAAAAAAATTACATGAGAGAAATGAATAAAAGTGAATATGCATAATATTATTGCTTTCAGGAAAACTCCAATTTTATAACCATACAGTGATAAAAAATAATGAGAACTAAAATATATTTAAAAACCTTTTTGTAGTCTTTTATTGGAGTAATTATCCACATAATCTCTTCACTATTCACATATTATACATGCATAATATAATCGTGGGTTCTGGCACTTAGAACTTAGCATTGGACAAATTATGTTAGCCCTCTCTAACCATTTCGCTACTTATCTATAAAAACCACTCTGGAATTTCCTTGTCTATCTACAATAATTTAACCAATGCTGAAGTGTTGTGAATCAGTAAAGCAATCATGGTAAAATGTGCTAGGACTGTGCCTGTCCATATAAAGTAGAAAATTAGTGTTTAGTTTCTTTATAGTCACAGATTGAGCAGAGCATATGTTATATAGAGTAGTTCTGCAATAAATATTTCCTAGACCAGTGATTATAGGATCTATGAACTTATTACTCCTTTTACTTTTTCTTTATTAAGGTAGTTTCCTTTTGTCCCATCACTGGAGACAGAGGGAGTTATATCTCTACAATCTCTCTTTTCGTAATAGAGTTAAAAGAATATCCAATATGTGTAATATAAACTGGTTGAGAAAATTGCAAGGGCTTTAGAAATCCAAACATTATTTGCAATTTTCTAAAATAATTAAGTGTTTCATTATGTAATTTCCAGTTTCATATATTCAGAAATTTTCTTTTTTACCAATGACAGATGTGATTTATTAGTTTATTTTAGTATATTATGTTGGTTTAAATGCATGCATTGGCTCAGAAAAAGAACTAAATGAAAGTAATCAGAACAAATGTTACCATTCTTTTCAGCTGCCCTATTGTAAATGAGTGCATTTGATCATTCCCTCACAATTGGCCCTGTTCCACAGTGGTGGTGCATATGCAAGACAGTCTGGAAGGGGGGAAATACCTTCAATTCTTGCATTAAATCTTCAGGGGATAACAGAACTTTTCATGTGAAAGGAAAAGTTATTTCTACCCTTTGAAATTATGTCTTTATAAATCATGCATTCTTTATCCACTTAAGTAAAAAATCATATAAAAGGCCTTTATATAAAGAACAGGAAGTCAGAAATTTACGTGACATTTCCAGTGACCAGGAGCAAATTTTACCTCAATCTTCAATGACAGGAAGGAAAAAGCAAGTATATACTGTTCTTTTCCTAATAGATTGTGCATCTTTCTATTATATAAAATTAAACAGGCAATTCTACAATTTTTTCACTTAGACTTTCTGTAAGAAATATATTCCTGACTAATAATCATTGGCTTTTGTATTTCCATATGTCAAAGGAAGGCAAATATGATAGTTAAAATATACATACAATTTAATCTTGAACATTTTCATTTAACCCAAAACTATTATAATTCTTATGAAAATAATAAACTATGCATGCTGCCCATTATATTATGCATATAAATCTATTTACTTCTTTCAGACCAAGCTGTCATGCAAACTTGTGTTAACTGACATGTCACAAAACATTAAACATGATGTATAGCTCAGTAGTTTTTTTTTTTTTTGCAAAAATATGTATCTTAGGTGCAAATAAACATGTACTGAAGTTTGTCTATCATATGTGAAATAAGTTAAGTTTCATTTAACCAATTATGGAATTTTAGGAATTAAAATTACCAGACATAGGCTAAAATGTTTGTCATGGTTTTTAAGCAAACACATATTAGAAAATATGCCTAACTGTAGGTTAAAATAAAAATGACAGTTTTTCTTTTTAATGCTTTTAAAATCAAAATTAAGAGGTGTTAAAAAGTGATGCATATTTTTTTCCTATGGGGGATTTTTCAATATGCTTTGAGAAATTATCTGTAGGAGGAATATTTTAGAAATTTATTCATTGTAAATATATTTTAACAAGGATTTTGTTTGAATAATAATTCACAATAAAAGGTATGAGAAGTTTTCTAATGTTAATTCATTTGAATGGATAAAAGTTAATGGTTTGTCAAATTTATTCAAAAAATAAAGCTAAAATGTTCAACAAATGAAGAAAATTAAAAATATTGATATTATTTATTCATGTTCATTTCTGATTTTGGTTGTTTACATGTTGTTGATCCAAAATCTAAGCTATAAAAGAAGAAAATTAGTCATTGAGTCATGTCGTCATAAATCATGAAGCAGTTAGTTTTACCAACATTTTGTAAGAACTTAGCATTTGGACCAATATGGTTCTAAACGAAGGACTTATTCTTAGAGTAGTTGATGACATAGTGTTATGAATTAATAGTCGTAACTACACTTTGAATATCACTATTGCTTTGATTAGTCTGTCTAACAAAAGTGTGTGAGGCCCCATCTCACTCATGGTCATAAGTTCTTATAGGTATGAGTTGCATCCATGATGAGCTTTTTATACCATTTCTCATCATTTTTCAATTATCATGCTAAGCCAGTTTATGAATTTGAAATATACCTTAGAAAAAAAGAATATTGAGGGCCTCCCTGGTGGCGCAGCGGTTGAGCACTGGGTTGCGAAGCTGCCTGCAGCCTCTGCAGCGCTGGTTCGATCCCTGGCTGCATCCCGGCCACTGGAGGAGGGTCCCACATGGCGTGCAGACCCTTCCTGCCACCCGCTACTTCTCTTAGCAGTGTACTTTGGTCCTTCTGTCTGCTCTGCTCCCCGCTCTGGCTCTGGTGAATTCTCTCACCCTCCTGCGCTTCTGATTGTACCCAGTGCTTGTATAAATAAATAAATAAATCTTAAAAAAAGAAAAGAAGAATATTGAGAAAAATTTGAATGTATATACTATGGAAGTATAGAAATAAAATTTATGAATTGTAGAAACAAAAATACCAGAAAAAATGTTAGCAAATTGAACCTATTACCTGGTAAGGAAGAATAAAGAATTACCATATTGGGAAGGTTGGTCAATCATCTAATTAATACATCAAAAGTAAAAAAAGAAAAATATATATTAAATGTAGCATGCATTCCTGATTATACTTATAGGTATAATAAGAGAAGCTTTACCTTTGAGAAAACATTTCCCTGAATTATGCTATGTAACAATAAAGTGAAAATGGTACCCAATGCAATGAAAAAAATAAAATAATGCATAAATATTTCAGGTTTGACAGAAAAGAAAAATTAACACTGCTTAATTCACTTTTCGCCATAAATTCCTCTAGTGGCTCTTTAGTTCAGTATGTCTCTGAGTAGTAAACAAATCTAACATCTTCAAGAAAGCTAAGATTATCTGCCTCAAATAACTAAGAATAACAGCTAAAATAATTATTTCTGAACCAACAAAAAAAGTAAACAAATTGCCTGTTCATTACAACTACACAAAAAGAAATAGATTCCCTACAGGTTTTTTTTAAATGGAAACAATAACCTATTGAGAGATAAAATCCACAAGATATGTGCAAACTATATTATGAAAACCACACATTCTACTGAGAGAGTAAGATGCCTGAAAAAGATTACAATGTATTCCCTCTCCTGAGAAGTCAAAAAATATTTTTTCTCAAAAAAATCACTTCATTTCAAACTAGTGTATAATTTCATAGAAATATGTATAAAAATACTCACTCCCCATTTTTTGTACGTGGATCATTAGACAAAACTCTTTCATTGATCATTTGTAAGAATAATTGTTATAAACATATCACTCAAATATGAACTTGCATTGTGAATCAATATACTCTTCTATAAATAAATAATAATGAGGAACTTGCAACAAAACCAACTAGAGAGGATTAAAAGTCTAGAAAAGAAATGGGATATTTCCAATGTATTAGATGGCAAATATGGCATCCCCTAAAATTAAAAAGAAATGTTGTAGTTTTAAATATGTATAAGTGAATGCTTATGAATTAATGTACATTTTTAAATACAATATCTCAGACAGAAGAAAGGTACATAATGATATATATTCTCTTCTCCCCACAAAAACACTGCTGAGAAAGCTAGTTAGGTTGGGGTTCTTAAGGAAAGGGACTCTAGCAGAGATCTATGTTCAAGAGATTTATTGGTGATGCCCTCATCATTAACACCAGTGGGGCAGTAAGCTGTTTTTGTAGATGACCCCATGGGGGAGTTCTCTGATATTGTGAGGTCAAGAGTGTTTCACCCTGAAGGCAAATGACCTAGCCTTTATACCCCTCACATCTACCAGTCATTAGATGTGGGCTGAACACTGCATTCTTAGGTGAGGGAGATGCGTTTCACGGAGGTCAAATCCCTAAGAGACCTTGTGATCAGATATAAACATTAAAGTGAGGTTGTGCTTTCTAACAATGCACATGAATGATATACTTCTCTTCATCCATCTCTGTGTGTGAGTATATATAAAAACCACAAAGTGCACAACCAAAAGGAAAAGGAAAACATTATGTGAGAAAATATTAAATTATATTTTGACAACTAAAAGGTTAATGTATAAACCATGCTACCAAATCAGAGAAAAGTAGGTAAAATATCACAGCAGAGATTGTGCAGGGAATATGAACAGTTTATTCACACACAAAAACCTGAGCTGGGCAATAAACATATGAAGAGATATTTAAGGTCAAAATTAATCAAATAAGTGCAAATTAAAATTGTGGTAAATGATATTCAGTGGTAGAGAGATGTTTCTGAAATAATTAAAAAACAAAATGAAAAACATTAAATGCATGATCCAATATGTACTTAGACACATGACTATGAAATTGTGAAAGGAGAAAGGAGAGCATTAATAAGTTTTTCATTTTAATATGCATATTTTAACATTTATTTAATGATGTTTTGATTAAAAATATTTACATTTCCAATGATTCCTGCTTGCTCTGTGATACTCAGCTTCTTGCTGATCTTCAAAAGGACCAAGCCTGTTTTTTTGTCATGTTTGTTTCTTTGTCTTTCTTTGTTGATAATCTAGACCTGTGTATGGTCCATTGCCTCATTTCCTTTAGATATCTGTTTTATGATAGGTCTCAAAGAGGCTTTCCTGCCCACATCTATCCCTTCATCATTTATATGTTTAATTCACAGATCCTTATTTGTTCAATATGCATTTATCTTCTTATGACGTTTATTTGTGGATCCCAACAGAAGCTCAATAAATACAGATGTTCACTGCTCAGCATGTGAAACAGGTATCAGCGTATGCTTTGAATACATGAGTGAACAGATCTGATTATTAAACATGAGTCTTCTCCCTTCTTTTCTAAAAATATCTGAATACAGTTACTAATTGACAGAGAATTAGGAGCTAGAATCCCATATTTTTTGTTGTTTTTATTGATACCAGACACTTTAAAATCAAAATAAATTGAAAAATATCCTGAAAATGGGAGCAAAATTTTGAAAAAGGATTTTAGAATCTCTTAATTAATAATTTGGAAGTGAAAGGGCTTTGTAATGTCTTAAGACAATCTAGACAGGTGATCTTCACTAAGGTGTCAATTTCAAGTCAACTTAGATATTTTATAGAGGTATTAATAGTAAACTTCAAATTAAATCCTGAAAGCAAAAAAATGGTGAATCACTCCTGGCATTCAATGTTTTCTTCATGTATGCTTACTGCTCAAACTTTTTTGTAATGAAAATTTTGATATTTATAATAAACTTTATATGAACTAAATTATTTCTTTACATTTCTATGTATTTATAACTATAACAAAGACACAATTTGTGATATATAAGTATCACATATTATATTAAATATAGAACAATATATGAGTTGACACAAATAGCATTAGCAGAGTTAAAAAATTACGGAAATAAGTTTATTACATTTTAAATACAGTGATCATTTAGCACTGATTCTTAATTGTGTTGCAATTATTATCTTTTTAAAAATTAAAAAGTAAGCCTCATAGACAATTAAACATTATTATTCTGGATCCCTTTCAATTAATGGAAAGAGAGTCAATGATACTTCTAGACTCCTAATATAATGTCTTAGTATTTTGCTATAATTGAACTTTAATGATTTTGATAATCATTTACTCACATATTTGACTATCTACCCACTCAAAAAAATTGACTACTTGTAGTGTTAATTGAATATTTTATACGGTATCTCCATAATTAAATATCATCTGTTAAATCAGACCTTCACCAAACACTGAATTGTTTCTGGAACAAAACTCTAATACTTCTGTTTAGAAAAGTTTAGCCCAAAAGGAATACTTTTTTTAAGTCCTTCATTCTCTTGTTCCTTTGAATATTATTGTTTTGGTCACAGATTGTAAGTGAAAATAAGTGTCAGATTCATTTTTGTTCATACTCTATCATTTTCCCCAATACCTAACAAAATGTTTAAAATGCATTAATTTATATTAATCCTTAGCTTTTCCTGTTTTAATAATTTGGTGTCTTTATTCTAGTACACTGATCTCTCATATGGTACATTTGAGAACTATGTTATGAAATGTTAGGAGACTATAAGTAAAATTTCAAGTCAAGAAAATTGGAGAGGAGGTAATTATTGTGTTCACAAAGTCAAAGACTCATAAGGATATATACTTTTATGTGTTTAGAGAAGCATGCATATATGTGACTATGTAAATATACCCATCTGGACAAGGGTGAGCAAGATAAGAAAATTTTCACAGTATGGACCAGATAGCATTGGTACCATTAATGAAGAGAGGTATCATCAATTTGTGGATCACTTATCTGTGAAAATCAGGTTGAGAAAAGGTCACAAAAGTAAAATTGATAGCATTTGCTAGAGAAAATATGTGACTAGGCACTTAATAATTTTGCAGCTTAAGCACTTATTTTGAAATTATAATAGATTCATTTGTATAGAAGTTAATATTTATATTGACATTTCTGATGTAAAAGAAATTGAGTTGCGGTCATTTTTGTGTAAGGTGATTATTGAGATGTAAGGACTTATTGCTACTTTTTAAATTTTTAGAGGTTTTCTGTTATGTTTTAAGTTCTATTTCCATTGTCTTATGTGCTATTTCTATTATTTTTTTGCTTGGGGTTTCTACTGAAGTTAGTATAGGATAGGCTATTTGTGATCTGTTGGACTATCTGATCTCTGACTGGTTCTGGTGGCCACATTTTTACGTCCCTTCCCCTCCTCCCCCAGGTTAAGTACTGTAGGTATCTGCTATCTGTGACTTCAGTGTGCATTGTTCTATTGCTTTATAATAAACTTTAGATTTTCTTTTATGTGAGATGTGTAGTTAATAAATTCTTTTAGTTTTTGCTTTTCTGTGAAACTCCTTACTCTTCCTTCTGTCTTGTTAATCCCATTGGATAAAGGATTCTGGACTGGAAGTCATTCAATTGAAGTATTTAAAATGTCTCTTTCCAGTCCCTTTGTGTTTGTAATATTGCTGAAAAGTCTACTGACACCTGCTTTGTATGACAAGTCTCAGATTCAAACCAGTCATTCTCGCTCTGTACCCTAGTTTCTGTTGCTGTCTATCAATGCACCCTCCATCCTGCTTGCCTACTAGTTTATCCCTTACCCAATACAGTGCTGGGTCTTCAGAGTCCCAAGAGTCCCAAGTATGTACCTGAGTTAGTAGGTATAGGGGAGTCAGCACAGCAGCTGCCCCTCCATCCTGCAGCCTGCACTGCCTCTCGGGAGTTCACCTGTCTTCCCCACCCTTTTCAGGCAGACTGAAGCTCCTATTGTGTAAAGTGGTAGTTTTTCTAGTTTTTCCCTCAGGATATTTTTGGCTTTGTTTTCCTCAGTTTTGTTTTGTGGCCTTGGAGGAGGTGAGCCTGGTATCTTAACTATGTCACTATCTTGCCAGAAATGTTTTTTTTTTTTTTTTTTTTTTACTTAAGAGGTAAGATTTTCTACAGGTTTTTATTGTATGGATTTATTTTCTTTAATTATATTTGTCAGTTCTTTTATTTGCATTCTTTTCAGTTTCCTTTTCTCTTTTGAAATACAAAATATCTTTTCCTACTATAATCAAATATTTCAGCAAACTTAACTTTGAGGGTATTTGTTTTCCATTTTTTTCTGACACAATAATTGGTTCAAGTACAAATATTCTATTTGCTAAAGTAGATCAGCTTTTGATTACATTTTTGCTTCTTTGCATGTCCTATGACCTTTTATTTTTTCCATGCAGATTTTTAAGGAATTGTTTCTCTTTTTTAAAGATTTATTTATTCATTTATACAAGAACCGGGGTACAGGCCAGATGCACAGGAGGGTGAGAGGAATCACCAGGGATAGAGCGGGAACAGAACAGACAGACTGATGAAATACACTGCTGAGGGGAGCAGCGGGCAAGACAGGAGAGGTCTGCAGAGCCATGTGGGACTCTCGCCGGCTGGCAGGGGATGGAACCAGCACTGCAGAGGCTGCGGACAGCTTCATAGCGCAGACACTCAACCACCTGTGCCACCAGGGGAGGCCCTTAAAGAATTGTTTCTAATGGTTAGCCTTCCTCCCTCCCTTTTTTTCTTCCTTCTTTCTTTTTCTTTAATTATTTCTTAACCAATACAAGTTATTTTCTTTTCTGGTTTATAGTGGAAGGTGCTAATCCTATAGATTCTTCCTAGAGTTGATTTGAGTCCCTGTGTTCCACAAATTTAATTGGTTTTATTTCAGATAGAATCAGTCAAAGTGCTAAATTTTATAGCTACAGCTTCTTTACTGTAGTATTTGAGAATGAGTTAATATATTATTTCTCTCTGCTTTTCAGGCCTTCTTTCACTGATGCTTTTATAATAAAACTTGAGGTTCAGGACAAGGATGGAGGAATTTTGGGACCAAACAATTTTTTATATAACTTTCCTGGATTCCAATTTATTCTAGAAGCACATCCTGTCACCAAATGCTTAGATGATTTTTCCTCAAGCTTTCAAAATAATTTTATCTGTAGTGGCCTGTTCCTCCAGTGTCCCCTATCCAGACAAGATAAT
This sequence comes from Talpa occidentalis, assembly GCF_014898055.3. Taxonomy (NCBI): domain Eukaryota; kingdom Metazoa; phylum Chordata; class Mammalia; order Eulipotyphla; family Talpidae; genus Talpa; species Talpa occidentalis. The sequence goes on along the minus strand of NW_023602073.1, from coordinate 80,681,141 downwards.
CATACACTGAAATGAAAGTTGTCAGGGCTTTCTGTTAGAGTGCTTGTTTTAGTCTCTAAAATTCAGCTTGTCTAGATTTTCTCATATACTGCAGTTTTCCTTAGACCTGACAAAAGTTATGTTGTCTTTAATGTTGTCTAGATTTTCTGTTTTGATACCGTGGTTATTGCAAATAGTTAACATATATGTATATTGTTCACTGCTTAACACTTAAATGTGAAATTCCATCTGACTAGTGCAATAAGCGCTGTGTATATAATAGCAATTGATTAGCCACAAAGAAAAAAATTATGAAAGATTGTATAATTTGCAATGTTTTCATAATAGCTTTAAAATTTTCACAAAAAAATGGAAATTTAGGAAATATGTTTGACAGCTTCGTGTAAGAAAGTAGCTCTGAGAAGGACAGAAAATAATACATTTAAAAAAGATAAAGTTTTCAGGAGCAATTTATAAAAGGAAGGGTTTATCTGAAGATAATGGCATTCTATGTATATGGCATAGGTTTAAAAATACTAGTAAGTAGAGTAATAAAGTATATATGACATGTCTACTTGAGATGAAATGTTAGAGGTCAAATAATATGTATGTGACTATCATAACAGTGAGGTAAACAGTTTTCTTAAAGTGGAAGTTAAGCAGTCTTTTAAAGCTCATGCAGAACAGACAATATAAGGATTGTCTAGGCTATAAATAAGGTAATTATATACTTTTATATCCCAAGCCAGTATACTTTTGAGAAAGAAAGTGGTGCTATACTTTTGAGAAAGAAAGTGGTGCTATTAATAATACATTGTGAAATCAAGAGAATCCTCCTGGGATTGTCCTTGACAAATTGCAAGATATTTTCAACTAACTATAACTGTCTACTTCCTCCTCATGACTAATGAGTGATATAAAGGATGCTCTACCTTGTGTTTGCTATGACTTATATAGATGCCTGAAAAAAAATGACTGGTTCTTGCTGGAAGCTGTCTTTATGGAATGGTTTCCAGTTTGTACACTAGTGATCATTCTTTCATCTTACTAAACATTCCAGATCTTGAAAACTAGAAGACAGACAAAAGGAGTTGATGCTTTAAATTGGTTTCATATAACCACTACATCCCAGGTTTCTCTGTCTACCTGTCCATTCTAGATTTCTCTACACTTTACTGGCCAAGTATTGCCACATTAAGTAACAATCCATGATCATATCAGCTGCAACAAAATAGTATTTAAGGGTCTCCCCGGTGGCACAGCAGTTGAGCACTGGGTTGCGAAGCTGCCCGCAGCCTCTGCAGCGCCAGTTCGATCCCCAGCCGCTGGGCGAGGGTCCCACATGGCGCGTAGACCTCTCCTGCCACCCGCTGCTCCCCTCAGCAGTGTACTTTGTCACTCTGTCTGTTCTGCTCTCCGCTTTGGCTCTGGTGAATTCTCTCACCCTCCCACGCCTCTGACTGTACCCAGTGCTTGTATAAATAAATAAACAAATCTTTAAAAAAATATAGTATTTAAAAGTTTGCTGTTCCTTATTCCTACACTGCTATTTAATAGTTGCAAAAACAAAGAAATAAATATTCATGTATAAATGTTTTTGTGTTCAATATATTAAATGCTTAAGGCAAAATGAGTAATCAGTAGCAAAGTATAGAATAAAATATAGACCAAAGAGGAGAAAAGATACATGTATCCTCTATAATTTGACATAGATGATCAGAGGAAGGATATAAAAGGAAAATATATCTCACAGAAACTCATTTATTTATACTAAAGTGTCACTCAAACCTGTAATTCATTAGCTATAACACTGCATTCATAACCTGTTATGATACTAATAAGTAATGAATGTAATTCATCCTAAAGACTCTGAGAAGCATATAGTTTCCTAAATTGTACAATAAAGCTATTGTGCACATGACTAGCTTCCTACAATATGAACCAAAAAAAAAAAAAAAGTTCTGAGTCAAAATGTTTCCAAGGCTACAAAGTCTCCCCTATAAAGAATTTGTATTGTTAGTTTTCTGATAAAATTATATCTGTTTCTTAGAAAATATTGTCATATGTCTTTATTTAACTACGGGCTCCCAACTGCAGATGCCTTCTCATCACTAGCCCCGGGCTACAGTTATTGGACCTGATTTGAATCACCTGATAATTTAAAATTTTGTTTGGTATGTGTGAATTCAGTGGAGTGTGTTTTGTAAACATGGGAAACTTTTAATATGAGAAAATACCTGAATATGACAGCATTATACAGTGGTTCTAGGTGTCTCAGAGAGTATATTTTTATTTCAAGGATTTCAGGGTTGGTTTTTTTTTTGTGATTTATGCTTTCATAAACTATTTTGAAAATCTTAGATTTATAGAAAAAATGTTATCTTTAGATTATAGTTTATTTTATTTTTCATTTTCTTTCAATTGTACACCTTTTGTAGGCTGATAATATCTGTTACTCTATCCACAATTATGGAGTTTTTAAACATCAATCATCAATATTAATTTAAATTTTTGTAAAGTAATTACACAGAAAAGTTGCTAGAATTCCTTTGAGGGAGTGATTTGAAAGACATATTATATAATAATATATACCATTTTTTAATTGCATGAATAATATATAGGTAAGAACAAAGTTTGTCAAAATTCTAATATTCATCTACATGTAATATATACTTCTGAATTAACACTTAAATATCTAATTTGGCAGCTTTGCAAAACATTTATAAACTGAAAAAATTACTAGTATATTTAAATGATCTTTTAAATATTATTAGATTATGATGATTTCAGAAATATGACTTCTGACAAAGAATATAAAAACTGAGCATTATGCATAATAGTAATTCATTTCATTATTGGGCATTGTCATATTTTTATTGAACATGTTGAAATATAGCAAATTATAATCTTGATTCTTTGAAAATGATCTGCTGATTAGCTCTCATGTTCAAATTCTAAGTGTTTATCATTATTGCATTTCTTGATGAACACAGATTTGAAATTCAAAGTGATAGCTGGTTTGAAATAATGAAATGAGACAGGCACTTGTATTCATATTTGCTGGTATGACGACATATTGTGCAATAAATCACATAATAAATTTTGCAACCTTGGCCTTTGTCAGGAGAATTTTCATGGTTTTTATTTTGCTACTAATAATATTCTAGAAAACACTATAATTAATTTTTGCATTTTGGTAAATCTGCTTATCTTTATAATAATAATCAGCTATAATTAAGTTTGAAAATTGCCATGCCCCTTCCAGTTATGGTTACAAACAATTTAGTATTCATGCCTAGTCAATAAACATTGACAGAGATCTGGGAATAATCAGAAGAAATAACATATGCTCCTTGCTTTAGAAGAATTTGGTCGATTAGAAGAGACAGATTTGTAGAAAGTAATTGCTGTTCTACACTGATATGAACAGAAAGCTGAGGAAGTTCAAAGAAGGAGAAAATTCTGCCTCTGTCAAAATGTGGACGGGGTTAGCAAGATTTTAATTGGTTCTTAAGCATGAATAGTAGGAATTTGTTTAGCATGAAGAGAAACAAAACACATGTGAAAGTAAATACTGATGCTTATCCAAATTTAAAAAAAAATAGAAATTAACTTTAGAGAAGACTAGAAAGAAATGACCCCCGCCCCCTTTCGAATGATGCAAATAAATCTAGTTGGAGATATTTAAAATAGGGAAGAAATGAAAAAAAGGAGCTTGGGAGGGAGGGAGGGACCAAATTATGTGCTTAGTTCTTTCTATGGATTGAAAATTATTGTTGGGGCTTTATAAATATTGCCCTCCTGAGTTCCTCATCTGGTAGATATTATCTTCACCTCAGTGTTGGAAGTCAATGAAAATGAATAAAACCGAGTTTTCTTTGAATTTGTATCCAACACTCTCAATCATTCTCTCTCTCATTCTGTGTGTGTGTGTGTGTGTGTATGTGTAGACATACTGGTGTATATATCATATTTTAACCACCAAATACTAATTAATAGAGATGGCTTTCTCCATAGGTAGAATTTTGTGGATATTAAATGACTCAGCTACTATGATTTGAAAACCAAAGGAAAATATACCCACAACCATAAGATATTTCTACCAATAGCTTGCAATGGAAACTAAAAAGTCAACAGTCCAAAAAATTGTATCATTTGTAAAATACTATTTTTGTAAATGTGTTAAAAATTTTGTTCCTGAAGTTGAAAATTTCATAGATTAAATTCCTTTAATTATTTGTAAATGTGATTTTTATCTACTTACTAAGAAATAAAAAATGGAGTACTTGTCAGGTCTGATTTCTGAAAGATGTTGCCCCCTTAAGGAGAAGATTATATAAAACAAAAGTTGTTCTATATTTTTAAAAATGCAGGAATTCATCAGCTAGCATAGAAATAAATTAATATTCACAAATTAACGTTACAAATCTAGAAAACATAAATTTTAACTTAATATATTTATGCAAAAATGAGTTCCATGAATTCTTTGTTTAATTTTCAAAATCAAGTCTGAGGGCCTCCCCAGTAGCACAGCGGTTGAGTGCTGGGTTGCGAAGCTGTCCGCAGCCTCTGCAGCGCCGGTTCGATCCCCGGCTGCTCCCCAGCCACCGGAGGAGTGTCCCACATGGCGCGCAGGCCTCTCCTGCTGTCCTTAGCCTTCTGCCTGCTCTGCTCCCTGCTCTGGCTCTGGTGAATTCTCTCACCCTCCCGCGCTTCTGACTGTACCCAATGCTTGTAAAAATAAATAAATAAATCTTTTAAAAAAAAAATCAAGTCTGAAATGATATAATATTTTAGCCAAAAGATAGTTTATATTGAATGTAGTGACATAAAACTTCATCTTCAAAAGGTTTGTCATATCAAACATAATACAGGCCCCCCCTGTTGGCACAATAGGTTAAGTCTCAGTACTATAAAACTGTCTGCAGTCACTGCAGCACTAGCTGATCACTGGCCAGGGAACTACCCACATGGCGCAGTAGACCTCTCCTGTCTCGCCCGCTGCTCCTCAGCAGTGTATTTCAGTCAGTCCGCCTGTTCTATTCCCCACTCTGTTTCTGGCAAATCCTCTCATACCCCGTACCTCTGGCCTGTACCCCAGTTCTTGTATGCATAAATAAATCTTTAAAATAATAAAAGAACATAATACCAAGCTAAAAAAATAATCTGACAATTTAAAAATGTACCTTTCTATTACTAAAAGCAATCTGTGATTTTCTGTGAATCCAGCTCTTCAATGAGCACTGTATTCTTTAAATCCATAATTATTTTAACCTAGTCAAAAAATGGGCAGAATAGCTTAAAAAGAAACATCTCCAAAGAGGAAATGCAAATTGCCAAGAAGCATATGAAAAAATATTCAACATCATTTGTAATCAGGGAAATGCAAATCAAAACCACAATGAGATATCATCTTATACCAGTGAGAATGGCGCATATTAAAAAACCTAGCAACAACAAATGTTGTTGAGGATGTAGAGAAAAAGGAACTCTCCAGCACTGCTGGTGGGAGTGCAAACTGGTCCAACCACTATGGAAAGCTGTATGGAGGGTCCTCAATCTGCTAAAAAATGGAACTTCCATATGATCCAGCAATTCCACTTCTAGGGATCTACCCAAAGGACACAAAAACATTAATTCAAATGGACACCTGCTCCCTTATGTTTATTGCAACACCATTTACAATAGGCAAACTATGGAAACAACCCAAATGCCCAAAAATAGATGACTGGATCAAGACGATGTGGTATATATACACAGTGGAATATTACTCAGCAGTCAAAAGAGATGAACTCAGGCAATTTGCAGCAACATGGATGGAGCTGGAAGGGATCATGCTCAGCGAAATAAGCCAAAAAGAACTGAAAAATGTCAGATGGTCTCACTTATAGGAGGAATGTAGAGAATCCAAATAAGGGATCAGGAAAAAAAATAACTATAATAAAGTAAAAATCAAAATCAACAGGCAACTATAAATGAGAGACATGGGGGTGGGGAGAAGGGAGTAGGATTGAAACAGGGGTGAGAAGAGCACAAGGGACTATGGTGATATGGGTGGTGGGAATTTCATATAATATATCAAATATCTTGTTTTAAATCAACCTTAAAATAATCAAATTGTATCTTTTTCCAAATGAAGTCTTCCTGCACAAAAATTTGGTGAATTCATTTTATAAATACATTTTACAATGTATTTATAGAAAAAACTGTAAAACATTACCATGTGCTTTAGACTTGTTATATACTGATTATGATCTATATGATATTCATATCATTTCATTTTTATTATAATCTCATTTATTATTATTTTATCAAGAATATTATTTATGTAACAACATGTTGGAACCTTATATCTATAGTTTTATGTAATCATAAATGGTTAGAGCTATTGATACAAATATGAACATAGGTATGGGACACGTAAACACAGATATAGAACATTGGGAACTAGATAAATTATTTTTAAAATATTGTTGAATATTATATATAAAATATGAAAGTAGATTTGGCAATGAAGCTTTCTATTAAAAAATGGCTGTCTTAAATCTCCCAGTAATAATTAAATATGAAACATAATATGGTGATTTTTAGTCTCAAACCTTTGTATATTGATAATAAAAACAGAAGTACAGTCACTGGATTAGTTTTCAAAAAGTAAGATTTGGGCCTCCCTGGTTGCGTAGGGGTTAAGTCTCAGCACTATCACCACAGCAACCTGTGTTAGTTTCCTGGCCAGGGAGCAGCAGACCCCTCCTGTCTCACCCGCTGCTCCCCTCAGCAGTGTATTTCAGTAGATCCACCTGTTCTGTTCCCCACTTTAGTGTTCTTTTGTTTCAATTTGACTAGTCTTTCTGAGTTTTCTTCCTGGAGTTCTTTGTTACGGATTTTACTCTGATAGTGAGATACAGTCTTTGCCTTTGTGATTGGATCTTGGTGAGTTGTTCTATTCTTGTGATACATTATCCCCTTGAGGTCTCAATTTCCTTGTGCTATATTTTTTGTTTGTACAACTCTCTGCTTTAAATGTCTTTTTTCTTTGTAAAATGTATCTGGATTAGCAATTTAGAGAGTTAAACTACTTTTGTTTCCTGAAGGTGGCGCTGTGGTTTTATTTGATTTCATTTGATATTTTTGGCCTTTGCAGATTTTGGAGGTAATGAGAACCCATCTTTGCAGTTACCAAGTGAGCAGGATGAGGGGGGTATCTGGAGGGTGTCAGCTGCTGCTATGAATGTACTTTGGGGGAGGCTATGATTAGCATGTGTTTGTGACACTGCCAATAAATCTCTCTAGGGTTGCAGATTTTAAATCTCAGCCATCTGTACAATGTTGATGTGCTTCAGGAGGTCAGTACCAGTTCAGTGGTGGAAGATGAGGAGTGCAGTCTCAAACACCTTGTCTTTCCTTTATCCTGTCAGAGGTTACATCTATGTGGAACTCTGCAGCTCCTACATTCGGGTTTCCCCTCATTTAAGCGTGTGTACATCTACACCATTTCTGGTCTCCCTTACCCAGAACTATTGGCTGAGCCAGCAACATTACAATGTCTCTCAGTTCAGACCACAGCCTCCAGATGTTTCTGACAACCCACCTCCTGTTCCAGAAGCTAGACTCACCTCCTCTCTTCCTTTGCATCTGTGATGGTCTGTGATATCTGAGGGCTGTTTCAATTTTATGATGAGTTATGGGACACTCTTGATCTCTCTTCTGATCTTGAATTCCTTATATCCCTCATCCTATTTTAAAAAACCACTCTGAATTTTAAATAGAATCTTATGCATAATGTATTCAAATTAGAACTCTTTTACCTCTTCTAAAACCTGTTCCTTGCCTATCCTTCCTCTCAGTGGTCTCAAGCTAGACTGAAGCCAAAGACTATGAGTCATTCTTGATTTAAACTTTTCCTTCACCAACACATTCCTGCAACTCACACCCAATCCAAAATGAGTAAAACTGAGTATTCTAAATTTTTCCACTTTCCTTTTCTCCAGATTTATCTAAGCAACCTCAATTCTCACTTATACTGCAATAATGTTTTTCTAAAATACACACATATATATATAAGGATTATGGTGTATATATACATTATTTATATATATATAAATAATAGAATACTATCAATACATAGCAATAAAATGAATGAGCTATTGATTCATGGAACAGAATTTAGTCACCAAATAATTCTGCTACATAAATGAAATTAAATTTCCTCTCTACCAAAAAGTATATAGTGATTGCATTTTCATGAAATTCTAGATAGTATAAAATAATTTATAGTGACAGAAAGAAAATCAGAATGATTACCTGAGAATGGTAGGGACAGCACATCGGAAGCTAAGAGAAAATTCCCACGTAAACTTTTGAGGTGATAGGTACACTTTGGAACTGTGATTGTTTCACAGATGTGTGTGTGTATGTGTGCATGTATGAATGTATGCATGCATATATATACATACACATATATGCCAGAAAACATGAAATAAAATTTAAATATGTACTTTGTGTAACATATGTAGAACTCAATCAAGATCTTTTCAAAAAGAAAACATAATGATTGTAAGAATCTGATGTCTGCATAAGCAACAAAGGTGTTCAGTAATTTCTTAAAATATTTGATTTCTATATGAAAGTATTATCTTAATACATTTTGCCTTAATGTCATTCTTTATACATATGTGATCATTTTCAGTTAAAATTGTTTTAATATTTTATAGTACCATGATAACTAAGATATATTAGAGTTCTTACTGTGAACGAACTTGCAGTGAAGTAATTGAAATAGAAGCAATAATATAATGAAAACTAAAATAAAATCCATAAAATCCATTTGTAAACTGCTTTGTAAGGTAACATCTGTTCATTTATTCTTCAGATAGTAAACACTTCTACTCTGTGCTGAGCATTATGCAAGATAATAGAAATACAAAGATGAAATAAGAGTAACTATATTTTTTATGGTGGCATGAGAACTGATAAAAAGTAATCATAATAAATGTGAAAAAATGCAGAGAAATGGTTGAACAAAATTATTGAAAATGTGCTTTAGGAGTAAAAACATCTGGCTTTCTATCCCAGATCTAATACATTGGGTAAGTTACTTAACATGTCAAGCACCGGTTTCTTACCTTAAAAATGTGACTAATAAAGGAGAGAGAAATGGGAGAGAAGAAAGTTTATAAAGGGGGCAGGCAAGATGGTGGCAAAGTGAAGATATCAGATCACTCCTTCACATTTCCACAACTAAATTGCCCATAGTAAAGTCAGCAACCCCAGAAAGATAAATGCACAGCCACCATATGTGTCAGGGGCAATGGTGAGATGGAGAAAGGTAATAAAAACTAATTGAACTGTGTGCAGAGATAATGAGGCACTACAGCTCATGAGAGGAAGGGGCAGCTGCTATGAAAACCCATTTGCTATTGTTGATTCAGTTACTTGTCCACACTGCAGACTTTGGAGATCTAGTTTGTGTTGGAGAAGGGGGGGCACAGAGTAGATATGCAGAGCAATGTGCACTGCAAGAGAAAAATAGGAGGAGGAGTGATGATGAACTTTCTGATTCCCAGTCATATTTCATCTTTCAACAATTAACACAGAAAGACAGTTGTCTGAGGGTTGAACTCTTCATCCTATACTTGTAAAATAGATTTAGAACAGTTAGAAAAGTGTTTAGTAAGTGAATATTTCTCACATGATTTATTTCTGAGAATATGCTGTTCTCCTTTCTTATTTTAATTGGTGTCAATACCCCTTCATCATGTTGATGTAAATTATGTCTATAGTGAATAGTGAATTTTACAAGTTTTTAGTGGGCAGAGTTAAATCCTACATTTGAGATTAGGTTCTACTGAGATATGTATTAGAAAGTAGCTGGGAATCTGGGCCTCCCCGCTGGCACAACTGTTGAGTGCTGAGTGGCAAAGCTGCCCGCGGCCTCTGCGGCACCGGTTCGATCCCCGGCTGCTCCCCGGCCACCAGAGGAGGGTCCCGCATGGCGCGCAGACCTCTCCTGCCGCCCGCTGCTCCCCTCAGCAGTGTACTTCGGTCCTTCTGCCTGCTCTGCTCCCTGCTCTGGCTCTGGTGAATTCTCTCACCCTCCCGCGCTTCTGACTGTACCCAGTGCATGTATAAACAAAACAAACAAACAAACAAACAAATAAATAAATAAAACATGCCTCTAAAAAAAAAAAAGAAGAAAGCTGGGAATCAATATTCTTTATGGAACTGTGTCCACTCTGAACTTGGGCTATTGTCTATATGTAAGTAGGCATTCAATCTGACAATTCCATATTAGAAAACAGGTGGTCTGTGAAACTCTGAGATATCATTGATTATTTCTTCCTCAAAGAGATGGCAATTCTTACTGAAAAATTGGTCATTTCTTCTATGGATGTGAAGGAAACTCTGCTGTCAATTTAAAACCTTAATGACCACTGACGATTCTCATGCTTGGTGTAATGCTGTGATTGGTCTCCTGAGGGACTCCAATATACAAATGCAACACAAGATACCCGCAACCTTTTGTCAAACTCTTCATTTCCCTTCATATAAATTTAGATCCTACTTCCATCCTGGTGTACCTACATCACCTTAGAAACAAATAATGTAGGTCAAACCATCTTTTTGTATGACATAAATATTGTCTGAGCAGTTACAATACTGTCCAAGACTGAAAGTGTTTCCCTACCTAATATCGGAGACTTGATTTTAATTGTGGCAACTCAGAAGAGAGCAGCAGACGGGATGGATTTCCACTGAGTCAAGAGCTGATTCCTGTGAAGTTCAAGGACACCCAATGTGTCTTTAGTAGTGCTGGGCAATTTGGGATCCCCAAATCTTATTCTCTAAATAGACATATTGGACTGAAATGTTGCTATATATTTACTGATCCCTGTACTGAAGAAAAAAGGTTAAAAATTCTCATATATTTTATGTGTCAGGAATATTAAAATTCCCCTACCATCACACAAAATAAACTTAAAATTCTACTCAACTATATGCCACCCTTATTCCCAATATCTTTGCTTACCTTTTCCCTTTATGTTGCACCTTAAACCAAGGTTTTTTTTTTTTTTTTCTCAGAGATTTTAAATAGCCTTGCTAAGTACAGATTAATTTCATATTTAAGTTGTAGTAAATTTTAGTTGCACAATTAGACTGGTTAAGTAAGTAGCCAACCAAAGTAAATAAACAAAAAGTAAAACCTAATCAACCAAACAAAAAATGTAAGAGGTTTATGCAGTGACATCTAGCTAATGTCATAGTTTTGTTTTATGTTATACTGTCGAATTGATTCTAGGAAGAGGCAACGCAGAAAGGGGATATGTCTGGGCTGCCCCAGTGGCGCGGCGGTTGAGTGCTGGGTTGCGAAGCTGCCCACAGCCTCTGCAGCGCCGGTTCGATCCCCGGCTGCTCTCCGGCCACCGGAGGAGGGTCCCGCATGGCTCGCAGACCTCTCCCGCCGCCCGCTGCTCCCCTCAGCAGTGTACTTCGGTCCTTCTGCCTGCTCTGTTTCTGGTGAATTCTCTCACCCTCCCGTGCTTCTGACTGTACCCAGTGCTTGTATAAATAAATAAATAAATCTTTAAAAAAAAAAAAAAAGAAAGGGAGTTACAGTTTGTAGGAAAGCTGGCTACTCAATCAACAACATATGCTTTTGATTTTTCCATAAGTGAGAAAGAAATTAAGTGCTTAAGATTTTAGTTATTACATTTAAATATCAAGATTCAGAAATTTTTTACTGAATAAAGAGGCTGAAGAATTGCACAAAGATGTAACTAAAGAAAAAAAGAGTCAACGTTCTGGTTTTGAACATTAGTGGGAAACACTTCAAAACTTGAGGAAAATGTCAGCTGTTAAAAATCAATGTTTCTGAAAATTAACAATTGATTGAAATCCCAAGCTAAATGGTGAAGATTTTAAACTTACCAGGACTCCACAAGGATTACTCAGGAAAGAAGTCAGAGAGAGACTTAGAACAAATGGAAAGAAAGGAGAGAGAAAGAGAGAGACTGAGAATGATTCAAGGAATACTAAGAGAAAAAGAATCTTCTTAGTGTTCTTAGTGTAGTGAATAACAAACTTAGATCTCTAAGTTTTGTGGAGAAAAAAGGGCCGACAGATAATAGATACCAGCAGAATATGAAGATTGGAAGGAAACTGATGCAGTTTATCAGAGGAAACTAACAATCATGTATTTAAAATACCTGGATGGTTATATTTAGGATTTAGGTTTAAGGATATGTCATTTTAGTTTTAATATTTTTGAGATTGAAAATGTTGTGTTTCCTTGGGAAATGTATTTGAATTAAGTGGCTTTAGCATCTTCCCTTTGTTAGGGAAAGATTAAGGAATAGAAAAGCTGTGGCCTCACTTTTATAATATTTTAAAGCTTAAAACTTTTGAAACTTTGAAATACACACACCTAGTTTAACCAATAATTAAGCAAATTTTCCATTGTAAAACAGTTCTTGAAATTCTGCCTTACTTTTTTCCCCCATTAATTAAACAAAGTTCCACATACTATGATGTAGAAACCTCCAGTCAGAGAATAGCTATTACCTCAGTCTTTGTCTTGGATTTTTAGAATGATTGCATTTCAGCACCTCTTATGATAGAAGCAGAAAATTAAAGCTCACCATTTTACTTTGAAAATTCAGAAAGAGATTTTTCATATTCTGTCTTTTATTTCTATAGGCTGAATAAAATATTATCACACTTCCTTGATGAAAGTACAATGAAGGGCACCACATAAGATTTATGACCAAATGATTGACACTGTAACTTCCTTGACTTAAAAACATTTAAATATGTATCCTTACACAATTCACAATGAGAAATTGCAGCATAGATACAATTTCTCTTCTTAAATAAGTGATAATGTTTTGGCATAAACAAAGCTACTTCCATTCCTAAGATTTTAAATTATTTCCTGACTTTTCCAACCATTTCTGCCCTGTATACCTTCAAGTTCTGTATTTCCAATTCTAAACACAATATTATTATCTAGCTTTGGCTTTCTCTGATGCAAGCCCTGAGAAAAAGAGCCTACTAAAAATAGTTTATTTAGAAGGTAAGATGATAAACCAGTTTCTCATTTCTTGCAGAAAAAATGAGACAAGAAAAAACTAATATAGATGCATTTTCAAGCCAGTTATGTTGAGGGCTATTGAAAGCTACATCACTGGGGAAAACCGTCCATGGATTCATGTTGCTGAGGGACAAGATACTAAATGCTGAGATACTTAAATGCCATTTCCCATCAAAAATCAGTTGAAGGTTGAATTTGACCATTAATTCCCAGCATTTCAATCTGCTGCATGATTGAAAAAGTGGCTTCAGCAGCAGGAAAAGCTTTCAAAGAAATGAAGGTCTTGGCAATTAGAAATGATGTCTGTGTGCACTGATTTCATAAGGCAAGGAGATGAATATGCATACCCTAATGAATCCTTCCAATCCTGTGATGTCTTTTGTAAATCTACTTGCATAGTAGCACTGTTTCAGGACAGGACTTGCAATCTCCTTCCTAATATTTAGGAGATATTAAGGAGTAGTGTGGAGGATAGAGTTCAATATTTCTCAAATTTGGTGATTACATAATCACACAATATTTGTACAAATAGGATAGCCTATAGTTATTAAGGGGAAAGTATAGGATTTGGATCATCTATCTATGCAAGTGGATTGTAGAACACACTATAGATTATAGGACAGATTTAACAGGTAAATCTGTTTATTCATGGAATACAAGATATTTTGAAATATCTGTTGAATAAATGGGTGAAATGGTATGACAAGTGGTGATAATTTTGTGAGAGATATGAAAATTATGAAGTTGTTAAATGGAGAGGGAATGATGTGTATCATGACTAACTCCTTGACTATATGGCATGGATCACTTAAGTATAAGAAATTAACAGTTCTAATAAGGACACATATTTAAATATTAAAAATATGGAATATTATTATAATGCATTATTCATTTTCACTATTCTGTTAACATAACAATCATTTATTTCCAAATATATAAAAATATAATTTCATAATTCTACTATATAATATACTATTATCTACTCAGATAATAAACTGTATTTCTTTAGTAAATATCTTTAGGGGAGAAAAATATGTGCCTTTACTTTAACACATGAGAGAAGCATATTTAGGCACAAATAAATCTAGAACAGAAAATAATAACTCCTGATTTCTCAAGGATTCTGCAAGGATTTCAACTTATATACCTTACATTCACATCAATGATCCTAAGCCCACCTCCCTGGGAACCCCATTAACAGCTCCAAGGGAGCTGAGGAAACTCACTTGCCTTGGCTGCATGCTGTTCTGCCAGCAAGTAACCCAATCGTTGCTGCTAGAACACTAGAGGCATTGTCACCAGTTTGACTAAGCACCTCAGCTGCATTGGTTAAAAGGAACACTCTCAGGAATGTTTTCAAGGTAAACTGTGTTTCTGCTGCCATCATTTTTTAAAATTAGTTTATTTTCCTATATCATTGTTCATTTTTTGCAATAATTGATTTCTCCCTTCAGGTGTAGTCCCCATAGTTCTCCTATTGCCCTGTCACCCATGATCCATCACCATAATCCCTTGTGTTCTTCCGTCCCCTGTTTTGACCTCTCTTCCTCCCCTTCCCCTGCTGTAAGCCTCAGATCAGCTTGAAAATTTTGTCTTTTCCCTGCCCCTTGTTTGGTTTCTCTATATGACACACATAAGTAAAACCATCTGATACTTATCTTTTTAATTCTGACTTATTTTACTTAACTTATTTTACTTAACTTCTAGCTCCACCCAAGGTACAAATGGCATAAGTTTATCCTTTAACATTGCTCAGAGTATTCCACTGTGTGTATATGGCACAACTTTTTGATCCATTTGTCCATGTAGGAGTGTTTAGGTTGTTTCATATCTTAGCTATTGTAAATAGTGCTGCAATAAAGATAGGAGTGCAGGTTTCCTTTTGAGTTACTGTTTTGTGTCCTTTGGGTAGATTCCTAGGGTTGGAATCACTGGATCATAGGTAGATCCATTTTTAGTGTTTTGAGGAAACTCTGCACAGCTTTCTAAAGTGCCTGGATCAGTTTACATTCCCACATGCAGTGTATGAGGGTTGCTTTTTCACCACATTCTCACCAGCACTTTTTGGTTCTAGTTGTTTGTTTTTTAATAAGATTTGATGTGGTAACTCATTCTGGTTTTGGTTAGCATTTTCCTGATAATAAGTCATGCTGAACATTTTTGCATGCTGCCATAGAATTAATTATTCAGGCTGTAGGCACCACTGAGAAAAGTAGAAAATTATCTGTGGAGAAGCACTTTATGGTTTCAGTTCCAAAGTAACTGGTACTTCAAAGTTATGACATATATATGTCAGAAGGATCCAATAAACAGTGACCTCTCTAGGCACTGATATAAAATGATAAATTCCTGTGGGACTGAATGACATATGGAGAAATAAAACACTTTAGGATTAATATCTGAATACTTAATTAGACTTCACCAAGAAAACTATGGGGGCCTCCCCTGGTGATGCAGGTGGTTGAGCACTGTGCTTTGCTGCTGTCTGTAGCCTCTGCAGCACCATTTCCATCCCGGCTGGCCAGTGAGGGTCTCACATGGCGTGTTAGACCTCTCCTGTTGTGCCCACTGCTCCCCTCAGCAGTGTATTTCGTCAGTCTGCCTGTTCTGTTTCCCACTCTGACTCTGGTGAATCCTCTCACCTTTCCATGCATCTGGCCTATACCCCGGTTCTTGTATAAATAAATCTTTAAAAAACAAAACAAAATAAAACAAAACAAACTATGGGACTACACCTGAGAGGAGAAAGCAAATACTGAGCAAAAATTTACAACAATGTAAGAAAATAAATTCATTTTAAGAAAAGCCTATATAGCAAAGTATATGTGGAACATTTAGAAATATTATTTAAGCAACAGTATTATTTTGGTTGATAAATTTATTTTCATGCACTTTGGTTGTAATATCTTGCCAAGAACATAATCTTCACACAATGAAAATGGTCTCCTAAAATACAATAGATAAGGAATTTTTTGTATATCCATTTTAACTGCAGTATGTTATGCACTTATGTGTGGAAGTAAACTTAAACATTTTTTAAGCAGTATAAACACACTGCGGACAGTTTAAAAATGAAGGTACCAGCAAAATGCCCTATGTTTTTAAACCAGAAACATTACTCTCAGGTTATTACAGAAACTTTGAAAAAGTTTGAGATAAATAGAGACATACGTACATACATATATACATACATCTATACATATTTATGACGGGGAAGAGAGGTGAGAATAAAAAAAAACATTTCAACAAGTATGTGGAACACTGAGATAAATAAATTGAAAGGCAAAGTTTTTAACTGACAGAAAAAGCATAAAAATACATTTTTGCTGGCGTGTGGTTTTCAAATCACAGCTTATTTTCTAGATGGTTAAATAATTTGGCAGTTACCAAATTTGAAAAAATACCTCATTTTAAGTTTTTTTTTTATTTTATTCCTGACAGCCCTACCTGGCTGTTTATAAACTCAGAACCAGATGTAAATGAGTAACTTTGTATAAACTATTAACCATTCTGATAGTGTAATGCCAAATCCCTTGCTCAATCTCCTGTGCCACTCTTAGTCTTTACACATTTGTAATCAAATTGATACACTTGGGAGTCCTCAATTAGGTTTACTGTGGAAGAATGAGTCCCTTACACAAATATTTTATATCACTACTAGTAATTATATATTTCTAATAAAATTCAAACTGATAATGTTGGGACTCTGCAATTTAAATTTTAAGAATGCTGCACAAAATTCAGAGTCCAGGATAAACCAATAAGTGATGCTAACTAGTAGTACACAAAGGTAAGCCATTGTAGTAATAAACAAAAACCAAGTAAAGATAATTCCCAAAGACAGAAATTGGGCTTTGAATACAGCAATTATATCAAGATGGTCTGCCCTACCCTAGCTGGTTTCCAGTAAGGAAAGTAAATCTTCTCTTGGAAAAGAAGATATCACACAGAATCTCAAATGATACTACATTTTTAAAACTTGTGTTTGTTCATAAAAACTTTTCTTGGCATAACTTTTTTCTGCTTTAATGTTTATTCTATTTTTTCTTCAAAATATCTTGACTGTTCTTGAGGTCTGCTCTTTCATATTTAATGTAGAATGAACTTTTAGATGGACAGATTTATTATGGCCATTAATAGTATTCCATTAAATTTGTATAAATCATTTATAGATGGTGTTATTAACACCTTTATAAAATTACATCTGTCTCTATATTTGACATCTATATGTGTGTAAATTATATATATGAATATATATGTACATATATACATAACTATGCCACACATTAGATTGTTTCCAGTTATACAGATTTTTGCCATTATGGAGAAAATTTTATTACATTTATTTTATTTTCCAGATTTTTTAGGATCATTATTATCTGATTCGCTAAGCAAACATTGACAGGTTCTTACTTATAGCAAAATGACATTTTGAAAAATATTTTTAAATGGTGACCAAAATATAGGTCTATTCTTTGAAAAAAAAAAAAAGGCTATATAGAGTTTTACTTACACAGTAAATATGACAGGGGAAAAGAAGTTTCTCAGAAATGGAAATGGGCATTTTTTTCCCTTGGAGCTTCAGACTTCTCAAGTAGAAAACACAAATAATCACAAGGTTCATCTAATAAAATATAGAATCCAGATGTGGACAGTGATATTTCATTTTACTCTTCACTTTTTAGATCACATTTAGTCTAAAATATTCACCATTGAGTACAATGATTTAAGTGAATGTCAATTATAAGATTGCAGCAAAAAAACACAGAATTTTAAAATATAAAATGATACATTTTTGTTTATCTAACTCATCTCTTTGTCATGGCCAATACTGTTATATTGTTGATGTGAAAAATTAAAGAATAATGAGCTCATTAAGAAATCTACACATAGAAAGATAAAATTAAAAATAACTACCCTGAAGACATGAGCAAAAGAATATACAGGTAAAGGGTAATTCTAATGTTCTCACACATACCAGCAAAAGCAATTCTTGAGACATTATCTGGGTATCCTACAATTCAATTAAATTTTGACATTATTCACCTGGAGATATCATCAGACTCCAAAGGTTAAGGGCTTAGTCCTTTAAGATTTAACTATTCAACATAAACACAGTTATCCATGTTTCTGACCAATACACTATGTATTTTAGGGTCCAACCACCCATTGCAACTCAGGAGACCAGTTTTCAAGTCCAAGTTGCTATCTGAACTTCCCATTGTCTGTAAATAAATCTGTTTTTCTCACAGTTCTCTCCTTGTTTTCCATTAGTATGCTAGAGAAGCTCATATAACTCAGAAAACCCTTATTCAACAGATTATCACTTTATTACTAAAGATATTAAGGGCCTCCCTGGTGGTGCAGGGGTTAAAGACAGCATTATCAAGTTATTGCCAGCCATTGCAGCAAGAATTCAATTCCCTGGACTGCCAGGGAGGGGACCCAGATGGTGCAGCAGACCTCTCCTGCCTAGCCCACTGCTCCCCTCAGCAGTGTATTTCAGTAGATCTGCCTGTTCTGCTCCCCACTCTGTCTCTAGTGAATCCTCTCACCCCCTGCACGTTGGGCTTACACAACCCAGTTCTTGTATCCATAAATAAATAAAAATAAATCTTTAAAAAAATAAAGATATTAAAAAGTACACATCAATTAACAGAATAATGGCCAGGGTCCAAAGGAAATAAGAAAAGCATAGTAAACCTCTTAAGACCTAGTTCAGAAGTATGTGCTGTTACCTCCTCTGAACTGTTAAAAGCTAATGACAAGACCAAGTTTACTTGAGAGTAGAGAAGACTCTGTATCATCATTGAAAGTCATGTTGCATGTCATTATCATGAGCAAAGATTTGTAAATATTTTTATATATTTACCAAAAATTGAATATAACCAATGATGCATGTGAACTGAACACATATCTATTGTATCTACCTTAAAGGAATTGACTTTGATGTCATTTCATAATTTTATAATTTATACTGACTTCTGTACTCACTGGCATGCTTACTCAAACCCTGTGTCATGAAAAAATGAATTACCTGAAATATGACAATGTTAATGTAGCTCTGCCTATTGCTGAATTCAGGACTGAGAAATAAATAGGTAAAGAGTTGTGAAACTCCATCTGAAAGCACATGTGAGAAGAAATTTAAATAAACCTGAAGAAAAATTGGCTCCATGGTTCATTATTCTGTCTTTAGAGTGACAAGATTTGAAAGATTTTTATTTTTATTCTTATAAGAGAAAAATTGAAAAATCACAGGGTGACAGTCATTGCTGTTTTATTGCTATGGGTTTACTGATACTGATGTGAGACAAAAGTAGATTATTAACAACATGAAAAGTATAGAAATATAAGTTCTGAACCTAATCATTAAAACTGCTCAAGACAGATAATTCCTTTAAGACATGGATTTGATATACATATGGAGTTACTTATTTTCTCTAGCATGACATATGTTTCTAAATTCATATTTGAAAAACTATAGCTGCCTCTACAAGTTGCTATCATCTTTTGCATGCTGTTAGAGAGTACAGAACTAAGAATTATGCTTAATTGTAGTAACTTTTTATTTTATTATGTATTTTCTGATGTATTCAGTCTTCTCAGTCTTGTTATTTTCTCACTTGAGCTAACATTTTATTTCTATTTTATTGAACTAACTTTATATTTCAAATTTAGTTTATTCAAATCATATCTGGAGATAGTGAATCATTTGACATATGAAAGGAAATAATTACAAAGTTCTGTCACAATTTTCATGATCACCTATTATGGCATAATTATTATAAAAAATTTTGTTAGAGATAATGAAGCAATAATATATTTTCATTGAGAAACAATCCCAGATTTAGATTGCAAAAATGAATTGCTTTAGGCAAGGTCTTAAACTCAATTACTTCAATTAGGTGTTTCCTGTAATTTATCCTAGGCTTTTGTTGAATTTAGTATGATTGCCTAAAAAATGCATGTGTGTGTGTATATATATATATATATATATATATGTTAAAGTTTCTATTCCTGAAAGTGAAATTTGAAACAAAGCTATTTAGATTTTGTTGTTGTGGCTAATCAAAATTTTATAGTTTCTAATTTTTAACTTACAAACTTATAAATTCTTTTCAGATCTTTTTATTGCACTGTATTTTTATTTGTGTTACTAGAATTTTTTTAATGGTTGTTCATAAACTGATCCTAACCACTCCCCCTAAAAATCATATTATCTGACTCACAATTTATAAACTCAAATTTCTCCCTATTTTTTTAATATTATTTCTTGCCATGTCAAAATACCTATATTATCATTGTTCTTCAAAGTACTTCTCATCAGAAACTGTTAAGGTTTATTTTGGAAAAAAGTTTTCTTGGGAATTAATTTATAACTTTGCAAACAATTACATCCAATAATTTTCATGACTTTTTAATAGTTGGGCTTTACAAGTAAAATATATCTTTTCATTATTAGCTGGAACAATTGGTATCTCTGAAGGAAGAAGCTTTAAAGGAAATTTTTGAAAGGAAGTATACATAATCCATAACTATAAATAGAAAAGAACCAAAAGTCAGAAAATTAAAAAAAAACTATTTTGTAGCTTTCTTTTTATCATCTTTTATTGAGATAACATAGACTTCCAACACTTTATATGAGCTATAGAATCACTCCTCTTCATATGTTACTGCAACACACTCACCACTGCAGCACTCAGACCTCCGCCATATTCCACTAGGTCCCCCTCAATTTTCACTCTCCAAGTACAAATGGTTAAGGTATTTTCATGACGATATTATTATTTTCCTTTTTGCATTTGCTCGTTATTTTTCCTGCTCCGGCAAAAGCAATGACAGGTGTGGTTGCTCATAACTAAGCCCCAAATAAAGTAGAGTACAAAACTGTTTCACACACAGATTTCTGAATAATGTCCTTGATGAAGCAATAGAAACAGTACATTTATTTGATCATGGGCCTTCAGTAAAAGATGTTTTACTATTCTATGTGACAATAAGGGAAGTACACATAGAATGTTGCTGCCTATCAAATTATAATGATTATTTTAAGAAAGGCAATAATGAAACTGTGATGTTTTTGAGGTGAAAGCCAATAATTTTCATAAAGTTCCATTTTTACTGGAAATAGTGTCTTACTAATAACTTAAAATTATTCAGAGTTGGTTAGTTCATAAATATTTTCTCAAAAAGGATCAAACTGGGACTATTATTTCAGGGAAAGAAATGATAGCACTTGAGCCTGAAAACATGATTTGAGCTTTCACACAAAAATTGGATTTCCGGAAACACTGCATCTGCCACTGTGATTTTCTTTTTTTTATTTTTGCTTAGAGCTGGGATGTAGGCCAGAGGTGTGGAGGGTAGGAGTGAGAGGATTTACCAGAGACAGAGTGGGGAGCAGAACAGGCAGATCTACTGAAATACACTGCTGAGGGGAGCAACAGTGAAGACAGGAGAGGACTGCTGTGCCATGTGAGTCAGCTCCCTGGCCAGGATCCAACTCATGCCATAGCAGTGATAGTGCTGACACTTAAATCGTAGGCCACCAGCAAGGCCCCTGCCATTATGAATTTTTATAGATACCCAATACTTTAAGGTCTTTAAAATGAAAGAGATGGTGACATTGGTGAATGTGTTTCTTAGATAAAATGTCAAAAGTTAGAAAGTTGGCAAAACTCAATATAACGACATTTCCAAGTCACCAGTCTTAAAATTATAAGATTATATATGGGTAAAAGCTTCATTCAAGTTCAAAGCAATCAATTTTTATAAAACAAAGTATGAAAAGAATATTGATATAATTCAGATTCTGAATTGCAGCTAATGTTTATGATAGTACTTGTCAAGTTTGGGTGCAGTATCAAAGAAGAATATCCACAATTATCTCAAAATGTTATTAAAATTTTTTTCCTAATTACATATTGTCATGAGACTAAATTTTCATCATATCTTTAATCAGAACAAGATAGGACACACACAGATGGAAATGAAGCTGTTTTCTTTTAAAACTTATCAAAGAGATTAGCATAAGCATGAAACAATATTCCTCAACTCATTAATTTTGAGTAATTTATAAATCAATTTATTATAAATTAATAAATAAAAATAAAAATTATTTGTGCTAAGTTGGGGTCTTCACTGGCGGCACAAGGGTTAAGTCTCAATGCTATCAAGACCCACATGGTGCAGCAGACCTCTCCTGTTTCACCCACTTCTCCCCTCAGCAGTGTATTTCAGTAGATCTGCCTGTTCTGCTCCTCACTCTGTCTCTGGTGAATCCTCTCACAACCCCCACACCTCTGGCCTACACCCCAGTTTTTATATCCTTAATTAAATACAAAAAAATCTTTTAAAAATTATTTGCACTAAATGGCTTACTTTCAGTAATTTGAAGTGAATTGGTAAATGTCATTTTTGCTTCAATTTTTATATTTAATATTTATAAATAAAATGAGATCCAAAGTTCTCTATAATGCAAAATTATTTTGTTTAGACTTTCCAAAATTTTTAGTTTTCAACATCTATGTATATAAATTTTTAATGTTTCCATGTTTTAATTCTTAAACTTTTGAGATTATTAAAAATTTCATTTTAATTTTATTATTTTCAATTTACTCTTTAAGGTTTTTATTTTTAATTTTATAGATTTGAACTTTGATTGTTTTTTAGCATTTTAAATATTTACATTTTTGAACTTTTTAAACTATAATTTATGAACTTTAAACTTTAGTTCACATAAAAGTTGCAAAATTAGTACTTATTATTCTCATGTTTCACTCTCATAATTAATGTTTAAGTAACATTAAACACAGCTAATGTATATGTGTTAAAAAAAGTAAATGTTTCTTCAATACTATAGACTAAGCTGCAAGGTTTTTTTACATAGCTCTAGTTTTGAAATAACGTGCTCTTTAAATTTTTGTTTCAGAACTCAATTCAGGAAACCATAACCATATTGCATTTTAACCTAGATCAAATTAGTCTCCTTCAGTCTATTACAGCAACTTACAATTTTCTTGTTTTCACAAACTAGCTAGCTTTGAAGAGTGGTAATAAAATGTTTTGTAGAATGCTTCTCAATTCGCGTTTATCTGATGTTTCCACACAATCATGCTGAAGCTATGGCTTTTCGTGGTGAATAGCACAGTGTGCGCCCTTTTCATTACAACATATAACAGGGCACTTGACATCGACATTACATAACTGGGATGATAGCCTTGATCAGAGGTTTCTCCAACGTAGCTACCATTTTTCCCATTTAATTCTCTATTCTTTAGAAAGGAATCACTACACTAAATCTGACCAGCAAACGTGGGGAGATAATATCCATCTCTTAGAAGTGAACTACATCCTGTTTCTCAGAGTATCTCATCACAAAATTTTACTTTTTAAATCAATCTCACTTGCAGTGAATATTAAAGTGTTTTATTGGTGATTTTCTAGGTCCCTGATTCTTTCTACATTTATTATTTGTATTTTTTACAACAAAGATTTATTCCTTAGGTATGTACATATGTGCTTATAAACATAGTTATGTAAATATGTGTGTATTTGAGAAGCCATGCACCTATGAGTTTTACTGTACTCTTTCATTTATAACTCATTACTATTTTTATTTATTATAGTCCACCTATTTGGAGCTCTTTCAGGTTGATTTTTATGCCCCTTTAACATATCTATGTCCTTTAATTATGCAATCTTTTTCTTAATTTCTGTTACTATAAGATTCTCCAGGTTTATTTTATGTTTCTCCTGCCCTGACGTAAGAATCGGGCATTTCTTCAAAAAAAATCCAGTTCCTCGTATTACTCATATTTCTGATAAATGATTTTTCTCCTTAATATTTTATTTAAAAAACTTCAGAGATAAACAAATTAGAACTTGAAATGCTTTACTCTTTTTCACTGTATACCTCTTCTAAATACTTCAGTATCTTCATCACTCCTTGATAAAAAGATATCTTTCAAGCTATTTATAAAATTATATTTGGGATCAAATCTGACTTCTACTTCATTCCTTCAGCGAATATTGTTGCATACCAAGTAATATACTGAATATTGGACCCAGATCGAAGCAGTAAAATAGATCTTTACCCTTATTTCCTTATGGGAAAAAAAGATTAAACAAACTAAATACTAGCATGAAGCACAGGGGCAATGAGAAGTGCCATCACTAACAGGACACTGAATATAGAATCTTGTTTGCTATTAAGATTCAAGCAACATCTATTTTAAACTTTACAATATTGCCATTTTATCCAGGTTAAGCAAAGCAGGACTTAATGTGTCATAAGAGATAATATTAGCCAGGGCAGAATTTGTCAGATTCAGTTCCTGATCTTTCACTGGTTACACAAAAGTTTTAACTTCAGAAGACTTCATTAGAAATGAGAGACATAATTTTGGGCCTCCCTGGTGGTCCAAGGGGTTAAGCACTGCACTTTGAAGCAGTCTGCAGCCTCTGCAGCATGAGTTGGATCCCCAGTCAGCCAGGGAGCAACCCACATGGTGAAGCAGACCTCTCCTGTCAACCCACTGCTCCCTGCAGCAGTGTATTTCAGTCAGTCTGCCAGTTCTGTTCCCCATTCTGTCTCTGTGAATGCTCTCACCCCCTGCATCACTGGCCTGTACCCCAGCTCTTATAATAATTTGGTAAATAAATAAATCTTTAAAAAAATGCGTAAATAAATAAATCTTTAAAAAAATGAAAGAAATAAATTTTGATGAAAATCTAAAACAAAAGCTCTGCTGAGTGCTGAATTTAAATTATTTTGTAAATAATAATATTGAAAAAAGGAGTTCTATTAAAAATGTAAATAGTCTTGTATTTTCCTGAAAAATATGAAGATGAATAGGTCTAACATAATCATACAAGTAATCCATGTGGAGTGGATGGTAGGTTGGCCTAAGTTTAGGTAGTAAAAACCAAAATACCCTCTACTTGCACATCTGTAAATAAGAATGATTTCTAGAAATTTGGTTGTCTTATTGAAGTTATATGATAAGACCCAGAGGAAAAATGTACACAGTTTATTTCAATCATTAAACATTGCTTATGAAGAGCTTATGTAGGAATTATGTATATAACACATGTGTCTATATTGGTTTCTAATATTTTATATATTCTCTATATATGTGTATATGTGCATCTACAAACACATACCTATTACACATCTACAAACACATCACACAGACACCCATTTTGTTTAAGGGACTATATCTTCCATGATTGTCCTAATAGTGCATTGTTAATATAGCACTATTTGCTAAAATTATTAATGATTCTTATAAAGGTTAGAAAGTGATGATTATCAGAATAGACTCTGTGCCACCTGTCATGTAAACTGTATAATATATATATATATGGATTTTTAAACTTTATTTTTATAATAAAATGGTAATTAGCAGTAGATCCATGTTGCTTTGTGACCATATATTCTGACTTATTAATTTATTAGTCTGTCTGTCTCTATAACACAAAACATGAAGAGAGTTCTCACAATTAATGTGTGAATACATGGACTTTGCCTCCCTTTTTATTTTATATCTTAAGAGTCCAAGAATACACTCTTCCTCATCTACCGATGAGGAACAACTTATTATTGATTTTTTGGAACAACTTATTATTGATTTTCAGGTAATGAAATATTGGTCATTTTTTGCATGATATTTGATTTGCCCTAGACTATTTTGGGGGAAAAAACTATGGATTATAATCTTAGGAAAAATGGGTCAAATGTTTTCAATATGATGAAGCAAAAAAATACATTAAAATCTTTCTTGGTGGGACACAGAGTTTGTTATCCTTTCTATATCAGGACTGCTCTAGGGTACTGGCAGATATCCAGGACTCTCATGTCAGACTAGCTCAGTCACTTATTAGCTGCTTAGCGCTGTCATTAGACAGCTTTATGGCTCAGAATTGGTAAAACTGGAATAAAGAAGTGCCTACTTTATATAGTAGTTAATAAGAATTAAATGAATTATTATCTATAAAGAATTTACAGTGACTGGTAAGTGCTTGGTACATGCTGGCTAATGCTATTCAAGGAGTGAAAGAAAGAAAGCTGTTTACATTCTTGGGTATAGTAATTTAAAAATATTTAGATTTAGGCAGTTGTTTCATGAAAAGTTCTAAGTCAATTTTACTAATTTAGAAAGCAGTATTTTTGTAAAATGTACTTTCCATGTATAGATAAAGGGGTCAAAGGGAGAAAACAACTAATCATATTCCTAAATTGCTTATTTTGGATAAACTTGTGATATAGCCACAAACTCAGTGCAATGTTATTTCCGTTTTCTCTGAGTATAAACTTCCCCTATATCTAAGTAACTTCTAATGTAGTTTCTTTCCCACTTTCTAGCTTCAAAGAAGAATTGAAGATTGACTCTTAGGGCTTGAAAGCGCTAGTCCTTTTTTAGCAATTCTTTGCTAAAAGCAATGCCTTCAGGAGCATCCCCAGTGGTGCAGCGGATTGAGTGCAGCGCTGTGAAGCTTTCTGCAGCTGTCCCCAGTCTCTGCAGCATGGGTTCCATTCCTGGCCGGTGAGGGAGAAACCCACATGGCGTGGCAGACCTCTCCTGCCTTGCCCACTGCTCCTCTCAGCAGTGTCTTCGGTCCTTCTGCCTATTCTGCTCCCCGCTCAGTCTCTGGTGAATTCTCTCACCCTCCTGTGCCTCTGACCTGTACCCCAGTTCTTGTATAAATAAATTTAAAAACTCTTTAAAAAAAGAAAAAAAGCAATGCCTTCATTCCCATTTCTTCTAAGCAACAATTCTTGGTTACCTTAACTCCTGGTGAACATTCTGACTTAAACCTGACTTCTATTAAGTAGAATTTCATGAAAAAATTATGTCTTATACAAAAGACACCATAATTCTATAATTCTGTCTCTAAATTTACATTTGCAAAAGCTTGGAAGAATATAATGGTCAGTCACAGAAATTCATATTTATGAAACTATGTTACATTTCATTGCAAACAACACAATTTTACACAGTCAATATGAAAGTATGATCACATCTTTTCATACTGTGTACATTTCACAATGTTACTTCACTTTAAAATTACCTGTTAGGTTTAGTAGAACCACAAATTAGCTAAATTTGCAGATTAAGTAGTTTCATTTTTAATTATTAAAAATGCAGAAACCATTATTTTAGAGTTATCATACACTTAGTGCATCATATTTTAAAACTAATAAATATGATGATCACTGTAACATTAAGAAGATAGTCCATTTTTTATTATGGAAGAAACACTATTAGTTAAAATAAAAAAAAAATCTTAAAATATATACAAGAAAGAAATCAAGTTCTCAGTGTATAAAAGTAACTACTGTTAATGTTAATAACATTATTTAACATATAAAGTATTACATAATATATTTTGGATACCATTTTAGATCATATTGTACTAAATATGGAAACATGTTCACATTATATTTATTATTTTTGAAGATTTATTTATTTATGCATACAAGAACTGGGGTACAGGCCAGAGGTGCAGGGGGTGAGAGGATTCACCAGAGATAGAGTGGAGAGCAGAATAGGCAGACTGACTGAAATACACTGCTGGGGGGAAGCAGCCAGAGAGGCAGGAGAGATCTGCTGTGTCATGTGAGTTAGCTCCCTGGTCAGGGATCTAAGTAGTAGATATTTTGTCAAAAGATCCTAAAATTTTTAAGAACTTGACTAACTAGTAACAGGTTATAATTTTTTTAAAATAATTTACCAACTGTTTCTGTAATTTTTCATCCTTTCCCCTTTGAAACTTGAGGGTTTCTTTATTTTTTTTTAAAGATTTATCCATTTATTTATACAAGCACTGGGTACAGCCAGAAGTGCAGGAGGGTGAGAGAATTCACCAGAGCCAGAGCTGGGAGCAGAACAGGCAGACCGACGAAGTACACTGCTGAGGAGACTGAGGGGAGCAGCGGGCGCGGCAGGAGAGGTCTGTGCGCCATGTGGGACCCTCGCCGGCGGCCGGGAATCGAACAGGCGCTGCAGAGGCTGCAGGCAGCTTCGCAGCCCAGTGCTAAATCACTGCGCCACCGGGGAGGCCCGACAGATTATAATTTTAAACACATTCAGCAATCAATTTTAAATGTTAATGTTAAAATTGTTAAATAATATTTATTTATTTGGATGTGTAAAAGAAACAGTGATCGTAAAACACTAAAAAGAGCTATTGAAATATATAAAAAATTAAATCACATAAAATCTGGCCACCTAATATTTATTTTAATATGTTAATATATGAAATAATTGTTATATATTTATATAAATATATCATTATGGGACTAGCTATCTATCTAGATGGCTAACTATGTAGACACATACAAAGAGAGAAGACACAGACACAGCATTCACATATTATAAACATGTTTTATTTTGTTAATTATGATAGTTATATTTTATTATATCACCATTAACACATAATTAATGAATGATAACCTACTGCTATTAAACATTGCTTCCTATGAGCCACAGGTCACAATATTTTTTATCAATTGATCAATTCATAACCTTGTATTGTTTGTGCTTATGTTCAGAGACACCTTATTTTACTGATCCATAGTGCTGAACTCACAATCAGTAGCACATAACTCATGTCTGAAGAAAGAGTATCTAATATACATTATTTCTCAGTAAAATGCATTAGCACCTTCTTAGATTAGGAACAATATACAGCACTTCAGCAATTTACTTGGAGACATTTTCATCAACAAAATTACCAGTAAAAAGTGAGAAAATGTGACATTAACTATACAGGGAAATTGATACATTTTTATGGTATGAGAGTTGAAACAAGAACATAGAGCATCACCTTAGTTAACTTGAACTGGGAGGGCAGGTGGAAATTCAAATTTTTTGCTACTCAGCACATGTCTGAATACTAGGAAAGTGCATGAATATTAATTGTGACATTAAAAAATAAATTTAAACAAGTAACTGGCAAATGTGGAATCCACATATTATGTGGATTGACAATCGATAGAGAGAGAAAGAGAGAGAAAGAGAGAGAATCTAGATATAGCACATCTACTTTATAACTACAAGGAATATAAACATATAGCATAAAATAGATCTCACTTTGTTTTAGAGACTGATCCAGATTTTTTCCATTTGTTTGCCTCTCTGATTCCATCAAACAGATGGATTCGTCAAAGCTTTTCTCTTTTTATTTCCTCCTTCGCTCCTCCCATTCCTACACTCACCAAACCCTCATATGTAACATGTACTTGGAACTTGTCTGTATCCTGTCTTTACTTCTTGAAAGTGACCAAGCTCAGTAAAACCTTTGGCTAGGTCTTTAGAATTCAGATTTAGTTATTCATCTAGTCAATGCCAACCATAATCAGTACCAACCACTTCTCTCTGCATAACTTTAACATATTATTTGATAAATTCGTAAAGCTGATGATCCAGAAACAGGATAGATGAGACAACAATCTTTGCTTTGCTCCACATGATTTCTGATTAAGATCTGATTGAGATTTCTTGAGTATAAATTCCTGAGAAGGAGTTCTTACAGGGTATGAACATGTGTGAGACATTAAATATGTATTGATTTGACAAATTAACTTCCAGAAAGTTGGCATGAGTATACATTTCTGCTGTAGTCTATAGGAATACAATTTTTTCATTGCATATATAAAATCAATGCTTCAAAATTTCAGAATTCCAGTCCTGTAACACTTCTACTGTATACATAGGTTGCAAGATACTTATAACATAATCCTATGAGTATTGGGGCTCAAGGAACATAGTTGTTGCTCTGACAGTAGCTATTGCTGTGAATAATAAATTGTCTATTGTTTCTGATATGAGACTTCCAAATCTTCTGCAAATATCTATGGAGATGCCTCCCTGGTGGCACAGGCGGTTGAGCGTAGCGCTGTGAAGTTGTCCACAGCCTCTGCAGTGCCCATTCTATCCCTGCCGGCCTCGGTGCATCCCACACAGCAAGCAGACCTCTCCTGTCTCGCCTACTGCTTCCCTCAGCAGTGTATTTTGTCAGTCTGCCTGTTCTGTTCCCCACTCTGTCTCTAGAGAGTCCTCTCACCCTCATGCGCATCTGGCCTGTACCCTGGCTGATGTATAAATAAAATAAATCTTAAAAAAAAAATCTACGGAAAAATTATTTATGATTTTGCATGTAGGGGAGTCTCAGGTAATGTCACAGTTCCAAAACAGATTATGTTCAGGATTACCAGACTTTTCAAAATAATACTCTTAATTCACAGGTTGGTTTTATATAAGTGACTTCATTTAATCTATAATACCTCCAAAATGTAAGACAAACACTTCAAAAACTAACCATGATAAAGATAAACTTAAACTCATTAAATTTATTTATTTGTAAAATGATATAACTCCTACCTCTTGAGATCTTTATACAAATTAATTAGTTGAAAAATATAAAGTATTTAGTCAAGTACCTGGAACTGAGTTGCTCTTCAGTGGGTCTATAAAATCTAAATACTTTTTTTTTAAGATTTATTCATTTATGTATACAAGCAATGGGTACAGTCAGAAGAGCGGGAGGGTAAGAGAATTCACCAGAGCCAGAGTGGGGAACAGAATAGGCAGACTGACAAAGAAATACACTGCTGAGGGGAGCAGTAGGTGCGGCATGAGAGGTTTGTCACGCCATGTGGGACCCTCGCCAGTGGCTGGGGATCGAACCAGCGCTGCAGAGGCTGAGGGCAGCCTTGCAGCCCAGAGCTCAACTGCTGCGCCACCAGGAGAGGCCCAATCTAAATACTTCTTCCACTTATTCTGAAACTTACTTATCATTCAATGTCTTATTCAAGTTGTTTCTTCTTGATCTGTCATGATTATCAAGATTTATCTTCATATTGTGCTCTCTTATTTCTCAAATCATTGTTTATACTATTTATGTATTTCTAATAACTTAATAATAAGATTTCATTTGAGCTTTCTTCTCTCCCTATGTAGAGGATAAACACTTTAGGAGCAGAATCTAGGTAATATGAATCCTAGTTTTCTACAAGAATATTTAATAGAATATATTCTATACTGGAAAATGACACCTGATAAGATTCCTCTAAAACTCAGTGTCCCCTAAAATCTGTATGGATTTGAACCAATGAATAATTTTGGGCATACTCATCTTTAGATGTTTCATACTTCAATTTTTTATAATTATTTTCTCTTTACATTATTCAGAACAAAAAATGGGTATTTTTATAAATGTACAAAGAATGTTACCTTAAATTAATAAAATTTACCTAAAATAATTGTTCCTATGATGCATTTTGTTTCAATGATGCCCACAAATCTGGGCATCTTTCCAATGGCGAATGATTGACTTTTCCAAATATGATATCAAAGAATAGTAAGCTGGTAATTATGAGCACAAGAGACTTCTTTCTGTTTTGTGTCATGTATGCTAATTACAGCTAGGAAACAATATTCCTTGAAACTGCAAGGATCTAGATCTAATTATATTTGTGCTTCCATTTACCTGGTTCCTAGAACTTTACTTATTATATGTATGTTTACAACTGACCAAAGTAGTCAGGATGTTTTTATAACTGAAGAGCACATTCATATTCGTCTGCAGATAGTTTAGATTTTAGTTATTCAAGGTAATAGAAGTCTACTTTTATTAAATTTTTAATCTGTACCATAGTAATACTTGAAAAGAAAAATAAGATAATTTAAATCCACATAAACTTTAAATTAATTTGCATGGAATTACTATTTTTCAACAAATACCTACAATTATTTTTAGGGATAATCATTGTGCAAATACATGGCATTATTTAATTGGTAGTTCTGGTATTTCACTACCAGATAATAAATGTTCCATAATACCTTGTTTCTTGTATAACAGAAAATGTGCATTTTTAGAGAAAACAAATCACAATTAATTGTAAAATGTGCAACAGATGGTGGAACTTATAATCATTCTATCAGTCTAATAGTATACTGTCTGCATTTTGGAATTCACTTTTCCCAAAAGATGATGTTGGGTTGAAGCCATATTGACAGCTGGTACATTCCTAATGTAGTTAGTTTGATATACCTCATCTATTAAATTCTGTACATTTTCCAAAATAACAGATGACAAGTGCAATTGACCACCTGGGAAAAGGCAATTTCAATAGAAAGAGAAAATTGATCTTCTTTTTTTGGTGATTATAAAGTTGCTTGCTGCTTTTTTTACTTTGGGTGACATTATTAGCTACTGGCATATTATTTGTTTTCAAAAAGTACATATTTTTTAACGCAGACAATGATTAAGAGTAATCTATAAACAGCTAACAGATGCTTTACCTATCATAATTCTTAAAATTATAAACATGTTTGTAGAATATCAGTTCAAATGAGCATTTACAATGCATGTTTTACAGATGTCATGTTGAAATATCAATTAGAAAATGAATTTCCCTATATATATGGAAAACCTATCTCATAGACAGTCAAATGGCATATAATCATTTGTACAAATATGATTAATTATTGTAGGAAGTGAAGCTAGCATTTGTAATATGTCTGAAACATTCAGATTCAATAAAATGTATAATGAAGTATCTTTGCATTCAATAAGAAATGAGGTAACAAATAATTAAGACAAGAGAATAATAAACTATAATGGCAAGAAAAGTGTGTGGCATAAAACTATAATTTTGACTTGGTTTTATCACAGAGGATTTCATATCCCTCTAAGAAGAAGGATAGGTCTGTGCTTAATTATTTTTTTAAAATAATTATATATTGGGGAAATTGTAAACAATCAAGTCCTACAAAAATGTTATTAAATAATAAAACAGTTTTGTTTCTAACATGGCAATATTATTTTGTTTCATAATTTTCAAGATTAGACAAATTGCTATTATTAAATAAAGTGTGAGACTTGAGAATGTAGACTTCCAAATAATTGGAGACTTTAATCTATAATTCATTGCTTTTATTCAGACTTATGCTCAAGCTAATTAATTTTAATATATATGAAATAGGTGATTTAAAGATATTTGAACTGGTTCAAGTACTGGATTCACATGTGAGTGGCAAGCATAAGGAACTAATTCAAACAGATTTTATAATAAAGTTGATACTTAAAACTTAGTCCATTTTTTAGACTAACAACTGAATGAATGTGTCCAGAACAAACAAAAGAGAACATGGCAATAATTTCAAAAATTAGGCTGAGATAGAACTCACCCAGGGAAGTTAGACAATGAACTGAAAAACTAATTGAATTGATTGATACTAAACCATTCAAACATGATATTCAAGATATCCCAAGACATGATAAAAAATTACTCACCATAAAAGAAACTAGAGAGATAAGTTATCAAAAGCAAATATGATCACCAGAAGCTGGCCCAGGATGATTCAGGTATTTGAATTATCAGAAAAAAATTGTTCAAAACAGCTATTATAACTAAATTATATTATGTAATATACTTGAAATGATGGAAAAGATAAGCATTCTCAGTAAAGGGAAAAAATTGTGAAAAGTTTGGTAGCTATGGAGCTGAAAATTACAATATCCAAAATAATTTATTTTGCAGATGAACCCTGTAGCAAAATGGAGATGACAGAAAAACAGTCAGGGAATTTTAAAATTTATGTTTGAGCTTCATGAAATTTAACAAAGTTTTTACACTAAGTACCCTGCTGACTAAGTGAAAAAACAAATGGGAGAAAATATTCTCAAATCATACATCTGATAACACTATTGTATCTGGACTACATAGAGAACACTTACAACTCTTCAATTAAAAAACAAAGGCCAGGGCCTCCCCGGTGGCACAGCGGGTTGAGCACAGCACTGTGAAGCTGTCTGTAACCTCTGCAGCACGGGTTTGATTCCCGGCTGGCCAGGGAAATACCCATATGGCACAGCAGACCTCTCCTGCCTTGCCCACTGTTCCCCTCAGCAGTGTCTTTGGTCAGTCTGCCTGTTCTGTTCCCCACTCTGTCTCTGGTGAATCCTCTTACCCTCCCATGCCTCTGGCCTGTATCCCAGTTCTTGTATAAATAAAAATTAAAAAAGAAGGCTAGCAGGCAAATTAAGGAATGTTCAACATACTTATTGTCATCAATGCAAGTCAGACGCACAGTGAAATGCCACCTCACAACTGTGAGAATGGCCCATATTAAAAAAAATAATAATTAGAAACGACTAATGTGGTAAAGATGTGTTGAAAAGGCAACATTTTTACACTGCTGGTGAGAATGTAAACTGGTCCAGCAGCTATGGAAAACTGTGTGGAGTTTCCTCAAAACAGTAAAAATGGATCTACAATACCATCCAGCAATTCCAGTCCTAGGAATCTACCCAAAGAACATAAAAACACTAACTTAAAAGGAAACCTACACTTCTATCCTTATTACAGCCCTATTTACAGTAGCTAAGATATGGAAACAACCTAAATGCCCCAAAAAAGATCAATAGATCAATAGATCAACAAGATGTGGTATATATACACAATGGAATACTATTCAGAATATAACTTTTCCATCTGCAAGCCCACCTATCTGGGCATTTGGAAATGAAAAGTTACCAACAAGAACATATCGTTAAAAACATGTTCCTTCCTCCCACCTTGAAAAGTATTTCAAGTTGTGATAAAGTATAAGCTTGAATTTAGAAATCAAGCAATTGTGTGATTTCCTTACTGGGACATGAAGGCAAGGGAAAAGTGATTCTTGCCCATAGCTGGCCACTCTCTTTTCCCAATATCTGCTCCATTCTTGCTGATGCATGTGGACATTCTTCCCACATGTTCAAACTGCCTACTTCTCTGCAGACACCACCCACTGTAACTAGTGGTGCACATATGGGTCATATGTTCCCACCTAAGAATATGCACCCTGGGAAAGTGGTCCATTAGATCCAAGTGATAGGGAATCCCAGGGCTCCAGGTACCAGGTACTTCTCAAATAAACTATAAAATAGAATAGTTGCATTTTCAACTGATATTCTTGAGCTATATAATAGAATTTGTATCTTGAACTGATACTCTAAAGAAGTAAAAGACAAATTACTAAAAAAATGGGATAAAAGCACATAAAAACACAAAAAAGAGAAGTAACCTTGTCAAAAACTGGGAAAGAACTTGAATATGTATTCACCAATGAGGATATGCAAATATCAGAAACATATATGAAAAGTTGTTCAACATCATTAATAATTAGGAAAAAGCAAATCAAAATCATGACATAATACAGCATGCACTTTAGGATGACTATCACCAAAAATACAGAGAATACCAAGTTTTCAAAGAGTGGATAATTTTGGAACTTTTATGTATTTTTGGCGTACCCTCTTTAGAAAACAGTCTAACAGTTTATCAAAACATTAAGCATAAAATTAAAATATGACCCAACAGATCTCCTTTTAAGGTATAAGACAAAGAAAATTATTAATGTATGTACATGCAAAAACTTGTGCAGGAATGTTCACAGCATCATTTTGCATGCTTGCCACACAGTGAAAGTGAACCACATATCCATCAACATATGAAAAGATAAACAAAAGTTAGAATATCCATACAGTGGGATATAAATGATAAAATTTTAAATTTATAAAGCATACATAAAAAACCTTAAATGTGCCTAATGCTATATACAATTACTCATCATTATTCCAGTTTAAACAATCTGTGCCTGAGTGTGGGATATTAGAAAGCCGGAAACAATATAGAAGTTGATATTAGATTTTGTGATTAATCCTTTGAGTAATATCCATTTTATCTGCTGGCCATGAAAGGTTATGAGATAGAAATCAAGAAACTTCCATATCCTGGTATTTATTCTTGAAACCTGAGTGTGGAAATAAATAAATAGAAGCAATATTCCAGTCTGCAACTTGAGTACCATGAAGTATTTGAATATGTACCTACAATTCCCAAATAAAATCTGCCATCAAATAATTGCTGCCCACTGGGTGATATCTGGCTCGGGGGTGAGGGAATACAGCTACATTAAGAAATATAATGAGGGAGATCAAGACAGGTTGATTTACTTGAGGCATTAAAGAGTAGAACATCTAAACTACCAGAGAAAGAAAGGGCAAGAGCATTATAAAAAAAAAAAAAATCTAGATATATGTATTAACTTCAGGTTTTCTTTAGACTTAAATTCTGTCTGTTTTTATCATTGCATACCAATCATCCTTGTCAAATTTCAAAATTAGGTTCTGGAAAGAATACAGTTTTTTGCCATTGAAGTGATATTTGCTAAACTAGAACCTTGGTTGTAGGCTATCTGCAGAATATAGAGAAGGGGAGAATTCCTAAACAGATGCTCTGTTCTGATATGAAAAAGACAGTTCCCAGTAAGGAGGGCAAAATAAATGCATAAAACACCACCAAAGCACAAGTTCATACGGTGAGTTGCTATCTGAAATTGATATACATCAATAGTGAATGAAAGAAATATGTTGTGTGTAGTCATTAAAAATATGGAGGTTCATCCTGTGCAAAATTGTCAGACTGTTAAGCATAAAAACTAGCAAACAGCAACAGGGGTTGGTGTCAGCTGCTAGAGACACAGATGTCAAGATTGCCTCCTCATATTTTGAATTTACTTGTCAGATGTGTGTTGGACACACACACACACACACACACACACACACACACACACTTTCTATGACAGGTTAAAGAATTCAGGGAGCCTGGTGTTGATTGAGAAGTGACAGAAATCAGATAGATGACTAGTTCGGCAGGCCCTGAAGTGTATTTAGGGCCCTGCACTAGTTGCACATAATGAAAGGAGACACCATCACTAAGACCTTGCTCATCATAGACAAAAACATTATCATTGAGCTAAATGACAAGGACCTCTGTCTTCATTGTTTATTTCTTGTCATTTTCTAAGACATGGCTTTGGAAGTTTAATCCTGAAACATTTAAATACACATTTTACTATATAGTTTGAAAATTTGTATTTCCAAAACCATTCTGCACTTTCCGTTTAAAATGGCATTTGCCTGAGTGCCACCTCTCCCAAGATACTGCTGGTATAAGTTGGTGCAATTCTCAAAATAAATTAATTCTAAGAACTAAGATAACCCACTTAAATGTAATTATTAAAATTAAGATTTATTTCAAAGAACAGTGGATTTGACCACTGCTAATTCCAAATAGACCTTAAATTTAATATAACACTACTACTACCACCTCTGACTGACCAGCAGATCAATTCTGTGAAATCTTGACAAGTCCATTCAGATCATATCTCATGTTTTAATCTCTTTTTCTCTCTTCTGTATATGTGCTTCCAAAATTTCAGCTGCTGCATCCTCCTTTACTCTATCTCATCAACTTAATGGGATAGAAGCCACTGACCTAAAAGTATAATCTTTGTTTTATAGTATAAATCCATGTAAATGCAGTATCTTGCAATATCTCACTCTTTCTACACAAATGTATTACACAGGGCTCGCTGAGTATATTCCACAAAAAAAAAAATTTGTTGCAGTCAACAGAGAATATATTTATAGTGTACATTGGATCTTCATGAAAAATTAAAATCTCACATCTGAGCACTCGTTTGAAGAAACTTCTCTTATCATTAGGACTGTATTTTCAAATTTGTCTTTTGTCTCTGTGACATGTTTCTGGTCTGCATTTAGGTGATTATAGTTACCACTATTTTAGTGAAGTTTCACCTATATGTTTAATTATTACTTGTATTTGAATTAAACACACCACAGTAATGGGAGAAAATAGTTGCACAACCATGCATCTGACAAAGGGCTAATTTCCAAGATCTACAGATGACTCATACAATTCAACAACAGCAGCAGCAATTAAAAAGTGGACAAAAGGTAAATAGACATTTTTCAAAGAGATATTTACAAATAGCCAATAAGCATACGAAAAATTATTCATCGTCACTAAACATCAGGGAAATCCAAATCAAAATCACAGTGATATACCATGTCACCCTTCTGAGATTAGAGTGTATTAAAAATATCAGAAACAGCAAATATTGACAAGGATGTGGAGAAAAGGGAACAATCATACACTTTTTTGGAAAGTGGAATTATCTAACCCATCTAGAAAACATTATGGAGGTTTTTCAAAATATTAAAAATAAGTCTATCATATGATATAGCAATCCCATTCCTAAGTTCACTTGAAGAATCAAAAACATTAACTTGAAGGGATATAACATTCCTATAGTCATCACAGCAGTATTTATAATAGCCAAGTTATGGAAGAAACATAAATGTCCAAGGACAGATGAATGGATTGAGCTGTGGAATATATGCACAATGGAATACTTTATGGTGCTAAAAAGATGAACTCTTGCCATTTGTGGCAACATGGATGGAGCTGGTGGGGATT
The DNA here is from genome assembly GCF_014898055.3 of Talpa occidentalis. Lineage (NCBI taxonomy): Eukaryota > Metazoa > Chordata > Mammalia > Eulipotyphla > Talpidae > Talpa > Talpa occidentalis. The sequence goes on along the minus strand of NW_023602073.1, from coordinate 80,642,730 downwards.
AAACTAAGCTCAATAAGTCAGAAAGAGAAAGACAAATATCAAATGGTTTCACTTATATGTAGAATACAGGGAAACAAAATAAAGGGTCAGACAAAACCAAATCAAAAATAAAACATGAAAATCTGATTATAGATTTGACGCTATAAGAGGGGTCAGGGGAAGGCAGAAAGAAAAGTGTGTAAGGGTCCCAATAGACAATGGTGGAGAATTATGTGTGTCTTAGTGTAGGAGTGGTAACATACATCTGCAGAAGTGTGATCCTATGCCTCTGAATCATGTGAACCAATTCATGTGAACCAATGCTACCACAATTAAAAATTTTTAAAAAGTTGCCTGTTGATTTTGATATTTACTTCATTATAATTACTTTTTTTTTCCTGAGCCCTTATTCAGATCCTCTACATTTCTCCTAAAAGTGAAACCATCCGATATTTTTCTTTTTCTTTCTAGCTTATTTCACTGAGCATGATCCCTCCACCTCCATCCATGTTGCTGTGAATGGCATGAGTTTATCTTTTTTGATTGCTCAGTAATATTCCATTTTGTATATATAGCACATCTTCTTGATCCAGTCATCTATTTTTTTGGCATTTGGGTTGTTTCTGTAGCTTACCTATTGTAAATAGTGCTGCAATAAACATAGAGGTGCAGGTGCCCTTTTGAATTAGTGGTTTTGTGTCCTTTGGGTAGATACCAAGGAGTGGAATTACATTCTACAGTGGGGAGGGAAATGGGAGTAGGATGAGTAGGATCAAAACAGGGGTGGGGAGAGCACAAGGGACTATGGTAATGGTATTGGGGTGAATTGGTGGTGGGAATTTCATGGGGACTATTACCCAGATGAGAAAGCATACATTGTACAAAAATGAAGAATGATGTAAAAATAATAAAATAAAAACATATGCAAAATCATTAATTAATAAGATAATATACAATAGTGACATCCTCCCATTAATTTATATTTGCTTTGATATGTACTTTATCATATTTTTATTTTGATCTTTCTGAATTTTGGATATTCAGAATTCATTAAGATAAAAGTAAAGTCATGAGAAAGAAAATCAGTCTCAGGAAGAGATTAAAGGCTCTGTTATTTCTTCATCTTCTGCCTACATCACTTTTCTAAAGTATCACTGACAGTATTCTTGCAATTCAGTCAAGTTGCTTAACACTCATTATGACAATTGCTATCTTAAAACGAACCTTTAATGCACAACTTCTAAGTCATCATAACCGGATTATTAGGAATATAAATAAGTATATGTGTTGTGCTACTAAAATGCTTAATATAAATCTTGCTGAATTTGTATAAACCAAATTTCATTTGTCTAAATAGAATTATGTTCTAGTCTATGTGATCATGAGGTCAATATGAAATAAAAAGTAATACTTAACAAGTTGAAATGAATGTTTATGTGTATCACTAAAATTAATGGTATTCAAAAAATAATAAAAAGTTGAACTATGCATGCCCATTTGCTTAGTCTTCCACATTAGAACAACTTTTTCTAATAACTCTCCCAGATATAACATCTAGGTAGACATTTATCTAATCTAGGCTTAAACAAGAGTTATTTTGTCTAAGATTTTGTTTGAGTCATATTATCATTTATTAGTATTTTAACTTTATTGGTTTACTTTATTATAATGTTTTTTTCTGCAGAGTTGTTTTATTCTCTTTTCACAATTTATGAAAATTGTTAAACAAATACTATTTGAAAAATATGGCAACATATACCATGACATTGATAACATTGTAATGCTTTCCACAATATTGTTTTATTTCTTATGGTATGCATTTATTTATTTTATTTTAAATTAAATTTTCAGAGAAACTAAATATCTGGATGAGTTTCCAAACCCGGTAAATGTTTGCAAATGAAATTTTATGCGTATTGCCAAATTAGAAAATCACTAAAATTTATTTGGGCAATCCATAAAAATAATAATAAATGGGAAATTAAGGTCACATCTATTATCTGTCATTTAAAAAATTTTTCATACTTTAAAGATTAGAGTCAAGTCACTTTAATCACTTGTATGGGAAAAAGCCATTGGAGACATTAAATATATTAATTAGCCTAATATATGTTTAGTTCTTAGACCACTTGTCCTCTAAAGGACTGGAAAAATTGCATTCATTAGTATATTATTGATTATTTTTTTAAAATTCTCAATTTACAGGCTTACATATGGAGAATAGTACTTTCCATTATTCACTGACTGGAAAATTGACAATAATCTGTTTATGTGCCCTACTTAGGACCAAAAAAAAAGGTATGCTGAGTTAAATGCTGAATTAAAGAAGCCGTACACCAGAAACAAAGTATACACATTGCCTATTTACAATTATATGAATCCATAAGAAATACAAATCCAACCTATAGTGCCAGAAAGTAGATAGTTGCTTAGTTGGAATTGGGACAGGAGATTCAGTGACAAAGGGAACAAGGGAGAGCCTCCCCTGGTGGCACAGCGGTTGAGCGCTGGGTTGCAAAGCTGCTGGCAGCCTCTGCAGCACCAGTTCGATCCCTGGCCGCCGGGCGATGGTCACATATGGCACGCAGACCTCTCCTGCCGCCCGCTGCTCCCCTCAGCAGTGTACTTCGGTCCTTCTGCCTGCTCTGCTCTCCCCTCTGGCTCTGGTGAATTCTCTCACCCTCCCGCGCTTCTGACTGTACCCAGTGCTTGTATAAATAAATAAATAAATCTTTAAAAAAAAAAAAACAAAGGCAACAAGGGAATTTTTTTGATGAGGTATTTTATAGCTTAGTTATTTTGGTGACTATAAAAGCATATAAATTTGTAAAAAATCATTGAACTATACATCTTAGAACACATGCATTTTACTTTATGTAAATTATGATAATAAAATTGAATTTAAAATCCAAAAAAATAAAAATGGAGCTACTTATGATATAACAATACCTCTGCTAGTTATCTACACAAAGATTCTGAAGATATTAATATGAAAAGTTTTATGCACACCTATCATTATTTACAATAGCCAAACATGGAAAAAAATGTGAATAATAACACTTAATGAAATATAAATCAGCTATTAAAAAAAGATGAAATTGTGCCTTTGGGAATAAACGGTTGAACCTTGAGGTGTTTATGCTAAGTGTAATAGTTAAAAAGTGAAATGCACTTACTGGATGATTTCACACATTTGCTGAATGTAAATAACCAAAGAAAGCAAGATGACAAAGCCCAGCAGAAATAATTCTTTAAACCTGTGAAAAATATATTGGCTACCAGAGGGGCTGAGGGGAGGAAGATGTGGATGGGGAGGGGAGGTGACAAGGACGTCAGCCCGGGGATACTGGTGGAGGGTGAGGGAATGTGCACATATGGAGCTATGCGGTTGTACTCCCAAATTTATATCATTATGTAAACATTTGGCAAATTAATGGAACTTGAGAAAATAAATCACTGAAATATAGCCAGTGGAATTTTTTTTTAGTCTTTTTTTTTTAAGATTTATTTTTATTTATCTTGTACAAGCACTGAGTAGGTATAGTCAGAAGCGCAGGATGGTGAGAGAATTCACCAGAGCCAGAGCGGGGAGCAGAGCAGGCAGAAGGACCGAAGTACACTGCTGAGGGGAGCAACGGGTGGCAGGAGAGGTCTGCGCGCCATGTGGGACCCTCCTCTGGTGGCTGGGGAGCAGCAGGGGATCGAACCGGGGCTACAGGGGCTGCAGAGGCTGCGGGCAGCTTTACAACCCAGCACTCAACTGCTGCGCCACTGGGGAGGCCCGCTAGTGGAATTTTTTAATGTAAAATTGTGAACTTTTGTTTTACTTTTCATACTGGCTGAATGACTAAGCAATTTTTTGTTTGATTGATTTTTAGCCTAATATAAAGCACAAGTGGACAAATACCTGCCCTTTGAATGCCTAGATTTCATTCTGACATGGATTTTAATCCAACATATTATGTATCACATTGGAGATATATATATATATATATTTCATTTGGAGATATATATATATATCATTGGCGATATATATTTCATTGGAGATATATACATATATATGAGATATAGATACATATCTCTCTATATATATCATTGGAGAGATATATATCATAATATGTATCTCTCATTGGAGATATATATATATATCATTGGAGATATATATATACACACACACATAAAGACACAATAGGTACAGGTATAGATAGCTACAGTTAGAGATACATATACAGATATGGAACAGCTATAAATATCATTATGATACAGCTAGGGTTATATAGACAATAATCCTCAGTGTACATACTTAGGAAAATTTTAGTGCCATATACTCTGAGTAGTTTAGATAGCTGTATCTCATTCCTGAATCAGTTTATGTTCAAAATTATGTTTCCTAGTCAACTGACCTTCTAATATTTAATCTTTCTGCTTCTGCTTTATTTTTCTCTTTTTATTTTCACCTGAGTCATAGAAAAGAAGACAGGTTTCCAAAAAAAATAACTCTAGTATAAGGTGTGGTTGATCATTTAGCATTGTTTAAAAGAAGAAAAACAACTATTATTATTATTATAAAATCAATAGTTTAGATTTAAAGAAGAATTTATTTAAGTGGACATAGCCTAGTGATGGGTTTCTGATTGCTGTTAACTAAGCTCAAAATATTTTGACATGATTTTTCTGTCATATTGTGGAATGACTTTAAGGTTAACTCGATAAGTAACAACAGACTATTTGATTCATACCAACCCACACTCAAACTTCAACAAAAACAAACATTTGGCATGTTACACATTTAAAAGCATGAAAGGCTTAGTTACTTGAGGTAATTTGGATGGATAAAAATGAAGAAATGTCAGATGTTATTCATACTCTAAATTGTTCTAGAGTAACCAAAGTCAGAGTTTGAAGATCTGGATGTTTCTTCTAATTAACAGATTGTTGTTCTACAGAGGTGATAGCAAAATCCAATATGATTTTGCCATAGAAGTGTTATTTAATACAGGATCATGCATTATGACCTGTCAAAGTTTTTTACAAAACTCTTAGATAAAAGAACCTGAGTATTATTATAGGATGTTTCTCAACAATATATCATGTTTTAATTTATCTTTCTATTTGGTCTTTGTTTTTCTTGTAGTTTGTCTTTTCTTTCCTTGATATTTTAATGTTTGTTTCTGTACCTTCCTATATCATCGTATTGTCTAACGTGTCCAAAATTTCACTCAGACAACCGCTCTCTTGATCTGATTTACCAAAGTCACCTTTACTCTTGTGTTCTATGTGCTATATCCAGTCTGGATTTACTGTTTTCTAAACCTGCTACAGCACTTATGCCCATAGATTTCCCTCCTCTACTTCATTTTACTCCATTTATTTCTAGATTTTATTTTTTCTTGCATCTTCATTTTTCTCAAGTATATTGTCAGGTAAATACCTAAAAAATGTCCTTGTGACTCAAATTTCTGCATGATTATGACTGACATGTCATTCCACCTTCATATTTCATTCACAATGGTAATTGGATTTTCACAGAAACAGACACTGAGACAAGTATTGAATGGAAGTAATTTGGGGAAAAATAGTCAGGAGACACCTCTAAGGAGTGGGGATGTGATAGAAGGAAGGCAGATTATAAATAAAAGTGCACGACTATCCCAGCTATCCAATGTGTGACTAGAGCTTAATTCCCTTGGAAAATGGTATAAAAGTCCTAGAATTATTCCAGCAGAATGATAAGTTAGGTATTTTATATGTCAACCCTCACAAGTCTTTGGTTGCGGAGGGTGTTACTTCCTCAATTCTTTTGATCAGCAATGTCCAATGTTGTCTGTCAAACATACCTTGACTGAATATATAAAAATTGTTTCGTATCATCATTTCTTTATTACTCTGGAGGTGTCATTCATATTGTACTGTGTATAAAATATCAGCTATATGCTTTATAGGTGTACTTTCATTTTATTTTTCTCTTTTTGAATGTTACTAGTATCTTATTTGTTAGTTTGTCTGTTTTGGTGATGATTTTACATTCTTTGGGTAGATGTTCAAGAATGGGATTGCTGGGTCATATGATATTTCCATTTAGTTTTTTAAGGTAAGTCCAGATAACTTGTCATAATGGCTGTACTAGTTTACATTCCCATCAATAATGTAAATAGGGCTCCTCATTCTCCACACCCTCTGCAGCACTTGTTGGGGATCTTTTTAATATGGGCCATTCTCACAGATATGAGTTGTCATCTCATTGTGATTTTAATTTTCATCTCCCTTATTAAAAATGATGATGGGCATATTATACATACAAATATATATCAGCTTTCTTTATAGCCTACTTGGTGAATTGTTTGTTTAGATGTGCTGTGCCTCTAAATTGGGTTGTTTGTTTTTTCTATTGTTCAATTGATTAAGTTTTCTATATGTTTTAGATATTAACCCCAAGTCAGGTAAATAATGTGTACATTTTTCCACATTCAATAGCTGTTTTTTCTAATTTTAAAATGAGGAAAAAAAAAAACACAACAAAACAAAGACGTTAGAAGAACTGAGTTCAAACTCCAGCAATATGTTTACACTGGGAAAGATTGTAAGGCAAGGTAAATAGCCTCACACCTATGGCTATTTTTATAATATCTAATCAAAGAATTGTTGTAAAAATAAAATAAGAATCTTTACTGATAAAGTTTAATATTGTACACCTCCACAGCACAAAATAACTTTAGGTAAAAGCTTACTAACTGTATAGGAAAATAAACTATTTTCCCTAGTATATTAAAATTTTAACCTATACACTAAAAGTGTATTAGTATGGAATAAAAACATACAGAAATTGGGTCTCCCTGGTGGCGCAGGGGTTAAAGATAGTGCTATCAAGCTATCGCCAGCCACTGTAGCAGGAGTTCAATGGGCAGCCGGCTGTGGACAAACCCACATGGCACAGCAGACCTCTCCTGCCTCACCTGCTGCTCCCCTCAGAGCATATTTCAGTTAATATGCCTGTTCTGTTCTCCACTCTCTGGTGAATCCTCTCACTCCACCGCACCTCTGGCCTACACCCCAGTTCTTTTATGCATAAATAAATAATCTTTTTTAAAAAATATATACAGAAAAAACTATAACAATTAGTTATGATGTAATTGAAACATTTTAGTTTCAATTTGTTCATAGCATGATTATTTCTTTTACCAATTTCCTCTGAGAACTGTTTTATGAATTCATAAAAATAGATAAGAATAATCTGATCAATAATAATATAGGATATAAATCAGTTGTTTCATTTTACATTAAGTGAATTTCATGTTCTAGAATTGTTCTGGACAATATTCTAAACAATTTTTAGACATATATAATGGATGAAAAAACAGATATGATGTCTATCCTCGTAAATTCTCCATCTTATCTACAGATATATATGTATATATATATTTAATTTGGAAATAATTTATTATAATTTTGAATTATATTAATGGGAAATATACAGGATATGAAATTACATAACAAGAAAAACTAGTTACATTTAAGGTGACCAAGAAATTCATACCCAATGAAGTGAAATTTTAGCTAAGGGTCGAAGGATCAGCAGGATTAGGAAAGTGTGTGTGTGTGTGTGTGTGTGTGTGTGTGTGTGTGTGTGTGTGTGTGTGTGTGTGTGTGTGTGTGTGTAGGCATGGGTAAGTAGGAAAAAGAAACTTTATTTTGGTAGAGGAAAGAACTTGTCTGGGCAAAGGTCTATAGCTTGTCCACCAGTCCACCTCTAACCTACCACCTATGAATGTAGCTGTGACAAAATCTGCAAAACAGACTGCAGTGTCCTAGTTTACACCAGTGAATCTTCAGTATCACAATATCATAGCCAATATTACAGTCAAGAGTTAATTAGTACTACGCAAACTTGAACATAATGCAGGTGGTATAGATATATACAAACATTATAGTTTATATATGTAGTCTGTAGTCTCAAAATATTTGTAATTTACTTGTGGAAATAATGCAATTCAAGATAACATACATTATATGCTACTATACTGATATTTGATAAAATTAAAGAGAAAGGAAAAGTAAGAGATAAAAATGTGATGAGTGTAGAGGGATTAATGAGTATAATTTTTTTTGAGAAATTAAAAACTCATGTATGGAATACCAAGCTGAGAGTTAAAAGGCAATTAACGGGGCCTCCCTGGTGGCGCAGCGGTTGAGCGCTGGGTTGTGGAGCTGCCCGCAGCCTCTGCAGCACCAGTTCGATCCCCTGCTGCTCCCTGGCCACCCGAGGAGGGTCCCACATGGCGCGCAGACCTCTCCTGCCGCCCGCTGCTCCCCTCAGCAGTGTACTTCGGTCCTTCTGCCTGCTCTGCTCCCCGCTCTGGCTCTGGTGAATTCTCTCATCCTCCCATTCTTCTGCTTGTATAAATAAAGAAAGAAAGAAATAAATCTTTAAAAATAAAAAAAAAGGCAATTAACGGTCTTGACATCTAGCCATATAATGTGGACTCTCTCCTGCAACAAGTGACAAACTACTGAAGGTTTTAGACTGATTTCTGCAGGTGGATGAAAAATAAAATCACTCATTTATAGGGACTGCCAGATTTAGCAATGCCACTTTAAAACGAGGTCAACATTACAATTTATTCTAAGCAATAATAACAGGATGATAAGTAAACAAAGATTATGTTTAGGTGGCTCATATATTCATGCAGAAGCATTCAGCTTTTATGCAATTGAACTCAAGTATTCTGTGATTCTTCAAGTACTCACATTCTTGAGAAGTCATTTTTGTTTTCCATTTTTTTGTGTAATCTTATTGAAGCATATTAAAATTGCAAAGCATTTTAAAGTCAATCTTCTTAACTATAAACCTTTCTACCTCTTAGAATAGGAGTAGGAGTAATATATGTACAAGGAAGAAATACAGACATGAAAACTCACAGTATAACTTTGGCTAAATTAGTAGACAAGTCTTATTTTCTATTCATGGTGTGCATCTGTCTGGTAAAACATGGAAACAACTTAGTTAAATAGAGATACAGTCACTATTAGACCCTGAGTTTACTTTAGGCAAAAGAAGCCAGAGCTTTTTTTGTTGCTGTTGTTAATATATTGTTTGTTTCTGAGATTTAATTGTGGTTTTTCCTTTTTAAAAATACTTTTCAAAAGGAAGTGAAATTATAAAACAGGGTTGTGGAGGTAAAATAATGGGTGAATTAGAAGAGATTGCAGAATGCTGTAGTCTCTCCTAGTGCACAGGCTTTTATCCAAGGAGTGTTATTGGTGTCATGGACCATAAATGAAATAGTATGCACTAAAATGACTATATTAAATGTTATATTGTAGAAGAGTCATTTTAATACAAATCTTATCCCTCAGTACTCAACTCTGTAACTTGATGTGGATGAAGTATCTTTCTCTGCTTGTGATTTTATGCCCACACCAACTGGAGAAATGATAAAATCAGTGTCCTCATAAATATAGTATATCTTGACAACCAAACAAGTTGTTCCATTTCTCCATTGTATCTGTGTATATTTTTTAAAATGATTAGTAAATCCTATAATACAGCTATTGAATTGAAGATTGGAGATAAAACTTTGATTTATATTCCAACTAAATAGAGATTTTTAAAATGTCAGTTAACCAACTAAGCCAAAACAAACAAAATAAAAACCTGCCTTCTTTTTCTACCACCTGCCACACCACAATCAACCTTCTTGTCCAAAATTAAATCCTGTTTCTCTTCTTTTTTGGCATAAAACCAAGAGTCAGCAAGATAACAAGTTATTAATAATGTGTTTGTAAATTAATTGCATATCTTTTATCATAGTCATTTGAACTCATTTTCCTAGACTAGAGACATAAATTTTCATTAATTTTATTTCAGGCACAAACTAACATTTTAGAGAATATAAAAATCAATATAGTTAAAAATTTAAACTGCATTCTCATTAAAATGTGGGTTTGTATTCTTAAAATAAACTTTATTTTAGCATAGTAAATCTTTGATTTCAACACTTGGCTTCTTTAATTTATACTTTACTAAAACTAAAAAGTATTCAAAAGTAACAGTTTTAAAGATTTAATAACATAGTCCATTTAAACCAAATGGAAAAAATTTTTGGTAAGTACCTAGGGATTGAATTATTGGGTTGACTGACCCTTGACAGCTGGTTATAAAAATGACTCAAGGGTTGGGGAAGGGAGTGGATAGAGTTGGAGAGGTGTAAGAACAAAGAATGTAAGAAGTACAATAGACTACGGTGGTGGATGATGAGTTTATCCACATATTACCTCAGTTAAAACTAAAAAAAAAGATACACCAAACCAAAATAAAATTAAAAAAAATAGCATAAGAAAGAAATGTTTATTTCAGTTCATGTTAACAGAAATTTGGCAGTAATGACAATATATAATACACTTAGAATGCCATTCCTGCATTCTAAGTTTTAATGTTTCATTCTAGGGGGATGCAATTGATTAGGCTATATAAAACTTTGAATATTGGGCTTCCCTAGTGGCCTAGGGGTTAAGTCTCAGCAGCTATCACTGCCACAACCTGAGTTTGATTCCAGGGAGCTATCTCACATATAGGCAGCTAACCTATGTATGACTCTTGACATTGACTGGGTCAGTCAACCCAGTAATTCCATTCCTAGGCTTCTACCTGTCTAACCTGTTGCTCCCCTTTGCAGTGTATTTCAGTAACTATGTCAGTTCTGCTCCCACCCTGTCAAATCCTCTCACTGTCTGCACCTCTGGCTTACACTCCAGTTCTTCTATGCAAAAATAAAATAAAATAAATAAAACTTTCAACATTTCCTAATTTTATGTAAATATGCATATATATTCACATATACCCAATGAGAAAGTATATCAAAGTCTAAATATATTTTTTAAAGATTTATTTATTTATGCATACAAGAGCTGGGGTACAGGCCAGAGGTGTGGGAGACTGAGAGAAGTAACCAGAGACAGAGCAGGAAATAGAATAGGCAGACTGACTGAAATACACTGCTGAGGGGAGCAGCAGGCAAGACAGGAGAGATCTGCCGCGCCATATGTGTATCTCCCTGGCTGGCTGGGGATCGAACCCACGCTGCAGAGGCTGCAGACAGCTTCACAGCACTGCACTCATAACCCTGCGCCACCAGGGAGGCCCAATATTTTTAATTTTGTATTTATCTTAATGAAATTTTGTTTTCCATTTTTAGGTATCTTAAAATCTTTACAGAATGAAAAATCATATTTAAACAGTAACTTCAAATTATTTACCAAAGAAGGGGAGATAATTTTCATCTTTCACATTATCTTTACCACTTGGAGACTTATTTAGCAACAGAAAAATCACTCATATTTCAAAAGAAATTTTGACACCAAAAATAAAAAAAAATTGAGTTCAAATATGTTTCTACTATTTCTTTGGTATCTACAAAGATAATAATGCATTCATTTCATTCTTTGCAGAGTAGTGCAATACCATAAAAGCTAAAACATTAGCAGTGATCTTAATCATCAATGGGAAAAAATGTCTTTTCTATTTATTTTTTGTTTGAAAACATTATTATTGAGTAACAATTTATAGGAAAGTGAAAAAAGTAAAACTAACACTATTCAATCTATTGTAATTTAAAATGTAAAAAATTTTGAGAATTAAATGTTTTATTCTTCATAAATGTTTTCAGTAGTTCAAATAGTTCTTATCTTCTCATTGTGTAAGTTTTGATAAGGCAGGTGTTTTATTTCTATACTTTTGGAATTGTTACACTCATTCTAATTTTGGATTAGCTTCCAGTATGTTATTTTTTGTGATTTTAATGTCAGAAATTATTTCTAGAGTTAAGTATGTAATATTTAGGAAGCAAATGTTCATTAAGAGAAATATGATAATTAAAGTAAGTTCATATTGACTTCAAAATGTAACATTCCTTTGATAAGGGAATAATATTTTATGAAATGTAAATTAATGTTAACTTTTCTTTAAATCTTATTTTTTTCATTATATAAATAGGAGAAAACATATATTGGAATGAATAGTGACAAAATGGTAAAACTAAAGGAGTTTATTAATCTCATGTTACCCCTTTATAATTTGTCTGCTGATTCACTAAATAATCCTCATAATAGATTTCCTCTCTAATCTTCTCATAAACCACACTAGTTTGTATGATCAGAAAAATAAATAATGCATATTTATGCATGTATCTGTGAGTCTGGGATAGAGACAATACAGCTTCATGCTTGTAATGAATACCATCCTTCCATCTTACAAAAAAAAAAATATGAAAGGCACATTGATTATAATTCTAACAGTCTGTTACTTTTTCTATTTCCATTGTGTCTTTCTTTTCCTGATAAACTTCAAGATTTTCCATCATCCTGTCTATGTGTTTATCAGAGTTAAAATATCAATTTATTGATATTTCTTTTTTTGTAATTTTACTTATTTTTGCATAGAAGAACTGGGGTACAGGTCAGAGGTGTGGGGGTGAGACGATTCACCAGAGACAGAGTGGGGAGCAGAACAGGCAGGTCTACTGAAAGACATTGATGAGGGGAACAGTGTGCAAGACAGGAGAGGTCTGCTACACCATGTGGGTTACCTCCCTGGTAGGTGATTGAACTTAGGCCCTAGAGAAGATAGCACTTGGACTTAACCCTTAGACAATCAGGGAGGCCCTATTGACATTATTTCTCAGCACAATGCATTGGGTACATTTTGTGTTCATTACTTAAAATATTCTATTACCAATATTATATTCCTGATAATGTCATTCTTTTATACTTTTTTAAAGATTTATTTAGACAAGCACTGGGTACAGTCAGAGGTGCGGGAGGGTGAGAGAATTCACCAGAGCCAGAGCGGGAAACAGAACAGGCAGACTGACAATACAGTGCTGAGGGGAGCAGCGGGTGGCAGGAGAGATCTGCGCACCATGTGGGACCCTCGCCCGGCAGCTGGGGATCAAACTGGCGCTGCAGAGGCGGGCACCTTTGCAACCCAGTTCTCAACCGCTGCACCACCGGGGAGGTCTTGATAATGTCATTCTTATTGAAAGTGTGATTTCGAGTATGATAGATATGCTGATAGTCTCTTGTGCAACTGATTTATTTGTGTGCCTATACAGAAAATGTTTTTCAAATGTTTCAGTACTATTAGGCTAAAGAATGGAAAATTGAGAAATGCAAATAAATTATTTAAAGGCATATAAACTTATAATTACAGTTTTCATGGTAGTTCATAAGTTATTGATGGCTCAGTTCAATTTAGGTAAGTTCTAAAATAATCAGAATTTGCTATCTGAAAGCTTTTATCAATTTTAAATAATTTTGAATTTGAATGAGTCTAAACTATCATAAACTTATTAAAGACTCATTATTTTCAACAAAAGCTTAGTGAACTAAATTAGCTTTCAGAGATTAATGATCAAATTTTCCTTACTTTAAGGTAGTCTTTAAATAGACATGTGGGATTTTTAAAATTAAAATTATTTTTTTTATTTTGCAAGAATCCCCAAATTAAGAATTATCTGTGAGAAAAGGGCTCCAACTGATAACTTTGAATCAAGAAATATGGGTGTTCTTAAATCTTAGAGACAAATTTAATTCATGTTGTGCAATTATTAACCTTCATGCTTCCATCATATGTACCAATTGTTTACCAAAAAAATAAAACCCTCTAGCTGTGGGTTTTAGAACTTAAGTATCATACTAGAAACTGCATATTGGTTTAGTCTTATTATGACAGATAAATTTAAGTCTGGTTTAAGTTACATTCTTTTGGGGATTATCATTTTTGTTGTTTGTATTTTTTATTCTTTATTTATCATATATAACAAATTATACAATGTGTTGCTCTTGTTCCTCTTCCTTTTCAAAGTTTCCTGTGGTTGCTTTGGTTATTTTAAAAATAGAATTTATTAATTTGGTAACAGAAAGAGACATTAGAAAAACAGATATGACAGTGGCTTGTTCTACATATGGTGATCTTTGACCAATAATAATTGACCTTATGATGTAACAAAGAAAATTTCAGAATCCACATGTGATCTGAGCCAATTCTATTTGAGCCATCCATTCAAAGTGTCATCATTTATATAGGTGTATTTCATAAATATATTAAGAAGCAAGAACTCTGTCATCTTCTGAGGAGTTTCTCACTAAATGGTTCCCTTCTAATGTGGCCTATAAAACAGATAAAATTTAAGATACAAGTAGTGTAGGCTATGTGGGTCATGTCTATGTAGACTATTAAGTAATTAGTTCATAGAATGTATCTCTAAAACAGAAAATTAAAAAATTACTAGCCATGTGGCTGCAAATCTCTGCTAAACTTCTAAATTTGTAAAATGGTAAGTTTTAAAATTTGTTCAATGAATTGAGAGAGAACCATCATCTGAAAAAATTAAAAGCATCTTCCACTACATCCCTTTGACCTCAGTTCACATGAATTTTTATATTCTTTAAATGAGAAATTATTGGCACTTGGGAAAAGAACATTTAATGGTCATTGTCTGGTGCTAATGTGGTCTCTGACCCACACAATTTTATTTAGCAGAAAAAAGAGAATATAAAGGGATGTGTGTAAGTCATGACATTAATAAAAATCATGAATTGTTTCCATTCAGTGTTGAATTCATATTTTCTAAATAAACTACTTATATTCTTCATCTTGCTAATTAAGAGGATTGTTATGCATATTAATGTAATGAATACTATCACTCTGTGAGCAAACTGAAATATTTTACTGCTAATAACAAAATCTCCAGTTTGCAGCTTTTGCATGACTACATATTTTCCATTCATACTTTCCCCTTACTCCTTCCCTCCCTTTCTTTCTTCCATCCTCTTTCTTTCTTTTTTCTTAAAAATGTTTGTGGCAAGTGTGTTTGTGTGTGTCTTAATCTCACTTTTTAGATTCGTAAACACCAACTTTTCTATTTTCATAAGATTTATATCTGCCTATTGAACAACTACATACAATCTATAACAAATATCCTGTGGTCTATATTTATTTCATCTATTTATATCCAACTAGCCTCTTGATGAGACTTTTAAAATTAAGTAGAGACCATGAGAATATGTTTTCATGGGTGCTTGAAGAAACCTTAAAAAAGGAGGAAGGGAAGTCTGGAAGTAGGAGAAGAGGGAAAGAAGAGGAAGTGAAAAACAAATGTTCTGAAATTACATAAATTGGCATGTCAGAGTCACCACAAACTAAAGTAATCAATCCTATAAGGTGACCAAATACAATATTACAGAATCCTAATCAAATCAAGAAATGTGTTAAGTAAATGCATTTATATAACTTGTTCAGAAGTGATTTTTTGAAGATCATAAAACCTGCTAATTCTCGACAATTCCCTTTAGTGTTCTATAATACGAAATTGTAATAATAAATAGTTCAGAATTCTTTCCAGGGGAGAACTACACAAAATAATCCCCTACATCTGATAATAATGTATAATCAGAACTTTTTTTAGACTTTTATGATTTCTTAGAAGTAGTCACAATAGAAAATTTATAATAAAGTTGCATAAATTAAAAATGTTATAAAAATGTCATACTTAAAGGTTTGTCAATTAAATTTGTTCAAATTGATTAAATTCTTAGTAAGTCTTCAAAAGTATTTTCCTGTGCAGATGCTCTCAACTCCTCAATAAATGACATAATATAAAAAATACTTGGGTTTTGACTATTCATAAAAGTTCTAGGAAAGATGTCTCACATGAAACATAAAAATAGTTCTCCATCATCCACTTTAATTTTTATCTTTTAATGATCATCTTTTGGTATATTATATTTTCATGTGGATTATTTTTTGTTTAATCAAATACAAAAGAAGATACATAGAGTTCTTTGTCTATTTTGATCCCTGGTGTATACTGTAAACCTAATATCCTGGTCCATAAAAAGAGCTTATCCAATACTTGTTAAATGACCTCATGAAAGATAAACTCAATTAGTTCCTCATTAGACCATAAATACAAGAAGAATAAAACTAGTTCAGAGATTGACTGTAATATTGCATAGAATTATTCTCACAAATTTCAGTTCAGAAATGACTTCTGTTTCTTGGCAAAATTCTCTAAAGAGAAATTGAAAATGTCATAGGCAGTCTTGGGGCCATGCAAAACAAACTGGCTAATATGCAGGATCCACTGAGAAAGTTGGTGACTTAGTGTTACCAATGATTATGAACCCTAGGCTCTTTTCCTTCTCACCAAAGTGGGTTTTCTGCCCCAAGCATATTTTATTTTATAATGCTCACTCCTCAGTTTGGCACACATTAAAAGTTATAATCACATTCTCTTTATGGGAGACATCTCAGCTGATGAGTAACATAAATCTGAAAAGATGAGTTAAATAGGAAAGATCATCATTGGGAAAAACAAAACATCAATTCCAAAATAACATGTATCACCAGAGATTAGAGTTTAGACTCTATGGTGCTAAGTAGGTAAAATCTAAGAACTAAGTGGAATACAGGTGTGAGATGAGATGGGAATGTTAGCATAGACTATGTAGATTTTTTTGTGAATTACATAAAATATCTTTGTCTTTATCAAAAATCAATGCTACCCCTCTGGGAGAAATTTAGTAGTCACACAGAAGTGACAATTTCAAATAAATATCTAAAAAAAATGTACATCTATTACAAAGAATATATACTTTGAAGTTTTAAAAGTTTATATTTATGAAACCAGTGTTAATTTTGAAAAATGTATAGTTTTATATATATATATGATTTTGTTAAAATGCATATACATACATGCATGCATAAATATATAAAATATTATAACATAAATACATATACATACACAACTAATTTGTTTTTGGATATTCTATTGAGTATCCTGCAATGCTAAGCACATGATGCTAAATGAGCATAGTGGCAGGAAGGCCACAGGGCAGGATCTCTATGACCTGTTGCAGATGGGTGAAGGAGAAGTGGTGGAGCCCCAGGTGGCTTTTTCAGGCTTTTATTGGGATTTCCCAGCCCCCCCCCCCCCCCCGAGTCTTCACTCTTCCTGGGCTCTCCGGAATTCTCTTGTGGCCTCTACTTCTTTCTCTTGCTCTTTCGCTTTGCTCTTCCGCTGCTTGCCTTCCTGTGACGCTGCCCTTATAAATCCAGTCTCAGCTCAGATGAACCCCATCCAAATATGCCCATACCCTATTCCAAGTGCCCGCCATCAGGCATGCATTCAAGACCCCAGGGATCCATCATCAGTCCTAATGGCTGGAGGGCAGAAAAGCCTGACAATTATTTACCCTACAGTGAGTAAAGGTGATGACCCAAAAAGATGCAAAAAAAGATCCTGAAACCATTCTTTCTTAAGGTTTTATAGTAGAATCAATGAAAGTTTTTCCAAATTTTCATTTGTTCACAAGTGCACTGGTACATAACTTGGAGTGTTTCAGCCATTTGACCAAATAAAGTAGAAGGTTTATGACAAAGATAGTGTTAATTATTTAAATCAGGAATGAGGCAGATAGACTACTAGTAAGTATTATCTCTCTTCCTAAAAGGAGTTAAGATTTTCACAGGGCTTTTTACAATTTTTACATATCATATCTGGTACTTGGTTTCAACTTATTTTCTTCTGAGAGCTTTCAATTCTTATTTTTTTTTTACTAACTGAACTCCAGATTTTATTTGATTTCAGTAGGTTTTTTTCATCATCACTTTTTTTTTCCTTTTTTTTGTGATTGAGGAAACAATGGTTTACAGCATTGTTTATATTTTAGGGGTGTGGGATCTCTCCCTTCAGGTATTGTTACTGCACCACACCTACCACCAAAGCACCTACAGTCCACCACCATAGTTTCTTGAGCTCTCCCTTTACTATGCTCTTAGTCCTCCATCTCTACCCTCCCTCCTGCCTGGTAGCCTGTAGGGTAAGGAAAATTGTCAGGCTTTTCTGCCCTCCTGACATCAGGATAGATGATAGATCCTTGTGGTCCTGAATGCATGCCTGATGGTGGGGCACCTGGAATAGGGTGTGGGCATAGGTAGATGGGATTCACCTGGGCTGAGACTGTGCTTTTAAGGGCGGTGTCCCGGGGATGCCAGTAGAAACCAAGAAGCCGAGAACAAACAGAAGCCGAGAGAGAAGCAAGAGAAGCAGAAGCCAAGAGAAGGCCAGAGAGCCCATAGAGTGAAGACCTGCTGGGGGCTGGGAGGCCTGCCAGCCCCCCAGTACTCCTGCCTGCCGTGTACCTGGTAATCCCAATAAAAACCTGCAAAACCGGGCCTCCCCGGTGGCGCAGTGGTTGAGCGCTGGGTTGCGAAGCTGCCCGCGGTCTCTGCGGTGCCAGTTTGATCCCCGGCTGCTCCCCGGCCACCGGAGGAGGGTCCCGCATGACGCGCAGACCTCTCCTGCCGCCCGCTGCTCCCCTCAGCAGTGTACTTCGGTCCTTC
Source organism: Talpa occidentalis (assembly GCF_014898055.3). Taxonomy (NCBI): domain Eukaryota; kingdom Metazoa; phylum Chordata; class Mammalia; order Eulipotyphla; family Talpidae; genus Talpa; species Talpa occidentalis. The sequence goes on along the minus strand of NW_023602073.1, from coordinate 80,624,351 downwards.
TGCCTGCTCTGCTCCCCACTCTGGCTCTGGTGAATTCTCTCACCCTCCCGCGCTTCTGACTGTACCCAGTGCATGTATAAACAAAAACAAACAAATAAACAAATAAATAAAAACATGCCTCTAGGGAAAAAAAAAAAAAAAAACCTGCAAAACCACTGAGGACTCTGACTCCTCCTTTACCAGGTCTGCTGGATCCTAGAAAACCTGCTCAGTGGCCATTCCTGACTCCACATAGCCTCAGTTCTGTTCTCAGGCATATCTACAACTTACTGGTAAGAATGGGGAAAAAAAAGTGGGTAAAGGATATGAATAGACTACTGATGAATGGAGACAAATAGGTGATATATAGACACAGGTACAGATGTTCTACATCATTAATCATTAAAAAAATACATAAAGTCCAATTATTATGATTAGAACAGTCAAAAATTTAAAAAGGTGAAAATGATAACTGTTGGTTAAGATAATAAACAACTAAGTTTTCAGCATTGTTGGAAGATGTTTTACATGGTATGACCACTTTGGAAAGCAATTTATCCATTTCTAAATAAGTTAAATATGTGTTTACCATATTCTCCAAAAATCCCACTGCTAAATATTAATCAAATGTGTATGAATGTTGATATCCACACATAATCTTGTATCTGAATATTGTTAGTAGTTTTATTCAAAAATGCAAAAACTGGTAAACATCCAAATAATCTTAAAAATGAATAAATGAGGTGAGAACAGGATGGGGAGTTGGAGGACTGTGTACCATGTTGGTGGGTGTGCTATAGAAACTACCGTTGATGAGGGAGATCCTATACTTCCAAAATACTAACGATGTTGTGAATTAATAGTACTATAGAATTTCTAAAATATAAAATTATGGTAAAAAGTACATAAAAGTAAATAAATAAGCCAATTGCTACGGATTCATTTATTGGGATAATAATTCATTTATTGGGATAATACAATAAAAAAGAATGAACTACCTGGATTAATCTCAAGTGCCTTATGTTCAGCTAAAATACATTTAAAAGGACTGCATAATTTTGAATTATGTTTTTGGATTATATTTTTGGATTATGGTTGCCAGACAGAGTTCAAGTTATGGACTTGACTACAAAGAGCCATAAGTAAACTTCTAAAATGTTGGGTTTATTTTATATTTGATTATGATGGCAAATGCATGGCTGCATGTTTGCTAAAATTTGATGGGATTTAATACTTAAAATGGGTGAATCTTACTGTATATAAATTATAATGGAGCTGATTTTTTAAAACGTAGTATGTATAACATAACCCAATCTAGCAGTAGTGATTAAAAGCCTAAATTATGGCATCCAGAAATTAGTAATGGAGGATTAAACTCTTTTCTGCTAACTTTTATGTAATACCATTGATTTGACAAAGAGATTTTCAAATTATAGCTCCTGTTTTTCTGCTGGAGGAGAGGATAATTTGGATATAATTTATTACTTAGGAATTAATTCCAGACAGTGATTATGAACAGAATATTTGAAAGTAAAATGCTCAAGAGGACAATCAATACAAAATAAACTACAAATTCTGTTTGTAAAAGATTTCTTGAATAATATAAAGTCCAAATGACTTATTAACAGGAAAAAAATGCACAAATAAAATATCTAGACCTATCACTGACCTCTATTTAAATGATTGTAATCGGAATTCTTGACTTACTCATGATTCTACCATCTAATTAACACATTTTCAAATAACAAATGCATCAGCTTGTGTGTATATTTCTTCCAGCCTCTGTCTTAAAAGTATTTCCAATCTGCCAAATTCCTAGAATTTAGCAGATATACATCATTACAATCATTAGATTTCTTTACTTCATTATGTATATTTGAGCTATGGGCAATTATAAATAAAATTTTAGTGATAGACTTTTTAAAAAATCAGAAAATAAATATTTAAGTAAAACATGTTTATGTGCAATATCTAGTTCTAAAGATAAATATCAGTGTAGAATTATACAAACAAAATGAGAGTACTCCCAGTTTGTGATCACTAAGTAAGGCAATGGCATGTGAACAGTAGAACTAAAGCATATTAGTTTATATGGCAATATTAGTATTGTTTTTCTCCATTTACAAAAATAAGGTAGATTTAAGTCCTGTTAGCTTCTGGGGTTTGTTTCCCTATGATGGATGGAGAATGTACACTACATATATGTGAAATCAGTAGTGGCAAAATATCTGGCTACATCACTTGTCCTGCAATGAGTAAATGACAATTTCTATCCCCTAATATATACAGAAACCCATGTTGAGAATGGAACTCTGGAGGGAGCAGACAGGTTTGAAACTCTTACTGCCAATGTCTGAGTCCTGCAGCACAAATTGGAAAATAGGCTGGCATTTCTGAAGAAATGTCTTTCACAGTGAGATGAGATATGTCTCTAAACATTCATTTCCTTATGTATGTAACAACAGTGAACCTGCAAACCAGATTCTGCTAAATAATCTTTTGAACTAAAAATACTACAACAGCACGGGAATACCCCATCTTTTTATAAAAAAATAATTGATTCCTCAACTACCCCAATAGAAGTATTAGCCATTTTTATTCATTCATTTGACTTGTTCATTTTAAAATATATATTCACAATTCATTCCTTGAAAGAAAATTGTTTCATTTAATGAAAGGTAAACATCTTTAAGAAAAATCTGAATGTTGGTTCTAATAAAGTTTGGGAAAGACAAATTATACCTTGCAAAATTAAGTTATCATAATGTTTAAAAAATATACCCTCCCCTCCATCAAGGGAAAAAACTATGGTGTCAATAGTTCATGGTAGCTTTCCTCTTATAAACAGACATGTTAACATACACATAAGTGAAGTGGTAATTGTTTCATCTTATTTTGAAGTCATCTGTGTCCATCTTAGTCAATGGGTGGAGGTGGGGGAGGGATGGCATCTCAGCTATTTAGAATCCATGGTGTAGAATGAAGTCAATTCAATTTGTTGTAAATGGTCTGTCTCCTCCCTTTATCACTGACTAACATGTATGAAAAGTTCAATTGGCTGAAATGTATTCAAAATACCTATTTACCTCAATTTCCAGATACAAATAGACATTGACAAATGCCCTTTGGCCACTTTTGAAGATTATTTCATGTTAATAAATTGGAAAAAGTGAAAGCTGATACCTAATAGGGCATTTTATAAGATCCAAAACATATTCTCAGTAATGCTCATTCTATATCATATAATTCTGTGAGCTCATTCTAGAGTCATTCTTTACAACCAAATTGCCTAAGAACACTTGACTTATATATATATATTAATCCTCAATAACATTCTAGTGATGTAAATAGAACATATTATGTATGGTTCATATTTTATAGATGGGCAGGCAGAGCAATATAATTATACCCAATGACAGTTTACATACTCATACAAGGTTGGAACTGAACTCCAGATCTGATGATTGTTTTAAATTCCATTACCTTTTTCAGCAATGGTGCTAATATGTTAGATAGACTAGTGTATCTTTGAAAGCTTTCTAGTAATTTGTTTTAATATCAGTTTATTATTTTTAAATTTTCTTATAAAAACATATCAAAAATAATACTGTCAAAATAACTCTGAATAAAAAAAATAATAAACTGGACTTATCTGTAATGTATAAATCTAATGCCACTATATATTCCAATCTTCATATTTACAAAATTTTTAAATGTGCATATGGTAATAGTAGATAATTTAAAAATAATTATCTATTTGTGCATATCTGCATGCAGTTATAGGCAAACATTAACTTAAGTAAATGATATTATGTAATAGATATAATATTACATTGATAAATGACACTGGTAAATGATAGAGAAATGATAGATGATTGTTAGGTAGGTAAGTAGGTAGATAGATAGATAGATAGATAGATAGATAGATAGATAGATAGATAAATAGATAGACAGATAGATAAAGATACTGAGTTGCCTTAAAAATTCATAGCAAGCACCACCTTACATAGAATCCCATAGCAGTATATCCTAGCTCATTTGCAAAGGTTAGGGGTAGAGGTTGGAGACACAGATTAGAGAGTGTCTCAGAGAGATGACAAGATAATTCATTGAGAAATTATCAGCTGCCTTTCATAGATTTCACTTGACTGCATGCTTCATGGACATTTGAAAAATTTCTCATTTTATTCAGGAGTTAAATTTTCAAAAGATAAAGACAGATATAAAAATTCTCAACAAAGTCTTAGCAAACTTATTCAACTGTGTTTTCAAAGGATTATAAACCATGACTGAATGAGATTTATTCCAGGAATACAAGCATGGGTCACCTAAATTTCAATCAATGTAATTTACCACATCAACAAAAGGAAAGATTAAAAATCATATAATCATAACAGGAAATTTAGAGAAAGTCATTGAAAAGCGTCAACATCCATTTTTTATAGTATCTTCAAAATATGGGTGTAGCTAGAGCATACCTCTACATAATAAAGGCCATATACCACAAAACCCATAGCTACTACACTCCATGGTAAAAAGAAACAGGCAATAACTTTCAATATCCATCAAAGTAGCAAATAGTTGTATATACAATTACATTGTTGTTCACACAATTCTACAATTTGCAAACCTGGAATGCAATTTATTAGGCATTTTGGTTTTCTGATATTTTCACTTAACATTTTTACAATAGGGCCTCCCCGGTGGCGCAGTGGTTGGGCACTGGGCTGCAAAGCTGCCCACAGACTCTGCAGCACCAGTTCGATCCCCAGCCGGCCCGCAAGGGTCCCACATGGAGTGCAGACCTCTCCTGCCATGCCTGCTTCTCCCTTGAGCATTTGTCAGTCTGCCTGTTCTGCTCCCCGCTCTGGCTCTGGTGAATTCTCTCACCCTCCCGAGCTTCTGACTGTACCCGGTGCTTGTATAAATAAATAAATCTTTAAAAAAAAAATGTACAATAATATTCCGAGAAAATGACTGTTGTAAGCATTGAGTATGGCCATTTTTATTGCCTTTCCATTCTTTCATATGTGCTATATTTAGATAGTATGAATATTACCATCCAAAAATTCTTAAGTCTGTCTATCTACCTATCTATCAATCATCTATATATCCATTTGACTTAAAAGTACTTACCCAATAGAGATGATGGTAGATCCAATACATTTTATATACATTTAAATGCTCCTTGCAATTTTATTCTTAATAGCCAGAAACTGAAAACAACACAAATGTCCATCAACTGGTGAATGAATAAACATGTTATGGCATTTCCATACAACAGAATAGTTCAGCAATTAATTTGAAAGAACTATTGATTCATATAAAAACATAATTAGGGCCTCTCTGGTGGCAAGGGGTTAAGACGCAATCTATGAAGCTATCTGCAGCCACTGTAGCACGCTTTTGATCCCCGGCCAGGGAGCAACCCGCATGGTACAGCAGACAGACCTCTCCTGTCTCGCCTGCTGCTTCCCTCAGCAGTGTATTTCAGTCAGTCTGCCTGTTCTGTTCCCCACTCTGTCTCTGGTAAATCGTCTCACCCACCACAACTCTGGCCTGTCCGCTAATTCTTGTATGTATAAATCTTAAAAAACAACAACAACAACATAATTATACAGAGTGAAAGAAGATGAAAGTGTTTATACATTGCATATTTCCACATATGAAATTCTTGAAAGTATAAAATTGATACACAGTGATGAAACACATATTAACGATTTTCCAGGGAGAGAGTGTGTGGATGAAAACAAGGAAGGGCAGGAAGGAGGGATGACAAAAGGACGTGAGGAAACTTTTGGAGCTAATTCATCATCTTGATTGTACTGATGGTTTCTCTAGACACATAGATTAATAGTTAGAACTATAAATATGCATATATGACAAAACATAAAATTATAAGCATCTTATTGAAGGTCAAATACATCTCAGTAATGTTATAAAAATATTAAATCTGTAATAAGATATGTCCTATCTGAATGATAAAACTTCTATAAAATATTACTGAACTATTAAAAGCATAGAGAAACAAAACCCTAATATTTCCTGCAATTTTATGGATCACTTCCTATGAACTCTCTAAGAGTTCAAATTAGCCATATATTTCAAGTACATAAATTTTGACTTAAAGTATTTTTCAACAGGATATTAAAATGAAAATCTGACACCCTCAGCCGTTATTGAGTTTTCATACTAAGAATGCTGAAATTGTTGCTAGGTACTTCCATATTCCATGTATGGTCCTTATAATAATTATAGGAACTTTCTGTGAACTAATGAACAGGCATTTTTGTCTGGGTTACTTATGTAATTATAATTAGAGGAAAATGGTGACTTTTTTTAATTATAAAAAGAAACAATGATTTTCTTTCATCTAGCTCTACCTACATAAAATAGAAAAAAAATATGCTCGATCATGCACAAATGGCAACCACATCCATAATAAATGCAAATGCATGTGACAACCAAAGAATTTCCTATTTCCTCTGATTAAAAAAAAAAAAAGTTTTTCCAGTTCCTGATTGAAATGCCTTTTTTGTTTTCTTCAGAGCATATATTGACCCCTGATAATGTCATAATTCTTGTCAAGGGGTAAATCAACAAAATTGATTTCCCCTACCCTCCCCCCCAAAAAACACAAAGGTTCATTTAAAATTCAATACTTGATTAAGAAATTTTGGAAAGAAAGAGTAATTTGCTCTTTTGTCAACTTTTGATATTTTTCTTCCCAATTACTCATTGGTGCACATGTTTGGTGCTCTTCTCTGTATAATATGTGGTTTTGGCTTTTTTAAAGTTGTTAGTTATCGTTGTGTGATATCAACAAGAACCAAATCAGAAATTACGGGATACAGGAGAGATGCTGAAAAAAATCAATGCTTTTCATGAATATATAAAATTCTTGCAAGCTATTTTCTTCTAAGTATCTTGGCAGCAAAAAGTTATAAAAAACATAATATCCATCTTTTTGAGTTATAATAACACTCACTAGTGATCATCTGTGACATACTGTGATTTAATCAACATTATTTTGGGAGAAAAATCAAGGCTGAGAATATCAACTATCCACACTAAACCTTCCAAATACTAACTAACTAAATAAATAAATAAACAAATAAATTGTATTTATTCCCCAGTAGCTTCCTCAAGGTCCATCCTGTCTGGAGCTCTTGTTTAAGAATTTTTACTAATTTTGCAGGAGAAATACAAAAATTACACATATTGGAATTTTTTTTTGTATTTGTTGAAATAAGGAAATTTTTCTTAACTTGATCTGATCTGCCCTATATATCACAACAAGTGTTTAAACTTTCCAGCATAATTATGCTTCCCTTCTGTTTTCAGTGCTAGTATGAATTTCATTTTATTTCCATGTACTTTCAGACATTTCAGTAGGATTTAGATGTGACAATATCCAGGACTCAAAAGGTCACCTTGCAAGTCTTCTAGCACTCGCTTACAAAAATATTACAACCACTAAAATACCTATAAAATTTTTAAAAATAGATAAAGACTTGTAAAACTGGGCCTCCCCGGTGGCTCTGCAGGTTGAGTGCAGTGCTGTGAAGCTGTCCTCAGCCTCTGCAGTGCGAATTTGATTACTGGCCAGCCAGGGAGATACCACATGGCATGGCAAACCTCTCCTGTCGTGCCCCTGCTCCCCTCAGCAGTGTATTTCATCAGTCTGCCTGTTCTGTTCCCCGCTCTGTCTCTGGTGAATCCTCTCACCCTCCTGCGCCTCTGGCCTGTACCCCAGCTATTGTATAAATAAAAAAAAATCTTAAAAAAAAAAAAAAACTTGTAAGACTGAACAATATCATTAACATTTATACTTTAAGTAGAACAGGGAATAATCTACAGACTACATGTTCTAAATTTAAAACTGTAGAGTTAGTTGACACAATTTAGACTGTGGAAAAAAACCTTCATATTTTAAAAATATAATGAGTGTGTATATAACACAATATTGTGTATAGTGTAGTATATAAATCTTTATAGGTGTATGAGAGGGAGTCAGAGAAAAGGGAGGGGTGATGTAAGATATTTGCTTTCATTTCTTTTGGTTAAATATCTTTTTTTTAAGATTTATTTATTTATGCATACAAGAGCTGGGGTACAGGCCAGAGATGTGGGGGGTGAGAGGATTCACCAGAGATACTGGGGAACAGAACAGGCGGATTGACTGAAGTACACTTTTGAGGGAAGCAGGAGAGGTCTGCTGAGACAGGAGAGGTCTGCTGCACCACGTGGGTTGCTCCCTGGCCAGCCAGGAATTGAACTCATGTTGCAGGGGCTGCCGATTGCCCCATAGTGTGGTGCTTAACCATTGTGCCACCAGGGAGGCCCTTGGTTAAATATCTTAAAACGGCATGGATTGGGCATATATTATGTCTTTAACTTCCTAGAAAACTTCTATCATGACATCCAAAGCTATAAAAATTTATATACCTAGTGACAATGTTTGAGTATCTCAGTGGCTCCACATGTTCATGTTCACCAATATTTAATATGATCATTACAATCTACATGTTGTGGTATCTCATTGTGCTTTTAACGGCTATTTCCACAATGACTGATGCTATTGAATATTTTTTCTTCTTCTTAGTATCTTCCTTGATCAAGCAACAGTCGAAATCTTGTGGGCATTATTAATTGGGTAGTTCAACATTTTATTATTTAATCTGAAAATTGTATGCTCTGGATATAAGTATTTTTTGAGATAGGTGACAGCATATGTTTTCTCTCAGAGAGATGGTGTCTTTTGTGAATAAGGAAGAGAGGGCCTTGTGTTGGATGGGACAAAGAGGCTACTTATAGAGAGCATTTTGCTTCTTTCACAGCAGTGGAAGGGATCTTATATTCAGATTCTTTTGCATCTGATTCTTTTGCCTCAAGAAAATGAATTGTTGCCTGGACTCACATTTTCCAATGAACTTATCAGCAGAAGTGAGAGTTTACACTGTGACTTTGCCTGCCTGATGCTCAAATGCATGATACACAAAACTTCTCAGCAAAGAGTAAGATAAAGTTATCAGTGATGTTAGGATGTAGCAGTAGTTCCTCAGGAGGCCTTGCCAGAGAAGCTCATGGGGTGAGTTTTACTTGAATAAAGCAGTACATTGAATTCATGACAGACAGATTTATGGTAGGTTTTAGCAAGGTTTTCAGAGTAAAAATCCATTTGATTTTATGGAGACTATTTTACTGAAAAAGAAAACTAACTTCTTTGAGAGGATAGTATCACAGGATGGAGGTGATAACAAGTTTAACAGAGAATTTTTTTGCCCTGGATGCTGACTTTTAAATTTCTAAATGAACTAAAGGTGGATCCTTCTCATAACAAAAATAAATAATAAACACACAATCACACGAAACAGTTAGCTACTTGCAGTGCATGAATCAGATCAGCTACATCATGAATCGTCCATAGTGTTCATTAGTGGCATATTTAGACTGTCCAGGTCTACCTCTGTCATTGCTATTTATTAATAATGTTATTGATATCACCTAAATGAAACCAGAGGCAAAAGCCACTCAAATCTTATGAAAGTGTTAGTCACCATTTGGCTTTTGCAAGCTTGCTGAATATAAATTATCTCACCATGACTCTTAACAGTAATCTTTTTTTTTAAAAGATTTATTTATTTATGCATTCAAGAGCTGGGGGTACAGGCCAGAGGTACAGGGGGGCGGGGTGAGAGGATTCACCAGAGACAGAGTGGGGAACAGAACAGGCAGATTGACTAAAATACACTGCTGAGGGGAGCAGCAGGCGAGACACGAGAGGTCTGCAGTGCCATGTGTGTTGTTCCCTGGCCAGAGCCAGGGGTGCTGGGGATCGAACTTGTGCTGCTGCAGAGACTGCAGATCACTTCACAGTGCTGTGCTTAACCCCCTGCACCACCAGGGAGGCCCTTAATAGCAATCTTGATCTCAAAGTGAGGGGACTCAAGCAAGTATGATCCAGGAGGGTTAAACACTCAGTTTCTGTCACAAGGCCTTTAGCAATGCCAGTCTCATTACTTCAAAGCAGCCTTTGAAGTTTATGGATTTGTACATAAAACTATATACATTTTCTGTTGTCAATGTAAAAACCTAATCTAATTTGGTTTCTACACCAACTATCCTATTTAACACTAAAGGGAACCAGTTCATTATTTACTAGGTGAACAAAATAAACTTAACCTGTATAAAAAAGCATATTTCTTTTTCCTTAATAAATTGTAGTGCATTTTAATCAACTCTAAGGTAATCCTGGAATTGCTGAAAGAGAGTTGTGTTTTGTGTTTAGTAGCCCAAAAGGTATTGTGGGGTAAGAAATGCAGGTGAAAGGAGCTTCATTTAAATCAAGGATTGAAGAATGATCTAAGATGACTACTAGGAAGCTGGGCACATGAGAAGGAAAGTATTCAAGTGTATTTTTCCCAACTTCTTAGTCATTATGAAAAATACTTAAAGACTTTTCTTACTTGGTATCTAAGTTAAAATTTTACTGAACACTGATTTTCTGGTTAGCCTCAAGGAAATGACCCACCGATGATCTTGATTCTATTAAGTGGTAAAGCCAGGACTGAAATTTATTCTAAGAGTTGAGTGTTCATATTTTGTTCAATTTTTGTGTAAGATGCCACTAATTAACATTATGGACGATTCATGATATAGCTGATCTGATTCATAGACTGCAAGTAGCTGTTTTGTGTGATTGAGTGTGTGTGTTCATTATTTCTTTTTGTTATGAGAAGGACCTACCTGTAGTTCATTTAAAAATTTGCCACTATAAGTATTACTTTTCTATTCGAGGAGCTGCTCTCCCTTACATATAAACTATAGGAATAGATAACTCATTCTCTGTATTATCATTTCTGATTTCTTTTTTAACACATAAATTAATGGTACCCTCCTTCTCTGTGTTTGATCTGATTCCATTGTCCTGCCAGGCAGTATCCCCCACATAATACTCTGGACATATCCTAATATCTGAGCTTTAGAGTGAAGCAGGCCACATACACAGAGAAGAAGAAAAAATAAAACCTTACTTGCCTCTAAAATTACAAAAAAAAAAAAAATGCATACATAGGAACTATAGCAGATGTCACCAAGAAGAAATATATATGGAGTTGATTATATCTTCTTAAACTGAATTTTTAAAACAAAGGGTAGATCATTTATTGCTCAGGTTAATTTATTTAAAAAGACATTATTCAGTAAAAATGGAACTCAAAAATTTCTGTTACTGACCTCACCCCCCTCTTTGCTTCAAATAACAATGAGGGAGATAACATCAGTGCTGTATTTAATCATATATAGCTCTATGGTATTTTTCTCTGATTAAAACTGAAGACCAAATGTTATAGACAGATCAGCATTTGAAGACTATAAATATCTTATATGTATTACAGTCATCTTTGAAAGAATGCACTATCAGGAAGCACTTTTGATGGATTTGCAATTAGTAATTATTATTTGTTGTGCCTTTTGCTAGTTTTAAGAGTACAGATACTTTACTTCAAAAAGTCTGTCTGTCTGCTTCCAAACTTCACAGTGCATGATTAGTCTGTAATTTAAAATTACTTTGGCAGAATTTTAAGAAGTCTTATTTTTCAACCTGCTGTAATTTTTTAATATTTTCTAAATGTGAATCCGTTTACTTTTCAAGATGTCACTTGATATATGTTGCTGCTCCATAAGTGATTTTGATTTAAATTTAATCTATAGGTATTTTTCTGGTATAAAGTTCAAACCATAAAAATATTCAATAGCACCATTGTAAAAATTATGCTTAGCATTCATTGGATACTTATGAGAATCTAGATGTCAGTAAGAAATAAACATCTGGAAACAAATTAGTTCTCCTCTAAATTCTCCTTGTGAGTGTTAAAACATTTAATAAATTAAGAGACGCTTGAGCTATCAATAAAGTTATTGATTGATTTGTTCACAAAACTCTTTACAAAATATTTTATTAATACACAAAAAAAAATTTATTCTACTGGCACAGGCTTTGCACTGCTGAGTTAAAGTTATACTGAAGCTATGGGACTGAATAATACCTGACAGAGGTGCTAATTACTTTTGTTACATGAAAAGGAAAGCTATTATTGATCTATTAAAAAATGCTGATTTTTGACTTTTTTGACCTGTAAAATGGCAATTTTTTGTGGTTGAAATGTATTATTTTATGAGGAAATTCACAAGGACTGAATTGAATTATGGGAATTGGCTCCTTGGTTTCGGATGTGCCAGACAGATGTAAATTGCAGTATGTTCCACCCAGTCAGACAGCCGCAGGACATTGCCAAGCAGATCTGTTCTCCACTGATTTGTCCAGAGTGGAGAGGAATCCTGCTGACTATGTGAGTACTTCAAGTTTGTCAACTGATGATTCTCATGAAGAGTACATTCAAAATCTGCCAATAAATAAATAAATAAATAAATAAATATTTGACTCATGTCAGACATGGGGCAGCTTTTTGAAAATGAATATAATGCAGATGCTTTAAAGCAAAGTTGTGTATTCCTTTGAAAAATTTACTAGTTTTTCTCTTAAGGCAACTTCATTCAAGCATGACACCACTGTAAGGATTACAAATTTTATAAATATCACCAAAGAATGTACATTACTTTTAACAGCTAGGAACACTTATTAAATGAAAGTAATAGTTCTAAATAAAGATTTATTTATATCCTCTGTAGTGTTCATTATAAAAGATTTTCACATTAACCAAAAAAATTACTTTTTAAAGACTAAGCTTTCAATGAGAATCAACACTTTCCTCAGATTTATTCTTTTGATAATATAATCTCTTTTCTCAGCAGCTTCTTAATGTTGAGATTTGAAAGATAAATAAGAGCTATCGTGGGGAGCAAAGTTGCTGTAGAACATTCAAGGGGTTCTACAAATTTAGTGCAAACTCTTTACTCGTCCAAAAGCAAAAATCCACTTTCCCTAGACTAAGATCACTTCTTCCATGTTGTTCTCCTCTTATTCACTCACCTTGTGCAGAGACACACTCTTTAAAAAATGTAAGTTAGTCCTTTTTATTTCCCTGCTTAAACCCTTCAGTGGGTTTTCATTGGTTTTAAAATAAAATCTGCTCCTCTTTTGAGGATCAATAAGGCAGACTAACCTCATTTCTGACTAATTCTCCAACTTTACTCCTTGCTATTAACACTCTAATTCAGTGTAGACCTGTCCCATTGACATCCATTTTCTGTTCCTTAGTAAAGCCAAGCTTTCTGTTGCCTGCAAGAGTTTGCATATCTGTTCTTTCTTAACACAGTTCTTCACATGCTTGATTCCTTCTAACCATGCCTTTCACATGTCACATCTTTAGAGAGGTCTTTCAAATTTTATTCACAAAAATAAACCCAACCAAACACACTATCACTTGATTCTCATAACCAAAGGAAGGGTAGTGTTTTTTCTACTTGTTTATTCTCAATATAAAAATCATGAGTTCTTTCTCTTCCCCTGCTTTTGTTTGTATTTACTTTATCATAAATCAGCACGTATGCATGTTGCTTAATGGTTTTAAGCAACCCTGCAGTATTTAAACTTCCACTGTACATATTCAGGTGCAAAAATTCTGTGCTATGATTAGCTTTGGTAAAGATATATGGAAGTAACTTACCCAACAACCCTCAAAAACCTGACTATTGTGCCTTATCCTGAACTAGTCATGGTTCCCAAGGGGATGGAGTAGGATGTAGAGCTTAGTCTAATTAGAGTTCATTCTGGATCCCAGAGGTAAGAAAGTTCTAAAAGCCTCAAAAACACAAGAATCCTTAATGTGGTCAGAACTAGACAATGTAAATGACAATGGCGGATAGGAACAGGCCGCTGGAAAGCAGAAAAATGCCATCCAGTGTTTGTTGTTTATCTTCTTTTATTATTCCATTAACTATCTCACTCCTTCAAATGATGTGATATGAAGGACCTTGTGTACCTTCTTTAGCCCTGTGTATTCCTACATGACACAGGATATTTACACAAAACCTTTATAGAATGAATGAATAAATAGAAGATATATGAGCTGGCATATAGAGAAATATAATGCATGAAGGTGATAGAGTCATAAATAGCAGGAGGTGGGCCTTCCTGGTGCCATAAGGGGTTAAGACACAATCTATGAAGCTATCCACAGCCACTGTAGCACGAGTTCAGCCAGGGAGCTACCCACATGGTGCAGCAGACCTCTCCTGACTTGCCCACTGCTCCCCTCAGCAGTGTATTTTGGTCAATCTGCCTGTTCTGTTCCCCATTCTGTCTCTCACCTTCCATACCTCTGGCCTGTACCCCAGTTCTTGTATACATAAAAAAAAATCTTTGAAAAATAAATAAATAAGTAAAGAGCAGGAGGTTATACTATATACTCTGTTAGGATAGTCTGGGTTATGTTCCAACAACAAATGATGCAAACACTTCTGGCTAAAACAACAAAGTTTACTCATATAATCTGCTTGCAGAGTGGGTGTTCACAGCTTTGCAAATTGTCTTAACCTGGAGCCCAGTTGTCAGCTGCTTGTATTCGTCTGGTTTTCACCATAATTCCATCATGAGGAAGGATGGCAGGTGCCCTCTCTGGCTCTTGGGGTTTCTGCAAAGAAATGACTTGCGGCACCTCTGCTTACATTTCATTAGCTGAAGCAAGTCACATTTAGGTTCAAATGAGAAGCAGGAAGTATCAGTTATGCCTAGAGCATTTGGGATGAGCTCTAACTTTGACCAAAATTAGGTTACTTAAGAATCTTTAATCAAATACAGACTGCAAATGTGGGTTAGAAATTGTGATGAGGGCCTCCCTGGTGGTGCAAGGGTTAAGCACAGCACTGGAAGCTATCCAAAGCCACTGCAGCATGAGTTCATCCCCAGGGTCCCAGCCAGGGAGCTACCCACATGGCACAGCAGACCTTTCCTGTCTTGCCCTCTGCTCCCCTCAGCAGTGTATTTCAGTGTATCTGTCTGTTCTGCTCCCCACTCTGTCTCTGGTGAATCCTCTCAACCCCCACACCTCTGGTCTAAACCCCAGCTCTTGTATGCATAACTTAACCTTAAAAAAAAAAAAGAAATTGTAATGAAGAGAATGAACCTGAATATTTTAGACCAGTTTATAATTTTATCAAGATGTGCTAGGATGCTATATATTAAATGTTATTTTAAATTTCAGTTATCTGAATATCTTTTGGAGGAAACAAGGTCGAAATGCTCTACAATTATAAAAGTTTCATATGAGGCATACCACTGTAAATGATTGAGTAAAAAATTGTTCCACCAAGACTTGAATCCATATTTTTCTTACATCAAAATTAATGTTCTTGGTGTCACACTACATTTCACTATGAAATAAAATCAAACAAATAAACAAACTAAAGCAGCCAAAAATTCTGGTTCCATCAGGAGTGAATGATCCAGAGTAAAAGACAAGTGTTCAGGGAAATTTTAATTTCAAACTTATGATGCTTCCTTCTATGTGAAGGCTTATCATTAATATAATCCTCATTATCACACGGTACCCCCATATACTCCTACCTTTAGATTAATTACTGATTTTTTTTAGTAAATGTTTTTAAATATTTATTTTTATTAACGTATGCATACAAGAACTGGGGTATAGACCAGAGGTGCGGGGGGAGGAAGGGGGTGGTGAGAGGATTCACCAGAGAGACTGGGGAGAAGAGCAGGTGAATTAACTGAAATACACTGCAGAGGGGAGCATCAGGCGAGACAGGAGAGGTCTGCTGGGCCATGTGGGTTGCTCCCTGTCCAGGGATTGAACTCGTGCTGCAGTAGCTGCGGATTTCTTCATAGTGCTGTATCTTAACCCCTTGCCACCAGAGAGGCGCGCTATAGGAATTTTTATTTTATATAGCACATTGAAAATCATTAATTTCATGTGATTCTTTCTTGCCTTTGTTTTTAAACTCTTATTTAAAATATTTTCTCATTTGATTCTTCAATTAAATATTGTAATGTCAATTATATTACATGTTTTTATGGAAAACTTACAAAGATTATACATCTTTGTATCCCCAGAGTTTCTTGCATAACTCTTAGAGCTTGCACCTACCTTAATTAATTATTGTTGGTTTTATATTTTAACACATAATATAGCAGAAATTCAATTGCAATGGAAAAGAGGACAAACAGTACCTATATTTCAGCTTTATCATTTGCAAAACAAACTGGTAAGAAAATGTTTTCTGCAGCGCAGAGTGAGGAAAACATGCTTATTGAAGAGGAATAGTACAAATAAGAAATTAAACAGGTATAATCTGCATAAAAGGGCATAAATGCTCATTCGATCAGTCAACCAATAAACATTTACACAGATTCTACCCTGTGGCATACACTGTGCCTTACTTATTCCTGGACAAGTGTTACATGCTGTCTTACAAAGTTAGACTAGAATAAGAAATAGATACAAGAAAATTGTTGACAATACATTTGAATGACCGAGGTGGTGATCTGTTTCCTTGAGTGTTATGCATTGCTTATGACAACAACCTACATCTTAAACACAGAAATTCTATACATAGTCTTTCAGTGATGAAAGTGCTAAGAATAGGAATTCTTACCTCAGTGTGT
Source organism: Talpa occidentalis (assembly GCF_014898055.3). Taxonomy (NCBI): domain Eukaryota; kingdom Metazoa; phylum Chordata; class Mammalia; order Eulipotyphla; family Talpidae; genus Talpa; species Talpa occidentalis. Next base: position 80,607,787 of record NW_023602073.1, on the reverse strand, counting down.
TGGTGTGGTAGTTGATATATCTGTAATGGGGTGAACTGGGATCTTGGAACTACAGACTTTCTGAAATTTCAAGCTGAATTTCATTATTTCATATACTGGAAACACAAATTTTCCAGCAAAGAAATTTCCATCAAAATTTTTCTCTGTCACCTAGCCAGGAACACATAAAAGATTTCTTTTTACAATCTAGGTAATATACTGAATTTATATTAAGAAATAGGGAAATTTTCTTGTCTTTGGGGTAAAATCTTCATGATTTGGTTATCATTGACCATTGAAAAGTAGAGTGCAAGAGGTTTTGTTTTGTTTTGTTTTATTTTGTTTTGAGTGCAAGAGGCTTTATATGAATAAGACAACATTTTAAAGGCAAAGAAAAAAAAAAAAGACCTAAATTGTGTTTTGTTTGTTTTTGCTTTTTTCAGGAAAACATTTAATTTCATTGTATTCTCATAAAAGTCTATTTAATTGACTAATTTTCAAAGAGATAAAAAAAAGAAGTAAATATAACTAAACTAGTATTAATCCCTATTAACCTTTATTGAAAATTGCCAACTATATCTAGGTATAACCTTAAATGAGAGGTGACTAAGAATGAAACCACAGGAAAGAGTGTAGATACATAATATAATGAGCATGGAGATGACTTGAGGGTTGGATTATATAAGTTTATGTTAAAACTTACTGATTTGGTTGGTGAGGCCATAAACAATTTAGCAGGGAGATTTTTTCTTAAAGGGTTTTATTTTATGCCTGTTGAAATTGTATGTCACTAAGTAGGACACAGAACAAAATTCTAACATATATAAATTTACTTTTTGTCTTATAAACCTCTTTAGAATGATTTTATAACATCTTTCCTTGTATATAAAGACAGACAAGACTTATTGGTGAAAAATAAAAGTTTATATAAATGGATCATTCAACCTATGTTTAAAGTACAGATATCTGAATGTTACCATTTTCAGGGGCCTTCACAGAGGAAGCTTTTTCTATTTTCTTGGATATGTATATGTATTTATGAGGAATTCTATATTTGTTTGCATCACCTTTCTATTTTATATGTATGGTTATTATTTAAAGAAGTTTTAGCGCATCAGAATAATGCCAATCTAACACTTACCATGATTCAAAATATAAAAAAATTATTTATTTAATCTCACCACAAATGCCTTGGATGTGGGACAAAAATGGCAAAATTGATCTATTGTTCTAATGCTCTGTGGGGTAGAGGCAGTGTAAATGGAAAGATCTCTTTTCTGAGTCCTGCCTTGCTATCTAAATAGTTACCATATCAGTTATTAGCAGCACCTGTCATCTGCCTCGTGTTATTAGAGGCAGAATAAATCATTTTGCCAAATGAAATCATCCCTTTGAGAGCACAGGAAATGCCATACTGATTTATACAAGTGATACTTCTAATAAATACATCCTTAACAGAGATTTCCAAGGCTATATAATGGGAGGATATGGTTGAACCACATGACATTAAGTAGTATCAATTTAGGATACAGGGAACAATCTCAATTATTCATTTGGAACTTGTTATGAAAATTTATATGAATTTATCTAATCATTTCTTTCTATTTTTTAAAAGACTTATTTATGCACACAAGAACTGGGGTACAGGCCAGAGGTGTGGGGGGTGAGAGGATTCACCAGAGACAGAGTGGGGAGCACAACAGGCAGATCTACTGAAATACACTGCTGAGGGGAGCAGTGGGCAAGACAGGAGAGGTCTGCTGTGCCATGTGGGTTGCTCCCTGGACGGCTAGGGATTGAACTCATGCTTCAGTGGCTGGTAATAGCTTGAAAGCGCTGTTTTTAACCCCTGCGCCACCAGGGTGGCCCACAGGGGGATAATTTTAAAGTAAAAACCCATGTGGGAAAAATAGGACTTTATTTTCTTATAACTTAATCTCAAACTTTCCTCTCATTTTTGTCAAAGTGCCAAAAACTTAAGGTAGCCAATTTAAGATACACATTTGCCTTATTATTTTCTTACCCTGTATTAGATTCAACTCAGTCATTTTAGTATATTTGCTCAATTGATCTTCCTTTCTAAGTGTTTATGTTGGGAAGTTTATATTCTACCTTGGCTACAAGGAAAGAATCTGGTCATCGGTGGTGCCTGCCCTTTCAGGATCTGGCTGAGCTCTAAACACAAGTCTGGTTCCCTGTGGTTCTTTTATATCTATACCCAATCACTGTGGCCCCACATTCTTCAGGGATAAAATCCATGAAGCTAATCCGGAGTGATGGGAATATTTCACTCTTTCCTTATCCAATTCTAGGACAATAAGAGGTTTGGTGGATCTATTTCAGGTTCTTTCTCTCCTTTTCTTCGCATACCATTTTTAATTTGCTTTTGGCACACAAAGTGATAATGGGAAATTCTGCAATTGTTTCAACTTCCTGAGCCTTAATTGGGACTGAGGAAACAAAATGTTGTTAGATTTCACCACATTTCCTTAAACATTGTATGATATCCATGTCCCAAGAAAGAGACAATAAGCTTAAGGGAGACCAAATACAAGATTGAACTCAAGTACTTCAATAGCACCTACATTTATCTTTATATTTCTGATTTCCTTCCTTCTCCTTCACAGTATTAGAAGTTGTATTAATCCTTACATAAGAGGAATAGTAATAAGACCAAGATTTACTTTCATAAATCAAAGTTATAGACTATACTCGGACCTAGTTAGTAGAGAAGAATTAGGATTTAGATATGCAAAACACTTTTGCACAAATAAATGCTAGAATCATTAAGAAATACTGCAGGGAGCATATAAAAAAGAATTGACTGTTTTCACCATTTTTCTCATGTTTCTGAGGCAGATTGCCTTCACTGATGCTTACTATCAGACTCACAGAGGGGAAAAATTAATAAGATAGAAAACCACATCTATTCATGATTGCAGTTTAAGCTAGCGGATAAAACTCCATGTGTTTATCTCTACTTCATTCTCAGCCCCTACCCTTGTAATTATAATAGAATGAAAACTATAAAAAGAGACAAGGACAATGAGAATTTAGAGGTGACCATAACAGTGAGAAATGTCAAATTATTTGTTTATGATGTTCTGCAGATGGATGACTTATAATTGACTTAAGATTAAAGCTTTTATTTTCTAATCAGAACCTGAAGCACAGAAAGCCAACAATGTGTAAAATTGTGCCACAAAATCTAAGAATGTCTTAAGAAATTTAGGCAATAGTACTTTAGAAAATGTCTCATTGACTGGGACTAAAGAGAGGAGAATTGATGTAAGGTCGGCTTAAGTTTTATTTTCTTTCCAAATATGTTATGTCCAATTTGAACAACCTAATGACCACCCACTCCATAGTGATAGGAGACAGAGTGTTACTTCTAGTGGAAATAAGATAGTAAGAAACTTTAGGAAAACATGTCTAACTGTGAGAAAGAAAAGATTAAGTCAATAATGCAGCTGGCTGTCAATCTTTTTTTCTTTAAGATTTATTTTATTTATACAATAGCTGGGGTACAGGCTAGAGGCACAAGAGGGTGAGAGGATTCACCAGAGACAGAGCAGGGAGCAGAACAGGCAGATGGACTGAAAGCACTGCTGAGGGGAGCAGCGGGTGAGACAGGAGAGGTCTGTCACGCCATGTGGGTATCTCCCTGGCTGGCCAGGAATCAAACCTGCACTGCAGAGGCTGCAGACAGCTTCATAGCACTGCATTCAACCCGCTGCACCACCGGGGAGGCCCAGGCTGTCCATCTTTAAACAGTGGTATTAGAAGAATACCTTCTAGAAAGTTTGACAAACCTGAGTGACATATACAGCTAACCCTAGTCTTTGAGAATCTTTCAACAAAAATGGTAAATTCCCAGGGCCTCCCTGGTGGCACAAGGTGTTAAGTCTAAGCACTATAAAACTACGGCCAGCCACTGCAACATGAGTTTGATCTCCAGCCAGGGAGCTAACCCACATGGTGCAGTAGACCTCTCCTAACTCACCCGCTGCTCCCCTCAGCAGTGTATTTCAGTAGATCTGCCTGTTCTGTTCCCCCCTCTGTCTCTGGTGTATCCTCTCAACAACCCCCCAACTCAGGCCTACACCCCAGCTCTTGTATTCATAAATAAATAAAAAAAATCAGATGTAGGCATGTAAAACCTGCATTTCATTTGCGAGAAACTATGATTAATTGGCTTTCAGGTAGCTTGGATGGAGTGTGAAAATACCAGAACTGAAGATTCATTACAGTACCAGGAGTGATTGTTGTTGCAAACTATGTTCAATAGCTTTTTTCAGTCAGTGTGGGGTCTGTTAGAGAGTTCTAGCCATGAAAGAGACTTACAAAGCATTCCAGTGACTCTAGACATGAAATTTAAAATGTAATTTGGTGCTTGATTATATGTGGTGGCATGAGGAAAAGGAAAGGAAGATAATTATTTTAAACGGTTGCTATTGAGAAATACTTGGTACAAAAATAAGAAGGAAAATGAAAAGGCATATAGGAGGAAGACAGGAAAATTATTTTGAGGCTTTTTGAAATATGGATTCTCGGGAAATATAGTTATAATTGATAACCAAGTTCAAAATTTGGAGAAGGGAAAGATATGACTTGATATAGACAAAATGAATTCATGAGAGAGAAAAGTGTGTAGAGTGGCCATGGGCCAAGGAGGTTACTTTTGGAGTAACAATTATATTTACAGAAGCAATTTTTTTTAATGAAAGGCTATAATTTCAATTATACTAATAATAGAAGAAATTGTTACTACATATGCTTTAGAACCTCACAATAGAATTATTTTTTTTTCTGTAGAAGTGTCAATAACTTTATAGCATTCCTTGTTTTGTCATTTGTTCAATTGAAAATAGTGTATGATTTGTTGGAAATTGGAAAAATTCTGATTTTTTATTTGAAATTATTTCCATACTTTTTTGGGGGTTAACTAGTGTACTCTACAAACTTTGACCTTGTCCTTGCATTTGCTTTGCATCAGTATTCATAATTATAATGTGTAGATAAAAAGAACGCAAAGGAAATAAAATAATTTCTTTTCTCCAGAGCAGTAAGTGGCTCAAATGCAGTAATGGTTGCTAAACTTTGTAAGTTATACTTGTGGGGTGCTTCTTATATCCAGTAATACAAATACTCTCCCTTTATTAATAACTCATGTTATTTCCATTATGTGTAATGAAACATCATAATTTGAAGAAATAATTCTGTTGTGCTTGGCTCGTATTGGTTGCTTAATTTATGATTGTTCTGTGAATGATAATCTTAAAAGGATTTGTGAAGCTGCATTTTAGCCAATTAGAAGTCAAAAGCAAACTATTATTATTGTATGATAATAGCATTTATGGTGTAATTTTATAGTTTAAGGAACATTTGAGGATTCACACAGGACTCATTGTCATTTCCAATCAACTAAGGACGAAAAGACATCGTATAATGATGAGGCCTAGGGGATCTCTGTGCATGACATGGAAAGAGAGGAGCTTATTGGCAAAAGTAGTAGGTTCTTAGCCACTATTCACATATGATATATCCTATGATCATTTTTCATATTTCTTGCTATTTTTTTAAAGATTTATTTATTTATGCATACACAAACTGGAGTACAGGCCACAGGTGCAGGGGGTGAGAGGATTCACCAGAGAAAGAGTGGAAACAGAACAGGCAGATGGACTGAAGTACACTGCTGAGAGGAGCAGTGGGCGAATCGGGAGAGGTCTGTTGTGCCATGTGGGTAGCTCTCTGGCCGGCCGGGGATGGAATTCATGCTGCAGATGCTGAGGATAGCTTCACAGTGCTGTGCTTAACCCCTTTCCTTGCTATTTTTCTTTATACAGGATTGGAAGACTGGTGATCTTTATTTTTTAAATTGTTTTAGAGGCTTTTAGTTTCTTTGAGAATCTTATATATACATATATATATAAACAGATTAACTAGTGCAATATGTTAAAATATATAGATGGATAGATAGATAGATAGATAGATAGATAGATAGATAGATAGATAATCCTTATTTATTTTTTCACATTATAGTATTTCTCTCCTCAGGTGTAGTCACCATAGTTTTCCTATCACCAAGTGCCCATAGTCCTCCATCACATTCTGTTGTGCTCCCCTACCCTCCTGTTTCCTACACTCCTTTTCTCCCTCTTCTTCCCCTTTCACTCCTGAATGTTGCAGATCTATGATCTGTTTTCAAGGGTTGGTCTTACAGTTTGTCCTTGTCTGATCATTTGGTTTCTCTAGATTCCGCATATGAGTAAAATAATCATGTATGTACCTTCCTCCTTCTGGCTCATTTTAATTAGGATAATCCCTTCCAGTTCCATCCATGTTGCCACATAAAAGCAGTTTTAATAGGGAAATATATAACTGATGATCTTTAAAATTAAACAATAATGTTGGAGTATTGGGTTAATTTATATATAAATTGAAGTATATTTTAGCTGTCAACCATTGAGGTAAAGACTACATTGCTTTTTATTTAGAACATCACAAATACATTGTCAATTTATAATCCAATGTCTTAACATGCAGGAATTTTTAATAACTTTAGAAACAGTTGTAATAAAGCTATGAATATCAGAAAAGATTTATAAAATGGGTATGTCATCTTATATAAAATACTCAAGGATGTATTAACATGTGTTTCCAATCAAGAAACTAATCAAATTCTCAAATTGAATTACCTGGTAGTTCAAATTTCATTATTGATTTTTTTCCATTAATAAACTTTCCAAACAATAATGGTTTAAGACTTTTCTTTTGCATTTTGCCTGATATTACAATTAAAAAGACAATGTTATATCGTTTTCTAAGAATTTATAATCTAAAGGAAATGCTGGATAAACCAATTCTGATGTTCTCATTAAGAATTACAAAAGGGCCTCCCCTGGTGGCACCGCGGTTGAGCGCTGGATTGTTAGGCTGCCCTCAGCCTCTGCAGCTCCAGTTCGATTCCCTGGCCACCGACAGGGGTCCCACAAAAAAAATAAATAAATAAAAATAAAAAGAATTACATATACAGATTAACTAATGCAATATGATAAAGTTTAATTATAAACATATACATTTAGAATTATATGAGTTTACATATATTTTTTGAAACATCTATTTTTTTTGTCATTGGTTTCATTCTTTTGCAGGATCCTTTAGAATGTAAGTCTCACAAGCCAAAGTAATCATTGCTAAGCACAAAGTAGGAAAATAGGTATTTAGTGGGTATTTTTCTAACAATCGGTATTTTAGTGTAATGGTCTAATGTATGTATCAAAGATTTAAGAAAATATTTTTCTACGGGAGTTCAGGATATAAAATGTTTCTCCAAAGATATAATTTCATGCATTATGTATGTATTCATATTCTATATTTTTCTTTGATCTCCTATTCTATCCTTATGTTATTACTTATAGCCTTATTTATTTTTACTTCATTTACAATGAAATTCCATAGCTAGCATCTTCTTTATTATTTTAAATATTTATTATATCTCTGGGAAATTTTCACATGTATATGTCAAAAATCTGTATTTATTATTGGATTTAAACCATAATAGATAATGCAGCATTCCTTGCTCCTTTCCACTCTAAAGAAATTATGCTCCATCTTAAATAAGGCATCTATTTTTATTTTACAAACAATTATTGCATATCTACTATGTGACAGCATATCATTAGGGACAAAATGATATGTTAGAGAGTACCTTACCTCAGCTACTCATAGTTTAGTTGGAAAAAAATAATTCTTAGATTTCTATATGATTGTGAGAAACAAATCCTATGGGACTGCAAAAACTATACAGCATGTCAAACAAATTTTGTCTGGGTACACAACAAAAATTTGGATATTAAACCCAGTTTACTCTAATATATTTTACCCATTTCTATTCTAACTTCACCATTTTCATACAAAACATCACTTTTTAAATTATATATACCTTAATCCCATTAATGAGAATGTTGAATGCTTAGGTCCAAAGAAACATTATAAATGATAATATTTTAGTTATGGTTATAAAACCATATATATTTAATTGATCAAGATTTTGGTGGACACTTAAAATGATGGTGATAGAAATAGTACTGTAAGGTTATGAACTGGAAGGAAATATACTCATCTTATATTACTCCTATTTGAAATAATTTATATCAGCCTGCCTGATGACACCAGCAGAGATTAAATAGATCTCTCTCAAACATTTTTTCTTCTCATTTTAGAATTTTGATAACATTAATGGAAAATTTTTATTACTGCCTCTTAAAATTTATTTTAAAATCTAAATTTCTAGCATTTATTAAAATGAACAAATAAGTTTAAAAAATTCAGTAGTCAGAATGACACAGCATAAACTCTCAAAACTGCATTAAATTATTTTCATTAATTGCGAGTATCCAAATTCCAGTAGCATATATATATTTACTTACAAAACTGTGCACATGCATAGACTTTAATTGAGAAATAATCAGGGATTCCAATTACGAAGTACTATTTCTTTATCTCCATCTTTCACCTCTACTTTTATTTGTTGTCTACAATTTCTTATGCTGACAGAAAAGACAAACTGTGCTGAAACACATAATCATCTTGAATTTTCATATTAAAATTTTTAAAGTAGAGAAAATACCCTAATATAGATTTGAATATATAAAACAGATATAAAAATATTCTGGGAGTTCTTAAAAATCAATGTTTTATTAATTTCATATATACTCATCCAATGCCTTTAAAAATTACATACTTTATCAATACATTAGACAAAGTTATATACAAACTAGTATAAATTTAGTATCTCATTTATCTTACTATTTAATAAAGTTGTGTTATTTTCCAATACACTTGTAATAAAAAAAACTATATATAGTTGCATAATGTTATTATTACTCTTGATATTTTTAGAGCTAATATTTATTTTGTACTTACTATGTGCCAAATACTGTGCAAAGTACTTTATAGCCACCACCAGCTCTTTTATTTCTTATAATAACACTGAGTTAAGCATTATTATTCCCTTCTTACCCATAAGGGAAACAGGACTTATTGAGTTTAAATAATTTGTCTAAGCATACACAGCTGGGAAAAGACATCACTGGTATTTGAAGCTAGATGGTATATATCAGAACTAAAACTTTGTTCAAATACAAATACACTCTTCTTTTTGTTGTACAAAAATCTCCTTAGTAAAACAACAGCTAAAAACCGGTTTACTAAACTGAGCTGTATTAATGTATCTTTGGGGGCAGGAAGGATGGAGGTCAACATTTATGTTCCCTGCTCAGTTGATTAATAAAACTAAATTAATCCATGGGTGGAATGTATTGTGTCAATATGGCTTAAATCTTAAAGATTACCATTATAATCAGGTGGCAAATAGAGCTTTAGAAGGAAAACTTGAAAATATGTAATCAAATGATAGAGGGTGGTGGAGTATACATACCTCAAACTGTGATGATGGAAATTTTCTTGTCCAGTATGGTAGTCACTGGCTACTTGGCACTATAAAGTCTCTGAAATGTGGTTTGTGTACTGAAAAATTAAATTTAAAATATTTATTTAACTTTGACTAAATTAAAATTTAAATGCTATAGCAATATAAGACAAGGATAGTGCAGGGCAGTGTAGCTCTAGGTGATTTCATACAATTCAAATGATGGCTTCCTAATTATATCCCCTGTATTTCTTAATAATATACCCAACAATATGCTTGACATTTCAACTGGATACCTAAAAAGCACCCTGTCTTAATCAGTCCAAATTCCTGAAAGCATTCATTCTAGATCCATCTTCATCAAAGCACACTTTTATAGTCTTCAACTCAGGATGAAGACCTTGAGGCTATCTTAGACATATTTGTTTCACCTTACTTCATAACCTATTAATAAAAAAATGCATGGAAACTTTACCTTCTAAAAATCTATGAACTTCTCTAAATCTAGAACTATGCTGTAGTACATATGACAGAAATTTCTTGCTGGGACTATAGTGGTTACTCACCCACTGGTCTCCCATTCTCCATTTTGACCACTATATAAAAATCTCTACTTGCTAGTCTTTGTCTCTGTTCTCAGATCACATCTGTACTCCAGCCTCTTGAGCTGGCTCTAAGTCCTGAGATGAGCCAGCCAAGCATCTGTGTAGAGACTTGTTCATTTTGACTGGAGTTACCTCCATTCAGAAACCCTTAAATAGACTCTTTGACTTCATTTAGGTAGATATTCAAATTAGCACTTATGAAATCCTCCCTGTATAATCTTTTTAAAATTGTACAGCCCTTATGCAGTGCCTAACCTGGCGTCTTATATTGACTATTTTTTGTCTCTCCTCCCTTAGAATTTATGAGCAGAATGACTAGAACTTCTTTTTATTTTTATTATATCCTCAGGATACAGAATAGCATATTGAGCCTAAAATAACAGAATAATTATTTATTAAATGAGAAAATATCATCTTAGTTTTAAATAGAAACACACAAACAGAAAATAGATGAGTCATTTATTTTATTCAAGATATCTAAATATTTGTCCAAAATATCAAATACAGGGAGATAAATTGGAATTATAAGATAAAAATCCTCTAGTTAAAATCCTTAAAAAAAACAATAAACTTAGGGCCTCCCTAGTAGCCCAAGGTGTTAAGTCACAGCACTATGAAGCAATCCATAGCCACTGTAGCACAAGTTCGATCCCCAGCCAGGGAGGTGACCCATAAGGCACAGCAGACCTCCCCTGTCTGGCCTGTTGCTCCCCTCAGCAGTGTGTTTCAGTCAATTTGTCTGTTCTGCTCCACACTCTGTCTCAGGTGAATCATCTCACCCCCTATACCTCTGGCCTGTACCCAGTTCTTAGATGCATACATAAATCTTTAAAAATAAAAAAAATAAACTTGAGCCCTTCTCATGAAAGACAGTGACTGAAATTTGGTTAACAGACAAGAGTAATACTTCATTTTTGAGAAATCAATGTACATACTGAAAAGCATATAGACACACTTCAAAATATCTGGATTTTTTTTTTTCCTTTCTTTTTTAGATTGACATCTCCTTAATGATAGCCATTTTATAGTAAACTAAATCTAATATTTATTCTATGTTAAAAAATTATTATTTAAAATTATTATTAGGTCCTCCCTGGTGGCACAGCGGTTGAGCGCTGGGCTGCGAAGCTGCCTGCAGCCTCTGCAGCGCAGGTTCGATCCCCGGCTGCTCCCCCCACGGAAGGAGGGTCCCACATGGTGCGCAGACCTCTCCTGCCGCCCGCTGCTCCCCTCAGCAGTGTACTTCGGTCCTTCTGCCTGCTCAGCTCCCCGCTCTGGCTTGGTGAATTCTCTCACCCTCTCGCGCTTCTGACTGTACCCAGTGCTTGTATAAATAAATAAATAAATCTTAAAAAAAAAAAATAACTAAAATTATCATTATACCGAATACTGGGCAAAGACATGAAGGAATATATCCATTGGTTTTAAGAATGCAAAATAGTACAGTCAAGGTAGAAAATGTTTTGGTGGGTTCTTAAAAAATTTAACAATATTCTTACCATATGATCCTGCATTTACAACCTTTAGTATTTATCCATTTGAGTTACATTACATCTACATAATGACCCACTTACCATTGTTTATACCAGCATTATTCATAATTGCCTGAATATGAAAAGAACCAATATGTTCCTTAGTAGGTGAATGGATTAACAAACTGGCAATCCATGCAATGAAATATTATTGAGCATACATAGAAATAAATGGTATTGTGAAAGATTTGGACTTTTAGCAAGTGACCTCAATGTATTATATATACATGTTGATTCTCAATTGTAAATACCTGGTATTTATGTAATATTATAATACTGTGTTATTTCAATAAAAAATAATAAGTGAGTTATCAAGCCATGAAAAGACATGGAGGAAATTAAATGCATATTACCAAGTGAAAAAAGTCAATGTTAACAAGTTACATATGTGTGATTCTAACTATATGACATTCTATAAAAGGCAAAACTACAGAGACAATAAAAATGTTCAGAGATTACTGAGAATTCTAAATCTAAATTTCTCTTTAAAAAAAAAAAAGCCTACCCATTAGAATTGTTCCCTGGGTGATTATAGAATGTTTATAGGCTAAGTATATGATACTACCACACAAAAAAAGCCCTGATTGTACCTTTTAACCATCAATTTTAGTGTCGGGAAAATATAGCATTCATGATTTTCTCTGGTGGGCATTGTGAATCAGTGTTATTCTACATAGAGTGGAATTTGATAATTCTTTAAGCAAATATTTATGACTTCCTATGGAATCATGTTTTATTTTCATGACATGGATATGTAAGTATATTTTTCAATTAGCCAGATAAATTTCCATTACAAGCTGCAAATGCAGTGTAACTAATACCATAAAAATGGTAGAAAATACAAGATAGGCATGGTGTATATATATATATATATATATATATGTGTGTGTGTGTGTGTATGTATATATAAATATATGTGTGTATGTATATGTATGTATACACACACACCACACACACACATATACAGGCGGAGTTGGACAGAATTAAGATGAATTAAGAGTGTTTAATGATCCCAGCATGATAATGTGGTTTCTAAAACGTTTGTTCTAGCAAAAAATTTTCCTTCTAGTCAGATAGATTTTGTTGTATATAAAAGACACATATATATGTACATCAATTACTAAAAATTGATCAAGAACAACTTATTTTGTGCCAAGTGCATTAAGGGAGAATGTGAGGCACTTCAGTAACTTTTACTGGCTGATGCTTAATGAAAGGAACAAATGAATGTGCTTCTACTCTTATTCCCATTTCAACCAAGAGCTCTCCAAGTTCATCTGGTCTGTTTTTCACACTTTCAAAAAACAGTTGTTTTTTGTAGCCAAATCAAGTTTGGGGATTTACCTCACTAAACAAAACCAGCAGGAAAATTCTCTACAGAAAACGGTGTTCAAGCCAACAAGTCTCTTAATTAGATTGGTACCATTTTCTCACAGAAATCTGTCCTCTCTTCTAGTTTTGTATTAGTCATTAAACACATAGGGTCAAACAAACACAGCTGTATTTGTTATTGAGTGTACTTTACTCTGGCGTAAAATATACAAAACTGAAATATGTGGCATGGAAGTAACACTTCATAAAGGAAATTTAAATAATATTTAAGTGCTGTGCTATGTTCTTTGTGTGTATTACCTTGTCTAAAATTTATAAAAACATTTATATGAGAATCGACAGAATTTTAAAACTCAAACAATTTATCAAGTGAGGATTTGTTTGGTTTGTGGGCCTGACAAGTTCAAAAGAGTAATGGATAGAGCACAGGTGACCACAAGAGTACAATGATGGTCTCAGGAATATTTGCTTTTCAAAACATTTCTCTGGTGTGTTTTACTCTTTTGTTGAGCAGGCTTTAGTCAAGTAATGGCCACCAGCAACTCTAGCATTGTGTTAACCTAACAACTAAATATTTCCTTAAAAAGTGAGTGCCGGGGCCTTCCCAGTGGCTCAGCGGTTGAGCGCTGGGTTGCGAAGCTGCCCACAGCCTCTGCAATGCTGGTTCGATCCCTGGCCGCTGGCTAGAGTCCCACATGGAGCGACAGACCTCTCCTACCATGCCCACTGCTCCCCTCAGCAGTGTACTTGTCTGTCTGCCTGTTCTGTTCTCGTTCTGGCTCTGGTGAATTCTCTCACCCTCCCGCGCTTCTGACTGTACCCAGTGCTTGTGTAAATAAATAAATAAATCTTTAAAAAAAAAAAGCGAGTGCCAAGGATCCAAGGAAGATCCTGAATGCAATGATATTCTCCCGATTTCTAGTTGAACTAATAAGATATTGAGAAAAGACCTACAGGATAAAACAAAATAAGAAAGATATGGTGCACACAGAAATGCAAGGCAGAATAATAGAATAATGCATCAGTATCACTATTTTCCATCAGTATCACAGTTTCCCAATGAATCAGTGTAGGGTGTTCAATAAAGGATCATAAAATACATGTTCACATCCTAACACCATGAATCCATGAATTTTATTTAGTTTGCAAGAAGACTCGTTGCAGATGTAATTAAGTTAAAAATTTCAAGATGAGATTATCTCTGAGTACTTGGGAAAATTCAATTTTATTAAATCTAATATCCAATTCAGGTGCTAATAATCATTGAATTCAATAGTTAGTCTTTATAAGAGAGAGAAGAGAAAAAGAAACAGTAACGGAAAACAAGTCTCCTGAAGATGGAGGCACATTTTGGATTTAACCACAAGTCAAGCAATTCCTGGAACTATCAGAAGCTGGAAGAGGCAAACAGATTCTCTTCTAGATTATGCAATGGAATCAATATCTTGCCAACACCTTCCTTTAGGATTTGTGGTCTCCAGAATTATGAGAGAACAAATTTCTTTTGTTTAAGCTAACAAATTTGTGACAGCAACCACAGGAAACTAATATAATCAGTGTATTAAAACTCAAGCAATTTGGCATTGTGTATACAACCAGTTAGTAGCATAGTTGAATTCAAACTAACTCATCTCTTTCTAACTGCTGTCCATTTTGCTGTTTGCACAGCAATAATATTTGTAGATTGATTGTACCACAATAATATTTAAATATTTATCTCTTACACTTAACTATATACTCATTCAAGGAATGCTATTTTCGAATTGATGTTCTCAGCTATCTTTTTTTTTTTTCCTGGTATTTATTATCACCAAAACTATAATCTCTGTACACGAAACTTTTTCCCAGTGAAAGGATGACTACTGGACAAAAAAAAAAAAAAAAAAAGCAATTTGGTTGTCTCCATGGTTCAGGGCATATGTGCTGGGAAACTGTACTTAGGTTTTTGAATACTATGTGTATCATCTATGGTTCTTCAAGTCTGTATTTTTTTATTCTAATCCACACTGAGGCATCTAAATCTTATTCCTAGAGAAGCAAAAAGCTTCTCTTTTAATTTAGTAAATTAAATTCTAAATAGGAGAGAATTTCAGGTGAGAATATAGCTGACTCACTTGCCCCCAATTCCTCTGAAACAACTTTCTCAACCAAGCTTGAGAAAGTTATTTGCTTCAGTAGTTCTTGATTCTAAAATCTGTTAGCAATACAAGTCTCTGTAAAACAACTGGAAATTAAACTCAAAACACATGTAATTCTCTTCTCTCTTTTTTTTTTTTTTTTTTTTTTATTTGGTTGGTTGGTTATACATGCACTGGGTACAGTCAGAAGCGCGGGAGGGTGAGAGAATTCACCAGAGCCAGAGCGGGGAGCAGAGCAGGCAGAAGGACCAAGGTACACTGCTGAGGGGAGCAGCGGGCGGCAGGAGAGGTCTGCGCGCCATGTGGGACCCTCCTCTGGTGGCCGGGGAGCAGCCGGGGATCGAACTGGCGCTGCAGAGGCCCGCGGGCAGCTTCGCAACCCAGCGCTCAACCGCTGCGCCACCGGGGAGGCCCCTCTCTTCTCTCTTTTTGGTTAATGAATTCAAAACACAAATATCAAGAATATCAATTATGTTAATTTTACTTCAGATGAACTTAAACTTTCTACTACAAAATCAGTGAAGGTGGTTTTTATGATTTCCAATTTTATACCTCAAAGGGAAAAGAAAAAATAAATTACCCCATTAATAAGATATCTGCAGCTATTGAAATATTTAGTTTTCATTATTATCTATTATACAAAACAACAGCTGAAAATATAGATCATTGTTGGGATTGGCATTACTTACAGAAACAAAGTCTTAAAATGTAACAAGAAGTCTACACAGGGCCCCCCCTAGTGGCTCAAGTGGTTAAGTCATAGCACTTGGAGCTATCAGCAGCCACTGCAGCACCAGGAAAGTCACCCACATGGTGCAGCAGACTTCTCCTGTATCGCCTGCTGCCCCCCCTCAGCAGTGTATTTCAGTCGATCCACCTGTTCTGTTCCCCACTCTGTCTCTGGTGGATCCTCTCACCCCCGACCCCTGGACCTGTACCCCAGTTCTTGTATCCATAAATAAATAAAGCTTTTTTAAAAAAACGTATAAATAGAAGTCTATATATATTCACTGCAAAAATTCAAAAACACAAGTCTGCAACATTCCCTTTAATATTTACAATATTTGAAAATACAGCCAAAAGCCACAATTGCATTTTGTAAAAGTGAAAAAAAATTATAAATACATACATATATGACAAATTTCTCTTTCACATATATGACTAGAGTTCCTTTCCCCCTCTTCATCCCCTTGCTAGAGATTCTTCTGCAGATTGTTTTATAAATAATGTTTCATTTTAGAGTTCTGAGAAACAGAAAAGTTCACTTGGGTATCTTTGCAAAATGTTATCTATGATACCATTCAGTCAAAGACTCCTTAAATAGAAAATGAAACAAAAAATAGAAAAGGAATAAATAAACCTTCATTTACAAAGGAAATGTTATTTTTGGTACTTTTTTTTTTATTTTCACATATATACAAAGACAAAAATATATGTAAGATAAAAATAGATTTTAGTAACTTGGTATCACCAGTCCTCACAAACTGTTTCAATATTTCAAAAATTTGTGACTTTGCTAAACAATTCTTTAAATATAGTTAGACATCTGTTGCCTAGATGAGTTGTTAACATTTTTTGGATAAGGCTATTTCCTAGCAATCTATTTTGCTTTGAATTATTTGATTTTGAGCAAGATAAAATGGATAACACATGAAGTACTGTGCTCTCACAAGCCTATGTTTTTAAACTACTCTTCATGCCAGGAGCACGAAGAAAAACATTTATGCTTTTCTTGTTTTTAATTTTCTTGAAATGAAAGATTTTTCTTATTAGACAAGCTTAGTTGAGAGGAGTTCTCAACCTTTTGTAACATTCTGAATCTAGCACTGTCAATTCTAGAGATAGCTTCAAGAAAGATTCACCTTCTATTCTGCTTGGAAAATAAAGGAGAATAAAAATTGTTTCAATATACATAATTCCCATCATGCAGCAAAGCAAACTCTCCCTTACCTCCTAAACACTGATTGTAATTTTTTAAAATATTTATTATTTATTTATGCATACAAGAACTGGGGTGCAAGCCAGAGGTGTGGGGGCTGAGAGGATTCAAGAGAGAGAGTGGAGAGCAGAACAGGCAGATCTACTGAAATACACTGCTGAGGAGAGCACTGGGCGAGAAAGGAGAGGTCTGCTGCGCCATGTGGGTCAGCTCCCTGGATGGTTATCAAACTAGTGCTGCAGTGGCTGGCAATAACCTGACAGCACTGTCTTTAACCCCTGAGCCACCAGGGAGGCCCTGCAATTTATTTTCCAAAATAAATATAAATTATTTTGCTAACAGATTCATAAAATATAGTAACACATAAAAATGTACTGCAAAACAACATGCAATTTTTTGTGTGTGAATTCAATTAAAAATCTTAAGAGTCTGCTTTTCTTAGTAGCCTGACCTACACATTTCTTTCAAAAACAATATAATATTTATTATAGTTATTTAATTGGTCTTCAAAATCCGTGTTTAAATGTAAGAGCTTGGTAATATATAAATCAGTTACACCAAACATCTTCATTCTCATAGTTTATATACAACCAAGAAATATTCTCAATATGAGCGCACCACATAACATAAGTTTTACTCCTCTTGGGCTGCTGTGCCAAAATACTACAGACTGAGTAACTTATTAACATCATTTTTTTTCTTCTCAGAGTTATAGGGGCTGAAAATTCCATGATAAAGTCCCCATATGATCGTATTCTGGTGGTATGTCCTCACATACCTGAAGGCTCTAGAGATCTCTGGGTCTTCTCTTAATAAATGTGCTAATCCCATTCATGAGGGCTCCATCCTCATGATTTAAGCACTTATCATCCTCACCTCTTACTGTCGAACATTCAACATATGAATTTTGGGAAGACAAAAGCATTCAGATTATAGCAATATATAATTTTATGGACACATATAAACTTGCCGTAAGGAAAATGAGTTAATCAGACTGTATTTCGCCTTCAAAACAATAGACAGCCCATAACCTTAAAATGTTATGTTTTCTACCTTTCCGCCTTCCGCAAACAACGGGTGGGCCTTGCATTCACAACTGTGTATCAGTTGTGTGGCTATGGCCGCTTAACAGGGTCAAGGGGGCTAGAATTCAGTTGCTATACTGCCTCTCAGTCTCTCTCTGCCTGTCTGTCTATACGGTCCCCTGTTTCATTATTAAAGGCCTGCAAAATCAACCAAAGTCTCCAAAATTCTCTTTTTTTCCATTGAGAACTGGCAGTGAAGCTGCTTGGTTTGCCAATAAACCAAGGCAAAATTTTTTTTAAAGATTTATTTATTTATGCATACAAAAACTGGGGTACAGGTAAGAGGTGTGGGGTGGTGAGAGGATTCACCAGAGACAGAGTGGGGAACAGAACAGGATTGACTGAAATACACTGCTGAGGGGAGCAGCAGTGAGTCAGGAGAGGTCTGCTGCGCCATGTGGGTCACTTTCCTCGCCAGGGGTCAAACTTGTGCTGTAGAGGATGCAGATAGCTTAATAGTATTGCGTCTTAACCCCTTGCACCACCAGGGAGGCCCCCAAGGCAAAATTATTGAATAGTACAATGGCAAAAGTCTTACTATGTATATACCAATATATAGATCCAGCTACTCAGAGATATTTGTAGAATTCTATGTAAGTCAAAGTACCTTCAAAACGCAAGGCACAGGCGTTCAAGTGCCATACTGTGAAGCTGTCAGTAGCCCCTGCAGTGCCGGTTCAAACCCGGCCGGCCAGGGAGGGTCCCACATGGCGAGCAGACCTCTGCTGTCTCGCCCACTGCTCTCCTCAGCAGTGTATTTCGTAAGTCTGCCTCTTCTGTTCCCCGCTCTGTCTCCGGTGAATCCTCTCACCCTCCTGTGCATCTGGCCTGTACCCCGGTTCTTGTATAAATAAATAAATAAATCTTAAAAAAAAAAAAAGCAAGGTATTATCTCATTGTATTTGAAACATATCCTTTATGTTATTTGTTTGTAACAACTCCATATGCAGTTTCAAGGAAAAAATCGGTGTATAAGGTATACTGCTATTACTAAATTGATACTGAACTTTTTATGTAAAAAGACATTTCATAAAAATAGATTTCAATGATGTGAAGAATTTTAGGAGAGCAATCAGTACGATTTAAAAGCGCTCATTTTCTCTATTTAAATGGTGAAAGATTTTGTACTTAGGGAAAATTAATCTATCTTGGAAAAAAGTGGTACTTAATGAGGCACGAAACTGAATATGCTTTAAAAAGATATCAATGCATGAGTACTTTATCTGTAGGGATCTAATTTATTAGTGACAACTAGGTATTTGAAGTTTTAATATTCAATGAACAGAGTTGTTTACATGCTAATACATTTTCCTTTTGAATGTAACTTTTTGATAAAAGCAAACTTACATAAGTTTTGAATTAAGAAATAGAAATCATTAGACCATCATGGGTCATATTCCCTATAAATTAAATTCAGTAAGTTTTTATTTTGTTTTGTGTTTTAGGAAACCTATTGTAACATATTTGCTTGCAGAGATAAATATAGAAGTTATAAATATTTAGTAAGTATTATGTACCTCTGGAAAGCACCTACAATCTAAGTCAATCTAAAATTATAACATGAAAATATCATACTCCCTCTCTTTGCAATTTTACTACCACTCAGTTAATGATTATCAACTATTGACTTTCTATTGTGTTTCTTGTAGTGATACTCCAATAATATTAAAGTTAAACAGTATTGTAGTATTTTTATTCCAAAAATATCAAATAGAGGTGATGTCAGGAGCCAATGATAAATGACATAGAATCAACACAAAAAGAACCAAGGGAATATACAAGCACTTATCTCCAGCTACTCAGAGATATTGTTGCCATTATATGTCTTTGAATAATTCAACAAGGAAGTTGGATTTGCATTGCATGATATCTTTCGCTAACACTTATTGAGTATTATTACACACCAGTTCTATACAACTGCTTTTAAAAAATCAGCATATTATTTATATAAAACAACATACCTAGACCTTGGCTATTGGATTAGTGCCGTAATAAACGTAGGAGGGCATACATCATTTCACTTTATTGTTTTTGTATTGTTCAAATAGATATATAGGAGTGGATTGCTGGGACATATGAGAGATATATTTTAATGGTTTGAAAAGCCTGCATACTGTTTTCCATAAGGTCTGAACTTGTCTTAATTCACACAAACAGTATAGCAATGTTCATTTCTTTCAACACCTTTGAAACACTTTTTTTCCTGATCATTTTGATATGGACCACATTCTCAGATGTGAGTTGGTATCTCTTTGCAATTTTTATTTACATTTCCTGATGATTAAGTGATAGGCATTTTTATAATTTATATATAATATATATAAATTATATATAATATATAATTTTTATATATAACATATATATATATAAAGCACATACATATTTTTTATAATTTATTAACCTAAATACCCAGGGCACATGAGAAGACATAGACAGGGTATATATACATCATGGAGCACTACTAAACTATAAAAAAGAAAAGATGAAAACTTTCTGTCTGTAACATGAATGGGACTAAAAATAAATATATTAAGCAAAATAAACTAGAAGGAGAAAGGTAAATAACTGATGATTTCACTCATACATGAAATATGAACAAAAGAAAGGTACAGACAAAGCTAAATCAAAACAAACCCTAGAAATTTAACTGCAGAATTTAGGTTTACCAGAGTCATGGAAAGCAAAGGCGGAGGGCCTAATGGTCTATTTTGGAGGATTATTGGTATTTTGGTGGTGGACATGGTATGGTAACAGATACCGGAAATATATGCCTAAATCATTTACACTATTGTAAACCAACATTACCTCAATATATAATAATATCATTTTAAAATTTATGATGTATATTTAATTTTAATCTAATTTTTGTAGGCTGAAACTGAGGCAGGAAACAACTAAGTAAATTGTAGATCAAAAGTCATTAAATGTTGGAACTAGTATTCAAGTTGAAGAATCTAGGCTCTTTAGCTCTGTACTACCTGCCTGCAGAGTTCAGTTCCACCTGTATAATAGTCGATTCTGTCAGGTTGACAAACGTCATTTCATTTCTTACCAGAAGATGACTTAAAAGGAGTGCTTATTCCACCTTTCTTCAAAGTTCTCCAACAAATATTTTATTTTCTTACACCTTCTATTAACCTCTGCCTTATCATTTTATTCTTTTTAAAGGATGCTTACTTTTCTTTCTTCATCTCATCTTATTCCTGAAAACTAACTCCAAATGACTCAGGCACTCTCTCCACTCTACCACACAAAAAGTAAAAAGTCCTGGAGACCTTTTAACTTTTCTCATTTCAACTATCATTGATCCAACCTAGTGGAAGCAAGAAGACAAGCGAGAATTTATGTTATCATTGTAATCATTTGTCACCTTTTGGAAACATCTGAAAAAGCATTTAGAGATGTCACAAAGAGATGCTTATAGTTCTGTAAAGATGAAAATGGGGTGAAATAGGCGAAGTGTAAAGATAATGGTAGTCTGCTTCAAGAATTTTGAATGATATTTTAACAAATATAAGAGATTGGAATTTTGGACATATATTTAACTAATCTGTCAAGGGAACATACCCTGTGAATGAATTTAATAATTATTCAAAATAATTTGAAGTAGCCATCTTAAGGATACAGATACTGATTTACCACTCAAAATTACTTCCAGTGCTAAACTACACTTTCTTTCCATGTATCCCATTGTGTTTTCAGTCAAGTTTAATAACAGAGATGACAAATTTAGAGCAAATCTAACACCACCACCATGTAGGACAGGGACTGAACTAAGAACAGTTGTAGGCACAATTTAAATGTTATAACTCAAAATGCCTGCCTCTTGATATGGCATTGAAGGTTTATATTAATAGTGATGCAGCCCAAAGTTATCATCATTTCAAAGACAGAGCTGAATCCTTTTGACCTTTGAGTTCTATTTATCCTTTTTTTCCACATATTAGACCAAAGGAGATTGAAAAAAATACATACTGAAACCAATTAACTTTGATAATGTTGTTCTTCTTCAATGTTTATACAGTCTTCTATCAAACAAAATTAAAAGATGGAAGATATTAATAATTCAGTCTTCATTCTGCTCCTCATACCCTCATTCAAATAATTTTGTTCTTTCTCATATGATGTAACCGATGATCAAGAGAAATAGAAGTGGATCTACAGCTCAACAGACAGTATGAAATATAACCTACTGGGCTTCCCCTGGTGGCACAGGCGGTTGAACGCTGCGCTGTGAAGCTGTCAGCAGCCTCTGCAGTGATGGTTCGATTCCCACAGGCCGGCGAGGGTCCCACATGGCGAAGCAGACCTCTGCTGTCTTGCCCACTGCTCCCCTCAGCAGTGTATTTCATCAGTCTGCCTCTTCTGTTCCCCGCTCTGTCTCTGGTGAAACTTCTCACCCTCCCGTGCATCTGGCCTGTACCCCAGTTCTTGTATGAATAAATAAATAAATCTTTAAAAAAATAAAAAAGAAAGAAAGAAATATAACCTACTCCCTTGAATAACTTCACCTCAGTGGTAGGCAGATTTTCTAGTCATTGAGAAACAAATAGGCATATTTATACATATTCTAAAACTTTTCATCAATCCAGCTATCCAAACAAAAATAAATTAGAATAACCTTTCATTTTTATCCCCTTTTATTGTCCATACTATATAAAAAATTATTTTAATGTATTTAGAGGCAATTCTTACCATCTGCACTATAATCTTTATGTGTTTTCTTCCTTTACACCACTGTATCACAGATGAAAAACACTAACCAAAATTTAAATATTGCCATATTTTCCATATTTCTGCATGTAAATATAATTCTGATTTAATATAAAAGTCTGTAGGAAATATTTCTATATATATGCATATATATGTATTAGCACCACACGTGTGAGTGCACACACACGTGCACACACACACATACATACACTCTTGCTCTGTAACCAGAAATGGCCTAGAAAAAAGTTACTCTCAGTTGCAAGAAACAAAGCTAGTTCCCAAATCTTAGTTTCTAAGACTGTTCTACTATAAAATGAGTCACAAATCCTTGGGAAAATAGCTAATTTTGGACTGAGGCATGAAATATACAAAATAAGCCTAGAGTATGCAGTAGCATCAGAAAGTAAAGTAGGGGCTGGCGCAAGGGGTTAAGTCTCAGCACTATCAAGTAATCACCAGCCACTGCAACATGAGATCCCTGGCCAGGGAGCTAACCCACATAGTGAAGCAGACCTCTCCTGTCTCGCCCGCTGCTCCCCTCAGCAGTGTATTTCAGTCAATCTGCCTATTCTGTACCCCGCTCTGTCTGGTGAAACCTCTTACCCTCCTGCACATCTGGCCTGTACCCCGGTTCTTGTATAAATAAAATAAATCTTATTTATTATTATTTACATATAAATACTTCTAGATTTACAAAAATGCAAATATAGTACATAGCATTTCCATATAAATTGTTTTGTCATTGAACATAAGTATAAAGTTGTAAGTAATGAAATAGTGTTTATTTTATTATTATTATTTGAACTGAAGCACATATTTTATCCTGATTTGCTTAGGTTTCCCTTAATGTCATTTTTCTGTTTCAGAATCTCATGTAGATATTATACTGCATTTAATTTTCATGTCTTTTTAGGTGCCTTTTGGCTATGATAGTTTCTCAGGCTTTTTGTTTATTATAACCTTGAGAGCCTTGAGTAATCCTGGTCAGGTGTTTTAATATCCCTCACTTAGTATCTTTCTGATACTAAGTATCAGATACTTAGTATCTTTCTGATACTATTCATCATGAATAGATTGGAATTATAGGTTTTCCCATAAAGCTAGGCGTCATGTTCATTGTGTCAAGGGTTAATCCTGTCATCATGACTACTTGTTACTGATGTCCACTTGTTTCCCAATTACTGTAGTGGTTCATAAGTTTCTTTTCTGACAGTTGTCATTATTTCCTCATTTTTTAAAAGATTTATTTATTTATTTATACAAGAACCGGGGTAGAGGCCAGATGCGCGGGAGGATGAGAGGATTCACCAGAGACACAGTGGGGAACAGAACAGGCAGACTGACAAAATACACTGCTGAGGGGAGCAGCGGGTCCATGTGGGTTGCTCCACAGCCGTGGGGGATCAAATCGGCACTACAGAGTCCACAGACAGCTTCACAGTGCGGTGTTCAACCACCTGTGCCACCAAGGAGGCCCCTATATGTAACTTTTAAAGGAAAAAAATAATTATCAGGTACTTTTTATTATAGATGATGACTTCTTACTTAAAAAACATTAATGACAAGATTTTAAAAATACCATCAGAAACTTTGTCTAATCAGTAAAATAACTATAAACTAAAACCAAGGTCATTAAGTAACAAATAAAGAGGAAAGTATTGTCACAGATGTATCTACTTGATAAAAATAGCTATTTATGTCTCTAATGAGTTTTCAAAAATTCCAAGAACTTATTGCAAGGGTGGCAAGAAGAAAACTAGGAGCATAATCAAACATGGGAAAAAATGGATTTATTCAAGATAAAGACATCTGAATACCAAGAACAGTTAATAAATACCACAGGAATTTACACGACTTATGTAAGAAAATGAAATTAGAATTTAAAGAATGCTTATTACTACCGGCAAAAGTGGAAAGTGCTTTTCCTACCAGAACTTCTGATCTAAGCTTGGGGTTCAAATGAGAGTCCTGTATAAATAAAAAATAATTCTATTTAAAAAAAATGTTCCCCCAGGGCCTCCCCTGGTGGGGGAGGCGGTTGAGCATAGTGCTGTGAAGCTGTCCGTGGGCTCTGCAGTGCGGGTTCGATCCCGATCCCGGCCGGCCAGCGAAAATCCCACACGGTGTGGCAGACTTCTCTTGTCTTGCCTGCTGTTCCCCTTAGCAATGTATTTCAGTCAGTCTGCCTGTTCTGTTCCTGGCTCTTTTTCTGGTGAATCCTCTCACCCTCCTGCACATCTGGCCTGTACCCCGGTTCTTCATAATAAATCTTTTGAAAAAAAAAGTTCCCCCAAACAAGATACCAGATCCACATTCCTTAACTATTGAAGCTTATCAAACATTTAGAGAATAAGAGATATAAATTTAAAAAAAAAAAACCAGTGTGATATTTCCCGCAATCGCAAAGTTGGTTAAGTATTTGAAAATCAATTAATATGACCTCCTTGGGTGGCCTAGGGGTTAAGTTTCAGTGCTGTCACCAATACAGACTGAGTTCGAGCCCTGGCCACATATGGCACAGGAATAATAACTAGCCTCTATGAAAAGCTCTACACAAATAAGTTTGATAACATATATGAAGCTGATTGATTCCTGAAAGACAAAACTACCAAAATCATTAAAGAAGGAATAAATAATACAAATTAATAAGGAAACTGAATTTATATTAAAACCTTCCATAAAGAAAACTCCATCAATTGATGGTGTCAGTGGCAAATTCTACCAAATATTTAAGGAATATATATTCATAATTCAATATAATTCCCAAAATAGAAAACAATGGAGATTATGCTTAGTTTCACTGGGTTTTAACACAAACATATCTTGTAACTTCACTTTCTCCCATGAAATTTTGAGCACCAGCTCAGAACAAGCATTTGACCAAGATGATTTATATTCTCTGAAATTACTGTTAGCTCCAAAGTTTAGAAAACACTTTGAGATATTTTGCTTTTCCCGCTTTACAGTTACCTGAGAAACTGACCAAAGCATGTATTGAAAATGACTGTAATTTTTTTTAACAATAAATTGTAGGCAGTGTTATAAGAAAGACTTTCTGCAAGGGTGTACATATTTCATTCAAGGGACTTTGTTGTCATGAGACCTGGATGACAAGTCACAGCTATGTATAGCAGTAGTTAAACTCACTTTCTTTTCTGAAGGAAGGATCCTGTGTAGTTTTCCATCTTACATAAATTTTCTCATAGGTCTATGCCTGTTAATTTCTTTTCTAAGCTATCCATAATTAATTAAGCATAGCTAAGTTTACAGCCTGTATACTGCTTGCTGAATGCTGATTAGATCATTCTACTTTTTGTTATGTTAAACTTACACACATTTGCACTAATCAGTTAAAACAGCAAGGAACTTGGGTGTGAAAATACTTCTTTTTTCTCCTTGTGAAAATAACCCTTCTTTCCTACATTCCTAACTTGACAAGAAAAAACTACAAGAATTGATTTTGATTTTTTTCATAAAGATTCTGGCATTCATTTATTTACCAAATTTTTCTTCTGGCATGAGGAAAGAGATGTTTTCAGGGAAGGCAGAGGGAGCCCTGGAGTATTTCTTAAGAGACATGTAATTTGGAATTCTGGTGGCATAAAGTTAAATCTCCAAATAGCTTATTAATTTGTCTATGATAGCAGGTGTATTATATTACTAATCTTTGTGAGTGCAAGGCCTCAGGTAATTAAAGGATGTGGCTTTGTTTTGGTTTTTTTTTCCTCTTTGAAACTACAGTCTTCTAATTTTTTTTTTTTCCCTCCAGGCTGTGAATGGGTATTTCACTATCTTTTATAGCATCTTCATTCAACAACCAAGTGTAAGTCATTTACATTTTTTTTTGTATTTTCTGCAGCTTGCCTTCTATGATCAATTTTTTAGTAGCTTTATTTTATTCACAAACAATAGAAATAAGAGGTAAATAAAAACAATTATGCTGATATTAATAATGATAATGATGATAAAGTAAGAGATCACTAAGAAATTCACAAAACTGAAAGAAGATCTGAACAACATCATCATAGACAAATACATAATTAAAGTAGCTTCTAGAATCCCACAATCAGGAAATGACTGTTCAGGGGTATCATCTGATACGATTCATGTCTTTGAGGTTTTCACTATTCCATTGAGCTACCCATACCATTTATTTATAATCACTTATAATCACTTATATTCTCCGACATAACAGATAAAAAATACAGTATCATCTTTAAAAAGTACTATTTTGAAGAGTTTAATTATATTTTGGAGGATTTCCTCATATATACACTTTTGGAATCACATATACTCACTTAGGAGAAAGTGAACTGAAAGCGGAATGGTTGTATATGGTCACTGGACAGTCAAGACAAGCCCGGTTCTACAGATGAGTACCTACTCTCTAGGCATTTCTGTGTTCAAAAGCAGATATACAGGAATGTCTCGACCTGCCACATATCTAATGCCAGCTTATTGCCCAACTTCAGACCATTTATTTAGGCCTGGACCTCTACCAAAGCTGTTCGTTCTCACCATACCACACTACACTTGCCAGGGAAATGGAGTTCCATGCTTAGCTAATTTTTTGGTATGCTCTTGCAACAACTCAGGTTTCTAATAATTTCTTTTATGACCACTTGCATGATTTATAATGATTTTGTCTAAGTCAAATTTCCTTACCTATCTCCTTTACCAGCTCCTATAGGGCTTTTATCATTTTCTACATGTGCCCTTATTATAGTAAAACTTTCCACTATTTGACTACTCTATAAGGGTGAAAAATAATTCCCATTAAAGTTAATGATGTGATCTTATTAGAGAATTTAGCTAATTCAATGAAATAAGATAAAGAAACATTCTCTTGTGATATTCTACCGTCATTTGGGGGCATCTTTGGAAGTTATCTCACACTGCTCTCTTTTCTTAAGTCCACAATCACATTAATGTCCTCATCTTATGTGGTGTGCTAGAAGCTTACATGTACAATGAGGCTCAGGTATATTTTTTACCTGTTGGAAACCTGTATTCATCATACTTCCTAGGGCTCAAGTTTACCAAAATAAGTTGCATATCCCTTTTCTGTTGCACTTCACTCCTATTAATCACATCCTTATCCTGCCACAGTGAATATCTTGAGGTAGTGTTAAATATAGAAATGAAAAATGCATCAACAAAGACATTTGATGTATATCTATATCTATCTCTCTATGTATCTATCTATGTATATGCTTACATATATATGTTACATTATACAATTTGCACAGTTCTCATTTCAGGTTATGAGTTGCACATTTTCAAAAATACATGTTATAATTTTAGTGTTTTAGAAAAGATTTTAGTTAAATAATCATTCTGAATATAGCTAAAAGCCTGAGCTGTGTGGATCTATGTAGGGGAAGTTTCTAATGCCAAAACTGATTAGAAGACTTTAAAGAATACTATTTTGAAAGATATAATTGCATTTTGGTGCAAGTCATAGCTTAATACATTTTATTCATACCTCCATTATAACATTGAAGATACAATTAATAGCATCCTTCCTGATTTCAAAATTACAAATAAAATATGACTCTAATGATATAGATACAAAATGGATGTAATGACTAATGCAAAGAACTGAAGAATTTGAGTTAATATGAGAGTATTGATTCAAGGTGATTGCTTTCAAGAGACGAAATTTTTTACAAGTTTAAAATTTATACATATAAGTTTCCCTAAATCAAAAATCTTAAATAAATTTTAATAATATCATCAGATCATTTGTTCCATCTCTTTGAGAAGAGTGAAGAGATTTGGTTAGAAGCCAAAGACAGAGTTCATTCCTCTTCAAGATGGAAAAGATTAACATGTTGGCTTTGTAATGTGTTAATCACTAGGCTAAACTCTGCAGAATTCCTTGTTATGTTTCTGGTAAAGATGAAACATAAGAGATATTCTTGAAAGATTTGGAGTGATGGATAAACAGCAGCATTGTGTAACTCACACAAACTTGCTAATCTGCTGACTCATTTCCTTGGTTCAAAGCACTGGCTGAACCTGAATTTGTTCTACCTTTCCTTATATACTTAAACTTTTCTCACTACTAAATCAAGAGTCTGTGATGAAGGACCCTGACTTCATCAGTAAACAATCATCATCAAGGTCAGTAACAAGCAAAAATAATGATATGAGCTTCACTCCTTTGTGGAATTCCAGCTCATCCATGCAGGTCACCTCCTGCCCTG
This sequence comes from Talpa occidentalis, assembly GCF_014898055.3. Lineage (NCBI taxonomy): Eukaryota > Metazoa > Chordata > Mammalia > Eulipotyphla > Talpidae > Talpa > Talpa occidentalis. Next base: position 80,578,819 of record NW_023602073.1, on the reverse strand, counting down.
TTCTCATCCATTTTCTGTACTCACCTCCCTTCCCTGACTGATGATACTAGGGATTGATACTATGGATATGATACTATGGATACTGATGATACTATGATACAGCTAGCAACAGATGCAAAGCGCCTTTAAGAGATGGTTTACCAAGCTCCCATAATTTCTTTATTATTACAATTATTGTATTATTTTTTATTGAGTAGTGTTGGTTTACAGGATAAGATTTAGTGGTATAGGTTCACACGGCATGTGGTATAACCCACATGGCACAGCAGACCTCTCCCACCTCACCCACTGCTCCCCTCAGCAGTGTATTTCAGTCAATATGCCTGTTCTGTTCTCCATTCTCTCTTGTGAATTTTCTCACCCCCCACACCTCTGACTTACACCCCAGTTCTTGTATGCATAAATAAATAATCTTAAAAAACATAAAATTTCCTGTGTTGCATGTCACCAAGGGGCACTGTTAATGGGTGCATGTGCTGAAAGGGATTCAGCCATCCACACACACAAAGGCAAAGAAATCATACTCTTACTGTGAAAGATTTTTTCCTAGAACTAGTGTGTATAGATAAGACAGGATGTTTCCAACAAAACTCCAAAAATTATCCATCCCTTTATGGACAAATGTCCAGCCAAACAGTCTAAATTTGAAGCAGGGTCACTGAAGCCTGAAAGCTTGCCACAACTATAACTCGCTCTCTAATGGAGAACTTCAAGAAAGGAGTTAGGCAGGTCTAAGACAGGAAAGAAATAAAATGCAAAATCAAAGTACAAATCAAGATACAGCTGCCATTGTCTCTACAAAAGCAGCCTCTTCCACATGTCTCCTCAAAGTCTCCTTCCCAGCAGTAGCAGGATACAAATTGTGCTACAGAAGCAAGACAGCCAGGCCTACCTGCCTTCCATGCTGCATAGGTTTATCTGGTCACTCAGATTTGCCCCTAGTTCCTAGTAGTTCCCCAGCTCAGGAATTCCAGTTCATTGCACACTGGCACTTGTGATCTAAGATCACTGCATGTAAATGGAGGCAGGGAAAATAGTGTCTCCCCTTCATGGAAGTGTATCAGTAACACCATTTCTCTGCCCTCTTAACTCATTGGGTTAAACCTTGAACTAATGTTCAGCAAGGGATATGGATATCGTCCTTGGGTAGAAAATACTACTCTATCAGTCTCATACTTTCATAAGTGTATTCATACTTAACAAAGTGCCCTTTATGACTGTTTGTAGGACTGTTCATAGGACTGTTTTTGAGTAGTAGATATTCTGTGTTTATGGATCAAACAATGGAAGAAGTATATCTACTATAAAGGCATGCTGAGCTTTAACTTGAAAATTCACTCACTTCTTATTTCCTTTCCTAAAATATATTATCTGCATTGTTCCATGGTGAATCACATGTTTTATCCATGATATAATCAAATATTATCATAAATATACTCTAATATGTCAGAGTCAAAGGTACTTCAAAAAATAAAATGACAAATGAATACATATTTCAGATTCTCTTAAAACATTTCAAATTAGGGGCCTCCCCGGTGGCGCAGCGGTTGAGCGCTGGGCTGAGAAGCTCTGCAGTGCCAGTTCCATCCTTGACTGCTGGGCGAGGGTCCCACATGGCACGCAGACCTCTCCTGTCGCCCGCTGCTCCCCTCAGCAGTGTACTTCGTCACTCTGCCTGTTCTGCTCTCCTCTCTGGCTCTGGTGAATTCTCTCACCCTCCCGTGCTTGTGACTATACCCAGTGCTTGTATAAATAAATAAATAAATCTTAAAAAAAAAAAAGCCTCCCATTTCCTTTAAAAAAAAAAATTCAAATTATCTGGAAGAGATTAAAGTTCCCAAATTTAGTCACCTTGCAAGTCTTGCAAGTCAAACTCAAAAGACTATAGGAGTTAATGAAGAAAATCCAAGTATTTTGATTTTGTGAGTTAAAAATCTAGAGGCTTGAAAAGCTACCCCCACCTTCACCTCTGAAGCGCAATTCATCTCAATCTTAAATTGAGGACTTTTTCAGGGTGGATTGAAATTCTTTCAGCATTGCTTGCTGAGTGCATAAATGTATATTTTCCAGTGCCTCAGAAGACAAATTAGTTCATGACATATCTCTGCTGTATTTCATTTGAAATAAGTATTGTAGTTTGCACAGAAACACAATCAAAATCCCAAAACTTTCTCCTCACTTATTCTTCTTAGAGAGCAATTTTTAATTCCATGTTTTAGAATTTCCTTCAGGTTAATTTATTTTCCTACTATACAATATCAAATATAATCCAAGATGAATACAGAGATTTAGTGGTATCTGAAGACATGGAGAAGGTCAATGGAGAAGTCAGTTGTTTTTTATTCTTTAGTATCCTTTATTTTTTTAAGTAGTATTAGTTTACAGCAAAACTTGGTACAAGGTGCAGAGATTCCTCACATTTGTCCAAACCCCACATACAATGCCTCTTTTTTTATTAACATTTCCCACCAAAGTGGTACTTTTGTTATAGTTCATTAAACTACATTGACAGATCATTCACCCAAGGGACATACTTTATATTCAAGTTTCCTCCACGTGTTGTACATGTATGTGTTTGAACAAATGTATAATGACATATATCTATCATGATAGTATCATCCAGAGGAGTTTCACATACTAAAAATCTGCTGGTTTTTTGCCTGTTTCTCCTTCCCTTCTCCCAAATCTGGGGAACCACTTATCTTTTTACTATCTCCACAGTTTAGCTTTTTTAAGGTGTCATATACAGCCTCATGCTATATGGTCTTTTCAGAATGGCTTCTTTCAGTTAGTATATGCATTTAAGTTTTTTCTGTGTATTTTCATTGTTTAATAAGACATTTGTTTGTAATGCTGAATACTATTCCATTATCAGGATGTGCCACAGTTTATTTATCCACTCACTTATTATTTTGGTTGTTTCCAAGTTTTGACAATTTTGAAAAAACCCTCTGTAGGTTTTTTGTGTAGACATGTTTTCACTCATTTGGCTAAAAACCAATGTACTTGTACTATTTGATATCCCCACCACCAATGGTTACTTCACATGCTTGTCATTATTTAGTTTTCTGGATTTTGGCCATCCTAATAGGAATACAGTGGATTTCATTATTGTTTTATTTTGCATTTCCCTGATGATATACATTATGGGACATCTTTTCATATGCTTATTTTCCATCTGTCTATTTTCTTTGGAAGCTGTCTGTTGAAATCTTTGGACCATTTTTCAAATCAGGTTGTTTGTCTTCTTACTGTTGAGTTTGAAGAATTCTTTGTATATTTTATTTTATTTATTTTTTTTTTCATTTGCTGATCTTGATTTATTAATTTTTTTCCAAAAAATGATACAGCATATGTGGTGATAAATTACATACGACGTTCATTGGTTCATTTATAGAACTTGATCATTAAATTACACACACATTTTGCAAAATCAAATCTTTAAATAAACCAGCAGACGCCAAGGATGATCTTGGCGTGCGGGTCTCTTCCCAGGCCTGGCCTCCAGGTGCCGGCCTGCCGGGGTCCAGCCCTCGGGCGCCTGGCCGCACGTCCGTTTCTGTTCCTTGGTTTTAGAGCGAATGTCAAATGTGTGAACGAGATTTCCAGCCAGCGGCCCTGATCTCACCGATTCCGTTTTTATTGCTGTTCATTTAAAAGTCTGCATTTTTGTACTTTCTGTCTTCACGCGAGGTGCATTTAACAGTGCACGCATCCGGTGATCTGATTCGGCGCTCGGTTAGGAGCAGTGTTTAGGAGGGAGGCGTGAAAGGGGGTCCCGAAAAGGAGTATGTGGTGCGTGGGGTGCTAGCCAGCAAGGCCAGAGGTCCCTGGGTGAGCCTTTGCCACGCCGTGGCCAGCCGGAGACGGCGCCGCCGGGCCAGGCGCGCGGGCCGGTGCCGGGGAGGCCCCGCCCCGTTCTTTGTATATTTTAGATAACTATCCTTGATCAGATGTATCTTATACAAATGTTTTCTTCCAGTCTATGGCTTATCCTTTTATACTCTGGATAGTATCTTTTGTAAAGAAAATAAGTAATTTTAATAAAGTCAAAATATCAATTCTAACCATTTCATGGATCATCCTTTTGGTGTTATATCCAAAATGTCAATACAATATACAAGTCCATATAGATTTTCTCCTATGTTGTCTTTAGGAATGTTATAGTTTTGGGTTTTACAGTTAAGTTTAGATCCATTTTGAATTAAATTTTATGAAGAAAGTATGGCCTAAGTCTAGATTCATCTTTTTGCATGTTGCTCCAGCACCATTTGTTGAAAGGCTATCTTTCTCATTTGTATTGTTTTTGCTCCTTTATGAAAGATTAGTTTCCTTTATTTATATGGGTATATTTCTGCATTCTGTATTTTGTCCAATGATCTATTTATCTATACTTTTGCCAAAATTACACTGTCTCAATTACTTGTTTCACACATGACATGACAGTCATTTTAGTTATTCCCCACACTCAATGTGCTAAGAAAAAATAATTTCAGGGCCTCCTTGGTGGCAAAGGGGTTAAGCACCACTCTATGAGGGAATCCGAAGCCTTTGCAGCATGAGTTCAATCCATCACTGGTCAGGGAGCAACCCACATGGCACAACAGACCTCTCCTGTCTCACCCGCTGCTCCGTTCAGAGTGTATTTCAGTCAGTCTTCCTGTTCTGTTCCCCACTCTGTCTCTGGCGAATCCTCTCACCCCTGCATCTCTGGTCTGTACCCTAGCTCTTGTATGCATAAATGAATAAATCTTTAAAAAAAGAAAGAAAATAATTTCAACTGGGGGAAATATTTCAATGGAAATTAATTTTGACCCTGTGTACTAATTTTACCTAAGAAAAATCCTTCTATATAAAGTGTCTTCCTTCTCAGAGAACGGTATTTGAAACAAAGTTGTATTCTTAAATTGGTAACTGCTGCATCATCTGTCTCAAGATCTTACTGAGGTTTCTTTCTTCCCTATCTGATCCTAAATTCTAAATATCCATTTCATTATATACTTTCCATTTTTAGAAAAATAGAAAAATGAAAATGACTTCTCTAACTCATTGGGCAGATATATATCTATGGGTTCTCCACCCTCTCTTGATGTGCATTTCTAACCATTGAGGAGAAAGTACAGCATCTTCTGACTTTGATCAAAGGCTGGTTAGGGGCAAAAGGCAAGAAACAGAAGCAGCAGATCATTTTCCTTAGAAGAAGAAACTCCTTTTACTTATATTTAGAAAAAAAAATCAAAATTAATTTGATTAATTTCACATTTTACTGAATAAAAAAATTGGAGTCAATTGAACTTTTAAATGAATAATTCACATCTACCTATACAGTTTTTCCTGACTATCTAAAAGTGGAACATTCATATTTAGTATAAATTGCTAGGTTACTTTTGGGGTCTGGGAATACTATTCCCAATAACTCATATAGAGAAAATTTTGAACGTTTCAAGACCCCCAAAATGACCTACCACATTATACCAAATAAGGGTGTTCTGTTTTTCAATAGCAGAATAAATCTATACATTTTTCCTTCTTACAGTAATCCAAGGAAGAAATTATTTTTATTTACCTAAGATTGCATGTGAAGAAGCAGAGACTTGATTAGATTAAATAAGTTATCCAAGGTCACCCAATCAGAAAGTGCTAAAAGCAGGATTTAATTATGGGCAATCTATCTCCAGAGTATGACCCTTAAACCAATATGCTTCACAACCTCATGAATAAAAAAGCTTATAGAGAAAAGAAAAAGTAAACTGGGACACTTAGACTCTGATATTCATTATGACTCATGTGTCTACGAAAACTCCAAGTTGTGACATATATTTTGACAACCACTAGCATCAATTCAGAGAAATCACTTGTACCATACTATGCATCTGCATTGATTAAGGAAAACATATATTTTATTGACATTTTCAAAATGGTACTGTTTTAAAATCTCTATCACAAATTGTTAGGCCAGAAATCAATGATGTATTAAAAGCATTAATGCAGGCAGTGTTACAAGCTCTTAAAAAGAACTGACACTATTGTTAGTAGATAAATTATGCAAGCTTGGTCATGTACATCTGTTGATTTGCCAGATAGCTAATTAAAATGCATTAAAGCCATTATGCTCTTTAAAGGCACATTTTGTGATTTCATAAAATGTCATTTATCTAGTTTTAACCATACTTGTTTTGATCTGCCTCACAAAAAAAAAAAAATCACTAAAGGCACAGATTTTGCATATGAATGCAACTCTAAAGAGGAAGTATGTGTTTCTTTTGACCTTAGTTTGAATGGAATGTACTCTTTAGACTGACATTATAGTGGACAAAATAATGTCATGCCTAATACATTGATTTTGAATCTCTACTAGGGCTTTTTTTTTATATTTATGTAAACAATTGTATTCAATCTAACAAAAGTTTTCATAATAATATTATGACCTAACATTCAGTTGACATGTACCAGGCAATTTTAATTTTTGTGTGCATGTGTGTGTGTGTGTGTGATGCTTTAATGCTCAGAAAAATCTTTTTCATATAATTTTCTTCATTTTGTAGATGAAGAAAAACTAGTCAAATATCACACTGCTAGTAGGTATGTAGCAGATTTAAGATGATCTGCTCAGGCAGTTTGGCTCTAGATCCCTCACTTATTGATTTCAACAGTCTCTAAATTTTTCTGAATCATATCACTATTTTTAGGAAGTAAAAACAATGAAAAGAATAGATTTCACATACCCACAGTAAAATTGCTAATATTATTTAATTTTTAAAACAAATTTGAAGATTGCTTATTCTAAACCTATCATAAGGATAGGGTTTTTTGTTGTTGTTGATTTTTAAAGATTTATTTATGCATGCATGCAAGAACTGGGGTGTAGGCCAGAGGTGCCAGAGGTGAGAGGATACACCAAACACAGTGGGGAGCAGAACAGGCGAACTGCTGAAGGGATCAGCCAGTGAGACAAGAGTGGTCCGCTGCACTATATGGGTTAGCTCCCCGACCAGGGATGGAACTTCTTTTACCCCAGTGGCTACCAGTAGCTTCACAGTGTTGTCTTTAACACCTGCGCCACCAGGGAAGCCCCATAAGGACAAGTTTACAAAAGCCTGAAAGATGATAAAAGGCATGCAGCTCACTTTTCTAGCACAAGGACCCACAAAGCTGTGAATTGAGGTAAGAATATTTAGTTTGGCTAACAGCTAAGATCAGTCAGAGTCATGATTGTTTATAACCCTCTCTAACCTTGTCATAGCAGGCAAAGAATAGTCAGATTTTAGCAATTTTGAAGAGGCTTAAAGTTAGGACCAAATGTTTTCGAACTTAAAAATGTTCTTTTTCTGCCTGCTTCCCTTATCATACTTTCCAAAGAAAAGATTTTTCTTTGAAGTTATGAGAATGCCTTGTTTTGCTCTAGAAATATTATCTACATATATAGCAAAGTTTCATATTAACTCAACTATCTTCAAAAAAAAATTACTTATTCGGGCCTCCCCTGGTGGCACTGCGAAGCTGCCCACAGCCTCTGCAGCGCCGATTCCATCCCTGGCCACTGGCGAGGGTCCCACATGGCGCGCAGACCTCTCCTGCCGCCCGCTGCTCCCCTCAGCAGTGTACTTCTGTCCTTCTGCCTGTTCTGCTCCCCGCTCTGGCTCTGGTGAATTCTCTCACCCTCCCGCTCTTCTGACTGTACCCAGTGCTTGTATAAATAAATAAATAAATAAATCTTTAAAAAAAAATCTAAATGAAAAAAAAATTATACATCAAAATAACATTTTAACATGAGGTTAAGACAATGTTCCATAAAGTTTCTACTAGATATTTAAAAAATTAGATCATTGTTGTGCTATTAATTTTTCAATAGCATAGATAAAAATTTTAAATGTACAGCACAAACATCAATAAACAACATCAAGGGACTCCCCTGGTGGTGCAGGTGGTTGAGCACAGCGCTGTGAAGCTGCCCCGCAGCCTCTGAAGTGCTGGTTGATCCCGGCTGGCCGGCAAGGGTCCCACATGGCACAGCAGACCTCTCCTGTCTTGCCTGCAGCTCCCCTCAGCAGTGTATTTCGTCAGTCTGCCTGTTCTGTTCCCTACTGTGTCTCTGGTGAATCCTCTCACCCTCCCACGCATCTGGCCTGTACCCTGGTTCTTGTATAAATAAATTTTTTTTAAAAATAAATAAAATAAACAACATCAAGTTATCATTAATTTGATAAAAGAAATATGATTAAATAATTTAAAATGTTTATATTTCTTAACGAAGAAAGAAAGGAGGTCAAAGAGGAAGTGGAGGATAAAATTGTTGGGAGTGCTAGGTATGTTTTATGCATTATCTAATTTGATCCTTACAACATCTGCATGAGAAAATGCTATAATTATTAGCTCCACTTCATAGGTTGCATGACATTTTCCTATGTTACACAGCTGGAAGCAACAAAACCAAGACATGAACATTTCTCTATACTCCTAAAAATTTCATTGACAAAGTTGTGCATCATTTATTTGTTATTAAAAAGGAAGCTTTAAATTATTCCATAAAATATAATGGATTACTATAGAATCTTTCTATTTGTATAGCTACACATTGTATGAATTTATGTATATAAACTGACATTTATATTTGGACACATAACTGCAATATTAAAATGTGAACATTCCATGCCAAAACATTAATACTATTTGTGTTTGGGTATTTGTGTTATTTAAATTGCTTTATTTTTAAATTAAATATTTATTTTCATTCATTTATATTTACCTTGGTTTATAATGAACACATAAATTTATATTTTGCAACAAAACAAAATCAGTAAATCAAAGTGGACAGGAAGTAAAATAAAAGGTATGTAGAACTTGAATAGTTATTACACTGGATTTTTTTTTTAATGCATACAAGAACTGTGGTGTAGGTCAGAGGTGGGGGCGGGGGGGACAATGAAAGATTTCACCAGAGACAGAGTGGGGAGCAGAACAGCTGGATCTACTGAAATACACTGCTGACGGGAGCAGTGGGCAAGACAGGAGAGGTCTGCTGCAACTTATGAGGGTTAGCTCCCTGGGCAAAGATCAAATTCATGCTGCAAGGATCAAACTCATGCTGCTTCATAGTGCTGAGACTTTAACCCCTGCACCGCCAGGGAGGCCATACAGGGGACTTTTAGTTGCTGAAATATTGAGAAATAAATGCATAAAACTATGGAAATTAGATGACATAAATACATAATTTTCCAAACCAAATGAGCATTGCTAGATTTATATTTAATGTTTTCCTCACTTTTCAGTAGAAAAGTCTAAATCCTTTGAATAATAATGGGAAGGAAAGTAGTTATATGTAACTGTTGCATGTCTCGTTAAATTAAATATATGATATTTTTAACCCCATGATCTGAGTATTGTATATTTAGAGCAATTAAAGTACCAGTTACTTGTAGAAATTTTACAATAAAGTTTTCCTTTACTGATAAATCAGGTCATTCCATGTTATTTTTTTCTTCATCCTTGCTAACATTTTCTATATCTGTTAAAACTGACTTCATTAACTTAATTAACTGGATTTGCATTCGTAGGAACTCAGCAGTGTCTGTGAAACAAAAATGATAGCATATATTTGATGTGTTACTCTTACATTTATTATAATTAAAACTTCCTTAATTCTTTTAAAAGAAAGTCCTTGTATCCCTTTCGTACCCTGTGGTAGCTATATTCTTTTGCTCCACAGACACAGACTTTAATGAGTTATCACAATTTGAAAGGGCTACTCATGTGCAGTTTTAATCAAATATGTCATGAGCTTCAGATTACCCACTGACCATTAGAAATGTCAGTAAAAGCTCATTATTTCAAATTGATTTGAACTTCCCATTAAATTTTAAATGCCAATATAACTCAAATTTTGTGATATTTAGCCATCATTTATAATAATCCATGATCATTAATGACAAAGTAGCTAAAAAATGCTTTAAATTTGTAAGATATTTAAGGGAAAAATAGTATTGAATAAAATCTGTAATATATTTTAATGGAACTTTTTTAATTTAAATCTTTACCATCTATGCATATTTCTCAGAAACATAAAATCTTTAGATTTGTTCTTTCATGAAAAGAAGGAAGTAAATTTAATAAGTTAAACTGACATCATTATTTATAAGTAAAGGGAAGACAAATGTTAAAGAATAATGTGAGTTTTCAGAAGAACAATAGACACAATATGCTATTGCATTTTTTAACTTCTTTCTAAAGAATATGTTTTTCAAATTAGATATTTTGTTTTATCTTTGACTGACTTCTAATGATGAACTTAGTGCCTTGCCTATAGTAGGAAAGGCAGAATGAAATTAGAGAGCTATTAATTTTTATTAGATAATAGAGCAGTAAATTGTAGTAATATTTCTCATTGAATAGGGAAGTAATAAATTAAAGGATGATCTCTCCGAGAAGTTTAATTAAATTTTATTTTAAGTCTGGTATCAAATCCATTGTGAATCATTGCCTTAGAGACACAAGGTCTTTTTTTCCATTTAATCTAAGATCTGATATATTGTATATTTTAATGATATATTTGGCCAATAAAAATGCATCCTGTCAATTTTCCTTTCTTGGTTCACAATTATCTGCTGCTGATTTACCTTGGTGACAATTTTGTTTTCACCTCTTACTGATACAGGGTTATTTGTTTGTTTGCTCGTTTTTTAAATTTCCCAAAGGTTCATCCTTCCATGCAGCTATGTGTGCCACAGTTTCGCCGCTGAATAAGGCTAAGGTATATCCCACTCACCTGTCCTCCTGCAACTAGAACAAGGTTGAACTCTCCATCAGTCCAATTCCTCAAAGTTTTAAGAATATATGTAGTCACTAAATTGGCTTATTTAATATGAAAATAGTCAATTAGAGTAAGAATTCAAGTATCATTTACTCAACTGAAAGTATCGTTTACTCAACTTATTTAACTTGCTACAAAAGACAAAGTTTAATAATGACAGGGGGCCTCCTCAGTGGCACAGCAGGTTGAGCACAGTGCTGTGAAGCTGTCCACAGTCTCTGCAGCGTGGGTTCGGTTCCCAGCAGGTCAGAGAGATACCCCACATGGCGCAGCAGACCTCCCCTATCTCGCCCACTGCTCCCCTCAGCAGTGTACTTCAGTCTATCTGCCTGTTCTGCTCTCCACTCTGTCTCTGGTGGATCCCACACCTCTAGCCTGTACTCCAGTTCTTATAAATCTTTAAATAATAATAATAATAATAATAAAAATAATGACAGAGATAAAAAATACATTCAAGTTTCCATGATTTCTACAGTTGTCTCTTATTTACTATACATTTTAATGTAAATTATATGCAATATCTAAACTCAAATATTTTCAATATCATGTGTATATTGTTCTTTACCTAAGAAAACATATAATGCATATATACATTTCTATTCATTTTAATATTTGCTGATCAATAATTTTGACAGTAATTTGTATTATTATGTGCATTTTCTATTTTATACCATCCCTAAACATGTCAATTGCCACTTTTAACATTAAATAACAGGTCTTTTCTTAGCTAATTAAAAAAAAAGATGTACACTATTTACTTAGATGGGTATTTGGGATTCATTTCAACTAAAATTTGTTTTTCTAATAAAAGTTTTAGTTGGTTATATGCTATCTATATATTTAATGCATTCACATGGATTATTTTTATTAACATATTTTACTTTTATTTAAAAAGACTTGCTGCATTGCACATTACATAAATATTACTCTACATTTGTTTTACAGCAATTTATTCTGGAATTTACTTTGCTATATACTAAGAGTATTAGCTTAACTAATGTTTTAAGCCAAATAACTAATAAAATTATTATTGCACCATTAATAGTAACATCTATTATATTGCTACTGACTTAAAATGACACTATATTTTATACTGAGTGTATATCTATTCTTGGTTCTGTTTCCAGACCTATTTTGTTCCATTTTATTTTCTTTTCTGATGATAACATCTCATCTCTGTTTTACAATAGTTACTCACTGCCTACTAGTAATATGAGGTCTTGGCAATATTTTTGATAATTTATTTTAATCTTATATTTTAAAGTTTATGTAAGCTATTAACAATTTCCCCATTTTTCTTTCTACAAGTATTTATCATCTATCTACCTATCTGTCTGTCTATCTATCTGTTCTACCTATCTGTTTACCTATCTAAAAGCCCAGGACTAACCATATAAAATAAGTTAAACTTTGCCTGATATGACTTTAATAAACAAGAATAATAAATAAAATAAAATTCAAAGGTAACCTATAATATTTTTATTTGTGAATATCTATATATATGTAGATTGATATGTAAGTATTTAGATATATATAGCAATACAATTCATGGGGATTTTATCGATTGCAAAATAAAATGTCTGAAAGGCATTTAATAATAGCTAATGAATGCAAAGCATCATATATTGAGTTTTTGCTTTTTTTTGAAGATTTATTTATTTATGCATACGAGAACTGGGGTATAGGCCAGATGTGTGGGGGTGGTGAGAGGATTCACCTAGAGACAGAGTGGAGAACAGAACAGGCTGACTGAAATACACTGCTGAGGGGAGCAGTGGTTGACAGGAGAGGTTTGCTGCACCATGTGCATATAGCTGCATATAGCATCCCAGTATTGTGCTTAACCCCTTGTGCCACCAGGGAGGCCCAAGTCTTTGCTTTATAGTTACAAAATAAGTTATGCTATGCTGTCATATATTTCATGGCACTTTATTATAAACTGCAATCAATGAGCTTTAACACACACACATACATACACAAAACATGTTCTTTATTTTTACCCAATCTTGCTCTTTTATTTATTTTTCAATAAATAAAATTGTAATATTTTATTAGCAAATATAACTTCTTAAGGAAGCTCATTGAATTGTTCTAAGGAATTGCTATATAATGTTAGTATGTTAAACTATGGGATGTTATAAAATACACATTTTTTTAGAACATTAAATAAAATTTCACTTGTTCTAAATCTAATACAACAATAGCAGTAAAAATTGATATCATTTTTAGCATTTGTTTTTTGTTGAATTAAACATCGTGTTCCCATGTTTTATATAACAAAATTATGTCTAATAGGAAAATGTACCCAACACCAAATCCCAAATCCTATGAGTAAGTGACACATTCTAATTATCTTACAGTAAGCAAATATCTAAAAGAAATGCCAAATATTAGGAACATTGCACATTTTAGAAATTATCAAACATTATAAAACATGGTAATTATATTCTAATTTCATTTGAATATTTGCTTTCTCAATTTTCTTAAAAAAAGGGGTGTCAGTCAATTAGCTCAAAAAAAGTCACTTTGAAATGTAACCTCACACACCCATTACATGCTTTGATATCAAATATATTTAAAGTTTCATGAATAATACAATTTGTTTCCATAAATGTCCTAGGGGAAGTAAGTATACCTGGCCCCAAGATAGGTACGTATGTTCTTCTATAAAATGATAGCATGGAGTCTAGGCTCTAGTTCACATATTGACCCAAAATAAATCCAGTGCTTCACCATAGGGCATTATATCTGGCATGTTCTTAATACCCACTTCATCATCCATACTTACTACTTATATTGATGCCCAGCAGTCTTCTACACTGAACTATTCACATACCACATGACATGCATCATTTGAGTTTTTCTTGTGGTGAATATATACACCATGCAATCTGAGAAGTAGAAAGTCCAAGTAAAAATTGTGTGCATTTCAATTGATCATACCATTTATATTATTGTAGCTGTTTAATGTAGCCAATAAAATAACTTTAGTATATATTTTATTCCAGCTGTGTATGATTCTATTTTAATTCATTAAAATTTTATTATTTTTGCAATAAACTTCTTACAGTTTTAAATTCCCCAGTCACTGAAAATAGTTTGGCACTAAAAATATGTGCTTCTTTCTTTATAGTAGTACATGTACTGACAATGATTCTGAAAATGAATGCACATTGAATACATTCACTCCATTGACATTGCCTCTGGCAGTTCAACCTCTCTGTACCTGGAGGTAAACTACACTTGAAGTGAAAACATTAAATATTCTCAGATACTTTAGAATATTGAGATATGATTTTCCTATAAGTTTAATTTTTGATCAACTTGAAAATATGAATTATATTAAAAGATAATAGAATATTAATTTTTCAGCTATTACCAATGCCTATACTTCTTAAATGTAAATTTTTACCATGGATACTTGATATTATTGTTGAATGAATAGATTATTTAATGTCTAATAGCTCACTGGATATACGTAGCATATTTCTCCTGTTCACAAAGTTTTAATTATTTTATTATATATAATTTACTGTTACTATATGCAATGTTAAAGTTTCATGTATTTCCAAGAGAATTTTTTCCAAATATATTTTTGTGTATCATCTCTATGTTTTCTACTTATTCCAGTTGCACAAGGAAATAAAAAAATTGCTTAGAGTATATTTAAAGGTTTATTTGTGACTAATTTGGTAATATCACTTCACCTTCTATTTGTTTAAAATATTTGATAATTCAAAAATCTTGAAATATGTTTATATATATGCATATATGAACACCAATAAGTTATTAACAAAAAAAGATAAGGTCCTATTATTTGCCAGAACACATATGGACCTAAAGGGAATAATGGTAAGTGAAATAAGCAAGATGGAGAAAGACAAATATCAGTGATTTCACTCATATGTGGAAGATAAAGAAAGAAAACAAAGGAACAAACAAAACAAAAATAACTCTTAGATTATAAGAATTGAATGGAGGTTACCAGAGGGAAAGTGCAAGTGAGGACAGAAAAATTGAGTAAAAAGGGTCAGTTAAATGGTGGTGGATGAAAACTGGACTTTGTCATGATCATAATTAAGTATATACAGGTGTTTAATTATGGTGCTGAATACCTGAAACCTACATAATTATATAGACCAATGTTAACTAAAAATAAATTTTTTTTTTTTTTTTTTTTAATAGAGGCATGTTTTTTATTTATTTATTTGTTTGTTTCTTTGTTTATACATGCACTGGGTACAGTCAGAAGCGCGGGAGGGTGAGAGAATTCACCAGAGCCAGAGCAGGGAGCAGAGCAGGCAGAAGAACCAAAGTACACTGCTGAGGGGAGCAGCGGGCGGCAGGAGAGGTCTGCGCGCCATGTGGGACCCTCCTCTGGTGGCCGGGGAGCAGCCGGGGATCGAACCGGTGCCGCAGATGTCGCCGGCAGCTTCGCAACCCAGCGCTCAACCGCTGCGCCACCGGGGAGGCCCTAAAAATAAATTTTTTAAATTTCATATGAAATTAAAAAAAAAAAACCTATTCCTTGATACTAACAAAAAAACCTTGGGACAAGTTGAGATTAAAATGTTAACACACTTTCAATCAGTCCTAAGGGTATACTTCTACCTGACTCTAAGCAAAATAATTAAAATCATGAATCTAGCCTAATATTCTTTGTAAAGACATTTTGATTTTGAAATGATTGTTTTAACTAATTTAAAGTAAGAAAAGAATGGAAGAAGTACTCCCAAATGGAAAAGTTACTTCACATAATCTTCATAGCAAATGGCTGCAATGTTTTGAAAGGTGATAGCAACTATAATGAAGTCATATTTCTGCATATAAGGAATTATCTTTCTGACTATGACAAGATGATCTGTCAAAAATTTTTCAATGATTAAATTAATAGCAAGAATTATAAGCATAAAATACAAAAGAACTAAAAAAATTACTCTTTCTTGTCAAGAAGGAGAACAATTTATCTTAGTATAAAAATAAGTGAACAGACTGGCAAATATAATAAAATAAGTTAAGCTTAGGTAAAAGTAGCATACAAAGTAATGCTTTGCTGTTGATAAGGTTTTACTTTAATGATTTTGGTAGGACTTCATCTATGTATCTCTCTAGATAAGCAGTATTGCATTGTGTATATAAACCACTTATTCTTTAGAACAGTTCATTTTTGATATTCAAGTTCTATGATAGGAAATCAAGCTATAACAAAAGTGAATTAATCGTTGTTAGTATAACACTGACATAAATTTATAATCTTACTAAACTTTATTTTCATTAGTGAAATAAATTGGCGAATGAGAAGTAAGCTTTTGTTTCAATGTAACAAATCTGGTCAAGAAATAAGTCCCACCAGTATGATGACCACTATAGAAATTGGTACTGACCTATATATCCTAAGAGTATTGGGCTTAAACTATACAATTAATAATTTATTCTCTCATAATGTCATTGCTAATTCTCAGGAAGTTCCAATAAGATATGATGCATTTTGCATTTTGAACAAATACATATTGTAATACTTGCAAAGTTTATTCTTATCAAAACTCTCCAAAATTGATCTAATTTGTTGCTTAGTGAATAAAATAACATAGTGGATCTTCCTATTATATCTGCCTCAAGTAAGATATAACAATCATGATTGTATATAATAACTGTCAAGTAATTTTCCCCTAAAAAGTATAGAAAAGTGTTAAAAACTTATCTTTCTACTTGAAAGTCAAATCCATTCCTAAGATTTATCTTTCAAAATATGTTATAGTATATATGAATTATGAAAAAAGTTCTCACAATGTATTGATAGAATTACTGTGGAAATGCTGTGGTATATTGTTTGAATCCATAATTTAAAAGCAGCAGAATAACACTTTGGTATCTATACCTCTTATTAAGGTAAAATTTGTCTCTTATTGTCTCATTTAAAAATATAAAATTCATGTAGCTAAGAGTAAGGTGTTTCTCTTGATATTTTGCTATCCTTAGAAGCAGCTTGTTGAAAGGTTAACTTTTATCCTTTGGCAACACTGAATTCCATCATGCTACCTTGCCTTTCTCCTGGTTATTAAGGGAGTCAAGTGTCCATCACGCCATAGTCTAAAAGTTCTTAAACATACACCCGTCAGTACCCCCAATCTTCCTGAAGGAGACTTAGGACTATGATCATACATTGTCCTGGGATAAAAACGTGATTAAAAAGAAAGTGATGTGGGGGGAGGGGGGAGGTCCCTAGTGACGAAGTGGTTACTTGCAGCACTATGAAGCCATCTGCAGCCACTGCAGCATGAGTTTGATCCCAGGCCAGGAAGGTGACTCACATGGCCCAGCAGACCTCTCCTGTCTCACCTGCTGCTCCCCTCAGCAGTGTATTTCAGTCAATCAGCCTGTTTTGCCCCCACTCTGCCTCTGGTGAATCTTCTCACCCACTTTCACCTATGGCCTGCACCCCAGCTCTTGTATGCATAAATAAATAAATCTTAAAAAAAAAAGAAAGCAATTAATATCTTTACCTTCTTTGTCCCACACATCTAATGTATAGTTCATATTTTCCATGGGCTTTGTATTAAATAATAAGGAGGTCACATTTTTTTTTGTGCAAGTGACTTATGGAGGTTTGACTTAAAATATTTTTTTTTTCCTCCTTATTCTTCTAACTCCCTTGCAGGTAATACTAGGGGAGCTGTTGGAACATGAATTAAAATAAGCATTTACAATAAAACAAATATCTCGTCATGGCAAGATACATTCTTACTTAATTTTGAACTGCCTATGTTATCAAAATGAAAACATTTTCTCTCATCACAAAGATTTTTCTGTAACAATTAAGTTTATTAGGAAATAGCCTAGATATCTAGGGAGATATATAGCCTTTTGTTAGGCTTTCATTTTTCTCTCATACCTGTTATTTTTTTTTTTTAATCTGAAAGTCAGTACAACAAACAAAGCACACAATGGAATATATGCGCTCCTTTCTGAAAATGTTTTATTCTAAATAATTTTTTCATTGGGTTTTGACATGAAGCCACAATTATTAAAAATAACATTTATAGTTTAGACATGCAGAGAAGCCTAATATGTGAGGAAAAATTTTTTAAAAAGCTTAATATAAAGGAATTTGAGTACCAGAAAGAGACAAAAGAAAATGAGGATAAGGAAAATTTGAAGAGAAACTTGTTAAAAATTCCCTAAAACAGATGAAACACATCAAGTTAGAGTTTATAAAATATGCATAACACCAAAACATGATATATAAAAAGAAAAGAAAATGTAGGCTTACTGCAATAAAAATCCAGAAAATTAAATGCAGTGAGAACATATTAAAACAGTTGGTGTTGGTGGGTCCACAGCTAACTTCAAAGAAACAAGCATAAAACTGACAATGAATTGCTCACAATGCAGGATTAAAGAATACCACAGAAAAATACTTCAAAAAACTGAATAAAAATAACTGTCAACCTGGAATTTTATATTTAGTAAACAATTTTCAAAGCAAGATCTATATGTAGATATTTTTATAAGAAAAAATAAAAAAATAGTTCTTCCACCAAACCTGCACTAAAAATGCACACAGAAAGGAAAACTCACTGAATGAATTTCTTCATGAAACAAGAAAGCAATATAAGACAGAATCATGAAAATATGGGAGAGAATGAGGAAGATGCAAATATCATAAAGTAACAAATGGTACAAAATAGAAAGTTCAAAAATAAATCCATGTATTTACAGTCACATGATTAATGAAAAAAATGCCCTAAATAGAGGAACTGATTGTGTTTTCATTAATTTTATCCGAATCTACTGGAGAGCTGAACCATAAAAATAATACTGAATATTTTTCTCTAACTCACAAAATTCAAAAGAACATAAATGTACACACATACATTTATACATATATATTAAATATAAAACAGTAAAGCTTCTGGACAATATGTGAGAAAAATGTTCATAAACTTAGTGTTGGCTAAACATCTTATGCAACATTACATAGTAATAACTTTAAAAAGGAAATACATGTATACTGGAAGATTATTTCATATAATTAAGTCAAAAAGAAGTGTTATGGAAAAGAAACAAGATATGTTGAATATTAAAATTAGTAAAATTTAAATAGGATTTCCAAACTGCTTTCATTTTGTCCATAAAAATACATACTTTCATTTTGTTCAGTGCTGCCTCTGGTATAGTTTACAATTCGACTAAGAGAAGAAATAGGCATTGTGAACATTTCTATCCCAGACTTTATCATTGAAGAATGAGATAATTATATTTTATTTGATGGTGATATGTGACTCTATGATTGAATCTTCAGCTCTAAATAGTCCATGTGTGTTCACTGAAGCAAAAAATAACTCCTTTCAAAGGCCATGTTTGCTTTTGCCATGTCTTTCTCTGTAAAACAGAGATTGCCAGCAACAAACTGGCAGTTGCCATAGGTAGAGAATTTGACAAAACATAAAAAAAAAAAGTGCCAGTGTTTCAGAAAAGGAAAAATGATCCTATAGACAATAGAACAATTTTATGATTTTATCTTAGGATCAAAAAATGAAACTAAATCCAAACTTTACGTAAGTTCAATTACTGACTATAATGATAATAAATAAATAAATTAATTAATTAAATATAATTAAAATTTTGATTGAAATCCACATGACAGTGTAATAATTATATCTGTTCTATTTGTTCTATAAAGGAAGGTGTACAGAGGATTTTGGAAATATAAGCTAGAATGAGATACATAGCAAAAATATTTTGGAATCACAAGCATATGCTATTTTCTTTATTGTATTTGCTCATAAATACATAGAAATTGAATGACTTATAATACATTGTCATTAAAGATGGCAAAAGTTTTCTTTTTACAGGAGAGAGTGTTATTCTACATAGACGAGTTTGAATTATTAAATTTTCCATTTTATCAATATTTTCATTGCTCCTTTTATCCATGTCTATCTGTCCTGACTTCTTTTAGTTAATTTAACACTAATTTAGGATGAATATGTTAACCACTTCATAATCATTGTAATTATGAAGGCTTAGTACTTTCTCCAATATATATATTTATATATTTAGAATCTACTCCCTCCAAATTTGTTCAATTTTATCTCTAAACATGAAATCACTCAAAAATACTTACTTCCCCAACTTTTTAGAATATGCTGCTCTATTTATAAAAATGAACATTTTTACACAATTTTTCTTTTTATGCAATGATATGTATATTTCATAAGGAAAACAATCATATTCTTCACAAACAAATTAGATAGAATGTTTCATACTAATTTTTTTAATTTCCTCTGCAAATTGTTACTTTCATTTTGGGAATAAATTTTAGTATAATTATTATCTTTGATTAAGGCTGCATGGCTATTGATGATAATCAATTGAAAGATGGAATAGCTAAGTATTCATGAAGCAGGAATTTAAGATCCATGCTTGCAATGAAAGAAGAAACTGGAGCTGATCAAAAGAGTCTGTGGTCTGATTATAATTCTGTTTATTGTAATTGAAATATTTACTCTCTTAACACAGAGGAAATCAACTTTTCTGAAGGTAAAAAGCAATAAGATTTTTTTTAAAAAAGATTTATTTATTAATGCATTAAAGAACTGGGGTAAAGTCCAGAGGTGCGTGGGGGAGAATGTGAGAGGATTCACCAAAGACAGAGTGGGGAACAGAACAGGTGGATTGACTGAAATACACTGCTGAGGGGAGCAGCGGGCAAGTCAGGAGAGGTTGGCTGCACCATGTGGGTTAGCTCCCTGACTGTGGATGGAACTTGTGCTGTAAGAGCTGCGGATAGCTTCATGGTGCTGAGACTTAAGCCCTAGCACCAACCAGGGAGGCCCAGCAATCAGATATTTTCTATTAATTAACTATAGTGATTTTACTCCTCTAGTGCACAACGATTGTCACATGATTACAAATGAATAAGGAGAATTTCAATATTTTATACACAGAATATATTGTACTCTCAATATATGGTTTAGCAACTGATATCATTTTCCACCTCTCCTCTTGCTCTCCTTTCCTTCTTTTTTATGTATTTCCACAGGTGAAAATTTATATCTGAAGTAGAGATGGCAAAGTGAGTAGCATTTACTCTTCTGAAATTACTATAAAGAAATCCACAAGGGACTATGATCCCCTGTCAGAATGCTCATCTGATGCAGTTATATGTACAAATGTTCAATGGAACAAGTATAGAAAGAAAGACTGTTACTAAATATTTTAGCTATTGAAATCTACTCTACATTGCAATGGACTAATGGAAGGTACAAGACTAACTTTAAATAAAATTAAATAAAATGAGACAGGCAGACAGAGATAGAGTTAGGGGAAGACAGTATAAGGGAAGAGTTCCAGGCATACTGGACTATGAGGATCTCATGACTTGGCTCAAAACTGGGTGCCTCTTGCACATTGGATCCAGTCTTGACCATGACAGAAGGGACACTGAGAAAATCCAACACTATATGACAAAAGATAGGTAGAAAGTTGCCTGGAGATTGTGGCAAAGGTGGGAACTGGCTGTGTAAGCCTATGCTTCTATGTTTGATTCCAGTCCTGGGGAGTGGATTGACTGTTGGGGAGACATGTGTAAAGTTTCTTTGGTGAGCCAGACAGGCAGTGTACCTAGGGAGGAAGACAACAAAATGGTGTGGGTGCCCCTCTTTGTCCTCAGTCTAGATTCTCTGAAGTGTTGCTAAAAGCCTGGCTGGCAGATTATAGAGGCGTGAGTCTGGAAACTAAGAGAGGAGGCCCATCAGCAGTGTAGCAAGCACAAGCCACCCACACACACTCGACCCTTTGAGGTCCCTCCGCCACTCTGACTGAGCAGCTGTAGAACAGTTCTCTACCACATAGAGCTCTACCTGCTGGAAAAGTGGAACTTTTGTAGCCTTTGAAGGCAAATAAATAGAAACTGAGACAGCTAAGAAATAGGGAGAGGGAAAAATATAACACATGGCCCCTTAAATCCTCAAGAGAATATTTCACCACAGAGAGAGAAAAAATCACCAGAACCTAATTACAAAGTCATGGAAAATCTTTTCTTCCTATCACATGGAGAAGTCAAAATAGGCATGATAAAGAAATTCAAAGTAATGGGAAAAAAACACTGAAAAGGTGATCACAGATATGTTTTTTTTTTTTTAAAAAAAACTATATATGTATTTAATAGATATAACATATAGCTAATTATATATATGTCAAATTTTAATTCCAAGCTATTACCAAAGAAACACCTAACACTTCACAAATAAAATTCTTCTCACATTCTAGCAACTTCTATTCTCTTAGCACAATTATGCATTTACAAAACTCTCTTCAGTTTTCAAAATATACCTAAGTCTATATAATTATTGTATGAGTCCATATTAGTAGCTCATTTTACAAAGGTTATTTTCCTGTTTTTTAAATAGAAATGAAAGTCAAAGTGTGGGACTTAGGTAGAACCTCTGACTTTATGTGTAAGGTAATTACTTAGAGTTTATAAGGATAGAATATGATAAAAATGAATATTTTATTAAGACATTCAATGTGAATAGTAGGACAAAATAATATAAAGGGAATATTTTGATCAAGACATAGTTTAATTAGTTTTAACATAATTATTCTACCTTAAAATAATATTTTAGAAGGAAAAATATCATTCAATGAGTTTATATGGGAAATAACATAGAAGTAGCCTCAATGCTGTTAAACCTCTTTTACCTTGCTTCATTAGATAAGGTTTTTGCTAATAAGATAATCTATTTTAGATGACTGGATCAAGAAGATGTGGCATATATACACAGTGGAATATTAGTCGGCAATGCAAAAAGATAAACTCGTACCATTCACAGCAAAGTGGATGGAACTAGAAGGAATTATGCTCAGTGAAATAAGCCAGAAGGAAAAAGAAAAATATCAGTTGGTTTCACTTATAGCAGGAATATAGAGGAACCCAATAAGACATAAGTGTAAAAAAATAATAACAGTACAAAAACACAACAAAGCAAAAACGGACAATTATAAATCAAGACATCCTGCAGGGGAGGAGGAGGGAAAGGGATCAGAGGGAGGGAGGGAGGAGCACAGGGGACTGAGGTGATGGCACACAGGTGCGTTGGGGAAGGAAATTCCATGGGGACTACACCTGAGTGGCGGGGGGGAGCAAATATTGTTTAAAAATGAACAATGATGTAAAAAATTTAAAAAATAATTTAAAAATAGTAAAATAGAAAAAAGTCCATTCTTAAATTTCAGAGACAGTACATTTTGCTGTCAAGGAATATTTTTCTGATCATAAAACATACTTTAAGAATGAATCTTATAGTGCATTTTGTTACTTCTGTCCCCTCTGGGTTCTTCCCTGATGCTACATCTCATACACTAAAATTCCTTGATTTCAGAATAAAGTTAAGCTGCATTCAACTAACAAAAAAAAAGATAATCTATTTTGCTAATATTATTCAGTTTTTTCAAGTTTATTAATTACAGTGACTATGGCACTATCACACTATCGGTGTAGCAAGTTTTGCTGAGAATTTCCATAAATTGTATTAAGTTATGATTTGGGAGAATGTAAATAAAAATTTTCAAATGTTTCCATCTGTGCTGTGCAAGAATGTTACTTTCTTAATTTTTAACTACATAAAAATTAATATTTATAAATGAAATTTAAATCATTTTTATATAGCTTATATATCGTCTTCTAAGAAGACAAAAACATTTGAAAGCCATTATATATGCTGATATTAGCTTACAGGGATTCTTTCCACTTTTTAACCAATAAATAAATTTATATAGAAAGGAGGGTGAGGGAACATAATTGATAACTAGAAAAATTGTGTACAGACAAACCCCAGAGCGTTGCCCTATTAATTTATCCTTCTTATCAGCATTTGAACAACTTATGCCTTGTCTCCCTCCTTGGCTATCATCAGTGGCTACAATACACATTAACTGGATGGGGATTCACGAGCTGCTTAGGAAAACTCCAAGGACTTTATTACAAAAGGTGATATTTTGTCTTACTGTCAATTTGGATACAGTACAAACAGTTTAAGATTAAAGCACCTTGAAACTTTCATTTAACAGCTGCCAAAGGGGAGTTACTGGTCTTAGTTTGTAAGGCTGTCAAGCATAAAAATTCAACCTTATTGTGGAGAAAAAGGAACTCTCCTGCGCTGTTGGTGGGATTGCAAACTGGTCCAACCACTATGGAGAGCTGTGTGGAGATTTCTGGACCTACTAAACATAGAGCTTCCATATGACCCAGCAATTCCACTACTAGGTATTTACCCAAAGGACAAAGAAACATCAATTCCAAAGAGCACCTGCAGCCCTATGTTTATAGCAGCACTATTTACAATAGCTAAGCTTTGGAAACAAACCAAATGCCCAAAAAAAGATGACTGGATCAAGAAGATGTGGTACATATACACCATGGAATATTACTCAGCATTCAAAAAAGATAAACACATGCAATTTGCAGCAACATGGATGGCACTGGAAGGGATCATGCTCAGCAAAATAAGCCAGAAAGAAAAAAATATACCAGATGGTCTCACTCATAGCAGGAATCTAGAAAACTTAAATAAGGGACCAGGAAAAAGAACAACTATAAGAAAGTAAAAATCAAAATCAACAAACAACTATGAACCAGAGACACTCTATGGGGAAAGGGGGGCTGGGAGGGGAGGGACTGGGGTCAAAATAAGGGGGTCACAATTGTATGGGGAATATAAAAATAAAATTTATAATAAAAAAGTAAAAGAATATATGATTTTTCGTTAAAGTCAAAAAAAAAAAAATTCAACCTTAGTCAAGAAAAAAAATGACAGAATTCTTTCCTGAAAACCCTGATGAAGGAAGGGGGACACTAGAACCTCCAAAAAGAATTATGACACCATAAAAATCTTATAAAGAATTTCTTCCCTAATGAATCTGTGATATAAAAGAGTACATATCGATAATTTGAAGAAATTGAACAATATCTTGCCTGCCACAATGACTCAGCTTATCTACAAAGCTATCTATGCAGATTTTCTCAAATCCACACTAAAATATCCATGGGAACATGCACATGCATGTACAACACACAGAAATGAAAACACATAAAAACAAAGAAAATGAGAACTGAAAGTGAACTTATTGCTAAAATTAGTAGATGATGTTTCAGTAACTGAGTATGAGAGAAAGAAATTGAAATTGCTTAGTTACTAAAATCTAATTAAATCTGCTATTCTAAAGAAGAAAAATGTAAATAGAAACCCTTAGTTTCTTCTTTAATATCTACTTAGCATCTCCTAATGTCGCTGTATAATTTTCTTTTTGACTTTGACACTGACAGATTTTCTTTTCATCTTTAATTTTACATTTATTTTACTGTGGTAAGAACACTTAACACGAGAACTTTTTAAAGTATACACTAGGGTATTGTTGACGATAGGTACAAGAGATCTCTAAAGCTTATTTTCTTGCTTTAACTGAAACCATATGCCCATTTATTAGAAATTCCTCTAGTAAGGGGAAGGTGTCAGGGCTTAAGAATAGTTGATTCTATGCTATCATAGAATAGGAATAAAAATAAGATATGCAAAATTCATACAAACTGAGTACTGTAGTGCTTTGTAAAAGTTTTTATTCCTTTGATTCATAATAGCAGAAAATCAAGAAGTAAGAATAAAGGGTTTTTTTCACATTAAATGAATATCTAATAGATTATGGTAGTAGATTTATCAAGACCTTTTATTCAGTCTTTATTCTGTTCACTTCTATCAGCATATTCACTATTGTAAAATAAAGCAACGTCTCTTATCTGAATCACTACAATAGAATCCTAATTGCTCCTTTGCCTGTAATCTTTCTCTCACCAGTTCACTTACCACACTGAAACAAAGTGATCTTTTTAAATATGCCATTCTTTTGTAAAAATGTTTAAATTATGACTCGTCACTATTTTTGGATAGTCCAAACTCCCTAATATAATTTATAAGATTTCTGTATTATATGGGTAATTTTTATTATTTTATCCCATTTTCCTTCAAGAACCAGAAAATTGTGAGGCTGGTATGATACACAGAATGATGTTCCCCCAAAGATGTTCACATCCTGATTCTCACAACCTGAGTATATGTTACTTCACATGAAACAAGGTACTCTGCAAATGTTTTCAAATTAAAGGTTTTGAGATGGAGCTATTATCCTGGAATATCTGCATAGATCTTACATAGTCACAAGGATTCTTGTGAGAAGGAGAAAGGAGGTACAAATTATAACAATGCTGTGATAACAGGCACAAATATGGTGGGAAGAGACCAGTTTTGGACTTCAGACTTCCAGGACTACAAGATAATGAGTTTGTGCTGTTTTAAAAAAATGATGATTGTGATTTGTTACAGCATCATTAAGAAACAAATATAGTTTGCAAATCATAGAAGCCAATAGAAAACAAAGGCAGGAGTGTAGATAGGAGTATCCAGGATATAGAAGACACTATGGACACTGTGAGAAAAACAAATAAAGGTCTATATAAATTAATAGATGCCTCAGGTATGTGATTGGAATGGATAATATTTTAAATATTTAAAATGCTTACAAAATTAATGTATATTGAATGCAATTTCAATTAAAAATTTTAAAGCTATTTACATGAATTGACATATGGATTTAAAATGTACATGGGGGGGCCTCCCTGGTGGCACAAGGGGTTAAGATGCAACCTATGAAACTATCCACAGCCACTGCAGCATGAGTTCGATCCCCAGCCAGGGAGCTAACCACATGGGGCAGCGGATCTCTCCTGACTTGCTTGCTGCCCCCCTCAGCAATGTGTTTCGGTCAGTCTGCCTGTTCTGTTCCCCACTCTGTCTCTGGTGAATCCTCTCACCCCCTCCCCCCCTCAGGCCTGTATCCCAGTTCATGTATGAATAAATAAATCTTTTTTTTTTAATGAAATGTACATGGGAATGCAAAGTATCTATAATAACTAAGGTAATCTTGAAAGAATAGGATTTATTCCATCATAGTCTAATGCTTAGTATAAAATTACTATAATTGAGATAGAATCATTAAAATAGTAGTGTTGGAACAGAATAGAGAGTAAAGAAACAGACTCATACACACATGATTTCTTGACATCAAATGACTTAAGGCACAAATGAAGGTTTTTCACTACAATGTGCTACAGCAATTGGATTTTTTAATTGAAAAAATTAACTACTGACTCTACTTTCTAACATATGCAAAATCAATTTCAAAAATACATAAACATAATTGAAAAATAGAGAAAAGTTTTTGCAATCCTGATAAAAATAAAGAGATTTTAGAAAAAAGCACCCAGCACTAAGTTCAAAGAAAAAAATCATGAATATAGCTAAAATCTAGATCAAAAATAGTCTGGCACTCATTTTATGTCATCCTTTACTCTTATGTACCAAAGTCCAAAACACTATTTTAATTTCTTCCCTCAAAAAGTAAGTTCCTGAATTTCTTATAAATGAAGTCATAGAGCATGTTTATTTTTGTGTTTGGAGTCTTTCACTAAATATGTTTTTTAAATTAGCCTATATATTATTTTGTTTATCACCAGTTCCTTCATTTTTATTACAAAATAGTATTCCATTTCATTATTAATGAGTATCATTAATCTATTCTTACATTATGGATATTGAGTCAGTCTATGTTTTTGGTTATAATGAATAAAGCTGCTATAAACATTGTTGAATACAATGTTTTTGGTGTGAACATCGGTTTCCATCCCTTTTGGATAAACATAGTGGAATATAAAGTAGATACACATTTAACTTTACAAAATGCTGCCAAAACATTTCACCAAATTTATTGGTGTATGTGAAACTAGCATCACCTACATGTGAATATTTTAATACTCTCTCAGCTTGATGTCAGTCTTTTTCATTTAAGCCATTTTAGTGTATGTGAAGTATGGCTTTAATTTGTATTTTCCTTAAAGCTGTTTGTACATAGTATATCTTCATGTGTATAATGGCAATTCTTCTATATGTCATTGCAAAATATCTATTTAAGGCTATTGCTCGGTGTATTGCTTTTTTCTTGCATTTTTATTGAATGGTAAAATTCTACATAAATTCACTTATTTCATATATTCAATATAAATATAGTTGTCTTAAAAATCTGTGTATTGGGCCTCCCCAGTGGCACAGTGGGTTGAGCGCAGCACTGTGAAGCTGTCTGCAGCCTCTGCATCACGGGTTCAAGTCCCAACCGGCTGGAGAGATACCCGCATGGTGCGGCAGACTTCTCCTATGTCACCTGCTCTCCCCTCAGCAGTGCTGAGGACCCGTCTGCCTTTTCTGCTTCCCGCTCTGTCTCTGGTGAATCCTTGCACACTCCCATGCCTCTGGTCTGTACCCCAGTTCTTGTATAAATAAAACATAAATCTTAAAAAAAAAACTGTGGCTTATTTCTTAACTATAGGATATTTTTAACAAAAACTTTCTAATTTAGATGAAATGCAATTTATCATTTTATTTCCTTTATAACTATTAGTTTGGTGTTGTGTCAATGAAACTTTGCTTTTCCTAGAGTTACAAATATATTTATATTTTCTTTTTTTCACGATTTATTTTTTATTTATTTATGCATACAAGAACTGGGTTGTAGGCCAGAGATGCAGGCGGTGAAAGGATTCACCAGAGACAGAGTGGTGAGTAGAACAGGTGAATCTAATGAAATACACTGCTGAGGGGAACATTGGGTGAGTTATGAAAAATATTTAATAGCAGATAATCTAAATCATAAAATTTAAATATAAAAATTTATAAAGTACTACATTTATAGTTTAGTTTGAATATAATTTTGTAGCAATTATATTCTACTAGTTTGCAAAAATCAATTTAATGGAGGTAGACTATTAATTGCTTCATTCTATAAACATTCATTGAGCATCATATGTCTGCCACAAATGATTAACTTCAAATTTAGAAGAGAATATGGTATCTAATTGCTATTGTGCTGAATGTTCTCTCCTGTTAATAGGAGGACATCTTTTTAAAGTGATGTATGTGCATTCATGCATATGGCTAATCATATAAACAGATAAAAATATAATAAGCTATTATATAAATGTGTACTTTATATACATACAGTTATACATCTTAAATATATACAGCTTTTAGTTGTCAATTATACTTCAATAAGGCTGGAGAAGTGTAATATACAGCAAGCCATGCATTTATTTTGATAGGTACAAAATAAATATGTATTTAGAGATGGACATTATCATATAGGTTTTTATAAATATATTAAAACTTAAAACTATCTTTAAAGTAATTGAAAGACCTCATTCACTAAGGATATACAAAAAGATAAATTATAGAACAAGGACTGCATAATCTTACTTATATGAGGAATCTAAAATAGTTAAAGTCATAGACGCAGACAGTAGAATGATAGTTACCTGGGGCTGTGGAGAGAGAAGATCGGGAAGATTTTGGCACAAGGAGTATAAATTGTCAGTTACAAAAGATGGCTAAGTCCTTCAGGTCAAATTAACAAAATGTGAATATAGTTATCAATACTAAATTGTATGTTTGAAAAATTTTAGAGGGTAGATCTTAAAAGTTCTCATCACAAACAAAAAAGGAAGTAGAGAGGGAGGAGGAGCAGAGACAGAGAAAGAGAGAGAGGTTGAGAGAGAGAAAGAAACATGCAAGGAGATCGATATGTTTATTAACTTGAATGAGGTGATTATTTCACAATATACATGTTTATCGAATCATACATTTGTATACCTTAAATTTTTAATTGCCAATTATGGTCAGTAAATGTTCATTAAAGTTGGTGGGAAAGTATAGCACTTTAGTTTTAGCACATTGGGAAATTAAGTTTCTTAATCCCCAGAAAAAGAAAAAAACTACTAGTAAAATTTAAAAAAAAAAATGCTCATTTTGGGGCCTCCCTTGTGGCGCAAGGGGTTAAGCACTGCACTATGAAGCAATCCGCAGCCTCTGCTGCACAAGTTTGATCCCCGGCTGGCCAGAGAACAACCCACATGGCGGGGCAGACCTCTCCTGCCTCACCTGCTGCTCCCCTCAGCAGTGTATTTCAGTCAGTCTGCCTGTTCTGTTCCCTGCTCTGTCTCTGGTGAATCCTCTCACGCCCCCCCCCCCACATCTCTGGCCTGTACCCCAGCTCTTGTATGCATAAATAAATAAATCTTTTAAAAAAAATGCTCATTCTATCTCTATTTTGTCTTATTTACCATAATGAATTAGATTCAATTAGTAAATAAAAATAAGCTGTACTACAACATGAAGAGAATCACTAGAACATTCAGAAGGTTAAGAAATCCTTTTATATTTAATAGAATTTTTTTAGCTATCAGAAAAAGACAAAAAAACAATAAGCATATATTCCTGAAAACCAGACTAAAATAATAAAATTTCCAAAAATGTATCTCCACATAATATCTTTCAGTAATATGTTACATTTACAAATAGATATGTGGGGGAATAAATTAATTTAAGATGTTTTGTTTTTGATGGAAAATTAGAGTTATCCCAGGAATGCAAAACTGAATGCATATAAGATAGCCAATTTTCATAATTTAACACATTAGTGAAATAAAGGACAAAATTATTTTATTTATTTTCTTTACTTGTAGAACAACATGCAGAAGAAATTTAGTATGAATTCAATGTTTTCTAAAAACTAAGAAAGTTTTGCATGCTAGGAATGGAAGGGAACTTACCTTTATAAAAACCTATCTATAAATTGAAAAAAAAAATCCCTAAGGCAACTATCCAACAAAATGATCAAATGTTGAAAGCATATATTTAATATAAGCAACAAATCTAGGATGTTCAATAAGACCACTGATTCTCAAGTAAATAAATTAGCTAATTAATTACATATTTTATCACTGTATATTTAGAAATATTCAAAAAAAGTCACAGACACATATTTAGATTTTAAAATGTTAGCAATTTTAATGAATATAAATTGGCATGCAAAAGACTACTGTGCTTTTTATTACCAGAAAATAAATCATTCCATTTGCTTTTTAAGAATAGCATTTATACTTACAAGAAGAACTTTACAAGTCATCAAATGCTTTTTAAGTAAACGGAAAAAAAAAAATTTAAAGTGTTTATTTACTAGCATCTATAACAGCTTGGCAATTACTTTATATAATTAATCAAAGTAATTATAGTATATTAATATTGTCAATATTCTTTGTTAATTATATATAACTAGAAAATATAAATAAAAGGAAAATAATCATATTTCTTATCAGTTAATAAATTAACATATATGTGAATATATATATAAAATCACATATAGGGAGATTGAATATTGTTTATAATTCCCTCTAAATGTGTCTATGGATTCCATGAAATCTTAATTAATATTGCAATAAGTTTTATTGAAACTTGAAACATTTATTGTACACTTTATATGGAATAATAGTCAAGTATAAATCACACCTGTGAAGAAGACGTGCTATAAATCTAGTCAAGTAAAACAGAGTATCAGAACTAAACAGAAAGTATACAAAATAGAAATTATTTGTACTATATTTTTAATGATATAATATTATACAGCAAAGAAATAAAGTCAACTTTATCTGAGTGAGTCAATAAATGTCAGGCAAAATGAGCAAATCACAAGAAAATATATACATTATGGCTGTATTTAAACAAAAAAAAAAAAAGGCAAAGCTCAGTAATATATTTTCTGGGACCTAAGTAAAATAAATGCCATCAAGGGCAATACTAATACAAATTCAGTATAATGTTTCTTATAGGTATGAAAAAGAATAAGACTTTTTTATCGAGTTCTGTGATGGTTGAGTATGGGTTTAGGTTGATAGAGTATGGTTTCCTAGGGTAAAATAAATGATATTCCAGTGAGAACACTGTATATTTTATGTAGTTAACAAGTAAACAAAAATATCAAGGAATGGTATAAAGAAAATTCATGTGAATAACAGAAAATCATCACAGTTGTTCACTGTGTGGAGTATGAATCATAATGTTCAGACAAACCCACAGAATCTCTTAATGTTGGCCACTTCCTCCAGCCCATAATACTAGATCAGTAACAATGTCCTTTACCAATCTCAAAAACTGAAAAGATGCATTAAAAAAGTCCCTAACAAAAAACTTACGTATTCACAGAAATGGACCTCCCCAAACCATAAAGACCATGGAGAATGATGTTGGACAATTATAAACTTAACTGTTAATTCCAACTGCAGTTTCTATTTCAGATGCACTATATTTACTAGAAGAAATCAGCACAGTCTCTTGAACTTGGCATATGCCTATTGATAGGGAAAATTGAATCCATTGTTTCCAATCAGTGAAGATGTGTAAAATGCTGTAATCAAGGGAATTTTAAACAGTAAAGATTTACTGCCTTGCCCCAGGGTAGATTTTTTTTTTAAGATTTGTTTGCATACAAGAGCTGGGGCAGGCCAGAGATGGGGGGAGAGGGGTGGGGGTGGGGGAGGGGTGTTGAGAGTGAGAGGATCACCAGAGAAAGAGTGGGGAACAGAACAGGCAGACTGACTGAAATACACTGCTGAGGGGAGCAGCGGGCAAGACAGGAGAGGTCTGCTGCGCCATGTGGGTTTGTCTCTGGCAGGCTGAGAATGGGACTCGTGCTGCAGAGGCTGCGGATTGCTTAATAGTGCATTGCTTAACCCCTTGCGCCATCAGAGAGGCCCCAGGGTGGATTTTGCTTTTTTTTTTTAATAGAGGCATGTTTATTTATTTATTTATTTGTTTGTTTGTTTGTTTGTTTATACATGCACTGGGTACAGTCAGAAGCGCGGGAGGGTGAGAGAATTCACCAGAGCCAGAGCAGGGAGCAGAGCAGGCAGAAGGACTGAAGTACACTGCTGAGGGGAGCAGCGGGCAGCGGGAGAGGTCTGCGCGCCATGTGGGATCCTCCTCTGGTGGCCGGGGAGCAGCCGGGCAATGAACTGGTGCTGCAGAGGCCGCGGGCAGCTTTGCAACCCATTGCTCAACCGCTGCGCCACTGCGGAGGCCCCCCAGGGTGGATTTTGATAATGATTGTGATGGTCTGGGACTAAGGGAATAAACTCTCCAAAATAACAAATCTTCCACCCCAAAAAGTAGCCATTAGTTATTTTGGAGACAAGATGTAACCTCCTGAGGACACTGTTTTGGTTGGCTGATCAGGTAGTTTAAAGAAATGAAGATATTTAAGAACCCACAACAAATTCAGGCTGCAATTCCCTTACCCTACTGCTCTGATCACATGGTCTAGCACATTTAGTGGCTCCAGTAATAACTGTAATGGAGAAGGTTTTTGAACAAAATCTCTAGTAAGCCTCAAATGGAAGAGCTATAGCACAGATCCCAGGATTCTTATAACAGAAAATTATTACTTGTTCAAATAGTCCAGAATGATCCACAGTAATAAACTAAACAACACTAATTTCTCAACTTGGGGTCTCCCTGGTGATGCAAGGGGTTAAGTCACAGCACTATGATGCTAGCTGCAGCCACTGCAACATGAGTTCGATTCCCAGCCAGGGTGCTAACCAACATGGTGCAGCAGACCTCTCCTGTCTCGTCCGCTGCTCCCCTCAGCAGTGTATTTCAGTAGCTCTGCCTGTTCTGCTCCCCACTCTGTCTCTGGTGAATCCTCTCACCCCCCGTGCTTCTGGCCTGCACCCCAGCTCTGTATGCATAAATAAATAAATCTTTTCAAAAAATTTCCTCTACTTGTCCTAAGGGATGCATTGATTTATATGAACTGATATTTTAAGTAAGCATGATCCACTTATTTAAGGTTTTTAACAATGCCTATCACATTGTTAAGGTTTTTAACAATGCCTATACATTAACAAAATATCCCTTTGTTCATAAAGTAAAAATCACTATAGATTGTTAAAAAATACTTTTTTGGGGGCCTCCCTGGTGGTACAGGCAGTTGAACGCCACACTATGAAGCTGTCTGCAGCCTCTGCATTATGGATTCGATCCCAGCCAGCCAGCGAGAATCCCATATGGCAAAGCAGACCTCTCCTGTCTCACACGCTGCTCCCCTCAACAGTATATTTCATCAGTCTGCCTGTTCTGTTCCCTGCTCTGTCTCTGGTGAATCCTCTCACCCTTCTGTGAATCTGGCCTGTACTCCAGTTCTTGTATAAATTAAATCTTTTAAAAAATATACTTCTTTCTTGTTATGCTTGTTTTTTGAAAGAGAAAAGAAAGCAACATATCTATACAGTGTTATATTCCATCATCTCATATTTCATGAAGAGAAACATGAAGAATTTAAATGGGTAATTTAATGAAGGGGCAAAGAAGATACAGACACCTATATTTATTATTATATAATCAACTAGGAAAGTGAAACTTCATGTAAGTATAGAAGTACATATCTTTGGTAAGTAGTAACATTTCTAAATGTGGAGTTATATATTAGAAAACCCCAGAAGTTTAAGACATGGGGATTCCACAGACCACATTGGAAATAATGACTTAAAATTTACAGAAGGCAAAAGACTAATAATATAACTTCTCTCGTAATATTTCTTGCCCTCACAAATTCCTAAAAAAGATAAGATAGTCTACTTTCTTTAATATAGGAAATTGAGATTCATAGTGGGTGTGATAAAACTTTTCTTAAAGTTTTGTTTTTGACTATGAAATAAAGAAATGTCTTATTCACGTGCCTAGGAAAAGGGCACATCCTTTTCCTTACACATCCTTAAGAGTTGAGACAGACCTTTGGGAAATGGTGAAGGACATTTAGTGGCACATATATATTTCAGTATAAAATTTGAACAATTTGATAGCAATATTTACCATGAATGAAAAAATGCAACTACCAGCAGCTAAATCCAATCTGGGAGGAATCATTAACAAAGTTTTAAGAACTATTTGCTTCAAGAGGATGTATGTCCATAAACTTCTGCAGAAGTCAAACTAATTTGGAATTAAGATAGTGGAATAAGAAAAAAAGTCTGAGAATCCAGTCATTATTATGTTTTTTTCTAATGAGCCTATTATCCTGATTAATAGTCATCTGTCCTTTTTTTAGTGCCTGATGTTTAAAACTTCTTACTTTGGTTAATCTACCTTTGAGGTATAAGGAGAGTTGAAATAGGTTGTAAGTTACTGAAAGTACACCACAGATGCCATTCTTTAACAGAGGATATTTAATAACCCTAAGGTCAAAAAGGTATTAAGCGGCAGAGCTGAAATTCAAAGTTCTGTTTGAAGTCAAATTTCGTGATTTTTTTCCCCCCTACACACTACACAGACTATGGCTAGAGTTAAGGTTACCTTTCTCAAGTTGTGTTTCCTTATAAAAATAGTATTTTTAAAGAAAGTATTTTAAAGACCTAATCACTGCAGTATTAATTTTGTTGCCAAGGAAAAGTAAGTAAATGCTTCTAAACTCTGAAATTCTCCCGCAATAATGCCAAATCTTGCCATGCCCTATATAAATAAGCATAAGGGACAATCCAGACAACAGCCTTAACTGTTACAAGGTGTTTCCTAAAAACTCAACACACAAGAGTGAACCAATGTACCAACAATGACACAATAGCTTGAATAGAGGTGTGTGTTTAACCTAAAACACAATCAAGATTTCTTTTTTTAAAAAAAAGATTTATTTTATTTATTTATGCAAACATGGACTGGGGTGTAGGCCAGAGGTATGGTGGGGTGTGGGTGGTGAGAGGATTTACCAGAGACAGAGGTGGGAACAAAACAGGTGAATTTACTGAAATACACTGCTGAGGGAAGCAGTGGGCCAAGAGAGGAGAGGTCTGCTCTGCCATGTGGGTTAGCTCCCTGGCTGGGGATCAAACACATGCTGCAGTGGCTGCTGATAACGTCATAGTGCTGAGACTTAATGCCTTACACCACCAGGAAGGCCCACAATCAAGATTCTTGACTTCTTTTTCCCTAGTCCTAACAAAATACAGTTTTAAAAAATATTATTTTACATTGGCTAGGAATTGTTAAGTCCAAGGGAAAAATGTGACAGAAAGGGATAAGTTTGGGGGAAGTTTTTATTATGTTTTGTGGCTCCTTAAGTTAATTAAATAACTTCTCTGATCTTCCGTTTTCTTAGTTTGCATTGAGGATAGTAGAGAGATTCAAAGAAATTGAACATAAGAGGCAAACGAGTACCGAAAAGATCAGGTTTATTGATCTATTTTTTTGGTGTGATTTTTATTAGGTTAGTAAATTAATGTTTTCCTTTAAGGTTAATGAAAAAATTAGTCTTAATCACTTACCACATGCCTTCTAGAATATGGAAACAGCTAATCACAGACACTTTCCCAGGTAAAGAACACAGAACAAAGACTATGACTGAAAGGATCAAGTTTTTATAATACTATTATGATTTCATTAAATTAACATTGAAGTGGCACTCAGGGTGCTGGATAGTGAGCAATGAGTGAACAAAACACTAAAGGAGAAATGAAATAAAGAAATGTCTTATTCATGTGCCCTAAGAAAAGGGCACATCCTTTTCCTTACACATCCTTCAGAGGAGGTAGCAAAGGAAACTCCATTAAAAGAGGAGGTTGCAGATTCCCTATCCCACCTAATGAGGGGCACAGCTGAGCCACTAGGGACAGTAGTGGAAGACTTGAATGAGACACAGCGGGGAGACATGTGGAGCAGAGAGACATAAGAAGCAGAGTGTGCCTGTTTCTCAGCTTTGATCTTGTAGCAGGGACTTGGGGGACATGGAAGGAAGTACATGGAGGAGAGACTTAGAGAGACACTTGAAAGAGTCATCTGGGTGAGAAACACAGGGAGGCAGACAATGGCAGCTTTTATCTTGATCTGTACTTTAATTTTGTTCCTTTCATTCTAAACTTACTTAGCCCTTTTTGTCCCTTTCCTATGGGTCCCCTCCAGAAAGTGCCTTAGACTTGTGGCATGCTTTTGGGCCGGAGCAGCCCTGCTGTCTGTCAAGCCTTTTAGGATGGCCATTTACCCAGGAGGGGAAGGGTATCTGACCTCTAATAGGTCTACAAGGGGAGTTCAAGGCAGTGTGCAAAGAGAGAGAGGCAGGGTAGTTTGTTCACTTTGAACAAAAAAGAGTGGAGTTTTATAAACTCTATGACTATCTTATTTAAGGGGTGTACAAGAGGAAGGCCCAGGATGGCAGGTGAGATGGTTGATCATGCGTGGTGTGAGAGAAGTTGTATTAGGAATTCACATGACTTGTGACTGCACATAACTACATCATCTGTCATTTATCATGTGATCATAGGAGGAAGTAAGGCAGAGAATGTCAGTTTAACCCCTGTAGACTTGCTGTCCAAACAGTGCAGATGTGGAGGCAGCAGTACCCTGGGGCAGCTTAGTTAAACACTCTCTCTTTCTCTCTTTCTCTCTCTCTCTCTCTCTGCCTGCCATGGGTATGCCATGGGTATTCTCCCACCTCATTAGTAAGAACTATGTCAATGGCACTGTTACCAGTAGTAATAATTTTGCCCTCTGGGATAGGGGTAGGCAACACCTTGTTTTAAATAAAGGGAACACTGCTTGAGACTGGAATAGTCCCTAAGTTTAGTTACCCAGAATGAAAGATGAATGTGATAATAGAGACTGCCTTTTAGGGTAAAATGATTAGTTCTGTTAGTCTTTTGGATCATTCACATTTAAAGAGATCATTAATATCTTTGGGTTAATATCTATTTTTTAGCTGTGTTCTATTTGTTCTGTGTTACTTGTATTTATTTGTATTTA
This sequence comes from Talpa occidentalis, assembly GCF_014898055.3. Classification (NCBI taxonomy): domain Eukaryota; kingdom Metazoa; phylum Chordata; class Mammalia; order Eulipotyphla; family Talpidae; genus Talpa; species Talpa occidentalis. The sequence goes on along the minus strand of NW_023602073.1, from coordinate 80,541,289 downwards.
TTTTTTCTGCCTTCTTGGACTTGAGAATTTTTATGATTAGATTTTATATCTTCTATTCATTTATTATTTATGCCACTTTTAAAAACTTCTTTTAGTGGTTGCCTGAGGGTTTAGCATATGTATTTTAAAATAATATGAGTCCATCTTGAAGTAATATTAAATCATTTCTGATGTACTATAATGACTTCATTAAAGAATATTCCCAATGCTTCCTTCCAATTTCTTATGCTGTTGTTGTCACACTTATGTATATGTATATACACTTATATATACACTTATGTATATATATACTTATATATACACTTGTATATACACTTATGTATATGTATATACACTTATGTATATGGCACAAGCACAAAACACAGACACTTATTTTGTTTAAATAGTTATTTTTTAAAGCAATTTTTAAAAAGAATGAAAGATTTTAATTTACCTTCATTATTCTATTTCCAAAGCTCTTCATTTGTTAGTGTAGTTTCAGACTTCTGACTTATATGAAACATTTCTTTTGCTTGTACTACTTCTTATAATGTTCATCGTATAATATTTATTGTAATATTTATTGCAGAGTCAGTCTTCTGGTACTACTTTAATCAGTTTTGGGTTGAAAAAATATTTTTACCTCATTTTTTTCATTTGTAATTATTTTATTTTACCTTTACTCCATATCAATCTACTTAATTTAAGAGAAGACTTCAGTATGTATAGAATGTGGAGTGACAGTTTATTTTGCATTTGTGTAAGTGCTTTAAAGATTCCATTATATTTACCTTTTTGTTTTCATGGCTTTTGATGAGAAGTCTGCTACAATTATTATCCTTGTTTATCTGTTGATAATGAATTTTTCATTCATTCTGTCCTCAAGATCATCTTCCTAACATTGACTCATCAATATGAATATGATATGAAATATGTTTTTTTGTTTGTGTGTTTACATTTATACTATTACTGTTCTCTCTGAATTTCACAGATCTACATTTTCTTGTTTCTCAGTAATTGAATATTTCATCTTTTTTTCTGCACCTGAGATTCCAGTTTTCACACACAGTAGTGAAATACTTTTTATGAGCGGGCCTTTTTATGATGCACAGAACAGATATCCTCAAGACACGTCTCTTTGACATGCTGGACATTTCAAACTAAGATCAATTATGACCTTGTAAGGAAAGAAGAAATTCTTTTCTTCCCCTAATCAGAAAAGAGATTGTCACTCCCTTAATTACCTGAAGGTGAACACTGGGGATATGATCCATATTATTTCTAGGAATTATTTATTTTTGAGACCTCTCTGTATTACTGGATAACCTGAGTCAGTCTTTCCTAGTTATGTGAAGTCCTCCTTTTTTCTCTATGATGCCTTAGGTCTCTCCTGATGGAGACTAGGAGTAGAAATTTGGGAAGGGGGCATTCACAAAACCAACACAGAAAGCCAGAAGCAGAGATAGGAGTTAAAATGATTGACATAGTCATTAAATAAGCTATATAGAAAAGTAAAGTATCTGGAGGCACAGACTGAGGTTCAGACCAGATGGGGATACCGAGACTGGGAGTCATAGTAAAAGAATCACTGTTCCTTCCAAACTGACCTAGTCAAATCATATATTGAAAAAAAATGCTTAGGTACCAGCTCTAGAAGTTATTATTTTAACTGAAGTTAACAATCCCAAGAGGACTAAACCCCTCCAAAAGAGACTAAACCAGGGCCTCCCCTGTTGGCACAGTACTTGAGCACTGGGCTGCGAAGCTGCCTGCAGCCTCTATAGCTCCGGTTCAATCCCCGGCCGCCAGCGAGGGTCCCAAATGGCGTGACAGACCTCTCCTGCCACGCCTGCTGCTCGCCTCAGCAGTGTATTTCATCAGTTTGTCTGTTCTGTTCCCCACTCCGTCTCTGTTGAATTTTCTCACCCTCCTGCACTTCTGACTGTACCCAGTGCTTGTATAAATAAATAAATAAATAAATAAATAAATAAATAAATCTTTAAAAAAAGAAAAAAGAAACCACTGCAATTTCTGCTCCGGAAAGAGGCAGTTCTCCTATCTGCCCGTGACTATGTAGGTGTTTATCTTCATCGACCTTGTCCCTTTGCAAAGCAGCAGAGGCCGCTCTGATCCCAAGGCTGCCCACCTATGACTGTGCAGGCCTCTCATTTAACCAACCTGTCCCCTCCAGGGGCAGCTCTTTCTGCCCGCTTGTGTCTGTGCAAGCATCCTTTCCTTCCCTTCCCTTTTATAATAAACCAATTTTTTTTTTTTAAGTAGAGTTTTTTTTTTTTTTTTATAGAGGCATGTTTTATTTATTTATTTATTTATTTATTTAGTTTGTTTGTTTTGTTTATACATGCACTGGGTACAGTCAGAAGCACGGGAGGGTGAGAGAATTCACCAGAGCCAGAGCGGGGAGCAGAGCAGGCAGAAGGACCGAAGTACACTGCTGAGGGGAGCAGCGGGCGGCAGCCGGGGATCGAACCTGCGCCGCAGAGGCCGCGGGCAGCTTCGCAACCCAGCGCTCAACCGCTGCGCCACAGGGGAGGCCCAATAAACCAAATTTTTTTAATGTAACTAAATGTCTCTGCCTCATGGGGAAACTTATTATATGCCACTGAAAGAGCTCTGATGAAACTTTTCTCAGTGGTAACCCAAGGAATCCTCTATCTGAACTAAACACCTTTCCAAACACATCAGCTCCTACATCCCTTAATTCATGATATAATCCCTCTTTTCCATGACTGAAAATGGAAATCTCATAATCTATGTAGATTCCTTGTATGTAATTATTTAATAGATCTTTTTCTATTGATGGTGTTTTGACTATTCCAAAAGTCTAAGGAGGATTTGGGGGCATTTTCCCCAGTATCCCTACAATAAAGAGTGGGTATTACCCCATGTAGTGTAAATGAAGATGCTCAGGCTTTTGCTGCTAGCCTCTGTGACTCATCTGCGGCCTTGAATACAAAAGGCCCTTGGGAATGTGGGTGTGGAGAATGCGTGCCTGACTATTGACACCTGAGCATGGGTGTGCACGCATGTGCAAGTGTGCACACCTGAGCCTAGAGGACAGCGACATAAGGGCAGTGTTGCTCAGAGATAGCTGTGTTCTGAGTGGACGAGCCAAGGCTGAGAGAGGAAGAGAGCGAGAGAGAAAGTGCAGAGGAAAGAGTGTATAGAGATTCGCAGGGTGCCCAAGTTGCTGTCTCCCTGATGGCTTGTTTCTCTCTAACCTGTGGGGATGATGCCAAGGGCTCCAAGTTTCTCTTTTAAGCTGCCTGAAACAAAGGTGAGCCTACCCAGCCTGGAATGCTTGAGAAACACCCCATAATTCTTTTGTTTTCTTTTGTCATTATTCACTTTTCTTTTATGTTTTAGGTTGAATAATTTTTATTGACTAATTTTCAAGTTTATAATTTTATTTGTGTTCATTATACTAATGAATCCACTAAAGATATTTTTCATTTCTTTATTGTGTTTTTCACTTCTAAAATTTTCATTTGATTCTTTTATACTTCTCTCTTTCCTCTCCAATTATCTGCTCTTTAATGCTGCCCATCTTTTCTGTCAGACCTTTCATGTATAGTTTATATATGTTGTAGCCATATTTGTCTATTCCAGCTTTATTGAAGTATAATTGGCAAAAAATTTTATATATGCACCGTGTACATGATATTTTTATATACATTTACATTGTGAAATGATTACTGCAATAAAGCTGATTAAAATATCACCTCACATAGTTTTCTTTCTCACATTATGTGTATATATGTGCTGAGAACATTTAAGATTTACTCTCCTGGCAAATTTTGTTTGTGCAATACATTATTATTACTTACAATGAGCTTGGTGTATAATAGATCTCCAGAACTTACTCATTTAGCATAACTTAACTTTTGTACCCTTTGAGCAACATGTTGACATTTCCTTGGCAACCATCCACTCTCTGCTTCTAAGAATTTTACTTTTTAGAGTCCACATAAAGTGAGATCATGCAGTATTTGACTCTGTGCTTGATTTATTTTACTTAGTATAATGTCCTCCAGACTCATTCATGTTCTTGTAAATGCCAGGGTTTTCTTCTTTTTAAAGAATGAATAAAATTCCTTTGTATGTATATACCACATTTTCTTTATTAGTTCACCCTACAATTGACACATAGTTTGAGTCCATATTTGGGCATTTGAATAAGGAAAATAAAATGGGGGTGCAGATCTCTCCTCAAGATACTGACTTTATTTCCTTTGAATCTATACCCGGAAATGAAATTGCTTTGTAACTTTTTGAGAAACCTCTATATTTGCCGTGAGAGGGAAGTCAACAGCGAAGAAGGAACACCGGAGTCACAGGGGTAAAAGAATTCACCAGAGACAATATGAAAAGTAGAAAATGCAGATTCATTCATTATTCTGCTAGGGAAATTGGGGTGAAAGCAGAGTGTTTGAAGCACTTTTCTTACCCTGAACTTTTGGGCTTTGTAAGATTTAGGACACAGGTCTGTGCTGGCCACTATCTTAATAAAGTGTCAGACCTTGATTAGTCCCTGCATTTTCAGAATTTACATCAGCTTGTAATGGCCACAGGTTTGTATAATGGCCCTGTTTCAATAACAATCATTTAGTTCCCCTACCTCATCTGAGGTCCCAGGACCTGCTTCCTAAGGTAACTTTTCTTTTTTCTTTTTAAGATTTATTTATTTATGCATACAAGAGCTGGGGTACAGGCCAGAAGTGTGGGAGGTGAGAGGATTCACCAGAGACAGAGTGGGAAACAGAACAGGCAGATCTACTAAAATACACGGCTGAGGGGAGCAGCGAGTGAGACAAGAGAGGTCTGCTGTGCTATGTGGGTCACCTCCCAGGCGGGGATTGAACTCATGCAGTGGGTGGTGACAGCTTGGGTGGTGACAGCTTGATAAAGCTGCTTCTCAACCCCTTGTGCCACCAGGGAGGTAATTCTGTTTTTCTCCTTATCTGTTAAAATGTCCCATCCCTGTCTGCAAGGCAAGGAAGAGACTGAGCTTTTAATCCTATCAACCCCAACAATATTGTTGTTTATCTTGCACCAATAGGGTGCAAGGATTCCAGTTTCTCTATACCCTGCCAACACTTGTAATCCCTTTTCATTTTTGATGATAGCCATTCTAAGTATGAAGTGTTGCCTCATAGAAAAGGGAGATTCCAGATTCCCTGCCCGACCTGAGGAAGGGGGAAATGAGAGGTGAGGGGAAGCTAAAAAGTACTTGAGAGAGAAGTGTAGAGAGAGAGGACTTGGAGGAGGCACATGGAGCAGAAAGATATGTGAAGTAGGCTACTTGCTTCTCAGCCTTGGACTTGTACCAGTGATATGGGAGACATAGAAGAAGTCACTTAGAAGAAATATGGATGACAGACCTGTGGGCCGCTGACAGTAACAGCCTTTATCTGGACTCATATTTTGATTTTGCTCCTTTCCTTGCAGACATGGCTGGCCCCTTCTGTCCCTTTCCTACGGTTCCCCATCAGAAGGTGTCTGTCTTAAATTCGTGGCAATCTTTTAGGCCTTAGTGGTCTCGATTTGTGCCAACCCTGTTTGGCTGGGCATCTACTTACAGAGGATGAGTAACTTTGGATGTTTAATTGGAAGCTTTTATTCTTTTTTCTATCTTTCTCTTGCACACTGATTCTATTAAATTTCTTTTCTATTAAATGTTGTATGCACTGAGTATGTTTATTTTTATGTGGTGGGTAGCAGAACCTGTTTGGAGCATGCAGATTTAGGGGTCCCAGGGTGCCCCTTAGTCTGGCTGCTAACAGAGCTTCTTTTAAAATATTTTATTTCCAACACTTGTTTTTTATATATAGAACAGACTTCACTTTCACTTTGAGTTTTAAAAAGAACTTGTTTTCCTCCTGATGCCATATTAAAAAATTTAAGTACTGTATTTAATCTTCACTTTAAATTTTAAGATTTATGGTGATTTTGCTGTTTCAGTGATCATTACCAGTTGGTACAGTTCATCTTGACTTTGTAAAAATTAAGTCTTGAAGAACAATCTATTTTATATAAAAATGAGTGATTGTAGCATAACTTCCTTCAGGTTTTAATCAGTGTTTCTCACAGTATCAAGACAAAAGCAATTTCCTCCTTAATTCTCACATTACCTATTAAAACCATTCTTTTTGCAATGATTGCCAATAAGGGTATTTATTTATTCAAATTTTAGTAGCCAATTTAAGAAGCACCTAAGCACTTCAATAGAAATTGGATATTTAGTTTTATCCTATTATTAAGATAATGCTATATAGCTATTGGCTTATGACTTTTAATTTATATTTCCTCTTCATCTGTGAAGTAAGATGTTTTAGCAACCTTTAATATTACTATGATGTATGGGTCATCAGCTTTAATGAAACTGCCATGATTAATGACACTATAATGGTTTAATTAAAATAAATGAGCAAAAAGTAGAAAAGATGAAATACATTATTAGGATATATAAGGCATGGTCAGTTAAACAGATAAGCTTAATATATAGTGTTTAAATATAAGAATGTGACCTCAAAAGAAGGTCTGTTGATTGTTATACATAAAACATTAATGTTTGCAAATATATTATACATTACGTCAACAAATATCCATTAAATACCTACTCTGTACCTTACTAGGCAATAAGAAAATTGAATGTATATGTAATCATGCATTATATTATTACATTAATTACTATAATGCTATAATATATAACTTTAGATTATACTATATGATAAAATTGTAAAGAATTTCATAATATAATGTGGCAATATTGACAAAAGATGTAGTCTTAGTTTTAGCCCATTATAAAGAATGAGTATAGATTGGGTGACTTAAATAACAAACAGCCTACTCTGAAGGCTGGATAATCCAAGATTAAAATGCTGGCAGATAACGCTTTCTAGTGAGAGCCTACTTCTTGGTTCACAGATGGCCTTCTTAAGGTTTCCTCACATGGTGGGCAACTGACAGAGAGAGGAGGCAAGTGCTCTTGTGTCTTTTCTTCTAAGGTCATTCATCTCATTCATCTCATCCACCATCATGGCCTCATTAATTCCCCCAGGCCCTGCCTCTGAACACCATCACTTTGTAGATTAATTTTTGACATATGGATTTTTGAGAGTATAAGTATTTAATCCATAGAAAACACATTCAGAGAATAAAAATGGATAAGCACCATGATAATAGTAATAAAATGCTATGGGGTAAAAATATGGCCAAATTTTTATCAATTTAGCAAAATAACAAAGTTGCCATGGAGTCAGAGGAAAAGACCTGAGTTGGAGATATTAGGAATAATTTTATAGTTTTAAAATTCCCTTAAGCATTGTCACTAGTTAGGATATATGTGTGTGAGTTACTATGTGTATGTATGTGTACATGATCGCTGCCAGCCAGTAACAGAGGGATTGGAAAAAGAGGAATCCAAAAGGGCAATAGATTAGGAAGCAAGATCAAGGTGAAAGGATCTCCAGGAGAGTCTGCTCTTGGTGAAACAAGGTGTAGAACTTTAAAGATGCAGCTGAGAGATTTGGACAAATAAGTCTTTGTAACTTTGTAAGCCAGATTGTAGCAATTATGATCATTTATTATATCAATATGTTGATTTCTTTTAGATCTGAATGATATATACATTTGAAAGAGAAAAAATGTTTTCTGGAAAAGTTTCCTTCCTGTCTGCTCTTCTGTATTCTTTTTCTGCCTCCATTCTTTTCTCATTCCCTCTTTGCTCAGGTAGATTTAGACTGTGCTTACTAGGTAGAAAACATACATTTCTAGGAAAGTTTAGCAATAGCTCCCTTACATAATAAACAACTGAATGGTAGATGATAGATCAAATAGATGTGTTGAGGTAGAAGTGCACGGTGCACATGCACTTGTGAATATGTTTACATACTCACTGCCACTGCCATTATCACCACCAACACATACAGCCATCAATAGTAAATGATCATCAATTTTCTGACCATGTGAAATTCCAATAATAATGTATTATTGGTGTCTATACACTATTTTGTGTTCATTATTCCAGTCAATATATTTATTAAACATGTAAGATAGGCATATTTGATTTGATAGCTACTCTACAAAGCATCTGGATATACCAGTGAACAAAACGGAATCTCAGGCCCAGTGTTTTGCTTTTTGTTTTCATTCTAATAGATTTGAGATAGTAAGCAAATAAATTATAAATATATTAGATATTCTTATATATTATGAAGAAAAAATAAGGTAAGATAAATGAAAAGAGTACACTGTTGTGATTTTATATGACAGAGTCAGAAAAAGCCTCTCTCCAGGAAGGTGAGATTAAAGGCAAGATTTGATTGAAAAGAGAGAGTGGGCCCTGCAGCCTTTAGAAAGCAAGAACATTCAATCAGAGGCAGCAGCAAGTGAAAAGGCCTTGGGCATGATTGTGCTTGTTGCATTTGAAGGACAGTCAAAAGGCGAAATTGTCTGAAGAAGAGAGATTGCAACGAAGACCACCAGTAACTGAGATTCCAGAGTGGTCAACCCACTGTGCCACCGGGGAGTCCCCACTTGATTATTTTTCATTGTGAAATGCTCATTATATTTTTTGTCTTATTTTAATATTGGGTTATGCTTTTATCCTTTTGTCTTATTTTAATATTGGGTTATGCTTTTATCCTGTTAATTGGCATACTTTTTTAAATTTGTAAATATTTTCCCTTTTTGTGTCTCACCTTAATGGTGCCTTTTGATAAACAGATGTTCCTAATTTTAATTTTAATGTCTAAATTGTCAATTATTCTATCTATGATTAATCCCTTTTGTATGATCATTTTTAGAAAAATTTTATCTACCCAAAGTCAAAAAGACATTATTTGCTTATAAATGGTGTATGGTTTTATTTTCATGTTTTGATACAAATTTTTAAGTATTCTGAGGTAGAAGTAAAAATCCATATTTTTCTTATGCGTAGCCAGTTAACATTGATGCAGGACCTATTGGGCTTCTGAAGGACAATGGAAAAATACGACACCCTTGTCAAACAGTCTAGGATCAACTCCACAAAACTTCAGATGCCAATCATGAGTCTAGGTTGTTATCTGTGCTTTTGACCATCTGGCTATCAATCAGATCCCCACAATCCCCTCCATAGCCTTGATTAATTTGTGAGCTTCACAGGAGTTAGAAAAACTATTAACTTACAAGCTTATGAGTATATTATGAAAAGATATTATAAAAGTGTGTCTATAACTCAAAAGTATCCATATGGAAGAGATTCATAGAGCAATGTATGGGGAATGGGACCTGGAATATTTACACCCTGTCCGGGTGCTCATCTCTCCCACACCTACACATATTCATAAACCTGGAAGCCTCCAAAGCCCATCTCTTTCTGTTTTTATGGAAGCTTCATTACATAAGGATATTTGTTTAAATCAATGTCCATTGTTGATTAATTCACCTTCTGTTTCATTTCCCTCCCTGAAGGTTAGCAGTTATACTTTTGAGTTGCAAATCTCTAATCACACCTTTCTTTCCCCTGATAATCAGTCCCATTTTAGGGACTTTCCAAAAGTCACCTAATTAACATAAACTAAGGTATTGTTAAAAGAAACTTGTTATGAATAACAAAAGATATTCATTTCACCATCATGCTCTACAGCAATTTTAAGAATAAAGCAAAGTATGCTAACATAAATTGCCTCTATGGTTCTTACATAGAAAATTATAAGAATATTTGGAACAATGGAAGAGGAAAAAATATATATTACTTATTATAAATCATAAAATTACAAAATTCAAAGACAAGAAATGATAGGCTTGTATTATAAAGTATCGAATAGACAACTTAATATCCATAGCTGTATTAAAAGTTGCCAAAATTTTCAATCCAGATTCATTACATAATAATTTTACACATAAAGATAGTAACACATTCTTTTCTAAAGGTAAGAATTCTATCAGGAATTTAAAATAAATATTTCTTGCATTTATCAAAGGAAATAAGTCTGGTCTTTAGTTCTAAGTTTTTAACTTTTTTTGTGAGGTTAGTGTGAGATTGAATTAGGCATGTAAATATCATTTATCTGGTTGTTCAGCCCAAATAATCTGGAATCATCTCTGATTTATAATTTATATTCTCACCTAATCAACCAGCACATTTATTCAGTTTTATAATATGATACATATAGGATCTGGCTCCTTCTCATCATCTTCACCTTTTTCATTCATGTCCAGACACTAGGACTCTGGCAAACTTTTTGATTGGTGTCCCTGGCGCCTATCTCAGAGTAGTCAATTTTCCACAAAACAGTGAAGACTTTTCAAAATCATAAGTCAGGTCTTGTCAAAACTTTGGTCAAAACTTTCAATAATAAATTTCACAATACACTTGATTCAAATCCAACGTTTACATGATCTGTGATAGGATCCAGAACATTTTACCTAAAAACATGGTAACTTAGTATATTGAGTATCTTGAAAGCAATCTGGGAAATGGCAGAAGCAAGAATGTCATTCTGACTTCTCTTAACTCACATTTCTACCCTGAGACAGGACACAAAAGCTTCATTTGGGACTTGCCCTGCTTATACTCATGATGAAGGTACAGTTATTTTTTTTTTTCTTTTAAAGATTTATTTATTTATTTATACATGCACTGGGTACAGTCAGAAGCGCGGGAGGGTGAGAGAACTCACCAGAGCCAGAGCGGGGAGCAGAGCAGGCAGAAGGACTGAAGTACACTGCTGAGGGGAGCAGCGGGCAGCAGGAGAGGTCTGCGTGCCATGTGGGACCCTCCTCTGGTGGCCGGGGAGCAGCCGGGGATCGAACCAGCGCTGCAGAGGCTGCGGGCAGCTTCGCAACCCAGTGCTCAACCGCTGCGCCAATGGGGAGGCCCAAGAAGATACAGTTCTTATCACCAGAGACAGGGAATTTAGGCTGGGAAATCTATACAAACAAAATTTGCTAAACTACCTTTATCTTTCTAATTACTTCTTCATTATGTACTATCCCTAGCTAAACTTTTTTATCATTAATTCTTCCCAAATTTATTGCTTATTTACCTAAAAGGTACAAACGCTTCCTACTCCAAAGTGGGAAATTCCATTGCACACACCTATTGTTCCACCTTTCTATGAAACTTTATTTCTTTATGACCTGAAAAAATCATGAACGTTTTGATCTTCAATCCTCACTAAATTATTTCCTCCATTGAAACTAATAAACACCTCTGGGCAAACATTATATAAAAGTTCAACATATCTCTTTAATTCAATTTAAATATAAGAAATTCACACATATAAGTTTCTGGAGCTGTCACTCAAGTGGAAGAAAAAAAAATTAAGCTGGTAAGTGTATAAAATTCTGAGATAAAGTATCCTTTATCTCAGATGAATGCATTAAGAGAAATCCTGCAACTAGAATTCTAGGTCAGAATGGATTCTCCAGGAAAGTTGATGCTTGCATTGATTGTTAAAGGAACTTCACCAAATTGTTTTCCGTTCCAATACTGTTTTCTAATTTCTCGATTTTTAGCCAACTAAGGTACATTTAAGCTTAAATTCTATTTTCCAAGCTACTGCTAAAAATAATAAATTGGATCAGGCAAAGATTGGCAGAACTGTAAAATTTTCCCTGAATCAATGCTAAATTATAAATCACTAATCATGGTGTGTCATTGTGTTTAAGTTCCTGACCAGAAGAACACCTACACAACAGTGACATTATCTAAACCACATTCATCTGTCAATGACAAAATAATGTGTCATTTAGAAGAGAGGAACTGCTTTCCCGAAGACAAGATGAATCATATTTGCTCTTTCTTGTTATCGACAAAGCCAATCATGTTGTCATAGATAGAAATTTGTTTGAGAAGCATGTCTTATTGTGAATTCTTAAAGAAAAAAAAAGCAAAAAAATTTTTTGAAGATGCATTTAATGAGTTTTAACAGGAATTTTTTTTTTTTTTTTAAAGATTTATTTTTATTTATTTATTTATACAAGCACTGGGTACAGTCAGAAGCGCGGGAGAGTGAGAGAATTCACCAGAGCCAGAGCGGGGAGCAGAGCAGGCAGAAGCACCGAAGGACACTGCTGAGGGGAGCAGCGGGCGGCAGGAGAGGTCTGCGTGCCATGTGGGACCCTCCTCCGGTGGCCGGGGAGCAGCTGGGGATCGAACCGGCGCCGCAGAGGCTGCGGGCAGCTTCGCAACCCAGCGCTCAACCTCTGCGCCACCAGGGAGGCCCTTAACAGGAATTTTTACACTACCTTCCAAAGCTGAGACATTTAAATATACATAAAATATCAAAAATATGTTCAAAAACCACTTGTTTTCATCTTTAGCCACTATTTTCAGCTGAATAAAACTGACAGGATAATAATATAAATGAAAGAAATCACATTCAGAGTAAAGATTCAAGGACACATTTCAATGTAGAGAAAATTAAGCCTCAGATTTGGCAAAAATAGTAATTATGCTCATTGAAGAGACTAAGAAGAATCAAAGAGGACTGAACACTAAATTCCAAAAATTCTTCACAAGAATAATTTAGTAGTGAAGCAGAAAAGTAAGTGGATATGTAGAGAAAGCAGAAATCTTATTTGTGTAAACTTCCTATATAGTTTTGCTATTCAAGATAATATTAGAATAAGCCTATATAAAGTTAAGGATTTCGAATTTTTAATTATGAAATAACTTAAGATAATAATGGCATTCTTTAGATTTTTTAGCCCAAGATATATACTCTCATAGACTAAACTAATATGAGAAGCTCCAAACGACTCCTTTTTATGTTGTGTTGACATTATGAGACATGAATTTTTTTAAAGTCTAATACCGTTTTCCAAGATTGAAGGACTTAGAACTAACTAAACCACTTAATCTGTTTTGACTAACAGGGGTTTAAATTTAATAAATAATTCATTTCAACTGTTAGAGTGAATTGAAAATAGAAAAAACGGGCTTGAAATGAAGTACTTCATGCCAGGTCCTAAGCCAGATTTAATATCTATTGCAATAGCAGACTTTCCCAAAAGTGTAACCTTGAACCAATCAACCACTAGCTTCCTAATCAACACGAGGAGGCAATTTGTATGAGACCCCCTGCCTTCCCCTGAGAGAAAGTCACTTTACCTGAAATATTTTTTTTTTTTTGCTAATATATCCTTGTTCTATAAAAGGGTGGTCCCTAGGAAAAGGGGAAGTTCCAGGATCCCTGCCCCATCCAAGGGAGGGTGGAGCTGAGCAGGGAGAAGAAGCTGGAGAGGAGACTGGGGAAAGAAGCAAGCAGGATGGAGAGAGAGAGCTAGAAGGAGACCTGGAGGAGGCACATGGAACAGAGAGACATGTGAAGAAACTGCGCTTGCTTCTTGGTCCTGGATTGGTTGAAGCAGATGTGGGTGAGAGACCCATGGGGAGGTTCACAATGGCAGCTTTTATCTTGATTTTGATTTTGCTCTTTTTCTCCCAGACTTGTCTGTCTGTTTTTGACTCTTTTCTTTGGGTCCCCACCAGAAGGTGCTTTAGACTTGTGGTAGACTTTCAGGCCTTGCTCTGGGCCAATCCTGTTTGTGTGGACTTTTACCCACAAGGGGACAGGTTACTTTGGGTGCTTGATTTAGAAACTATATTCTTTGTCTTTTCTGTATTGCACATGGATTGTATTAACATTCCTTTCCATTAAAAGGTCTTATATGTTTCGTCTTGATGTGGCAGATGGCAAAACCTATTTAGAGCAGGCAGGTTTGGGGGCTCTGGGGTGCCCTTCTCCCTGTCCTGTAACAGAGTCACTCCCTTTCTGTCTATAAATTCCCTCTATTTTGTGTCACCCTTGGCAGTATCTACATGGGATATTGTCCTATTAATAAATCATTTAATAAAGTCAATTAGATATTTAAATTTATAGATGTTATTTCTAACATGTATAAATCTAGGAGGACAGATTTTAACTCAGAATATAATGTCTTTTACCTTGACCTTGAGTAGAAGAAAAAATAATTTTCCCTTTGTTCTTGTGAGTTTTTTTACCGAGAACCCTACAGATTTACAGAAAAACAAATAAATTTATTCTACATGTATACCTTATGTATACAAAAGAGATGCAAGAGAAAAATAAGTAAATTTCCTGAGGGATGTGTGTGTCTGCTTGTATGTTTATATGGTGGTGGAGGACTCGGAGTGGGGTGGTGGGAGCTAGGGGTGACAGGAGAAAAGGTTTACTCGACAAAGATTGCCCCAGCATGCACATTAGTCTCTTAAGTAAAACAGTTATATCTAACAATAGTTCTTGATGTCATTTTTTGGAGTCAGTGGGTTAGGGGTGTGGGGTCTTTGTGGTGGAGGACAAGAATAGAAAAAAAAAACTGAAAAAGGAAGTGCCACAAGACCAGAAACCTGGCTCACACAAGGAGGTGGGGGTGGAAGAGATTAATATAACCATTGATTGACACAGCTATGGAAACCAAAATCCTTAAGGCACAGACTACACAGTTCTGGCCACTAAGATCCTTACGTGCTGATGCCTAGATTACAAAGCATAACATCCAAGCATGTATAAGAGTGTCCATCCAAAGGCAAAAGTATGGAGATTGAGCCCAACAGACCCCAAAGGTAAAGACATGGAGACTGAGCCCATTGTGAAATCTCTAATCCCTTTCAGATTCTGCATAGTTATCTAAAATCAGCAACTAACCTGAAGGCTCACAAGAAGTGAACCCCTCCCAAATAGAAAAAGACTATAACACTCCGCACAAGCTTGGGGCAGCACTCCATCTGCCCACCTGCGACTATGCAGGTGCCTCTTTTCACCAACTCTTTCCCTCTGCAGGGCAGCAGCCTTCCTGCCTGCCATGTCACCTGTACCATGCTGGGGCTTCTCTTCACTGACCTCCCTTAGCAAAGGCAGTTCACCTCAAGGACGCCCGCCTGCAACCATGCAGGCCTCTCTTAGCAAACCTGTCCCTTTCAGGGCAGCTATTCCTGCCCGCTTGTGTCTATACAAGTGAACCCAAGGACCCTGCACTCCAAACCCACAGACTCCAAAAAGGACAACTCTTGGGTTCACTCTGGGAAAGGTTTCACCACATCTCCCCTTTCAGCAGCACGCGGCTAGTTTCTCCATGAGACAGAGACTTTAGTTATATTTAAAGAGCAGGTTTATTAGAAAAGGGACAGAATAGTAAAAGACACTTGCACAGACACAAGCGGGCAGGAAGAGCTGCCTCAAAAGGGACAGGTTTGCTAAGAGACCTGCATGGTTGTACGTGGGCAGCCTTGAGGAGAGCTGCCCCTGCTGAGAGAGGTCAGTGAGGAGAACCCCCAAAATGGTACAGGTCATGGGCAGGCATGCCCTGCAGAGGGAGAAAGTTGGTGAAAGGAAGTACCTGCATAGTCACAGGTGGGCAGAAAGATGCTGCCCCTTTGTGGGGCCAGCATTAGGTTTTATCATCTTCTTTTTGTAGGGAGGGGCTCATCTTTATGGGTGGATGGTTTGGTCCTTAATCTCCATATCTTCACCTTCTGGTCTGTACTCCTGACACTCCCTACAGCAGTCTGATCCCGCCTGGGTCCTGTACCTGGTGATTTAGGCATTTGGCATCTAAGGATCTTCTTTTCTATAGCTGGGTTTACTGGCTATGTTAATCCCTTCTACCCCCACCTCCTTGTGCAAGACAGGTTCCTGATCTTGTGTCTCCTTTCCAGTTTTTCAATTCTTATTCTCCATCAGTTCTCTTCCTTTCTAATATAGATGGAATTTGTATTAAACTTGTATTTTTATATTTCATTTATTTAGATTTACAATTTTACCAGTGTAGATTTCTTTTACAGAAGGGCAACTTGTGGTCTCTTTTGGAACTTCTGCTGTGTCTGCAGTTTCTCAAAATAATCTGCTCAAAAACATCTTTTATAACAAAGAAACAAATTTGGGGGTGGCATATTCTACTACCCTTCAATCTTTGCTTGGACATTATTCTCCCTTACTCTTGGAAATGTTTCCATTTGTCAACTTTCTATTCAAATGATTTCATTGTCTTGGATACACACAAAAATGAATCAAGCAAAGGAAATCAAATTAAAACAAAACTAAAAACTTTTCCTTCCAAATCTATCCTTCTCCCATTCATACCATAATTGCTACAATCTGGTTTACAAAGTTACAAAGGCTTATTTGACCAAGTCTCTCAGCTGCATTTTTTAAAGTTTTGCACCCTATTTCACTAAAAGCAAACTCTCCTGGAGAGACTTTCACTTTGATCTTGCTTCCGCATCTATTGCCTTTTGGATTTCTCTTTTTTCAATCCTTCTGTTACTGGCTAGCAGTGACCAGTATATTTAATTTTCCTGGAAAACCTCACCCTCCTTTCTTCCATTTACTCTCACACACCATTGATTCCAAATTGCTTCTGTTAATTCATGTTTCTCCTTGATGCTAAGTTAATATAATTATCTGAGGGAAAATTTTGAATTTCACTTAGCAGTATTGTTTTGCACTCATTTATCAAGTACAGAAATTGAGTGATATTCTTAAACGCCCTCTTTCTCTTACTCCTAAAAATTAAGACATTAGACACATAACAGAGTGGTTCATGCTAAGTCCCACCTCATGAAGCTGAGTGCAATGCTTTACAGATTTAAGAAGGTAAAAACTGAAGTAAGAAATGTTTTAGAACCATAGGAAAATTGAATTCTTTTATTGTTTCTAATAGATTTTTAAGTTAGTATCTTTAATTCAAGTGTATAATTGTATTATCTGGAAATAATAATTTTGTTTCCTATTTCTAATATTTATAATGTTTCTTCTATTGACATTCCTTCATACAGACACACACACAAACACATGCACACACATATAATTATGGACTTTAATATATATACTTTCTTTTTAACCAGTGTTTGTGAACCAATCATTAAGGACATGCAATAGATAGATAGATAGATATAATGCTTATTTGTAAACTCTTAAGATTATGTAAATAATTCTCTTGAAATTTAATATGAGAAAAATTGCATACCTATTCATGTCTGCAAATGGTTGTCAAATAGTAGTTTTACAGGGTAACTCAGTATCCATTAAATATTCTATTTAAAATGTTTGTCTTAATTTTTATAAGTGAGATGAGGAATTTTTTAGAATTATTTAGAATTGAAATTATTTAATAGCACATGGTAGCTGTCTTATAAGTGCTTTAACAATTTTTTTAAATGTCTGAGTTTATTCATCCTTGATTGCTTCATTTACAAACTGCTACTTATGTCTTATCTGTATATATACACACACAACTATTTCACTCCCTTCCATATCAATACCATTTATCATCTCATCTTCTTGAAGTTTTTACTAGGGATTGTTAATAATTTAAATGTCATGTTTTCTCCTGTATACCTTTATAACTTAAGTAAAATGGACACACTACAATGTACTATTTTATCCAACTTAGTCATAATGTATTGATTATTTTCTAATAAAGATGAGGAAATTAACATATTTATAATTCTTCACATTTTCTATCCATCACACGCACAGACACACATACATAAGCAACATATAACTCATCATCTATACTTAGATGGACTTAACATTCATCATTACATCATTATTTTTACCAAAAACTTATTATTTTATTTCTTGGTAGGCTCTGTAATATAAGTGTCAATTTTTTTTTTTTTTTTGGCCTAAATGTAATGGAGACTACACAATGACTACCTTGAGGCATCAAAATTTTGGTAATTTTAAATTATAGTTTTAGAATTTTCTGGGGTGGGGGAAGGGAGGAGGAGGAGAAGGAAATTAATGTGGTTGTTTACTATGTCAAATGATGTCAGGTTAAGAAAATTGGTCCAGGGGCCTCCCTGATGGTGCAGCAGGTTGAGCGCAGCGCTGTGAAGCTTTCTGCAGCCTCTGCAGCATGGGTTCGATTCCTGGCCAGGCAGGGAAATTTCCACATGGCACGGTATACCTCGCCTGCCTTGCCCACTGCTCACCCCAGCAGTGTTTTTAGTCCATCTGCCTGTTCTGCTCCCAGCTCTGTCTCTGGTGAATCCTCTCACCCTCCCACACCTCTGGCCTGTACCCCAGTTCTTGTATAAAAATAAATAAATCTTTAAAAAAAAAGAAAGAAAATTGGTCCAAAGATTTGTTCAATTTTTAGTAAACATTTCAAAAACATCTTTTAATAACTTTAAATATGTAATTCCTTTTATACTCATCATATTATATGCATTCTGCATGTGATTGGTTAAATGTTGAAATTTTGATAACAAAAGTTAAAAAACTAAATTCTTGGTTGAAGATAATAAAAAAATAAATTGATTTCTCCCCTTTTCCTTGTTATTTAGAAAAAAATTAGAATATAATCCCCCTGAAAATTAGAAGGGATTTTGGTAGTTTTATGACCCAGAAATATCTTTCTAATGGGATGAGTTGAACCTCTGGATTACAAACTCACTCCTATCTCCTTCTTTCTATGGGAAGAGTTTAACTTTGGTGGGAGCTTTCTCCAAATTGCAAAGCTGTCTCTAGTCATAAAGATAGAAGTTTGTTTCTCCTCTGTAGGCCAATTAGCTTTCACAGATGTTCACACCAGTTAGCAGGTAATTCTAGGATAAACTATGTGTGACAAATGTGACTATCATGTCCTCTTACTTGAAGACTACTCATTGTTTAACTTGAGAACTCATATGGAATGAGTATGTCTATATAAAAGGCTGAGTCTTCTTTCTTTCAGTCTCTTAGCAGATTGTCTATGATGTGTATCACTTTCTAGTGTAAAAATATTCAATAATTTAAGACTTTTTTTATTGCTACTTTTGTTGAAAGGTTTTCAAGGTTGAGGGGGAAGGCCTTTTTTAATCACATTTCCTCAATAAATAATATCATATATTTTTTCTTTAGATCAACCAAAAATTAATAACAAAACATGAGTATAAATCTCTTCAACATCTGGAGAAACATAAACACATACACAGGAATTTTTACTATATATTTACATTGAAATTGTCTTAATAATTCATGAGATTATAATTTATCCACTTATTCATGGATTAGAATGAAAAAAACTAAAAACATTAGCAATTCACTGTTACATGCAAAGTTTTCCAAGTTCTAAGTGTGTGTGAGTGTGACAAAGATATTTCTAATCTCCTGAGATACATTTTTTTTTCCAGAGGCAGGGAAAATCATTAATTACTATATAAGACAGAGTGAATAAGTACTATAACTCCACACACTTTATAAAATGTCCAAAAGTGGTAACTCTTTTAGCTCATAAAAGTCACTTTCTAATAGTTATATCTCACTAATGAAAACTTGATTTTCACTTAGAATAAGATTTTTAAAAATGCAGAATAAACATATGCTATATATTAGGGTGACCACTTCATATTAAAAGAAAAATGTCACTGCTTTTTGAAAATTTCAGAAATCCAAGCATGATGTCCAGGTAAGATGCTTAGGTGTAGAATTATGAAGAATCATGTTATTTGGATATTGAATACTATAATGTCAGTAAATGATTTAATGTTTGTGTGATTGGAGTGAATATCCTGTCAAATTTTGGTTATAAGAAAATTGTGAAAAGAGTATTAAAATTTAAAGTGTAAAAAAAGTTTTATTACAATAAAGAGAAAATTATGATAAGTGAATATGTTGACTCTTACCAAAATTAATCGTGAAGGAATGAAATACTTGTATTCACAAAAATTCATATAATCAAATGTTTATCAGCATGTTATGACTACTTATAAATAATGATGGAGGAAAGAATAGAAGACCTAAAGGGGAGCTCTGGTGAAACCTTTCTCAGAGTGAAGCCAAGAACCCCACTCTAAACCCATCAACTTCAAAAACTACATCAAATATTAAACTAGAAAAAGTTAATAGAAGAAATCAGGAAAAATACTCATTGAAATAAATTAACCAAATAAGAATAAAAATCTATATTAGATTTATTTATTTATTTATTTATTTATTTATACAAGCACTGGCTACAGTCAGAAGTGCAGGAGGGCGAGAGAATTCACCAGAGCCAGAGCGGGGAGCAGAACAGGCAGATTGACTACGAAGTACACTGCTGAGGGGAGCAGCGGGCGGCAGGAGAGGTCTGCGCGCCATGTGGGACCCTCCCCGGCGGTTGGGGATCGAACCGGTGCTGCAGAGGCTGTGGGCAGCTTCGCAACCCAGCACTCAACTGCTGTGCCACCGGGGAGGCCCAGAGATTTATTTATTTATGCATACAAGAACTGCTGTACTGGCTAGAGATGTGGGGGAGGGGGAGTGAGAGGATTCACTGGACAGAGTGGGGAATAGAACATTCAGATTGACTGAAATACACTGCTGAGGGGAGCAGAGGGCAAGTCAGGAGAGGTCTGCTGTGCCATGTGGGTTGCTCCCTGGCAGTAGTGGCTGATATCTTCATAGGTTGCATCTTAACCCCTTGTGCCACCAGGGAGGCCCTATGTTAGATTTTAACTGTGAAAAAAAAATACAGATTTTATATGATAATTTTTATCTAACATATTTTTTCAGAAAAAGTAAGTAAGTATAGAAAGGAGTGATTGCTTTTCAACACTGCAAAGAATTAGGAAAATTATAGTGTCAAATTCAATTATCATATTGTAGTATTTACTAGACTGAAATGTCACTTTCAGAACATGCTAATTTTTCTTATCACTCTAGCACTTCTTAAATTACAGAAATATAAAATTATTTTAAGAATGCATACTTTTTTTGGTCACATATATTTGTTAAATTATAATTTGGTTGTTTTCCCCTTGCTATTGATGAAGGATAAGAATAGAAAAATGGAAAGGAGGCGCCACAAGACCAGAAATCTGGCTCTTACAATGCCAAGAGCTGGAAGTGGGGGTAGAGAGATTCACATAGCCACTAACCCAGCTGGAGGAACTAAAAATCCTTAGGCTCCCATGCCTAGATCACACAGTGCAAGACTCAAGCAGGTATCAGACTGCTGTAGGCAGTGTCAGGAACACAGACCAGAAGGTAAACATATGGAGATTTGAGGGCCATTGTAGAAATCTGGCCCCTTTTTAATTCTACATAGTTTACTCAAAGTCAACAACAAAGAAGCCACTCCATGAAGGAGTGAGCCCCTCCCAAAGAGAAGACATATCTGTGCAATCTTTGCATTGGCACGGGGTAGTAGTCCTCTGCCCACCTGTGCCTATGTAGGTGCTTCTTTTCACCTGCTCTCTGTCCCTCTACACGGCAGCAGCCTTCCTGCCTGCCCGTGACCTGTACCATTCTGGGACTTTTCTTCACTGACCTCCTTCAGAGGAAGCAGCTCTCCTCAAGGCCACCTGCCTGCAACCATGCAGGCCTCTCTCTTAGCAAACCTGTCCCTTTCAGGGCAGATCTTTAAGCCTGCTTGTGTGTATGCAAGTGTCCTTTATTCTTCTGTCCCTTTTCTGTAATAAACCTGCTCTGCAAATATAACTAGTGTTTCTGTCTCATGGAGAAACTTGCCTGGGAAACTCACTGCATGCTGCTGAAAGGGGAGCTCTGATGAAATATTTCCCAGACTGAACCCAAGGACCCTGCTCACTAACCCCATCAACTCCAAAACTACATCATCAGCAACACCTGAACAAGGAGATCCTATACTTCTAAAACACCAATGTTATAAGCCATTATTACCCAACAAAATAAAATGACACTAACTGTAAGGGCTCCTCTGCTGAGAGGGGCAATGGGAGATAGAAACTGTCTGGCAAGTACTTCTGTGTGTTAATATGCAACTCTCAGAGAGCTCGTCCTAAAAAAATATTCCACATGCTTTTAGAAGTCCTCAAACAGTGAGCTTGTTTCCTTTAGAGCTGACTCAGATTGCACTTACGCTATTGAATTTTATCTTTGCCCAAGCTCTCTTGGACTAATCCCCCACAAACCCATGTGCATCTGAATTTTTCTAATTCTCTTTTAGTGATAGTAATTGGGAAAAACAAGCTAAACTTAAGCATTACTGTAATTTTAGTCTAGATTGCTATTTATTCTACACTTCTTTTTTTTTTTTTTTAAAGATTTATTTATTTATTTATACAAGCACTGGGTACAGTCAGAAGCGCGGGAGGGCGAGAGAATCCACCAGAGCCAGAGCGGGGAGCAGAACAGGCAGAAGGACCAAAGTACACTGCTGAGGGGAGCAGCGGGCAACAGGGGAGGTCTGCACGCCATGCCAGGGATAGAACCGGCGCTGCAGAGGCTGCGGGCAGGTTCGCAACCCAGCGCTCAACCGCTGTGCCACCGGGGAGGCCCTATTCTACACTTCCTAAGTCAAGTGATTCCTCAAATTATTCCACAATGCCTAGTAATCTTTCTGGATATTTGTTTTAAATGTAAATTTAAACATTTTCTAGATCATGTTTGCATAATTTTCAAAGAGCAAAATTATTTTATTTTCTTATTTAAGAATATTTTAAATATATCTTGGTGTAGAATTTTTGATTCCCAAAGTTAAATATAATTATCAAAACAAAAATATTATCATTGTTGACTATAATTATGATGCTTGACAAAGGCATAAAAAAGAGCATGGAAAAAAATCCTGTCTTAATATTCTGTTTTTCTATGTATCTTAACAATTGGTTGTCACATTAAGTTGGGTGAAAGGAAAGAGAAGTAATTTAAGTGAATTACTTTCAGTTAGTGTCATTTAAAAATATTTGACTTTGGAATTTTTTTCTAAAAGTTCTAAATCCTGATGATAAGACTAATATTCATTGGATAGGTTATTCACATGGTCTCACTGAGAATTACTAACTACACTACCTCTTTGTTAACTACACATTCTCTAGTGTCGAGTGATAAGTGCCTTGTCACTTACTAGTAACCGGTATTCATTTGTTTATTTTGTTCATTTGCTTATTTCCTATTTCCCCATCAGTATATTATGAAGACAGAACATCTGTGTGTTGCATCTGTGTATAAAATAATAGATATTAAACCAATATGTATTATTTAAAAGAATGTATGAATCTGCACAGAAACTTTGGAAAGAGGGTGCTCTTGTCCGCATTTCCTAAAGAATAAATTGATGCTACTGAGCAGTTAATTTCTTAAATTCTCCCTACTTATAAAAGCTAAGATAAAGTTTCATCATCTAATATTAAATCTATATTTTTTTCTGTACTATTTTGCCTTCAGGATGTATCAATATCTTATTCTACAGATACTTTTTAATGTGCTTGAAGGTGTGGGGCAACTGAAGGATATGGCATTTGCTGCTCAGATGTCTGGCCCACTTAGACCTATGTCATAATCAATTGGGTATTCTTGAAGTACAACAGAAACTTTATAAAACTCAATGTATTTTATGTTAAGGTTACCTACTGTGATCTTTTCTAAAATGTGAAACTGAATGAATATTTCATTAGACATTTTAGAAAGAATCTCAGAGTGCACAGGGGTATGGCATACACTGTATCAGGGAAATAGTCATATAGATGACATTGAGACACTGACATTGTAAAATATTCGAGACTCTCTAAGTATCTATTAAAAACTTCCTGCACTGGAAATACATTCTTTGTTCGCACTTAAGATTGTAGAATGGGATGTCCACATAACATGTTCTTGCATGTTAACTGATTTTTTTGATGCCCTCAGAATACATAAGGGGAGAAAGCTAAATATTTATAAATGCGTATCTCAAGGATAGGGTGCTTACCAAATTGTATCTTTCTAAGAAAGATATTCTTAGGAAAGTTGTGAACCTATACCTCTGAATCATAGGCAGTATGTAAATAAATGTTATCTCAATTAAAAAAATAAAAGAGAATTTCCTCCCTTGGCAACTTCTTTGATGTTTATTCTCTCTCTCTCTCATTTTCTCTCTCTCTCTCACACACACACACACACACACACACACACACACACACACAAACTTCATTCTGTCTACTAACTGAAGTGATGAAATGTTAAAATTATGTAATATTATCTATCACAAATAATTTGTTCATGATTATTCATTTGGCACTCACCAAATAGCATTATGGTAGGATGTCTGTAGATGAGACAATGGAAATTTGGAAAAGTATTGTATTTTCTTTAAGATTTCATGTACAAGAGCTGTCAAATAGTAAAGTCAGGGCAGTCTTCCAACTGAATGCTAACAGTGAACCTAAGCCCTATCCTATTAACTCTAGTTTGAGTTTCTCTTTTTCCTTCCTTTGTGTCTCTCTCCCATCTCTAACAAATACATACACAACACCTACACATCCCACAAAATATGATAATTCATTTTCTCAAAAACATTTATTGCTTGATTTGGACATTGTCTTTCTTCGCTAAACTGAAAACAAAGGCATAGATAGGCCCGATCAAATGTGCAGATTTTCTTATATTGCTTGCAGAATATTTATTAAAAAAATAAATGGCCATGCCTATTTGGAAAGCTTACACACAAATTCTGCATTTCCACACACTGGATAATTTTAGCCTGACATTCTAAAGGCAACCACAAGCTAAAAGTGAGAATTAGTTGCTTCTTAAGAACAGTCAAATGCTCTCCCTGGCCTCTTTACTCATTTATAATTAACATAACCAAAGGCTACAAAAACCTCTTAACTCTTCCTGTAACCACAAAGCCTGCTTTGTCCAGTTGAACACTTGCTGAAATCTGGGCAGCAAGGAAAAAAGAAAAGAAAAAGAAGACTACAAATTGTGCTCTTATTTGGTCACTACAAAGAGTGACTGAGCGTTTGATCAATGGAAGCATGCCCCCAAGATGATGTACAAATTCCATCTCAGGGCTGCCTCTTTCAAAGAAAAAATTAAAAATACATCCCACAGGGCATTCATTCTGCCACATCTCTTGAGTTTCATGTGAGTGCACAGGGGACCCAACAGTGTCCACAGTGCAGCCCTGAGGCTGCTTGCTGCAAGATGCTGTTAAATCCCAGGTAGAGTTCAGTCAGAGGGCACATGGGGCTGGAAGAGTGACTACATGAGGGGAAGAGGATCTAGAGACTTGCACCAGGGTGTCTGCTGCAGCTCTACAAAAACCACTAGGGTCAAAGAATGAGAGCTGATGGGCTATAGATAAAGACAGTGTGTCTTTGCACAGCCAATGTTGAAAAGTAGAAAATAAATGACTGCCACCACACCTTTTTTTCTGGTTCAATTATTCTATTTGTTTTTTTTTGTTTGTTTGTTTTGTTTTGTTTTGTTTTTCCAGCTCATATTTTGATATGCTTTCAAACTTATAGAAATGTTGCATGAACAGTACAAGCATTGCCTCTGTCCTTTAATTACATTGTCTAATTATTTTCACTTTCTTAAATTTACCAAAACTTTTCATAGTAGTTGTGTGCTATTTAGCAATCTTGCAAAAGAGTTCCAGTTTTAGTTATTTCACATTTTTCAGATAATTCATTATAAATATATGTATGTATTCATAAACATACATCAATACATATGTACAAAAAAGAACTAGCACATTATATACACATATATTATACATACAAAGGAAATTTTCTTTCCCATCCTATATGGGATCTCCATATAATCTGCAGATTTCAAAAAAAATCGAGGAGCAGATTACTCCATGTACTCTCTCAATTTCCAGCCAATTACTAAGTATTTTGGATTTTTGCTCTGAACTGTTTTCTAAATCCAACCATTCCCTCTTATTTCATCATGTTATCATTAAGCTGTCACTTGTTGAAGTATAAGTGACTCAGTTAAGATAGATAATCACTATATCTGTGTATGTGTGTATATATACATATCTCAGCAATATAGTAATGTACACACACACATACACACACCTGGTTATTACTGGGCAAATATAGATACAGACAAAATAAAATCCAACCTTTGAACAGGTCATCGTCATGGGTCAAAAAAAAATCCATTACTCTTATTGCAGGAGCCTGGGAGAAAGAGAGAATGGACAATAACATGAGTCATCACCCTCCAATCTCTGCCCCGGTATTGTGTCTGGGAGGGTCAACAATCAAAAAAACAAAGCAAGGGAAATAGCTCTGTTTTCCAGATATCCAGATTGGCATTTTCAATGAAGAAATAGAGAAAAAAAAATGTATAGTGTTTTGGTTGCATTCAGGATGAGACTATAGGGACTTAAACCTTTCTAGCATTGTTTCAGGATGGTCTAGAAATATTTTATTGATTTTAGTCAAGAATATGTGAGGTTTAATTAAGAATTATTAATAAAGAAAAAAATACCAAAATCAGTGTCATTTGCTATGTAATTTTCCTTGAAAAATATATTGGACAATATGTGAACGTGCTTGAAATTTCTTTTTCTGAATGAACATATTTACTGAAATTATGCTGTATATCCACATTTTAAGGAACACTGGAATATTTAGTGGTTATTAGTTCATACTATTAGTTCTAAGAATTGTATTATTCAGTAGCTGTGTCAGCATAAAGGAAAATTTGTGTGTTCTTTTTAGGGTTCTGAGGTGTTATTTACATCAATCTACAAAAAATTACCAAACTTTAGGGATTTTTTTTTTAAATTTAACACTTAATACATAAGAAGACTATTACCTTTAATTACCTAGAATGTGTAAATACATTTAAATCAAATATATATATATATATTTTTGAATTCTGAAAGATGGAGCAGTCAGTCTTCGTTTACACTTTCTGTAAGGAGGGACAATGTTGGACCTGCTCCTTGAGTTCAGATCCAGATGGTAAGGGCGATATCCAGAGAAGTGGAATCAGTATTTAGGGGAGAGTGAGTTGCTGTGAAAACCACTCCATTAAACTTTGAAATAGTTGAATAGATTTATAATATAGAGGGGTATTGTATTTTATGCAAAAATTAACTTTCAAATATGCAGTGAAATTACAGTGTCTGCTTTGCTATTTTCTTTTTTTTTTTTAAGATTTATTTTTATTTATTTATTTATACATGCACTGGGTACAGTCAGAAGCGCGGAGGGTGAGAGAATTCACCAGAGCCAGAGCGGGGAGCAGAGCAGGTAGAAGAACCGAAGTACACTGCTGAGGGGAGCAGCGGGCAGCAGGAGAGGTCTGCGCGCCATGTGGGACCCTCCTCTGGTGGCCGGGGAGCAGCCGGGGATCGAACCGGCGCTGCAGAGGCCTCAGGCAGCCCCGCAACCCGGTGCTCAACCCCTGAGCCACCAGGGAGGCCCTGCTTTGCTATTTTCTTGAAGTGGTGTTCATGACTTCTTAGACCAATGGACTCATTACTTAGGGCTGAGCTGAAGACATTCAACATGCTCTGCTTACAGATTATACGATGGCTAAGCAGGCAGTAATGACACCAGATTACAATGATGAAACCACTGCTTAAAAGGGCAAAATATTAATCAAATATTAATCTACTTTAATAAATTGGTGAAATAATTTTCAAAAGGATTCTCATTAAATTATTTTTTTCTTACAACCAGGATAACTTAATGATAATCTAGCTCCATTATGCAGAGTGGTGAAAGTCAGTTTGTCCAAAAAAGAAAATAGTATTTTTAGGGCCTCTCTGCTGGCACAAGAGGTTAAGTGTCAGCGCTATGAAGCTGTCCACAGCCAGTGCAGCATAAATTCGATCCCCAGTCAAGGAGCTGACCCACATAGTGCAGCAAACCTCTGTCTCTCCTGCTGCTCCCCTTAGCAGTGTATTTCAGTAGATCTGCCTGTTCTGCTCCCCAGTCTGTCTCTGGTGAATCTTCTCACCCCCTGCATCTCTGGCCTGTACCCCAGCTCTTGTATGCATAAATAAATAAATCTTAAAAAAAAATAGTATTTTCCTTCCCACATCTCCTTTTTTGTGTTTTCTGTCATGAGTCACTGCACCAATATCCACCTAGTCTCAAGGCTGATTGACCCTTAGTTCTTCCATTGCCCTTTCATCGAATTCATCTAATTAAGTCCTAAAGATTAAAAAAAATACTACTCATTCCAAAAGTCATTCTCTCTCTCTCTTCTTTATCCAACGTCTTGTATCTTTCTTCATAATTGCCTACTGTCCCTTTGCCCTGGTTTCTCACCTGGATGAAGCTCACCTTCCATAGTGCTGTTAGAGGTTCATTAACAAAGTGAAAATCTGTACAGATATGAATGGATCACTTATCTTGAAATATTCAGTGGTCATGTATACACTCTGAAGTGAAATCCAAAATCTTTTATACATCATACAAGAATTTCCCAAATGCTACCTCTAGTTGTTTCTCTAGCTTTTTATACTCTGTCACATTTACCACACCATTGTGCTAATTTAATATATATTTTAATTGGCCAAAATCTGTATTATTCAATATTGCAGCCATAGACCACATGGACTATTGAGCAATTGAAATATGATTAATTAGATAAAGATGCACTTTAAGTATAAAGCATAGACTAACTTTTGGCATTTAATAAAATAAAAAAGAATGTAAATAAATAATTAAAATATTTGCACTGATTATGTGTTGAAATACAATTTTTAGATACATTTAGAAATACATATATTTTTAAATTATATTTTACCTGCTTATTTTACTATTATTTTACTTTTTAAAAAAGATTTATTTATTTATGCATACAAGAACTGGGGTACAGGCCAGAGGTGTGGGGATGAGAGGATTCACCAGAGACAGAGTGGGGAACAGAACAGGCAGAGTGATTGAAGTGCACTGCTGAGAAGAGCAGCAGGCGAGTCAGGAGAGGTCTGCTGCACCATGTGGGTTGCTCCTGACTGGGGATTGAACTCGTGCTGCAACAGCTGCAGATACCTTCATAGGTTGCGACCCAATGCCTTGTGCCACCAGGGAGACCCTATTTTACTATAATTTTAATATGATTGTTAGAAACTTTTAAGTTATATAGGTGGCTTACATTTTATTTCTATTGGCCCAGGAGAGCTCTAAATGCTTAACGTTCTATGAACAGGTCTTACCATTTTATATGTACACATAATGATAAATTGTTCCCATTCTTAGTCAAGCTCTGACATCTTTATTTGCTTGAAGCTCAATCATCTATTGCAAAGTAAAGTTTTTCAAGATCTGATGTAAGTCAGCTTGATTATTTCCTCCATCAGACTTGTGGGCTTTCTTCCAATGACTGTGTCAACCATATCAGGATTTATTACCATTTATGCCATTTTTTGCTTCCTAATACTCACTCTCATATCATTTGCTTTTGATATTCATATCTGACCTCTGGCATGTTCATTCTTCTTTTCTAGACTAAAAATTAAATCATTCCAAAGAAAAATTTGGTCATTTCTATATTGAAGAAAAGTCAACAGATGATAATTGGTTTTGCTTAATAGATCAAGGTTCAAACATAAAATACAAAGTAATTACTCTGCAAACTGGTGTGTGCATGTGTGTGTGCATACTTGTAGATAGGTAGAAATATTTATACTTTCACTTGAATATTAGAGGCAGAAAAAATAAAGATATCTGAGGGAAAACTCAGAAGGATCATGAGAATTTTTGCAGTCCATAGGATGAACGAGTTAAGAAATCATTTTAAAAGTTATTAGTTTCCTTACCATTATACTAAACACAATTTAGAAAGGTGATCACAGAATACAATTGCTCTGCAAGCATTTAAGAAATTCTCAAAAATATTTTCATAAAAGGACTATAGAATCGATAGAGTTATATTAAGTATTACACTGTTCAATAATTTCTTCATATCTTGTCAACAACTAGATGGGTAAAGTCCATTGAGTATACATTTCTTGTATTTACGATATTCACAGTGATATTTTAAGGTAAGTCATTTCATTTGGGATATTTAGGACACATTTATGTAATTATTTCTCATATTTTTTAAAAAGATTTATTTATGCAGGGCCTCCTCTGGTGGCGCAGGCAGTTTTGAGCACAGTGCTGTGAAGCTGTCCGCAGCCTCTGCAGCACTGGTTCAATCCCCGCCAGCTAGCAATGGTCCCACATGGCACTGCAGACCTCTCCTGTCTTGCCCACTGCTCCCCTCAGCAGTATATTTTGTCACCCTGCCTGTTTTGTTCCCCACTCTGTCTCTGGTGAATCCTCTCACCCTCAGTTCTTGTATAAATAAATAAATAAATCTTTACAAAAAAGAGATTTATTTATGCATACAAGAACTTGAGTACAGGCCAGAGGTGTGGGAGGGGGTGAGAAGATTCACCAGCGATACACTGCTGAGGGGAGCAGCGGGCAAGTCAGGAGAGGTCTGCTGTGCCATTTGGGTAGCTTCCTGGCTGGGGATCGAACTCGAGCTGCAGTGGCTGAGCACAGCTTCATAGGTTGTGTCTTAACCCCTTACGCCACCAGGGTGGCCCTATTTCTCGTGTATTTTGAAGCATTTTATTGAAGCTACTCACTTGAGGTCATTGTTTTCATATCATAAATAAGACATTGCTAATAATCATGTCTCATAAATAGCAATGCTCACGATTACTGTTTATTTTGACATACAGTACATTAAAATTAGTCAGATGTTGCTGGAAACATAATGGAAGTGTAGGTAATGTGATTTAGTTTGATTTGCGTTCTTTCGTGTTTTGCATTTTTCATACTTTCTAAGAGTTGCTATTATGCACATTTATTAAAACATATTTCTCTCATTACACATCTAAATTTTCTAAATAAAAACCCAAATAATGAGCTTAAACAGAAATACATTGTTTTACTTAGTTTTAGTGTTCACAAAACATTTCTCTTATATGTATTCATAAACAAAAACTGGTTTGATAATATTACAATATTTACAGTATAGTAGGTAATTCAGTAAATTCTAAGAAGGGATTTCAACTTTTTGAATGACCATCAAAGTGATTGAACTTATTTGTCTCAAAACATAGTCTTCTAATTTTTTCTAATACCATTTATTTATTATACATAAAATGCTAGAAATATTCTGAGCTATCCTAAATATTACTGAGGATCAATATTACTGCCATATTTCCTGCAAAGTTTATTTTCCTTGTTCCTGATTAGGTTTTTAAATTAATTTCAATTAAATTTTTAGAAAATAAGCAAACATGAGAAATATATATATATTCTTAACATAATTTAACTCAATGCAATTTAAATATTATTATGGGCATCATGGGATTAACTAGGATGTATGTTTAATGTAAGGTAAGTAAAAATGACAATTTTCGCCCTTACTGTGCTCAAGTCTGGGGCTTTTATATGTAAATAAGGGTACATGAAAGAAATAAATCCAAGATTAATTCAATGGATAATGTCTTGGTAACTATGATGCACTCAGCAAACAATGAGGAAGATGTTAAGGATACAGATATAAAAAAAGAAAAAAAAAACTGTCTCTAAGTATAAGGTAATAACTGATGATTACACAAATAAATAAATAATGCAACCTGAGAGTATGTCAGGGATATTCTTTTTTTTTTTAATAATAAATTTTATTTTTATATTCCCCATACAATTGCAACCCTCCCATTCTGACCCCAATCCCTCCCCTCCTGCCCCTCACCCCCCAAAAAGTGTCTCTGGTTCATAGTTTTTTGTTGATTTTGATTTTCACTTTCTTATAGTTATTCATTTTCCTGGTTCCTTATTTAAGTTTTCTAGATTCCTGCTATGAGTGAGACCATCTGGTATTTTTCTTTTTCTTTCTGGCTTATTTTGCTGAGCATGATCCCTTCCAGCGCCATCCATGTTGCTGCAAATTGCATGTGTTTATCTTTTTTGAATGCTGAGTAATATTCCATGGTATATAGGAATATTCTTATAGTGTGGCAGTGAGAAAGCCATCCTAACTGCAGGAGATGGCACATTCTACGTGGGGGAGGAACATTTGAAACTCATGCTAAAGGATTGGGACCCACACTTCAACTGTAGTCCTTCTGCAGACACTTGACAATAGAAAATTGAAGGTAAAAATGACTTGAATGTAACTCCCCAAGAAAGAATTTGCATTGATGAAAATAAATTGTTTAAGGTCTCAAATACTATATATAATATTTTGAAACAATAATATTATGGAATATTTAAACTCTAGTACTTTAGGATATAGCAGATATATGTTATATAAATTAAGATGCTATCCTTCTATGAAATTGGGCAATTTAACATTGATTTCTATTATTCTTTGAGATACCAAGTAAGACATCAGGTTGTAATGAGGCATACACAGATTCATAGTGAAACTGATAAAACAAATTTCAGAGTTTCTATTTTCCTGGGTTTCTTGAAGTACTTTGCCTTATGTTATAACATTTTTCTTAGAATCAAGCCCCAAATAGTACAAATTTAACTACCTCCCTCACCAAACATTAAAATAAGGTTATTTTTATCCAGGGTTACATTTGTTAAAGCACTCATGGAAAAAATACATATTTAGATTAGGAAATACAGCAGGAGTAGAGAAAGGGAATCGACTAGAAAGATGTAAATAGCCATAATTTACAAACAACTCATAAAATTCAATAATAAAAAAAATGAAATGGGCAGAGGTTTTGAATAGACACTTCTCAAAGAGGGTATACAAATGGACAATAGGATTGCAAAAAGATGTTCATCATCTCATACAATTATAGAGATGCAATCAAACCATGAAATATTACCTCATACCTGTGAAAGTGGTTATTATCCAAAAGACAAAGAACAAGAAGTGCTCTAGAGAATATACAGAGAAAGGTAAACTTATACACTCTTGATGAGAATGTAAATTAGTGCAGACATAGTGGAAAACTGGATATTTCTCCAGAAATTGAATGTAGAAATTAAATACAGTCCAGTTTTCACATTTCCGGGTATTTACCAGAAAATTACAAACATGTAACTGAGAACTCCATGTTTATTGCATCCGTATGCACAATATCTAAGAACTGGAAACAACTGATGTGTCCATCAACTGAAAAATAACAAAAAAAATGTGGTATAGGACCCCTCTGGTGGCGCAGCGGTTGAGCGCTGGGTTGCGAAGCTGCCCGCAGCCTCTGCGGCGCCGGTTCGATCCCCGGCTGCTCCCCGGCCACCAGAGGAGGGTCCCACATGGCGCGCAGACCTCTCCTGCTGCCCGCTGCTCCCCTCAGCAGTGTACTTCGGTCCTTCTGCCTGCTCTGCTCCCCACTCTGGCTCTGGTGAATTCTCTCACCCTCCCACGCTTCTGACTGTACCCAGTGCATGTATAAACAAAACAAACAAACAAGCAAATAAAAATAAATAAATAAAACATGCCTCTATAAAAAAGAGTAAAAAAAAAAAGAAAATGTGGTATAGATAGATACACATGGAATACTCTTTTATCAATGTGGATGGAGCTAAAGGGAAATATGTTTAGTAAAATAAGCCATACAGAGAGAGGCAAGCATGATTTCACTCATATGTGGTATATATACATATTGTATATATATTTGTGGTATATATATTTGTGATGTATATATATATATATAGACACACACACTGTATATATGAAATACAACAAAAGCAAACTTTTGAACTATAAGACTACTTAGTGTTTACCAGAGGAAAAGGAGAAGGGAGGGTGGATAAATCAAGAAAAAGTGGACAATGGTTTGGTTAAGACAGATTTAAACTTAAATATATGTTAATTCTCAACAATGAACACCTAAAAATCATATAATGTAATAATGCAATAGAAATGATCTCCAATATTGTGTTAATTGCAAGCTAACAAGTAAATGTCCAGGGTGTTAGAAAAGATGAGACACCTGGGTCTGAAACAGGGGACTTCTTACTGCACATCAGGCTGCATGAACTTTATATAAGCATTTTCCCCTAGCCCCTCATGTTCCATGGGAACAATGTGGAGTGACCCCAGTAGGTTCTGCAGAAGCAGCAAGTTTGTATTAAAATCAAAACAATCCACATTTAGTGTGTTCCTGTCAATGTCTTCCTGAAGATATGCTAATATTTGCACTGTTTATTTTGGGCTTGCTATATTGTGTGCATATATGTTGACAATTCATATATCTCCCTGTTGTATTGATCTAAGCTTAGGAAACTCCAGTATTTTAAGTGACCATAGTCAGATTAATCCAAAACTTGACTTAGAGGGAGTCATTTGCTCTATAATTTTGGAAAGTAAGCAAATCTTCCCTTTGCTCTGAAGAAATACAGCATTTCTACTTCTCTTGTTTGTTGCTATACAATCTTGAAAAGAGTGTCTGAAACAAAAGCTTTTGATGTCTGCACTCAATGTTCAGTAATGTGAGAAACCAACAGAGAATTTCCTCCTACCGTCATCACCACTCTCTGCTATTTGAGAATATAAAAGCTTCTTTTTCTTTTAAAGATTTATTTATGCCTATAAGAACTGGGGTATAAGCCAGAGGCGCAGTGGGTGAGAGAATCCACCAGAGAGAGTGGGGAACAGAACAGGCAGACTGACTGAAATACACCGCTGAGGGGAGAAGCGGGTGAGACAGATGAAGTCTGCTGTGCCTTCCTTGTGGGTTCACTTCCTGGCTGGCCACGGATCTAATTTGTGCTGCAGTGGTTGGTGACAGTTTGGTAGTGCTGTCCTCCCTGCACCACCAGGGAGGCCCCGAGAAAATAAGTTTCCACAAGCTTAGTGAAAGAGTGATTATCTATCTCTATTCATGGTGACAAGTAGTCATCAGAATCTCTTTAAACATTTGGTGACAACTCATCTCAGCAATCATTTTGTGGCAAACTAACCAATCTGTGCCAACCCCTTGCTTTTGACAATCAGCCAGTCAGGAGTACATTATTCCTCATAATCTCCTCTCTGAGTTTGTATGGCAGGAATTCTTACTGGTTCCCAGTTAAGCCAGTGAATACTCTCTGAGTATTCCACTCTCTGAGTGGAAACCAATGAATAATCTTCTCACCTGAGTAACCATGCTTCTTTCATCTGCAGAAGTTCTCAATTGTTGCATCAGACAACACCACACTGACAAATGGGGAAGTCGTGGAGCAGGCTACATAATGCAGGATGCTGCTGAAGAGCAAGATCCTGGCCCTTTTATTGACACATGTAATTGATTGTAAGGAGATTAAAGAAAGGGGAAGGGTGTAGAAGATTAGGGATTGTGAGTCTGCCCTCCAGGCACTTCTAATCTACTTGATGATACACCCTAATCCCCAGCCATGGTTCTAATCTTATCAACAAGGCGCTCCACTGATCAGCTTCTGGGGTCCCTTGTCATACATTGGTCCTTGGCCCCCCTCGCCCCCGGGCATTCCCAGTCATACCTCGTGATGTATAAGTCGGGAGTATGTGTTATGTATTGTTCCTCAGCCCCCCGGGCATTCTGGACATACCTTCCTTCCCAGTGTGATCCAGCTTTGTGTTCTTGTTTTGATTTGAATGGCTGAAGGGTTGGGCTCCTCTTCCTAACTGGCTGGACCACTTTGACCTTGTTTAGGTGACAAAATGGCGGTCGAATAGGCTGCCTAGGAGTAGCAGACCCACACTCAATACAGTGAACTTCTTGTTTTTGTTTGAC
The DNA here is from genome assembly GCF_014898055.3 of Talpa occidentalis. Lineage (NCBI taxonomy): Eukaryota > Metazoa > Chordata > Mammalia > Eulipotyphla > Talpidae > Talpa > Talpa occidentalis. The sequence continues at coordinate 80,505,934 of NW_023602073.1, read as the reverse complement.
ATTGTAAGATCAACAGTTGGTTACACTCAAAGGATGATGACTGAACAGCATTTCTTTCTCTAAAAGCAATAAATTCGACACTTTTTATTTCATATATTACATAGTGGTGTAATCATCTGAAATATTTCACTTATTTACTTATATGTTTGTAAATTTATTATTTAATGCAGTAGATTACAAACTCCATTGGGGAACATATCTGCCTTACTGCCAATGTACCCTGGACTAATTCATTGTCTAGCTAAGTGTACAATATTGACAAATATTGGTTGAAGTGTTGACTTAGCTGAATAATTAATTCCAACAAGTAAGCTACACCACTGAAGGTGTTATAGGACAGGGAGAGGGTCAGCCCAAACCCTGCAAACCTGCCTATTCTAAATGGGTTCTGCCATCCGCCGCATCAACACAAAACATATAAGACTTTAATGGGAAGGAACTTTAATAAAACTAGGAAACAATACAGGTAAGGCAAAGAGTCTAGTTTCTAAATGAAGCACTCAAAGTTACCCGTCCCCTCGTGGGTAAAAGTCCATCCAAATGGGATTGGCCCAGAGCAAAACCCCAAAGCCTGCTACAAGTCTAAAGCATCTTCCAGTGGGGACCCACAGAAAAGGGTCACAAACAACCGGACAAGCCCGGAAGGAAAAGAGCAAAATCAACATTAAGATAAAAGTTGCCATGGTCACCTCCCCACGGGTCTCACCCACGTCTGTGTCACCCAGTCCACGACCAAAAGACAAGCGCAGTTTCTTCACGTGTCTCTAGGCTCCACGCGCCTCCTCCAGGTCTCCTGGCTCCATCCTGCTTCCTTCCTCAGTCTCTTCCTGCAGCTTCTTCTCTTCCTGCTCAGCTCCACCCTCCCTTGGGTGGGGCAGGGAACCTCCCCCTTTCCTGGGGACCACCCTGTTACAAAGGTACTATTACTAATCACTAACTGAATTCAAGGTTTGGAAGTATGTGAAATAAGATGAAGCCTAGAAGACTAAAGCGATGAGAGGTATTAGGAATAGTTCAGGGTCTGAAATCATTATAAAATGTAAGACATAATTTTGACTATCAAAAACTCAAAGAAGATGAAAAAATCTGGTCAAAAATTTACACATTCCAGGTTATGCTTTTATGATTTAAAATAATTGGCACAATCTAGAGTAGTACTGCCTGATAGAAATTCTTGCAATAGAAATAACCATATGTAGTTATTGGCATCCTGAAATGTATCTTCTTATATTAGTATTACAACTGAAATTAGTAATGAAATCATAGTATTTTGCCTTCTGCTTCAGTTTCTGCTAAACTAAGAAAACGTACAAAAGGATCCCTAGAAAGCAGGTCCCTGCTGTGAGATTTGGGAACTGGGTTAGTCACCATTTTCACAGCAGTGAAAGACCCATGAATGGTGGTATGTGGGGTGGTGATGATACCTATATTCACTGGCTTGACTGTGAACCAATAAGAGTTCCTGTCACCCATAACATCAAGAATTACATATGAAAATTTATGCACTTTACATCCTTTATAAACCCATAAAGGAATTCACAAATTTTTTTTTTTTTTTTGGAGGGGCTGGGTGTGGAGGAAATCATGTGTAAATATATTATAAAGAGTTCCAGGAATGAAAACTGGTAATGTTGATTTTCAGTGTTTGTACGGAGATGCTGGATCGATCAATTATGTTAAAACTAAATTAGAAATGTCAATTCATTTTGGGTCTAATTCAAATGTTTTGACCATTTCATCTTTTTTTCCACCTTACATTGCTGTGAAATTAGAAGTGTAGCTTGGTATAATTACTTTAATCAACAAGTTTTTAGAAGCTAAGCATTTATGTGTCATTTCAAATCCCTGGCACAGATTTTTTTTCATTTTACTGAATGTTATTCATGTCATTATGTATGTCATCAAGATGTATTGCAATCTTCTATAGAGCAAAAATCACTGGTGGTATAAAGTAGATGAACACAACCTCTTCAGTGCAGAGATTTGCTGCATGTTAATAACATGAATTGTGTTCTTAAAGGAAGAAACATGATAGCAAAAGGTTGCAGAGCATAATAGAATTATTATAGGTTTTGAGTAATATAGATGAAGGTTATTTACTATCTGCAGGCCCTTGAATAAAGACCTTAAATCCTCAAAATTCTGTTCTCTCATCTCTGAAATACGATAAATGAAAGAATTAATGATAACAACCTATACAAATCATTAAGCACGCAATCATTATTTGTTAACCAAAAAGTAAATAAATGAATTGATGAGTTGTGAATCCATTTCAACAGTGGTTAAAGTAATGGAGGACATGGGAGGAAAGCCTATTTCTCCAGCATGAATTTAAAATTAACTAGTCTCAGATTGTTTCAGATAAAACAATCAGCACATGGAAAATTTACTAAGTATGTTTATTTCAAAAGGTTTGAATATAAAACCCTTGGAGGAAATACAAAGATGTCAGCTTAACTTACCTCAATAAACATAATTGGGAAAAAATAAAGTAAAAATGTTAAGTTTAATGAGGTCACTGTTGCAACTGTCCCATACCTAAATGATAATAATAATTAATAATAAAAGTTGTTTTTCAAGACAAATTTTCATTTCTTGCACTGGTGTTACATTTTGAATCTTCAAAGCAAAGCAAAGTTTTCTCTATTTTAAATCTTTTTGCTCTCAAATACAGCTTTTCAAATCAAGGTACATATTATGAGACAACTTACATTTAATGTAAAAATGAGTAAATTGATGGATTATTTTATAATCAATGGTATTTCAGAATGAAGCAGAGTTAATCTTTTATAAAGGGAATAGATACCTGTTTGTATGAAGGAACATAATTTTGTCACTATTTAATTTGTTTTTTATTGTAAGCCTTCTTTCTGTTGATGCATAAAAACAACACAGTTATTTCATTACAAAGTAAATCACTTTCTATGATTCCTCCCATTGGGGTGTTTCAAGCTGAGACTGAATTTTCTCTACTGGTGTGTTTTCTAAGCCTGGCTAAGAAGAGGTTTATGCAAATGGCTACCTTTATGATGGAAGAAATGAACACTTTTTTGGTCTTGATTTATTCTAAGTAAATATTCCAAATATGACTTGTCTTGACAAAAATTCAAATATTTTAAAATGCTAATAACTTTGATCTTCAGAACAATATTCAAATATAAATGTACTTACAAAATGAATAATTCAGAAAAATGTTGTTGTTACAGACATTTGAAGTTGAGGTTTTCTGTACTTCTCACTCAATATCTTTTAAAGGTGCCCAGTTCATACAGACCACTAAGGTCTCTTGAATGGTTATTGAAACAGTCCTCAGTCTACTGTTTTAAAAAAGGCACGGAAAGTATAGTCACTGTCCAGTGCTGCAATTTATTTATTCACTACCATTTCTCCCCATGACAAGTAACTAAAGTGTAATTAAGTTTATTTACCCAGCAGAGCACACATTGTGTTTATTTACTAAGATTAGTGTGTTGATTGATGAGAAAATCTTTTCACATTTCCTTATATAAGGAATATGTGGGTATTCAAGTCAAAAGCATAATCCACTCAAATAAAAGTAGGGGCCTCCCTGGTGGCCTAGGTGTTAAATCTCAGTGCTACCACCACTATGGCCTGAGTTTGATGCCTGGCCAGGGAGCTAACCCACACATGGCCCAGCGGACCTCTCCTGTCTTGCCTGCTGCTCCCCTTAGCAGTATATTTCAGTAAATCCACCTATTCTGCTCCCCATTCCAGATCTGGTAAATCTTCTCAACACCCCCACCCCCAAACACACCACTTCTGGCCTACACCCTAGTTCAACACAAAGGGGGAAAAAAAAGAAAAATTGTAAAAAATGTAAATACATATATATGCATATTGTTTTGTGAATTTTCATAAACCAGTAATAAAAATGAAAATTAGAATTACTTTAAGTTGACCAGGTCTTTAGAAACTGAAAGAAAATGAACAAATGAAAGTTTGTTTAAAAATATTAATAAATGTAATAATCAAGCATAGACCTGAGTTAAACAAAAGGGAAAAAAGTAAGAGCAAATTTAAAACATTTGAGACAGTAGCAAACAGTCTAACATATATGTATATCGACATAGAAGAAGTAACCCAAGCAAAGAATTAGTTCAAATTCTACCTTGTTTTTGACAAAGCAAGACCTTGGAAAATCACAGTGTCTTGATTAAAACAAGTTTCTCAGAAATGTTCTGGGATCATGTTATGGCACACACATAGATGAAAATTATATGCATAACAAGTGTGACAAAATTGGATACTTTAATTGTCAAGTTTACAAACCTATATACTGAGTCATTGTATGATAAAATTTCATGGAAATATTGATGTTGAACACTAAACATAATTTAGCATATTAGAATGTCTTTTTTGGTTGATCAGTAATTATTGAATTTCAGAAATGTTTGACATTAAAAAAAACTTCTTTGTAAAATTAACTAGTAGATCTACAGTGGCAATACAATTTTATTTATTTTTTCTTCTTTTTTCTTAATTGAAGTAACATTGATTTACAACACAATATATTATTCAGAAATATAGGATCACACCTTTCCAGATTCATGTTACCACAACACACCCACCACCAAGAAACTTAGTTCTTAAATTAAATATTTGAAATTTGTGTTTAATAATTACTAGAAACATTTAATTAAAATTTTCAAATAGTATGAAACCTTCTAAAATTATTTTGTTTCACATATTTTTAGTGAATTATATTTAATGAAATAAAAGCTTACACGTGGAAAGATACTAAAATTTATCCTTAAGTATTAAGGCCAGGGCAGAACAAATTAACAAGATTTAATTTAGAAATTTTAGAATTTTATCTTGGGATTTCTCAAAATGTCTGAAAAATACTTTAGTAGAACTGTTTTGAATGGGATGATTTTATAATTTGAACCATAATGAAATATAATTGAAATGAACACCTATTAGCACAGAAACTAAAACTTTAAATTATTCAACATAATAATAAACAAAAAGAGTTACTTGATTTTTTCCTCAGGATATGACATAAAATAGACAGTTCAGGAATGATGAGTCAGGAGATTGAAAGGTATGCCAGAGCAGGACTGTAAAAATCACACATTTCACTGGTCCTATTCAGTTGTATGTAGTCCATGAATGGGGATATAATGAGAGTCTGAGAGTCATCAACAAGCATCTAATATGAAAAAAGAAGATCTCTGGTACCTTACAAAAAGGTCATTATCACCTACATTAGAAGAGTAGCTATAACAAAGCAGCACCTCAAAAATATGAAAGAGTCAAAGAATTCCAGACATTCGAATGCTCACTTAGTGCAGGTCTATTTTGCTAAAGGATCATTGGTGAACAAACGTAGGACTTTAACACTCGTGACATAATTTCTGGATGGATGTCCTGAGTATGTAACTTTGCTGGTCCCTCTTGACTCTCTAATTTCAGAGTGATCTATCCTACTTTAGTATGTGTTAGTGCTTTTGCTCTAATGTGAAACACCGAAAAATCCTTACCCTTGCAAGAAAATGAGATCAACACTCAAGATCTTGGATTTCAGGACAATAATTATAGTTAAATAGTAGCAGTACTTGGCTGGGGGTATGATCAGTCTGATGAAGAGGGGAAAGAACTGCAATACTTAATTAACTTGTGCTGGCAGGAACCAGAGGAGAAATGCAAGGGTTGTATTTTGATCAATCTTGATGAAGAAGGCCAAAATGTAAGACTGAATTGAATTGGGGCACTTTTTTAGAGCATGGGATTTATCATCCTGACAAGGGCAACAGGGAATGTTGTCCTAGAGGAAAATAGACAAACATCAACAAAGATGATGCCTGGCATCTATAACTAAGAAATGAATGAATGGAGAAGCAGAGGCCTTTGGAAGAATTGAAGGTAGAACTTTGCCATAAAGGGGGAGGAGTCATCATAATAATAAATTACTATCTTATACTCGTGTACTAGATGTGAGTGAATTTTCAGATATAAAATCCATTAACTTAAGAATGAACTGGGCCCGCAGAAGGAAGGCTAAAAGGTATATAGTGAAATGATTCTTTCCTCATTCATTTCCTAAAAGTACCTAAGGCCATTTACCCAGATGACCACATTTTAAAGAAAGGGGAATAACCAGACTCAAGGGATGAGCCTTTCTTTTCGGGGAATCTCTGAATTAAGGACCTGCCATCAGTCCGAAACAGTCTTAGAACCACACTGCTATCTAAAACTATCTAAATGCAAAGTTAATCTAAAGTCATTGTATCATTTTGTACTTTTATCAGCTTCCTTTAATAATGTATGTAAGTTCCAGTTGTGGGGCCTCCCTGGTGGTGCAAGGGGTTAGGACACAGCACTATGAAGCTATCTGAAGGCACTGCAGCATGAGTTCAATTCCCGGCCAGGGAGGTGACCCTCCTGGTGCAGCAGACCTATCTCTCCTGCTGCTCCCCTATTTCAGTGCATCTGCCTGTTCTGTTCCCCGCTCTGTCTCTGGTGAATCCTTTCACCCCACCCCTCACACCTCTGGTCTGTACTCCAGCTATTGTATGCATAAATAAATAAATCTTTAAAAAAAAAGTTCCAGTTGTTATACACACTTGCCAACATTTGGAAATGCAATGATTCTTTTTGTGTGTTTGTTTTTTCCTTTATTTTAGACATGATAGTTGCTGTACAGTGTTATCTAATTCTGGTAATAATATATATTACCTAATAAATAATGTTGATGGAATTTTCATATATGTTTAGTCAAATATTATTTTTGAAGCCTGTTCAACTTTTCAGTCAAGTTACTTAACAATATAAGTTTATTGCCTAGATCTGAATCCCTTTATTAATAAATGAGTTTTGAATATATTTTTTCCACATGTAATTTTGATTTTTATGAAGACATCTGTTTTGCAAAATATTTTGAGCAAAACATTTTTATGGGGCCACCAACATAACTGAATCTATTTGCTAGTCAATAAATAAATATTTCAACAATTATATAATTTAAATTTTATGTATACTCTGTCTCAAAAGAGTGAAAGTTTGATTATTAAATATAGAATCACTGCTACTGTGGCATCAGTATGTTAATATAATAACAAATACAATATACATGAATTTCATTTATTTTAAGTAATAATTTTAATATGACTTGGCTAAAGCAAGGTTTTATTCACCAAAACAAGTCACTATAATAGCATTAGCTAAATCACACATTATTTTTAAAATTGAGAAATGCTTAGGTCATAGAAATGCTGCAGTTAAGATATTCCAGCCACTCATGTGTGATAAATAAACATTTTCTGTTAAAATTTCTATTCCCTTGGCTCTAAAATCATACCATATGAACTACATGGTGGTGATGCTAGTCACAACTTCTTTCTTATTAATTATGATCTTTATTATTTTGGCGATTTAAAATATGTAACATAGATTAACAAGGAAAGGGATAATGATAAGTTTTCAAGAAGCTTTCACAAGAGTAAAGGTACGACAAGAATAGTACTAGAATCAGAAGAAATGGTAAGTTGCCATTAAGAATCAATCTTGTATAATCCTATCAAAAGAACCAAGTGAGTCTGGAGAAAAAAAAAAAAAACCTGCATTTTCTTCTTTTAAGTTCCAATCAGAACTGAAGGAATTCATAAAAGGAAACTGTGAATGTGTATTATGGGATGTGAAATAATTTTACAAGTTTCAAAGGAATCCATTGATCAAAAGATATAATTGTGCTTGCAATAAAGAGTATCAAGCAAAATATGATTATTTCTGTTAAGTTTCTTTTCCCATAGAATTATTTCATAATTGAGTATCAAAGTAAAATAATACATCTCTACAAAATCACTAGGAAGTCTCCTTTCTCAAAAATTCAATCTGTAAAATTGAGAAAAAAAATACGGCGAATTAGTGAGATGCTTATTTCATCATTTAGGACAATATGAGTTGAAATCAGGAAAATGCAGGTTTCTATAAATCCCCTGTAAAGATTGTTAGAAGAAAACTTAAGATCATAGCTACAAGATATCAAAAAGGTAGGATAGCCTAAGCTAGAGGAAATTGTGTGATTCTCAGTGTGCATGTTCTGAAATATGTTTGCAAAGTAATTTTAATGTTATAAACAGGAGAGGACTATAAACATCCAAACTGTAACTGATCTCTTTACTTTAGCAACTCAAGTTTTGAGTTTCAATTTAATGTTCTAAGATATATACAATATTATTCAGTTAGGAGACCCTTAGAACTCTACTAGTTTGCTGCCCTAACTAAGCAATATGCTTCTAAATCTAGAGATCAAAACCAAGATTATACATTTTTTAATTATTATTTATTGTTTTCTTTCTGTAGAAGAACTGGGGTGTAGGCCAGAGGTTCAGGGATGGGGGTGAGAGGATTCACAAGAGACAGAGTGGGGTGCAGAACAAGCAGATTTATTGAAACACACAGCTGAGGGGAGCAGCGGGTGAGACAGGAGAGGTCTGCTATGCCATGTGGGTTAGCTCCCTGGCCAGAGATGGAACTCAGGCCATAGCAGTGATAGCGCTGAGATTTAACCCCTATGCCACCATGGAGGCTCTGTATTTCAAGTATTGTGAAAGAAACTCTGGCAACAGCCTGTTATTCCATAGCTAGCAGGGAATATGGCAAAATTTGTGATCACATCTGTGTCCTACAGAATTTCCACTTTTCTGCAGAGGGCCTTGTATGTCTGGGAGAACTGATTGACAGCTTCTGAGTCAGGGTAGGAGGGAGATGTGCAGGGATCCATACCTGTGTGTTTATAATCTATGGGCCAAGCTTTCAACTGTGCTAAGCAGGATCAGCTTGAGTCCCAAGGGGAGTGGGGGAGGGGCTGCTTCACTCTGCATAGTATATTCTTCACTTGTTCTCCTGGGTCATCCCATCATGTCTCCCCACAATCAAAGTCATGTCTCAACACCAAACAGGTCTCTCCTCTCCAGGACCACTAGCCAAACACAAGAGTACAGGTTTGTATCACTTGTTTCCACCTAGACCACAGTCTCCAGGTATCTCCACCTACTTTTGCTGCATAGATTTGAACTTCCTCAGTGTCTCCTCTATTGCGTTCGACATTGGTCTCCAATGTTCATGGAGTGCTCCAGTTTTACGCCACATCAAAGTGTTCTGAAAATCCAGTGCTCCTCTGGATCACCTTAGATTTTTCTCCCAGGAGGGTAGCAGGTAACCTGTTCTGACACCCTGACACCATCTGCCCTCAATTAAAAGATGAATTTCTTCTCCCTCCTATTTCCAGAGTTGTTTGATTAGAGTCACATTTACACAATGTAAGAGAATCTTGGCATTGTATATATAGAACTGGAAATCACAATTATGTGAATCATCTCAGTTACTATGCAGGCCAAAGTTGATGAAATCTATCGATAATTCAAAGGTCATCTTAATTCTTAGCATCTAAATGGAATTGAGAAATGTATTGTATTGAGAAATAGGGTATGGTCCATCTATTTTGAAACATCGATTATATAAACTATAATACTTTTTATAAATCTAAAATGAAGATCAAAAGTTCATCAATGAAGAAAGCTAGCTACAAGTAAAATTGAAGGATTGGTTTTGACATTGGAAAGTTATATAGTGGAAATAACAAAAACATTTGACCCTAATTTGACCATCCTTTATTTTTTTTTTCATGTACGTATGCTGTTTAAAAATGAACATGCCAGGACCTCCCCTGATGGCACAGCGGTTGAGCACTGGACTGCGAGGCTGTCCACAGCCTTTGCAGCACCGGTTCGATCCCCGGCTGCCAGCAAGGGTCCCACATGGCACGCAGACCTCACCTGCCGTCCACTGCTCCCCTCAGCAGTGTACTTCGGTCCTTCTGCCTTTTCTGCCTGTCTGCTCCCCGTTCTGGCTCTGGTGAGTTTTCTCACCCTCCTGCGCTTCTGACTGTGCCTAGTGCTTGTATAAATAAATCTTAAAAAAAAAAAAAAAAAAGAACACGCCAGTTTTTTTGATCATCCACATATTAAGTCATTAAATACAAGAAGGGCCATTTTTTTTTTTTGCTCTTTATATAAAAATGAACTTAAAATATGTTAGTTCTCTTAATTGTGTGTCATCTGTTTGTCATCACTAGGGTTTATAAAAATATTCACAAATAAATTTTGATATACAGGGACCTTCCAAAGGCACCTCTATGACTGACAAATAATATAAATATAGATTAAACTTCACTATATTTCCCAAAACCTAGAATTTATCATTTTTCTACTCTTACAAGTTCCTTGCACTGGATTACCTTATATTAAAAAAACCATAACATGGCCTATAGGATATTTTTCTCTTTACCATAGTCAACAATTTAGTATAAATAAACTACAGCTAAGGCTAATTTATAATGTATGAGAAAATGAAATAAGATGCATGAATAATATTTTAAAAGCAATTAAGATATATTTAAAAAGTACTGAAAACATATCTTCTAACTTAACTATTTTTAATGAGTATTTGCCCAACAACAGAGTTTGTTATACAGAAAATTGATTTTTCTTTTTTTAGCTTTGAACAATATGACTTATTCTTTTTTTTTTTTTATTTTTTTAAAGAGGCATGTATTATTTATTTATTTGTTTATACATGCACTGGGTACAGTCAGAAGTGTGGGAGGGTGAGAGAATTCACCAAAGCCAGAGCGGGGAGCAGAGCAGGCAGAAGGTATGACTTATTGTTTAGATGCAATCTCTCTCTCTCTCTCTCTCTCTCTCTCTCTCTCTCCTTCTCTCTCTCTCTTATGGTTATTTCATGAATTTTCTGTGGAAGAAGTTACTATAGAAACTGCTGTTTTTGATTTCTTGAAATAACAACTCTCACTAAATACTAGAGAACATTTTCAGAGTCATTAGTTTTGCCTTGTAGTATTTATTACATTTTAGAGATCGTCATACACAGATAGTCCTCTTTGTTTCTTTAGATTATATGAAAAGACACATAAAATAGTAAAATCTATTGCAAATTAAGTCAGCAGTTCAAAAGAAAAATCAATACTTTATTTCCTTTTCGCTGTTCAGTATTAAGTTTTCATTCCTTCAGAGATATGCTAACATCATGTCTTTTCAACTTGTAAATAAATTTAGGGTATACTCCACATGCCCAATACTACTTTCAGATGTTATTGCCATACCTGGGTATTGTATTACCATGCACATGTTAGAGTACCACTGTAATTTAAATCACCCGCTACACACAAGTCTATGATCTTTAAACAATTCCTAAGGCAGGTATTTGTTGGGAGCATGAGTTTAAATTTCTTCAATGTTTATACAAAATATCTTCAATATGGGTTCTAAGTATAGACTGTCTTTTTCTATCTTATCTCTGTGTTCCTTTCCTTCCATTGCTTGTAACTTGAGATGCAAACATTCATACCTATTTTGAAAGGTATCACATATTTTCCTTGACTCTTTGCCTTTTTATAAGCTCTGTTTTCTCTCTGATTCATCCTCCTAAGCACCATTATGTAATGAACCAATAACTCGTCTTGAGACTTCAATTTAGATTAGACTTTCACTGTCAAAGTATCAGTCCCAGATAGAGTTAATCAGCAATATTTATGAGATACGTAAAAATCATATAAACCATATTCACTATGCATAGTTCTCACACTATATTTCAAACATTTTATATGGTCTTAAATAAATTACATAGTATGAAGAAAATTTAAAGTATATAAATTTATTGGAACTCATAAGTGTAAGCAGTATATGCAATTTTTTTTCTTAATGCTTATGGAGTTATTATTCAGGTATAGGGAAATATACACACATACTGAGCAAAGAACTAGCTATATTAGAAACAGGATTTCCGTCTTATCTCTGGAAGGCTGTCAAAGAAAGTCATTAATATTAAATTTGAAGCTATATAATACCCAGGTAGTAGAGAAATCTTCTTTCAACATCTGTTTTAGCAAGTAGGGATTATCAAATCCATTTCAGTCAATTTCTCATTTCAAAACAGATAGCAATGGAGTTAATAATTTCAAACATTGCTTTAAAATGTGAATAAATTGATATTGATGGGGGGCATGGCTTTTCATTAGTCAATCATCCTTAAAAGGTAAAAGAAATGTTTTCTAAAATAAAAATAACCAGACTCAGAAACCAGGTCAGAGGAGATGGATCAAAAGATTTTTTTCCCTCTTCATACTTTTTATTATATTTACATCCTCCTGTGATGTTATACATGTGTATCTTCATATACATATATACATATCCCTAGATTTTAAATATATTTTCTGTCTCTGTCTTAGACTTTCTCTGTGTCTCTCTCTTTGTCTCTCCTTCTCTGTCTCTATTTCTTTCCATACCTACTAAGATCAATGGCAATCTTTCTGTTCTCTGGACCACGACCACAAATGTGTCCATTCAAATATTAATATGATGTTAAATGTATTCAATTGGGTTTTTGTCTCAGTATAAGAAAATGTGACAATGATAACTAACATCTGAAAATATAAATTTCCTGATTTTTTTTTAACCTAGGGCAACGTTTACAATAAGCCTTAAAATAATCATGACTTTAGATATTTCAGATGAATAGTTTTTAGAGCATAGCTTCATTCTCATCTTCCCCTTAGATCTTTCTAACAGCAAAAAACAGACTGTATTCCACTAAAGTATACACAATACACTATAGTAATTTTCAGAAGGGCAACATTTTATTGCCTTTTTGAAGTAAGGTGAAAAGGTCATGTTGTCTATAAGGAGCCACTAGTGAAACTGCCATTTAAGAAATAAATGTAAATTCATACACACCCCAGAGAATTTATCTAAGTACATGGAAGGTAAAACCTTAACAGTAGAAATGCTTTCAAAGTCACAGTACTAGTTTCAAAATCTTGAACTGCTGTTGACTTTCTTTGGCATTTTCTGATAGTTAATTGCAGTGGGACTTGTAGAGCTGTTGCACACATTTCTTAAGTTACTTCTAAAGAGTGCCCTCTACCAGCAGGTGGGGGAAACAATCCTGCCCCATCCAAACTTTATCCAGTTTATTCATCTTTAACTATTACAGAATCAGAAATTCTGTATGAAGTTGACTATAATATGATAAAATTGGAGGGTATAAAGTAAAAGTGCTGTCCCATTATTGCTTACCCATGTGTACAGCAAGCTTAAACAGTAAAGACTGTTATTCCTTCTATGTTTTAAGCTACAACAATAACATTAAATGTAATACAAAGAATATATTAATTTAAATTACTTCAAACTATTGCATAAAATTCCTTTTGCCTTAAAATATATAACTCCATAATTAGCATTTAAAAGTTAAAGGAGGCCTCCCCGGTGGCGCAGTGGTTGAGCGCTGGGTTGTGAAGCTGCCCGCAGCCTCTGCAGTGCCGGTTCGATCCCTGGCTGCTCCCCGGCCACCAGAGGAGGGTCCCACATGGCGCGCAGACTTCCCCTGCCGCCCGCTGCTCCCCTCAGCAGTGTATTTTGGTCCTTCTGCCTGCTCTGCTCCCCGCTCTGGCTCTGGTGAATTCTCTCACCCTCCCATGCTTCTGACTGTACCCAGTGCTTGTATAAATAAATAAATAAATCTTTAAAAAAAAAAAAAAAAAGTTAAAGGAAACATGGCTTAGGTAATTCAGATATATACCATTATTGATGCAGGCATGTTAAGAGTAGAGTCAACATTTAATAAATTTTTAACTTCATATGACTTCAGACACATGCAGACAATGCACACAAACACAAATTAATCACAAGAGAAACAGTTGCAAAACATTATTTGGCATCACAAATGTTTTGGTACAAAATTATAATTTATTTCCTATTTATTGAATATATATTGTTAGTTGCAAACAAGTCCCAATAAAAAGGGTTTTAAAACATATAATTATAAATAATATAGTAAAAAAAGCTTTCTTGTCAAAGTAAAATCTGAAAATAAACATGTAATTCATAATAATGTTTGAACATAGATTGAATTAAAAAGGAAAATTAAGTGCATAGGCACTAAAATTTAGGGAAATTGCAACAGATGGAAAAAACAAATTCATTTGCAATTTGTCTTGTTTTCCCATTCCTATGACTGCAATAAACAGTGAGCATATTTCTACTCATATAATTATCACTTCTTTTGAGTTACCTTAAGACCTAATATTTTCTTTGACTGATCCATCCTAATAAGGACAAGCTATGAACATAAATACATGGAATACAAAGGTAAAGAAAACATATCAAATGGCATATATACAAACTACCACAATTTTAAATGTTTTTGCATTTTGAACTTATTCTAGATATGTCTGAAAAACAAAGATTTTAATGTAATTGCAATAAAATATCAGGTTTTATTTTGCTTCTAGAAAGAAGTTTAACATGGTTCTGTAAAAAAGCATTGTAGTATATATGCAAATTTTGTTTCAATTTAGATATGTACTCAATTTTATCTTTAAAAATAAAAACATTTCACTATTATCTAAAGATATGTCATAGCATGTGATGTTATTTTGTACTTTACTCAGGATGAACTAATCCCTCTACCATTTTCTTCTTAGCAAATAAATTAATTGCACTTAAGTGTCATTAAAAATTGTTGTCTACTTAGATTTATGTGACATAGAAAGCATTGCAAATGTAGCCCATTTATACTTGGCCATTAAAGTTTGTGAGTTGTAAAAGAGTTACTGGGTAATATATTGCAGAGTGACAGAGGAAAGACAATAAGCAGGTGAATGATTCATCTGTAAATTCACATTCAAACTACAACTTGCACAGGCGACTGATTCTGATCTGATCTCGACTAATGTATTATCAATACTGGATGCTGAGCCATGAGCATCACTACTGAAACTGATCATGACAATGCAGAGATCAATGAGACAGTTACTGATCATCATAAGCACAGTTTTCTTTATGCTTCATTTTAGATAAGGATTCTTTCTCATATACTTTCACTCCAGTAAGGATTTTATGTAGATATAGATATGTAAGTGAATACATATATAGCTACATATGGTGACAATAATTATTTTTATCCTATTAGCTAACATTTACTATGCTTTATTCTTGTCATATGATTCCCCTTGAGTCACCTTCAAATAAATGTACTAACAAAGAAATAGCAAAAATTACCCAAAGCTTAATTTTTTTAATTTAAAATTCTTGTGCTCTTCAGCTCTGTCCTTTATATTTTTTTAAGGATGTAGAATTTGCTAGTACTTGCAAGATATACTACTTTTCATGTGGACACCAATAATTATTAGGAAAAAAAATCATGTCTAAGAAGCGAGGGAAAAGGGACTTTATATACCCATTGTAGATTAATCATAAAACTACTACCCACTTACCCACACGAAAGAGTCCATTACTCTGAATTATTATAATATTAAGTCTGCTCATTTGACATGCTTAGTTATCAGATTTGTGCAGGTAACTTTCAGTCATTTCAATTTAAGAAGCATAGAGAAGCAGGTAGTGAAAGAAACCAGCTTTGAACAGATAGATTAAAGGAAATAGTAACAGAGACATATGGAGCATAATTTATAAAAAAGCCACCTGGGGGCATTTAGTGACAGGTAAAAACCAGCATGCCTCACTATTTCTTGAAGTTAGTATGGCAATTGAAATTTGTTAAGATTATTTAAAGTCTTCATTAAAGCAGAGTTAATGATGGATTAATCTTTTTTAAAAAGGCAGGACAATTTTTACTCTATTATAAAAATACATGCATAATCTTTCATTAAAGTAGTACTCAGATATTTAAGCTCTGATATAAGAAACTTGGTTAATGCAAATATAGATAGTCTGAAATTGTAAAATTTTCTAGATGCTAATATAAAATAAAATAACATACTATACTTTTTTCCTATAACCATTTGAAAAGAAATACATATTTTGGCTCAGTTAAATTTATGTTCTTCAATTTTGTGCATGCAAGTATCAAGGCCTGTATCAGTTGCATCCCTAGGTTCAAATTTGCTATATGAAGGATTCTAAACTTAACTCAAGGCATTTACATGTACTATTTGAGTGAATAAATGAAGAGAGTTTTTAGGTTAGTAAATACCTTTAATTGGATATTTATATGTATATTAATGTTACTAAAATAATGGAAGATTTTGACTAAAACATTGATATTTCTGGCTACATTTTGACTTTGAGCTGCCAAAAATGAAGTAAAGAAAATTCATGCTTAATAATATCTTATATCTGATCCATTACTAGTAATGGAGATATTGTCAAAAGTGTACATGCCATAAAACATATTGCTCATACCAAAAATAGTTTGGTTCCTACAATTTTTTACTTCATTTTTTTTTTTTGGTGAAATATTTAGACATGTTTAATTTTTCTACCACAACTATATATTGAATTCTAACACAAATATCATCAAAAAAATCTTTTCCTAGCAAGTGATAAGCAAATGTTCACTAAATAAAGAAATGATGACAGACTACTAGGTAATCTCAAACACTTTTTTTTGAAGATTTATTTATTTATGCATACAAGAGCTGGGGTACAGGCCAGAGGTGTAGGGGATGAGAGGATTCACCAGAGACAGAGAGGGGAACAGATCACCCAGATTGACTGAAATACACTGCTGAGGGGAGCAGCAGGCAAGACAGGAGAGGTCTGCTGTACCATGTGGGTCACCTTCCTGGCTGGGTTAGAACTCATGCTGCATTAGCTGAGGACTGCTTCATAGTGCTGCGCCTTCACCCCTTGTGCCACCAGGGAGGCCCCTCAAACACATTTTTATTTTTATTTTATTAAAGATTTACTTATTTATTGATACAAGAACTGGGGTACAGGCCAGATGCATGGGAGGGTGAGAGGATTCACCAGAGACAGAGAGGGGAACAGAACAGGCAGACTGCTGAGGGGAGTAGCCGGTGCGACAGGAGAGGTCTGCTCGCCATGTAGGACCCTCGCTGCCCAGCCGGGATCAAACCCACGCTGTAGAGGGTGCGGACAGCTTCACAGGGTTGTGCTCAACTGCCTGCGCTACCAGGGGAGGCCCTCAAACACATTTTTAAAAGGAAAGAGTTTGATGAAAAATCTTTTTGGAGATAATATACTTTTAATATACCCTATTAAGATTACTTTTACTTTTTTAAGTTGCATTTAAATTAAAGGCCTCCAGAGATCTCCTAAATCTCAGATATTTGTTGTATATTCCATGCGAAAATATATTGGATTGGTTTATTTTAATTTTTTCCCATGTCTTCCAACAATGACATGGTAACAGTGGTAGGTAGTTTAGTTCTGTTTTAGCAGTGTAAAAGAATACAATCAGATAGTCCATTTAATGAAAAGCCCTCCCATAACATAATTCCTCTTTAAAATCTCCATATATACCAAAGGGCTCTTTTGGGGCTTTTGGGGCTTTCTAGTCCTATCTCATGAGGCAGTTAGTACTTTTCTTACCTTTCTTGCTTTTGATGCAGAGCAAGGAAATTGTCTTTATATCACTCTCCCAATGTACATTTTAGAAACTGGGGTATAGAGATGGCATTTATTCATCTTTCATCAAAGTCTATAATGTAACTTCTTTTTAAAAAAGATTTATTTATTTAAGCATACAAGAGCTGGGGTATAGGCAAGAGGTGTGGTGGGAGGTGAGAGGAACCACCAGAGACAGAGTGGGGAGCAGGACAGGCCGATCTACTGAAATACAGTGCTAAGGGGAGCAGTGGGTGAGACAGAGAGGTCTGCTGAGCCATATGGGTAGCTCCCTGGCCAAGGATTGAACTCATGTTGTAGTGACTGCTGATAGCTTGATTGTGCTGAGACTTAACCCCTTGTGCCACTAGGGAGACCCTATAATTTAACTTCTTGCATGTGGTAGGCCCACAGGAAGTTATGAACAAACCAAGGTGTTAATAAATAAATGAAGTATTGGAAAAAGTCTTAGATATTATTTTGTTCAAATCTCTTAGTTTATATGGTAATTGAGACCAAAAAGTGTGTTCATTAATATCATAATTGACATGTATATTTATTCTGTTTATACCACAAAGTGCAAAGTAACCTGGTATATCCAATGATGCAATATTTCACAGTCATTTCCCTCTGAGATCTCACGTAATCTCCAACTTCTATAATTTGTAATGAATCACATTAGATTTAAATTCAGAAGAAAGTTTAGAACATATATTTGCCTTGTTCTAAGTTAAATTGCCTCTGTATCCCAAGGTGGTATCATCCACCTTTTGAGCCTATAACTCTGTATCTCTCTTTAAGTATTACTGGGCTTATTCAATGAGTATCAACATTTTATGCTCTGTTACAACATAAAATTCAGTATTTATGAATATTCACTATTATATTAAATATTCATAGAACATTCATAGAAATTTACTATGTAAAGAAATACATGCACGTGATTTGGCTGTTGTAATCTACGTATGTTGTAGGTCCTAGTAATAATTTTTGTAATGATTAAAATATTTCTCAGTGGTAACTAAATAATGAGATGTTTATACTTAGAGGAAATTTGTTTTCTCTATCATACAAAGCAATTGTTTTAATGGACTAAAAAATTAATTTGCCATATTTCCCCCTGGTTTTCTAGCTATCATACTCTGACTACAAGTGCTGCAATGATGCTGCCAATTAAAAAACAACAATAAAAGATTGATTCGAGGTTTTTGTGACTTTCTAAGAGGAAGACAGTATTTAATCACTGAGACAAATGGAAAAAAAGGGAAAAGTAACTCAATGGACCTCACTTTAACACCAAGATCCTAAAAAGCACAGAAATATTAATGGCACTTCAAATGATTTTAGTACTCATTTCATACTTGTTCCTTCCTTCCATTTCCACCTAGCTGGGTTATCACATCCTAGTGAGGAAACTCACACCTCTCTGAAGAGACAAGAGTTATCCTTACTCATTTGATATGTCTGCTGTATAACATAATGCCCGAGACTGAGTATATATTAAGTGGAAACATGAATGTCTCTAAAGGACTAATTTGATTTTTACAAAAATAGGTAAGATATGAACACATTTAATTCTTAATACTATCCTAATTTTATCCTAACTTCATTTTCTATATGAGGAATATTGCAGAGTAAGTTTCAGAGCAACTGAGAAAATCTCAAGAGCTATTCTTGATACAAGGTTTTTTTTATATTCATTAACTGATATTTTTTATATTATCACATAAGTATCTCTCTTGTTTTTTTTTTTTTTTGTTTTCTCAGTCCTAATATTTTGGATAGTTATACAAATATATTGACTTAAATGTTTATGGTTATTATTATTTTTTTAAAGATTTATTTTTTATTTATATAATGTCTGGGTACAAGCCAGAGGTACCGGGGGGTGAGAGGATTCACCAGAAACAGAGTGGGGAGCAGAACAGGCAGACAGACTGAAAGCGCTGCTGAGGGGAGCAGCAAGCACGACAGGAGAGGTCCGCCGTGCCATTTGGGAATCTCCTTGGCTGGCCGGGAATAGAACCTGTGCAGCAGAGGCTGCGGACAGCCTCACAGTGCTGCACTCAACCTGCTGTGCCACTGGGGAGGCCCTATGGTTATTATTTAACAGAAAAATATTATTTTTTTAAATAAATTTTGAAAATTCATTTTTAGAAAAAGATAAATTTTCACATGGAAAGATTTCTGTGAACTCTAATGCAACAGCTATTTTGAATGACATTGGCAGACATATAGCGGTAATACTTGTCTAGCCAGTAGGTATAGTCTGGAAAATGGATTATGGATATAGAGAAAGACTAAAATATTAATGAATACTTTACAATTATTTCCCTAATCAAAGGAATCAATTATGAAAACCTAAGTTAAATTTGTCATAGTCGGAATATATAGAGAAAGAAAATTCAAGGGTAATTAGGTAGGTAAGACTAAAAAGAGAGCATAGGTTATTGCTGATGACAATAAAGGAGAGACAAAGAACCACTTTTAGAAATGAACAATATGGTTGAATCATGGGAGAAAAAGAATGTTTGGTAGGAGATTCAGAAATCTCAGTGTTTTATTTGTGTTCTGACTTCATATGGAATATCCCAGTGAAAAGGTAAGTGGGTAAACAGATCTGATGCTCAAGTAATCTGAAAAGAAGGGTCAGGGTCATATTTTGCTATGATCACACAATGTTATGATATCTTTGGAATGGCCATGCTTACCGAAGGAGGAGGAGGAAAAGTGAAAGGTAGAATCCACAATCAATGGAAGGAATTTAGTGCAGTAAGAAGAGTGTGTAGGAGGGCCTCCCCTAGTGGCTCAGTGGTTGAGCGCTGGGCTGCAAAGCTGCCCGCAGCCTCTGCAGCACCAGTTCGATCCCTGCTCTCTGGACGAGGGTCCCACATGGCGCACAGACCTCTCCTGCCGCCCGCTGCTCCCCTCAGCAGTGTACCTCGGTCCTTCTGCCTGCTCTGCTCCCCACTCTGGCTCTGGTGAGTTCTCTCACCCTCCCGCGCTTCTGACTGTACCCAGTGCTTCTATAAATAAATAAATAAATAAAATCTTTAAAATAAAAAAAAAAAAAGAAGTGTATAGGAAATACTTATGGAACAACAATAGAACAGTTTCTATTTTATTTCCATAGTAGGAGGGATAGCAATAACCTGAAAGTCAGTTTGCGTAAAATCAATTATGATTATTAAAATGTAGAATTTAACTAGATTTTTATAATTTCCAAGCCTCTCCTATGCCCTTTAAGAGAGAAACCTTAAGTCTTAATAAAATATTGAAAACAGTTTAACATGTAGACCATTAAAATTATACTGTAATGTCTCTTCCTTTTGAAGTTTTAGTTTGTTTTTTTAATATTTTAATCACAGCACATACTATATGATCCTGTCACAGATTGTTTCAGAACCAATTTTGTTATTGCCACTCCACTGGTTAGAGAATTTAGATGTCAAAATTACCTAGGGAAAAGTACATTTGAATCATATGTAAAACTATATAGGATATACTCATTGTGCATAAAAACTGTGGTCATTTTATTCTATAAGGAGCTACTATAAGACACAACTTACAAGAGATATCGCCAAAAAGCTCAATGAAGTCATTGTTATAACCTCTTTCATATTTATGAAAGGTAAACTGGATTCTTAAATCTTTCCAAGGCCTCAAATTAGATAACACAGTATGCCTAGGGGAAGAATAGAAGAAACAGAATTAAACAGTGAGATTTTTCTAAAGGAAATTTAAAGTAAATTTGAAAGAGACTGAGGTTGTAACAAGACAGCAGTCTTCCATGCATCTATTTGTGTAATTTGCCTCAAATAAGTTTTTTTTTCCTTAATTGAACTTAAAAAGTAAAATCTTTTATAAACAGAAGTAAAGTTTGCCTCAACATTAACATAAAGTGCAACTATGTGTTCTCAGCAGGTATTTCAGTGCTTCTGTAGAAGCATTTTATGAGTCAGATGATATAGTCATGCAAATAAGATTAAAAACAAAACTTCGGCTTTTCTGTTGTTTTTTTCCTTTTTTTTTTCCTCACTAGAGAATGGTCATGAATATGGAAGCAGAGTTAATTATACATCTTCTACACAATGCCAAAACATCCAGTAAAAGTGAAAAATTTAATTCATCATTCCAAACATTTAGGTTTTTTAATTTTTTTAGATAATTTTTTTAGTGTAGTTTCAGGTTTAAAACAAAATTGAGGGGGAAGTACAGAGATTTCCTATATACACCCAACCCTGCACATACATAGTCTCCCCCTTTATCAACATTGCTCATCAAAATTGTACATAACTTACCCTTACCAAGGAACCTGTATCTACACATCATAATCCTTCAAAGTCCATTATTTACTACAGGATTCACTCTAGGTGCTTTTCAGATACTTTTTTTTTTTTTTTTTTTACATTTTATTGGATGGGAGAAAGAAAAATAGAGGCACTAGCATAGACATTTGCTGTTTCTTTTCTTTTTTTTTTAAACTGATCAATACTATTGAACATCTTTTTAAAGTAACTTACTCAAGAAAGCACTATGCAGAGATGAATCAGCCTCAAGACCTTATTCCCCACTGGTGGATATGTGGCGTGTAACACAAAGAATTATAATGACAGAGTATGTCCCAAGGAGTGTGCATTGAGTATCTTAAAAGTTGTCAGTGGAGACTATATCCTGTGTTTGTTGGGAGGAGGTAGGGAGATTAAAAAGGGCATAGCTGAGTTTGGAAAAAAAAGTAGGTATCTTGAATATTACTAACACAGCTAGCAGTCTAACCAAATAGTGTTGTTACATAACTCATGAAACTCTAAAATATCTTTAATTGTTTTTATTAACATTCAAGTCACATTTAAGACATTCAAAATTTGTTACAACATACTCTCAATTTAAATAAAGAGTACTCTCTTCACAACCTAAGATTCCATTTTTTTTTTACCTTTTACACTATATTACTAATGTTTTCTCTGATAGCAACACCTCAGTATATCTGGGTGTTTCCAAGTTATAAACTAGTGTCTCATTATGCACATCATTGGCCCAATTTATCCTCATAATCCTAAGCAGCCATTACATAAGTCTTCACTGTCACTTACCTGGATATAGAATCAAAGTGAAAGCCTACTCATTATTTCAAGAAC
Organism: Talpa occidentalis; assembly: GCF_014898055.3. NCBI lineage: Eukaryota > Metazoa > Chordata > Mammalia > Eulipotyphla > Talpidae > Talpa > Talpa occidentalis. The sequence goes on along the minus strand of NW_023602073.1, from coordinate 80,483,388 downwards.
ATGCATGTTTATCTGACTTACTGACACATTATTCAATCTACTTATCTCTGAACACATACAAGATCTTGGTTTCCAATAGACCAAACTATTAAGCACTTATTTTAAAGTAAACCTGAAATCTCAAAAAAAAAAAAAAAAATGGCCAGAGAAGATGGTTCTTTCTCATGGAAACAATTATCTGAAGTATAAAAGCATTTGACTCATTCTCTTACACTAAATACAATAGGTGCAAACATAATGATAGATAACAAAGATAGTAATCTAGCTTTGTCTGATAGGTACAGTTTTTCTTCATTTTGCTATGAAAATCTAAACATTTGGGACTAATTAAAATGAAATTGAAATAATAATGGTAGATGCTTCAATAATGCACAAACACTAGCTTTTTGTCCAGAAGATGAAAAGGAAAACAATAATCAATATCTAAAATAATTGTTATAATGACACACACACATATATATACATATATTTGAGCATTTACTTAATTTGACCAGAGGTTTTATGCAACAATTTCTCTGCAGTGACTTAGAAATTTATAAGAATTGATAAGAACTAACTGCATTTTTGTGTGCTCTAAACTTTTATTTCATAAATAATTTTATTGGTATCCATGATTTGTCAATTTAATACAACCATTTATATGAAATGTAGGCACTTGTGTAGACACAGTGTAGTCAAAAAAAATTATGAACCAATAAATACAACTTAGATGTTGGTGAGAGACTACATTGGATTAAAGCAAAAGTAAAGGGAATTCTATAAATTAGAACCAACATATGTGAGGACTATTTCACTTAACTAAGGTGTTGATTATCTCACTAAAGAATTCTTTTTATTTTCTTGCAAGAGTGGAAAAAAGTATAAGAATTTATACATATTTTTCTGCTATGAATAATAGTATTTCAAAATATCTATTGAATATTTATCACTATTAAAGCTCCATAATATAAAAATATCTTTACTTTCATTCATTTTTTGCAATAAAGTTAAAAGTAAGATTAATGAAATATTTACTGAGAATCTACTTTATACTTAGATACGAAATTAAAAATTATTATTATTGAGATTCTCATAGTCTAGCGGGAGAGACGACACATATTCATATATTCTTTGATATTCTTCAGGCAAAGTCTCTAGACTTTGCTTTTACAAATTATTTAATAAAGAAGTGCTAGCTGGCTTCAAGACTTCTCTGAACACATGTATCTAAAACAAGAATTTTTTTTTTCCATATATATGACTCCATGCTTCTGCTCAAAATGTTTAGTTTCTCCTGGACTTCCCAAATTTTCAGTCACTCTACAAGACCAAGACTATTTTTATAATAATGCAAAGACAATATCATTTGCTTGTCTCACTCTCATTCTTTCATGAGTGTATAGTGAATTTTCTAGAGGCTCCATCACTACTGATTGAATGCTGAAGCAGATGTCTACTGAAAGACATTAAAGAGATTTGTAACTGCAAAATGGTTCAGCTACAGGAGAAACTTTGCATCCACAAAAAATAAATCTAGAATAAACGTATGATACAATATTTCTATTCCTATGTATATAACCATTATAAACGAAAACAGGTATTCAAACAAATACATATACGCTTATGTTCATAGTAGCACTGTCCACAACATTCAAAAAGTAATGTCCCAAAGACATAAAGATCTGCAAAGACATCACTAAAAGTCATCACTTTTTCTGCCTTTTTTTTTTCTATGTATTTTATGGTTTCAGGTCTTCATTTAAGTCATATCCATTTCTGTTGATTTTTTAAATGGTGTGAGATAGGGGTTTATTTTCATTCTTTTGTATGAATGAATGAATATGCATGCATGAATGAATGGATTCTGAAGAAAGAATGGATTAAAAATGTGTTGTCTAAATAAAATGGAGCATAAACCAATTATCAAAGGCAGTGAAGTACTGATATATACTATAGAATGGATGAATCTTGAAAACATTATGCTAATTGGAAAACACTAGAAAAATGACCACACATTGTATTATTCCAGTTACATGAAATATCCCAAATTGGTAAATCTATAGACAATGATTTCAGATTAGTGTATGTCAAGAACTGGGGATAGGAAGAATTAAGGATTAACTACTCGGGTGAGTTGGGTTTGTTTTCAGGTGATAGGTTTTTGAACTAGATACAAATGGTGGTTATACAACACCATCAATGTACTAAATACAAACAATTTGTTTACTTTAAAATGGTTGATTTCATGTTATGTCTATTTCGCCTCAAGGAAAAATTAACAAAGAAAAGCAAAAACAACAGTTGTTTTAGCTGCAAACCTGTTCAGATTTAAACTTTCCCAGAATTTTCATCTCCTGAGAGTATGTTGGAGATGCTGAATTTTAGGTACTCCCATAGACTAATTGAATAAGTGTGAATTTTGAGAAGATCCTTAGGTCAACCATGTATAATTTAACATTTAAGAAGAACTGTTCAAAGGCATTGCTGTAAAATTTAACATGTACATCATATCAACTTGGAGCATAATTTCATTCAGATAGTTCAATAATACATTGTTTTCACGTTAATTGTAATAAAAATAGATTATTACAGTGTTTTCTGACTTGATAAACCATAAGACTGTGGGCAAATTAGTTAACATTAAAAAATAGGACACATCTGTGTTGAAGTTCTATATGCCTAGAAATGATGTAAGCTTATAAAAAATCATGTCAGGGTAAAGAACATAAAATTTACCTAGATTTCTAATTTTAATAATGAGCCCTTAAAAAGTTTCAGTCTCCCTTATACATCCCCTATTCTTGGGGTATAAATTCTTCATAATTTTTCTATGTTGGGTAATGCTTATGTTGAATGATTTATAATTCACCAATCTAATCACTCACTCTACTTGATCCCCTAAAAATAACATAGCAAATTATTTGACTTAAAACCTGTGTTTATATTTAATTGCTAGTTCATTAACTGATATTCGCAGTGTCTCACCAAGAATACATTCTTGGAGGTAAATTTAAATTGCTATCATATATTATCCAGAATTATTTTGATAACATTTTATGCACTTTCGGAGAAACAAACTTGACTTTCACTACAAGTGAAAAAATGAGAAAAGGAAAGGACACTTTTTGACATACTCTGTTATCCAGTAACTCCATAATACCAAAATCAGAAAACTATATTACTAGGAAAAAAAAAATATAGACCAGTAGGTGCCTCCCTGATGGCCTAGGCTTTAAGTCTCAGTGCTACCAATGGGATGGCTCCACCATGGGGGCCTAAGTTCAACCCCCTGCCAGGGAGCTAAGCTACATCATGCAGCAGACCTCTCCTATCTCTCCTGCCGTTCCCTTCAGCAGTGTATTTCAGTAAATCTAACTGTCTGTTCCCCATTCTGTCTTTGGTGAATCCTCTCACTCCCCACACTTCTGGCCTACACCCCAGTTCTTCTGTGCAAAAATAAATGAAATCTTAAAAAAAAAAATAGAAAACTATAGGGCTTAGGGCCTCCCTGGTGGCGCAGGCAGTTGAGCACAGCACTGTGAGGCTGTCCGCAGCCTCTGCAGTTCAGGTTCAATCCTGGCGGGCCGGACAGAAACCCAGATAGCACAGCAGACCTCTCCTGGCCCGCCCGCTGCTCCCCTCAGCAGTGTATTTCATCAGTCTGCATGTTCTATTCCCCACTCTGTCTCTGGTGAATCCTCTCACCCTCCCTCACATCTGGCCTGTACCCCGATTCTTGTATAAATAAATAAATCTTAAAAAAAAGAAAGAAAACTATAGACCAACATACCTTATGCATATAAATGCAAAAATCTTCAATGAAATGGTAGCAGAAACAAATGTATCCACATATGAAAAAGGATTATGCATTATGATTTACAGTTTTATCACAGAGATCTAAGGAAATTTCAATACACACCAAAAAATGTAATATACTCTATCAACAGGGACATAGGCAAAATGATCATCTCAATAAACAAGAAAAATGTATTAGAAAATGTCTTAAATTATTTCATGATAAGAAAAATCAACACAACTGGGAATTTTTTCAGCTTGATAGAAGACATTTAAAAAGGAACCAAAACCATCATCGCAATTGCTGATGATGGACTTCATGTTTTCCATGAGATCAGGAATGGAACAGGTGTGTGACACTCAGTAATTCTTTTCAACATTGTAGTAGAAGTTTTTAATGGGGCGAATAGTTTACTTTTCCTTTTTTAATGCATTTATTAAATCATTTATATTTTATTTATATTTATTTTATTATTATATTTAATAATTTATATTTCATTTATTATTTATATTTTATTTATATCAATAACATTTTGGGCATAATACTTTTTATTGAAGTAAAATTGGTTTACAACACTGTATATGATTCAAAGTTATAGGGACCATTAGTATTAAAAAAGAAATAAATGGCATCATGTTTGGAAAAACCATGTAAAACTCTATTCAAAACTGGTGTGGGCTGCTATTTACAAAATCCTAAGGTATATTATGCTCTTTAACACATTTGGGTTTCTAAAAGATTGAATGAAAGTATACGCTGATATGTAGCCATAGAAAATCACAACAGAAACCCTATATTGGCAACGCTAGAGAAAGCTAACATTTAGGGACTATCAACCTCCTTGTTGTACATCAAGCGAGATGATTGCATGTGTATTCCTGGTGAGCTGGGGCATGTTTAGGAGGCAAAGTATTTACATCACAATCACTCAAGTTTTGAAGCCTGTACAATGGTTCTTTTCACAGGTAGCCTTAACAAATACTTTGAGAATTTATATCACAAATACATGTTTTTCCCTCTGTGTTGATGTATTTGTGTAAAAGATACAATGATAATATTGAGGTTAACATTGCACACTTCAGTATTTCCAACATTGCAAGGTGAAGACAGGGTTTTCAATGAATTAAAAACATTCTTTCTGAAAGAAAAGTCACATGAAGAGAAGATGATCACTTTTAATCTTTTATTCCCTGCCAGGAAGAAATCGCCAAACTTCCATGCACAGGGTGAATAGAAAACTTCTTAAATGTCTGGAATTTGAAAGGTTCTGATTATGAATTCAAAACAATCTAAACCACCTCTGGGGATTGCTCTTAATGTATCTGTAAGAAGGCACAGTTGGAATAAAACGATCTGTTGACAGTTGAGATAAAAATTCAAATGCAAATAGGGAAAAAGGAAATCCATGAAGGAAGCAACATAGGAACTCCAATATTTCAAAGTCTTTGAGAAATAGTGAAGAAACCACTTAAAAGCTGAATAAGACAAAAACAATATTAATTTTCCTAATATATTTTTTACTGTATAATACCAAATAGACAGTGACATTACAATGTGTGTGTGTGTGTGTGTGTGTGTGTGTGTGTGTGTGTGTCCTTCTGGACAAGTGGAAGGTTATGTGCTAAGTAGCCTAGCATTCTCTGGAATGTTGAATTCAAAGCAGGAAATGTAAAAGGTTAAAAAAGAAAAAGTATGCCAATCTTCAACACAGAAAATCCCAAATGGTCAGAAATTGGTGTGTTTAAGGACCACTGGAAGATGACAGTGATTTTCTGTACTAGTTACATTGTGATAGAGTGAATCGCTCATACAACAGAATGTGACATTATTCTTTGAAAAAGAAAACCACTTGGTTTACTGTTTGGTTATAATACCAGGTGGAGTTGGATGTGAATATTCTGCAGGAGATTAAGATAAATCAAAGACATGCAGGGTATATATTTCATTATTTGTACCACAATTGGGGTATATACAGTACTTGGTTCTTCAAATAATGGCAGTCAGGAGAAAGCAAAATACTAGGATTATTTCTATCTAAAGAATCTGATTACTCCATATGAAAACAAAACAAAATATTCAGACTTCAAAAAAATTTCAGAAAGCTTTAATTAACTTTTGTTGTTTTAATCTTAAATATGTGGAACTTGAAATAACAGATATCCAGTAACTACATTTAATTGAAAAAAATTAAACCAAAGCAATTATTTAAAAAAAAAAAACTATGAGGAATAAAGCACAAGAGTAGAAATTTGAAATAAAATTGTCCTCTGCGATATAAAAAAGATATATTGCAGATAGTATTATAAATTTGGAAAGTTCACAGTAATAAAAAAAAGTTCTAGGACATCAAAAATTAACTTCTGATGATAAGCACTGTATAGTAAGATGTTGATATATGCCTGTGCACCTGAAGTCTATATATATTGTGACCCAATATTACTTCAATGAAAAAGGAATTAAAATAATCTGATAGCAAAATTTGAAAATACACCTTTATACAAGTACTGAAATCATCTCAAGTAGAGTAAAAGCAAGCAGAAACAACTTCTGTTTCTGTGAAAATGGAGTCAAAGGTGCTTTCTGTATGTCTCCAAGTATTTATAATGACCCCAAAGTGAAGCAATCCAGCAGTTCAATAGGTGAATGCTTAAAATCTGTGGTTAAAGGATGAACTATACAGATAGATGCAAGAAGTTGGATGAATACCCAGAAAATTATGCTGAGTGAAAAATAGTGAATATCAAAGGTTACAAACTTATAATTCCATTGATATATTTTTTTTTCTAGAGGCATGTTTTATTTATTTATTTGTTTGTTTGTTTGTTTGTTTGTTTCTACATGCACTGGGTATAGTCAGAAGCGCGGGAGGGTGAGAGAATTCACCAGAGCCAGAGCGGGGAGCAGAGCAGGCAGAAGGACTGAAGTACACTGCTGAGGGGAGCAGCGGGCGGCAGGAGAGGTCTGCGCGCCATGTGGGACCCTTCTCTGGTGGCCGGGGAGCAGCCGGGGATCGAACCGGCGCCGCAGAGGCCGCGGGCAGCTTCGCAACCCAGTGCTCAACCGCTGCGCCACTGGGGAGGCCCTGATATAATATTCTTGAAATGAGAAAATTATAGGTATAGGAAACATAATAATAGTTGTCAGTTATTGGTGAGAGATTGGGAGTGGGAAAAAAGTGAACAGGCAAAACCTGGGCAATATGAGAGGTCCTTAAGGTGACACAATGCTCTGTATCCTGGCTCCATACTGTCAGCATTGGGGTTGTGATACTGTAGCTTTGCAAGAGCTACCATTAAGGGAGAACAGTCAAGAGTTCTTCAGGAATGTACCCTGAGTTCCAGCGTTGCTATTAGGAAGTAAGGCTTTTCTGCTTTTTGATATTACTTGATTCTTTCTCTGTGGATGTTCTCTAGATCTTTTCTACATCCATATGGTGTCCTAAATTCCACAATGCTTTAATTTTGGTCAATGTATAATATGCTTCTTTTACCTTGTTTCACACCCTATCAGCTGCAACTCTAATAACAGCCATGGCTGCAAAAGGTAATTTCCTGTAATATCTTGTCTAGATCATCTATGCCTAAGAAACACTGAGAATTATTGATTTTGGTTTTCTTTCCTGGTTATCAGAAGAGAAGGGAGAAAGGGACTAAATAAATCAGGAAAAAGGGGACAATCTTATGGTAAAAGGCAGAATAGGATATTTAGTGGTGAACTTAATTGTTGATTCTCAATGATGCACAACTGAAACTTATAATGTGATTTTACTACAAAAAAATATCAAAAATATTGAGAACATATTTAAACAACTGGAGGGAAATGTAGAGGATAACATAATGATAAGTATGCAAAAAAAACAAAGTAAATATAGACATAAGACTAATATTAATTCAGGTAACCAAAGAAGCAATCAAAACTGTGTGAGACAGGTAAAGCTAAAATAGCATGCAACAGCATGACTCAGGTGTGAAAGCATTTACTTAGGTGTGTTAATGTAAACATTGAATATTGCTTTATTCAGAATTATTCTCTAACTACTTCAAACTGAAGAGAGAATAAGAAGTAACATTTACTTTTTGATGTATATTTACCATAAGGCTAAAATAAATTAAATGTTAGGATATCTAACTTTTGTGGGCTCTTAGTACCATGCTCATGTCATATATATCTTTTTGCTGTTCAATTTGCAAAAAGCAAAATATTTTATTATAATTAGTAAAAAGTACTGTTTCTTTCTGTTCCAGTTCCTATTGCTTTTACTCTCCTTCCAGCCTGATTGTGGTAGAATGGCCAGGGACATTTTCAGGAGCTGGCAAAGGAGAGGTTTAATTGATAATACATTTATCAGTAGTTGGGAGATAATGACACTCATCCTCTTTGTGTATTGAAAATCATGGATAGCTATTTGAAAATAAGAATGACTCCAACAAGACATCTATTATCCAGCCCTTCTACAGCATTACCTGAATAGAAGTCAAAGTCATATAGATATGATGTGTTACATGTACGTAGCACTGGGACTATATGTACAGCGAGTGAGAAACAGATGCAGATTATTTTTTCATTCACTTTTTATGTTCGTTATTGAGGTAACATTGGTTTACAACACTATATATGATTTAGGGAGATAGAGTCACACATCCCTAGATGGATGTTACTGCATAATTCCCACCATCAAAGCACCTGTGGTCTTGGTTCACAAACTCCTTTTTTTCCAACTCCACTCTTCTCCCTTTCTAATAGTCTTACTTCTACAGCCATGTATCTAGGGTTAGATTTCGTTTCTTTGTTTCAGTTCCTTTGTTTATTTTTTCTCTAGGATCTGTATTAGAGTAAAATCACCCAGTATTTGTCTTTCTCCTTCTGACATATTTCACATGGCATTAATAAAATTTGTAATGATTTATTTACATACTTCCCCCAAAATATACACTTTCCCACATTATTGTAGAGATAATGACATCAAATTGCATGAACTTCAGGAATGACATTGGGACCATATGACATGAGAGGGCAGAGAGGTAAGGAGGTACTATAAGAAATCTATTGATAGTAACCATATTTTTAAAAAAGTAATACGTCAGTTAGAAATATAAAGGTTAATCTATAATTAGAAAAGCTGATTAAAATACATTTTTAATCCATATTTAATTCTCCACCTCAAAGTCATCCACTTTTAACCATGTACCTATTTGTCTGAAAAAAAAAAATGATAATTTAAAATAAAGTTACAAGTCACTTTAAAATATAAGAAATGAGATATCTGAGAAGCTTAGGAGCAGAATTCAGTATTTCAGGCAACAAAAGACACTTTTGAAACAAACATGAAATGCTTTGTAAATAAATGCTTTATAAATAAATGCTGTATTTGAAATAAATATAATAATATATATTATCTATAATAACAACAGTGAAAGATTCCAATGATGAGTGAATAGTTTTCAAATATACTCATAAAAGTTGTACCAATAAACATTTTTTAAAAGATGGCTATAACTCAGACTGGATTCTCAAAGTCCAATAAAGAGAAGGGTTTGTATGTATGAATGTGTTTTGTCCTTTGCCGTTTATATTTCCTTTGATGACATTCCAAAATCATTCAACTACTTTACCATCTACTGGAGTTGTGGCAGAAAACAAAAACTAAAACTAAAATGAGAAAGGGAAAAAAATACTTTAATATGAGAGAATGACGCTAATAGGTACTGCATAGCTGAACATGCCTTCTGGGACTTTGTCAAGAGCCCCACCCATCAAACATCCACCCATGGCATGAAACTAACTCATTGTGGGCCTGAAAAAGATGCACAAAATAATGAGGTTAATTGTGATCGACACAGAATCAAAATTACAGCTGGTTTCCTGTTGGTTAAAATAATGAGAACTGTTGGAAATAATTGCCAGTATCTTATTGAATAGTGCTAGATAAAACATTATAAAATAGAAAGAAAATATCTAAAGTTATTAAACATATATGCACTAAAAATTGAATAGGTCATAGAGTTCATTGTTGAAATCATAGTATGTAAGGCTTTTCCTTCAAAAAGAGATGACTATTAATGAAAACAGTGAGAATTTTTTTCTTATGTTTTCTAATTTCATATTTTATGAATGTTTGTGTATTACTTAAACTTATTTTGATGTCATTTAAAAAGAATTCCTTCCCCTTAGAAATTAATTATTCTGAATTGATCCTGCACAAGATTTTCCCTCAAAGAGGAAATCTGAGTTTGTTATTGCAAAGCACTGCAGAGAGCTCACAAAGAAGAGTAATCGGGATCAACACAGACAATCTTTATATAGTCCTCTTCTGTGAATAGTTCTTTGAGGTCCTGGAAAGATGGGTGATGCCAGAATTTCATGAAAGGTTCTGCACCAGAGATAGGACACAATTCAGAAAAGTTGTACCTGCATTCCACTCATGAAAACACACTTGCAAAATAATTGCCTTATTCTAATTAGTTGCAAAACAAAACATGCCAACTCAGGATATTTTTTCCTGATTACACCTAAATCCAATAATGCATCATTGCAAGTATTTTAAAATATTATTTAGAGTAAAAATTATTTAAAATTATATAATAAATAATCATTTAAAAAGATCAATATGTTCTACTAAATTTTATGCTTAATAGTAGGGCACCTTGTTTTTAACTCATATAACTCATTATACCTTAACTCATTTCTGAAATCTTTTTCTTCTTCTAATATTGTACCAGCATGGTAAAATGAAAGTATCATAATCATTAAAAATAGATAGCCAAGGACCGGGATATAGGTGCCATGTGATACTGATTTGGCATCTCAGATAAGAGTATTTAAATTTTTTAATGTGCCTTCCTGGTGGCACAGGGGTTAGAGTCTCAGCACTATCAAGCTATCACCAGTCACTGCAATATGAGCTCGATTCCCCACTAGGGAGCTAACCCATATGGCACAGCAGACCTCTCCTCTCTCGCCTGCTGCGCCCCTCAGCAGTATATTTCAGTAGATCTACCTGTTCTGCTCCCCACTATGACTCTGGTGAATCTTTTCACTCTCCCTCCCACCTCTGGCCTACACCCCAGTTTTTCTATGCATAATTAAATACAAATAAATTAAAATATTTAATTTTTTAAAATTCTGTCAATCTGCTTTTCAGTAAAATAGTAATACTTTTGTTAAATTTTTGTCATTCAAATTATTGTTGGAATAAAAGTGAGATGACACATTGAAAAGAGCTTCTCTTTGTAATGAATTATAAATTAAAAGTTATCATTCTTTTACTAACTTGTATTAATGATGAAAATGAAGACAATAATAATGAGGATGATGCTGATAATAATAAGATCATCTCTAAGATTTATGAGTTATTGATATATGCTAAGCATTCTTTTAGATAATTTAAAATTACACATCACTTAATTAGTTCCTGATAAAAACCCTATACTATTGCATTCTTTGTTCCTTTTCTTTTAATAGAAATTAGGATGCATAGAAATTTTAAAAAAATGGTCCAAAGTTTACAATTAGAATCAGGTTTAAAAGGGATTCCTGACAACGGAATTTACCACAGTCTACCAACTCTATAAATGCAGTAGCAGTCATTTAATTTCTAAGTAATGTATTGATTTAGCCTTTTATTTAAGCTCTTTATTTTTGTCATCCACAGGAAATGTCTATTCTACACACTCTCTGCCTTCATATACCATCAATATTTTCTTCTTCTTCATTATCATCACTTCTAAAAAACAATAATTTTATATACTTTAGTTTTCCTGTATATAGCTAATATCTGAATAAAGTTAGCACATAATGTACATATATAATATATATTAATACATATAGCTCACATGAATAATATCACAGATTAAGGGCTTTCTCCTAAGTAAAATCTTAGTAAATAGTAGACCCTGCCTTAAATGCATGTGTATATATTCCAATTACTGTATACTTTCTAATATTTCAAAATGGTTGACCATCAAGTCAACTAAACTTAACCTTCAATTTATAAGTAATAAAAAGTGTTAATTCTTAATAGATTCTGAACATTCTATATGTTCTAAATTGTTTTTGTGAATTTGATTAAATGAGGAATTGGTGATTCACATAAAGTATTATTTTAATGAACTATTTTATTACATTTTAAAGATTTATGCATCCTGAAAATTTACACTTGAGAATAATTTGCATACTAAAAAATAGTTGTTGCATAATTTCAAGTAGTGAGGAATAATCTGATTAAATCTATCATGAGTTTAAAATTTTATGTTTGTTAATGTGTTACTACTAGTTTTTACAAGTCATTAACATTTGAAGAGAGTTTGTAACATGACACATTTGATATACAAAATTAAATTTATAGTTTTTAGCTTGGATGTTCTTAATAACAATTTATGTTTTAATGAGAAGAAAAACAATGTAAACTATATTTGCAAAAGCAGACATGTGTCATTGTTCTTCATGCTTCATTGGGGATGCAAATTACATATTGGGGAGAATAAGTTTGACATATTGAAAATATTTTGTGCAATAAATTAATTTTCTCACATGCTTTTCTAAGATTAATTGTTGTGAAATTTTCTTGGCAAGGTATTTGAATTCATGGAAAAGCATATGTCTTAAATTCTAATTTTCTGGAAGACAGGAAACATGGTGAAAATATTATATAGAGCATGTGGCTCTTTATACAGGCAAATATATATACTTATATGCTTTTGAATACGACAACAGGAGGCAGTATTACCTAAAAAGAAAGGGAATATATATTTTATATGGGAGCTTTTACTAAAAATATCTCTACCTTTTCTATATTTTTGATGTATATTAGTGTCAGCAATTACAATTATTTTGAAGTTAATATTCCTCTATGAAAGACCACACATTAGCAATTTACATGTCAGATACATAGTTAGGGGTCTAGGGACACAACAATACATGAAACACCACAACCTTTGAGTAACTCACAGTTTATAAAGGAAATAGAACTGTAAGCACATAATTTGCGAATGCTATTATGATTGTTAACATGGTGAGGCTTATACAGTGTGGTCCCTGAGAAGGGATAAAGTGTGGTGTTTAAAACAACAGCTACAGAGGAGTTTAACAGGAGAGAAAAGGAAAAGGAGATATTTTTTGATCAATAAAAATACAAAATTATGAATACCAGAGAATGATCCCCTATTAGTAAAAATTACAATTTGCTGTTTTTTAATTAGTGAGAATTTAAAGATTGCAAAACCGAAATAGAGTGTAGAACTGCTGTAGCCTATAAACACCAGAAAGATCCAGGTTATCTGAACTTAAATGAAATTGAATAATCTATGTTAAGAAAAGGTCTTGTTGTGGGCCTCCCTGGTGGCACAGGCAGTTGAGCACCGTACTGTGAAGCTGTCCGCAGCCTCTGCAGTGTGGGTTCGATCCCAGTCGGCCGGCAAGAATCCCACATGGTGAGGCAGACCTCTCCTGTCTCACACGCTGCTCCCCTCAGCAGTGTATTTCTTCAGTCTGCCTGTTCTGTTCCCCACTCTGTCTCTGGTGAATCCTCTCACCCTCTCACACATCTGGCCTGTACCCCGGTTCTTGTGCAAAAATACATAAATCTTAAAAAAAAAAAAGAAAAGGTCTTGTCATTACTAGAAGGGAAGAATTGAAAGTAGAAGGAAAGAGAACAGAAAATCAGAAGTACAAAACATCATGAAGATTAATTTTTAAAAAGTCTGTCAACAAAGGAAGAGAGGAATGTGCAGAAAATATCAAGATTTTTTAAAAAATAAATCAGCACATGTTGACTAAAGGATGTTATATGTGACAAAAATATTAGCCATCAATGTTTAGGAAGCTATTTGCTTGAGAGATCCTGGATAGCTGACATGAAAAAAATTACAGGGAAATTTAAAAGTATAGAAAGTCATCTGAGGAAAAGTATAGAAAATCATCTGAGGAAAGCATTAGCTCATTTTGGATGTACTAATGAGGCAGTGACTGTGTGACATAGTATAAACTATGACAAAGTAGAATTTAAAATTGTGTTGAATTCAGAAGTTATTCTGAGCAAGAGAAAGATGATTCCAAATAGTCAATATTAGGCAAAGGCTGAAGTCAAAGTATAGAGGCACTATTCAGGATGCAAAGCAGTGTTCAAAGAAATAATCACGGAAAACTACATATTAATGGTTTCCTATTCAAAACCAGCTATTTCCAGCTCAGCTCTTGATAATAAGGAGGTATAAGAGCACAGTTCAAGCAGTTCAAGATGGACATGGGTTTTCTGGAAGGAGAGTTTCAATTCAGTTAAAAACCACAGGTTGACACAATGTAAACCTTCATTAAAGAGGCCAATTGAAAACATAAAGATTACACATTAACATTTCTTTAGCCTACCATAACCTTAGAACCTCCTTAATCACTAGCCTGGACATGAATTACTTTTAGACATTCTCCATCTAATTAAGAAGGAATGTTGTGCCAAGTTTTTAATGATATAGATTTCAAATGAAATGTGTGTTTTATGTGGACAATAGGAATATTTTTTTTAATTATTTTTTTTATTATTATTTTTTTTTTAATATTAATTTAATTTCTAGTATATGTTATCTTTACTAATTAGCTGTTAGTATCAACCATGGGTCTAGGCTTGGTTGTATATTAATTACTGATATGAATACTTTAAAATCAGCTGGCAATTATGCTTCCTGTGTTGTAAAAGTAGAACCCAAGAGCAATAAATTTATAGTTAAGTTTTCTAACAGACAACTGCTAAACCACAGCAAATTCAGAAATGGATTCTTCTCATAACTGAAGTATGTGAAGTATCTTAAATATTGAAAAACAAAATATTGTGGTCCCATGGAGACATGGTGATTTGGAAATAATTGCTTATAACATGATGGGGTCATCTATTTCAGCAGGTAAATTTGAAAGTTCATATCTGTGAAGAGATTCCAAAATTACAAGCTGAAAACATATTACAAATTTTATGGACAAATGTTTTCCTGAGAGAAACAAACTAGATGAAGTTGCTAAGTATAGAGAAATAGTGAAATTATTGTACAGGCTGAAAAGTCACTGTATCTTAAAGTGTTCTTCCTACTTTAAGCCAAAGAAGGACAGTGCATTTGGCAAGCTTTATTTTGGCTTAGACTTGGAACCCTCTTGCAAGAACTGAGAGCTAGAGGAAGTATGAGAATAGAGGGCTGAAGGCAAAAGAAACAAACTAAAGAAAGAAATTGAAGAAATTATAAGACCTAGTGTTGGAGATACAGAATATCAATTTCACAGGCAGAGGAAGCCATACAAATCCAGTAAAAATCCAGAGTGGGGGGATGGGGAGAAGGGGGTGGGATCAAAACAAGGGGGGTGGGATTTGTATGGGGACTATAACCAAGATGAAAATGCATACATTGTGCAAAAATGAAAAATGATGTAAAAAATATATAAAATACAAAATAATCCAGAGTACAAAACTAAACCAAATGCTATGAGCCAATTTTTCTTTATTTCTTTTGACTTTTTTTTTTTACTTTTGCTATTTTAACTTTTAACTTCCTGTGAGTCTTGCAAGTAGGGATAACAATGAAATAAAATATCTATGCCTTTGAAAAGGATAATAAACTTTTTTTTAAAGATTTATTTATTTATTTATACAGGAACCCGGGTACAGGCCAGATGTGTGGGAGGGTGAGAGGATTCACCGGAGACAGAGCAGGGAGCAGAACAGGCAGACTGACAAAATACACTGCTGAGGGGAGCAGTGGGAGAGACAGAAGAGGTCTGCGTGCCATGTGGGACCCTCGCCTGACAGACCACCAGATCTAATCCACGCTGCAGAGGCTGTGGACAGCTTCACAGCACTGCACTCAACAGCCTGCGCCACCAGGGGAGGCCCAAGGATAATAAACTTCTATTGAAATAAAAATTGTGTATAGTTTGTTGGAGACTAACTCATGAAATTTCAAAATTGTTAACATCCTATTTAAGTTATCCCAAACTATTTGTGTTTGAAGTTCTGGAGTGCATATAATAAAAATTACTGTGATATGCACTTCTCTAATTATTGTATATTCTCAGAGTATATAAAAATGTACAATAAAGTTTTGACTTTTAAAGAAATCCAAAATCTAAAATAAAAAGTCAATTTTGCTTGATACAAAGAAATTCTGATTACTATACCCTGCTAAATGGAAAAAAGTGACTAAATTGTTCATTTTTAAAAGTATTTATTTATGCATACAAGAGCTGGGGTACAAGCCCAAGATGCAGGGGTTGGGTGAGAGGATTCACCAGAGACAGAGTGGGGAACAGAACAGACAGATCTACTGAAATACACTGCTGAGGAGAGCGGTGGGCAAAACAGAAGAGGTCTGCTATGCCATGTGGGTCAGCTCCCTGGCCAGGAATCAAACTCATGCCCATGGTGGCCACCAAAAGCTTGATAGTGCTGAGACTTTAACCCCTGTGCCACCAGGAAGGCCCCATAAATTATTCATTTTATAAATAATAACAAGCATATAGAAGTTGTTACTTTAATATGGCTTTGGGAAAGATCGAAGAACAGAGGTAATACCAGTTTCATGATATTAAATATAACTTTTCCAATTATTTTTTAAAAATATGATTTTTTGTTTGCTCTAATTTACATTAAAGGTAACTGCTATCATAGGGAATTTTAGGATTTAACCAAAATTCCATTTTTTTTTGTTTGACTTAAAACAGAAGATAACTTTAAGTCCTAAAAAAAAAATTGGTATGGATATTATTGATTAAAATGGAGAACTGATAGGTTTATTGGATGAACACTGAATATAGACCTCTCTTATTGCTCTCCAACCCTTCCCAAATTCTCTCCAATTAAAATGGCAAATGAAATACAAGAATGGAGAGAAATGAAAGTAGGTAGTGCTTTGTCACCATATTAAAAGCATTAAGCAGTTGTTTGTTATTTAGAATGGAAGGAAACGTATTTAAATAATAACAAATCTATGACTCATTTGCTATGAGGAAGGCATACCAGACCAGATCTTGGCAGAGTGTGATTTTTATTCAATAAGATGAACCGTGGGGCAACTGGGAGTGAATTTTCCACTTTGGCAATGCCATTGGATAAGCATTCTTGCTACTTTAAGCCAAAGAAGGAGAGTGCATTTGGCAAGCTTTATTCTTGGCTTAGACTAGGAGCCCTCTTGGAACAGAAGGCTCTGACAGGCAAAACCAGGGGATATGCTGTGGCTGGCTCTTAAGGAAGTGGGATCTTCCAGCAAATACCAAGGACCCTGCTGACACTGACTCAGGGCTGCCACACCAGCACTACAAAGATCCAGGGAGACAGAAGGCAATGCTCCCTGTTGTGGCTAATTCTACTATTTTCAGCAACCTTCCTTCCCAGCTCTCCTAGTTCATAGCAATTTTGGTAATAAGAATTTCTAACATGTATCTAAAATTTCCTTTTCTCTCCTTGTATGTACTTAGAGATTTGGATTAGGATGCATGTCAATTTCTAACAAAATTATCCTAAAATTTGCTATCAATCTCTATTTAGTAAAGTACAGATTTCATTCTTCAAGTGTGTAAAGAAAAATAGCATCTATTAATAAATACTGCTGCTATTCCAAGAAATAGGAATGAGTTTGAGATAAATTTTAAACAAATTTGAAGAATTCATCTCTCAAGGGATTGAAGGGTTCTTTTATAAAAGAACAAAGGAAGATCACATGAAGATGAAATATCCCTCATGGTGAATTGGGAACTGCAATAGGCAGTGGACAACTCTTTCTATGCTGCAGAAAATTAAAATTATATGTTGAAAACAAATGCAAGAAATTCCCCTATACTCAAAATTCAGAAAATTTACTAAAAAGAAATAGTGAGAGAAGATAATATGGTAGATGCATTAAAGAGACCAATCTATACACATAATATTCCTAAACGAAGTTGAAAAATAGGAGAGGAAAATATTAAAATAAATTTCATTATTTGATTCATATTGGAAATCTCAGAAAAACAACATAGCCTATTATACTTGAAGATATCTATATATTTATCATTTTCTCAATCAATATCAGCATATTAAACATATCATGATATAAAATATAAAACACTTAAATAAGGACTATAATTTAGATAAACAGTAAGTACCTTTCTCCACACTATATGCCACTAGCTACTGATAGTGGGATGTAATTTTATAAAAGAAAAAAGAATAGAAACTGGGATTATATTTATCTAAGTAATCATTCAATTTAGCAAGGAATGAAATGTTATTTTGAAATAAGGAATACTCACATGCTATAGTGGTGGGATGTTGATATAAAAATAATAAAATAAAAATGAAAGTGTGTGAAGGTCGCTTTAATGGATGTGATTAAAAATAAAATAAAAATTTAAATATTAGTTATGAAATGGAAGCCTGTTAAGGTCCAAACATATTTAAAAGTTAAGAAATGGAGGAAACTAATTACTAAAACTTGCATTATATTTATAGAAATTATATTGACATTTGATACTAATTTTCTCAATGTATGTGTATACTTACGAGTCAAGAACAGTGATATATTGTAAACATGTTTTAAAAATGAAAATCACCATGATATATAACCACTAGTACAAAAGCCAGAGGGGAGAGGGAGAGAGAGAGACGGAGACACAGAGAGACCCAGAAAGAGAGAGAATTATATTCTCTTTAGTTACTGCTGCAGAACAAATTTTGTAGGTAAGCCAGTATTTTGTCATTATCTCTCACATTGTGTGGGTCAAAAGAACTGAGAGGGAATGGTTCATCTCTGTTCCATGATGCCTATGGCAACAGCTGGGAGGTTTCAAATCTGGAAGCTGGAGCAGCTTAGAGTCTGACAGATCCTTCTCTCTGTGTCTTTCCCTGCCCACCTTACATTTAACACATAGGGTGGTGGCCTCAGGCTGCTCAGAGTTCTGATGCAGCAGCTTAGTGCTCTGAGAGAAAGACAGTGTAGTTTGCCAGTCCTCATAATGACTAGGTCAAGAACTATGACAGCATCAATTCAGGTCACAATAGCCAAAGACTCCGCCCTTCTCTGAATCTTTGCTCTTTAATCTGATCAAGATCCAACAGAACAAAGACCTGGCCCATCAAGACTGATACTTTAGCTCTTAATGTCTCGGTTTACTTTTTGGTAGTGTTACTGAGTTCTTATATCCTAGAGTTGTACATATTAACAGTTAATGGAATATAAAAAAAGTTAAAAAATTTAATATCCAATTTTAAAAATATTAGAATTTTTAGCTTATATCATTGAATAGTCAATTGACCTGTAAGTATATTTCTTTTTTTCTGAATCTACTCCTGCACAAGTTCGTGTTCACATACTTGCATGCACGCTCTCTCTCTCTCTGATTGCTTTGTAGATATTCTGAATAAAAAGTGATTTTTGAAAGGGTATCTAAGAAAAACGAATATTAAAATTTTCAAAATGAATTTAAATTCTATAAATTTTATATGTGAGTCCCAGGAGCAGATTATCCTATATTAAACAACACTAGAACACAGAAAAGGATGGAAGACATTTCTGAATGTTGTATTTATAAAAATATGCCAGTTGAAGCCCTAAAAATTTTCTTGACCAGTTTTACTTATGATATAGCATATACCTGAGAGTAAAATGTAAAATTAAACTCAGAACTAGATTATCACAGCAACATTAAAATAAATATAAAAATACCAAAATAAGATCTGGGACTAGTGTACATAGTTTCTCCAGATAAGGAGAGTCTAAGCATCATTTTTTGAAATTAGTTGAACAAAGAGGTTTTGTAAATTTAGTAGCTCTGCTTTTTCTAATATTGTCTCTATTAATCATTAACAGGTATTAACTGGATGCTCTATCCAAAACTATTTTATTTCTGAATCTAATAAGTGAACTGCATTACATGTTGTATTTGAAAACCGAATCTACTACTTAGCTTACAGGTGAAAGACTCTGTCTGAAATTGAATTCTTCATTGAAAACATATTCATCATTGATAATAGAAAGCTTTTAGCTCTCAGCAGTTGGCAGCAAAAAAAAAGTATATTTGAAGAATATTTCTGTCACTTTCCTTTTTATGTATTTTATCATTTGCATTAAATAATACATTTGCAAAATACAAAGTAATTCTAATAATTGGCACAGTTCTACATGAAACAATTCTACAAATCAGATTCAAGGTGAATCATGACATGATCTAGAAATATTGACCTTTTCAAGGTAAAGTCAATTAGCTCCCATGGGAAAAGATTACAGATGACCATTGTGATAAAAATGCTTGCATATCAAAAGGAATGTGGATGCCTTAGGTGATGCCTTTAGTAAAGGTTAAAATAAGTCATAATTTTTTTTCTTTTTTAGCAAGATAGAGCACAAGCTCAATAATTTTTATGCATATGTCTTTACTAGTTCTGCCTTTTTTACTACACTTTTTATGAGAGAAGGTAATAGAAGCTACTTCAATTATTATTTTCAAAATTGTGCATTTCTCATTCAAGGACTGACCTGCCTATATATTACATAGCAGTTTATGTCAGTGTACAGTGAGGAGATAAAATATAGAATTGCAAAGGGTTTGGCGTATCTGATCTTGACCCTGTTTTTAGGAGGGTGCAATCTCTATGTTCATCAGCACTAAAATTTTTGTGAGCAGCAATTTAGTGATGCTTGCCAAAAATATGCCCATAACATTATATATCAACAATCACGATATCTTAATAGATTCCAAATATATGTCTGATTCTATTATTGAGTATATCTTAAAAATCATTCCAAAATCCACCTAGTGTTCCATTGAGTACCTATATAAAATAACAATTGCATATTGTCTATTGAGTGTGTTAAGATGCATTTCATCTTATAGGCTTCCCTATAGCATAAGAATAAGGATACAATCACATAGATGAAAGAAGCACAGAGTATCTATTTAGTTAAATTAAGAAGTGTGTGTATGTGTGTGTGTGTGTGTATATACATACACACTAAATATAACACAAAGACATGAAACAGCCTGTATAGAGTGATTGGTTTCAATCCTCTCAGATACTTAATGGATAAAGTGACAGAGAACAACCAGGACACAATAATGTATATTATTTCCTACATCTTTTTTGAGTAATTATTTTTTAATTGAAGTAATATTTGGATACCCATCAGGTATTGCCACCATAGTATATCCACCACCAAAGAACACACAGTCCACCACCATAGTCCACTGTACTTCTTCCCTCTTTGTTCTTACATCTCTATAGCTCTAATATTCCATATAATTATTTGATATTTATCATATATTTTTATTTATTTGATGATAGAAAATTAATGTTTGCTTTTTATCTATATATTTCTGAGAGCAAAAACTTTGTAGTAGCTATTTCAATAAATGATGGACTACAATTTAGGGTAAGTAGAGTCAATAATGATACAAAATTAGCATTTGTGTATTGTTATTAATTGAAAATAAAAAATTCATACTATAAAAAGATAACTCTTTGAAAGACAAATGAATAGAAGATCAAGGGACTGCTAGTGTTACAGGAAGTCTTGAACCGTTCATGTGTGTATTCAATATATAATATTTTTTTTATTTGCATAGAATTGGGGCATAGGCCAGAGGTGTGGGGGGGTGAGAAGATTCACCAGAGACAGAGTGGGGAGCAGTACAGGTGGAATACTGAAATACACTCCCAAGGGGAGCAGTGGGTGAGACAGGAGAGGTCTGCTGTGCCATATGTGGGTTAGCTCCCTGGCTGGGGGTCAAACTCAGGCCATAGCAGTGATAGTGCTGAGATTTAACCCTAGACAACCAGGGAGGCACTATATAATCAATTTTTTTTTTTTTTTGTAGAGGCATGTTTTTTATTTATTTATTTGTTTGTTTTTTGTTTATACATGCACTGGGTACAGTCAGAAGCACGGGAGGGTGAGAGAATTCACCAGAGCCAGAGCAGGGAGCAGAGCAGGCAGAAGGACTGAAGTACACTGCTGAGGGGAGCAGCGGGCGGCAAGAGAGGTCTGCGCGCCATGTGGGACCCTCCTCCGGGGTGGCCAGGGAGCAGCCGGGGATCAAACCGGCGCTGCAGAGGCCGCGGGCAGCTTCGCAACCCAGTGCTCAACCGCTGTGCCACCGGGGAGGCCCTATAATCAATTTTTAAATGATGTTTAATTTTAAACATATATTGAATAACACAACATATATAAATAAAACATCTAATACAAGCAACTATATTAAGTGGAAACTATGATGAAGAGCCTTACTATTTTATGATCTATGACTTATGGCACCATGGGTAGATAAGAATTAAATTTGTGGAAACAGAAGCAATAATGACAGGAATCAATAGCAGTCCACATTGAACAAACTGTTAGATAGTCCCCAAGATTCCTACATACCATTTTATGATGCCTTTCCCCTAAGTGGATGCTAATCTGTTCACTCTTGCTAAAGAGATTATCCTGTGTAGGACTGCTCTAATCAATGGGGCTTTGAAAAGAATGTGAAGACTCAGAGGCAAACTCCTAGGAGCATGACCAGGGTTTCTGATAAACTGAATGTGTGTGCCATATCCACACCCATGACCAGTTAACACTGATCAAGGAACTGTAGTTTAAATGATATTGTTCCTGTTCAGATCATTTGGATTTGGATTCTTCTTGAAAGAATGTAGAAATTCATTGATTGAGAAAACAACAGAAGATCACTATTATCATTTTTCACATGGTCTAATATGGTACCCCAAGCTGAATCCACATGACTGTTCAAATGCAAACTAAAATTCACTCCCATTATGACAGTAAAGAGTTAAATCTCTTTCTCATTATGTCTTATTTATGACAATATAAAATAATTAGCCAAATTTAACTATTAAGACTGAGCATAACTTCATGTTTATTCATTATGTGGACTGATTCATATACTTTAACTAGAGGTGATGCCATTACATCTTAGACTTCTAGTTTGCCATAAACTATAAGACATTGTATCTCTAATAACCAACTAGAAAATTTTCTTGAACTATTATTTAAAAGGTCCCATAAAGAAGCATATGAACAAAAATCTCAAATGAGATGTGGGAAGAGCAATTTTATAGAGTAAGAATGATATGATCACACATAAATATCTTAGTTGATCTGGCTCAATCCAATAACATACTATAGTTGCAAGAACAGCATGCAACACACCGGGCAGTGTGCCTCAAAAATCTATCTTTTTCAAAGAAATAACAATTATTAAAATGCATAGATTTTGGTATTTTTATTCTTTCTAAAGAGACTGTATTGCTGAGACCCTAATTTTATTTCTAATGGCATATCCATACATTCAACAGTTATACAAGCATTGATTGAGTTGTTATTTTCTGCAGATAGGTAGAGGAAAAGATGGTCTTGCTGATAGTGTCAATAACTTTCTCATAAACACTTAAAACAACATATGACTGAGACTCCAAATCACCATTTCAAACACATTGTTATCAAGACTTCACTCAAAAATATTATTAAATCAAGATTTCCCCTTGCCCATAAAAGTTTTAATATAAATTGTAGTAATAACTGAATCAGAAAACCCTGAGATTTCTCCCTTATGTAATCTAATTCCTGCTGTATCATCCAAGATGAACTAGCAATGATACACAAGTAAAGACCAGCTTCTTGCTAAAGGCAACAAGGTACTGTTCAAGAAAATAAATTGGTTTTGGAGTTCATTATCAAAATGGAATTTTCCTTTAACTGGTAATCAAATAGCAGGACTAGTTACTGTTGATATTATTTCCAGTTCAGAACAATGAAAACTATGTATCATCACACAGGGGAATTCTTACCTTTTAAAAATTACATACATTCTATGATGCAATTAAACACAACTAACTGCAACAAACTAAAAATATGCTATAGATTTTTTTTTATAAAATTTCACTTATCTAATTTCTCTTGACAATTTTTATCCAATTACAGTTAAATAAAGTATCATCATTGTGTGCCTGTCTGAATTGTTTTTCTCTTTTCCAAATCTGTTGTTCAATGATTATATATTTCATTCCCTTCTTACATTTTTAAAAAATTTATCATGAATTACCTTATAACAGACCATGATCAAACTATATTTACCCACCTACTCAAAGTTATCTTAAAAGACCCAAATACTTTCTCAGTGGTAATACTGTTTAGAAGATGTAGCTTTCCCCCAGTACACTCTATAAACATGAATTTTGATTTCTATTTTTTTAGCTCATTATATATTTTTCTTTCTTCACTTTTTTGTTGAAAGATAATTCTATAACATGAGCATTCTTTGAGAGTAACTTTTTGATTGAGAGCAAAAATGTACTTATCAATGTACACAGGTGACAGAACATGCACTACACTTAAAACAGATAACTTTGGGCTGATTTCTTAATTCTGGGATTGCTTGGAAATGCTTTCAAAGAGAGGATACTGATTTGATTTGGTCAACTCTTGAGGGAAGAAAAGGTAGGTACCAAGACTGTAGGAAGAAAAGTAC
Source organism: Talpa occidentalis (assembly GCF_014898055.3). Taxonomy (NCBI): domain Eukaryota; kingdom Metazoa; phylum Chordata; class Mammalia; order Eulipotyphla; family Talpidae; genus Talpa; species Talpa occidentalis. The sequence continues at coordinate 80,459,141 of NW_023602073.1, read as the reverse complement.
AAATCTCAGATTAAGGTTTGTCCAAACAAGGGCTGGAAGAAGAAACCTCACTTTTGGGATGAAAAATAGGTATATAAGAGTTGGAGAGGTATGTAAGAAAAATAGTGATCCAAGTTTTCACAAAATAGTCTCGGCTAACAAAGAAAACATTACAGAGGTAAGATGGCAGCAGAACCATGCTACTTAATAAGAATTCAATGTTTTAAAATATGAGACCAATATGGTAATTCTAGGCATCACTTATATAAGAAATATTATAGTTGTTGAATATGAACATTATACAAAGAAAGTGAAACAGTAGCACTTTGAAAATTATGTATAGTTAGCAATTTTTGAGTATTTATATGCACTAGACAGTATTTTAAGCACTTTTCATGTATCAGGTTTCAAAGACTAAGTATTTACTATTGTAACATCATTTGTCAGGTGAGAACAACAAAACACAGACAGCATAATTTGTTCTGTGAAAGATCTGATGGTTAATAACTATGGCTATGGAAGCTGTGTCTAGACTGTTTCAAGGACCTGCACTTGAACACCTCCGCTTTCCTTTTGAATTATATGTATGTATTCACTTTATAAAATACCACTAGAATGGAATCATTCATTTTTATGTAGTCAGAGATAAGGGTGGTATGTCTATGATAGTTTTCAAAATAAATTCTATCACAGACACTGCTTGTACTCTTCTCATTTTTCAAACTATTGTTCTTTCCTCTAGCCATCCTTTCTTGCTTAAAATTCAGAAATTCCAAAAGAAAAATATTGGATGGTTTCACTTATAGCAGGACCACCGGGGAACCAAATAAGACATCAGTGTAAAAAATAATAACAGTACAAAACACAACAAAGCAAGAACAGACAATTATAAATCAGAGACAGCTTGCAGGGGAGGAGGAGGGAGAGGGATCAGAGGGAGGGAGAGAGGAGCACACGGGACTGAGGTGATGGTGCACGGGTGCATTGGTAAAGGAAACTCTATGGGGACTACACCTGAGAGGGTGGGGGGAAGGAAATATTGTTTAAAAATGAACAATGATGTAAAAAAATTAAAAAATAATAAAAAATAACAACAATGACAACAAAAAAAGATCCAGAAATCCAGTGTAGGCTAGTGTCATTTTCAATACCTAGATACATATCTCACTCTTTGAGTTTAGGATTAGATGCTTCACATCAATCAATTATCAACTACAATACAATATTTAGTTTTCAAATATCACCTGAAAATGGAAAAGACAGATTCTGATTTGTGCAGGATGGACTGCAAGTTTCTGTTCTTAGGTAGAATGAAATCTAGGCAGCCCTTTGGAGCTTCCTGTGAAGCTACAGGAAGCAGGTGCATGACCAGTGCCCTAGTGACAGTTGGCTCAGATGTCAGAGGCACATTTTTCCAGGCCCTGTGGGCTCCCTTCCTTGGCCATCTCTGAATCTTAACTTTCTGGTGGACTCCCTATCAATGGGATCATCTCTAGGAAAGTATGTCAAAGAACAAATATGATTCTATATCATTTTCCTCATGAAATATTACATTTTAAATTATTATCATCTTATTTTATTATTTTAAGATCTATTTTATTTATTTATGCATACAAGAAGTGGGGTGTAGGTCAGAGGTGGGAGGGTTGAGAGGATTCACCAGACACAAGGTGGGGAGCAGAACAGGAAGATATGCTGAAATACACTGCTGAGGGGAGCAGCGGGCGAGACAGGAAAGGTCTGCTGCACTGCAAGTGGGTCAGCTCCCTGGCTGGGGATCAAACTCTTGCTACAGTGGCTGATGATAGCTTTGATAGTGCCGATACTTTATCCCCTGCATCACCAGGAAGGTCCAAGCATTACCATTTTAGATACTGTTAATTTCATTTCTGCCTTACCCATTTTTATGTACACTCCACTACAATAAACTCATGATTGTTTCTTTTTATTTGGCTCCACTTTATTTATTTTCACTGTCGGGAAAGAATGATCTGAAATTGCCAGGTTAACATAGGATCCATTTTCTAGTGTAAGCAAGAACTAATGGCATACTTTTCAAGCTTTCAATCAAGTTATATTTCTGAAGAATAATAGACATGAATTCCTGTAACTTTAAGTTGTAAATGCTTTAGATTCTGGAGGTCCCCAGAAAGAAGCATAATCTTGCTTCTACCAACTAATCAGGAAGACACTGTGTGCCTATGTAATTTTCCTGGCAGAGGCAGTTCTTGTTTGTACTAAAATCATAGCTCCTCTCCTCCTCCTCCTCCTGTCCAATATGGTGATCGTAAAAAATAATTTCATGGACCTCCCTGGTGGCGCAGAGGTTGAGCGCTGGGTTGCGAGGCTGCCCGCAGCCTCTGCGGCGCCGGTTCGATCCCCGGCTGCTCCCTGGCCACCCCGGAGGAGGGTCCCACGTGGCGCGCAGACCTCTCCTGCCGCCCGCTGCTCCCCTCAGCAGTGTACTTTGGTCCTTCTGCCTGCTCTGCTCCCCGCTCTGGCTCTGGTGAATTCTCTCACCCTCCCGCACCTCTGACTGTACCCAGTGCTTGTATGAATAAAATAAATAAATCTTTAAAAAAAAAATAATTTCATAAAGTTACTGTTGAAAGTTGATAAATGATTATAGAAAGCCATTTAAAAATATTAGCAAGTGGGCTTATGGGAATATATACATTATAAAAATATGTTATAAATTAGTCTTTATTTTGGAAGTTTTAACATGTTGTATTTAAAAAGCTACATGGATGGAAATATTTTTCTTGAAGCTTTTTTTGAGCCATTTTTTATGAATCATTGAACACTAAACTCCAAATTTCTGAGTTTTTTTTTACTTTACATTTTCTCTATAAATAATTAATTACTAATTACAACAGTTCTAGAAGGCATCTTTGATATTTAAGAAGGTGATTTTGGAAGGTCTTCCAACCTTCCAAAGTGCTAAGTAATTTGATATTCATGTTATTAAGTACCTAAAGGTATTTTTCTTCAATAAAACATGATACAAAGTTAGCATTCTGAAAGAGGACTTTAACAAACAATATAGAATGAAAATAAGTTATCAAGGTCATAAAAGTCACAATTTTGAAAATTAGGCTTTATATTTATGACTTTTATAATCCAGCATTATAATTTTGGTCAACTTGTGGACATAAGTTGATAAACATTGCTAAATAATATTTTCAAAAGATTCAGAAAAAATTTTGGTAAATTTGAAATTTGTTCTCTAAATATAATGTAAACATGTATCCTTAAGCATATAATTGCCAACACTATATAAAATGACATGGGCATTTACAGTTATATGTATTTACCCTCCCTGTAAACCTTGAATGAAATGTAAAATATTGAATATTAGTATTAGTAAGAGTGACAAATTTAATAGTTATGTTTAAAAAGAAAACATTTTGATAGGTATATATTTGTGTATGTGTGTGTTTATATCTTCATTACTTAGAGAAAATATCTCTGTATATTTTAATGAATTTTATGCAACTTTTTTCTACACTGAAAGAGATTTACCTTTGATATTCTTTGAAAACTATATAATAAATAAATACCTACCAACCTGATACATGAAGAAGCTATAAGATAGATTTCTCATTAGAACCACCAATTAAATTATCTTAATCAGAGAAAAAAATTTCTGGACTTCAAAAGGGATACAAATTATTAAACCAAAGTACCCATTATACTGTACTACATTAACTGTTTTATTTTAAGAATATCAGGAACCATGTCTTTTTTTTATTTTATTTGCTTCACAATTTTGATGAACTAGTAAAAAATAAATAACTAGAGTAGAATTGAGGTTCCATTAGACCACAAATTCTATGAATGATAAAATTGCTTTATATTAATTTAATTCACCTAGCTAGTGACCCAAGAAAATAAAAGTATTACTTCACATTGTCCTTGTAGCCACCTGAAAGTAAAGTATGTGTGGTACAGAAAATAATCTTTAATATTTTTTACTAGGATTTACAACAAAATTTAAATGTTATTTATGATATTAAGTTATTCATAGATATATTTCCTTGTATGTATAAACGGGGAAGGGCTTTTGGTATGAGTAGCATATTTTAATTAATGCAATAAACATCATAATTTCAAATTAACCATGGAAAATCTTTGTCAAGATTTTAAGTTAAGTGTAATATTTCAGGTGTAGCCCCAGAGAATTCCCATATATTCTATGTGATGCTGAAATTGCCTACAGTGTTTTCCTTCTTTTAGGAAAAGGTCTTAAATCACAATAGCAAAAAGATTGCTCTATTCAGAATGTCTGGCATACTCCTCATATGTATGACAATCAATGTGTAAGTTTACATTAGAGAGGCAACTCAAAATAAACTACTTGGAGTTAACTTGTACCATATTGTTCTTATACTTCATTACTTTTACTTAATTACAGAGTAAGAATAGACATATTAAGCACAACTTCAAGTGATATTTAAAAGATAGTTAATTTCCCTTTTCTATCTTTTTCTCCTTTCTTTCGTAAGTCTGGGACACAGTTGTGGTGGTGCAGAGCCAGATTAGATTCTGGAATGAGTACAAGCCTTAGAGAAGTATGGCGCAGTAAGTAAGGCTGAATCTGTGTTTCTGAAAGACCTTATAGAAGAAACCTAATAACCTGATTTCCTAGATTGCTTGTCAGCTTGGATATTGATATTAGAAGAGAAATAAACTATCTATATTTAGTATATGTTAAAGCAATGGAATTAATTTTTTTTTCACCTAACAAGCACACTTTTTTACTTTTCTAGTATTACTCTTCTGGTGACAGTTTCTCACACTTTGCATGTCAAATTTTGTGATTTAGCCTTACATTAGTCTGTAGGTTTACCTCCTTGGCCATAGGAAATCAGGGTTTTGCATGTGATTCAAGTCGTGTGATCCAGGCTTATTACAATCCTGTGCTTACATGTTTTAGAAAAACTTTAAGGATAAATTTGGATTTGAATCTGAGAGCATGTGAAGCTGTGAGTTTTGTGGTCATCCTGTAACCATGTGCAAGCTGAGAATAAGAGAAAAAAGCACAATTAGAACAGAGCTAAATCATGACAGAAGCAAATCTCCCTACCATGATGTGGTTAGAGTCCAGAATTCAGTAATTCTCAGAGCCAATTCCCAGAATCCACCCAAAGCTCCTTTTATTTATTTTATTTGTGCATGTGTGGTGTGTTTCAATTAAGGTAACAGTTTACAACAATGTATGATTCATAGTTACAGGTTAAACCTCTTCAAATATATGTTCATATATCTGAGGTACTTTTTGTAACCGGTCAATATGGTTAAGGAACTAACTAAGTAGTATTTGTTTTTATTTCAAACAACCATGTGAGATGGAAGTTATTGTTATTTCCCCTTAAGGGATCAGGAAAATAAGCTCCACCATTTTTACATAACTTGTAATGTGTCAGAATTCTGATACATTGTTTAATCTTGATTAGTATTCAGTAAATTAAAATGTAGAGTTCAGCATTATTTTCTACAGCTTTTTTTTTTTTGCCCACGAATGTCCTTATAAGAAGAAATGATCACAACTTTCATTTCAAATTTACTTTATTATTTTGTGATACTCTTATAAGTCATAGTCACTTCTGAGAGTCAATGAAAGTAAAAAGAATACGTTTGCCTATTATTTTATAGTCGATCATCTTTGTGTTATGTATAATCTTTTCCATGGTACAGAATGCATTGAGGATGGAACCAAATGGAACTTAACAAATATGAGGTATATTCCTCATTGACAGCAAGTTTTGTAAAATAACATTCCTTGCATAACACTCCTTGAATAACAATACATCTGTTATAAATAATGATCCTGTCTTGAAAATTGTCCTTCACCAAATGAATATATGAACTAGTTCATAATAGTACAGCTAGCTATAGTCAGGGTTTGTTTGGATATAAGATATGGGTTAAAAATTGTTGGCATTTTTTATAATATTAATTATTTTCATACTACCCATATTTTTTGTGGTATTGCAAAACTACAGTATTTCTTTTATATTTTTTCTCTGAAATTTCTATCATGCTTTTTTTTAAAAAACTGTCTCTTTACACTATTTTATAAAATTTTAGTTGATAATTTTAGAAATTACAGAGTAAATATTTTACATTGAGAAAAGGTTATTTTTGGTAGAAAGAAACTAATTCACTAAAATCCTTGCAAGGTAACTTCAGTATTACTCACAAGTATATTCAAAACAATTTTTTAACATAAACCTTTGAAATATGAAGGAATAAAAGACATACTCTGAATGGACTAGAAGAAAACATTTTTTTTGTGTGATAATAGTGTAATATAACTGTAATTTGCTTCACCAAAAAAGATAGTATTGCCCTGCCATAGAAATAAGACTCCATGTTTTTTGATGGGAACTATAAAAACGTACATTATTCTGTTCTAAATTGAACTATTTAGAAAACCTGCAACTGCAGAATCACACAATTTTTCTGTAAAAATTTAAGTCTTGTAGATCCCAAGATACTATTATTGGAAGCCATAAAATATAGTATTGTAAGATCAACTAGGGTTGAGATGACTATATTCTCATAAGCTAAAAAAGACAATCAGTATGATAATTAGAGCATGTTAATTACTCTCCACCAGTAAAAAAATATGCAAATGATATACAGCAGGAAATTAACAGCAGTTACTGCTCAATATTGCATGACTTTTCCATTAAGAATAATATGAGGAGTTGTTAAATTATAGAAAATGAGAATAATGAGGTTAGAATATTAAAGAGCTTTAGGTTTCCGGTCTGACTGTAGAGGAAATCATTAGGAATGATTTTGAGCAAGTGCTACATTCTGTGTGGGTTCAGCAAGCTTGTGAATACAATGGGGAAATCTTCATGTATGCTTTTGTTTTTACAAGATAAAACAAGGCTGGGTATTCTGGCTCAGCTAGAAGCTGTTCAGTAACCTTTTTTTGAATAATATTTTTGCCAAAATCTGCTAATGCTATTTCACCCTTTCCTTTAAAAATGTTGGACTGATGGGACAATTAATATAATTTGCCACAGTCCCTGAACAATCTGAAGAGCTGGGAAAATCTTTGTAATTACAAATCATTTTTAAAGAAAGGAAAAAGATTATATGACTAACAACACTAAGATGAAACATAAATATGATAAGAAACACAGAAATTTTAACTTCTTCATGTGTGCTACAAAGAGTTATATTAACTTTCTTTTGCAAAGTTATAATAAGAAAGGAAACTACATTATAACTGGCCACCTAATGTACCATCACTATACAATTCAGTTTTTCACAATTCAGTTTTTCAAATGCGTCTTAATTCAGTCTTTAGTTTTGAACTAAAGTCAACAAAAGTGTAATGTTAAACATATATTTTAAAGAATTACAATTATAAAATACATTTCAATGTCTATGAGAAATAGTCTGTTCCCAAAGAGAAAAACATTAATTTATTCAAGTCAGAAAGACCTAATTTAGTATACGTAAATTACACGAGAATTAAGACTTATTGTTCCAGTGTCAAGAGAAACAGGAAGAGGAGACAACAGAGTATTAGCAAGATTTTTAGCTGCAATTATTTTGGAATTAAAAAAAATATTTGGATGCATTAATATGTTCATTTTTATGTGCTTTAGATACATACAGTTTATATGATCTAGTTTAATTGCTTTGTTATCCTTAATCTAATATCTTGTATTTTTTTTTTTTTACATTCCACTATGAAGTTAACAGCTTCTCAAAATGTTGTATGTCTATTTTCCCTGTGATCATGGTCATTACATAACTTAAGTGGTAGAGTTTGAGGATGAACTTATAATATCCAGGAAAATCCAATTCTTCTATGAAAACATTTCTCCTTTGCTCAGGCATGGCCAATTTTTCCTAATAAAGTGTTGAGTAATTATCTCCTGGTGGTTTCATTTTTGGAAATACATTTTAAAAGCATCCTGGTAAATACTTCATCACAAAAAAACTGTTCCACAACACAATCATTGGCCTAAATAGACATATTCTCACTAAACAAGCTGTTGCTAGCTTCATGCAAGCAGGCTTACTGTCTCTCACATAATGTTACTGCACTCCAGGTAGGCCATTCATTCCTTTGGAAATATCTCTGAAACAGCCCTCAAAATGATTATTGCCCAGTAAATACACATTTTACTGCTCAGTGGATTGTTGTTGTTGTTGTTCCATCATAGCAATTTTAAAGCACTTTCTCTGAAATTAATCATACCGTTTCAAAACTGGAATCCATGCCAGATTTGTTATTAAAATGCAAGCAAATAGGATTGTATTGCTGAATACTGTCATATTCTCATTTTTTTTTTTACTTTTTCTACTCCATTTTATTAAGATCATATATTCTTTCACTGAACACAGAAAAGCAATAAGATAGTTCTCATTGTAAAGAATTTGGTTGGAAACAGTCACTTGAGTCCTTTTCTTCATGACTGTCAATTATCATAGTAGAATCAATCATGAAAAGACCTGCTCATAATATCACAACATCCCAAATGTTGAAGATACACAGGGTATGTTATGATTTTGTTGAGCAGAGAGTTGTAACTGTAGCTGGAAAGTCCAGAAATATAACGTACTATCAAGAGAAATGGTTCCAAAAGAAAATATGGAATTTAAAATAACAGGCAGCAATACCAACAAAATACTTAAGTTTTGAAAGCAAAGCACCCCAAATATGAATTTTACATATACTATCATTCATGACAGATAGGATATTTATTTAATAATGATGTTTGAAGCCAATTTATATATTGATGTGCATTTAAAAGTGCAGTTCTGCTGACAATATAAAAATAAAAGTTGAATGAAAATTTTTACAGAGAATACAATGATATTAGTAATGGAAATTTCATTCTGGTTTTATGTTCCAAACCTGGTCCTCTTCCTAAAACAACGTGCTTCATTCAAATCAGTAGCATAACAAAAAATCTTTATTTTGTGCAATATGTAATATACAGAGTTCTTTCACATTCATCATAATAGTTAATCTCCTTATGATGCTATAAGGTTGTATACTTCCCCCTAATAACATATCATAACAAATTGGTTGATAGAATTTAAGAGACAGGCCCAATAGTGACCCGACTCTAAATATACTGCATATTGTGTTCGGCCCATTTTTTTCCCATAATATTACAGAATTTAGAGAAGATATCTGGTCTTTCATTTACTTAACATTAAAATACACTCATCTACTAAGTTCTAGGCATGCTTCTAGTCTCATGAGATACACTAAAAGAAAAATCACAACTAAAATCTTATATGTAATATAAAATACATTGAATGGGTAAGTAAAATGGTAGCAGTAGGGGAAAAGGGAACAAGAGCACAGTGAGTAGGGGCAATGTTCTATACCTAACTTTTCTGTGGATACTATTTATGAAGGACCTTGATTGATCATCACAACTACTTAAAATCAACCATGAATTCACTGGGATATTTTGCTATAAACATAGGCATTTTCTTAGCATTCTTGGTCAGAATATATTCATTCATTTATCTTTACTTACTTCATTCTTTTATTTTTCCTTTGAGTACATTAAATATCTTCTGCCTTTTTTTATACATTATTTAATTTTATATAATTCTTACATCATTTTTCATTTTTGCATAATGAATGCATTTTCATTTTGGTTATATTCCCCATACAATTCCTACCCCCCCTTATTCTGACCCTAATCCCTCTTCTCCCCCCCCTGCCCCCCACTGTAGGGTGTCTCTGGTCTATAGTTGCTTGTTGACTTTGATTTTCACTTTATTGCAAAAATCTACAAAGAGCGATGAGACTCAACAAAAACAAAGTAAATAATCCAGTCAAAAAATGGGCAGAGGAGCTAAAAAGAAATTTCTCCAAAGAGGAAATGCAAATGGCCGACAGGCATATGAAAAAATGCTCCACATCACTTGTAATCAGGGACATGAAAAACAAAACTACAATGAGATACCATCTCACACCAGTGAGAATGGCACATATTAAAAAAACTAGCAACAACAAATGTTGGCGAGGAGGTGGAGAAAAAGGAACTCTCCTGCACTGCTGGTGGAGTGCAAAATGGTCCAACCACTATGGAAAGCTGTGTGGAGATTTCTTAACCTGCTTACTTCATTCTTATTTGTCCTTTAAGACGTATTTTAGTGCTAATGTTTTCTAAGAAGTTGTTTCTCATATTTTCAGTCAGAATACCCCACCTTCACTTTCAGTTTTTGTAGGTTCCAGTGTTTATGATCATTCAATGAAATGCTGTACCTTAATTTTACTCACTTGCTTGTTCACTTTCCCCTTTTACTTCACACTTATAAGGACTGATAAAATTAAAAGGACTAATAATAGCATTTTTAATGAGAATGGGCAGCTGGTGCCTATGCATTACTGCTGGAAATGTATGAAGTACAGACACTTAGAAAGTAGTTTGGCCATTTATTATAAATTCAATATTCTATTGCCAGATATTAGGTGCTTCTGTATCACATGGGAATTACTGAAAGAAAAATAAAAAATATTCATGCTTATTTTACAGGGGTAAAATCAGACAATAAACACAATGGATAAGTGAACTGTGTAGTATATAAAAAAATCAATAATGATCCATAAATTTCATTCATGTGCATACATTTATATTGATATCTCCACAAATCTCTATAAATAAGCTGTTAGCAATTTTATTAACATTACCAAAAAATGGAAAAAAAACAGCTGTCTATCAATGTTACTGGATTTATACAGCACAATTATAAACTGCATATTGTTACCAGAATAAAAAGTACAAAAAGAGGCCAAAACAAAGATGGTTGGATTAGGAAAAAACATGTACAAGGGGCCTCCCTGCTGGCTCAAGGGGTTAAGACACTTCCTATGAAGCTATCCCCAGCCTCTGCAACACGAGTTCAATCCCCATCCAGGGAGCTACCCCGATGGCACAGCAGACCTCTCCTGCTTGCCTGTTGCTCCCCTCAGCAGTGTATTTCAGTCAATCCCCCTGTTCTGTTCCCCACTCTGTCTCTGGTGAATCCTCTCACCGCCCCCACCACACTCTGGCCTGTATCCCAGTTCTTGTATGCATAAATAAATAAATCTTTAATTTTTTTTAAAAAAAAGAAAAAAACACACACATACTCCCCAAGTTCATAAGAATATACCTTTAGTGATGCAAATACTGAAAGTAGTTAAATATTTGGTAAGAATCAAGCCCCTGAAGTTGCCACAAGGACTTCCAGTGGAGGTGGAAAATTCCTGCCTCAAGAGCCCTGAGGAATTAGTGGTGGGATGGGACCTAAACACTTTGAACCACATTGTAATTAAGTTCTAATGACGGAGCAGTTTCAGATTAGAAAACTTAAACCATTTTCATGTGAATGATGGTGAGAAAGTGTTTTCATTTAGATAATTATAAAAAACACTAACCTACAGGTGTAGAGATGATACAGTGTGGTTTGACAGCAAAACTAACATGTGAAAACTCAACTATAATGGACACTTTCTGTTTTTATTGAAATGGAGGTTGTATGTAACACATCAAACAGATATCATATTTGCATTGTGTTGTATTTTACCCGTCAGTAAGTTTATTTTTAAAAGTATACTATAAACTACGAAAATAGTTTAAGAAGAGAAGCGAAATGATGTTTTGACAAGTAGAATTTTGGAATAATTAGATATCTGCTTAAACTAGCTACTTGGTAAAAGTCAATAATGATTTTGATAAAAAATTGGATTCTTTTGTTTTAAAACAAGTGATTTAAATCAAAATAATTCTTCTTAGTTTAAAAATGTAATATATAAGGGGCCTCCCTGGTGGCGCAAGGGGTTAAGCGTCAGCACTGTGAAGCTATCCGCAGCCTCTGCAGCATGAATTCAATCCCCAGCCAGAGATGTGACCCACATGGCACAGCAGACCTCTCCTGATTCACCCTCTGCTCCCCTCAGCAGTGTATTTCAGTAGATCTGTCTATTCTGCTCCCCATTCTGAATCTGGTGAATCCTCCCACCACATCTCTTACACACACCCCAGCTCTGTATGCATAAATAAATCTTAAAAAAATGTAATACACAAGTAGTAAAGTATCACAAGCATATACCTTAACCAATTTTACAAACTAAACATATGCATGCAACTAGTACTCACAAATTGAAAATTAGCAGTCCCCCAAACATATCTTCTTGTTCTTTTTTCTGGTCATCAGACCCCAGAGGGTAAATTAGATTACTATTTCTAAAAACATGGATTAGAGTATGAGGGAATGCAGATGCATAGATTTCCTTTGTTATCTTCCTTTCTTTTATCCCCCACTTTTTTCTTGATATTTTAATCTTATTTTAGTGCAACAAACATTACTTTTAATTACTAAACTTTTGCTTATATAAGCTTTAATAATTTTCTAAATATCTTCACAATTTGAAAACTTAAACTCATTCAATTTATTTGATTAAACTCAGATTTTATTACTCTACCTCTTGATAAGTGTGTAATATATATGCCTGTATTTTGAGTCTCCAAGATAATTTATAAAAGGGAGAAGGTTAATGACTTTGAAAGAAAAGTTAATGCTACTTACAATTATCCTAAAAATGAAAAGCATCTGGGCCTCCCCTGGTGGCGCAGCGGTTGAGCGCTGGGCTGCCAGGCTGCCCTCAGCCTCTGCAGCACCGGTTAGTTCCCTGGCCACCAGCGAGGGTCCCCAAGGAAAAAAAAAAAAAGCATGAGTGCCCATGTAGGAGTACTGGAAGAACATTAGGTTTGGATGAGGAAGTGTAAGCATTTGGGTGGGCAGACCTAGGCCTCAAGCCTTTGTTTAGGATTGGTTAGTTTGAATAATTTTGGTGGGCTTGGGTTATAAAGTTCTTGTTGCCTTTCCCTGTGTTGATGAAGGCAAAAGACTGTTGCTTCCTGGGGTATAAGGGCTAGATAGGATGTGGCTGTGAATTGGTTAATTTGTATATCAAAGGTGTGCTCCTGGCTGAGTATTTGGTATCTCTAAACTGGCTAGTCCTGGGTGGGCAGTCTCTCCCAACAAGAAAGATGTCAAAATATCTTCATACAAAAATACAGGAAGTTGAAAGATGATTAATATACATTGTGTGTATGTATATATATACAGACTTGTATGTCTGTGTGGATATATAGATATGCATATATCTATATTTCTCTATATATTCATACCATCAGGATTATACTGTGTCCTTTTCTTTCTCTTTTCTCTATAGTCTTATCTTTTCACCTCCTTTATGATTAAATTTATTCATACACTGAAATCTTATTCTTCAAGTTTCACCTCCAATAAGAAGTGCTTTCCAGATCCACCAAAATTAATCTTTTTCTCCTCTATCAATTGATAGGAATTTAAAAAACAACTCCAGGGTCCTCCCTGGTGGCACAAGGGGTTAAGCACTGCAATATGAAGCAATCTGCAGCCCTGCATCTCGAGTTTGATCCCTGGCTGGCCAGAGAGCAACCCACATGGCGCAGCAGACCTCTCCTGTCTCTCCCATTGCTCCCCTCAGCAGTGTACTTTAGTCAGTCTGCCTGTTCTGTTCCCCACTCTGTCTCTGATGAATTCTTTCATCCCCTGCATCTCTGGCCTGTGCCCCAGCTCTTGAATGCATAAATAAATAAATCTTAAAGAAAAAAAAATAAAAAACAACTCCATTTAACTGGCATGACAGACCTATGAATTACTTCTGCTGCTGTATGATGCTGGCGATATAACCCTGAGTATTTGGAGATCCCTGAAGATTATGATCTTGTAAATAGTTTTTTTCATTTATAGTTCAATCAGTTATTTGCTGTTTGCTCTACACAATGTATATTGGAGTTATCTGTTGGTCTTGTTAAATTACACAAGCTTTGGTCTCACCCCAGACCATTACTCATTTTCTCTAAGGACAGGTGTGGAAATCTGGATTTTAATCAAATTCCCTGGTGATTATTTGGCATACTATATTTTTAGAGCCACTGTCAACCCAACAACCTATTCATTATAAATTCAATCTTGTAGAAACAAGTTCCACCGCTTTTATAGTAACCTATATACCACATACAATGCAATCAGAAAATATAGTTCAAATTTTATTCCTTAATAGTAGCAGCAAACACATGGCACTTTAATGTACAATGTTTTTCTAAGCTATCTGTATATTCTAATTCATTGAAAGCGTGCCATAACCACTGAGGTGGTTTCTATTCTTATCCCATTTCATTGACGAAGAAAACAAAATCAAAAAGCATGAACTTGCCAAATATTATATAGATTTTAAGTATCGGTGTGGTCTGTGTTCTTGTAAATGATACTATGTTTATTTTAGTTCATACAGAAGGTAGATGAATGATTCACCATTAGGTAGCTAGATAAACAGGTAGATAGATTATGAATGGATGGAGAGAAAGAGATTATAAAAACTGAGTGTGAAGATGTTTCAAAATTATCATGGAGCAAATAGAAAACACACATTTCAGACAGACACATGGAAAACTAACACACCCTTTTTATCTTTTAGCTAACCCATATATGGACACTATTATTTCTTAGCGACAGAAACTACGTTTATCTATAACCCAAACTGCTACGTTATATAAATTAGGCATTTTCTTACAATTAAATTCATAAAAGATGATCTGATTCAGAAAAAATAAATATTTCTGAAAATTAGTCTAAAACATTTTTCTCATTTTTATATTCATTAAACCAATGAAATATAAAGACAAACCTAGTCATACATTTCATCATTGCCAGTTAATTTGTATATTTTAATCTTGAGAGCACTACTCGAGATTTGTTTTAAAGTCTGCTTCTGGATATGTGAAGTTTTCAATTTCCAGTGAATATTTCCACATGAATATGTATTTTGTCTAAAGAAATAATTTAATTCAAAGGCTATGCCATGGAGTTTTACTACTGTTTAGTAGTAATTTCTGGTAAAAAAGTTATATATAGTTATCTGGGGCTTGAAGCTATTTTTGTCACCTGTAAATAGAGCACTTCATATACATTATCTCATATAAGCCTCATAATAAACAAGAAAGTAGGTATTTTTTAGAGATGAATGTACCATTACTTAGAAAGAGACTTACCAAGAGACTCCCTGGTGGTTTATCGGTTGAGCGCTGGGTTGCGAAGCTGCCCACAGCCTCTGCATTGCTGGTTCGATCCCCGGCTGCCTGGCGAGGGTCCCACATGGTGCGCAGACATCTCCTGCCAGCCCGCTGCTCCCCTCAGCAGTGTATTTTGTCACTCTGCCTGTTCTGCTCTCCGCTCTGGCTCTGGTAAATTCTCTCACCCTCCCGTGCTTCTGACTGTACCCAGTGCTTGCATAAATAAATAAATAAATAAACCTTTTAAAAAAAAAAAAATAAAGTGACTTACCAAGCTGGTCACACAGCAAGAAATTTTCAGATCTTGGAATAAATAAGATATTTCTTAAAAGAAAATAAGCCTTCTAGAATAAATTATTTAAAAGTTGAGAGAGAGACAAAGATAGACAACTTGTGTGTGTGTATATGTGTATACACAAAATATAAATATCACATAATATAATTTTTTTCAATATTCAGGAATTGCATATAAGATCACATTTTCACTGTATATAGGAAGAAGTTAGGTGCAATGCATTCATTATTTAAATGTTTTTGTTTGATGCCTTCTCTGGCATTCTTCCAGGTGTTAAACAATGTTGAACAACAATAACAGGGTCTCTGTTATTAGAGGCTGATATTGATGGGAGGAAGCATAGAAATAAAATAATATGAGGAAAATTAAACATTTTCTGGTAGAGAAAGACGAAAGAATTCTCTAGGTACTTTCAGTGAGTGAGCAGGTCAAAAACTCTAGAATTTGACATTGAAGCTGCTCATGACTAATTGCAGAAAGTCAGGTTTTTCATCCCTAATCTTCTAAAGCAAACAGTAGCTCTCAGTTTCTGAAGTAGAAATAAGCCTCTTTTGTTCCCAGCACTGAAAAATATAGCTATTTTTAAAAAAAATATATAGCTTTTTTTAAAAAAAAAATATAGCTGTATTCAAGGAAATACAGCCATCTGCCTTTGTGAAATATTTTATCACACTTGTTTTCCTTAATACTAGGCAAGGCAACACTACACAAGGAACAGGAAATGCTAGTGCCAGAAAAGTTACCCGTGAGCAAAGGAAGCATAGTGTGAATTTGTATTTCCCTTTGTGAAACTGAATGTTTCTTTTGAATTAAAAAAAAAAAAATGGAGATAGATGTCAGTTAGGTTCATCAGGATCTAATTTGACATATTTAAATAAGCTCAGCAAAAAAATGAGAGCCTAGGGGCCTCCAAGGTGGCTCAAGGGGTTATGCACAGCATTGTGAAGCTATCCATAGCCTCTGCAGCAAGAGTTTGACCCCTGGCCGGGGAGCTACCCAAATGGCACAGCAGACCTCTCCTGTCTCGCCCGCTACTACCCTCAGCAGTGTATTTCAGTCAGTCTGCCTGTCCTGCTGCCAGCTCTGTCTCTGGTGAATCCTCCCCACCCCTGTACCCGTGGCCTGTACCTCAGTTCTTGTATGCATAAATAAATAAATCTTAAAAAACGAGTGCCAATTAAATGACAATAATTATAGGGATAATACCATAGAAAATACAGCAGACTTGGAGAGAGAACTATGTAGAGGTTAAGTGCACTAGAAGAATGGCCAAGGAATATGTTTCTGAAGGAGGAAAAAGTAATTTTAAAAAGTGATTGTCTTTTGGGCCTCTCCTGGTGGCACAGCGGTTGAGCGCTGGGCTGCGAGGCTGCCTGCAGCCTCTCCAGCACTGGTTTGTTCCCCGGCTGCCGGCAAGGGTCCCACAAAAAAAAAAAAGTGATTGTCTTTCACCTAAGTTTGAATAAATAATACTGAAATCATCAAAACATCCAATACCTTCTATCAATTAAAATTGTTACAACTTTACACACACACACACACACACACACACAACGATTTCTGCACAATTGAAGCTACAGGTAAATATGAATTCTAAGGATATAAACATTAGAATACTGTGAGATTATTCCCCTAAAATAGCACTAGATGGGCAGTTAAAAGCAGGCATAGAATGAGGACTCAGAGGCAATTTTTCTGAGATATGGAAAATACTTAGAATTTCTGAGATGGAGAAAATCACACATATAATATGATGACTTTAAGTACTAAAACAGAAAATAGTAGTTGAATTCACTCAATTTTTAAATGTTATCCTAAGTGCAAAAAGAAGACATCTATAGAAAAGTTTGTACAGAATGTCTAAGAAGACCAGAAACTATTAGCAGCATGAGATATGAAGTATAGCTCTTCTGCTGACCTTAGGCATCAAATCCTGTTTGGATAGTACATTCAATATTGATGAATAAATTTTCTTTCCATGGACTATCCTGCCCCTACCATGTCCTTTTGGATCTTAAGGTAACAAGTGCCAGGAAAACTGAACTTAGAATCTAGGGCACGTTGGACAAATCAATCATACACAGAGCCACAGAAAAGTCCCTTGCTTACTAGAAGGAAAAAAGTATGATTCTATTTCACAGGGCATAAGATATCTCTAAATGACTTTTACAAATAGGTCAAGTGGATGAGCATAAATGTATTTTTTTCATTTTTTAGGCTTCAAGGCAATTGCAATACAGCCTGAAGAAATAGGCTAGGCTCGTATTTTAAATATCTACTACAACCAGCATATGCGTGGATTCAGATATAGATAAGGGCACTAGAGAGAAATAGATGAAATAAACAAAACAAGAACTGTCAGCATGAAGTTCTGAGACTACTTTACAAATTTAACTATAAGTTACTTGCATCTGAAAATGGACAACTTCTGCAGGACACTGGCTGTCAATTTTTATAGGAATCCAGGTTCTTATTTGACGAAAATAAAATGTTGGTTTTGTGGAAGACTGGAGAGAGAATAATCCCTGGTATTTATTAATCTATTTCAATGTTAATGCTAAATATGAAAAGTAAAAAAACAAAATGTTATCAGAGTTTTGAATCAAACTGTCACAGGTAATGGCCAGAGCCAAAACTGAACAAAAGAAATAAAAAAGTTGTAGCACTGCTACCCACCTGGCGACCACCAGGAATACCTTTCAATTTAACATGATTGAAAGTTCACAAAAGAAAAAATATTCTGTATTGCAGAAGACAACAAAAGCAAAATAAAATTATGTATTTTTACAGAAAATTTTGTTATATTAATGAAATTTTTGATAAAAAGTGGGTTAATCGTGTGCAGTATTCTCATATTTGCCCACACCAAATGCAGTTACAGGCATTTTAATTATATACCAGACGATACATGTATGTATTTGTGTGCATGTGTATTAATTTATTTGATCAGATTACTAAAGCTAATTAACACACTCGTCTAGATGCACATGTGAATTACGCCTTTTGATGTCTTTCATTCTAAAAAATATTGTTAAAGTTTCTAATCAAAACTGTAGCCAATTTACATAAAAGTCATCAAACAGAAGCATTGTATAAAACAAATTATTTTTTAAAATATTGTGTCTAATAAAGCAATAAAAACACAGTAGAAAATATATAATTTAGGATGCAAACAAAACATTCATGCCTGCATTTTTTCAAAATACAGTGTAATTATAATTTTATTTTACAATGATGACAAAATCTTTTCCTGCTTTCTTTAGCAAACACAAATGGACTCATATATAAATAACTCACAAATAGCATTTTATTTATTAACATCATAAACCTAATAATACAAAAATGTTCTATGTGAATATTGTGGTCAAACAGTTACCAATTAAATAAAATATTCCATTTCTTATTTTAGGGTACTCCTTTTATGTATCAATTATAATACATGAAAAAAATCAGCAAAATATTAGAGAAATAATGTTAATTAACATCTATTTCTACACACATTAAGGATGTCAAGTTAAAAGTACTTCTTTAAAACATAAATTTGTGTATGGGAAATTGACATACCACTTAAGATTATTTGTGTGGACAACTGTAAAGTGAAAGATGAGAAAACCATTAAATTCAGAAAAATAATTATCTCCAAGTGGAGAGAAGAGGGCATCAAAGTTGCTTCAGGTAGTAATTAAGTTCTGTCTGTTAATCTGAGTCATTTGGATAGGACTTCATTTGATTAATATTATTTATATATTTTTTATTTATATACAATCATTTTAAATTACATTTTTAAATGTGTTTAAATATTAGAGGAGTTAGATTAAGCATATAATTCACACTAAAGACACCTTATTTTCTTTTTTTAGTGTTTTGTTTAATATTTCAGATATTTTGGTTTTCCTAAACTCTAAATATTATAGAACTATTTTTTAAACATCTACTGATATTATATTATGAGCATTATATTCAATACTTAAATATACCTGCAACCAAGGGAAACAAAGTGTTTCAAAGACCGTTTAAATGTTCTATTTGCCAACAAATTCAGAGGGAAAATATCTATTAAACATAGGGAATGACTTTTCTAGGGCCTAGGAGGCAGAATACAACTTAAGTTTATAATTAAAATACACATTAAATTGACCAAATGAACTTCATTAAGTTCAGATATTACATTTTACTTGGACTCACAGAGTTTCTAGAAGGTCTGAAATGTACTTTTCATTTAGCATCAATCATTAGTTCCCTTGCCCCTAATGAACTGTAGGGAAAGGGCCTACTTATGTTTATTCCTTTTTACTGCAACAGATTACTGCCCAGGGTCTCTTCATTTTCCAAAGATTATTTCATTTATATTGCAGTGACTTATTCAAAATGAATCATTCGTAAGAACCACTTTATTTCTCTTCAGGTACTAAGGTAGGAATTTCACCAGAGAAGGCAAATTCAAATTTTTCCCGATTCCTTAAATTCAAATGATAGGCTCTGTGGGTGCCTCTATTACAGAATTGTCTTCTTAGAAATGAAATTTTTTTTTTTTGGTGTGGTGCAAGGCACTAAAATAAAGTCTTTTTACAGGGTTGTCATGGTTACATGCATGCATCACCTGTCCTGCTCACATTTAAAGTTTTTTTCCTAATAGTTTCCACATGTGTATTTTTCAAAAACTTTACATAATCTGTTCTACTCTTGGTAAGATTTATCAAGTTCAGTTTTCAATTAAATTCAATAATTAAATTACTGATTTGCAAATTTGTATAACTAAGAATCTACTGAACAGAGAAATAGGCATGAGAAAAAAATGACAATAGCTCTGTATAGGTCAGTCTCAGACAAAATCTCAAAAAAAATATGGTTCATTACTTTAATCAATCCTTTAATGACAAACTGATCCACATAAAGTTAGTACAAACAGTGACAAACACTGCTGAAAAAACTCGCTTTCAGGTGTATATGGGCCATCTTACTGCTACAGTGAGAGAGGTTCCTACTTCAATCACCACCACCACTACCATAGTTTACTTAATTGTATGTGATATACTGTGTTATCACGTTACTTACCTGTTCCTGTTTATTTATTAAAACTACTTTGTGAAATGAGTGTTGTCATTATTAACAAAGGAAATCAATGAGATTTAATGTTAAACCCTTGCTCAATGTCACTCTGGGGATTTGGGATGCAAAGCCAATCTGATTGCAAAAGTTTGGTTTTGACTTTATGTTACAGTTCTTTTGATAAAGACTCTTATGGAAACTCACTGGCAAACAAAAAGAAAGAATAAAGATGGGCCTCAGGAAGTACAAACCTGTTATTTTAAAAATGTCATTACAAAAGGATGCAAAAAGACAATGCTATGTCCAATTACAGAAGCCATATCCTGGGTATTCCCTTAGGTCATTTTTCTAAGTAACTACTCATTAGCATTTGATTAAAGTTACAGAGCAGGAGTTAAGTTGTATACAGGGAGATTTCCTGTGCTCTGTAAGGTTAGGTTGGTCTCCTTGAAGGGAAAAAAGATATGTCTAGCATTCAAAATGCATGTGTCTCACTCATAGCAGGAATCTAGAAAACTTAAATAAGGGACCAGGAAAATGAATAACTATAAGAAAGTGAAAATCAAAATCAACAAAAAACTATGAACCAGAGACACTTTTTGGGGGGTGGGGGCCGGGAGGGGAGGGATTGGGGTCAGAATGGGGCGTGTGCAGTTGTATGGGGGAATATAAAAATAAAATTTATTATTTAAAAAAAAAAACACAAAATGCATGTGTCATAAAACTATTTGCAACTGAACCACATTCTTCCACAATCTGACCCTTCCTGTCACAAAAGACATCTTGCCTCATTTCATTTCTTTCGGAAAATGATCTTACTTTCTAACACACACCTATTTCTTTAAGAGCATATTGCTATGTTCTGCTTAATCCCATCTTCAGGACAGACACCCCATCCCTCAGCTGCTAGGAATTTGGCCTACTGATAAATTTCAGTTTCAACTGTCAGTGGGGTTTGCTTTGGCAAAGAGGTCTACTCAACCCAAAGTAACACCCCTACTTAGCAGTCTAATTATGCAGGAATGAAAGGAAACTGATTTTAAGTGAAATGACTTTTAATGAAACTATTTTAATGAAATGATAGGAACAAGAGTTAAATTACTAGATATATTTCTGGTCAAAAATACTTCATTAAACTTTTAAATAATGACCTAAAACATTTTTAATATTAAACAATATTTATACATTTTAGGATTTCCAGTATCTGAGATAGAATCACACACAATAAAAAAAATGAATGAAAAGAACAATATAAGTGAATATGCAAAATTAATGTTTTATCTAACATGTTTTATCTAATCTAATGTTTTATCTAACAAAATTAATGTTTTATCTAACATTAATGTTTTATCTAACATTCTCTAAATTTTAAATTTCTATGGTTCTAAGTGTCTTAATTAGTTTTTTATCCCAGGCAGCTTTAATGTTAAGCTCTCAATATGTAATGTTTTTTAGATGAAAAAAAGAATATTCAATTATTCTGAGTTTTATTAACCTGCTATCAACACTCAAACAATGCCAGCAAATTCAACCTAATTGCATACTTTTACCCAAAAATTAACATAAAACAATAGGTCCTATACCTGTAGTCTGTGCTATACTTATACTACCATATTAAATTGGTTCCATATGTTCTAGTTACACAAAACATGAAATCACTATTGTTTCCTATGACTCTACAAATAATTTTGAAATCAGTTGATCTTAAATCCAGATATTTTCCCTCATCTAGTAAGATTTTATTCATACATATAATTTACATAAATCATACAAGTTTTAACTCTAAAATTTTTCAGTTATTTAAACTATTACCTAGGCTTTATCGACATGTGTCATGCCTGATTTCTTGCTCTGTATTAATTGCAATGATAACCACAGAGAAGAAACAGGAAAGATGTACTTATTGATGATTTTACAGATAGAATCCAACAATATTTAAGGTATGAGATAGAGTTTTGACAAAATCATAGGAAGTCTTTTATTGTTATTTTAACTTGCATCTGATGTAAACATGGTCAAATACTTATTTTTCTGCATGAACTCTACCCTCAAGCCCAAAACAATTATGGTAAATTCTTTTGGTTTGTTTAAATTATAATGTTATTTTTTTAAATTGATGTAACATTGGTTTACAACACTGTGTAAGATTAAGAGTATAAGTTCATACTTCTTCAGATGTATGTTGCCATACCACATATATGTTGCCATACCACATATAACACCATATATGTTGCCATACCACATATAACATCAATACCACATAACTGATCATCCATTAACCATTGTCTGTTGGGGATCCTTTTTCTTTAGCTGCTGCAGATTTGCATGGGGATCAGAGTATTTGTAGAATGACATTGAGCACATTGGTTCAAGCAGGAAAAACAACACTACTTGAACACCAATTTGTCATATTCTCAGAATATTCAAACATTACTCGTACAATGCCTGTTGAGAAAGGTCAATGATCTTCTACAATCCACACATAGAAATCTAGAAATTTCTTACAAAAATCTGTTCTTTTATCTTTTAGTATTTCCATTTCCACTATTTACTAATAGGTGGAAATACTGACTGATTCTACAGTTTTTTTCATACTTCTTTCAACAATTTATTAACTTATGCCTTCATTTTTCTCCTGCAAGATAATGCTATCTGGTGCTCTGAATACTAGATATATCTAATGTTGAAATGTATTGATATTTCCCTCATCTAATGTTACCATTTACATAATGTTGTCAATTTAAAATCTGACACCTTTTCAATCTTTTACTAAGGTAAGTATAATAATGGGGACAGGAAATCTTATAGTTATTTCCAGCCTCAGAGATATCTAGCTATCTCTCCTTTGTGCCTTTATAAATTGACAATTTTCATCTGTCAAAGACTCTAAAGAATCTCTAAGAATTTTTGCATCTAGATGACATGTGCCCTGATTTTTAGGGTCCACAATTTGAGAGACAGTCTCACTCACTAGTTTATTTCCCAATCTAGTATTCTGTTTCAATTTCTGCCAAAAATGTCAGAATTTTTTGGCTTATATTAGAAGAACTAAGTCCAGTGGGACTGGAGGAAGAATTAATTTTACCAAAGAAATACAAAGGAGATAAAGATAAAAGATAGGTCTCAGCATGGACTGTGAGGTGACATAAGGGGAAAAGTAAAGGATGTTTTAATTTTATTCTCTAGATTCCATTTATTTGTTCATGTAATAATGAGCTCAGTTTCCTGATAATGCCATGAAGTCTTGGAGATATTAATAGCATATGGAAAGCTTTTACATGTTTATTGTACCCTTAAATCCTTGATAGTTGTCTATTTCACCCTGTGCACAATTTTCTATTTAAATATTTACTTAATAGACACACACATATTTGGTTAGTTAAAATGGAAAATAAATGAATGCCCCCCACACACATATAATCTACAGTCAAAGTGTGCAACACTTTTATATTTTGCTTATAGTGATATTTAGGTTGGAATACCGCTTAGACTTTGAAAAAAATAGCTTTTATTATTATTATTATTATTATTGGTTTCTGGCCTAAATTTTAGATGTGCCTATCCTATATCAAACATTTCTTTTATTCACTTTTATAATGTTGATTGCTTTCATTCTTTAAGGAAAAAATCCTTGCAATACTTTTCTGAAAATTCTGTAGTTTCAATCTGCATTCTTAGAATGTTTGAATTCTATCTTGAATTACTAATCAAATATTCATTGAGCCTGTGGCATGATGGCTAAGAACAGAAAGTTTAAAACCTCATCTTTAAGGTACTAGTTGCTTATGTTAAATATGTTATTTAACTTCTCCAACTATTAAATTACCTCTTGGGAATTGAAAGAATTAGCATTAACTACTACCTTGAGTGGTGCAGGTATTAAATGTGTATGGAATGGTTTCAAATAAATTAGTGATGACTATTAACTATGATTAGGAGTAACTGGAAAGCAGTGATTATAAATAATGTAGAGATGTGGAAGCAGCCTCCTGAGACATAACATGCACCATCTAATACTTCCCAATACAGAGCAAACAGTATAAAGTAGCTGGTTGAATAGACCTACCAAGTTAAAGGAAAAAAAATCCACATGTCATAGGGACAGAAGGGGGTAAAAATAATCAGATGGTGGGAAAATTAACTCCAAATCCACAGGGATAATGTCTACACACATTTAGTTATCAACCTATCTTCATTCACAGTGAAATTAAGACCTTCAAAAGAATTATTGACAAACAAAAGTAGAAAAAATTAAGATCCTTTGATAATTACATGCAAGCATGCCGCATCTCCACTTTGCATCTCTTCATGTAGAACATACTAAAAACTATCAGTTTTAATACATTTGGAAATGTATTTTATCATTTAGTCATATAGCTGTTAGATTTATTTGAATCCTCTAAGAGGTTTTCGCCTATTGTTCTGATAGCTCTCAAGCATTTTATTGCTCTGATAGCTCATAGCATTTTATTACTTTTATTGTAGTAACTTAAGAAATCAATATATTATAGATAAATACAACATACTGTTAAATGTTTTGTGCCTAGGTATATAATGGGTAATTGATTAAGCAAAGAAAATTAAAAGACTTCCTTAAATTACCTTTAATTCTGTATGGAAAATCTAACTCTGGTAACTGTTTATCTCTGGATCTTAAACTATTCTGTTCAATTCTTCCTTACATATTTTCAGTGTTTAAATACCGAATCAATGTTCTATCAAGTCTACTTGAATTGCAAACAAACTGCTGTTTTGACTAATGTCTGAAGAGATGTTTGCTTGTTTTTAGTGCTTTCCATCTTCTATTTGAAAGTTAAATAAAATTACAATACCAAAACTGGAATTATACAAACACAAAGAATTAAATATTCTCAGAAAACCACATGAAATCTAGAACATTAATCTCTATAGGTTAAAATCAGAAAAAATGATATGTTGATTGTTAGCATTTTTTAAAGACTGTATCTCTCTATTCCTTCTAGACTCACATAAATTGTGCAAGTAGCCTAGAAGCACTACCCAGTACAAAGTCAGTAGGATAAGGATGCTCTGTGTGATAGAGCTCAATTACCAAGCAGCAGCAAGAAGCTTTGTAGAAAGTGCATAGGTGAACGATAAAGATCCCAGGCAGCTGAGCATGAAGGTTGGTGAAAAGGGCATCCACGGGAATAAAAATGTCATTGCTTGAAGTAGTAGCTTACAGAATGCTTCGGCAATGATATAAATTAGTGTAGTCAAAAATTGCAAGACAGGAGGAATTGAAAGCAAATATTCCTCCTTGTTAAAATAATTGTTTACATCATATATATATTATGCATATATAAATTTTCATGACTTGACCTTATGTTAAAACATGTTAATCATATAAATAAGTTAAACTGTTGTAAAATATATATCATATATAAATTATTATATATGAAATATATATTATTTAACACTACAAAGCAAATTTTAGAAAACATTTGTATTTATATGCTTATAAGAATGTATAAATGTTATCCCCTCACACTTTTACCAATATATATTTTGGTCTTTTAATTGTTATGTTGTTAGTTCTAATAATTACAACAGATTTTATGATGTCAACCCCTTCTTCAAAGGCAAGTTCATTAAAAATACATTTAGAATTATTTTTATGTAACCTGAGAGCATATATAATGAATTGTTCAGGAGTGCATAACCTTTCTACACTGATACCCTTTTGACATGAAGCCTATGAGGCACAGTATTTTTTTTTTTAAGATTTATTTATACAAGAACTGGGGTAAAGGCCAGATGCGCGGGAGGGTGAGAAGGTTCACCAGAGACAGAACAGTAAACAGAACAGGCAGACTGACGAAATACACTGCTGAGGGGAGTAGCGGGTGAGACAGGAGAGGTCTGCTGCACCATGTGGGACCCTCGCTGGCTGGCCAGGATCTAACCCTCACTGCAGAGGCTGCGGAAAGCTTCACAGCGCTGCACCTGGACCATCAGGGGAGGCCCAGAGGCACAGTATTTTTATCAGAAAAATTGAGTCAGAAATTCTCTCATCAAAATTTCTCAAAACTTCATTAACCCACTAGTATGATTTGTTAATCAAATTAACTAGAAGTTACATTTGTGGCACGAAATTCAAGTGATTTTAATCATAATTTTCCTGTATCAGAGTGAATGCCTTATAGAATTTGGGAGAGGAAAGTATATAATATCATTCTAACCTGGGGGTGAGAAATGAAAACCTCTAACCTTGAGGGAAGATTTCAACATTTCATTACCCTATCACTGTCAGATTCATTATTCCTTATTCTTTAAAATATGTTACAATTCTAAGAAGAAACAAAGACATAACTACAAAACTCCAAACACATGTTACTGATGACATGTTCCCAAATAAGCTCCCACTTATGGTTATGTACTAGAGTTACGAAGTTGGGAATGGTTTGTAGTCTAAAAGACAAATAGAGTAAATACATTTGATAGTCACTATGAGAATGTTGATGTACTGACATCATTAATATCATTTACACACAATATACATAAAATTGCAAAAACATGTATGCATAATAAATTCATATAAAATGTGTTCAAATAATTAAAATTTATTTTACTGAACCCATGAATAGTGCCATGAGGACACAAGTATGACAAGCCCATTCCTGCTGTCTGAGAATGTAAAATCTGCATTGAAATTTTTTTTAAAGATTTATTTATTTATTTATACAAGCACGGGGTACAGTGTACAGTCAGAAGTGCGGGAGGTTTAGAGAATTCACCAGAGCCAGAGAGGAGAGCAGAACAGGCAGAGTCATGAAGTACACTGCTGAGGGGAGCAGCGGGCGGCAGGAGAGGTCTGTGTGCCATGTGGGACCCTCCTCTGGTGGCCGGGGAGCAGCTTGGGATCAAACAGGTGCTGCAGAGGCTGCAGGCAGCTTCGCAACCCAGCGCTCAACCGCTGCGCCAACGGGGAGGCTCTGCATTGAAATTTTTTAATGTACAAATAATAAGGATTCATATCAAGTCACAATAAATATATTAGACAGTAAGCTAGAGTGCATTATCAGTTCAAAAGACATGAGTTGTGATTTTATTTTTATGCCTGTTATTATATTTTACTATATTTCTACTATCTTTAATACTACTGCTTTCTAAAATAACAATTTTATTTCAACTTCTCTTCTGTGAATTTTTTGCAATGAGGATATATTACTTGTCAGTATTTTCTAGCTTATTTAAATTTTAAAAAGTAGGTTTTAAAGAAAAGAAGAAAGATGGTTATTACTGGGAGAAAACATAATGGAGAATAGATACTTTATTAACTGGAAGTAGTAAAAGTCAAATCTAACTAGAGCAAAGGAAAAATCAGAAGTTAACTCAAGTCAGTGTGACTATTATAAAGAAGAACCTTGAAAAGAGATTTAGATAACAATAATTATGAAAAGAAGCTTAACTTAATAACTAGAGAAATAAATTGCAGCCTAAAAGATAAACTTTTTATCAAAAGGGATTTGTATTTATAAAAGCTAAAACAAAATGCATATGTGGTTCAAATCTATATGCATTTTCTGTAGATTTTCTGCATCTCAATAAAATCACCAGCCCAGCTTTCACATATTAAATGTATAGTCTCAAGCTGTTTTTTTTTTTTTTTCCAAAGTCACCTTTGGTTTGAAAATAACAGTCATACACCATTGCTTGCCTTTTCTGGTTGACAAAAACTTGCATTAAAGTTTTACAATGGAAATAATTTTAAAAGTTAAAATATAAAACAGGATAGCAACAAACACTTTTATTCATATGTCTATAATAGCCTATAAAGATTTTCACTTTGCATTTTGACCAGAAATGCACTTTGGTTCTCTTTATCATTGTTATCATTTTGAATCATCATCAGAACAATACCCTTAAGATTCTTCACTTGTTTTATTTATTTATTTTTTTTTTACTGTCTTCAAAGACAATTCCACTCAAACTTTTTGGAGTATACCTGACATAATAGTTTAGGAAGTTTAATTTCTTCAGGCTAGTTTAAGTAATGAAAGCTTGATGTAATATACAAGTAGAAAAAAGACATACCCAGAAAGGAATCAAACAACATCAATTGTTGAGTGGAAGACCTTATGAAAAACTAGGACCGCTGAAAATATAACCGTAGAGCAATCACTCTATCATTAATCTGCTTCCATGTTTTCTACCTCTCATCACTTCACTCCCCTATCACTTTCTGGTTAGTGTCTTCTTGGAATTTCATGCTTCAATTTATGAACATTCAGCTTTAATTTCACTTCATGTTTCTAACAAATTATATTGTCTCTATTTTACCATTCGATTCCAATTGAAATTTATTATTGTACTAACAAATATTTTTACTCATTTCAACAGGATTTTTTCTTTTTTTTTTTAAAGATTTATTTTTTTATTTATTTATACAAGCACTGGGTACAGTCAGAAGCGCGGGAGGGTGAGAGAATTCACCAGAGTCAGAGTGGGGAGCAGAGAAGGCAGAAGGACCAAAGCACATTGCTGAGGGGAGCAGCAGGCGGCAGGAGAGGTCTGCGTGCCATGTGGACCCTCCTCCAGTGGCTGGGGAGCAGCTGGGGCTCGAACCGGTGCTGCAGAGGCTGCGGGCAGCTTCGCAAGCCAGCACTCAACCGCTGCGCCACTGGGGAGGTCCGGATTTTTTTTTTTCTTGATAGTTGCAGGAATACCAGCTGAGTGCTAGTAGTGAAGCTCTCCATAGGCTGTAGATGTCTCAGTCTTCTGAGGAGCAAAGGGATGTCAGTCACAGGCTGTTGAACATCAAGACTGTAAACTGAATATGTGGAGGGCTGTGGCTTGCACCCTATCACAAGTTTATTCATTTTAAGACATAAGGGATGAAGATATACCAAATGATGTTCAAGAAAATATTTTTGTTCAAAGACTACATATTACTAGGAATATTGCATTTCATTTTCTGGAGTGATTTGGTGCCCATTTGGTGGCAATTAAAACTTTTGTGTTTTTCTCCTACTGTATTGCATGAATCTATGTATATATTTTTCTTAACAATTGGTTTTGAGATTTTCATTCTCTAACCTGCTTTCTTTAGACTCCTTGTCCTTAATTCCCTATTTCAAAGGTTAAATTTAAAAGCTCCTCTTTGATGTGCAAATCCAAGACATCTTTACAGACACATCACCCAAAGCAGTGATAGTGAAGACAAAGATAAACAACTGGGACTACATCAAATTAAAGAGCTTCTGCACAGCAAAAGAGACAATAACAAAAACAAAGAGAAAACCCACCAACTGGGAGAACATTTTTGCCCCAAAACTAATGATAAAGGACTGATCACAAAAATCTGCAAAGAGCTGATGAGACTCAGCAACAACAAAGAAAATAATCCAGTCAAAAAATGGGCAGAAGAGCTAAAAAGAAACTTCTCTGAAGAGGAAATGCAAATGGCCAACAGGCATATGAAAAAATGTTCAACATCACTTGTAATCAGGGAAATGCAAATCAAAACTACCATGAGATACCATCTCACACCAGTGAGAATGGCACATATTAAAAAAAACTAGCAACAACAAATGTTGGCGAGGGTGTGGAGAAAAAGGAACTCTTTTGCACTGTTGGTGGGAGTGCAAACTGGTCCAACCACTATGGAGAGCTGTGTGGAGATTTCTGGACCTACTAAACAGAGCTTCCATATGATCCAGCAATTCCACTCCTAGGTATTTACCCAAAGGACACAGAAACATCAATTCCAAAGAGCACCTGCACCCCTATGTTTATAGCAGCACTGTTTACAATAGCTAAGCTTTGGAAACAACCCAAATGCCCAAAAATAGATGACTGGATCAAGAAGATGTGGTACATATATACCATGGAATATTACTCAGCATTCAAAAAAGATAAACACATGCAATTTGCAGCAACATGGATGGCGCTGGAAGGGATCATGCTCAGCGAAATAAGCCAAAAAGAAAAAGAAAAATACCGGATGGTCTCACTCATAGCAGGAATCTAGAAAACTTAAATAAGGGACCAGGAAAATGAATATAAGAAAGTGAAAATCAAAATCAACAAAAAACTACGAACCAGAGACACTTTTTGGGGGGTGGGGGGCGGGAGGGGAAGGATTGGGGTCAGAATGGGGCGTTTGCAATTGTATGGGGGAATATAAAAATAAAATTTAAGGAAAAAAAAAATTTAAAAGCTCCTCATCATATAATTAAACTAGTTTTTTAATTTCCTAATTTAAAATTCCTTAGTTTACCACATATGTTGACAGTTACTAATTGTGTACTTTTTGCTTTACTTTATGGTGGTAATATTTGTTGTCTTTAAAATAAATTTTATCTCTTTCTTTCTATGATTTGCAAGTTCATTGATTAAAGCCAACTGCTAGTGCTGGAAGGGATAATGTTTAGGGAAATCAGTGAGAAGGAGAAAGACAAATACATGATGATGTCACTTATATATGGAATATAGAAAAGCAAAACTAAGGGTCAGATAAAGCAAAACTAAAGGGGCTCCTTGGTGGCGCAGGGGTTGAAGACAGCACTATAAAGCTACTGCCAGCCACTACAGCATGAGTTCGATCCCCAGCAGCCAAGGAGCTACCCGCATGGCACTGCTGCTTCCCTTTCCCGCTGCTTCCCTCAGCAGTATATTTCAGTCTGCTTGCTCTGTTCCCCAGTCTCTCTGGTGAACCCTCTCACCCCCTGCACCTCTGGTCTGTTCTTATATGCATAAATAAAATAAATATTTTTTTAAAAAGCTATACTAAAAAACTAACCCTTGAAAGCTGAGTGCAGAATGGGAACAAACAGGAAGAGAGGGAGAGAGAAGATAAAGGATCAGAAGGAAGAAGGGAGGTGCACAAACGAGTTTGTATGGTAGTAGGCTGTGGGCTCTTTGGTGTGGGGCACACTGTGGCAACAATGCCTGAAGGGAGAGAGCGTACATTTATAGAATGAAACCAATGATGTTAACCAATATTAACACAATTAAAATATTAAAAAATACATATTTTAATCTTTTTAATCTCCATGATTTGCAAGTACATTGACTAAAGCCAACCGCTAGTAATACTAAATTGCATTAGATGAGTTTTAAATGACATATTATATGTCAGGCCTTAGATCAGTACCTGGAACTAAGCACTCTGCAAGCATTAGATAAAATTATCATTGCTATCATACTCATGATCATTGTGTGATGCCAAGTGTTGTTGCAATACAAGGACAAAATTTCTGATATTTAAATGAAGGGTTTACTGTACTCTTAAAAACAAGTGGAGATGAAAATTATACATAAAACTAGCTATAAACCAAAGCAGAATGATATAGACACTATAATAAATGTACAAAATAGGAAACTGTACATTAAAGAGAGTTAATTTCTCTTTTGAAACTTGGGGAAGAAAAGGTAATGGTTGTTTGAAAAGGTATAATTCTGACTAACTTTGCAGGAAGAGAAAAATTATGAATAAGACAAAGAATGAGAACATTTCAGAATAACAGAATAAGGAAGTATTATAAATAATGAGAAGCAATGTATCCAATTGAGTGACTTGCAGTTGGTAGGGGATTTGTGCAAAAGGGAAGTGCTAGAAAAGTAAAGATGCAGTCATGTGAGTCAATCCAAAAATACCATAAGGAGTTTTTTTCATAGTCAATGAAAACACAGACATGTATTTAAATGATCTTATGCTGTTAAAATCTTGTTTAGTCAAATTATTTAACTGTACTTCATTGTGACATGATAAAAACTAAAAAAAAATCTCAAAGAAAAGGTCAGATTTTCACATATTTCTTTCCATATCTATTAAACTTTGCTTTCAAGTCTCCTTGCATTTGTGAAACATACCAAAATGCTAAAATAGCTGTGAATCCTATGATTATTTTTCTCTTACGAACTAAATAAGATTAGATATTTCACATTGGCCTCAATTTCTCTTATATTATTGTATTATTGCACTAGCCTTTATCTTTTTGCTTTTCATTGCAGTAAAAGCATTTTGAATCAGGATTCTTCAGAGAATATGAAATATTCTTAGCAACCATATTTTTCTTTTCTTGGGAATTACAGATTTAGGTTAAATGAGTCTCTCTTTCCTCGGTAACATAAGAAGACCTTCAAAACACAGTACAGTTAGATCTTGGAGAATCATACAGACACTATAAACTACGCTGTGAGACGTAGTCATCCAAGTTTGATTTAATTAATTGAAGACTTTAGAGACACACTTTTACGTATCAAATTGTATTAAAATTCTGCAAAACAGTAGAACTCTGCCAGTTTGAACTAGAATAACCTTAAGATTTTTAGTTTAAGGTATGCACTCAAATTTATTATTCAAGCAAAGCCTCATATAATTATATTCAGAGGGCCTTCCTGGTGGCACAGGGGTTAAAGACAGCGCTATCAAGCTATTGCCAGCCACTACAGCACGAGTTTGATCCCCTGCTGGCCAGGGAGCAACCCACATGGCTCAGCAGACCTCTCCTGTCTCTCCCACTGCTCCTCCAGGGTCATAATTTATTCAAAATTTAAATTTATAGTAACCATATGGTAATCTAGGAAATATTATTAATCTTTGAAACAAATAACTGTTACAGAATAAACGTAATGATTCATGACACCAAATAAATACTGATTTAGACTTTGTTCATATTGGCAAGAAATAATACTTTATAAATATACTTACAGTTACTAAAGATATTTTCATATCAATAATTATTTATCCAACCCCACTTTCTTTGCTGGTTACAGACGTGTTTGCATGTTGTTAGAAGACAAGATGAAAAATTTCATTTAAGTCTTTACCATGGTTTTTTTTTTTGGAGGAATCTGAAAATATCCCACAAGAATATTAAAACAAATAAACAACCAAACAGAATTCCTATCACTAGAGCATAAGGGATCTGTCAGAGACTTTTGATTCAAAACCTTCTTAAATTTATCCACATTTAGTCACATCTCCTGAGGTAATGTTAACATTCATTCTCTTTATAATTCCTCTTCTTTCTAGTTCTCTCTTTCTAGTTCTGTGTTCATCTTTATTTTTATCTATGGTGTTTTGCATATAATGCCATGAGTTTTTAGAAAATTAGTTCCAATAAAGTAAATAAGTACATGTCAATAGATCATAAAAATTCATAAGTTACATTATTTTATATTTAGACATAAAACAATAGAGAGTAATATAGAATTACAATCTGAAAGCAGTAACAAGTAGGAAACCTTTCCTAGTTCTCATTTATATTTCAATCCATGTCACTAAAGTAGATTAATGCTGTGTTAATTTCTGTCCTTTATTAAATTTTGTCATAAAAAATGAAGCACTGGAATTTTTATACCCTAAAGTGTTTAACAGTTAATGAGCCACATTCTCCCAAGGCAAAATCTACTGCCTAGAACAAATGTCATACATATCCAGCTGAAACAACTGAAAAGTAGTAGAGTTTATCAGAGGCAGTTGATTGTTTTTCTAGTGTACCTGATCACAGTTATTTGAATGGTGCACTGTTTGTGTTACCTTATTCATGGTAAATGTGGGTCTTATATACTTTGATTGTTTTAAATCTGCTCATTGATGTCCACAAAATCTATTTAATTGAGAGAGTTCTATTCTTTCAGTCACAAAAAACTAACATTAATAATATAATATATAAATGTAATATAAATTTAACACATATATATGTGTGTATACATATATGTGTATATATACATACATACATATAAGTATATATGTACTCTTCATCCTAAATCTTTTAATCTATCAATTGCTGAATGATCTCCTCTGTACAACAAAGTGAAATCGATTATACTATGTTGTGGATTACTTACTCAAGTAAAAGGACATTTGTAGTTTACTCTCTTTATCTATGAGGAAAACTAGAAAATTATCTAAAAAAAGTTAAATTTAAGCCAAAAACCTGTAAGAATATCCCTGTCCTATTCCAACTTTTCTTTTTAAATCAGTTAGCAACTTAGTGATTTTTTAAATCACTAAGCAACTATCAAACAACAGCATACGAAATGATACTCTTCCAAAAAGACAAAATATAACACACACACAACTGTTAAAAGAGAGAAGAAATCATACATTGTACAAAAAGGGAGAATTATGTAAAAATATATAATATAAAAAAAATCTCTTTACCACAGTATTTACTGACTTAAAGTTAATGTCTGTCTTAGTGTTTATTGAAATATTGTTTTTTTCCTTGAAATACAAAATGTAGGATGAATATTCTATGTTATTCTACAGTCATTTATGTACAAATCTATCTAGATCAATGTTAAACAAATATTAACTGATTATAATTGCTAAAGTTAATATCTGTGTCAGGAAACTAAAATCCTTAAAATCTTTCTGAGGGCCTCCCCAGTGGCGCAATGGTTGAGCCCTGGGTTGCGAAGCTGCCCGCCGCCTCTGCAGCACCAGTTCCATCCCCAGCCACCGGTGAGGTTCCCACAAGGCATGCAGACCTCTCCTGCCGCACCCACTGCTCCTCTCAGCAGTGTATTTCGTCAGTCTGCCTGTTCTGTTCCCTGCTCTGGCTCTGGTGAATTCTCTCACCCTCCCACGCTTCCAACTGTACCCAGTGCTTGCATAAATAAATAAATAAATCTTCAAAATAAATAAATAAATAAATAAATAAATAAATAAATAAAACTTGCTGAAATCTTTCCACAGATTAGTTATGGTTGACATAGTCAACCAAGGTTCTAAAGGCATTTCATTTACTTGATTTCTCAAGATTATAATATGAACATATCAGAGTTTAGTCAGATAACTATTTTATCCTTCACCATATTTTAATTCTAACTTCTCCCTATGGAGTAGAAATCTCAATGTCTTGAATTTTCAGTATGCTGCTTAACATCTCAAATCATTTCTTTTGTCTGCTAATTCATCTTTTCTAACTAGAGTTTAATTGTGCATATACTTTTTGTACTTTTATTTAGAGAAACTGACATCTGCTTTTTATTATTCCTTTTAAAATCTATTTAGAAAGTGTGAATTTTCTGCCATATCAATTATGTATGATTAACCAGAAAAATGTCTAACTTCTCCTTCAAGAATTCAAAGAATTTAAAAATCATAGATAAAACTATGTGACATATTTTATACCAGTAATCATCAAAAAGTATTAAAGAGTATAGGATTTTGGCATTGGATTCTGCTACATGCTAGAATTTGTCAATTTTAATTCATACTGAAGATTAAACATTATGTTGCATAGTATATGTTAACAAACAGTTGAAGTCCCTTCTTATATCACAGAAGTCAGATTCAATATTCTTCAATTGTGAAAGTCATTAAGTAAAATTTGTTAACACCAAGTGAGGGAGATATACTTTATGCATTTGACTTCTTCTAGGAAATGACATAATGCCTTTCAAAAGGGAATACTCCTAATATTTCTCAATGGAAAATGCTCTAATATCTGAGATTGAAATACAAATAAGATGGTAAAATCTATTTTATAAAATCCAATGCCAGTATCTGTGTACTGTACTGATATTCAAACATATAACTATTTATTCTGGTGTTAAGTTATTTCTTCCAGACCAGATTTTTTTCTATTTGATGTATTTTCCATAAGCCATAATGCTTTTGTCATTTGTTATTTTTTGTTATGAAATATATTTTATTATCTTGTATTACATTCTTAAAATGTATCAAAAGCAGCTACTAAATTGAATTTGAAGAAGATACTGAGAGTACAGTGCTGTATTCAATATTCCTTATTTGACAAAAACTCAAGAATTTACACCTCACTTCACTCCCCTGTTTTCTAACATCTAACTTTGGAATATTCATCAACTCAGTGATGACTTGTGACCCATTCTCTACTTTTCCCTCATGAATGTTTTATTAAAGAAAGTTCAATTCTGTAAATCTTATTGCACATTCTTCTGACTCTTAACTTCACTTGCTATAGAGAAAGCTTAATCCTCCCCAAAGCCCATGGATTATTTATTGGAATATTGTATCAGTTTTCCATATGTGCTCATAAACAAGACTTTTTCATCTATATATGTTTTGTCCTTTGCAGTCTGCCTCTCCACCGCCTATGATGGCATCATTACGGGCTTGTTACATCTAAAAAGTTAGACGCTAAGGAACTCATCTCAAAAATAAAGCATATAATTATGTATGTATTATGTATGTATGAATGGCAATTATAAGGTATGATAAAGTAGCAAACACATCAGGCCACAGTTTAGATTAAAGAGTCACAGAAATTCTTTAAAAGTTGACACTGATCATTAAATGTATGGATATCAAATAATAAATAATAGTAATATTTCATTTTTGCTAGTTTAAAATAATATACAGAAAGTGGTATAAGGGGAAACCAGTTCTACTAGAGATAAAGGTATAATACAAAATCATTACAATTTAAAAAGGTGCATGAATAGACAAAACATTTAGTGAAATAGAAATTTCAGAAATACAGCCAGTCAACTACAGATTATTACAATCTCTTATGTAATTGGTATATCTCAAATCACTGGAACCAAGATAATCTTTTGGAAAATCAATGATTTTAGAGCCATTAAATATTTTTGGAAAAGTTAAAACTCTTCACATAATACACAAAATACACAGGATAAACTCCAAATGGATAATATTGTAAAGATATCTGTGTATGAGTGTGTGTATGTGTGTTTTACTATAACTGGGGTATAGAAAAAGCCTATTATTGAGTTGTAAGTAGGCATACTTTCACCTACAAATATTTATAATAAATTACTGTTCTGAATGTAGCAGTCTTTGATCTTATAGAGTTTGTATTCTATACATCAGATGAGAATAAACAAAAAAGCAGTTTGACAGAAATTTAAGTAATTGAGTGTTACTGTAATAATGGTTGGATATATAATCCCTTTGTTAATTCATCACCACCGATGTAATTCCTGTGTGACATACACTAGATAGAAAAGAGTGATTAGGAATCATATACATACTCCTTTTCTTTTGGGGTCTATGGTTTAGTAAGAAATGAGAAAGATAATGAAAACAAATTGCTAATTAGTATTTACTATGTAATAGGTACTGCTATAAATACTGTATATAACTACTAATCTTTGCCCCATTTTCTAAGGTATTATTATCTTTTCTATCTGAGAAAGGCCAAAGAGAGGTTTAGTAACTTGTTTGAAATCATACACCATGAATATGTGTGGTGGAATCAATGTTTGAGCCAAGAAAGATTGATTTATTTACTAATAACCATGCTATGCTGAAAACCCAACTGTGGAAGGGAAAAGAAAAACAGAATTCCACATTATTGTCTTGGGGAATTGACATTTATAGATGAGGCCAAAAAATAGAATTTGTTTTATGTACATTTGGAGGAAGAGTATTCAGTTTGAGGATATAACGTATGAAATACTGTAATGACTAGGAAAGTGAAAGTTTAGAAGCAGTGGTTAAGATATCCAGCTTTGGGGGCCTCCTTGGTGGCACAAGGGGTTAAGATTCAGCACTATTAAGCTATCCACAGCCACTGTGGCGCGAGTTCTAGCCCTAACTAGGGAAGTGACTCACGTGGCACAGCAGACCTCTCCTGCCTTGCCTGCTGTGTTCCTCAGCAGTATATTTCTGTCAGTCTGCCTGTTCTGTTCCCCACTCTGCCTCTGGTGAATCCTCCCACCCACCACATCTCTTGCCTATACCCCAGCTCTTATATGCATAAATAAATAAATCTTAAAAAAAAAAAAAGATTTCCAGCTCTATCCTTGAGACTAGGAATAGGGAAGCAATAACACCATAGGCCCATCCAGTCTGTCAAATATTTTTGTAAATAAAGTTTGATTGGAACCCTGTCACATTCTTTTCTGTGTTGACTGATTTACTTTGTACTACAGTAAAAGGATTGGGCACTTGTGACAGAGACCACATGAGTTACAACATCTCATATATTTACTATCTGGTCCTTTACAAAATAGTTTGCCAACTCTTGTTACAGGCACTAAAAAGAAAATCAAAGGTCTTAAGTTTAAAAGTGGCAGAATAATTTTCTTTTAAAAATATCTATATATGGGTTGTTTCCAAAGCTTAGCTATTGTAAACAGTGCATGCCCAAAAATAGATGACTGGATCAAGAAGATGTGGTACATATATACCATGGAATATTACTCAGCATTCAAAAAAGATAAACACATGCAATTTGCAGCAACATGGATGGCGCTGGAAGGGATCATGCTCAGCGAAATAAGCCAAAAAGAAAAAGAAAAATACCGGATGGTCTCACTCATAGCAGGAATCTAGAAAACTTAAATAAGGGACCAGGAAAATGAATAACTATAAGAAAGTGAAAATCAAAATCAACAAAAAACTATGAACCAGAGACACTTTTAGGCGGGCGGGGGCGGGAGGGGAGGGATTGGGGTCAGAATGGGGGGCTGCAATTGTATGGGGAATATAACAATAAAATTTATAAAAAAAAAAAAAATAAAAGACAAAAAAAAAAATAAATAAATAAATAAAAATATCTATATATGTTATAAAATGGATTAGAAAGGGGAAGAATTAAAAGAAAATAAGAGTGTTCTTTTAGTTTTGCTCATAAATAGGGGATAAAGGGTGGCTTAAACTAGGGTAATCAGAGAGGATAGATAGAAACATAAAGAAAATGGAGAGAATGTAAAGGCTGTGATGATTGATACAGAATCATGGTTTACACAAATCTGTAGATGGCAGGCAGAGTGAGAGTGATATTCATAAATGCAGATTCAGTTATTTAAAGTAAGTTTCAAGGAGAGTTCGGATTAAATCATGTCCTGAATGTGACTGTGTAAATGAAAGTTGAAGCAAACTGCATTAGTTCACTCAGAATAATGACGGAATCTAATGCTGATTTTGAGTGTCACTTCTAAATTATCAATAATATAAGGAACAGGTCAGCCACATTAAATAATTTAACATATGTCTTAGTGTTGGTCTATGAGTAATGATCCAGAAGAGACATTAAAGGGTGAAGAAAAATCTCTTCCCAAGTTCCAAATCTAAGCTTCCTTGCATGTGATAGAATGAGGTTGACTCCTTATTAACAGAGTACTGGGGATCAGATGCTCCTATTAGACCAATGAGTTGGAAGAAACATTCACTAAATTATGAGAATACGTGGAGACCTATTTTCTAGGAAGGAGTTATTTTCCTTGGAGGAGCTGAAGAGAAAATATTACATCAGGAAAAATAAAGAAGATAAAAGAATGGCAAAAAAATAGATGAATGTGGGCCTCCCCGGTGGCGCATTGGTTGAGCGCTGGGTTGCGAAGCTGCCCGCGGCCTCTGCGGCGCCGGTTCGATCACCGGCTGCTCCCCGGCCACCGGAGAAGGGTCCCACATGGCGCGCAGACCTCTCCTGCCGCCCGCTGCTCCCCTCAGCAGTGTACTTCGGTCCTTCTGCCTGCTCTGCTCCCCGCTCTGGCTCTGGTGAATTCTCTCACCCTCCCGCGCTTCTGACTGTACCCAGTGCATGTATAAACAAAAACAAAACAAACAACCAACCAAATAAATAAATAAAACATGCCTCTATAAAAAAAAAAAATAGATGAATGTATGTAGCTATATTTAGGGAAGTTTTAAGGATTACAGGGATTTGAGGTTGGTGACATTAGCTGGATTCTGAGTTTTCAGGAGACAGCATTTTATCTAATGTGACATATATAGAATGAAATAGTGAGAGATTCAGTTGGGCAGGTGAGGTAACTAAAGGAATTAGCTACTTCTCTATTCTAATTGTGGAGTGGGATGGGCAACCACTTCTGCTTCTTAAACAGCTCAGTACCTATTATTCTTAGAATTAGTACTAATAACATTACCATATGTCTATTTCAAAATGGTCAATATCATCACTAAGGCAGTGCTCCCGCTAATCTAGCCCTGATATGGAGGCCTGGGGTCAGTTCTCAGATATATCCCATCATTACTTTTTTTTGGGAAAAATGCATCCATGAAATGTTACTGATCTGAAACTGGATATATGAATTTCCACATGAATGCTTTATGCTACTTCTCAGATTCAACCTATTCTTAACGAATACCTTTTTCAAATATGATCCTTTACTATGTAAATTCCTTCAGTGGAATCAGTATGCTCCTGATTTCCCTTTCAGGTAGTTTAAAAATTACCTCCAAATGTTCTCTTTACTTTCTTTGCTATGGTTAATTGGTCACCAAACCCCACAATTACAAAATAATTCAAAATAATTGAATCATTTACTAATTATATCACATCAGACAATTTATTTAATACTTCATCCTCCATTCTCATTTAACAAATGTAGGGTAAGGTAAAAGTATCAGGCTTTTCTGCCCTCCTGCCATTAGGATAGATGACGGAACCCTGCGGTCCTGAATGCATGCCTGATGGCGGGCACCTGGAGTAGGGTGTGGGCATATGTAGATGGGATTCACCTGGGCTAAGACTGGGCTTTTAAGGTCAGCATCACAGGGACGCCAGCAGAAGCTGAGAGAAAGAGAAGCCGAGAGAAGAAGAGAAGCAGAGAGAACACCAGAGAGCCCAGACAGAGTGAGGATTCGCTGGGGGCAGGGAGGACTGCCAGCCTCCTGACCTGCCAGCACCCCTGCCTGCCATATGCCTGGTAAATCTAAATAAAAGAACTGCAAAAGCCACTGAGGACTGACTCCTCCTTCACCCGGTCTGCTGGATCAGAAAACCTGCTCAGTGTCAGTCCTGCCCTTACAACAAATCAAAATGAGTATCTTTCTCATGAAGAGGATGCTCTAACTTAGAAAAAGAGGCAACATGATTGTAGAGGTTCAGAGCATAGACCTTGCAGTCAAATTCCCTGAATTTCAATCCTAGTTCTTTGCTGCACTATCTGAAAAGTCTAGCAATTTTATTAGCAGTGCGTTCTCCATGAGTGAATTCCTTAACTTATAAAAGGCATAAAGTAGGAGCATCTGCATCACAGAGTTGTAATGATAAAATGCAAATATTTGTACAGCTTTTCAACCTACTCCTGGGAAACAAGAAGTGCTAGATAAGCAATTGTTTAAAATAAAGTCCTTATCTACATAGAGAGCAGAGCACGGTTCTCAGCACATTTAAAGTCCTCAAAAATGCCAGCTCTATGTCAAATGTTAGTGATACATCTGATTTACTCAGCATCTCAGCTTCCATTGTCTCTGTCCCAAAGCACACTTTGATTAGTTTCTTCTATAATACAACCAACATGAATATTTGCCTCCAACATTCTGCCGATCTCATTACCCATGCTGGATTGTCAGTGATTAGTTTAGCATCATGTCAGTTCCCTTCATTCTCTTACAGTTCCAGAGAACTATATTTCCCACAGTCTCCTCCTACCAGATTTCCACTAATGAGAAGCACTGATGCAAGTGCCAGTAAGGCGCGGGAATCAACAGTTAGCTGACATGGTAACACCAGCTGTTTTAATGTATCTTGCTGTGAAAATCTCCTACTTAGGTGCTGTTGGCTACTGAGATCCTTTATTGATGACTTGCTTCCCATTTCTTCACTTCTGGATCTCCTGAGGTTGGAAATGAACTTCCTAACCTTTGCTGTTCCAGCCTTTCCAAGGTCTTGCAAGTTTCTGATACTATATATTGAATACTTTCCTTTTCCAAAATAGATTAGATTTTCTTTTCTCCACCCTTACTAATGGACTCACTAGTCTGATTTCTATCATACTATCAAAATAGGTTTCTATCAGATCCAAACGATTTCCTAATAGTAAATATTTTCCTTATTATAGACTTTTTATTTCAAACAGATGTTTCCATTAATTATTTTTCATTTCATGTCCTAGGATAGCATAGAAACATTTCCTAACTAAAATGAATTCTTTCTAATCAAAGTTCTCTTCCTTCTGAATTTTCATTTCAGTGTTTCATCATAAACATGTGAATGTCTATGTGTTTTGTTCAATTTACATTTCTGT
Organism: Talpa occidentalis; assembly: GCF_014898055.3. Classification (NCBI taxonomy): domain Eukaryota; kingdom Metazoa; phylum Chordata; class Mammalia; order Eulipotyphla; family Talpidae; genus Talpa; species Talpa occidentalis. The sequence goes on along the minus strand of NW_023602073.1, from coordinate 80,416,793 downwards.
TCCTGTATTTTCAGGCTTCGATCTCATCCATTATAGCTGCATGTTTAATTACCGATTGCTAGGTGGAGATATTTAAAAACAGATATACAGGGCCTCCCCGGTGGCGCAGCGGTTGAGCACTGGGTTGTGAAGCTGCCCGCAGCCTCTGCAGCCCCGGTTCGATCCCCGGCTGCTCCCCGGCCACCGGAGGAGGGTCCCACATGGCATGCAGACCTCTCCTGCTGCCCGCTGCTCTCCTCAGCAGTGTACTTCGGTCCTTCTGCCTGCTCTGCTCCCTGCTCTGGCTCTGGTGAATTCTCTCACCCTCCCGCACTTCTGACTGTGCCCAGTGCTTGTATAAATAAATAAATAAATCTTAAAAAAAAAAGTTTAAAAAAAAAACAAAACAAAACAACAACAACAAAAACAGATATACATATTCCATTCTCAACAAGAATTTCACATATGGGGCCTCCCCTGGTGGTGCAGCAGTTGAGCGCCATGCTGTGAATTTGTCCACAGCCGGCAAGGGTCCCACAAGGCGCAGCAGACCTCTCCTGTCTCGCCGCTGCTCCCCTCAGCAGTGTGTTTCATCAGTCTGCCTGTTCTGTTCCCGCTCTGTCTCTGGTGAATCCTCTCACCCTCCCGCGCATCTGGCCTATACCCCGGTTCTTGTATAAATAAATAAATCTTTAAAAGAAAAGAATTTCACATATGAGTCAATAGGCAAGATTACATATTAGACAAATTTGGTGCCTTATTTGTCCTATTCCATTAAGAAAGTAGAGGCTAGCTTAAGTATTACACATATGTGTACTCTGTTCTAGTTCACCTTTAAAGAACCAAGGAAACTGTTTTTCCCAAATAGGTAATACATCTAGAAATATTAGAAATATAGTCTTTCCTCCAAGTCTTGAGATTCAAATAACTAGTGATGACGGAGGAAAAGAATGGTGGACAAAGAACTTCTTTTCAAAAAAATCCAAACATCAAAACTTTCCACTTCTCATTCCTAGTCTTTGTGATAACTGACATGGTTTCTTCACAAGAAGATGTGAGTGAAAGAGAAAGCTGTTATTAGCACATCATTTACCACTCTGTTCTACAACCTTCTTAATTCTTAGCGCATTCTTGCTGATAAGTTTTCACTTAATTGTTTAGTCTTTCATTCCAGTAAAAAAAAAAAACAAACATATTAACATAGCCCCAATTTTCCTTATAATATGCATTATTTAAGTAGTAAACATAGCATAGCTATCGCGTGGTTGTATGCTCATATCCCAAATCTAATACTCACTAAATGTGTTCCCATGGTCAAATTGTTTAACTTCTTTCTGACTCCAATATACACAGTTTATTGATTTATAATTCCTGGACAATGATAATTCTTTCTTCATAATTTTGCATTTTATACATTACTGCCTATAAAGCACATAGGACCATGTCATGATATAGGCTTTAAAATACTAGCTGATTTGGAAACAACCCAAATGCCCAAAAATAGATGACTGGATCAAGAAGATGTGGTACATATATACCATGGAATATTACTCAGCATTCAAAAAAGATAAACACATGCAATTTGCAGCAACATGGATGGCGCTGGAAGGGATCATGCTCAGCGAAATAAGCCAAAAAGAAAAAGAAAAATACCGGATGGTCTCACTCATAGCAGGAATCTAGAAAACTTAAATAAGGGACCAGGAAAATGAATAACTATAAGAAAGTGAAAATCAAAATCAACAAAAAACTATGAACCAGAGACACTTTTAGGGGGACGGGGGTGGGAGGGGAGGGATTGGGGTCAGAATGGGGGGGCTGCAATTGTATGGGGAATATAAAAATAAAATTTATTATTTAAAAAAAATAAAATAAAATACTAGCTGATTAAAACAAACTTGATTATGGATATTATTGACAAAGTAATTATTTTTTCAAGCAGTTTTTGAAACCAATCCCTCAAGTGTTAAATTTCTGCCTTTTCCAAATATCTCTATAAAATGATGTATTCATTATACCAACACACTTTCCTATATCTTATCAAAGTAATCCTTTCATTCTAGACAGGTTGAGCTTTCTGTCTGTATATAATCCCTAATAACAATAAAATAATAACAAACATACATTTGAGGATTTATAGTTTATGCATCTCTTTCTGATACACTACTGCTTTTAATATTATACTATGCCTTTCAGATAAACAATCATATACATATTTCTCAATGGGAAAAAAAGATTTAGAGTAATCTTGCTGGAGACCCGCTCCAGCAGAATGTCGGGTCAGGGGTCCCTGAAAGGAGAGGACAGTGTCGGCGAAAACTTGGGGGGGTGAGGGGAAGTGGAGTGAGGCAGACACAGACACTCTCTCTGGTGCAAGTATCTCCTGCTGAGGGTCTCAGAGGGTCTTTATACCTCAAGGGGAGCAGTGAGATTACATCAGCATAAGTATTGAAGCAGAACAAAGACAATCATTACATATTTTCTCATGAACATATAGAGACTCTCTTGGTCTCATACCAAAAGGGCACTTCTTTGATCACCTTAAGAAAAACATCAGGGACAATTAGTTTTCTTGGTACAACTCATTTCCCAGCATGATCAATTATTTAAGACAGCACAATATTCGGTAATAATTAATCATCCTATTAAACTTTCCTAATTTCAGAGTGGGTGTGAAAGTCCTATCCTATATTCTGTTACTAAAATCAACCTATCTCCCTAGCACTCAATTAACTTGGCTAATTTATCAATTACTTCAAAGTGGCCTAAAGTAACTCATAAAATCTATTTTAATCCTACTGAAGTCTAACTCTTAACTAGAAATACCTAATCTCCACACAGCCTGCAAACTATTGACCTTTTGCATACACCAGGTAATATACTGCTGCTGCAAACACATACCCCCTGGGTTAGGCTATGGTTTCCAAGCACAGCTGGTTCAGGACTGCTTCATCTCCATAGTTCTCAGGGCCAAAACATTTCTTTCCTGGCTATACCTTTAGCAATTTTACTTTCTTTAGTAATGATTCAAATGTAAGAACGATAGGCCAATTAATGCCTAAATCCGAATTAGGTTTTCACAAGCCAATTTATAACTAACTTACATATGCATTGACCAAGAACAAACAGGAGAGCATTAGCAGGCGTTGCCATGGAGACTCCCTTATTCAGATCTTCTGGGAATACAGGACTCCCCTCTTCTCGGAGTCTCCCCCAATGCTCGAACCTTGTCAAGAGACAGCATGGGTAGCACCACCTACTGCATAATCTGATAACGTTTGCACAGCAATGTCCAAATGAAGCTCTCTGAAAACAAATTTCAAAAAAACTTTCATTTTGCTTTTTCTTGCTCTCTTAGCTTATTCTATTCCAGTTACTTGAAATCTACTCAACTTCATCTTTACATATCCTTCTCACTCAGTGTGATGGTTCCAACTCAAAATATCACCCTTAAAAGAATCCCTGTCTTCACACCATATTAGTTTGCTTATATTTTTCCTTCCCCTACTTAATTATAATTGCCACCATACACTTTAATTTCAAAACATGAAGTAATTGTATATTAAAATGTTATACTACCAGAATAAGCTGAAGCTAAGAAAATGTTAATATTAGTCTTGCTTCATTCAACTTTACTTTCTCTATTATGCTTAATACATAAACATTCATATTTAATGTGAAATTATGAAAGAACAGTTATGTTCCCCTATATCTTTTTCCAAATACAAGCACTTCTATTAATTTGGCATCTACCTACACTGTTCTGAGTTTTATTAACTATTCTATAGTGTTCTAGTACACATACAGATTTATATATACATAAATATACATGTATATGCATACTCACACACAAATACATATATATGCAATTTTAGATGTGGAGACTGAAAAATAGAAATTCTTCTGAATGAACTTCCTTCATGTCACATAATGACAGATCATCTGTCTCTAGAGCTGTGCTTTTAAATCCCATTTAATGATTCTGCCTCACAATAGTGTCTGGCAGAGTACTACATGACTTTATAATTGTGAACCTTCTCAACTTCCAATATCAACTCATTCTTGTAAAATAGTATCCAATATTACAGATTTATCATAGTTCACATAGATTCTTTACCAACGGAATAATATAGAAAATTGTTCCTAATTTAGTACTATTATAAATATTCAAATAAACCTATTTCATAACTTATTGTATGCAGTAAATGTGCATAGAAAAGTGAACTGATCATGTAATACATACCATATTGTCTTTCAAATCTGGCTGAAATGACACTCCCAGAAATAGTACACAAATGACTTAAGAGAAAGAAGTCATGTCCTAGTTCCATTACGGAGAGTTCAATTAAAACCAAAAATATTGTTGACTTTAAAAAACTTTCAGTATTTAATTCTATGGATAGCAATATCATTAAGCTATGAGGTGAAATTAACCTCTTTCTCCCCTAATAACTTATGTTCATACAGAAAAAGATTATCCAGGGTAAGACTGAGAGTTACAGGTAAGTTGAATGTGGTTTTTCTAGATATAAGAACTTAAATTGCACAGAACAAAATACAATTTTCTGCAGTTTGTATTGTTGTGTATTAATAATTTGAAACAAATTAATAAATTGTGTATTAATAATTTGTTGTGTATTAATAATTTGTGTATTAATAATTTGAAATAGAACAAGAGGTAATCACAAATAGTTGATGCTAAGAGTGAACTACTTGTTAGAATGCTGGTTACAATGGCAATTCCCTAATGCAGGATTTATCACTTACTGGAAAGGGGTCTTATCCTTTGAGTAGCAGATTTTGTCTGACATTTGCCAAGTATTTTATCTCTTTCTTATGGGGATACTTTTTTTTTCATTTTAAATATTTTCAAGTTGTTCTACTATAAAAATTACTCTTATAAATATGCTATAGATTGATTAATAATGAAGCACATTAACAAAATGTAAAAACAATATTGAATTAAATTTTTGTGATAATTTATTGCACAGTCAATAGAAAATCTCTATTTAGAGCATACTTAAAATATCTTAAATAGCAATGCTCCTCTGACCTCTAGTCAGTTATTTAAGTTATTTTAAAATGAAATTTCTTATTTTCAGACTACTTAACTACAGATTAAGAAAAATACTATAATTTGTGCTTTAAGCTCAATAAATTATGTATAAAATATTGTCATGTTTTACAAGAGCTCCTAACAGTGAAGGTGCCTTTGAAAAGACAGATGAAATGTTTCTTTTCATTTAACATCATTTATTTAACATCTTTAAACAGTGAATGGTAAATGAATGGAAGTTTTAACTATTAAAAAATAACTAAGAAAACAACTTTTAATAATTCTTAATGAGATGGAAAAAGAATTTGATCCCAGAAGTGAAAATTGGAAATGTTAAGACAATTAAATTAATAAGTTGGGATAGTAATATATAAAACCATTTATAGAAGTAGGATCTTCTGAGCACCATATGGTTGATTCAAGAAGGAAAATACATGTCCTTGAAATACATTTTTCTTAATGTGGTCAACGATTCACAATCAATATTATCAATAGAACAAAGGCAACCATTGAAGAAATCACCTGATACCCAAAATATTTTGTCCTTTTTATTTCTGACATACTCAATATTCTTGATCTTCCTTTTGTTCTTTTTGGCTCATTTGACCTATATATAACTTTAAGTAGCTCCCTGGCTGACAGACAAGCTATCTCATCATATGGTAAATGGTAATACACTCCATTACACAGTAACTTTAAAATCATAGCCCCAAAGAGAAACTGCTCCAAGAGTTTAACTAGTCTCCTGACAGATATCAGCCAATATCTAGATATATTAACAAGAGAGACACTACTGACTACAACAGGATCTGGAAGGTGGTCAATAACTTATTTCAATTCTATATAAAAACCTCTAGAAGTTCAATAGTTATTTTTCATTGAATGCATAAAGAAGAAAAAAATTCAAAGCCTCTGTATAAGACAACTTGCTACCAACTCTATAATTATCAGTTCTCTAAAGATTCCTGACCATTCATATACTAAAAAAAAAAAAAATTAAAAGCCCTATATTTTTTTTAAATAAGGGTTTTATATAATAATGGCAATATACTACATAATATGAAACAGTTAGAAGGAACAGTGCCATCACTAGATTTAACTACCTGCGTTTAAATATCCTCCCCAAAATATCAATCTTGTAGATTTCCAGTGATATGCTATTCCAAATGGTAAGTTTGCATTTATTGTGCTACATTCCAATGCACTACTGGGCAGCAATGCAAAAATCATCAGTTACATGTTAGAGATAAATACAGTGCAGATTTTTCTTATTCCTTCTACAGAAAGGCAAACCTGTGGCTGCAGCTGATAGTATGTTGGCACAATATATTTCACTAACTGATATATACAGACTTTCTATTTTTGTTTTCACTTCTGATCATGACATATTTTTAAAGGTCCATTTTTGGAATTCAATGAAGTGTTTGAATGTTGGACTTTGAATTCCTTGGAAGAAAGCCATTATATATACACCAAGTGATGAGTAGATGTGTAAAGAAAATTACTTTGGTCTGAGACTGGTGCAGTATTGAGTTAAGCATCCTGATAATAATGTAATGATTATCCCTGTCACTTATTATTAGTGCTAATAGTACAGAAGAGGGAGGTCAGAGCTTTCTTATGGGGTATATCAAGGATTTATGGCATCTGGCCATAGAAAGTTTCTCGGTATAAAAATAATGGAAGCAAAGGTTAATTTTGACAATTTTCACATTTTAATATAATAAAGTCCCTGAAATGCCATTCTTTCAAGATGTGTGTCTGCTTGCTATTGATCACATCATTCTCTCGAATAAAGAGGTTATCTTTATATCACATGTTCTGAGACAGTAAGTCACAGAAAAGGATAATAAGAACCACTGAGAAGGATCTAATGAATTGCAGTTTTGTGTCCTTCCAAAAGGCAGGGGATCAGTCTCTCTCACTTGCATGGAAAGAGTATAATCTTATGGAAAAGGGTACCATTTTGAAGAATCTATCTATCTATCTATCTATCTATCTATCTATCTATCTATCTATCTATCTATCTATCATCAATCTATCTATCCTTACAATTCCAAATGATCATTTAACAGAGGGACTTTGTACATCAAAGTTTATGATTTCTACACATGAGTAAAACAAGTATCATCAAAAGGAGAAATTCTATTTCAACCTATAGGGTATCTTCTTACAAATATGTAGGGATTAGATAACACAAAATTAATGGCCTTTTAAGCAAAACTGTATATAATTCATTCCTTCAAGTGCACAAGTGTTATATATTTCATTTATCTAACCAGTATGGTTATTAAGATGATATTGCATACATTTTTCATGCATATTTGTGTGTAAATGTATACACATACTTTGGACTTTTGAAATATCTGAAGTGGGATTCAATATACAATCAAAAGATAGATCCTCAAATTAAAAACAAATTAGCAATGAACAATCACTTTTATGTTAAGTAAAATTGATCAAAATGCCAATAGAATGTTATGCTCTAAATCAAAAATCTACCTTGTACTGGATGTAGAATTAACCTAGCTTTAAAAATCATAAATACGACAAAATATATTGAAGTTAGAGTAACATTTTATTCCATATTTACCAGATAAAATATGTATATAGCACCAAAGAACTTACAATTTTATTTCTTTTTACCTTTCCTTTTCCTTTGGTAGAGTGTTTTACACATTATAAAGTGCTTTAACAAGAATTATCTCTAGTAATTCTTACAAAAAATCTTATTCAGTGAATAAGGATAAATATAATATACCAGCCATTGATAATGTTTATTAAGCTCTAAGAGGTTAGGGAACTACTTGAAGTCAAACTTTTACAAAATAATACAGCTAGAATTTATAGTAAAGCTGTACTTTTGGGTGGAAAATCAATTACTCTTCAAAAATCTTGTTAGTTACATTATATTTCTGACTATATATTAGCTTTACCAGTTTGGATTTTGCATGTCTCCTTTTAGGAATATGGGCTATGGAGAGTCCCAAATTTTGTGAAATCTTGGACAATCTTTGGTCAACAGTACAGTTTACTGTACTGTATTTGAATATCATGTTCTATAGGATGCATGTTCATAAGATGAAATCAGCTCTTCCTGAATGAAAGGCATAGAATTCCAGATTACGTGACCAATAAACAAAGGTAGACAATAAAGGATAAAAAGTAACTACATGGGAATATTCTTTTAAAATACTTTTTTTTTTTTTTTGGTGGGACGCTCGCCAGCAGCCAGGGAATGAACTGGCGCTGCAGAGGCTGTGGGCAGCCTCGCAGCCCAGCACTCAACCGCTGCACCACCAGGGAAGGCCCACATTTTTAAAGATTTATTTATTTATGCATACAAGAACTGAGGTACAGGCCAGAGGTGCGGTGGGGGGGGGGAGAGGATTCACCAGAGACAGAGTGAGGGATGGAACAGGCAAATCTACTGAAATACACTGCTGAGGGGAGCAGCAGGTGAGACAAAAGAGGTCTGTTGTGCCATATGGGTAGCTCCCTGGCCTGTTGGGGATCAAACTCATACTGCAGAGGCTACAGATAGCTTCATAGTGCTGTGCTTAAAGTCTTGTGCCACCAAGGAGGCCCTAAAATATTTTTTAAAAAGGAAAAAGAAGTAGAGTGGAAGAACAGAAGAGAATATTAGAGAAATAGAGGGGAAAAAAAGCTATGAGTCTATTACCCACTTTTCAATTAACTGACAATTTGAAGGAAATTTTTTCTTTAAAGTACAAACTAAAATGATTGCAAGTATATTTATGTTCTAAGGGTCTGCATTTTTATGCTGTTCAACTATCTTCAAATGTAGTGCTGCCATGTTATCTGATTTACTTACTTTTGAATTGTTTAAATGTCACAAATCTAAGTTACCATATCTATGGTACTATTGTAACTGCTACCATTGCTCTACAAGTAATAGCAATAACAGTATGTAGTATTTGTTATGCAATTTTTATTAAGACATTATCTCAATCTAATAGAGAATTACTGTCTGCATTTTATTTAGTATTGAAAAAAACAAAAATAAACACCCTTGAGGATCATAAATTTAAGAATGAGTTTTTCTTCATTCACTTCTTCATTTGATCCATCTCCAAACTGTGTAAGTCCATTTTGATAGTTCTCTTTCATATTAATAATTTCTGTAGAATATCTATGGCAAGTATTCAGCTGTAAACATATCTTCTTGAGGCATGCATATGTTACTTGACATGAGTGAGACTAACTGTTCACATATTTCAATTTAATTGAGTTTTTTGAATGGACTCTGTTTATTAAATTACATGTCACCCTCGCTTCTAAATTTAAAAGGGTAATACTTGGAATTGTAATGAATCGCAGAATTACTCTTCTTCTACTCCTAGCTATGCAAAATATTCAAACAATTTAATAGAGAATCTAGTTGTCCTCATCCTTTTTTTTTTTTAAATGGGATACCTCATCTTACAGTAGACAAACTAGACTTAACACCGTCTAAACATATTATGGACCATAGAAAACCAAGAAGTCATGCAGGCTATGGTCTATTTTGCATTTTTTTTTCATTCTAACTTTTGTCACCATGTAACCAAAATAAAGTGGTTTTCTCTAATATTCTCCATATATCACAATATTTTATGTAAAATGTATCCTAGTATTTATGAACTATTATTTTGGATTTTATGTGTTTTTGTCTTGTTTTGATTTGCTATCTCTGTCCTCAGAGACACTTTGTAAGTGTAAAATGCTATAGTGGAGTTGGATTGGTAGACTCTGATACCTAATAAGATATTAAGCAATAGTTCATTCATTTATAGTCATTTATTTAAATGCAGAAATAATTTTCTATATTCTCAGAATTATAACATTTTTGATTTTACATTTATATTTAGTATTTTATGATCTATCTGGAATAAGACATTATATCAATCTAATGTGTATGGAGTAAAAAGTTTATTGTTCATTTTTTCCCTTAAATAAATTCAGAATAGCTGTCTAGATACATGATTTATAGAAAGATAGATAGATAGATAGCTATGTAGATAGATAGACAGACAGTTGATAGATGATAGAGATAAGAAAGTGATCTCATATCTAGATTTTTTAAAATTATTATTTTATTTTATATATTTTTACATCATTTTTCATTATTGCACAATGTATGCATTTTCATCTTGATTATAGTCCCATACAATTCCCACCTCCCCCTTTGTCTCACTCATAGCAGGAATTTAGAAAACCTAAATAAGTGACCAGGAAAAGACTAATTATAATAAAAAATCCAAATCAACAAGCAACTATAAACTAGAGAGACACACTATGGGGGGGGTGGGGAGAAGGGAGTAGGATCATATCTAGATTTTTATATATATATTCTGTTTTTCTGGAGAATCCTAATAAATTAATGATACATAAATACATTCAGAAAATAGAGGGTTTAGTAATAAATAAATATATAACAAATATATAGCATGTGTATAAACATTTATATTGTGCATATAAATAAATAAAAATATATAATGAATGCAAATAAATTAATATCACAGATACATATTATAATTAAATACATTAAATTGAGATATGTATGTGGAGATATCTATAGATATAGACATATAGATATAAAGATATATTACAAGAAATTGGTTTATTGGGGTCCTTCCTGGTAGTGCAGGGGTTAAAGACAGTACTATCAAGCTATCCCCTGCCACTGCAGAACAAGTTCCATCCTTGGCTGGACAAGGAAGCAACCCACATGACACAGCAGACCTCTCCTGCCTTGTCTGCTGCTCCCCTCAGCGTGCATTTCAGTAGATCTGCCTGTTCTGTTCCCCATTCTGTCTCTGGTGAATCCTCTCACCCCCACACCTCTGGCCTGTACCCCAGTTCTTGTATGCATAAATAAATAAATCTTATATAAATAAATAAATAAAATGCTATTGACTCATAAATTTGTTTTTTTATTATTCATGGTATACTTATGATATACTTCCCTCAAAATCTGTTTTAAAATCAAAATAACATATTTGTAGACAGACACTAAAGAAAATGGAATATATTCATTACATAAATACTTTAAATAACAATGAATTATACTTGATACCTACTCATGTACTTTAGTACTATGTTCTGTAGTATTTTCTGATTTTTAAAAAACATAATATTAATTATTTTTAATGACTAGCAATTTTTTTCTGAGTTGCATGTTATGGCTAAAATAAAGTTAAACTTGTTTCTGATGTTTTTTTTTTTTGTTTTTTTTTTTTTAACACTTTTTTTTTTTTTTTTTAGAGGCATGTTTATTTATTTATTTGTTTGTTTGTTTGTTTTGTTTATACATGCACTGGGTACAGTCAGAAGCACGGGAGGGTGAGAGAATTCACCAGAGCCAGAGCAGGGAGCAGAGCAGGCAGAAGGACCGAAGTACACTGCTGAGGGGAGCAGTGGGCGGCAGGAGAGGTCTGCGCGCCATGTGGGATCCTCCTCCGGTGGCCTGGGAGCAGCCGGGGATCGAACCGGCGCCGTGGAGGTCGCAGGCAGCTTCACAACCCTGCGCTCAACCACTGCGCTACCGGGGAGGCCCCTTGTTTCTGATGTTTTTAATATAAATTTATCCTGAAGTACATGAGGTTTTGAATTGATAAAGCAGTTTCTAGAGTTATCAATACTTAGTAAGCTCATACAAATTCTGTTTAGCAGAAGTTATCAAATCTGCTTACTTTTTCTATTTAAACATGTAAATATTTGTCAAAATATTTTCATAGATAACTGTCTTTTCCCTCCAATCAGAATACTTTTCTTCAATAAATATTTTTACCAGTCAATATTTATCACTAAGGTATCTTTTTAATTATGAAATGCTTTCCAATTTAACTGGCAAAATTATATGTCTTTTTAATTTTATCACTGTTTAATATGGATTTATTCAATTAAAAACAGAATATTCATAAAATAAATTTTCTCACATATTGGAATATTTGAAATGCTGAATTCAAAATTAAATCTTACATACCACTAGGAATCTCAACTTTTATTTTAATTCATTACTTATAGGGATACATTTTAATGCTTTAAATTTTCAATATCCAGTTTAGATATTTTGATTTTTTTTTAAAGATTTTATTTATTTATTTATACAAGTACTGGGTACAGTCAGAAGCACGGGAGGGTGAGTGAATTCACCAGAGCCAGAGCAGGGAGCAGAACAGGCAGACAGACGAAGTACACTGCTGAGGGGTGCAGGGGGCACGGCAGGAGAGTTCTGTGCTCCATGTGGGACCCTTGCCTGGCGGCCAGGGATCTAACTGGCACTGCAGAGGCTGTGGGCAGCTTCACAACCCAGCACTCAACCGCTGCACCACCGGGGAGGCCCTGAGTTTAGACATTTTAAATAAATTTCTGTCTCTATGTTCCTTGATTTAATGAGAACATTATTTTTTAAGATTATCCAGAATTTTTATTTGTATTATCTCTGCAAAAACAAGTGATTTTAAAATCAACATTGACGTTTCAAACTGGGTTTACATTAGCATTCACAATAATGCTGGTTGTTTTACCTTCAACAAATGAACTTCCAAAAGATTAACTTTGATTCTATCTGTTGGGTGAGGAAATCAAACTGTTACTGAAATTTACTGACTTTCTATCTGAAGCCTCTGAGGGCACTGATAATCAAAGGGTAGACAAGAAAAAGGGGATTTGTTGATTCTTTAAAGTAAAATGCACTCTTAATTTTGAAACTCAAACATAGTAGGTTTCACTCTATAAATATTTTTAGCTTACGATGTTTGATATATAAATATGATATGTACATTTTACCTGTGAATGTATTAAAATTGTGCTGGTGCAATAAGTTGAATAATAAAAAGTTAGTTACTGACTCAATTTTCCTTTTTTTTTAAATTTGCAAGTTGACCTTCCCAGTATCAAATGCATATTCTAGTTCTAAATGCCAGTCAAAAGCAGTTTGCGGTAAAATATTGACAAGTTGGGATAGGCAGGGAGAGAGAAATTTAACATGGAACATATTTTTAATGTTATACATAATTATATTTACAAAGGAAACAAGTTATCTGTTCTCTGCATTTTTCTTTGAGATTATACTCATTCACCCAAGCCAAAAGTCTGAAGCTGTTATATACCCACTAATGGTAAACTGAAGAGCATCCACAGAGTAAAATTCATCAAGCACCAGCTCATTAAACAGCAAGGCCTTTGAGTTGCTGGAAAAGGGAGATGTTTAATGGCTGAACATAGGAGAGTTAAATGGGCCCAAACAGGAAGAAAAATATTTTCAGGAAATTACTCTTCACACAAATTGGGGCAAAATTATTCCTCCTCTGCCTAGAGGACACAGACAATGCTGAGGAGATCAGAAATAATGCAGTGAACAATGAAAAGACAGATTGATTAAGATAAGATGTTAGTTTTGTAATTCTATTAAAGTTGCCTTCAGACTTTCCAAGTAAACAGGGAAGGGAACCGGCATTTTTAAGAAACCATCTGATGCTCAGCATGTAAAAACTTTCAAAAGATTTTCAGCAATCACACTGGCAAAGACTTTTCTGCCTTTAGTGAAGAAGCTTTAGAGCAAGAATCTTGAATTCCAGGGCAAGATGGTATGAAATGTACAGAATTGGAATGCAAATCCTGAAAGAGTAATGAGGTAAAAAAATAGTTTAGAGCAAAATTATTTAGTATTTTCTATATTACTATCATCTGATATTTTTTAGTGGCCTCAATCAATGCAAATTCAAATTACAATTCTTAGGTATTTCTAATGGGCCACCACTTTTGCTTCACATTTAGGAGGTTAGAACTTAACATTAGATTACTATTTTAAAGTGAATCTGAATGGTTATATCAGATCGCACTTTATAGTCATTGCTGCTTCATATTTATATATATATATGCATCAAAAATATAACTGAAATCTAAATACAATGGTATTTAGTGACTGTTTTATCAAAAACCCTACACTCTATCCAGAACCTCGGAGTTTCTGAGTAAGAGGGACCACAGAAAGGTTTGCTGTAATGTTTGAGGCTGTCCTGGGTGATTTGAATCTGGGCTTTACAGTGAGGGATGGTGTGTTCTGAATTGAGTCCCCCCAGGAAACCAGGCAATTTGATTTTTAGCCTTAATAATTTTTATTTAGAAGGCAGAAGAAATTAAAGTGCCAAACATGTCTTTGTAAATGTAAGGAGTTACTCAGCAAACCAAGAGAGTGGAACATATTGGATTATTTTTTTGATGACATAGTCTCCTTTCCTTTGGCTTATCTTTAGAAATAAGTCTAGATTGATTTTTTTTTTAATTTGTCCACATATATTTTGATATTCTGTGAAATATTTGTTATATTAAAATCAGAGGGAGAACTATGTCCTAACTTTGGGCTGTCAATTTCTATAGTCTTTAAACATCATGATTATGTAATAAAATAAAATATACAACTCATTTTAGGATATCTGTAGTTATCCTCAAGAAATCTTGTTATGTCTCTTTGATGAAGCTAAAACTATCCTTGAAAGTATATTTTTAGCTTCATCAAATATATATATATATATATATATATATTTATTGAAGTGGATAGAGCCTGTTTGTGTTTCTAATACAGAACAGTGATGATAGATATTTTGCAGATAGCTTTTACCTGCTAAATTTGAAAGAATATGTCAACTTCTTGAAATAAGTTATCTAGATATTATATTATATGAAATTAGTGCCTGAAATTTTTTCTGCATTTGATTTAGGGAGATTTCTCCTGAGAAGTTAAGTTGCCTCCTCATTTTCACAAAGAAACACACACTCAACTTCCAAAATCAGCATAAATAAGCACATGTAAAATAACAAGAGAAAACTAGTTCCTGATGACATAGGAAAATATGCCTGAAAATGGCAAAGTAAAGAAAGCAGAACACAGTGGTTTTTCAAGCAGAAGGTTTAGCATAAAGAGGCAGGGCAGTGTGAAAAATAATTCTGCATGAAGAATACTATAAGACGTTTGAAAAAGTACATGGCAAAGTTAAATCTGGAAACAGACAGATTCTCCTAAGTTCTGGCAAAAAAAAAAAAAAAAATGTAATAGAATTCTCAGATTAATCTCAAGGAGTGTCAAGGTCAGAATGGTTTCTACACCTGCAGCTGTAGTATGAACCCCAAGTAATAAAACAGAAAGTAACTCTTCCAGAAGCCACTGCAGAAGTCCAGGGGAAGACAATAGGGCTTACATTTAAGGTAGGAGATGGGATGAGAGGGAGAAATGCCAGTGAAATGGCATCAAAAGGCTTTGTGTGTTATTAGAGAGAGGGTAAGAATGAGATTACTCTTGTTTCCGATTTGCATGTCAGAGGTGGAAGGTGTCACCATCATTGAATTTGGAATGCAGGGGATGATACAAAGTTGAGAGTCGAGAAAAAGATAAAGACGTGAAAGCATAACATTTTGAGAGAAAGTCCAGTGGAAATGTGATTCGAAAATTACCCAGTGTATGAAGCCATGGCTAGGGGAGTGATAAGGCTCTGGAAAGTGAAGGTGGTTAATAAAGAATGATGAAAATTAGCAACACTAAAAAAACAGGCAAAAGAGAAAAGCACACATAATGGAGCAGAGATGGTCCTGGAGGTGGTTTCTCAGACAACATTTGGTGCTGTCTGAGAAACTGAGGGAAGGGGGGGGGTCCAGAGTGAGGCTGGATAGGCAGCACTGGCGGCGAGACTGCTATGAGCTCCTTGGATGTAGCCATTGAAAGATCATTTTACATCTTTACCAGAATATTTTAGTAGAATATAGAAGTGAAAACCAGATTGCTGTGGGTGGAGAGAGAGCACATGTGAGGAACATAAGACAGGAAATATGCTCTCTTATAATTTTTTTTTTAATCACATATACAACAAAACTTGTTCTCTGAAGAAGAAATCTAAGGTGTTATAGTGAGGGAAATTAATGTTTGAGAGATTAGTTCTTTTGATTACTTTAATACAATATTATTGAATACCTGAGGTATCTCAGTTATTACATAAAGCTTATACTCTATAAATTATGTCATTTTTTTTCTTTCAAAATTCAGGTCTTTTGGGGCTTCCCTGGTGGCACAGGTGTTAAGTCTCAACACTATCAAGTTATAGCCAGCCACTGCAGGGTGAGTTCGATCCCAAGCCATGGAGTTGGCCCGCGTGCCACAGCAGACCAGTCCTGTCTCATCCGTTGCTCCCCTCAGCAGTGTAGTTCAGTGGATCTGTCTGTTCTGTTTCCTGCTGTGTCTGGTGAATATGTCTCTCACCCCCTATACCTCTGGCCTACACCCCGGTTCTTGAATGCATAAATAAATGAAAATAAATCTTTAAAATAAATTCAGGACTTTCATCCTATGTGATTAAATGAAATTTAAATATAGATAAATAATTGCCTCATTTCACTGTTTTCTAGTGCATTTATATAAATGTATATACAGAAGTCATTTCAAATTTGAATATTATTAATACTATTTAATTAGCATCTTCACACATGTACTTGCACACACAACTAAAAATATTTACTTGCTCAGTTAAGAGGTCTCTCCCCCCAAAAGCTAGGAAGCCTTTATTATCACTTTTACAGTCTCCATAAGGCATACTAATCTGCACTGGTTGTCTGGGTCATAATGCCATAATTCCAAGTCCCAAAGCTCCTTCCCGTGCAGCCTTAGGGCTTTTTATAACTTTAAGTTCCTATATCAAAAGAGCAGCTTCTTAAGACATCAACTAAATAATTCACAACAACTTACGTAAAGTGACAGTATGCAAAATATACTGTTACCTTCACATTTTAGAGGTGATATCTCAACAGACCACTGGCATCTCAGAAAATTTATTAAGGATGCAAGTCATTGTATTTTTGTGGGGCAGAGTCCCATGGTTTGGTTTAAGTGTCTGCTAAGTCACACGGATTGTACTCCCTGCCTTTGGGACCTGTCAGCATGAAGTTGCCACTCCAGTGGGACAGCAAGTTATCTGTTGCAAGGTCAGATGATTAAGAACTCTGAGGCCTAAATCTTAGCAGAGATGTAAATAAACCCAGGGTGAGAGCATCTAATTTCCCCACAAGTATTAGGGTCTGACTCTAATGAGAAATTTGAGAAAATGAGGTCAGGTGTGGGTGAGGTCTAAGTTGAATTAGCTTCACCTCACTGGGTAATATCCTTAGGTGAAATGTTCAGGAAAAGCATTAACAGACTACACAAAATAGAAGAGTGATTGAACCTGCTCTTCCGGGTTAGATTGTCTTCCAGGTCTCTCTTGTTTATCTCACATATTCCAGGACATATATCATGGACTTTTCCTATTGTCAAGATATAATGAGTTCTGATCAGTGACTCCAGGTTTTGCATATGCGTCCTGGCATGGCTATGAATTCTACTTTTATTTTTTTTAAAAGATTTATTTATTTATGCACACAAGAACTGGGATACAGGCCAGAGGTGTGTGAGTGTGTGTGTGTGTGTGTGTGTGTGGCGGGGGGGTGGGTGAGAAAATTCACTAGAGACAGAGCGGGGAACAGAACAGGCAGACTGACGAAAATACACTGCTGAGGGGAGCAGCAGTGAGGCAGGAGAGGTCTGCTGCTCCATGTGGGAAGCTCCCTGGCAGGGGATGGAACTCTTGCTGCAGTGGCTTCGGATAGCTTCTTAGGTTGCATCTTAAACCCTTGCACCAGCAGGGATGCCTTGAATTCTACTTTTATAATTCACAATTCAGCAACTCATAGGATCATACTTTCAATTCATTCACAGTTTTGTTTTGTTTTGTTTTTTTAACTCTACTGTTACCATGTATGTATGCTTTGAGCATTAAACTAGATAGTTTCTAAATCTCCTTATGTATTTTGAACAGAACTTAGGAGTACGAACATATTCTTATTTTAACTCTCCTGCACTCTTCACAGAATCTGCTGAAATTTCTCAATATTTGACATGATTCTGCCCTTCCAGAGCATCAGTAAAAGCAAAGGTTTACCTAAACCATCACTGTTTATTTTAACACAAAAATTTTTGGTAACTATATACTTAAAAAATATAAAAATCATGGGAAAAGGCTAACCTAGTAGACTAATAGGAAAATAGATATAAATTATGTTTTCTGAAGCAAACTAGACGTTCAAGCACCTTGTCAAGTTGATCCAGAATTGCTAGTGCATAAGCAGAGAGGCAGGAACAAATGAAAAGCACCTGTGGAAGAATATGAACTATTGGGGTCCCGTTTTTCCAAATATAATTTTTCAAATTCCTGAAAAGAAAAGACAAACTGAGTAGAAGCTACAAGCACTAATAACAGGGGAAAAAAAGAGTCACAGACATCTTAGATAAAGAAATTATGAAAGAGAGTATAAAATAACTAAGCCAAATTGAACATTTTACTCAGGACAGTGAAAACTATAAATTTGATCCAGTTAATTAAAAATCAAACACTTACATAAATTTAAAAAAAAAAGATGACAGGGGCCTCCCAGGTGGCGCAGCGGTTGAGCGCTGGGTTGCGAAGCTGCCCGCGGCCTCTGCGGCGCCGGTTCGATTCCCGGCTGCTCCCCGGCCACCGGAGGAGGGTCCCACAAGGCGTGCAGACCTCTCCTGCCGCCCGCTGCTCCCCTCAGCAGTGTACTTCGGTCCTTCTGCCTGCTCTGCTCCCCACTCTGGCTCTGGTGAATTCTCTCACCCTCCCGCGCTTCTGACTGTACCCAGTGCATGTATAAACCAAACAAACAAACAAATAGATAAATAAGACATGCCTCTAGAAAATTAAAAAAAAAAAAAAAAAAAGATGACAAATTTTAGAACATAATGGAGAAGTTTCATATCATTAATTCTAATTTTTCAACAGTTAAAATATTCTACAGTCCTTTAGCATTCAAAAAAACTGATTAGAACTCTAATTATGATTCCTTTATGTTTAGTATCTCTACTATATATCAGATTACTATATAGTATCAACACAATCATTTTTTCTAATTTAATGCTTCTTCAGTATTAGGATTTTATCCATTCTGAAAAAAGTATCTTACATAATCATTTTAAATATCATTTTGCCTCCATTCTTTCTATTATATCTTAATGGAACTGAGCGTAAATTAATACAGAGCCTAGCTTCCGTTGTCATCCTTTATGTTCTGCAACCTATTTTGATCATAAAAATAAGGACTATCATTATTGTATATGCCATGAACTACATAGTCACTTTACATATAGTCACTTTACATTTAATTCCTCAGGATTGTATTAGATCTAAAGGCAGATTAACTAACTTTTTCATGACTACCTGTTAACTTTTGAGTCACCTTTGGGTGGTTTCTTCTTTCTAGCTCTCTGACAATTTACCTAATAAAAGTTCATTGTTCTTTTATTTGCTGTATTCTTTATAAAGATTTCTGTTTTCCTCCTTTTCAAATTTATGTGCCTTTTCAACTTGCATTATTCTTGCTTTTTCAATCTTTTTCTAAATGTATCTTGAACAAATAAACACACATATTTTAGAGTACTTTCCCTGGCTGTCAAATCTCGGGTTTGTTTCATCTGCTGATTCTCTCTGAGTTTGTTTACTTTTGTGTTTCATAACTTAGATAGTAATCTTCAGACTTATTTACTTAAAAGATTCTCTTTATTCTCTGATTTCATAAGAGAGACATAAGGGAAGTTTTGAATTCCTTTGCTTGAAATATTAGTCTATTGTGATATGTACATTTTAAAAATTCTGTGAAAAGATGTTAATATTGAATATTAAGTTACCTGAATAAGACAGTCAATGCGCCTAAGAACCATACCAACAATTGGCACAGATTGAACTTCTCATTTCTTGTCTGTGACACTTTCTACCACAAACGAAACCCAAAAAGAGAAGATCATTTGCTTGATAGACCACTAGACCAAGGGCTGAGATTTTTCGCTTCTCTTACATGAAATGATCTGCCTTCCCTGAAGTTTCATTCCAAACTGAAACGTTTTGGCTCGGTATCCTAACTTATGTATTAGCCAAAGTCTTGCCTAATGAAGCAACTAATTTTTGTTGTTGTTGTTTTATGGAAGGAGGTGAGAGGGGTAACCCATTTCAACATTCCCAAAAGTTTTATAATCTTATGTTCAGTTAAAATATTTTATTGTATTTCATCTGGACTTTAAATGTGTTTGGATGAGGATAAGAGATGTGTTGAGTCCACTTTATCCAACATATCATCCTAAAATAGAAAAGCATTATTTACACATAGAATTTGATTTTGAATAATCATTTCAATAGTCTTTTTTATGTATTTATGATTCAGTTTCCTTAAATGATATAATTATAATATATCTACAACTCCACTGCAAAAACATACAAATGAAACTTTATTTGTGTTTTAAGGTAGCATTATACTTTAGTGAAATCCAAAGTTTTATTTTCTTGCATATCCTTTACATTCACTAGGGAGAAGGGAGTAGTTCCAGAACAAACTATACAAATGAATACAGTATCACAACAGTATCTAATTGCAGATAATCTATAACTCTTAGTCAATAACACAGTCCTAGAATTAGACCCACAGATTAAGTATCTTCAAAATTGTTCCCATCATCTATTCATTTAGTTCATTTCTCTCCAATTCATTGCAAATCATTTTGTTTTAAACATAAATTAAAATATTCCTAAAGAAATATATAATTTCTCTAATTTTACCTCTGTAATACAGCTTCTTAATTTATAAAAGACAATGGAATTTTTTTTTAAATTTCTACACTCACTGATCTTTGAAGATTTCTACATCTGTTTTTAAATGGGGGGACATAATCTCTCTCAAACCTATTATTTTTCAGTATCAGAAACTACTTTATTCTTTTTAATATCTATTTTTAAATAAGTCTCTTTATAACTCATCTTAATCTCCATATTTTGTTTTATAATGTAGCTTTATTTATAGCTTTATTTGAAATATTTTATCTTCAAATTGTAACACTGCTGTTTGTTGTTATCTGCTGACTTTCCCTTTAATTGCTTGTTTTTCTGTGTGTTTTGTAATTTTAGATTGTTAGCACATATGCTAAGAAGTGTCACCTTCTCCAGGCATATTCCTTAATCTTGATTGCTATAAATTCCATACACACACACACACACACACACACACACACACACACATTTCTTCCCTGCCTAGAATTGCCTGCCCTTCCCTCTCTGATTTGAAGTGTTTTCATGAGCATGGAGAAGAGGAAATGAAGATCTAGACGTAGTCCTTTTGACCCATTCTGTTAAGGAGTTTTGTGTTTTATGGAGCTGAATGTGGCATTAAAACATTTTTTTTTTTCAACATTGGAGTTTATAGCATTTTTGACTTTTAGTTCTTTATTAGTCTTTTATACTCCTTAGACATTGATAACAAGCCCTTACATGAGGACATAAATGTGTGCATGTTTTATTCTCCCAGCAGACACTGGTAGCTACTAGAATTTGTCAGTCATAAAATCAGTCCTTTTAGTCAACTTAAATATTTAATCCTATATCTGATTTAATCTATTTTTTTTAATTTAAGTCCAGACGTAGCTGTGCATGTGCTGCTTGGAGTGCATGTGTGGAGAGGGTATATATTCACATACAGCCTCCTTCTTATCTTTTTTCAATAAGCTCCTTTGAAGTACTCTGTTGGAAGGAAGAAGGGAGAAAAGACATGAATTTTGTGATTGGCCATTGCAAAGTATCCTCTTTCTTTTGATTGGTATGTTTTTTTAACCTAATGACTCACAAATTTCCTTTACATGGAAGCAGTCCAACTGATTTTTCTCATACAGAGTGGGCATAGAAATTATTTGAATAACTCTATGGGACTTTCTTCATTATACAGTCTTCAGGTGGAGAGGACAATGAGCTGTTCCCCCAGCTCAATTTTCAGCTTTTTCTCCCTCCCGTTTACCCTCGCCATCCTGAATTCTCATCACCATGTAGGAAAATTTGAGACACTCTCTCCCCAGAATTCCTGCCCTTGACACATCACCATAAATTTGGGAAGAAGCAGCACTTAGTCTCTGTTTCTCCCTAGAGTGGTTATGGGTTAGACTCTGTCCCCAGTTTTCTTGGTATTCCTAGAGTACTGATTTCTGTCTTACCAATATTTGAGTGCTGATGGATATTGGCATATTCTAACCACCTAGAGGAGAACAAATGCCCTAGAGTGGCAGTCACCATAACTCTTGCCCAGGTTTAGCACAGGATGAGCAGACAAAATTTCCCAGAAAGATATCTAGGGCCTTGACTCTGAACTCCAAATTCAAGTCCAAGTCCTGTTTACCTTTAATGTGATTATATCCTACCAGTAAGCTGTGACACCAATGTGAGGTTGGTATTCATGAATTAAATTAATGCATTAGGGACTTCTGGAATGTCATAGACATTTGGGCTAATGAAGTACCTCACACTTTTGGGTCCACATGGGTGAGCATTATAGCTATAATTCAGATATATTATGTTTTTTGTTTTACATAGTATTTATTTTTTGTCAGCATCAATACATTTTTGACCTGATTATAATAACAATGTTACAGCAGAAATAAATGGAATAGTGAATATAAATTTTTAAAAATAAGTAAATCTAAATTTTTTGAAAAATTTTGGAAAATTGACAAACTTTTAGCTGGGCTAAGAAATAAAATCAGAAATGAAAGAAAACATACTCAAATTGATGCCACAGAGGGCCTCCCTAGTGGTGCAAGGGGTTAGGACACAGCACTATGAGGCTATCCACAGCCACTGCAGCACAAGTTCCATCCCAGCCAGGGAGGTGACCCACATGGTGCAGCAGACCTCTGCTGATTCACCCTCAGTTTATTTCAGTCAATCCACCTGTTCTGTTTCCCACTCTGTCTCTGGTGAATCCTCTCACCCCGCCCCCCCATACCTCTGGGCTATACTCTTGTATGCATAAATAAATAAATCTTAAAAAAATGGATTCCAGGGAAATGAAAGCAACTGTAAGAGACTAATAAGAACAATTCTATAACAAACACTAAATGGTCACTGAAAAAAATGTGGTATGCACATACAGTGGAATATTATTGGTCTTAAAAAATAATGGAAACTCATACATATGTGACAACTGGGCAAATCTGAAAGGCATTATGCTAAGTGAAGCAAGTAAGTCACAGAATGAGAAACAATGCCTGATTTCACTAATATTTAATATCAAAACCAAACTCCTAAAATTAGAGTACAGGTGATGGTTGTCAGAGGCTGAAGGAGGATGAAATGGGGAGATTTAATAAAAATAATAAAGTTTCAATTATGCAAGATGAATAAGTTCTGGATGTCTGTTCAACACATTATTCCTAATATTAACAATTCCAAACTGTACAGTTAAAATTTTGAGAGTAAATCTCATGTTTAGTGGTGTTACCAAGAGAAAATAAAACGCACACAAAATTTTTATTTTATTTGCAAGTTTAAATTAAAAGAAAATAAAGCTGATTAGACCTGTTTCAAGTAGTTATCTACTAGGATTCCATGTCAGGGCAACATATATTACCATAATCATGTATTATTATTGAGATACCTAAAATCTCATGATATTCCCCCAATAGATTATAGCTTCTAAGAATGCATTGAAAGACACAAAGTAGTTCATTAATAAATAAAATCTATAGTAATTTTAAATAATAACTCAAAATAGAAATAGTAACACCGTACAATGAAAAATACTTAAGATCATACATTGATCTTTAAAAACCCTGTGAGTAATACAGAAATGAAACATAAAGTCAGTATAACTTAAGAGTAACTGTAATTCTTTAGAAATTCATTTGATCATGTTTTGAGGATACAATATATTCCAGCTTCTGAATTCCTCAGTGACTACTCTAACTCTTTAGCATATATTATAGAAATTGACAGCTCATTAACAGCTCATTAGGAATGCTGTTAGCTGTGCAAAAGAAATATATTCTGCACAGTAGACTTGTACTTGTGAAATATATTGAAATTTGGATCCAACTCAGGTTTTTGGGGAGATAAAACATGTCTCCTTTGCAATAATGAAAAAACACATAAATGCATGGTCAAAAAACCTCCCCAAAATGATATATATCAAAAGATATCCAATGGGACTTACTTTGTTTTCTGTTACTTTTTCTTTGACTGTTAGTTTTCACAAACTGTCTGCCAATCTCTACTCTCTTCCAAAAACATTCATTCATGTTTTATAATTATAAAGGCATGTCATTTAAACTTTGGAGATTATTTAGAATCATTTGTTAATAGAATAAGCCAAATCACTTTTTATGAACCCACACACACACAAACACACACACACAGAATATAATGATCTCCTAGTTTAAAAATTGCCCACATTTTTGTTTGAGCCTGATTTTAATTTAATAGAATTAATCGTAATCTAGACAGGTGATGGGGAAACTAAACAATGGTCCATGGGCTAAATTTGTCCAGTGATGGTTTCTTACAGAAACTTTATTTAAACTTTGTTGAACACAGGCACAGTCAGTCATTTCAAAATTACCTATGGCTGTTTTCATTCTATAATGGTAAAATGGAGTAGTTTGAAATGATACTATATGACCCATAAATATTAAAATAGTTACCATTTGATCTTTACTATTTTGATGACCACTAGTTAGACAAAGTTTTTTACTTATCTTTTTGATTTTATGTCATTTGTTTTATGTAATAGTATATAAATAAGGGGATTATTTCTTTGACTGGAAAGTCCATCAAACTGGACACCTTTTACTGCTCACCTTTAACATTGAGCTATAAGTAAATTATAAACTATTGAATGTTTTATAGACTGTTACTATTATTTTTACTTTCTCTCTTTGTTATTATAATAGAAATTGGATCTCAGGTCACAAGTAGAGCACAGTAAGAGTAGTTCGAAATGTCTTCAATAGCCCATAGTTGTCCAGGTTAGTCAAAATTTAAATTCAGTCTGTCAATTTGTGAATTTTCCTCATTTCACAATTTATATATCTGTTTGAGCTACAAATGTATTGGGAGGACTGGTTATACATGGTGAATACACTCTTCTCTAATTTGGTAATTGCTCTTTTATCTAGATTCAGTTGTTAATTCACAAGATGATGTCAGAGATTTCCAACATTCTGCATGACCTTTGCTCACAGTAATCAAGAGCGTTTATCATGAAACATTATCCTGTTTTATTCTCCAGGCCTTTTTATGTGTATCAGATCATATTGTTATTTCAAAGTCATCCATGGGGATTTGTGACTCATTCTGCTCTTCAATGCTCTATGGTGGAGAAATCTCTATAGGATCCACTGATCTTTTCTTGCTCTAAAACATTTCATCTCGGTTCTCCTGTAGTCTCTTTGTGACTCTTCCTAAGAATAAGGGCAGTAGGCCTTTTCTAAAACATGTCAAACCTTATAATTTCCACTTGTCTCCCTCTGTACAGTATACAAAAGCAATCCCTGCATTTCTCAAATTCCGCTTTGCCAATACATTTGTTTTTGACAATTAGTCTTCTTTTTTAAGAAATAATGATGTATACAAAAAAAATTTGAGGGAAGAGCATATACTAATATACTTTGCCAATCTCCCTGAAAATACAAAACTAGGAAACAAAAATAACTAATAAAAATCTGTCAAATTTTCTGAAATATCATTTCCCTACATTGGTTGCTTGCTCTTGTCATCTCAATATTAATCAAACATTACTTTTGTATATCAATATCGCTTAGTGTAGGGATATATCAATTAGGCTAAGTTAGCTTTGGGATGAGACCGAATCTCAGGAGTGTAGTGTTGATATCTAAGCAGATAAATATTTATATAATTTCAAAGGATATATTCACCGAAAGTTAATGTAGGCATCTGTGCATACATTTATTCAGAGCTGTGGTGTGATGGAGGTTTCTTTACTTTGACATCGCTCATTTGAAATATGAGCTTTTTCTCATTGTCAAGAAAAGGAAATAAAAGAACCTGGAAAATGACACAGAGTCTGTTTTCTGGCTTAACCAAGATGTGAAATACATCAGTTCTACTCACTTATCATTGATTAGAGTTAGCCACACAATTCCACTTAAGTATAAATAGAAGGAAAGTGCTCAGGCAGAGAAATTTGACACAAGGATGGTAGTATTTCCAACACAGGGGATATTATGTGATGATAAGCTTCTGTTCTTTCAAATTTTTGTATAGAGAATCTTGGGTATCATATTTTCAAACTATCTGTTAAAGCATATCATAATGCAAGGGAAAAATTCTATCTTGGATATAAAGAGAATAATTTCAGGAAACCAATGTGTACAGATAAAAGCAAGTGAGGCTATTCCCTCATTTTAAAGAAAACAAATGAAGGTGCTGCCAGGCTTTCTCTTCTCATGTGTTCCACAAAATGTAACCTCGAAAAACATGTGTAATTTGATTTTATTCCTATACTTATATCGTCATAATGGAAAGATAAAGGTTCATACAATAAAAAGTTAGTTTCCAAGTTTTGCTTTTACCATGTTAATGAAATATATTCTTCAAAGAAAAATCTTAAAGAAATATAATTTTTTATCATTAATATATAATCAAAAATTTAAATATATAAATTTTAATAAATTATACTTCATCATTTTGCTTATATTTTTATTACATCTACACTGAATGAAATTGCATGAATGACAGGAAAGTCAATTCTACATTCAAAGGATATACTGGCATAGCGTGTCATCTCAATTAAAATTTTTCTTAAATGAACATAATGGAAAAGTAAAATTTCCTTTGCTTTAAAATTTTAAGTAATTATGTATGTATGTATATATGCACACACCCCTATAATATATGTGTGTTAAATATATATGTGGGACAGCATGGTTTAAAAAATAAGGCAATCAAAAGAAAAAAATTAAAGAAAAAAAAATAAAATTAAGCTTTATTTTAGCACAGTATTATTTTCTAATCATGTTTAAGCTAATGTGCTTATTTATTGATGTGAACAAAAGGACAAAATAATGATTATAAGGCAAATATTTTTGTAGGTGCTAGAAAAGTAAAAACAATTTTATAAGAAAGAATGTGCCTGGAGTTATATAGTATAGTTCTTTCGATCATAAGTCTACCACAATGTGATACAAACTATTTAGCTGGAAAGAACATATAAAGCAAATAGATTTGAGTCAGCAAACATATTACATGGCTGTGAAGTCCTAATACACTTCCATTCATTAGTTCCCCCATCAAGTAAACTGAAGTTTAAATTACCATCTTTAAAGTTTAATTTATTTTCTTAGTCAAGCAGTTAACTATATTTATAGAGGCCTGACAATTTTAGGAAGGAAAAGTGCTGATAGAAGCATCAATATAAGGAGAAAGAACCAAAAACCCATGGATCTCTACATAAAATGTTAATGATTTTTATAAAAATACATCAAACTTCATCAAAATTTTAATTTTGGGGGTGCTAACATAACAATTTACTTTCAATCATAATGTCTCTTTTCTTTAATTATATACATGTGCTTAATACACTGTCATATAATCTTAAGTAAGTAGATTTAAAAACATTTTTAAAAATTTATGGGGTGTAGTCTGGAGGGGGCATGAGGATTCACCAGAGACACAATGGGAAGCAGAACAGGTGGATCTACTGAAATACACTGCTAAGGGGAGCAACAGGCTAGACAGTAAAGGTCTGCTGCACTGAATTAAATAGGTTTAAGCTTAATCTGGGGAAAATGGAATATTTTTAGCCTGTGAGATGTCTTTCATAATTTTGCATATGTAAGACAATAGATACATTTATTTTATGCCAATTATGTGTGCATGTGTGAGAGTGTTTGTGTGTATGTGTGTGTATATATATATATATATATGCATATATAGTTTGAATCTAAAAGATTAATTCACAAATTGAAGATAATTTAGAAATCATGTAGATTTCTATTTTTTTAAAAAGATTTATTTATACATACAAGAACTGGGGTGTAAGCCAGAGGTGAGGGGATGAAAGGATTTACCAGAGAGAGTGGGGAGCAGAACAGGCAGATCTACTGAAATATACTGCTGAGGGGAGCAGCAGGTGAGCGGGAGAGGTCTGTTGCATCATGTAGGTAGCTCCCTGGCCAGCAGGCATTGCACTTATGCTGCAGTGGCAGACAGCTTGATAGCACTGTCTTTAACCCCTGCACCACCAGGGAGGCCCCCATGTAGATTTCTACATTTCATGTAGATTTCATGTACATCATAAAATGATAATGAAGATCATTTAGAAATGAAACCCTCGGGCCTCTCCTGGTGGCGCAGCAGTTGAGCGCTGGGCTGTGAAGCGGCCCACAGCCTTGCAGCGCCGGTTAGATCCCCCGCAACAGGCAAGGGTCCCACATGGTGTGACAGACCTCTCCTGCCGCGCCCGCTGTTCCCCTCAGCAGGGTCCTCCGTCTCTCTGCCTGTTCTGTTCTCTGCTCTGGCTCTGGTGAATTCTCTCACCCTCCCGCACTTCTGACTGTACCCAGTGCTTGTATAAATAAATAAATAAATCTTAAAAAAAAAAAAAAAGAAGAAAAAAAATGAAGCCCTCATCTGATAAAAGAATTTCTTTCTATGATACATAACTTGGAGTTAGGTAAGTTTGTGCTCACTTGCTTCCAATGAAAGAAAATATACTACATCATGATATATGTTTCTAATGACTTTAACTTCATAAAGAAGCTTCCTAGAATGTGCTTCTGCCGAGGAGTTTACCTAAGGGGAGCAGAAGTTCCATCTACTCCGCGTATGTGAAGGAGTGAAGGTGGAGATTATACAAACGAAGAAATTAAATGGGACTATAAATGTACTAAGGCCTCAGACAATGTGATGGACACCTCTAGGGCTAGGATTATTGTTTCTCTGAGCTATCCTGCCTTCAGACAGAAACTATTCTTTATACCACTATATTAATAAGTCATTGCATTATGGTGCCACTGGGGCCCAGGTAGCATTTTTAGAGCACAATTTAGTAGTGGGCTATCAGTTTTCAACCCCTATCAGCTGGGGCAATGAATGTGTCAATACTAAAGGTTGGATTTGTGAAATACCAAGGATTTTACTCAGTCCAGTCCTAACTCCATTCAGAACAATTTTCATTTTATAAAATAAAATGTTCAAACACTTCTGTAAGATTTTGATTGATCTTTTCCCCCAAGAAAACTTTCAAGATCATTGGCATAAACTACAACTGGCCTTACCAACCCACCAGAAACCTTCAGTCTCTCAACTCCTTCTCCTGTAAGATTTCCCTTAATTCAGTGTAGTATCTTTGTGGGAGGATGATAAAAACTTCACTTCTAAGGGCTTAAGTCTTCAGGTACCATGTGATTTCAGGTCACGGTATATGTAATAATCAATTTGATGTCACATTTTTACAAACAAATACCAAGAGATGCTCCGAAGAATTAAAATTTGAAACCCTGAAAGCCCCTGATGCCACTCCATGTTCCCAAATTTTAACAGTAATCTAATCTCCTAATGACAATTATCCTAGATACTCTAGGGTATCATATTTTAGACAGAATAATTACATTTCTTGTCTCATGGTTTCTTGGTATGAGAAGTCTGAACTAATAAACAAGCTTCAGTCATAATCTAAAGTTTGCTAGAACTATTACTATGTCCTCTGCTGAATCATTCTCTTTAAAATTTAACACCTCTAATCTCACAGGATTGGCACAGAAATTTCAAATTCCCTAAACAGCTGTTATTGTAACCAATATCACTCCCAGTTTTACCTCTTCACTCTCAGACCTAAGTTTTCTATCTACTGGACACCCAGTATTGCATGATAACCACTGACTAAGGATATGAAATTCAAATAGTCACTTTATTCTTACAGCATAAGCTGTAGCTGACACTTCAGTTCTATCTTCAGAGGTTATGTTCTACCCTATCAAGCCAACATTGGTTTGCACGATGTTTGATATAACCAGTAGAGCTCACTGCCAAACACTTCCTTTACTATAAATTGGATCTTTTAGTCTGATGAGATGTTACACAAGATCCACTCTGAAAATCAAACACTTTCTAAGCATTCAGGTAGTGGTTATGGCTAAGTTACTTAGAGAAAGAAAGACAAATCCTGGGCCTCCCCGGTGGTGCAGAGGTTGAGTGCTCGGTTGCGAAGCTGCCCACAGCCTCTGCAGCGCTGGTTTGATCCCCGGCTGCCAGGCAAGGGTCCCACAGGGCACACAGACCTCTCCTGCCACCCGCTGCTCCCCTCAGCAGTGTATTTTGTCACTCTGCCTGCTCTGCTCTCCCCTCTGGCTCTGGTGAATTCTCTCACCCTCCCGTGTTTCTGACTGTACTCAGTGCTTGTATAAATAAATAAATAAATCTTAAAGAAAAAAAAAGGCAAATCCATATTAGGAACAAATATAGAATCCAAGAAAGATAGGGCTGACTGGGCTGACTGGCCTCTTGAGGGAAGCACAGTATCAGAGGATAAGTATTGAACTCTGTTGTAGGCAGTTTGGATATTTAGCCACAGAAATACATTTATCATCTTTGTTGGCTAGAACCTAAGACATAGGGTTTGAGTGTATCTACATTCTCTCTACCACGGTTACTCTACCCTCCTGTTGTTGTGCTAGTACCAAAGATCTGTAAGAAAGGCTATATGGTAGAGTCATAGTTCTGATTTCTTAGTTGTTTAGTGCTTCTTTTTTTTTTTTTAATATTAAATTTTATTTTTATATTCCCCCATACAATTGCAAACGCCCCATTCTGACCCCAATCCTTCCCCTCCCGCCCCCCTGTTTAGTGCTTCTTCATGGTGGTGATGGTTAATTAACATGCAACACAAAGATCTTCACAGTCTGTGAAATCTATCCCACATGTCTTCTCAAAAGCTCTTTGTTCCTGATATTATAATCTTTCTATTTCCAAGCTTCTAATAAGGCAACCAATCCATTCATGAATCTGCAAGTACATATTCCTAGCTCTGGCTTTTTCTTTTTTAATGAAATGTAAATGACAAAGAATATTACGCAAATATTTGGGCCCTAAGCATATATCTGTAGTCATTGTCTATCAGGACCACACATAGATTGGCTATAGTGCAGAAATCCCCCATTTTTACTTGCAGTCACTAAGTCAAACTGTCTTTTAACCAATGTGGCCTATTCCTCCTCAATCTATTGGCCATAAGACACACATACCCTTTTTCTGTCTGTCAGTATGAGCTAAGGGAAAGTTGCTGGTGCAACAATGTCCAGTGACACTGAGGTCTTGGCTGACTCCTTGTGCAGTTTGTGAACACTGGGATTCTCATTTTCAGCCCTGGGCATATCACTCTTTTTTTATTTTTAAAGATTTTTTCATGCATACAAGAACTGGGGCATAGGCCAGAGGTAGAGGGAGTGAGAGGATTCACCAGAGACAGAGTAGGGAGCAGAACAGGCAGACTGACTGAAATACCTGCTGAGGGGAGCAGCAGGTGAGGCAAGAGAGGTCTACTGCACTATGTGGGAAGCTCCCTGGCAGCGGATTGAACTCCTGCTGCAGTGGCTGGGGACAGCTTCATAGGTTGCATCTTAACCCCTTGCACTACCAGGGAGGCCACATATCACTCTGTCTTAAGATGGATTGCTGTTGGGCAGGTGGCTTAGTGGGCTTGAAAGGACCCAAGCCCTGACAAACTGTTTTGGCTGCATGTTCACCTGATGTCTTAGAGTTAGGTACTTTTTCTTTCCCAGAACTTAGATTATCTCTAGTAGTTCTTTTGAATGGGTATAATTCAAATGGCTAGAACTGCTGCAGAGTCCTTTTTCTGCTTTTAGGCTCACTTAAAACTGGCAGCTTCCACATCACTCAGAAAAATGTGTTGAATCTATATTCCCAAATGTGATATTGCCATTGCAATCTTGCCACTCTAATTTTGCTACTCATTACAATAATTATGCTCCAAATCCCTTGCTTCTGAAGATAAGCATCACTAGACAGCTTCTAATATTTTGGGAGCATATCATCCTCATTGTCATCCAGACCCCACTTCTGTTACATTATCTACTCTCAGTCTTGACTTGCAAAGAAAAGCCAATACTGTGTTTTCTCTATGATACTATTATGTCTTTCTCCAACATAATGCCTACATTTTGATAGACCAGTGTGCTTAGACTACTCCTAATATCCAGGGAACATAGTCAGTTGGTGAGTGATTTGAATCTTTCAGTTGGTGAGTTTCTCTGAATCTTTCAGCCTTGTTTTTTTTCACTGTTTACCCATTACTCTCTCCAAATAATCTCATTTCTGGCTCATTTTGGGTTGCTCATCACTTTCTCCAAGCTTCCAAAGATTATCCTAGCAGTATACAAGCGTAATTTCTTGTGGTTCTTACTAGTGTTAACCTTGCATCAAGAAGAGATATTACATAAATTCCTCCGTATATGAATTTGTATTCTGCTGCCCATGATCTAGCACCCTAGGATCTAGTTGAACCGGGGTACAGACCAGATGCGCAGGAGGGTGAGACTATTCACCAGAGACAGAGTGGGGAACAGAATAGGCAGACTGATGAAATATACTGCTAAGGGGAGCAGCGGGCGAGACAGGAGAGGTCTGCCGTGCCATGTGGGATTCTCGCCAGCCGGCTGGGATTGAACCAACACTGCTGAGGCTGCGGACAGCTTCACAGTGCTGAGCTCAACCTCCTGAGCCACCAGGGGAAACCCTTGTTATTTCTTACTGTTCCTTTGAAGATAGGAATTTTTCTTTTCAACAGACCCAACACTTCCCTAGGCATATTATGTGGTCAATTGTCCTTAATTGTTATTCAGACAGCCAGGACATGGAAGGAGAGTAGATCTTGAGTGAGATACTTACTCTTTTGTAAGACAAAAGCCATGGTAACTAATCTTCCAGCAAGAGGGATATAGTAGGCTTAACAGAAAGTAGAGGGCACGCCTCCCCACCCAGAGGGTTCACAGAAATACAAGAATTTAAGGATTTCCAGAGTCTGGGCCATATCTTAGGTTCTCATTTCTTTCTAATCAAGGCCCCAATCTCAATGTAGACAACTTACTGAATTGATAAATCAGTCTCCTCTGGAGCACTGTTACCCTTTTTATTAATCTTTTAGCCTTGTATTCAGTTTCTTTCTACCCTCTGACCACAGAATATGAGACTCTTTATACACTGCCTCTGCTATAAGACTTATCATTATTCATATATTGCAATAGTGTAACAGGGTGGTCACCAGGAAAAGGGGAGGTTTCAGATTCCCTGCCCCACTCTGAGCAAGGAGGAGGAGAGGCTGGAGGGGAAATTGGGGAAGGAAAGAAGCAGGATGGAGAGCCAGGAGACTGGAGGAGGCACATGGAGCAGAGAGATATGTGAAGAAAGTGCGCTTGCTTCTTGGTCCTAGACTGGTTAGAATAGGTGTGGGTGAGATACCCGAGATTAACAACGGCAGCTTTTATCTTGATTTTAATTTTGCTTTTTTCCTCCCAGACTTGTTGTTTCTGACCGTTTTCTATTATGAAAGGTCAATGCAGGAGGCTGCAGGAGTACAGGAATGCAAAAGCCCACCAGGAAGCCCACCTGGGGGCAGGAATGCAGAAACCTGCCTAGAAAAATCAGACAATGGATTTCTCCCCGCCCTACAAATCTTTTCACACCCTACAACTTTTTCCCACCATACAAACCCAGTTTCTCACCTGACCTCTCCTCACCCTATAAAAGCCTGCCTCCCCCTGGCAATGTGCGCGACTTCATGGACCCTCACCTTGGCCCATGAATCCCGCCCGGGAAACAATGAATTTTCCCTCCCTTTGAGAAATTTAGCCTGGCTCTCCTTTTCTTTACCATGCCGAACCTTTCATGGATACCCACTGGAAGGTGCTTTAAATTTGTGACAGGCTTTCAGGCCCTGCTTTAAGCTAATCCTGTTTGAGTGGACTTATACCCAGGAGGGCATGGATAACTTTGGGTGCTAGATTTAAAAACTATATTCTTTGTCTTATCTATATTGCACACTAATTTTATTAAAGTTCCTTTCCACTATGGGTCTTAAATGTTTTGTCTTGATGCAGCAGATGGCAAAACTTATTTAGAGCAGGCAGGATTGGGGATTCTGGGGTGCCCCTCTCCCTGCCCTGTAACAATAGGATTTGGCCAACACATTTACCAGGTCACATAATTATTGTTCTTTTTGTTTTAGGAACAATGAAGATCTACTCTCTCAGCGATTTTGAAGTTTATAATGACACACTGTTGTCTATAATCACTATGCTATGTATTAGAGCTCCAGGACTTACGCATTTACTGGTTGCAACTACCAAGCTCTATTTTCACACCCTTTGCCTGCATTCTCTTTCTACAGTCTGATTGACTCCAGCAATAGACAACTAGTTCCACAGTCCCACATTAACAACTTCTGAATTTGACTGTGGTTTTGCTTCCACCAATGTATTCTCTTTTACTAGTTTCTCATCAAGATCACCACAGGAAAGGTATCCACTTATCAGCTATGATTATCTTTTTATTGACAGTAAGCTGTTTAGAGGGCCAAAATTAAAAATTTGATTTTTGACATTAATTATCTTTTTTGTTTTTTAAGATTTTTGTTTATTTTTGCATAGAAAAACTGGGGTGTAGGCCAGAGGTACATGAGAGGATTCACCAGAGACAGAGTGGGGAGCAGAACAGGTGGATCTACTGAAATACACTGAAGAATGGAGCAGTAGACGAGGCAGGAAAGGTTTTCTGCACCACGTGTCAGTTCAGCAGCATGTGTCTGTTAACTCCCTGGCCAGGGATTGAACTCAGACTGTAACAGCGATAGGGTTCGATTTAACCCCTATGCAATCAGGGAGGCCCCTAACATTGATTGTCTTGAGTTATTTCCAGGAAAAAAAAAATATCAGATAGGTATTTGATCATCATGAATTATTATAGGCACTTTAGTAAACAATCCCTGTGGGAAAATGATTAGACAGAAGGAAGAATTACTGTGAAAAAGTCACAGCATAAAAAAATCCTCGGTCTGACTTGAAAGATCTGAACCTGGGTTTGTCATTTATAATTATTAAACCTTGAAGAAAAATAGTGGGACTTCTATTTCTCATACATAGAATGGTCTCTATATTCCTGCCATATAATGTGAGCTGAGCATGGGGTATAGCGTGATATTGGATGAGACAACACACTTTGTTTGAGGGCGATTTTTGAGATTTTGCATTTAGAGTGGTCATCAACAATATTTTCAGCACCTGGGAGATGACTGCCTGCTTAGGAGGCACATTCCAATCAGATTGTACACTATATTGTATCTTACACACATACTCCACGCACAGTGGCCTCACCTGTAACCTATGCAGCATACCAAGTAACTAAGAGTAGTTTGCATCACCTACTTCACCTCTTCATCCTTTCATTTTCTGTTAGGTTCCTGTCCTCTTTCTGAAGCAATTCCCATAGCTGACAAAACTATAAAGCTTTAGCTCTATATTATCTAAGATTTTGTAACTTAGAGAGTGGGTACATCCATAATCTTTTATAATTTCATAGAGGCATTTTTATAAATAGTGTTTCATCCCCTCATGATTTCTCATTCTAAATTAGAAACATGGAGTACTTATATAGAATTTGGGAAAAGAATCAAAGTTGAAAACCTAAGAACACTTAGTACATAAAAAATTGTCTTGGACTTGTTAGAATTTTGAAGTCTCAGAGTATATTTGAATTGAAAGAGTTACAACAAATTATGCCTTTTTTATTGAAGATATTTTCATGAACAGAAGACTTTGTTTTTAACAATTCACAAGCTTCTGCTGTTTTTATACAATCTGAAGGCTGTATCATCTTTTAATGTCAATGTAGTTGGTTGCCATAGAAATTATAATGATGTCACTCACTATTTAAATCTAGAAATAAACAGCAGGAACAGATGGGCATTTGAAAATGAAGGGCAGAGTTTTAATGCAACTGTGCTTGAAAACAAAGAACAACAGGTCAAAAATCAAATGCAAAAAATACCTGTGCAAAAAATTACCTGTGCAACATTACAAATTATTACATGTGTCTGTAGTTATTTGTCTAAATTCATGGGTTGGAATGAGGAACATAGAGCTGGAAGATAGGAAGACATTCTCAGAGAGTAAAGATTGATCTTCTCTCAATGGGGTGAATTCATCATAGTTACAATATATAGTCATAAATGCCCAGTAATGGCAAGTAGGGATGGGACTGAAAATGATGAGGGAAGTAAGTACTTAGTCTGAGAGAAGCTGGGGTATGTTTGATGACAGTTTAAAAAAATAAAATAAAACAGTGATATGTGTGAGGACAGATAGCATGTTTGTCATTCATGGCCAGGAAATCAAAAAAGGTGCATAAATCCAGGTCTAAAGTGGCAACTATAATACCTTATTTTTTGTCTTTTTTTAAAATTGAGCTAACAATGGTTTGCAACACTGTGTATGTTGTTAAATATCTTCTTAGCTGGGAAAATGGACTAGATGAATTCTAAGATGTTGATGGGAAAAGTGATATTAGGGCTTCTAGAAATTAATAGCTGGGAAACAAACAAAAAAAAGGGATAATAGCTTGTTGGCTAATGAGGTAGGTTTACTTAATAGAAGTTTGGTTTTGTAAGGTTAAAAGTTTTCAAAGTAGACAAATATCAAAATGAAGCATAATTATTAATAAATACTAACATACAAACACAAGAAGCATGAAGGAAAATTAAAAAAAGATAAAAGGAAGATAAGAAGTCAGGTATACATACTACATCTATACTGGTGAGACAACTAAGTCAAAAGTTACTTCGAAAGAGAAATATACTACTAACTGTCTGGTGATACTGACCAAAAAGCAAACAAAAAAATGACATAATTAATGAATAGTTGACTTAAAAGTGGAACTCACATTATAACTGATATCATTAGTATTATAATTAAATTATATTATGAATAATCTCAGTAAAGATGCTTTGAATATGTAAAATAAGTAGACAAATTACTAGAAACAATATATTGTGCCAATAACTATTAGCTTATCACCTAATCAATCTCTTTTTCTTGGCAAAAGCTAGACCAGATATGATGTATGGAAGAGCTATGTGACTGAGTTCCAGTAAATTAAGCAGGACGAAAGTGAAGTATTACATTTCCAGTTCGATCTCACAAGGTGCTTCTGCACAGTCTTTTATGGTTCACTTACTCCAACCCCCTACATTGTAGTTGACAAGCTGCATTAAAAAGGCCTGGGTTTGTCAGGTCACTGATTAGAGGAGAACCACCTGACAACAACCATGATCACCCATTCACAAATTTTACACAATTATGAAATAAACTTGTTATATTATTAAGATACTGAATTTCTAGTTTTTAATCGTATTTCTTCAAACTTAATCGAGTACAATTGACACTTAATGTAGTCCTGATACCTCAGACCTATGGTCAGCTTTTAAGGGTTTTTGGTTTTGTTTTGTTTTTTCTTTGCATACAAGAGCTGAGGTATAGGCCAGAGGGGCAGGGGATGAGAGGATTCACCAGAGACAGATTCACCAGAACAGGTGGATCTACTGAAATACACTGCTGAGGGGAGCAGAGGGCAAGACAGGAGAGGTCTGCTGCCTCGTGTGGGTTAGCTCCCTGGCCAGAGCTCGAACTCTTGTTGCAGTGACTAGAGATAGCGTGATAGCGCTGAGACTTTAACCCCTGTGCCACCAGGGAGGCCTTCAAGGTAGGTTTTAATGTTTGTCTTTGTCTGACATTTTGTTTGATTTCTCTATATTCCATATATAAGAGACACCATCCTGCATTTATCTTTTTTCTTCTGTCTTATTTCATTTAGTATAATCCAGGAAGGGACACTTTTAAACTCATTTTACAATACTAGCATTACTTGATACCAAAATCAGAAAAGAAAAGAACATTATAAGCAATACCTATAAATAATGCAAAATCCTCAATAAAATACTAGTAAACCAAATTCAATAACATACTGAAGTAATAATATACCTTATATTTAACCTTTAACTATGTGTGCTATTCTTTAAAATTTACTTTGCCATATACTTTAATATCACAAATTAACTATAAAATAAATAGCATGCTTTGATAGAGTAGTTGGGAAATAAATTACATAAGAAAGAAATATTCAAAGTTCATTTGTTTTACTAGTGAATTCCACTGGGTACTCAAAGAAGAAATTACTTCAATAATACACAAAAACCTAGAGAGAATGAAATACTGTTTACATTCTCTAACTCATTTTAGAAGGCCAATAAAACCGTGATTAAAAAAAAATCCAATAAGGACACTATCTAGATGTAAAACTATATTGTAATATCTTCCATGAACATAGATTTAACACTTTTAAAGAACAAAAATACAACATTGGTAAACTAAAGCAAAAGTCAACTTACTTAACCTGACCAATAGCTACCAAAAATTTGAAGCCAGTCTTAATGGTAGCCAGTTAAATGAAGTAATGAATGTGTTAATTAACTCAAGTCTGGTAATAATTTCACAATGCAAATCTATATTAAACTTACGAAGTAAATAGATACTTTCTGAAATTTAAAAGGTAGAAGTACGCTAAAATCATTTTAATTGAACACTGAACCAGAAGTTGTAGCTTGTGAAAAGAAAAAAAAACATAATCAATCTACAAAGACTATAAAGTAACATACATATGTTTATACAGATGTGCAGAAAATTCAGAGAAACTAAAGATGAATTTAAAATATTATCAAGAGAGTTTAGCAAGGATTCTCAACATAAATAAATATACCTGATATTTTGTTTCCACATACCAACTAAACAGAAAAAAGGAGCTATTAAACAAAGAAAATATCCACCTAACAAAGTATGGGTTTAGGAATAATTATAACAAAACACACTTAACATATATATGAAATATTTATAATATTGCTTATGTTTATTTTTGAGACACATTGTGTAAGACCTAAATAATTTATTGAAAACAACAGAGTCCTAAATAAATAAGATTTATATGGTAGATACAGATGATTACATCTATAACATCTGTTAATTTCAACAAGCCCTATATTGTTCTATACATTTTTAGAAATTAACAAATTGATTTTCATATTTGAAAAGAAAATTAATCTCTGATTAGAATAAGGTGAAAATTTTTTCATTGTCAAGATTTATGATAACGCTCTAGTATTTAAGTTATCCTAGCTTTGGTGGACATTTAGCAAATAGAGAAAAGGAACTAAAATAGAAAAATAGTAATGTACGGCTATTTGATATTTTATTTATAATAAGTACTTCAGCAATGTGGAAAAGACTAACTTTTCTATGAATGGCTTTGGAATAATAAATTCATGCAAAAGAATGAATGCCTATTTCCACTACATTAGAAAATTAATATTAGAAATTATAAAACTAAGTGGAAAAGCAAAGATTTATGTACACCAATATTTACAGCAACACTATTCACAATAACCAATACATGATGTCAGCATAAATACACATCAATGGATAACTAGATAAAGAAATTGCGGTATATATTTATTCAATAGAATGCTACTCAATATTAAAAAAGATGAAATTGTGCCTTATTTTTTACAATATGGATGAAATTTGTAGTGATTATATGTGAAATAAGTTTGAAAGTAAAAGACAATTACAAGATAGTTTCACTTATTTGTAGAAAATAACCAAAGAAAACAAATTGGCAAAACCCAACAAAATAACTTAAGACTCTGAAAACTATGGTGGTTACCGGAGGGAGAGGATGGAGGAGGAGTTAGAGGAAGCAATGAGAGGGTGCAATGGCACTGGGTTTATTGGCACTGGTGGAAGGTAAGCAAAGCATGTGTATATATCAAAATATGAAGCTGTACTCCAGAAATGCTATAGATAGAAATACAAATGGTAAAACAAAAAATGTGACTGAAAAAAAAAAAAAAACCACGAATGTATGATTCCATTTATACAAATGTTTAATTTCTGGCAAAATAAAATGTCTTCTTTTCTGAATGCATTTTCAGGTTGGAAAACTATAAACACACAGAAGGAAGCAGAAGTCAGGTAAGAGTAGAGAGAAGGAGACGAATTTTCAAGGGACATTCAGAGGCTTCTAGTGTATTGACAAGATTTAATTTCTTTACTTGACTAGCAGTTATATGGGATTTATTTTATAATTATTCATTATACTATGAAAGTTAGTTTCATGTCATTCCAGTTATGAGTGCTAGATTTCACAGCAAAAAAATTCCTAAAGAAAAGAAAAGAGACATCACCAGTCTTAGTTCAGTTCAGGCAGCTCTAACAAATAACCATGGACGAGGCTGCTTAAAAAACAGACATTTATTTACTTCTGGTATTTCTGGAAGCTGTTCATCCAAGGTTAAAGTGGCAGCATGGCTAGGTTCATGATGCCATATCACTTCCTTACCCTATCATCACATGGTCTTTCCTTGTTGCAGGCTGCAGGCATAGGAAGGCAGAGAGAGAGACAGAAAGACAGAGACTGAGAGGAAATTTCAAGTTTCTGACTGTTTGTATAGGGCCATTAATCCCATCCTGGGAACTCTTAATTTCACAAACAAATCTATTTACCCCATAAAAGTCTTACCTCCTATAGTGCAACCATCCCATGCCGAGTAGGCTCATTACCAGTTCTAACAGCTGTGTTGGTGTTTTCTTGCCCTCTGCTGTTCCTGGCCTCAATCCGCCACAGTCCGCTGCACATCTCCACCCCCGCCACCATGCCACGGCCCACCACGCCTTTGGGAGGAGTGTGCATGCGCGGTAGGAGGGTGGGAAAAGCCTGAAGCTTTTCCCTTTTACTAACCCCACACCTCCTAATATCACATTAAGGATTAGAGTTTCAACATATGAATTTTGGAGGACACATTCACTCTATGCAAATACACACACACACACACACACACACACACACACACACACACACTTAGGAATCCTGGGAAAGATTGTTTCTGAAGAAAAAAATAATTACTAACATATATATGTATCTATGAAGTATATGATAAGCTAACTGATATCCATGAAGCATTCAAACAAAATTATAATAGACAATGATACTTTGTATGATAATAGTGGAAACATTTTCTGTGAGAGATCAGAATATTCATTTGAAAGTATTACACTCAGATGTGTCCTAATGATATTACTGCATTCAATGATTTTTTTTTTTTTTTTACATTTTGAAAGGACAGGTTTATTAGGAAAAAGGATAGGAAAAGACACAGACACAAGTGGGCAGAAATAGCTGCCAGTATTCAATTATTTCTATAAAAAGGAAATTATATTAAGCAGGCATTCTCAATGTGTGCTCCCCAGACTGGAAAAATCAGCCTTGCTTGGGAACTTGTGAGAACGGGAAATTTTCAGGCCCTACTACAGCCTTCTGAATCAAAATCTCTTAGGGTGGAGTTTAAAAATTAAATCACAGGGGCTTCCCTGGTGGTGCAAGGGGTTAAGTGTCAGCAATATAAAGCAATCCACAGATACTGCAGCACGAGTTCAATCCCCAGACCGCCAAGGAGTGGACCCTCAGGGTGCAGCAGACCTCTCCTGTCTCATCCACAGTTCCCCTCAGCAGAGTATTTCAGTAGATCTGCCTGTTCTGCTCCCCACTCTGTCTCTGGTGAGAGACAGAGTGGCCTATACACCCCAGCTCTTGTATGCATAAATAAATAAATCTTGAAAAAATTTAAATCATATATAAATAATTCCTAAAAATTAAAATTTAAGCCAATGTGTCTGAAGATCCAGGAAAAAGAATATTAAGTAGCTTGAAAAGTGAAATCCCAGTTTGAACCCTGAGTTCTCCACAGTAACACTTAATGTTCAGGAAAAAAATGGAATTAAAATTTCTAAATCCATTTTAGTTACAATTCAATTATATAAACAACACACAGACCTCAAACAGCACTAAAATGGAAAAGGTCAAATATTAAAGAACATACATTATTATGTGCAAAAATAAAATAAATGGTTCATTTAAGCAACTAATAAACAATGCACAGCAGAGGGCTCATAAGTAGAGAAGCTCTGAATAGAAAGTTTTTGTGGAGTCAATCATATTGATTAAAATGTACATATAAATTTGAATGTGGAATCTGTTGTGTAAATAAAATACAGTAGTATGACCCATAAAAATATGAAATAGGGCCTCCCTGGTGGCACAAGGGGTTAAGATACAACCTATCAAGCTCTCTGCAGCCACTGCAGCACGAGTTCGATCCCCAGCCAGGGAGCTAACCCACATGGTACAGCAGACCTCTCCTGACTCGCCTGCTGCTTCCCTCACCAGTGTATTTCAATCTGCCTGTTCTGTTCCCCACTCTGTCTCTGGTGAATCCTTTCATCCCCCCCATACCACTGACCTGTGCCCCAGTTCTTGTATGCATAAATAAATAAATCTTTAAAAAATATATGAAATAATAATATATCTAACAAAAGTGACAAGAAAGAAAAGTAGAAAGAAATATTTGGACAATAATTTCCTCATGTTTCAATATTTATAATACAGCAGACATGAATTCAAGTTGTTTTCAAGCTAAAAGTAATACATAAGGAATAAAATGGTGGTACTAAAATGTAGTAACTATGAATATAGGAAAAATGTAAAGTATCACATAAAAATTCAAACACTGTAAGAAATAAAGGGAGAAATAGAGGAAAGTGTATGAGAGAAGACCAGATAACTGGCATCTGTTAAAAACAGATAACTGGGCAACTAAAAAGAGCCCAACTGTGATAATGATAAAATTGATCTAACAGATGGATTATATTCATATTATTTGAAAACAAACATTTAATCTTTCAAAGAGCAAATGGAAATATTGCAAAGACTACCTATATATTAGAAAATGGAAAAGTCAACATTTAAAGAAAGTAAAATGACCTACTTTGATCAAAATGGAAGAAAGTAGTGCAATAGTGAAAAACAGAAACAAAAAAATAAATGAATTTCTTTAAAAATATCAGCTAATGAATTAAAAGAATAAAACATAGATTGCAGAAGACAGATAGTAATTGCAGTGAACAATGCAGCACTATTCATAATAGCCATGGTAGGGAAGCAACCTACGTGGCCAAGGACAGATGTGTGCATTAAGAAGATGGAATGCTACTCAGCTATAAAAATTAATTAATTAAGTAAGTAAGTAATTAACTGTTGTCATTTATAACAACATGGATGGGACTAGAGGTGATAATACTAAGCAAAATAAGTCAGAAGAAGAAATACAAATATCAGACGGCTTCATTTTGATGTGGGATATAGAGAACCAAGACAAAGGATCAGATATAGCCAAATCACTTGCAAACCCGAGAAATCTCACCCTAGGATCGAGGTACCAGAGTGGGAGGGGCAGGAGGGAGATCCCAGTGACAAGGAGGCTCATGATTATGGTGGAGTAGTGTGGATGCCTGGTTGGTGGGTGTGAATGTCATACCACAGATCTGAAGAGCTCTGATCCTATACTTCTGAATCGCATACAGTGTTATAAACCAATATTACTGCCATTAAAAAAATATAATAATAATTGCAGCGGACGGACCAGCAACTGTTTCTCGCTAGAGATGGCATCTTCATAAATGAGAAAATTATTTGTGTATTTAATAAAAGGATACACTATAAAATGTGAGAAAAATCAAGAGAAATAATGCAATGGAAAATAAAAAAAAGAAATGGATAAGTTAGAAAAAATAGTAAAATATATGCTTTACAAAAATCTCAATTAATTTTTCATAAATAGTATATACCACAGACATACTCTTTA
Organism: Talpa occidentalis; assembly: GCF_014898055.3. NCBI lineage: Eukaryota > Metazoa > Chordata > Mammalia > Eulipotyphla > Talpidae > Talpa > Talpa occidentalis. Next base: position 80,373,073 of record NW_023602073.1, on the reverse strand, counting down.
ACTAATCTAGTCAAGAAAAATCATTCAGGCCTCAAGCTGAAAAATTACACATAAGATAATAAAAGTAAACAAATACAAGAAAAAATGTAGTAAATTCTGATATGATAATCTGCTTCTCTCTCTTTCTGACATAAGGTGAGCTTAAATTAAATTTCTCTAAGTAAATGAAATATAATTCCTCAAAAAAAGATCACTACAGTTCTCCATTTCAAATGAGCTATGGAGTTGTCTCCTGAAGGTCAGTCCTGGATGAGCAGCTTTAGAATCACAAGGGAACTTGACAGAAAGGCACAGTGCTGGAGCCCAAACACCTGCCTACACAGAATCTGCATTTTTATTAAGACACTCTGAGTGATTCATATGTGCATGGAAATATGCGAAGTCTTGTAAAGAGTAGTGCTTCTCAGCATTGTTTACATCTTAAAAACTCCCAAGAAAGGTGTAAAATAAATAAAAAATTGGAAAGAAAACAGACTACGGACTTCAACCCCAAGTAATTAAATCAGGATGGAGTAATACCTAGACAATGATATTTTAAAATTGTGTTTTAGATTGGAGAACCATATTGTAGCATATGCATCAGGTATGAATTGTGTATAAACATAAAATATTTTGGTTTCTGCTAATAAATGATATCAACATCATGTGCTATAGCCATATGGCCTGATAGCTGTGGGGAAATTTTTAAGTTGCCAGTTAATATATCTCATCTTTGGTGGTGATTTAGTATTATCTGGTAATTTTACAATATAATTCAGTTAGGAAAATTTTAGTCACTATAAAATTTCTGAGAATATTAGGGTTTTCTTGTTTCATGGATATTTTTATTTCCTTCAACTCCTGGACCCACAAGGCTTGCTCTCAGCTGTGAGAGGCAGGACAGCAAAGCAGGAGAAGGTGAGGAGTTTATGGAGGTTATTAACTACAAACACGAGTTGAGGTTGGATGCCCTGTTCTGAGATTGACTGCCCCAGGCTCCTCCATGATCCTGCAGCCATAGCTCAGGGCTGCCCTTCTTGTGCCTCTAGCTGTTTTTTTCTTTTTTTTTTTTCCATGTCATTTGTCAGCTACAGTCATTTTCTTCCCTCATCCCTTAGCAGGTAAATCACCCCAAGGCTCTTCTTCAGTTTCCTTCAACAACCACTGATGCGGCAAACAGGCTGAAGCCACATCCAACCTCAGCTGTATTTACCACAGCCCAGGGCACACAAGGACTCTACTCTGAAAACAGAGAGGGTGCAAGCTGTTCCCTCCCCACTGCCCCCCCTGCCTCATATCTGTGACACTGGACTTTGTTGTCCTCCATGGTGTTGTAAAATTAGGGCTGTTCTCTGGACCAGCAGTTTTTAGATGTATAACTAAAATGGTCTTTGATTGAGTGTGTGTCTGCGGGAATGTGAAGCCCAGCAACAGAAATCATACACTGGGGTAAGTGTAGAAAGACACTGTTTAAAACTGAAACTCTTGTCTCTCACCAAAAAAGATATTTCCCTTATTTAATGCTTTCTTTTTACCACACAGGGGCAGGAGTCAGAGATTTTGCCACACAGATTTTGTGTATTACAAACGCTACGGTGTTTTCTACTATAGAGCACTTTGAATATGGGTGGCAAATTGTTATCAGTCAGCTCCAGTTACTTGTGTCACCCAAAACAAGACTAGTCATTAAAAAAGAGTAAAAAGTATGTTTGGATGTTGTAAGTTATCCACTGACATAAATGATTTATATTATTCCATCACCTGTGAATCTCAATCTTTGACAATGTTATTCTGAAATCATGCTTAACATTAGCCTGTGAAATCTGCCTAAACAAATTTATGAACAATAAAAGTAATACTCTTACAACACTCATTAAACTCATTCTGTAAGCATGTCCAAAAAACTAAATACAAAAAGAAAAAGCTACCATGTATTTTGAAAGGAGAAATATCCAGACCACTTCATGACTGTAGAGAAGGCTTGGGTGGGCCCTCTTGTCTGTTCTGCCAGCAAAAAGACTTAGAACATTGGCAACAAATGATGAACTTTATCTGGATAGGACAGAGTGGAAGAGTTTAATAAATTTGAGGTGAACATTAATTTTCTGATCTGCATTGGAGGAAAATTGCTAATAAAGTGATTTCCTGCACACTCTCTAAAAAAATCTAGTGTTTATGTGGGAGAGGTGACACTGTCATACTTACTAAGAGATGTGTCCTTGAAATGTTTCATGACCATCACCACTTTTAGCATAATTGGAAATAAAACAATTTGAAACTATTCTTAAGCTTCAAATGTGTAATAATTGGTCCATGCATAAGGAAAAGGATGTGGATGGTGGATGACACAATTAATCTTTCTGTAACACTAATCCTACCATGATTCATAATAAATTTTAAAAAATGTGTATGATGTATCTAATATTTTGGTTTCACACTTCCTTTGCCTCTTCTCCTTTCATTAATACCTTAATCATTACCTAACTTGCCAGTACCAAGAGTTAGAGCACATAACCTCAGTATCTGTATTATAAAGCTGAACACAACATCCAACTTTCTAGCACTTTGCATTTACATCTCCAGTAATTCCTAGATACCCCTGGAGAATTTTATCCATTACCTTAAGTGCTTCTGTAATCTTTGCAATCTAATGTCTTTATTCTTCTCTTTATGCAGGGTAGATGCTGTGAGCCACCATTTGGCCTGATTCCTTGTATACACCTTCAACTTTCCTGCAAACTTCTCCCTCCATCACATTCACTTGATGAAACTCTAAGTTTAACCCAAACTCCACGGATAGCCCCAATCCCTGAATATAATTGCTTCAAGGTTTTAATTTAAATTCATTACTATTAACCTCTACTGGGTCATTTAACTCAGCAAAGATTTGACATATTCTCTTTCCTAAAATCACCAATATCCCCTCTTTGATTGTCACTGTTGACTGGTAATCCTTTCCTTTTTTTTCCCCACTGGGAATGTTGAGAAGAGATTTTTTTTTTTAAATTTTCTTAAATATGTGTTTCTGCTTACCTCAGAAAAACATACTCTGCCTTCTGGACAAAACGTTCTTGGCATTTTCCTTCACTTCCCTAGTAAATCTTTCTCCCTCCCATCTGTGTAAATAAATACACTGGGTGGTGAAGAGATACTGGGTGTTGAAGAATATTATTAGACTTTTAGTGTATATATATATATACACTTTTAGTACATATTATTGGAATTTAGTATATATATTTCATATATATACCATAATTCCATAATTGTCTATACCATTACTCAGGTGTTTAGCACACTGTTGCTACATAGTATTTGAACATTTGAAACTTATATAATGTTATAATACAATATTGCATTTAAAAAAGATGCAAAGAAAAAGAAAAACGAATCTACTGGGTCATTGACATAAAATTTATGCTCTGTCATCAATTTTTTAAATATTTATTTATTTATTTATTTATTTTTTGTACAACAGCTGGGGTATAGGCCAGAGGCGCGGGAGGGTGAGAGGATTCACCAGTGACAGAGGGGGGAGCAGAACTGGCAGAAGGACCGAAGACACTGCAGAAGGCTGCTGTGCCATGTGGGAATCTCCCTGGCCGTCCAGTAATGGAACCTGCACTGCAGAGGCTGCGGACAGCTTCACAGCTTGGCGCTAAACCCACTGCACCACCGGGGAGGCCCTGTCATCAATATTTTGAATTTGGTTATAAACAGAGAAAAATGGTATAAACTCCATTATTGAAAAAAAAATAATTAGTTTTAATGCTATATTCAACACCATAAATCACAAAACTCCTTAACAGAATGGGTCAAAAGGACTTGGTCTTGGTCTCCACTGCCTCTTCTCCATGCTCATGAAAACACTTCAATTTCGTTTTTTACCACTTTGACCAAACATATTTACCAGAGTTGCAAATTATGTCACACCCACCGTGTCCAATCATGTGGTCAATTGTTATACTTAGAATATGTCATTATCTTTATTTTTTAGTATGTTTGATCACTCTCTTTCACCATGTAATATGTTTTATCCCACTAAGCAGATTTTATATCTTCTTATGTTCTCAAGCCTTCCTTCATCTCTCAAATAAGAGTCCCTGTCACATACTTCCATAGCGTACACTTTCAAATTATTATATGTAATTTGCATATGTATGGATTTCCTATTAGAACAGAACCTTCTTAAAGTCAAAAATGTATACATCCATAATTGTCTATACAGTTATTCCAGTTCTTAACACATTGTTGTCACATGGTAGTTGCTCAATAAATATATTGAAATGAAATCATGAATATTTTGTATTTCAGGTTCCTTTCTTATAATACAACTGACACCCTATCTATTCTTTTCAATAAAGAAGAGTACAGAGTTCCAGAAATACTTCACATAATTTGATCATACTTCTGTCTTCCCATAAAATCAAATAACAACACATTCATTCAAAATAATACCTAATTATGGAATAAAGCTAAGAAAAGTAACATTAAAATAGCATTCCAATATGACTGTGCATAGATAGATTAAGGGTTATAAATTGTTCAGAAAAAACAATTTGAAATTCTATTCAGTATTTCTGTCTACAAAATAAATCTATCTTGAATAGTTGAACTAGCACTTTGAAATGAACTTCAGCTCCCTTACACAGTCATGGATCTGGGACTCTATTTACATACAGCTCTGTCTGATTTGTCCCTTTATCTCCTTTAGGTCTTTGCTCAAATTAAAATTGTATTTCCTCTCCTCTACTCCCTTGCTAGCTTTATAAACTTCAAGACACTTATCATCACTTAACAAACTGTATTTTACTCAATTTTTTTTTTGTCTCTTCTACCCATTAGAATGTAATCATCACACAGGCAAAGACTTGTCTTCTTTATTCACTGTGATATACACAGGAACTTAAACATCCTGTGGCAAAAAAAAAAAAATACTCAATAAATATTGGTTGAAATTAATGATCTTTATCATTTAGTGTTGTTCCTCAAATAACAACACAAGAGAGTTGCCTGCTGAGCTACTTTTTGCTTTAAAATCAGCATATGTCAGTTACAGTAAGATTAATTATATTAAATTCAGTTAACATTAGTGAAGGTTTATCTACATGCAGAAAATCTCATTATCATTTTTGAGGGCTTAACATGTTTGTATGATTATCTGTCTCTCCCTAGAAGTTTCTTTCTTCCCAAGTTTGTCCAGTTTCGAAGTCTAAATTCGTCTCACCATACTTTTCCTGTTTATCCTTACATGAACTTGGCCATCAAAACAGCATTGTCTTTGATTTTTACCAAACAAAACATAATATTCACAACAAGTTTTGTGTGACTGGTAGGCTTTTCTAAATGTTTAATGAACTGGAATACATCATAGGAATGATAATAATGCACTGAATATTTAACATTCTTCTTCTTAAAAATACCTTCAACTCATTTTGCCAACACAATTATTAGATCCTTGCCATGTTACCTCAAACTGTTCTTATTATTCTCTCCCAGTTTCTCTCACCTCTTCTCAATCCCAAGCCCATATTTCTGCTTCTATATGAAGCAAAGTGGGTTGACTTCCTGTTTTTAAAATTTGTCTTTAATCATTGCAAACCCTCAAAGTTATATCTCTATCAAGTGATTCGTCATGATATACTCCTAATGAGGGCGCTTCTTACACCAGGAGAATATACACTTATGATCTACATATATGTTCATACATATACACACATATAGTACATATATGTATATACTGTATATACTTATATATAATATATATGTATACACTATATGTATAATGTATCTACTACAGTATAAGTTTTTAAAATTTATTTAACACATAGTTGTATAACACAAACTCAATCACTGAGATTATTTTGCTCTTTTCATTTGTACTTCCCTTTAAAATACATACTCACTTGCTTTGCTGAAACCAGCAAGAGGCAGCTGTGTGGACAGATGGCCTATGTTGACTACAGTGTAATAAACTATATTAAAGGCAATTAACACATTTTCTTACTTCTAACAGGAAGTAGTTGAGTGTCATCTATTTTAGCCCAAACTACCTTTTGGGTGTACACATGCACTCATAAATCCTCAGATGCCATGCGTTTTTTAAGTGAGCACTTCTGTCAGCATTTATGAAAATGTCTAAGCTTCTTGATTGTAATTACTGTTAGTTATAAAAAAAAAAAGGGAAAAATATCCACACTGACCATATTGGCTAGATAGAAAACTGATTGAATAGTAGTTTTACTTTTAATTTTTTTAGTTGCTATTAAGTAATCTTCAAGAAAAATGTTTACTAAACTAGCAAGCAAATACAATTTATATAAGATAATTATTAAAAAAATATTTTATTTTACACCCAGAAAAATCTCTATCAATAAGATCAAGTACTGCATAATGACAGGTCATGTATATCTCTGTGTGATAAAGCCTTATTTGACATATTTTGAAGTAGTTTTCTCATTAAGTATTAGTTCATGATATTGAAATCCAAACAAATATAATAATAATATATACTGGTTGAATATTTCCTGTATCTTTAAGAAATCTAAGCATGGCAACAGTGTCACTATTACTTTCCCTATTTTACAAAACAAAAACCTGAAACACAAAAAGAAAGTAAATAGATTGCCTAAAATTACAATTAGGGCACTAGGTTTGGGCTTCACTTCTTCACAACCTGAATCCAGATCATGAACCTTCACCTCATGCTACACAGCCTCCCAGTATCAGTTCCAACCATCTGTCAAGAGATGAAATAAAAGACTAAACTCAGTGACCAAAGGGTTTGAAAAGTGTTTGTTGACTACATTAATTAAATATAGTCATTTTTTCCTAGTAACTCATATTGTAATTTAAAGTAAAAAGGAAAATCTATAAATCCTGACACCCTAAGGCTCCAGTGTAAATGTTAATATATAACATCACTAATTTGGCAGGTCAAATTGTTTACTATTCACTAAAAAGTCTCAACATGGCAGACAAAATGGAGTCTGTTTGACTCAAAACAGTTTCCATTCTAAGTTACTATGTGACCAAAAAAATAAAGTTTTTAGAGATCATTTATTTAAATCACATCTATAAAAGTGGACTTCTTATAATAATTCAACTTGACAAGATTTCATAATTTTCAAAAATAAAATATCAAGATAAGATAGAATAAGTACATCGGCTCATTTATTTTAATCTGGTGGAAGACCAACACTGGCTTTAAATATAGTATCTAATTTGCAAGAAACTTAAAGGAATTTTCATTATCTGATGACAGGCAAAGGGTGAAGTAAAAATACTCTAAGGTGATATATTTCAAATTAAGAAGGAAAAGCAATAATATGTAGAAATATATTCCAGTCCCGATAAGACAAAGCACACAAGTATATGTGAAAACATGTGCAAACACATGCACAAAATACCATTTGAAAATTTCTTAGGTTTGTTTACATTTTGTGGCCTTTTCAAGAATGTGAGGAATGTGTTGGGAATGAAAACTGTTAGTTTAGCTTTGTTAGTTATCATAGGTAAATGTAATTAAGGGAAAGCTACCAATAGTGGAGGAATTTGTTTGTTCCAGTCACATTTTGTATTAAGTATAATGAAGAAAATTAATAAATATAATATTGAAGAAAATATACTCAGATCAGAAATCACTTCAACACTTGGATAAGTTAGTAATTCATTCAAAAGTACTGCTTAGAATTTACAAATTCTGAAAGAATATTTTTCATGAGAGGATATTTCCCAAATTTGTATAATTTTCCTGAAAACCAACAAAGATGCTCATGTCTACCTAGCCAGATATATTTTTAAGATATTTATAATTAATCTGTTGGCAATAATCTGATCTAAAAGTCTTTACTGCATTTAACTTTATGTTCCATGATATAATTAAAGCTTATTAGCTTTGCTGAAGCATTAAGTCCCTCCAAAATTATCTCTTTGATACATGGAGGGTTTCTAGGCAAACTGGGAAAATCTTCGTAATCAATTACAAAGTGAAACTTTCACTTTCAGTTGTGTAAAATAATTTATTTTATTATTTCAAAAGATGGTTCTCACTTAAATTATATTTCATTCTTAGGTTTTACAAGATTTGCATCTTGAAGGGGCAAAGAAGTAGTTCACAGTTCTAAATTTTCTGAAGTAAACACTCTAAAACAAAAGAGGTCAAATCTATAGTTAGACTAAATTTAATCAAACTGAGTGTTAATACTATTTTAGTTCAACATTCATGGCTTCTTGCCCAACACTATGCTAACACCTCACTTTTATATTTGCCATTTTTATATTAGTTTTTATTTCATATGGTAGAAATCATAATTGACTAAAAATGCAAGGTTTTATTCTCTCCTGTTTAAAGTCCAGAGGTAACCAGTTGAGGGCTGGCGTGTCTGATTCACCAATGCGTAAGGAATTCAGCTACATTGCAGATTTCTTCACAGACAACTGTAGGTTTATGACCCTTTTAGCATAATCCAGATACCTATTAGAGTTCCAATCACTCTTTCCACTCTATAACCCACAGATGAAGAAAAGTAAGGGGAAAAAAGAGCTTCTTTCCCTTAAAAGATACTTTTGGAAAGTTGCAGAAAACTTTACACTGACATTCTATCTGTAAAACATTGTCACATCCAGCTTCAAGAAAGTCTCAGAAAGGCAGTTTAGTGGGCACAGCTTAAATTGATGGGTCTATTACTAAGAAAAGGAGCAAAATAAATTTAGTTAATTACTAAATCACTAACATTAACACACTCTGGTACCTCCCTGGTGGTCTAGGGGGTTAAGTCTCAGTGCTACCACTGCATCAGCTTGAGTTCCATCCCTGGCCAGGGAGCTGATCCACATGGTGCAACAGACCTCTCCTGACTTGCTCGCTGCTCCCCTTAGCAGCGTATTTTAGTAGATCCACATGTTCTGCTCCCTGCTCTCTTTGATGAATCTTCTCACTACAACCCTCCACCTCTGGTCTACACGCCAGTTATTCTACGCCAAATAAATAAATAAAATCTTAAAGGAAAAAAAAAAAGTAACAACCATTAAAAAAAAAAAAACCACACTCTGATATACAGGTATACCTCAGGGTTATGATTTCTCTTTCTTTGCATATTTATGTATATTACATAGATACACATATAGTTTATATTTAAAGGTATACACAAACTATAAAGACATATAATATCTAATATATACCTTTACATGTAATGCATACAGTACAGACCTCATTAAATTTTCAATGAAGTTTGATTTTTCCTGTGAATATTTATAAAACCAACAATGATATGCATGCCTAGGTTGCAAATTATATTTTCTAATTTTTGCATCTATGTAAACTACATATATATACATACATATAAAGACACTATAACTATTGCAAAACAAATTACTCATAAATTTCTTCTTCCCAGTATCATTTGAATGAAACATGTTTAATTACATTGACGGATGTCTCTTTTTACAGTTATTTCTTATGTATAATTAGTTTTCAGTGTTTTATTTTCAACCGCTAAATTTGTCTGGCTTTTATAACAACATTACACTTTCTTAGACCTATTCATATAGTTATTATGAAGTATCAACACTTGCTACAATTGTATGAAAACGTGTTTCATAACAAAACTTACATAAGAATATTTCCCACTATATTTTTTAGTGTCAAACATATTTTAAAATAGTGATCCCAAAACTTTGACATTCATGTAAATCTCTTGGAAATATTGTTAAAAATTGACTCAGTACTCTAAGTTAGAGCTTAAGATTTTGCATTTTGCTAATTCAGTTGGGCCCACATTTATAATAACAAAGTTAGACTATAATATTCTTTATTAATAGATTTAGTTATCTCTAAAAATCATTCCTATTCAAAATTCATTTAAAATTTCACATATTTTGGGGTCTTCCTGGTGGCACAAGGGGTTAAGCACTGCACTACGAAGCAATCTGAAGCCTCTGCAGCACAAATTCCATCCCTGGCCGGCCAGGGAGCAACACACATGGCTCAGCAGACCTCTCCTGTCTCGCCTGCTGCTGCCCTCAGCAGTGTATTTCGGTCAGTCTGCCTGTTCTGTTCCCCACTCTGTCTCTGGTGAATCCTCTCACCCCCCACATCTCTGGCCTGCTGCCAGCTCTTGTATGCATAAATAAACAAATTTAAAAAAAATAAAAATAACATTTCATAGATTTTATGACACTTTTCTAATGCTCCCAGAACTGTTAAGAATATTTTAAATCTGTTATAATTTTTATTTTCATAAATTAAGAAAATGGATTTTAGGAATGATATGGTTTAACCTAGACCAAAATTTATGACATTTTTTTTTATTTTGTAATTGTATTCTATTTCATTTCAGCAGGTAAAAGATACAAACGATTTAAAAATATGTTTTATATTCAGAACTCACTTATCCATTTGGTAAATGGTATAGTCAGTCTCAAGGTTTAATACACCTCTCTAGCAAAGATAGAGCTGGAAAACTTTCCCTTTGTTCAAAGATTAGAAAGGCATATTGCACTTAAACATTTCAGTCTTTACATGCAATAATAATTTTTAATTAAGATGTAAATTTTGAAAATTAAATATCTATTATCTCCTCTTTTGAAAAGTATTCATTCAGCCAATACTTATTGCATTTCTATTCTTAACTTTGTACTTAATAATAAGATACAGAATATATAAAACATCAGAGTTATACACATAAACAAAAACCATAAATTTTTGTTGCAGAGTTGATCAAGGTGTAGCAAAAAAGAAAGAAAAACTTTAAAAACAAAGAAAGTGATAAGTCAAAAAAAAAAAATTCCATGCTGGGTCAGAAATGCCTATCAGGAGTTATTTGAACATAGAGGAGTGTCCACCAGACTGGTATTTCCATCAGGTTCCTGATGCTTTCCTATCCTACTTATCCAAGAAAATCGCTTGTTAAGTAACTGATTGTCAAAAAATTTAGTTTCATACAAAAGCAGAATGGCCAGAACTTCAAGGATCACATAAGACTCAAAAGAAGAAAATACAGTTAAATTAGGAAGTCCAAAAATGTCTGACTGATACTGTTTTTCCTAACTGGTAATAGGAAAAAACAGAAAACAATTAATTAACACAGATCAGCAGAATGAATTAAGACTCACATCCAAAGTGTCTATCACATTTTTATAGATACTAACACTGCATTAGGCAAAGTGAATACAAGCAGAATGTTTTACGAAAAATGGGGGACCTGACTCTTGTCATCTTTCCCTGCATCTTTGCAGATCTATTCTAAGTAAGAAAAGCCTGCCAAATCACAAGGAGCTCTGCATTTATGGGGAAAGATAAGTGGAAACAAGAAGGGAAGGACATGTGGGCTGTGTAATCAGGTTTGAAAACACTGAACATTTCTATAGCAGCTGTAACCACCCTGCAATGAAATAAAAAATAGGAACAAGGTTGTCAGCAAAACTAATTTTGTGGGAAATTTTTTTTCTTTTTTCTTAATAAAAAACAGTATAATGGAAAAAAGAAGTTTTAGTGTGAAGTTGGGCCTTTAAAAATGACAGAAAGTCATTCTAGAAAGTTTTGCTCTTAGAAAAAAACAAAAGTTTATTTTAAAAATTCACTTTTTATCTTGACCTATGCAATATTTGCATTTTATAGCTAAGATTTGTGTGATGGTGAGGTTAAATTTTAAGAACTTTGAATAGATTTTACTCTTTGTAAGTAAAAATTAAAAAGATACAAAATGATAATTAATTATTTTAATACATAATTATTTTAAAGGTAGTTAGAAAATGGGCATTAGTTTAAAATGTCACCTTTTTTCAAAATATTGATAAGTAAATACCCCAAATTGAGTACACTTGTCATTTTTTTATACAGATACTTCTTTATATATAAATTTCAATAATAATTTGAGGAATAAAAGTTCAAAGAACAAAATTCTTCAGGTTTTATGTTCAAATGAAATCTTAATCTGTAATATGGAAAATGTTAAAATAAGAATATGTGATATAAGAATTCAGGAGTTCATAACAGGTGACAAGGAAAGGATGTTGTTCAAATCATTTCTTAAGTCCTGAAAAAAAAAGGTTCTTTGCTGACATATAGGACCATCTTTACCTATAAATTAGAATCAAATTTAGAGAATATAACCCATTTATTGAGACACTACATAAAATGCATAGTACGCTGTCAGGTATTGCTATAAATCTAGGTTTTTGTGATTTTATTTTCCTTTTGCTTTCTTCTAAGAATATGGATGATACAACTACATTTAGGGTAATTGTTTTCTGATGAAAGGGGTTCTAAATCACCATTTCAACGAAGTATATTAATTCTTTGCAATTTCTTAGAAGTCCTTCCAACTATTTTACTTACTCCAAATTTAAACATATCAATCCTCATCTTTTAAGTATATACATTAAAATATATCATTCAGTTTTGAACATTTGCATTTGTTTGTTACAAAGAATTTCAGCAAACTTTTCTCAAAGAACATCTTCTCCTTAACCTTCACTAGTCCATCCACACTCTTCTTTCATTTTCTATTTAACATTAAAAATTTTAATCTATAAGTGGTGTCCTCCTTTTAGATAAGGCTGGACTTTCTTTATACATAAATGCACTTCAAATGACCAATTAAATTAAGAACTCATTCTGGGAAATTGGGTGGAACTATTTTATTCTGTGGGAGGCTAATATCATGTCCTTGTTGAGAAAATGTCAGTGTTGAGCACATTCTTTCACAACTCTTAATTTGGTCAGCAACTCAGCACGCAAATCCAGGTTTGCTAATGAGTACCTGGAGGTGATGAGCAAGGGAACATTGCTACTGGGATAGAGAAGAGACAAAATTAAACTTCAATGCTATTAACTGCCAATACCAAGAAAATAATACCCATTACATAAGAGGATTGGAAGTAATGAATATAGTGATTTGTTTACTCATTCAATAATATTAATTTAATGTTTATGGGTATTGCTTGCCCAGCTAACGCTCATCTTACACAGTTTATGTGATTATTACCTATTAAAATAATAGAACATGATATAAATATAATAATTATGTAATTCCAAGTTTTAAGGTACTTTAAAAATCATTTTATTGATAGTTCAATTCTTGTTTGGGCAATTGAGTAATAAGTACATGAACAAATCAAATGATATCTGTTTCAAAGTCAGAAAAAAGATGAAACAGTTTTGTTATATAGTTAAACCAATCTTCCTTACATTTCTAAAGCTCACTCTTCAAGTCTCTGTCTTTATTTACATCATTTTCTATTAATAGTTTCTAACTATAACTCTATCTATAATCTATCTCTCTTTGATTTCACTTTAACTACTCCTTTTTTTCCCACCGTTCTCTATTTATAAACTTTGCTCTCTCTTTTTTCATTTGTTAGCAAAATATTTTTTATGAACTTAGATATTTTGGACAAATATGTAGTTCAATATTCAATAATTTTTCTTTTATAGATACATCATTTCTTCTATTATTAGAGAATTGATAGCATCATATTATAGAAAAAATGTTTATAAATTCACTACTGATTATTCTATGAAGATCTATTAAGAACTGAAATCAGTTTGAATAAAGGGTTCTAATCGGGCCAGACAAGAGTATAGTCACCTTGATATAGCAGCAAGAGAATTAAATTAAAATATAAGGCAAATATATTTATTCTTGCAAACTTAGTTAACTTCTATGTCCTGATCCCAAGGTGAGGATGGAAATTATTTTACAGAAATCAAATGGACAGAATGACTTTGCAGTGGTTGAGATAAATGGCCTTCCTGGATGCCAAGATGTATAATTTCTAAAACCCCTCACTGATTCCCATGCTTTCCCTAAGTAACTGGCATTCTATTCCCAAAATCTTGCTTTACCCTTCTGTAGGAAAACTCTAAGTCATCCATCTGCAGGAGGAGGGCTGAGGGAGGAGGTCAGATTTGAGCTTGGGCTCCCACTACCACCCTGGTTGGCATCATCTGGATAATAAAAGCTTTTCCTTTTTTCAAACACTTGGTGTTCAGTGTTTGGTTTGTCTGTGCATCAGCAAAAAAATCGACTTGGCAATTTTGGTAGCTACCTGGCCTGATGACTTTAAATTTTACCATACAGGTATTGAGTGACTAATGTACCCTTGGCAATCATATATTTCAATTAGTCAAGAGTTTTTAACAATCATGACCACTTGAGTGAACCCCTTAAAAAATTGTAGGAAAAGAAGAGTTGCAATTTTGAATGAAATGATAGCCCAGTAAAGAAACATGACATCCTATTATATCTATCAGGCAAGATTAAGTAATACTGTCAACCTTTAAAGTAATGGCCACAGCAGTTTGTGAAAATGTACAGTCAATGAAAGCTTAATCAAGTTGTTGAACTAGAAAACTAAGTGCAATTAATTTGACCATGTTGATTACTAAAACAAAAAATATGTTTGTTTTGTAAAGAACTGCACCAACTAAACTTAATTCCATACATGTTTTGCATTTCCAACTTACCATTTAACATTAATATTACATGACTTTTGCCCTCACACTTTGATAAAAATACTGGCTTTTTGGAGTTCTTAATCAGGTGTCAAATTAATTCTGAGAAACTGCTACAAATGATAAAAGTAGCCTCATTTGTTTTCCTCATTGGTCCATTTGGTCTTTGGCAAAATTTTCTCTTCTATTAATCTTTAGAAAAAAAATAAACTTTTCTGACAGCTTTGGCTTTAGAGCATATAAACTATAAATATGCAAGGAAATTTTGTGGAAAAGTAAGGTAATACTCAGAAACAAGGAAAAACAAGAACTGAAAACAAAGCATCATTGAGTGTGTGTGAAACAATAAGGAAGGAGAGAAACTCACAAGCTCATGAGCCTGGGATCCATCATTTCCAGCAATAAAATCTGATCAAAATTCTGTCTCAGTATACAAGACAGGGGTGCAAGCATAGAATCACTCACCATATTATATTGTCTAATTTTCATTTCTGGATTTCCACTTATGCAGAATATTTACTGATAAAAGACTGAAACATAATATTTTTATATGAGTTAAATAAATGAATAAAAGCAGGTGTATCTATGCAGATATTACAAATAATACATAATTTATAAGATACCCATTTCAGTTTAACAAAATTATAAAAATATTTTCCATTAATTACTTTCTATCTTATATGAGTAATCTTAAGATTATGTATTAAATATATTGCACTTATTATATACCAAATATATGTTGATTAGCTAATGATAATAAAAGCTAATGTTTATTGGTTATTCCAACATGTCAGGCATCCTTCCTAAGAGTTAAAATGTATTTAATCTTTTTTTTTTTTAAATGGGAAATCTTTTTTTTTTTTTTAATAGAGGCATGTTTTATTTATTTATTTGTTTGTTTGTTTGTTTATACATGCACTGGGTACAGTCAGAAGCGCGGGAGGGTGAGAGAATTTACCAGAGCCAGAGTGGGGAGCAGAGCAGGCAGAAGGACCGAAGTACACCGCTGAGGGGAGCAGCGGGCGGCAGGAGAGGTCTGCGCGCCATGTGGGACCCTCCTCTGGTGGCCGGGGAGCAGCCGGGGATCGAACAGGCACCGCAGAGGCTGCGGGCAGCTTCACAACCCAGCGCTCAACCGCTGCGCCACCGGGGAGGCCCAAAAATGTATTTAATTTTGACAATGACTTTATGAAGTTAAATGTGTTCCTCATTTTACAAATAAGGAAAGTGAGATACATAAAGGTTAAGTAACATTTGTATAACTTGTATAGCTAGGGTATAGTCACATTCAAACTACAATGTTTGAGATAGATATAGAAATAATGAAGGGGCAAGAATTGGAAACCAGAATAAAATCCCAAGCACTAAGCGGGCTCTATATTAATCACGGAATTCCCTTCCCTCCTACCCCAGGTTACCGTTTCTCTCATCTAGACTCAGAGAGTAAAATTAGTCACTCAGGAAGTCTGTGAGTATCATCCACTACCTGACATGTCTCCTGAAGGACTCTTCTTGAGTCTGTAGGTTTTTGCAGGCAACATCACAATTCCACACTATTTATGAATCTGAGCTACATGAAAACTATTTTCCATCATTTCTGTAATATGAAGACTAGGATTCCTTTTCCAATGTGAAATATGAAAGACATGTTTCCAAATATTGCTTGTTTATATACTGTAACTACAACTATCATACAGAAATTAGTTATATGATTTCTCAGTTCATCCCACACAAGTTGGAAAAATATGCTTTTTAAATTTTTCAAGTTTGACTTTCTCTTAAGGAAAGAAGATGTTAATATCTTAAGGTAAACACATGGACAGGTTATATATAGCATAAATGATATGTATTTTTCTCACTCCAAATGAAATTTCATTTAACTGTATCATATCTAATCTAAATGTTATATTTATTACAACTACTTGATTGTTTACTTATTTTCTTACTTGCTAAAAGATGATTCTCCTATCACACAGATAAGAAAGAAATCTTTGATTTTAGTTCAAAAGTCTCAGTAGATATACACTGAGTTATTTTTGAATGTCTGACATATGTATTTTTCAGACATTGAGTTCTATAACCAGACATGATATTGCTTTCTGATGTAGTTTAAAAAAAATATGAATGTTAAAACTGTAGCCTTAAACTCTGAGGGTTTTTCCCTGGGACTTGTCCTACATATTAAACTGCAGTGTTACAGTGTCAACAAGTGGCCCTGCAGGATATATTTTGAGTAAGAGAAAGAAAAAGAAAAATGAACCCAAGAGACTGGAATCATGAAAACATATGACAAGCAAATAACAAAATTGGGGTAACAAACAAAAATAGTAAATATTTATGCTTTCATTAATTCAAGTGTTCTCTTCTACACAATAGATGATTTTGATTTACTATATATCAGATCAGTGGAGAAGAAGTGAAAAACGAAACACACTGAACTGAAAGTACAATATGAATACAAAAGGCATCTTACAGCTTTTAGAAGCAGAATTTTGAGCATTTCTTGGTATTGATTTTATTTGTATATGTGCAGATGTTCTGTCACCTACAAAACACTCTCAAAAAGATTTATCTATTAGAAGGTCATTGATGATCACATTATATCTTAAGCAATTAAGGGTCATAAAGTAGTAGTTGGTCGGTTCAAAATATATATTAATTTTAGAATTTCTGTTTATTGCCTCAGTCTTAAGGATAATATTCATCTTTTTTATCCCTGTATGGAAAATTGTTTATTATAGTCTAGTTACTCAAGAAATGTGATCTTCTGTAATACATCTTTGCATTAGTTTATCTAATTATAAACTGTCATTGAAGATTAAAGATCCATTTCTTGGTGAGTCAGCAAAATTCATATCAGGAAATGGTTCTTTCCTTAGTGTTTACCCAATATCAAGACTTCTTCCATTTTTGTGGCATTGCTAATTTCAATATGATTTCTAAGAGATTTTCCTAGATGTTTTTCATCAAGTCATGGATGAGGACTGGTAGTGGCACTTACATTTTCTCATATTTCAATGACTACAACCCACTCATATGGAAATTTAACCAAAAAGCAGGCAGATAAGTGAAGGCTAGATTTATGCCTGAGAGGAAGATAAAAGCATTGGTGAAGAGAGACCTAGTTTTCTTCTGATAATCAAAAAGCCTCTTTACTCCCACTAACAGTCTACTCAGCCTCTCCTAAAAGGAGGGAAGCCTTGAGTTACCTCTAATCACTTTATTCACCTAAATTGCTATATCCTTGCTACTGTGTAACAAAATATTGTTTCATCTTAGGAACTATACACATATAAAAAATATTAATCATGTTAAGAGAAGATTCATAAAATTATTTTTTAAATTATGATGATCAAACTAATGTGGAAGTATGCTTGATATATGTTGGTTAGTGAAGAAGAAAATTGAATTCAAGTGCATTTAATGTCTAATCCATACTCAGATTTATTGCAATAAAAAGGCAGAATCTGATTTTTACTCTAAAAGTCACTTCTTTTAACAATGAAATTTCAATCTTATATGCAGAAATAATAATTCTGATAATGATTATAGTATGTTCATCTTTTATCTTTAAAAAATAAGGAGATAAACATGAAAGAGTAGACTTCTCTACTTCATTGTGTAGAAAATCTATTTTTTTGAGAAATCTATGTTACTAGGTAGGAAAGACTTAGTTTTCTTTTACATTTTCCAAGTATATAATTTCCTTTCCTTTGTTCCATGGAACCGTTATGGTAGAGAAAATGTTACTGTAAACAAAACACAACAAGAAATAGAGATTCAACAAAACAGTATACATCGATATGTGAGTCTTTTTTTTAACACAATTCTCAGAAGAAATAAAGAAGAAAAATCCTTAAACATATTGGGATTTCACTTTTTTTTCCCACTGACCTTGGCTTTTGTAACTCTTGGGACTGTATTTATGTTTAAACATCACAGTTTCAACTAGTTCCTTTGAATACCCAGATTTCATTTGTTTTGTTTTATTTTGTTTTTAGAAAAATGTCTCAGGATATTTTTGCTTACTTCTCTGAAGTCCCTACAAGAATTTAAATAAAGGCATTATTATAATTTTCACCCTCCAAAACCCATTTCCAACAGATTCAGTACTTACTGAAATGTGATGCAAATCTGCCAAATGATTCTTCTGCCTCTCCCCTCCCTAATTTACATAAAATGTTCTTTGTTACGAAGTAAGCTTTATTAACTTATGCCAACATTTGCAAGGAAAAAAAAAAGAAATACTAAGAAATGAAGTTAAGCTTATATTAAACATTCAACTGTGGAATAGTTTCGTTTTTTTTTTTTTTTTTTAAATTGCTATTAGTGTTTTTTACAGAATTCTAAAAAACAATGTTTCTGACCTCTTTAGAGTTTCCAGGTATCATAATTATGAAGGACTAGTTCATTTTTATTATGCTTGAAAATATGATCATTAAACTTTTATCTTAATGAAATAGCAGTGAATGATCTGAGCGCAGGCAACACGATTTGTGTTGTATCTCAGAGTTGAGAAGCTGTGCTATGCAGAGCATGGTAGCATTGAGAAAAAACAGGAGTTGAAAAACAAAAAAAACCTGCTCTTTAAGATTGTGAAAGATGGGGCCTCCCTGGTGGTGCAAGGGGTTAAGATGCAACCTATGAAGCTATCCACAGCCACTGCAGCACCAGTTTGATCCCCGGCCAGGGAGATACCCACACGTCACAGCAGACCTCTCCTGGCTCACTTGCTGCTCCCCTCAGCAGTGTATTTCAGTCCATCTGTCTGTTCTGTTCCCAACTCTGTCTCTGGTAAATCCTCTCACCCCCCCACACCTCTGGCCTGTACCTCAGTTCTTATAGGCACAAATAAACAAATCTTAAAAAAAAAATTGTGAAAGATGGAACTCACGTAGGTGTAGATTTCAAGAAGGTGTATGTAAAAGAGATTTGTGGACTATTACCTATGCTTTTGTGATTCTTTCTCCATAGGGTCTCCCCTTTCAAAAGGCTAACATTGTGACAATATTCTTTCACTCTGATTCACCCTAAAGATGGCGATATCTCCCTCTTCCTCAGATGCACATCCAGTAGAGCATTTGGTTTCCATCATAAACATACTAAATATAACCAAATGAGCTACCAAAGGATAAAGATTAAAATATGAGAAGAAATTCATAATATTTTGTGGTACAAAATTAGTGAAAAATATTTACTTTTCCTTGGATAAGTAAGACATTATTTTAAAAAGACAGACACAGAAAGGCACTAATCACTAAAAGAGAGACTGAACAATTGAACTATTGATGTATTAATATTATTTCTTTATGGTTATTAAATATCAGCAGAGAATTATGGAAATATGAGTCAAGCACTCAGCAAAAGTAGTTGTAACACAAATTATTGTCCTATGAAATATTATACAACAAGAATATTAGCAAACTGCAACTACACAGCAACATGTGATAATACTTGGCGATGTAATATATGTTAAAAAGAATCCTGAGAGTCTATACACAATACAGCTGTGTTTGCAAGACAAGCAAAAGAAGCAGGAATAAATACACTATGTAGGTTAAATATATACTTGAAGAAAACTCACAAAAACTAAAGTAGTTGGGCCTCCGTCGTGGCACAAGGGGTTAAGACACAACCTATGAAGTTGTCCCCAGCCTCTGCAGCACGAGTTCAATCCCTGGCCAGCCAGGGAGCAACCCACATGGTGCAGTAGACCTCTCCTGACTCTCCCGCTGCTCCCCTCAGCTGTGTAGTTCAGTCATCCTGCCTGTTCTGTTCCCCACTCTGTCTCTGGTGAATCCTCTCACCCCCACACCTCTGGTCTGTACCTCAGTACTTGTATGCACAAATAAATAAACCTTTAAAAAAAAAACCCTAAACTAAAGGAGTTATTCAAAAATTCAAACAGGGCTTCCCTGGTGGTGCAATGGTTTAAGCACAGCACCATGGAGCAGTCCGTGGTCTCTGCAGCATGAGTTCCAGCCCTGGCCAGGGAGCAGCCTATGTGGCACAGCAGACCTCTCCTGGCTAGTGTACTTCAGCAGTGTACACTGCTGCCCCCCTCAGCAGTGTATTCAGTCAATCTTCCTGTTCTTTTTCCCATTGTCTCTGGTGAATCCTCTCATACCCTGCACCCCCCACCCCCCAACCTCTGGCCTGGACGCCAGCTCTTGTATGCATAAGTAAATAAATCTTTAAAAAAAAATCCCAACAGTGGTTGCCTGTGTGATGAGAGAGGAAGTAGTAAGACACAAGCTATTATGTGCTAGGGTTTGGTCAAATCCTCGCTTTGCATTGGCCAGGGGGTTCACTAGAGCTCATTCTATTGTCAAGTGTTGTTTAGAATGTTTTGATACGTTGAAGTCATTGCTATATTTACATTAAGTCTTTGACTTAGAAATGGATTCTGCTCACATGACCAGGCCTAGGCTGTGTTTCTGTCCTGCTGGGGTGACACTGGGCGCAGAACTGGGAGGCAGGTCGGCCCTGAAATAGGCACATCTTCTCAGTCCCATCCATTTAAAAGCATACAATTACATTAATAAACATCATTTTTTTTAAAAAAACATGTAATAAAAATTGCAACAACAGAAGAAAAAAATATCCACTATTCCATGCAGTTTCTATCTCCCCCACTACACTGCAGATCATCTCCTTTGTTAAACTCTCTTCACATTATTCTAACAGGAATGCAAACTTTTCTCTTTTTTGAGTCTGTGCATAAGGGATATATGGCTGGAACTATATTAATATCCATGTGGAAAAAGTAGAGGCTCTAAGTATGAAGCTGCATTTTTCTTTTTGCTTTTCATTTGGTTGTAGATGTATCCACTAGCTATCTTACTGAAGAAAGCAAAGGAAGAAAGACATCAGAAAATTCCTATTTTAGTTTGTTTTATAACATGACAACAAACATAAAGAGAAAGACACACAAACACACACCCCCAAAGAGAAAATAAAGAATACTAAGATATCAAGACAACAAGAAAAACAGTTACAATTCTATGATTCTCCCACATGGTTAATTTCTTCATAGGACAGAAAGAACAGAGAGACAGGAAGACAGACCATCTCATGCAAAGTTTCTAGCACTAGAAAACCTGGCTTCAAATGCAGGCTGTCACTTGGCAACTATGTTTTTTTTTTTTTTCTTTACTATTTTGGCCTTAATTTTCACAGCTGTTAACGTACATTACACAATACCCACTTACAGTGTAGCTCTTAGTAAGCCATTCAGAATAGCACTTGATCCATAGTATGCCCTATATAAACATATACTAACATGGCAAGTGAGACACAGGATAAAATCATGAATGATCTTAACGTAGGTAAATTTTATTGTGGAAAAGTAAAGGAGTCCTTCAAAAGGCTAATTAAGAAGGTAAATTCATCAGTGTGGCAGGTTGCGCTTCCCATGCTGTCTCTTGACATGGTCTCAGCATTGGGGGAGACTCCCGAGAAGAGGGGAGTTCCTGTGCTCCCCTGAAGAGGGAAAGTTATACTTCTCAGAAGAAGGGAGTTCTTGCACTTCCAAAGACGATCTGAACTAAGGAGTTTCCATGGCAACGCCTGCTCATGCTCTCCTCTTTGTTCTTGGTTAATGCTGAAGTAAGTTAGTTATAAATTGGCATGTGAAAACCTAATTGGCTCATTGTTCTTACGCATGAACTATCACAAAAGAAGTAAAAAATTTTTTAAGGTATAGTTAGGAAAGAAATGTTTTGGCCCTGAGAACTATGGAGAACAAGCTGCCCTGAACCAGCTGTGCTTGGAAGCCATATCCTAACCTGGGGTGTACCTGTTTGCAGCAACAATACATTTCCAGGTGTACG
Source organism: Talpa occidentalis (assembly GCF_014898055.3). NCBI lineage: Eukaryota > Metazoa > Chordata > Mammalia > Eulipotyphla > Talpidae > Talpa > Talpa occidentalis. The sequence continues at coordinate 80,350,807 of NW_023602073.1, read as the reverse complement.
CAAGAGGTCAACAGTTCGCGGGCCGTGTGGAGTTTAGGAATTTCTAGTTAAGAGTTAGACTTCAGTAGAACTTACATAGATTTGATGAGTTGTCTCAGACCACTTTTAAGTAATTAATATATTAACCAAGTTAATTGAGTGCTAGGAGATAGATTGATAGATTGAGAAAGTTTAATTGTTGCCAAATGTTGTGCTGTCTTGTATGATTGATCATGCTGGTAAATGAGCTGTACCTAAGAAACTAACTGTTCTTAGGTTACCAAAGAAATGGCCTACAGGTGTAAGGCCAAGGGAGTCTTTACATAATCATGAGAAAATATGAACTGATTGTCTTTGCTCTGCTTCAATGCTTACGCTGATGTAATCCCACTGCTCGCCTTAAGGTCTAAAGACCCGCTGAGACCCTCAGTAGGAGATACTTGCACGAACTAAGGTGTCTACGTCTACCTCACTCCTACCTCGCTCCACTTCCCCTCAGCCCTCTGGGAGAAAACTTTCACCCACGCCTTCCTCTCCTCTCTGGGATCCCTGACACCACTTCTACCTGGAGCTGGTCTCCCGCACATCAGATTGGAAAATATTTCAAAAATCATTGTAACTGATGGGGTTGATGAACTGGAGGGGAAATTTTAAAATGTACCCCAAAATCTCCTATAGTAGATTATTACAGAAAAAGGGTAGAACTGAGGACTGGATTTTACATATTTTCAAAGAACAGAATATATGACCTAGGTATTTTTAATTTATTAAAAATTACTGTAATAATGTGATATTTGAACTACTTCCAATGTCACTTTGCATTTTGCTTCCTTTTCCCCTTGCCTATAACAGAAATGTACAGATACTTATTGCCACGATTTAAAAAATTATTTACCTTAAAAAAATTATACCTAAAAATAATGCCTCTATCTTTTTCAGAATCAAGATAAGGAAACTAATTTTCTTAATTTTCTCTCAAACTATGAATGACTAACCTTATAACTCATAGAAGCAAATCATCAGAGACAAAATCTAACAGTAAATATATTTTTAAGATATCTAGTGCAATAATGTTGATATTCTTGTGGTTTTAAGGCATAAAGGAATTGTCGATGTTAAAGGGGAATAACAGCTATTGAAAGAAAGGAATCCTCCAAATATTGAAAAAAATATAACCTCAGAAATATTTTTTGTGAACTTATGTGCACCTAACCCCGTAATATTGAAATACATAAGTCAAATTGATAGAAATAAAAGTATAAATAGACTTATTTGAAAAAATGAATTTTTTTATGTCTCAGAAATTAAGAACAAGTCTTTAAGCATATAAAATGTGAAGAAAACAAACAAAACATACTTGATTAGTTAGAGATAACACACACACAAACACACACACAGATACACTACTGTTGAGGGAAGAAAGAAAGAAAGAAAGAAGCAGAACATGTAAGGCGTTTTATTACATATTCTTGGATGTCACACAGCATCCTGCTGTATTCTATTGAATAAGAAAGTTCAGCCAGTGTTCAGTGGGAAGGAACAAAGATAGCGCTCCAAGGACTCACTCCAAAGTCACAGAAGAGTTTCTTACTGAAGAGCTTCTGAGATACAATATGTATTAGTGTAGAATTTTTTTAATATGTTTTTGAGATTTTTGGATGTCTGATCCTTAAATTCATTGGAACTTATTCTACAGCCTTGTATAGTGTGTGTGTCTATGTGTGTGTGAGTGCACGTGTCTGTATATGGTGCTACAAAACTAATTTTCTTAATTTCTTTAAATCCATTTCAGTTTCTCTTGCACAGAAAATGTTGGCATTAAATAATATTTATAATGAGGCTGTCATAAAATCATAATTTGAAATTTTCCAGTGTCAACTCATATTTCTTTCTGTCCGTTAGAAGTAAATCAGTCATCTAGATCATATTGTTCCCATGACTAATCCTATGTTTAAGATAATAATGTTTAGAGGAAAATGAGAAAGCCAAGATAGTAATTTTTTTTAGGAAAAGGAATTAAAGTAGATAATCAACTGAACTAAAATAAAAAGAAAGGTTTAAACAACAACATATAGAAATTTACAGGTTCACAAAGTCCAAGATTGTTACATTTTAGTGTCTTGTCACATTATTCACTGCAGATATTGGCTTGTATGTGTCAGCCACAGTTTCACTTAAAACCATGACCACAGCATTAATATCTTGACAGGAATAATATTTTTCATAATATTGATTTTTGGTTTGCAACATAACTCACCATCATGTAAATGTTCCATTTGATTTCTAAGTTGTATTAATGACCTATTTATCGTGTGAAAAGGTTGCTCTTTTGAAGTACTCCAGTGACCTAAGAGTCCATATAATTTTTCCTGATAAGGCTATTTAGCTGCAAATGACAATGTAATATGTTGCAATTTTTCAGTAATTCAAGTTTTTTTTTTTTTTAGAATTACCTGTTACCTTAAACAATTTGCTTCTACTTGCAGATGTCTGTATGTCTCCAAATGAGTTTTGTAAAATTATGCATTATTTTCATATAGATTAGGAATAATATACAAATGAATGATTTATAGAATAACCCACAGTTTTTCCCTGAAAAACATGCCCAGTTTAAACAATTTTTATCACATAATATTAACAAATGATAGAAATGTCATGTAATATACTAATATATAAAGCTATCTGAACCAAGACTAATAGGAACTAAGTTGTTAACACCTTTTTAGAGTTTACTAGCAATATGTATACTTCTTCATATAGAACTAATCCTTGAAAGTTGGTCCCAGAGCAGAAGTATCTGTACTACTTAGGACACTGTTTCAAGTGCAAATTAGCAGGCTCCACACTAATTCATACTAATTCAGAAACTCTAGGGTAAGGCTTAACAATCAATATTTTTAGAGATAATTCTGGCACATGTAAAAATTTGAGAGCCAAGGCTTTTATTTATTTGCTGGGCTTATCTTAATAAAATTTAAGCCCAAGATTTATCCAGAAAGTTCAGAAAGATCATAAAAATGCATGATATTTGAAACCCTCTTGACAAATGCAAGAAAACCATAGGATGAATATTTCTGGGTTTTCAGTTTTGTTAAAATCTGTTAATGTCTTCTAATAGCCTGTCTCTCCTTTCCTGCAGCCACAATATGAAAATGAATTAGAAAAATATGATAATCAGTGTGTAGTGTCTTTATATGGACAGGAGAAAGTAAAAGTCTCATCTGGAGCTTTATTCTGCATGATATAACGTTCATTACGTTTATTTCAAAGATGTTCATATTAGACACTAAGAGTTTCTATCTCATGACTCCTAGGATTCCAAACAAGGTAAGGCAATACACTGGCATGTTTACATTTTAATCTGAAAGCTATCTTGCAGTAATAGGGTTCTCTTTTAGGATATTAAAGTGTGTTGAGAAGCATGACTACAGAGACCACACTGTGCACAGAATGAGCCAAATCTTCCTATTCCATTCAATTAGATAGGGTAAGAAAGATAAACATAACAAATGAGCCTGTGGAATACGCACACTGCCTTTAAGGTGAAAAAAAAAAAGAAATGAGAAAACTGCTAAATGATAAGCACTGGCACTGTGGCAAATGATTTAAGTGACATTTCCTCTAGACATTAGTAAAGTTATAATAGTGACATTATTTAAAGAGTAGTGTTAGGTACAGGGAGTCAAACCTTCATCTTTCTCCAAATGAGATGAATATCCTTTTCTTGACTAGGTGTTTGAAGAATCATGTTCATATCTTTCAGTGTCAAGTTTCTCAGAATGCTTATCCTGGTGTTGCTCCTCTTGATCTTCATTAATTTTAGTTGATTTAAAAAAAAGTATATAGAGGTCTCCCTGGTGGTGCAAGGGGTTAAGACGAAAACTATGAAGCTATCTACAGCACTGCAGTATGAATTTGATCCCCGGTCAGGGAGCAATCCACATGGCACAGCAGACCTCTCCTTTCTTACCTGCTGCTTCCCTCAGCAGTGTATTTCGTCAGTCCACCTATTCTGTTCCCCACTCTGTCTCCGGTGAATCCTCTCACCACCCCCCACACTTCTGGCCTGTACCCCAGTTCTTGTATGCACAAATAAATACATCTTTTAAAAAAAAGTATTTTTGGTGTAAAAGAAATAGAAAGCAATAAAAAAAATACTGTTATGTGAATTTCCCTGCATGCTTACTTAGAAACATAAGTGGATCAAAATAAGAGAGCATGTTCCTTTGTTTTCTTGGAGGTATCATATCTCATTGAGCATTCTTTCTGCTGTTACAGTCTGATTTAGATTTTAAGATCAACTTCATAGATATCTGTCTTCCTGGGAGTTCCTTAAGCCCTCTATAGTAGAAATCTCTTGGATACTGTGAATTTTTGTATCCTCTATATGTCTATTGACTCTACTTTTGTCTCTTCCTAATCATAGCAATATCCTCAACATGTATGTTTTGGTGATACATTACTGTTAAGAATTTGAATATTGAAACATTTATGTATGAGTGCATTTAGAAATATAACAAAAAATGGTGAATGGATCCTGTCCTTTATGCAGTCCCCATTCTCAAAAAGTAGCCAAGTAGAGTCTTAGCTTCTGGGAGAGAGGGAATAAAAGAAGGGAAGATTGACACTGGATGTGTGTGGAAAGGCAGCAACCTATGCTCAGGTAGAAGAGAGGTAATAAGAACTCCCAATGTCCCCATTTTTGTCCTGGCCTATTTAGGAAGTGAATAATGACTGACACTAAGTAGACTAAACTGACAGTGACTCTGTATTCACTGGAATCCCTTCTCAGTCCTGGCAGTCCAAGCAGACAGTAGACATAGAATCATCCCCACTGGCCTTTCTAACCAGTGTTGAGAAACACCATCCTTGGAGTCTAATTCACATCTAAGCCTGGTAAAATTTAAAACATGTAGCCAGAGTTCAGAACTTCTAGACAGGAATGTGGGAATTTTAACCTTATAATATTAAAACTTCGCATTTTATGAGATTTAAGTTTCTGAATTCTGTTATTGTTACTGTGAAGATTATACAGTATTATCTTCACAAGTGAATACTTTCAAGAGTTGAGTATAGAAACCTATTATTGGCTGTAATTTTCTCTCTGAAGTTTAAAGCATTCATCCATTGTTCTTTAACTTCTAGCATTGTTATTGAAATACTTGGTGATATTTGGATTCCAAAACCTTTTTTTTTTGTACCTTTTCCCCCAATTCCTGAAAGTCTTTAGAACCTGTCTTTTTCTCATCCTCTGAAATGTCTTGATGACCCACTGAGACTCCTTTTTCATTCACTGAACTGGTAATTCATTGGACCCTGTCTGTTCAGAACTCATGAACTGAGCTGAAATTATCTTCAATTACTTTCCTTGTTTAATCTGGTTTTTTTTTGGGACAATTTCTTCAACTTAGATTTTAACATTTCACTAAAAATTCCCTTTTCTCATATTTAATAAAATCTCAATATTTCCTTATTCTCAGATTATTTATTGGATATCATTCTTTTGTTCTTTCACTGAAATTGTATTTTCATTAATTAGTAGTTTTTAATTTTTTCTGTGTCTGCAAATCATCTCAATTACTTTTCGTTTTCATTTGGAGATTTGCAAAGTATAATTAATTACGTAAAGTTATACATATAAGAACAAATTACTAACGAATTAACTAGAAATGATAGGTGTGTAAACTATAAACAACACGTCTTTGAAAGACGTAGGGTAATTCAGCAGGATCTGCCATGTCTTATAGAAACTTTCAGATGTTATTTTATTTTTTTTAATTAATAAATATTATTTTTATATTCCTCATACATTTGCAATCCCCCCATTCTGACCCTAATCCCTCCCCTCCCACGCCCCACCCCCCAAAAAGTGTCTCTGGTTCATAGTTTTTGTTGATTTTGATTTTCACTTTCTTATAGTTATTAATTTTCCTGGTCCCTTATTTAAGTATTCTAGATTCCTGCTATGAGTGAGACCATCCGGTATTTTTCTTTTTCTTTTTGGCTTATTTCGCTGAGCATGATCCCTTCCAGCGCCATCCATGTTGCTGCAAATTGCATGTGTTTATCTTTTTTGAATGCTGAGTAATATTCCATGGTATATATGTACCACATCTTCTTGATCCAGTCATCTATTTTTGGGCATTTGAGCTGTTTCCAAAGCTTAGCTATTGTAAATAGTGCTGCTATAAACATAGGGGTGCAGGTGTTCTTTGGAATTGATGTTTCTGTGTTCTTTGGGTAAATACCTAGGAGTGGAATTGCTGGATCATATGGAAGCTCTATGTTTAGTAGGTCCAGAAATCTCCACACAGCTCTCCATAGTGGTTGGACCAGTTTGCACTCCCACCAACAGTGCAGAAGAGTTCCTTTTTCTCCACACCCTCGCCAACATTTGTTGTTGCTAGTTTTTTTAATATGTGCCATTCTCACTGGTGTAAGATGGTATCTCATGGTAGTTTTGATTTGCATTTCCCTGATTGCAAGTGATGTTGAACATTTTTTCTTATGCCTGTTGGCCATTCGCATTTCCTCTTCAGAGAAGTTTCTTTTTAGCTCCTCTGTCCATTTTTTGACTGGATTATTTTCTTTGTTGTTGTTGAATCTCATCAGCTCTTTGCAGATTTTTGTGATCAGTCCTTTATCATTAGTGTTGTGTGCAAAAATGTTCTCCCAGTTGGTGGGGTTTCTCTTTGTTTTTGTTATTGTCTCTTTTGCTGTGCAGAAGCTCTTTAATTTGATGTAGTCCCAGCTGTTGATCTTTGCCTTCACTATCACTGCTTTGGGTGATGTGTCTGTAAAGATGTCTTTGATATGCAAATCACGTAGTGTTTTGCCTATATTTCCTTCTATGTATTTTATGGTTTCAGGTCTTATGTCTAGTTCTTTAATCCATTTTGAGTTGATTTTTGTATATGGTGTGAGGTAGTGGTCAAGCTTCATTCTTTTGCATGTAGCGACCCAGTTTTCCCAGCACCATTTATTGAACAAACTTTCTTTGCTCCAATGCATAGTCTTTGCTCCTTTGTCAAATATTAGTTGACCATAAATCTGTGGGTTTATTTCTGGATTTTCTATTCAATTCCATTGGTCTGTATGTCTGTTCTTGTTCCAATACCATGCAGTTTTGATGATTATGGCTTTGTAGTAGAGTTTGAAGTCTGGGAGTGTGATGCCTCCATTCCCTTCTTTTTTTTTCAGGAGAGCTTTGGCTATTCGGGGTTTTTTGTGATTCCATATGAATTTCATCAATAATTGTTCTATTTCTTTGAAGAATGACATTGAAATTTTGATTGGAATAGCATTGAATCTGTATATTGCTTTTGGTAGGATGGCCATTTTAATAATGTTTATTCTCCCAATCCATGAGCAGGGGATGTTTTTCCATTTCTTTGTGCCTTCTTCTATTTCTTTTAACAGTGTTTTATAGTTTTCTTTGTATAGGTCCTTTACCTCTTTTGTTAGATTTATTCCCAAATATTTGATTTTTTTTGTTTCAATAATAAAAGGGATGTTTTTTTTGATTTTTTTCTTCTTCAGATTTATTGTTTGTATATAGGAAGGCTACTGACTTTTGCGTGTTGATTTTGTAACCTGCCACTTTACTGAACTGATTGATGAGTTGAATTAGTTTTTCTGTGGAGTTTTTGGGGTTCTCTATGTATATTATCATATCATCTGCAAAGAGTGATAGTTTGACTTCTTCTTTTCCTATTTGGATTCCTTGGATGTCTTTCTCTTGTCTTATTGCTCTGGGTAGGACTTCCAGTATTATATTGAAAAGCAGTGGTGAAAGTGGACATCCTTGTCTTGTTCCAGATCTTAATGGAATTGCTTTCAGCTTTTCACCATTGAGAATGATACTGGCTGTTGGCTTGTCATATATGGCCTTTATGATGTTGAGGTACGTTCCTTGTATCCCAAGAATTTCAAGGGCTTTTATCATGAATGGGTGTTGCACTTTGTCGAAAGCTTTCTCAGCATCTATTGATATTATCATATGGTTTTTATATTTATTTTTGTTGATGTGTTGGATAACGTTGATTGATTTTCGGATGTTAAACCATCCTTGTGTCCCTGGAATGAATCCTACTTGTTCGTGGTGAATTACCTTATGGATACACTGTTGGATTCTGATAGCTAAAATTTTATTGAGGATTTTTGCATCAGTGTTCATTAGGGAGATTGGCCTATAGTTTTCTTTTTTTGTGTTGTCCTTGTTCGGTTTTGGTATTAGTGTAATGTTGGCTTCATAGAACGTGTTAGGTATTATACCTTCCTTCTCAATTTTTTGGAAGAGTTTGTGAAGGATAGGCACCAATTCGTCTCTGAATGTTTGGTAGAATTCATTTGTAAATCCATCAGGTCCTGGGCTTTTGTTTTTGGGGAGGTTTTTGATTACCATTTCAATTTCGCTAATTGTAATTGGTCTGTTTAGGTGTTCTATTTCTTCTTTATCTAGCTTTGGGTGATTGTAGAGTTGTAGGAATTTGTCCATCTCCTCTAGATTGTTGAACTTGTTTCCATATAACTGTTCATAGTAGTTATTAATTATTCTTTTGATTTCTGCTGTGTCCGTTGTGATTTCTCCTCTTTCATTTATTATCCTATTTATTTGTGCTTTCTCCCTTTTTGCCCTTGTGAGCCTGGCTAGGGGTTTGTCTATTTTATTTATTTTTTCAAAGAACCAGCTCTTGGTTTCATTGATCTTTTGGATTGTTTTTTTAGTTTCGATTTCATTTATTTCTGCTTTGGTTTTTATTATTTCTTTTCTTCTACTGGTTTTGGGGTTTTTTTGTTGTTCTTTTTCTAGATCTTTGAGCTTCGAGATTAGGTTGTTTCTTTGAGTTCTTTCTTGTTTCTTGATGTGAGCATCTATTGCTATATATTTTCCTCTTATTACTGCTTTTGCTGCATCCCATACATTTAGGAAATTGGTGTCCTCCTTGTCATTCAATTCAAAGAATTTTTTAATTTCTTCTTTTATCTCCTCATTAGTCCAGTGGACTTCCAGTAGAGTGGGTTTCAATCTCCACGAGGCAGGAGAGTACCTTGCCTTCTTTTTATGGTTTATTTCTAGTTTGACACCTTCATGGTCAGAAAAGATGGTTGGTATGATTTCAATCTTGGTGTATCTGTTGATGTTTGTCTTGTGCCCCAGTATATGATCGATCCTAGAGAATGATCCGTGTGCACTTGAGAAAAATGTATACTCAGATTTTTTTGGGTTTAGTGTTCTATATATGTCTGTTAAGCCCAAGCACTCTAGATCCTTATTTAGAGCTTTAGTGTCTTTACTTATTTTTTGTCTTGTTGATCTATCCATTGTTGATACTGGTGTGTTGAAGTCTCCCACTACGTATGTGTTTTCTCTGATGTCTGTTTTCAGAGATGCCAATAGTTGTCTGATATATTTTGGTGCTCCTTCGTTTGGTGAATATATGTTAATGAGTGTTATTTCTTCTTGAAGTATTGTCCCCTTGATCATAATGTAATGACCACTGGGGTCTCTTTTTATCTTTTTAAGTTTGAAATCTGTTTTATCTGATATGAGTATAGCTGTTCCTGCCTTCTTTTTTGGTCCATTTGCTTGTAGAATTGTTTTCCATCCTTTAACTTTGAGTCTATTTTTATCTTTTGCAGCTAAATGTGTTTCCTGGAGACAGCAAAAGGTTGGGTTTTGTTTCTTAATCTAGGCTGCAACTCTGTGTCTTTTTATTGGAGAGTTTAGTCCATTTACATTTAGAGTTAGTATTGATATGTTAGCATCTGTATTTGCCATTGTGTTTGTCTTTCCTTTGATTTTATTTATTTATTATTTTAATAACTTTCTTTGGCCTTCTTTTGTTGTTATTCGTCCCTCTGAGGTTCTGGCTTTAGGACTCCTTGTAGTATTTTTTGGAGTGGGGGTTTAGTCGTAATAAAATTCCGGAGTTTCTGTTTGTCTGGGAAGGTCCATATTCTTTCTTCAAAGAGGAAGGAGAGCTTTGCGGGATAGAATATTCTTGGTTGGCATCTGTTTTCTTGGAGTCTGTTGACTATGTCCCTCCACTCTCTCCTTGCCCCTTAGTGTTTCTTCAGAGAAGTATGATGTCAGTCTGATTGGTTTCCCTTTGAATGTTATCTGTTTCTTCCCTCTTGTTAGTTTCATTATTTTTTCCTTGTCTTGGATTCTTGGGAGCTTTACTATTATGTGTCTTGCTGTATTTTTCCTTTCGTCATGGAAGTTTGGTGTTCTTCTTGCTTCTTGTATATCAATTTTCAGCTCCTTCTTCGCGTTTGGGAAGTTCTCTTCAATTATATCCATGAATATTTTCTCTGTTCCTACATCTCTCTCCTCTCCTTCTGGGATTCCTATAACTCTTATATTTCCTTTCCTCATGGAGTCAGATAGTTCCCGAAGTCTTTCTTCGGTCTTTTTCCTTCGTACTTCTCCTTCCTTTTCTGTTTTAGTTCTTTTTATTTCTGTGTCTTCAAGAGTACTTATTCATTCTTCCATTTCATCTATTCTGCTTTCATTGCTTTTCCCAGAGTTCTTTAGCGTCTCCATTAATTCTTTGATCTCCTGCATTTCTTTTACTTCCCTCTTTAGGGACTCAATTTCATTCTTCTGGTCATTAATTATTTTCCCCTTATCATTGTTTTCCTTTATGACTTCTGTCAGTTTTTTAATCACAGCAATTTTAAATTCTCTATCTGGAAGGCTCAGAAGTTCTTCCAAGTTACTGTCGTTGCAATCTGGTAGATGGTTTTCTTTTTGCGGTGTGCTTTTTTGCTGAGGAGTTGCTGGGTTGCCTGTGGTTTTTCTACTCCCTACTGCCTGTTTTCTAATTTGCCGTATTCCTTGTGACACTGTGTTGCTGGTTCTGGCTGGCATCTTGGGCGACCTTCCCAGCTCACCACTGGCTCCTCTGGGGAACTTCTGCTGGGTTCACAAGTGTTCAGCAAAGAAAGGTCCCTGCTCTGTCTCCTCGGTGAGCCTTCTGCTGGGTTCACACAGTCTCCCGCAAGAAAGGTCCCTGCTGCAAAATGCCGGTGCCGGGGATGCGCTCCCCTGCACACCCGGTCTGCCCCAGCGGTGGGTGCTGCTCCCCTCTGGGCTGGAACTGCAGGCTAGAAGGCGCCCAGCTTGGGCAAGCCTCCCAGCTTACCTCTGTCTCCTCGGTGAGCCTTCTGCTGGGTTCACACAGTCTCCAGCAAGAAAGGTCCCTGCTGCAAAATGCCGGTGCCGGGGACGCACTCCCCTGCACGCCTGGTCTGCCCCAGTGGTGGGTGCTGCTCCCCTCTGGGCTGGAACTGCAGGCTAGAAGGCGCCCAGCTTGGGCAAGCCTCCCAGCTTACCTCTGTCTCCTCGGTGAGCCTTCTGCTGGGTTCACACAGTCTCCAGAAAGAAAGGTCCCTGCTGCAAAATGCCGGTGCAGGGGACGCGCTCCCCTGCACGCCTGGTCTGCCCCAGCGGTGGGTGCTGCTCTCCTCTGGGCTGGAACTGCAGGCTAGAAGGTGCCTGGCGTGGGCAAGCCTCCCAGCTTACCTCTGTCTCCTTGGTGAGCCTTCTGCTGGGTTCACACAGTCTCCAGCAAGAAAGGTCCCTGCTGCACAATGCCGGTGCAGGGGACGCGCTCCCCTGCATGCCTGGTCTGCCCCAGTGGTGGGTGCTGCTCTCCTCTGGGCTGGAACTGCAGGCTAGAAGGTGCCCGGCGTGGGCAAGCCTCCCAGATTAACCTCCGTCTCCTCGGTGAGCATTCTGCTGGGTTCACACAGTCTCCAGCAAGAAAGGTCCCTGCTGCAAAATCAGATGTTATTTTAGAGCTTTTCCATGGGATTGTATTTCTAAGGATGGATTGTATATCTTGCTAGAAACTACGAAAATGGTTGCCATTATTCTGGGAGATGAGTTGAAGTGGTATTCAAATCTCACCTTTCAGTATGCAGTTTCTAACTTCTGTAAAAATCACCCAGCCTCATCTTTTCCTGATGCCTGTGAGTCAAGAAACATTTTCACATCAGCCTTTGCAAAAGTAAAACTCTATCCTCCACCTGCTTTGGAAGGAGACAGGTAGTCTGACTGCTGAGTTATAGAGAGTTATAATATTTCCTATACTTTATTTTTAACCAATTCGCCTGCTTTGTTCCCTATTCCACACAATCCAGTTATACGTGACACTGATACAGCAAACTTTCAAAAGCTACCTGGTTTCACTTGCCTTTCTTTCTATTAGTGCATTCTTATACTGACATTTGGAGTTCAGCTTCCCATACTCTGATAATGATAGCATTTATTTATCTATATTCCATTTCCAAATATGCGTTGGATTTTCTTATCTTCTCTGTTCTCTTCCTGTGCTTTATTCACTTTGTCTTTGTTTATACACTATTATGACATTTTTGTGACTTCCTTTGAACTTTGTAAGAAAACAGAGACAAATTAGTTCATTCCTTCATGTTTAACGAGAAGTCTAATGTTCCTCAAATTTAAGATGACAGCTACTTATTAAGATTTTGCCAAGATTAGATGAGATTAAATGAGCCACATATGCAAACTCCTAATTCTTTTTTGTCATATGGTTAGTACCTTGTCTTTATGTTTTAATATATTCACTGTCTCCTAGTTCAGATAGAAATTTCTTTTCTATACCTAAAATAGCCAAATGTACATAAAATAAAATCAGTAAATTCATAGTCATAAAAGGCGTTTGTTCTGGAATTTCAGAATGGTCCATGGTTATGCCATGAGACTTGGACTTCCTTTCACACATGTATTTATATATTTTATACTATATTTTAATACTATAAAGTACAAATTATTTCTTCTCATATAGCTATAAAATAAGACCACAAAAGGTTGCATTAATCAGCATTAAACCAATAATTGACATGATTTTTATTTTTACATGGAGACATGACCTTTGTTTTTCACTACTAAGTATGATTTGTTTATAGATTTGTTGCATATGGCTTTATTACATTGTGATATATTCCATCTATCCCCATTTTTTTAGGTTTCATTTCATAAATGGATGTTGAATTATATCAAATGCTTTCTGTGCATCTACTGATGTAATCATGATTTTTTTTTCCTTTCATTTATGGATGTGGTGAATTACACTGATCCATTTGCAGATGTTGAATCATTCTTGCATCCCTGGAATAAATCCCACTTCATCATGATGTATTTTCCTTTTAATTGTTGAATTTGGTTGGTTAAGATTTTGTTGAGGAAATATGCATCTATACTTATCAGTGATATTGGTCTGTTGTTTTCTACTGATGTCCTTATCTGCTTTTGGCATCAGAGTAATATTGGCCTCATAAAATGTGTCATAACCATTCTCTCTACATCAATTTACTGGAAGAGTTTGAGAAGTGGAGGAGTTAGATCATCTTTAAAGGTTTAGAATAACAGCTGGTTCTGTGCTTGTTTTTTTGGTAGACTTTGATCAGGGTTTCAGTTTCTATGCTTATAATTAATCTGTTCAGGATTTCTATTTATTCTTGACAAAATCTCGGAAGGGTGTACATTTGTAAAACTGTGTCCTCTTTTTCATAGTTGTATAGTTTGTGGGAATCTGTATTTCTTATAGTAAGTTTTAACTTTTTTTAATTTCTGCTTCAATATTGTCTTTATGTTTTAATATATGCACTGTCTGCTAAATCAGACTGAAATTTCTTTTCTAGTTACAGACTATGCCCTCTCTGCATTGTGTTAGCACTGAGTTCTCTTTTTTTCAGTGCACTTGCCTCCAGGTTAGTCTACTTTCCTTATCTGTTCAAAAACCCAGTTATTTGGTTTCATTAAGCTTTGCCGCTTTATTTTTTATTTTCATTTGATTTACTTCCACGTTGATTTTTCTTTTTTTCCTGTTAGTGGCTTTTGGTTTCATTTGTTCTTTTTCCAAGTGTAAAGTTAGATTATTTATTTGAGCTCTTTCTTGTTTCTTGATGTAGTCCTGTCTTGCCATAAACTTTCCTCTTAATACTATTTTGCTGTGTCCCTCTAGTAATTCATCTTTATTTTCATTCACCTCCAGGTATTTTTCAAATTTGTCTTTGATTTCTTCATTGAGCTAATAGGTATTCAGAAGCATTTTGCTTAGTTTCCATTTATTTGCATTTTTTCCTGCTTTCTTTTTGTGATTTATACAGACCAGAGAAATTTGTACCATTTCAACCTTTAGGAATTTACTGACACAACATGTCAGCATTGTATTGTATTGTGACACAACATGTTTTCTATCTGGGAGAATGCTCCATGCTCACTGTAGAATTTGGACTCAGCTTTTTGGGAGGGTACAATTCCCAGTTAATATTTATTCAGTTCATATGGTTTATATTGTCTCCTTGCCAATGTTCTCTCTGCTGATTTGTCTGTCAAATTCTCCTACTGCTACTATGTTGTTGTTGCCAATGTCTATTTTCAGGTTTGTTAATAGTTGCTTTATATATTTCTATGCTCCTTGTTTGGTGCATATGTATTGATGAGTGTTACATGTTCCTGATGCATTGACTACTCCATTATTATATTATGTCCATCCTTTTTCATTATTAATCTGAAATATTATTTTTAACTGATGTAACTATGACTATTCCTGCTTATTTTGGGCTACCATTTGCTTGTAGATTATTTTCCAACCTTCTTATTTTTAGTATTTGTTTATATTTGGAGCTCAGAATGATCTCTTGCAGATAATATGCAGGTTTCACCACTATGCTTTTTGAATAGTGATTTCAGTTCATGAACTTTTAGGGTGATTATTGATATGTGAAGGATAGCTTCTGTCATTTTGTGTGTAGCGTTCTGTTTCTATTTCCTGTTTTAATTTTCCTTTTGGACTTCCTTCTTTTATACAGATTTACAGGAGAGCAACTTTGAACATTTCTGGTTATGAAAGTCTAATATTGATTGGTAAACTCTTTCAGCTCTTGTTTGTCTGGAAAGGCCCTTATTTCTCCCTGATATCTGAAAAAGAGACTCTTACAGGATATAGTCTTCTTTCCTGAGAGTTTTTAATCTTTGAATATTTTGAATATAACAGTCCATCCATTCTCTCCATGTCTGTAGCATATATGCTGAAAAAATGTGAAGAAAACCTGATGGGAGTGATTGTCTAAGTTACATGTTTTTATCTCTTACTTACTTTCATTATTCTTTGTTTGTCTTGAAGTCTTAATAGTTTCACAATGTGTTTAGTGTAGTTCTTATTGCATTTAGATATCCAAGTGTTCTTTTAGCTCATGAACTTTTCTACTTAGCCTTCTCCGGACTTCGGAAGTTTTCCTCTTCTTTTATTTTATTGAGCGCTTTGTCCCCCCAATCCCAGATACTTATCTTTGTGTTGCCTTTCCTATAGAGTAAGATACTTCTCAAAGTGTTATTTCATATTTTTAAATTTCTATTTTTCTCTCTTCTTTCACATGGGTCTTTTGTGCATTACTCTCTTTGAAATCACTGATTCAATCTTCTAATATTCTGCCTCCTTATCTTTCTTAATTGTATTTGTTGAGCTCTTTCCACCTTGATGCTCTGTTATATTTTTATAAAAAGCTTCAATTACTACTTTCTCTTCATTAATTTTTATCTGAACTCATTTTCTTCTGAATTTCATTGTCTTGCTTAACTTTTCTGAATTATCTTGTATCATTTTGACTTGTCTTTCTATGTTCTTTTATCTTTGAATTTCTTTATTATAGTAATTTTGAACTCTGTCTGATAGGGAGATATAATCTTCCATGTCTTTGGGGTTGGATTCTGTTCATTTATTGAGATGTCATATTCTCTTAAAATCTCAAATTGAATTGCCACATAATTTTTTTCTCCTTTTTTTTTTTTTACTTTTAATTTCCTTAATATTTTTCATACCTATAGCAGTAACTTAGGCAGTTGAACTACTTTACTTTTCCTGCAAGTGGTGTTATGGTTTTTATTCAGTTTTCTTTTTTGTTTTTGGCTTTTGCTGACTACCTTAAGAACTGAGACCCATTTCTGCAGTTGTATCAACAGGTTTGGGAAGGTGTCTGGAAAGGTCCTGCTACTGATGCTAATGTGCTGGGAGGAATCCGGAATCTGCTAACCCCAAATGCTGAAAATTCCAAAAACCTTGAATCCTGAAGACTGAATGAATATAACCCCTACTTTAATTACTTATATGTCTTATCAGTTACCCCATTCTCAACTGTAATACTTTTTTAGCATTTTCCCTGGGGCTATCTAGTATCACCAGTAATCCCCTCCAGGGGGCACCAGCTGTAACAGTCTTTTGGCTGTAGCCACCATTACACTTACTACAGAGTTCCTGATCTGAATTCTGTAGTCTTTGTGCTGTCAGTGTGCTATAGGATTTCAGTAACAATTGCAAGGGGAGTGAGTGTCATTATGTTTTAATAATAGCTAAAAATTTATCTTCTTATTTTAACATGTGTGAGCATGCATTATAAATGACCCTTTTAATACTCATATACCATGTTTATTTCAAAATTATTTACCTTCATAAATGACCCAAGGAAAAATGAAAAAGTGTTTGATGCTAAATTATTTAAAATTTTAAACTATCATTTCCAATCATCAAGAAGTAAAGATAAAAACATAGGTTTAATGTAAATCTTCTTTTATACAATAGAAACATAGAACATCCGTAATAAAACATAAAAAATTTTGTTTAACAATGTGTTTAACTCACTGATTCTCCACCTAGCTCTATTTCCAAAAACAACAATATCTTAAAATTTATTTTAATGCAATTAAACCTAACTTGGTTCTTCCAGGTTCTTAGCTCACTAGAAATACTAAGATAATTACAGAATTACAAAATACTAGTAATTTTGAACTCTTTGTCTGATAGGGAGATATAATCTTCCATGTCTTTGGGGTTGGATTCTGTTCACTTATTGAGATGTCATATTCTCTTAAAATGTCAAATTTTGAAATATTTAGTATTTCAAAGAATAACAATGCATTCTTGATGAACTTTACATTTTAAGATTTAACAATCAAAACAACAATTAAAAAGAGAATCTATTGCTATTCACACGAAGGCTTAACTCCCTTAATACATCTATATAATTTGTAATCAAATTTTATTGATTCACCATTCATTCACAAAACCATATAATATCAGTGGTAAATCTTTGCTCTTTGACATGTGCACATACTTTATTTACTGCCCATCAAAGCTCCAGTGCAACTATCAACTCTTATGATCTGAGTTATACATCTTCAGAATGTATCCTATGAACATAACCTATTGACAAATTTGAAAATATACTTCTAATTGGAGTAATGTTCAACTTTTACAAAGCTAGGCAGGAAGTTCCATTCATAGGAATTTGATTTAGGAAAATCTGACTTCCCCTTTGCAAAGTAATACTTGCATGTTGCTATGATGTCAAACAAAATATTGGAAAGAAACTGAAATTTTAAATACTTGTCCATAAGCTTCTTTACAGTTGGGACGATTTCATTATTTGATTTTGGTTTTCATTCAAATTAACATATAGCAATGTAACTGAATATTTTCCTGCCTTCCTCCTTGAATGCGTCCTTCCTTTTCTTGTCCTTCCACTATTACATTTTCTTTTTTTTAACTTGGTAAAATGATTTATTCAGCTTCTATATGTCTTTCTTTCATTGTCATCTCACTGACTAGCATAATACAAATTCTGTTGGAATACATACTTTTTTTCTTTGATTCTTTTTCAATAAAAAAACCATTTTTATGCTTATTCCAATTATTTTAGTCAGCTATTTTCTATTTTTTAAATAAAAGTATTGTTGTTTCTGTCTCTATGCATCTAGAGGAAAAAAAAAAGACAGATTATGACCAAATTATTGTTTTATGTCACTTCTCCTTGATACCATCCAAGTACATTGTTTGTTTTTTTCCTCAGTACTTAATTCAAATAAGGTTGAAATCCAGTAAAATTCATTCAGAATAACTTGTGGACTTGATATGTGAGGGAAAAATTTAAGCCTTGCCTTTCTTCTAACATTTCTAAGCTTGGAGAATTTGGGTTGCTGATAACCATCATGTTCACCGTACTGAAAAAGTTCACATTCAGAGGAATGGCCATCATAGATAAACAGAGTAAAGAAATTAGGTGTCATTCTTTGAGGCCAAGGATATAGTATTTCTTGAAAGCAGAGTAAACCTAGTCTTCCCAATTAAATGAGACAACAGTTTTTTTTTTTTTCCTTAAGCATGCTTATGTGACAAATATACCAGTTTAAGCTATAAGACTCTAAGAAGACTTTCCTGATTCACATTCTATAAATTTTTATTGTTTTATAATTCTTTCCTTTTTTCCCTGATATTTTCTTTTATATAATAATACAGGCAAATAAATAGTTTACATTCAGGATTGGAGCTATGGTGATAAGCATTTTGTCTCATTAATCCAAATTCACATGTCAACAATGATATCATACCTGTTAGCTTCATATTTAATCTTGTAAAAACATTCATATTTTCTTTTCAGGCTACTCACTATTACTGTTACTTTTATGGTTTCCTGACCTTCAGTTCTAAATATATAAATTAACAAAGCATAGATCCAATTTTTATCTATTCATTATACAATTTTCTAACTGCTTTATGGATTCTATTGTGTTCTAAATATTTTATTCAAGAAGAATTTTCCATTTCTCATATATCATGATATCACAGATTTCACCTATATGCTTTACTTTGTTGGTATTCCAGTACAGATTATCAGTTTCACCTTTTAAATATTATATGAAAATTTACTAAAGTCCATAATTTAGGTGGTAAATGCAACTAATAAATGTCAGTTTACTTATTTTGTTTACACACCTTTTGTCAAACTCAAAATTTTATGTCATGTGAGGAGAAGTCTAGTGCTGGGAATATATTTTCAGATATTCACGCATGTAGGTTTGAAATAACTATCTATGTGTTATATAATGCAGAGTCAGTAAATTTGATATAAATAAAGGAAACAATATAAGTATTTTCACTTCAATTCAGAAAATAAATTTTACTTCGCCTTGTGGAGCTCAGTAAGTTATGTTCATTTTTTTTTTTTCTCTACAGTAAAATCTCAAATATGTCTGATGATTCCAATTTCCAATATGAACAAAATAGGTAGGGATATATATCTGGAAGTTAAAAAAAAAAAAAGAATATGTTTATGGTAATAGTCTATAAGGGTTGTTCCACCCAAACTGAAAATAGAGGTGGCATGTCCATGGCTGTGTTCTTTCTGTCCTGGTTTCCTATCCCACTCAAACAAGGGCTTTAGGCACCTTTTCATGACAGGTTTGCACTTCTTACCTAAACTGCTACAACTTAAAGTTTTTACTTTGAAATGTATGGCTTTTATTTCTAAAGATAAAATTTTCCAACAATAGTCTTGATTTGGTTCTAAATCAAGGAAATGACAGTGGAGGTATGATAGAGTGCATTAAAATGAGGTTTTAGAAAGGGATCATTTTCTTCCAACTGCAAACCTAATAAAACCATGCAATAAATTCTTTTTTGCCTTGCAGACAGGGTCATCTTCCAGAAGATTGGGAATATAACCAAAAAACTTCAATTTTTACTTATTTTTAACAAAAAAGGAATATTGCCTGCCTGCTGATGGGTAGTGATGAAATTTTGGGGAAAAAAGTGTCAACTTTCTACATATAGTCATAAGTACTATTCTAGTACAACAGTAGTAGCATTTTCTTACTCTTCTGTCGAAAAAAAAAAAAAGATTTTGTAATTTTTTTAGATAATAGAGTCAATTTTTGTAATAGAATATGACTACTATAGGCGATACTTGGAGATTAGTGGCAAAGCAGGAATTTACAATTAAAAGTTTTTCAAGTGGATGCTGTACGGGCCTCCCGGGTGGCGCAGTAGGTTGAGCGCAGTGCTGTGGGGCTATCTGTGGCCTCTTCACTGAGGGTTTGATTCCCGGCCCGCCAGGGAGAAACCCACATGGCTTGGCAGATCTCTCCTGTCTCACCTGCTGATCCCCTCAGCAGTGTCTTTGGGCGTTCTGCTCCCTGCTCTGTCTCTGGTGAATTCTTTCACCCTCCCGTGCCTCTGACTGGTACCCCAGTTCTTGTATAAATAAGTAAATCTTAAAAAAAAAAGATATTCTATGCCAGGAAGAACACCGCTTCTACTTAATTTTATTATTTTTTTAAAAGATTTATTTATTTATTTATACAAGCACTGGGTACAGTCAGAAGTGCGGGAGGGTGAGAGAATTCACCAGAGCCAGAGCGGGGAGCAGAACATGCAGAAGGACCGAAGTACACTGCAGAGGGGAGCAGCGGGCGGCAGGAGAGGTCTGCGTTCCATGTGGGACCCTCAATGGCCGCTGGGGATCAGGGGATGGAACCGGCGCTGCAGAGGCTGCAGCAGTTCGCAGCCCAAGCGCTCAGCCGCTGCGACACCAGGGGAGGCCCACCGCTTCTGCTTTAATCAAGGGGAGGTAAACATTAAGCCATCTTGATCAATATTAAGTTTATATTTTAACTCATACGTAACTGTTATTTTTTTTTCCAATGTAGTGGTACCATTTTACTTGCCTACTGCCTTATAACAAAAACTAGAAACAACCCACATGACCA
This sequence comes from Talpa occidentalis, assembly GCF_014898055.3. Lineage (NCBI taxonomy): Eukaryota > Metazoa > Chordata > Mammalia > Eulipotyphla > Talpidae > Talpa > Talpa occidentalis. The sequence goes on along the minus strand of NW_023602073.1, from coordinate 80,330,253 downwards.
TTAACGAGTGAAAGGATAAACACATTGTGGTATATCTAAGCAGTAGACTACTGCTCAACAGCAAAAAGAAAAAAATTGCTGTACATACAAATACATAACTGAATTACACAAAGATTATAATGATTGAAAGAAGTCACATAAGGGGCATCCCTGGTGGCACAGGGGTGAAAGACAGCACTATCAAGGTATTGCCAGGGAGCAACCCACATGGCGCAGCAGACCTCTCCTGTCTCGCCCACTGCTCCCCTCAGCTGCACCTGTTCTGCTCCTCACTCTCTCAGGTGAATCCTCTCATCCCCCTCCCTCCAGCACCTCTTGTATGCATAAATAAATAATTTTTTTAAAAGAAAGAAAAGTCACATAAAAAAAGAGAACTTACTGTATGACTCCATATATATAACTTGGAAAAGACAAGTCAGATCATCAGTGACAGTAAACAGATCAGTGGTTGTCTTGGGCTAAGAGTAGAGTTAAGAAAGAAACAAGGTGTCCTCTCCTATGGTGCAGTGGGTTGACTGAAGCCCTGTGAAGCTGTCCACAGCCTCTGCAGCATGGGTTTGATTCCTCTGCAGCACGGTTTGATTCCCAGCTGGCCAGGGAGATACCCACATGGTGCAGCAAACTTCTGTCTCACCCGCTGCTCCCCTCAGCAGTGTTTTCAGTCCATCTGCCTGTTCTGCTCCCCATTCTGTCTCTGGTGAATCCTCTTACCCTCCCACACCTCTGGCCTGTACCCCAGTTCTTGTATAAATAAATAAATCTTTAAAAAATAAAAAGAAAGAAGGGATTTTTTTTTGAGTGACAAAAGTGTTCCATAATTCAATTGTGGTGGTACTTAGATGAAAATACGGATTTAGCAAAATTCATTAAAATGTGCAGCCACAGTGGGTGCAATTAATTGTAAATTATACCTCAACAGAACAAATTTTAAAATTAGTAAATCTATGTCACCATAGAATTGGTACATTGTTAGAAAGGAATAAAAATCATAAATCAGTTACTCTTCATTTTCTATGTATAAGCTAATAATTAGGTTCTTGCTAAGACAAGAGAAGTTTGGAAGTAAGCATATTTATAACCTCAGATTCTTACAGGACAAAGGGATCAAAGAATGGAAGAAAGGTCTTCTGAAATTTAAATTTACTTACACATTCTCATTTGTTATGATTATTGGGAAAGGCCATAACTTCTTAAGATATTTATAAATGCTAAAAAAAATATATTCTAGGTTGCTCAGTGCATGGTTATTTTAATCTCCCTGTAAACAATTTTTAACTTTGACATATAAAATATTACAATGTTCAAATAATCTACAGACTGTTTGTAGTAGGTCAATTTTTTTATGCTTATTTAGCAAATGAGCTTGAATAAACTTGTGTATACCTATACTCTCTTTGTATAAATTGTCTAGTTTCTCTTACTATTTTAATGAAATATCAAAAACCATATGTCTACTTTCTCTTCTGTGCTTGTAAGATGATTGTGACTTGTAGATTTGAGTAGAAAAAACAAGTGACTCTTGATTTCTTAAGGGTTACTGGTTTACTTGATAAATGAATGGTTTCAAATAATATCTTCATTTCTGTTGTAATTTTTCAACTTATACCATGAGATCTTGTAGGCAAGATGAAGTGTTATGGAAGAAAGGTTAGGATTAATTGATTAATCATTTTGACACAAAGTGATAATAGTGACATGATCAATGGCAGCATTTCCTATTCCTCCAGTTCTTTACAATCTCACAGAAGTCCAGCTTACCCAACTACATTTGCCAAACACCTTTACCATTAGATAGTACTGGTACAAGAGGGCAGGAAAGAAAGATAGGAGGAAGGGAAAAACAAAGACATTTAGATATGTGTCCTCATTTCTCTATGTTTTAGGCAGCTTTTTTTTTTTTTAATGTTTCAGTTCCTTGTAAAGCATCCTTCTTTCTGGCTTCCCATCTTTAATGGAAAGTCCCCACGATGTTTCTGCTTCCCTCCAGTAGCCAATTAGTGTTCAATAACACCAATTTATCTGTAAGGGTAAATCCTAAGGCTGCTAATACCTGAGTTTCCTCATTACTCTTTGTTTGACTTTCATTTCATCATCGTGGCTCTGTAATTATTTCCCTATATTAATTTTACTCTAATAAACTATGTGCCATGGACTGTGTTTTTCTGAGTGTCCTTGATCCTCAGTGACGCAATTCTATGAAAATAGCATAGTCAAAGAGGATAGGATTTGAAAAATATCTTGACAAATGTATTTTTCACTTCTTCTACCTAAAAATCAACTTGCCATAGTTTATTGTTAAAAAGTGACTAATGTGGGGGGGGGGTAGACCAATAATGGAGTCCTTCATGGCTGGTCTCCGCCCAGACTCAATACCTTTACCAAAGGATAACCCTAAACCAACAAATCTAGAGTCTCCTAATCAGCCCTGATGCAGGAATCTTTATGATAAAATCCCCTGCTTTCCCCTAAGAAAATGTTGGTTAACCTGAAATGATATTTCTTTCCTTTTCCTAAAACCTTATCCTACCTTCCTTTAGTTTGTAAAAATCACTCCATTTTGTATAAGAACTTTCAGCACTAGATGAAATGCTGCCTAATTCATGGGTCCTATAAAAAGAGCAAGTTAGATCTCTAAATTTGTGAATTTTGTGTTTTAACATTGGTAACAGTTAAATATTATATTTATGCCTGTGAATTTTTCTATTTATAGAAAATGAGCTGATTGAATACTACATAAGATGACTCAATTGTGATTTATGAGATGAAATCTGAGGTACACAGGAACCCACACCATTGAAAGGAAGCAGGTTTTGTTACAGAAAGCAGTCAAGGTTCAATGTTGTGTGGATTAGCCTCTGCAATCCACATAATGTTTTACATGGGACTTACATTGCTTTGCTTTTATACCCATGCCTTACTCAACAGATGCAAGTTTCCCTAGGAAGAGTGATAGGATTTTCTGAAGTTGCAAGCAGACCCAAAAGAAGCTAGATACTGAAGTCTAACTGTCATGGTCTATGTTATTTCTCTCTCTCCCTGATGCTGCTCATCAGGATCCTCTTTCATTACACAGATGGGCAATATCTTTCCTGAAAAGGGAATAGGGTGGTACATCTCCAGATATTATACCACCCTTTGAGAGATCAGTCTCACTTCCACTTATTTTATGATCTTGGAAATATTTTAAATTGATCTTTGCCTCAATTTACTACTCGGAAAAATGGAATAATATTGGTACCACCTGTAGTAATTAATATAAAATTCAATTTGGCTAGGTATGTTGCCAATTATGTGATCAAACAACTGTCTAGTTGCTACTATGGGCCTATTTATTACTTTTTTTAAAGAATTATTTATTTATACAAGAACTGGGATACAGGCCAGAGGTGCAGGAGGATGAGAGGATTCACCAGAGACAAAGTGGGGAGCAAAACAGGCAGACTGACTGAAATACACTGCTGAGGGGAGCAGCAGGCGAGACAGAAGAGGTCTGCTGTGCCATGTGGGCAGCTCCCTGGCTGGCCGGGGATCGAACTCATGCTGCAGAGGTTGCAGATTGCTTCACAGTGCAATGCTTAACCCTTTGCGTCACCAGGGAGGCTCTAATGGCTGTAAATTCTAAAGAATAATGGATCAAACTAGGAAAATTTGTCCTGAATTTTAGGACCTATGGCATCAAGAATAGAGAAGAGAAACTTAGCATGACAGACAAGAAAAGAAAAGATGAGGTTCTTAGATGGAGAAAACATGTTCACTGAGGGCCTCCCTGGTGGTGCAGGGGTTGAAGACAGCGCTATCAAGCTATTGCCAACCACAGCAGCATGAGTTAAATCCCTGGCTGGCCAGGGAGCAAACTACATGATGCAGCAGCCCTCTCCTGTCTTGCCTGTTGCTCCCCTCAGCAGTGTATTTCAGTAGCTCCTCCTGTTCTGCTCCCCACTCTCTCTGGTGAATCCTCTCACCCCTCGCACCTCTGGCTTACATCCCAGTTCTTGTGTGCATAAATAAATAAATCTTAAAAAAGAAATAAAAGAAAACAAGTTCATTGAGAAGCCTAGAAATCGATGTGATCCCTAAACTACATTCTCCTAGGTCATAAAAGGGAGAGCAGTGACTATGTCTCTTCTTCAATTAGTGAGGGAGGAAGGACCAAGAAGGACTTTGTCAAGTACTGAAGCTTCTCCCATTTTCAGGGCTCTCACTGGTCTCAATTCAAAACAATCTTCATTTTTTAAGTGATAACATGGTAACAAACTTCCTGAGCCTCACAGAACCTTGATCAACGATCTAGTTGTCACAACAGGGTGAGAAAAGGGGTGTTCTCCTGGGCTGTTGAAAAAAGTCTATCTGACACTTTTGGGGGTGGGGAGTAAGAATGACACCAACTCACACAATCACATGAGTCAATTCCTAAATATAAGCATCTCACTGGATATATGTGCATTCTATTAGTTTTGTTTCCTCAGAAAATGTTGGCTAATACAGTATCTGATAGGATTATAAAGAGGCTTAAGTACATTGACTTGAAGATAGTGTCTGACAAATAGTAAGGAAACAGTAAATATTGCCACCTGCTGTTTATGAAGAGGTTCCTATTCATTACCAACTCAAGAAATTATGAACACTGGCAGAGGAGGTCGGAGGCTGGGAAGCAATATAAGGGAGAGGGCTGAATGATCTATGATGGAGGACTAGGGGTGCTTTGTTGGTAGGTGTGGTAACTTGCATCTGAAGAGGTGTGAACCTGTACTCCTAAATCATACAGAGTGTTGTAAATCAACATTACCTTAATTAAAATAATACAACAAATAAGAAATATTTATAAATGCATTATCTTAACTTGAAGCATAATAAACTATATGAATATAAACAAACTGAATTTAGATAATAATCATTCTTGAATATTTTAAGATTCATATACCAATTAAATATACTTTCTTATGCCTGCAAGAATATGTTCAATTTTCCTATTTTTCATTGTAGTCCCTAGATACTTTGTTTTCCCCAGCAGGTCTTTGAAAATTTATCATGCAGATTACAGTATAATATTAACCACCTTTTAGTACTAGGAGACTGTAAAATGCATTCAATGGTGTTTCCATGCATGAAGGTACTTTCAGAATGTTTTATGTAGCATAATCCATTTACTAAAACTTGCAGTGCTCCTTGTTTTATGATGTTCTGCAAAGATGACAGATGTTCCTTAATGTTTCACCCTGGGAATTCTCCCTCAAATAAAGTTGTCTGCATAGGAAACTATGAATATAGATTCAATTGTTTAAAGGCTGAAAATTCTCCAATTATAACACTATTTATTATGATTTTCACAAAAATATTTGCACTAAAACAAAATGTACTGAAGTAAGATGAGTAAGTCAAGCTGTTTCTTAATTGACATGCAAAAGGTTATTGCAAAACTGTTTTCCAATGCATGGATGTAAATGTCATACTGCCTGTGTATGGATGAGTTGGAGAGAATGCTCAAATACATATTTATCTATTTTACCTATTATAAGGCATGGTGGGGCTCTTTTTAGGTCAGATTAGGTGCCCTCTAGCTCTAACCAGCTTAAACTGGTTCATGGTAGGCTGTAGCCCACATCCTCCAGATGTGTACAGAACTTAAAATTGAGAACTATCTGCTCACCCACCTCTTTTACAGCAGTAGGTAGGTGTGTTGGATGGTTGTTTATATAGACACTGTATCAGAAAACAAATAATCCATCTTAAAATAAGAATTAAGTTTATATCATTTTATATTTTATTTTTTAAATTTTTATTTATATTTTTTACATCATTATGCATTCTCCATCTGATGATATTTTATATCAGTAGATTTTGACCTGAGGAAAATTTAGATCAATAGTATAAAGACACTATCTTTGGAAATTTTTGAAAAATATATTAATACTTCATACTCAATAAATAAGTTAGATCTAATCCTTTCAGTATAGTTATATAAATTCCCAAAATAATTTCCATATATTTGTAAAATATTAATAATATGTAAACAATTAGCTATTGTATATCTACAGGGCTTCAAATCAACAGAAAAATATGATTCAATGTCACAAACAAGGGGGAGAAAGAAATATGGATTTTTATTTTTTTTAAAACTACATCTTCCTTAACATATACAATGAGATGAGAGTTGAAATTCATGTAGTTTATCAATACCTGCTATGTAATAGCTACTATTTGTTAGTATCAGTTGCATTAATGAAATCCTTCTCCTTTTAAATAGATTTAAAAATTAATTTATTCTTACTTTCTTAACAATGCCATTGTGTAATGTATGATTAAAGCATTAGGTTTTCTTATAAATAATAAGGACCCTGTCCTGCATTAGTTACCTCTTGCTGCTATAATAAATGATTACAAACTTGTGATTTCTCTTATATGTGGAATATAGAGAAACCAAATAAAGGGTCTGGCAAAGACAAACCTCAAAAACTGACCTTAGTTATGAGGCATCCAGGAAGGCAGGGGGAGGGGGATGAGATCAAAATAAAGTGGAAAGAGAGCACAGGGAATATGGTGTTGGTCTATGGGTGCTATGGGTGTGGGACAACTGTGGTGACCACACCTGAGGGGAGAAAGCATATACTGTCCAAAATTACCAAAGATGTAAGAAAAAATTACTACACTTAATAAAATAAAATAAAATGAAAAAAATTAAAGCTCTGTTTATACAGTTAGAGTATATCATAGGTATCTCATTACTCACAAATTAGTATTTCTTAATTTTTTAATGTTTAAAAATTTTCTTTCTTTTTTTATTTTCTAAGATTTCTGGAGGTCAGAAGAGTAAAATCAGTTTTCCAGGGTTAAAATCAAGATGTTGACAGAAGTGCATTCCTTTTGGAGACTCTAAGGGATGAACTGTTTCCCTGTTCTCCCTTGCTTCTAGAGCTGCCTTCCTTGGTTCATAGCTCCTTCCTTTAAACCTATGGCTCTAAAGTGCCATCTGTTTCTATAATCAAATCTTGTTTTGCCTGTTTCTTTTAGCAATCATTTGCATTAAATTGAGCTTATTTACATTAAGCAGGATACTCCTCACTTGTCAAAATCCTTAATCACATCTGGGAAAAGTCCCTTTTGTCATACGAGGTCATATGCACAGGTTCCAGGGATTGCTGAACTTAAACAGTGTTTGAGTGGCTCAAACAGTAACTATATTTAACATTCTATGAAAAAAGTCCACAAGAGGGGATAGAGTCTTGGATGACAGCTCTTTAGTGTTGTCAGGGAATCAACTTTATTCTCCACTTTACCTACTCTTGTCCACTTGCCTGTAAGATTGTGGCAGAGGTTCCAGTCATTGCACCTGCAATCCATCCTTCAGGAAGAAAAAAAGGCAGAAAACACCTCTTTAGAGTGTTTTCTCAGAAATACCACCCTAAAACTTCAGGACACTTCACATTGACAAGAACTCGGTTACAAGGTTCTATCTCATTATATAAGAAGATTGAAATGGTGTTTAGCTAAATATATTGCTGCTCATGCAAACTTGGGCTTGGGAAACAGAAAATTAGAATGGGTATTACATGTTCTATTATAAGTCAATATTTTTTTTAAATAATAAATTTTATTTTTATATTCCCCATACAATTGCAGTCCCCCCATTCTGACCCCAATCCCTCCCCTCCCACCCCCACCCCCCTAAAAGTGTCTCTGGTTCATAGTTTTTTGTTGATTTTGATTTTCACTTTCTTATAGTTATTCATTTTCCTGGTCCCTTATTTAAGTTTTCTAGATTCCTGCTATGAGTGAGACCATCCGGTATTTTTCTTTTTCTTTTTGGCTTATTTCGCTGAGCATGATCCCTTCCAGCGCCATCCATGTTGCTGCAAATTGCATGTGTTTATCTTTTTTGAATGCTGAGTAATATTCCATGGTATATATGTACCACATCAATATTTCTTATAAATCTAACTGGTAATGGTATCATCTCTCAAGAAGACCATTGTCTTCAAAGCAAAATAAAAGCTTTTAGTTTTGATATGCATCATCTTTAAAAAGAAGTGTTCTTTGCTTTGGATATGTCTAGAAAAGAAAAAGAGTTATGTGGCAGTCATGCTATATCAAAATGCATTGTAATTGTCATTGCATCATGTAATACAGTCTGCACATACTAAAATTAGAAACTGTTGGAAATGAAATATTGAAAGAACTTTATATGAATATGACTCATTTTATTTGTTCTTTTGAAAGATGAATTAGTCTACCAGAATTTCTGGCAGAAATTTGAAATAGTCTATCCTATTTCCTAATTAGGTAGATTTGACCTGAGTATAAACTCCAGCATAGGTATATACAGAGAAATTTCCAATATATTTGACATTTTCTAATTTATATATGCTATTAAAATGGAAATATAATGTTATTAGAAATTATGTTATAAAATATAGAAAATAAAATATCTGGCAATTTGAAAAATTAATATTTAATGTTTGAGATCCCTTTTCTTAAGATATCCTAAAACCGCTGTGCTCTCTTTCTCATATCACCAGTCCTATTTATCTTGAGTTTTACCTACAGATACTCATTTTTGTATTTTCAGCCTTCTAGGACTATTTACACTAAAAATTATATTCATACAGAATTGCTTCTCTGTGGCACAAACCACGTAGTTTTGCTTTGAGGTTTGAAACATCAGAGGTAACTTTGAAGTGTTCAGTTAAGTGATTTGCACTCAATAACATAACATTATTCCCTCCCATCTCCCATTTCACTTGCTGCTCCTTTTCAGTTGCCTTCATGACACTCTCTGACTTTCCTTAAATGTTGAAGTTCATCATGGTTATGTTCATCTCCCTCAACTTACTCTCCCTGGAAATGTCATTGTGCTTGTCTTATTTATGACTCCCAAGTCCATATTCCCAACCCAAGTCCCTTCTGTAAACTTCAGTCCTATACAAGTGAAAATGACTACTGGTATTTTCCATTTACATGCCCCATAGGTACTTACATCAAAGCCTGTTCAAAAATGAACTCTGGCCCCAATGTTTACAAATCCATTCCTACCCCATCATTCTATTAGTGAAAGGTGTCATCATCCACTAAAGAGTTGATATAGAAAACCAGGCATACCTGCTTTTCTTCTCATTTGTATCCCTCACTTTCCCACCAGTCATAGCCACTTACCATGTCCTATAAACACATTCCAAAATATCTTTAGAATCCCTCCCCTCCACTCATCCAAAAATCCACTATGATTACTCACATTAAGAATCCAATGACTAATATTCTACATTTAGGAATGGATTTCTAATTGGCCTCAAAACCAATTGCATTGATCACTCTATTCCCTATTCCATAACCACATTTTGGACAAAATACTCTAAAGAAAAAACTATTTCTGATGAGGTTTAACAACTCTTAAAAACCCTTGGGTTAGAGTCAATTTCTTCTAGATGACTATAAAAGACATTTTTTCTTAAGTTTAAGTTTCTGATAGTCTCTGCAGGCACATCAAAAAGTTCTCACTTGAAGTTCAAGATTTACTAAACATTTCAGTAAATTGCTGAATGTGCCATGTGCCCTCTTAATTGTATGTATTTTATGTAAACATAAGTTGTGTTTTGTTTACCTGAATATTCCTTTAATTCAAATGCTTAATAGTATTTGGGTTGTATTTTAATCATATTAGTCATCCTAATTTCCTAAATCTGATTTTAAAAAAATGTGTGTGCATGCACAGACACACTTACACACTTCCTAGTAAAATCTTTATCATTTCTGCGTAGCTTTTGGACATAAATCTTCAAACACTGTATCTACATCTTACTTAACAGATACAGTAAATTTATGCATTCCTCTGCTACTGTCTTAATACATAATAAAAGAGATCCAATTTTCAAAGTAAAGTTGTGTATTGGAGAGCAGTGATCATAAAATGAAGCAATGTAAAGGTTTCACACTCTCCTCCACACCCTTCTTTTTAAAAACTCTCACGAGAAGAGGAAAAAGGGTGTCATTCCTTAGATTTATGGATTCTTTGATGTTGAAAATATTTAAGAATGATCTTGATTGTGCCCTTTCATTTTTTAAATAATCCATATAAAGTTTAAAAAAAAAAAATCCCCCATATTGATTGACTTATCTATCCTAGATATATTTGGAATCTTAGTTGGTTTTCCTGATTTTCCACAGGGATTTCGGAATCTTTATTTGATCTTATTTTATGTATTTTTCTGATTCAATTCTCATAACATTCATTAATTTTGTCCCTTTTCTTATAGTTGGAATACTTTTCTTTTTCTCACTATTTAGAGATTTTCATTTTAAATGTAAGGATGTATTTTGATGTTCACCTTTATTTGACTAGATAAAGAGCACTTGTGAAAGAAATTTAATATTTTAAAAGGGATCATACAGGCATGAATATATTGTGCAAGAAGATAAATCAAGAAAACCATAGAAAATGATTTTGTTAAGGCAGCAGCCACAGTAACAATAATAGAAGTCAAATTCTTTTTTTCTTTTGGTTAACAATTTACTCGGAAGTTCCAGAGAATTCTGAAATGTGAAAATATTCAGGGACAATCATCTCCTAACACATATCAGAAATGTGGACAGATTGGTGAAGGGAAGAGCACAGGGATCATTATGAAATGTTTAACACATCACAGATGAGCTTCAAGGTAACAAAATTGTTATAGGTCAAACTGCAGTTCCAATAGTAACTTGAGCATACATGCCCTAAAATTGTGTATTTTTATACTTCTAAATAAGGTAACAGAAAAGATTGACTATGTCATAATAGAGCTAGGCAGGGAATGCAGATTAAGTCCATGTCTGGGAGAAGGAAAAAGAATATCTTCTAAGTGGGAAAGTTCTACTAAGACATTCAATATGAATTCCTTTAACATGTTCTGAAATCACTGCTTAAATATCTCATTGTAAAAGGCTCTCACAATGAGCAAAATAATTACATAAACAATTAATTCAGCCAAGGAAATAAACTTCAAAGGATGCTAACACTAATGGCTAAGAATTTGATAAATAATAAAATGAAGTAATGATATGAGAATATGTGGGTATGTTTCCTCATGATACAATTCTGGTAATGCATTTTTGTCAAAATGCCATAGAAGTAAGACATAATGATGCATTTTTCTCATTGCATTCAATAGAGTCACCACAATTTAATTCTCCTGTTACTAGTGATGTTAACATTGATCCTTTACTAAGTAGGATCACTGAGAGTTACTTTTGCAATCAATAATTGTAACTGTAATGGTTTTTTCATTTGTAATCAATAAGTACTTTGTGGTGAGATGATATGTCATCATAACAACAAAAAAGTGAAAGTTTTCTAAATTCCTTCTTATACAAAAATTTTAATTTATAGTTTTATTAGAAGTACCATATGATCTTATTATGTCACTTATTTTTTTTAGTATCAATGAATAGTGTTTATTTATCGATTATCATTAATAGGTGAACTGTTACTCATTTTTTATGATTCATTAATAAATTGCCATCTATAATATTTTCCAACATGTCTCAAGCTATTTTGTTAATAAAATAATACAAGAATTGAACTAATAAGCATGAGCTTAGGTTCAGCCTTTTTTTTAAAAATTAGAATTAAAAGAATACTTCTTAAAACTGACTCTACATTAGACTCATTTGGTCAGGTTTCCAAATATTCACGTATAGTCACTCTGCAGCTAAATATGCAATACAATCAATGTGGGTAATATACAAACATTGCCATTTTCTTTAGTAACCATTTAGAAAAACATGGACACAGAGCTGAGAAACATCAAGGTAGAGATAGATAATAGTAATGAGGATAAATTTATTGCTTCTGTTTCTAGAATACACCTTGAGAATATTGAATTAATAATATTAATAAGCCAAAACTTCATTTCCTACTTTTGGTGAATGATTAAAATCCTTTCTTAATGTAAGGTGAATGACTAACAACCTAATGTTATTACTAAGGGATTAATAAAAATACAAAAATAAAATATAATAACCACACTGTCTAAAAATTGTTTTAGATACAGTTGGCTTTAAAAAAAAATATTTAGGGAAGGGAAAAATACCTACTAAGTGTTATATAAAATTTATAAAAAAGGAACTCATTCATTCTGTAAAATGTCTTGTATTTTTTTTTAATTTTCAACAGAACCTAGCACAAATCGAAAGAGTATAGAATACTTCATTGATGCTAGAGCTTATTTATCAATATAATTTACTAATTACTGAATAAGTTAGTCTTGATATATTAAAAAACAAATAATCACTTTTTTTTAGCATATTTTAGTCTCTGTTGACATATTATTTTCCTGCATCTGCCTACACATCACTTGGTAGTCCATCCAAATGATTTAAATATAATCCTAAAAATCATAGCTTGGGTTATATTCATGTCTTTATCTCCAATTCTAGTAGAGTTTTTGATCATGAAGAGTAAATGTATGAATGAATGAATGAGGTCAAATGATAAACATGGTTTTCCAAATTATAGTCTACTTTTCTTTTTCCCCACACATAAACTTTTCCAGTTTATACATGTTTTAGTTTACATTTTATACAAAATTTGTTAAAATAAATATTTAATCTTTTCTACAGAAAGATAGCAAAACTAAAATTCTTAAGAATATCGCTAATAAGTTACAGTTGGCTGTTGCTATAGTGAAAAAGTATCAAAATATGACCTTTCCAAAAACAAGAGATGTAGGTATGAAGTGAAGCTTGAATAAATTCCTCTTTATCAATCTGCACTGATGTCATTGTAGAAATCACCCTACTAAGGTTACCTTAGTATCCATGTAAATAAAAATGGTTGAAAACAAAATGCAAGTTCTTTTTAATAATCATTTTGTCCTTTTGCAGTATTCTAGTTTTTTTTTTTTTTTTAATATTAGCATCTTTCTCACCATCTTCCTCTCTAAAGATAACAAAATTTTTCAATTACAGTGCATTGCGGTCTTTGGGCTTTATGCCTTTCCTTGTCCTTGGCATTCTTTTTGTCTCTTTTTGGTAATGAGACTAATCCTCTCTTGGGTGAACTCCTGTAGGGCTGTTGCGTCAAAGCTCTCAATAAAAACCTAAACAGTTCACCAATTTTTATTGAGTCTTGATTGAAGAGCCCTTAGGGAGCTATGCACAGAAGAGAAGATATGGGAAAAAGTAGTCATGAGTTGTAATAGCCTCCATCTGAGGACGTGCAGCACCAGCCCAACAGACATGGCGATATCTAAAATTTAATGTCTAGGCATCAAAGCACATCTCCTGGTCCCAAATAATGAGGCACAGTACACAGAAATAAACATGTCACTAAAAGTACATTTTTCTTTTCTTTTCATTATGAGACACCTGAAATTACACCAGATTTGTGAATGGCACAAGTCAACCCTGATTTGTTTTAAGTAGAATCTTCACTGTCAAAAAAGAAAATGAAAAGAAAAGAAATCATACTACATAATAAAAGTAACAATAAAACAATAAGCAAAGGAAAATCTGTTGGCTTGCTGAATCTCCTTCACTAGCACTTGACCTTCCTTAAACCTTTCTAGTCTTGCCCTCACAGCATGCATACCTCCGATTTCAAGCTGATAAAGAAGAAATGTAGGAATGAAATAGAACTGTCTACCCAGAAGTGTACAGAAAGCTATGAAGGTTGACATCATTCCCCCAAAGGAGAATGTTTCTGGTTGTTACTAGTCAGCAAGAATAGTGAGCTAGCAATAGTCATCATACCTTGAAGAATCAAAAGAAAATTTACTGAGAATCCTTTGTTTGATGTTGTTCCCTAAGATGCCTGACTGTCATGTAAAACTGTTCAAAACAACTTTCTATTTCAAAGAATTTGGTGGAGCTTTGAATAGAAAAAAAAATCTGTATTGAACTTTGTAGAATGTTTTATATTACAATGCTGTATAACTTCAATTAAGGGAAACTTATGCAACATTTCCCAAATTAGTTACTTAGTTACAAAATATGTTTAGAGCATTGAAAAGGTAGAGAATGATGGAATTAAATCCAATAACAAAGAGCAAAACACTATGCCACCATATCACAATTTGATTTAATAACAATCCCATGAATAAAATCAAACAATTATGATATCCTGATGAATGCTTTTCCAAGAGAAAAGGAAACTGAAGCTAAGAAAAGTAACACAATGAATTATATTGTACCACAGATGAAAGTATCCACATATATAGAGGAAGAAATCTCTCTTCCTTATACTTCAGTTTCAAATCTTAAAAATAAGTTTCCTTCAGGATTTACTCTCTTGGCAGTTCTAGGTTTGGGGATATTTTCCCTCAATATAAATGTCAAGGCATCAGTCAACTGCCAGTGAGGACACCACATTCTTTAAATGTAGGGATATGTATATATATATATACATACATACATACATACACACACACCCCCTTCTGAGTCAGAAATACTGGAGAGTCTGACACAGAGACAAAAACATACTGCACACACACACTTAATGTCTTAGCAAAGTTTTTAAACTTTTATTTTGGCGATCAGTACTCAGGTACCCAACAAAATAATAACTAGGCAAATTGATTTCTCATGATAATACCCCACAAGTGCTATAATGAGAGCCAGATGTCATAAATCTAGATGTACAGAGAATCTCACTCTAGGAGAAGGCCCTAAAAGTATTAATTTTTCCACTTTACACACGCAGGAATATCCACTCTCCACAAGGAGACTCTGGATTGTTAACTTTTAGAATGTAAATACAGCTCTCTAGAGGAAGAGAAACTATGTCTTTGAGTTTACAATGCAGGATTCTCAGTTTTGAAAATGTAGATGCATAGGAAGAGAACGTTCTACATGTCTTTGAAGATCTGTGAGTGATTCAGTCAGCCTTTCCTTTAGCCCAATTAATATTTTTAAAATACATAAGCATGCAAATAAAAATAAGTAACCAAGTTAATTAGGTCTTTTTGTATTCGTATATTGAGTCCATGCTCACTCACCCTTTTATCTAAGGGAAATTGCAAGAGGATAAATATAAATTGTCTCTTAATAATCGGGTGGAAAATACAGGATGATCCCTGTGAGTGCCATACAGAAAATACTATAGTATTAACAATCTAATTGAAATAATTCTTGATGAATCAGACACAAGATGACCATCTTGTTTTCAATCAGTTATGTATCCAACAGAGAATAAATACAATTTATGTTAATGACATACTCAAGAGACTCAGAAATATTCAGTACTTTCTCCTGCTACACAGGAAGAAGTTTTCAATTGATTTAAAGCAATAAAGCAGCACGGTTATCCTACTGTGAATCCCTGGATTTTGTTGTGTCACTAAGAACAACAATAGAAACTGAACTAATTTAGGTTGATCTGCTAAGGCCTCTCAAACAACTCATGTGTTGAGAGGCTGCATCTGCTCCTAAATTCAAGAAGGACATAGAGTCATTCTAGATGAGCCTGGTGGATGCTATAGAATTTTTCTCACAGAATACAGATTGATGCATATAATTGATCAATAGAATTTAAGATAAAAAAATGCAAAATTTTACAGCTAAGAAAGGGCAAGATTCTGGTGAGCAATTGATAATATATGCAAATATTATTAAGATAAATTATTAAATACAGAAATTGAAGACATAATAAAATTATATTATTTTCTTTCACCATTTCATCTTTTTTTCACATTTGGAAAATAAAAAATGAATTATTTTTAGCTAAAGCTCTCTTACATAGTAATTAAATATTTTGTAAAAATCTTTATAGATTACCTCTCCATGAGAGATAATCAAGTAAGGAATTAATAACTCAAAATATTGGATATAAATAGTAGTATTAGAGGAAATGGTAGGCCCAGGTTTACCCTGACATCCAGAATGTCACAGATCTATTCATCTTTATTTATTACTAATACCACAATGACAAGGAATTGGATATTTTTCTCTTATTGATATTTCTTCTCTTGACTTTTTAGAAAGAGCAATCCAAATTGTAGACCTCAAGTCTAGTTGACTATACATGAGAGGAAAATGAATAAATTTTATTTTTCTTAAATTAGAACAATATTATTCCAAAGAATTCATCTTTATCTGAGCAGTTATCTATGAGAAACATATTGGACTATATTGACTTTAAAAACTTTGTAATGAAATCCACATAGTTTTGAATTTTTGGAGATTTATATGAGATCAAAATCTAATTTATTTTGTGAATGGAAAGCCAAGCAAACTGAAACAAATGAAAATGTTGCAAGCAGTTCACACTTTGCATAGCTTTTTTTTTTTTCCATTTCATCTTATTTTACAGATGTTTAACTTTCATCCTCTCATCTTCGAACAAATTGCAATCATGAATCCGGCCTAAGACACAAATTACAGTTTCCGTATAAGTAGTTTGCAAAGATATGAAAGTTTTGATAGCAATATCCCACTTTTAAATTTAATTTCAAGGTTCAAGAAAAATAAAATTAAGACAGAAGTCAGGACAAAAAGAAACATTTTTGAAATGGTTGCATCATTATTTACCTGGATATATTTTTGGGATTGACATTGAATTTGACTATGATTGTCAAACAGAATATAAAACAGAAGGCATGAAAATCTGTCCTTTAAGCAATATTAATTGGATATTTAAATGGGAATGAGTAAGACTGTCTAAGCCCAAGCAATGTAGAATATATGTTAGAGTGTTGGTACAGATAATCTCCCTGCTTGAGATCATATGTGGAGTTTAGATTGTTGTTTAAGGATCAAGCCTCTGACCACCTCCAGAAATAACAATGGGCACTTGGGACTAGATATTTCTGCTCAAGCTTACTATCAGATATTAACAATAACTTCTGATACGAACATGGGTATTATCCAATCTTGAAACCTGAAACATCTGTGATTCCTGGGCAATATCAGGAAAAAATAAAAGTGAAGGGGCAGGTTGATGTCCAGAAGATGGAGACAGTTTGTAGAGGATCATGCCAAAAGGGGAATGCAAGGAGGAGATACTCATGAGTAGAGAGCCTCTTTTCCTTAGAAATGACATTGGAACTGAGTGAGGAACTTCCAGATTCTGTTATCACTTGAATGGTTCCCTATAGACACCTCTTTATTAAGACTAAAAAAGAGTTACCTTGTTTGGGGATGGCAGTTCAAAGTTAAGTGGACAACCATTTTGAAATGCTGATAGTCTGACCAAAAAGGGTAAAAATAAATCAGCTCAGGTGAGTTTAATTGTATGCTTACTAGCACAGTAGTTTGGTTTCTATCAAGTCATAGACTATGGCCTATATGGTATATGGTTAAGTAGAGAGACAACAGAAACCTGTACTATTAAAGGGATGTTCCTAGGGAACATGCCCCTACAGAAATCACTATGGTAATCTGAAGAGTATATTAAAGTAGAATATGTCAACATCATTAGAAGAATCTCTTTCCAACATTGGAAGGGTGACTGGAATGATGAAGACATAGTTACCATGTAAGTAGTTCTCAAAGTTATGTACCAAAGATGTGAAAATTTTGGTAGCAGCTTTCCATTTCTGAATTTACTTTCAAGGTTCAAGAAAAACATTTTCATGTTTTAAAATGAATTTCATTCCCAATTTATAGTACATCTCTGCACTGATTTATTTATATGATAATAGAATTTGAATAATTAATAAAAATTCCTTTTATTTAAATATATAGTAGAATAGAGATACATTTATATTTCAGAAAAATATAATCACACCAATTAAGTTATAAGCATAGCTTAGGTATTATCACCATTATTTATTCAGCAAATCCACTTTGAAGGACATTTATTCATCAGTCTATTTGCTTATGCATAGGTATACAGCAGACAATAAATAAGGAAAATTTCATGTTCTTGTGGGCTATCTCTTCTTGTGAAAAAAAATATATCAGTAGTAACATAACTTCAGATGTTGTTTCATAGTGAATAAAATAACCAGAAGAATAAAAAGATGGAGAGCAATTGGAAGGCGTCATGTTGAAAAAGATGACTGATTTATTTGTAAGCAATTGAATAGAGATATATAAAAATGGAGATGGGGAGGGTAGTTAGAAGGCTAATAAAATAATTCAGATATGACTCTGAAGACAACCTCAGGAAAAGAGTGAGGTTTAGAAAAATTTCATATTGTATGCTATGCACCATTCCTGGCACTGGTGATTTATCACTAAAAAGAAATTTCTTATTCTCATAGATACTACATTCTGGTGGAAAGATAGACAATAAAAAATAAGAAAATTATTATGTATATTCCAATGATGGAATTGATGACAGAAATAAAGCAAAAAATATGTGTCAGAAATTGAAATGAGCTGACAGTTTCAATGACAAAGTCAAGGGAGTTTCCTTTCATAATATTTAAGACAAGACATAATATTTTGAGGGGTAAAGTCCTACCAATATGTAAAAAGAGAATATTTCACATAAAGGAAGTAATGCAATGGGTCTGAGGCAGACGTATACTGTAGGTTTGAGAAAGAGTAGGGAATATGTGAATCTGGAGCAGAGGAATTGAAGAATAATTGATGAAAGATTACAGATATTATGAAGAGATAGTACTTAAGTTTTACTCTTGGTGACATGGTGTTTAACTTGAAAGGTCTGAATAGAGGAGTTGGTTATGTGTGTTTTCATAGGATCATTTTAGCTATTGATAAATTAATGATAAAAGAATAGAGCAGGGAGAAGAGACTATTATAATTGTCTTTTCACAGGATGCTACTGTGTTGGACCTCAATAAACAGTGCTTAATTATGCTGAAATTTGAAGAATAATGTTCAAACTGATGTTGAAATTTTAAAAAATAACTAATCTTATTTCCAGACTAATTATGTGTAAACTTTGATTTATTTTCATTTTATTTAACTCAACTTCTACAGTGTTTCTGAGTATCTACAATGCATCAAGCCTTTTTCTTGGTCTTGTGATACAAAGGTGATTAAAAGGGAAACAATTTCTGTGCTCTTGGAGCTTATATTCTAAAAGAAGAGGACTCATTTCATATCACGAAATATTGGTAGAAGTTCTACTAAGTGAGATTGTAAGGTTGTAGGTAGAGAGTATTTGAAGAAGAAGTCAGGGATTTTGTTTTCAGCCATATTGATTCTGAGATACTATGAAATATGCAGGAAGTAGCTGGATATAAAAGACATAAGCCCAAGTAAATAGAGGATTTAAATTCATATATCATTAGATATAGTTAACAAGTAAAATACTAAGAGAGGATAAAAATACCAAAGAAGTGGGTATAGTTTGAGAGGGGTGTGTGTGTGTGTGTGTGTGTGTGTGTGTGTGTGTATCTGCTGCAGTTCCTGGCACAGAACTGAGAACTTTGTAAATTCCTAAGTCATAAGAGCACTAGGAGAATCCTTTGATCTAATGAGGAGCCTACACAACTCCTGGATGGTTTGTGGACAGAATCTGGTTACCAAGTCATGATTAGAAACTTGGAAATTTTAGCTCCACCTCCCATCTTCCAGAATGTGATTACAAAAATAACGAACTTGATTTTTAGAAGATTAAAGTGGTTAAAGGACTATAGTTAATATAATATAATATAATATAATATAATATAATATAATATAATATAATATAATATAATATAATATAATATAATAAATAATGGTCACTATAATAGGTACAATACATTTTCTTAGTCTAGTTGTATCTTTTCAGAAAAATAAACCACAAACATACGGTCTTCCAATATGGTGCATGGATTTTAGCCTGGGTATTTATTCAATAGTGTAGCCCTACCACTGATCTTAAATAACTGAGAGAAATTAGTGTGTGGAAATCCATAAGTATGTGGGAGATTATTTAGCTGTGTTCGTAGTGGTCTGCTCCTCTTTTCTGGTTAAAGAACACATCAAGTCTCATGTACAGCTCACTATCCACAGAAATAAGAAAATAACCGTGTATAAGATCCTTGACTCCCCCTTGCCATTTCCTAGAAGATGAATGCTGTACTGAAATGAATACCCCTTGTCCTTGCTAGTATCAGTAAGCATCATTATCATTTAATTCACCATATCCATGAGAACTACTCAGAAGTAATATGCCAAAAATTTATCTTTCTACTTCAGAAGAATTAATCTCTTTGAAATAAAACCTGCAGTGACCCATAGCAAAAGATGCTTTCTGTAGTAATATAACCCAAAGCCATGGCTCTTTCATGCCGTTGCAATCATTCAGGAAGAGGCCAGTGCCCTTAGCTCATCCATCAGATGGAAAATAAAGATGTTAAAATAACTTGTATCCACAATGACTGCATTCGATTTACTGCCTGTGATATGTGTGGCTGAAGAAGCTGGGTATTGCCTCACTGATGCTGTACTTGAGATGTTTCCCAAGTGTGTGGCTCTGAATAGACAGGCAGGAAGACTGCTGGAGAGAAGGAAGGAGCAGAAACAGTCATCACCACTGTTTTGTAGCTTCAGTGTGCCTGTCAGTGTAAGTTGACGAGAGTAACCAGAGAGCAAACTAGTTTGTAAGTCACCCTGCCTTTTTTCCATTTCATCTATCTATCTATCTATCTATCTATCTATCTATCCATCCATCCAATCATCCATCCATCCATCCGTCATCTATCTACCTTCCTACCTACCTACCATCATCTTCTGCTCCTTCTTTTCTCTCACCCCAGTTCTCCCTCTTTGCACTTCTTCCTTTTAATTTATTTCATATGACACTATTGTTTAACGCAGTCTCTGACTAGATGGTCAAGGATCTAGTTTAGCTCCTACCTAAACTGATGTGTTTGCTTGTCTAAACTATAAAACTCCAGTTTCTTCTTCTTTAAATTAATATTGGTTGAGAGGGTTTAAGTAAACATCTTAGAGTGTTGTAAATGATATACAACTGGGGCCTCCCCTGGTGGCTCAGGCGTTTGAGCGCCTCGCTATGAAGCTGTCCCCAGTCTTTGCAGTGCTGGTTTAATCCCGGCTGGCTGGCGAGAATCCCACATGGTGTGGCAGACCTCTCCTGTCTTGCTCGCTGCTCCCCTCAGCAGTGTATTTCGTCAATCTGCCTGTTCTGTTCCCCGCTTTGTCTCTGGTGAATCCTCTCGTCTTTCTGCACTTCTGGCCTGTACCCCGGTTCTTGTATAAAATAAATAAATAAATCTTTAAAAAAATATATACAACTGTTTGTTTATTTAAACTCTTTTATAATGATACATACAAATTATTACTTATTTTGTTATTTTGTTGTAGCATTATTATAATAAAATTCAACCTATGTACATGGAGTAAATAATATCAGGATTATCGTTAATTTTTGAGGATTACAATTTGTGAGGAAAATGACATGTCACTACTGGCTTATTTAATTATATGTGAATTCTAGACACGGACGATTTTATTTCCATAAATGCCCTGAAGAATTCTCTACTGAATCAAGAATTCTCTACTGAAATTGAAAAAAAAATATTTTAAGTACCATAAACAATATTTTAGGAGCTGTGCAGAATCCACAATCTGTTTCTTTCTACTCAGTTCAATCTATGGAGTCCCACAACTCGGTATTGCCTGAACATAGTTCTTTTTATTAATCAAGTACAAAATTAGGAAGGGTATGAAAAAGACAAACTGAGAGAAAGGGCAGATATGGAAGAGGAATATCAGGTTATATTCTAAATTATAACAATCAGTGCTTTCATGAAATTAACTCTATCTTTGTCATTATTGGATTTACCATCTTACATAATACATTCAGTTTTTTCTTCTTCTCACAGTTGCTTTTTTCTTAGACAGTCTGTTTTCCATATATAGTTTGCCTTTCTTTAAACATGTTGGTGTCCCAGATGTGGTGCAAAAAAATAAACAGAAAATAATGGTAATGATTATAATAAACATGTAGAATAAATGCATAAAAGGGAGAGCTTATTATGATACTTTCTCAAGATTTACCTTTATGAGTTCCACTGGCTAAGTCTGAGATAGAAACAGCGAAATTTTGGTAATCATTTAAGATTTTATTATTGTTATTGCTTTTGTTAGAAACAAGTTACCAAATGATTTTAAATGTTTTTCACTGAGTGAAATAAGCAGTAATTTTTATATATGCTAAAATGTTTGACTGCTTGCCAGCAGAAACCACATATTAATCACACTTCCGTATTTCACATCTGTTATTATAGTTACTTTATTCTATATACACAATGAATACTGATGCAATAATTCCAGTATTGTGTAGCAATAATAAGTGGTGAGAGATAGGTCAAATAAAGTTCTGGGATGGCATATCAAACTAAACATTGACCAACTACATTCATTTTCTTGTGTCCTGTTTTGTATTTTTTCCTATTCCTTCTGTATTTCCACAGAGATATGCCAATTTTTTTTCTTTTGCTTCAAGCATTAAAAAACCTTGGCAAATACAAATGTCAACAAACATGAAGGAAATAATCAAATTATGGAGTATCACTCAATATATATTGCGCAATCTGAAGACTATGTATGCATGGAGTCTTTTTTGCATTCATGTCTCAGAGTATGTTTGGCCAGAACAAAAAAAAAAAAAAAAAAATGAGAATGGTTATTGGAACATTAGCTAAAAGTGACTTTCTTCTTGTCTTTCTTTTAAATGCCTTGTACTTTAAAACTAGTGACATTTCCATCAAAATGAATAAGAAATTTTAGATAATTGATTCTTATTCAGAATACTAAAAGTAGATGTTTGTTTACTTTGGAAAACATTTTCATTATATCTCACTTCAGAATATTTATGTTTTTCCAGGGAAAAATTGACTATCACCATCTGAAAATGACATCACTGTTTTCATATGAAATTTTGTAAGTATGACATTTTAGTTATGCCCTTTATATGATATTGTTTCTTTGCTACACAATGGGAATTTGAAACTGCAAATGCCTTTTTGTTGAAAGGAAAAGTCAAAGCAGTGACAATAATAACCTCCAGTAGGATGTTTTTTTCCCTTTTAGTGAAAAGTCCATTGTGAAGTTAATAAAGTTAACTTTTGACATCAATGTAGTTGAAACCTAGTCCTTAAGAACACATTTTGACAGAAGAATTGTATAAAATTAAAATAAGCTCTAGGTACTTGTCAACATATTTTTAAAATTTTCATTCATCTCTTAAAACTATAACTATTGCAAGCACATTTTTAAACATTTTAAGATGATACTAAGTGAAAACTTATCACATCAATTCAACACATCTGAGTTATTGGTGTGTCTGCATATTAGTATTGATTTAGTCTATCCAATGTTATTAAAATATTAACTGCTCATTTAATTACCAAACATATTTTTGAAGAAAGTCTATTTTAATATTTCCAACAGAAGGACTGGTGCATTTTAGGCTCACAAAAATTTGTTTCCAGAATAATTTATAAAGTTATGTGATACCTACATATATTTAAAATAGTAACATTAATCTATAGTACATGTATTAGAAAAATGATATTCTCTATGTATTTTCATAGCGAATTCTATGAATTATCTATGTAATTTCAATTTCTACATTATTACACATTTGGATCACAAAACAAAAAACACCTAAAGCCTTTAGCTAAAATTTTATTAATAATTGATATCTCAGAACTACTATAAATTACTTTTGCAGGAAGAAAAGAGTTTAAAAAAGATTTTCTATCACTGATAGGGGAATTCAGTGAGATACATCTCATTTTAAATATTGGTTGGTTGAACTCCTCAGAAAATACAAGTAAACTGAGGTCGGATTAGGCAAGGAATTGGGATATGCAGAGAAAGAGACCATGGTCTTGTTTTAGTAGTTGTCTTTGACAATCTGAGGTTCACAAAGGTTTTATGGATGAACAAATGGGGGTTGCTACAGATTGAATATAGGTCCCTCCTTCACCCAATTCATATGTTTAAAATTTATTTTTTTATTTATTTTTAAAGATTTATTTACTTATGCACACAAGAACTGGGGTATAGGCCAGAGGTGCAGAGGGTGAGAGGATTCACCAGAGACAGAGTGGGGAGCAGACCAGGCAGATCTACTGAAATACACTGCTGAGGGGAACAGTGGGCGAGACAGGAGAGTTCTGCTGTGCTATGTTCGTTAGTTCCCTGGCTGGGGACTGAACTCCTGCTGCAGTGGCTATTAATAGCTTGAGAGTGCTGTCTTTAACTCCTGTGCCACCAGAGAGGCCCCCATGTGTTAAAACGTCAATCCCCAATATGGTGCTTTTGGAATTTGTTCTTTTTGGGGGTTAATTAGGTCATAAGGTAAAACTTTCATGACAGGATTAAAGTCCTTATAAAAAGAAAAACCTGAAAGCTTGCTATGGTATTTTATGATAGCTAATGAAACTAAGATGGACTTTTTGTTCTCCAGGGCACAAAGGGAAATTTTAGGTCCATCTACATCTTCCCCAGTCCTTTTTTCCATTCAATATTAGCTTTAAGGATGGCTTGTTTAAGCAAAATTCTGTCTCCATTTCCAGTGCGATATGATATATCTAAGCCTAAAAATCTAATGAGGTCTATAAACTTAGGAATTAGTTGAGTGGAGTAAAATCATTATTTTCATGTGTGCTTTTGTCTTGTGTGGGTGTGTTGACTTCAATCATAAATTGAGTTAGGTGATGTGGAGAAGCAGGGAAGAATGAAATATATGACTGAATTATCAATGATAGCGACAACTTAATTTTCTAAAAAGTTCTAAAATGTTTTCCTTATCTAACTACCTATCACATGCGTTTGTAACAGGGAAAACCAACTCCATTCATCATCTGAATTTGGCAAACTAGAGGACTCAGAAATTGACAAAGCAATAAATTGTTCATGCTTTCTTATATTTTGTATCTCAGCCTTTATTCTTTTTGTCAGATGTTAACAAAAAAGCAAGGATTGGGCCTCTCCTGGTGGCTCAGCAGTTGAGCGCTGGGCTGCGAGGCTGCCCGCAGCCTCTGCAGCGCCGGTTCAATCCCCGGCCACCGGTGAGTGTCCCACATGGTGGGACAGACCTCTCCTGAACACCCGCTGCTCCCCTCAGCAGTGTATTTCATCACTCTGCCTGTTCTGTTCCCCGCTCTGGCTCTGGTAAATTCTCTCACCCTCCCGTGCTTCTGACTGTACCCAGTGCTTTTTTTTTTTAAAGATTTATTTATTGATTTATTTATACAAGCACTGGGTACAGTCAGAAGCGCGGGAGGGTGAGAGAATTCACCAGAGCCAGAGCGGGGAGCAGAGCAGGCAGAGGGACCAAAGTACACTGCCGAGGGGAGCAGCGGGCGGCAGGAGAGGTCTGCGTGCCATGTGGGACCCTCGCCGGCGGTTGGGGATCGAACCGGTGCTGCAGAGGCTACGGGCAGCTTCACAGCCTAGCGCTCAACCGCTGTGCCACCAGGGAGGCCCAATAAATAAATAAATCTTAAAAAAAAAAAAAAAAAAACAGCAAGGATTGGTCTTAGAAACCAAATGACCAGAATTAAAGGAAAAAGGCTGAAAGTTTCCTATCTTTAAAAATTAATCTAGACATTTAAGCTATAGAGAATTCAAAAGGTACTTATGAAAAGAAGAAAGAGAGAGAGACAACAAAATTCTATGATATTAAAATAGTGGTTTCTGGGATGGAGAACTTCAAATATTTTATGGAAGCTATATACATGTGGAAGTTTGATGTTTAATTTGAGTTCATGGGAAATTTATTTCCTTCCTAAGGCAATCTGTTTCCAGAGAATCTAGAGAGATTTTCAGTATTGTATTTGTAAGCATGGGCCTCCCTGGTGGCGCAAGGGGTTAGGATGCAACCTATGAAGCAATCCACAGCCACTGCAACACAAGTTCGATTCCCAGCCAGCCAGGAAGCAACCCACATGGTGCAGCAGACCTCTCCTGACTCGCCTGCTGCTCCCCTCAGCAGTGTATTTCAGTCAATCTGCCTGTTCTGTTGCCTGCTCCGTCTCTGGTGAAGCCTCTCACCCTCCCCCACCCCCCACCCCGCACCTCTGGCCTGTGCCCCCAGCTCTGTATGCATAAATAAATAAATCTTTAAAAAAAATTTGTGAGCAGTGAAGATATCACACTACTGGATTATGTTTCTTTAACTGTGAAAGGCGCATGCAAGGATCTTTGTCTTATGACTTAACTGTGGTTACTAGGTGAGAGTTCCTGATAGGGTTTTTTTCCAATTATTTGCGTCAACAACCTTAAGTTAGTGTCATCTTTATAAATCAAATGTAAGAGCTGATAGCATGTAGTAATTTCTGTACTTAAACATGGAACAAGCTGCCTACACCCTTTGTGAAAAATTTGTATGCATTGCATTAATACTATATAAAAACTCTTCAATCAAGCTTGCAAGTTTGATTTTATTCAACCAATTGTCCTTTCAATTTTCACTGATGACTTACAATGATAAGGGCAATTAATTTCTGCATGATGAGCAGTGTCTTACAAAGTTTATTAATCATAGTTACAATGTATGAGAAAAATCTCTTGTTTAATGTTGGTATAATGAAGGTTAGAAACACAAATTTTAGAATCTCTCTTTAAAGTCTGTTTTTCTTATTTGGCTATTTTTTTTGTATTTTTTATGCAAATATATTTTGACAGGGAAATTCTTCTAGCCATCCAGAATATAGACAGACAATAGCAAGAACATACTTATATATATTCAAAAGAGTAACTGTAAAAAATCCGTCACAAATATTTAAATAGATTTTAAGCTTTAGTTCTTGCCCTTATCCCACTTTTACAGTTTGGCTGCATTATAAGTTTGGCATATGGGACCTGAGCCAGAAACATCCTCAGCAATATTGAGGAAAATAACTGTAGCAAAGCAGGTTTAAATTTGATGTCAACTAATCTCTGCTATGGAGATAAAACTGAACAGTTTTGGACACTAAATTATGTTGGCCAAAATTATTAGAAATCAAGTGAGTGGAACACCCTTTTGAGGGTTAACACAGTCAATGTGTAAGAATTGAATTAATGATTACCCTGTGAGAAAATTACTAATACTTTAGTGACTTTTGAGTTACACTGTAAAGCATACCAAAACTTCCATTTATTGATAAGTATTAAATCAAGACGCAAAAGCAATTTGTAGTTATTGTACTTCCAGAAAGTTATTTGCTATTTTAACATAAGTGCATGCTTTTAGTTTAGAAATAAGCAATTTCATATGTGCACTATACATAAATATACACACATATATATATATATATCTTATACAAAATGAAACTATGAAGACTAAACTTAAAGTTCAGAATTTTATCATTTTTATTTGATTTTGGCAAACCAAGAATATTCACAAAATTCATGAGTCAATTATAATATGGCAAATGTCCCAAGTCTTAAATTTTATTGTCCTCTTTTTAATAAAATGAAGTTACAAACAACTGAGTCAAATGATAGCCATTCCTAGAAACAAAAATAGTTTCAGCAAAGTTTTTTGTTTTTTTTTTTAAAGATTTATTTATTTATTTATACAAGCACTGGGTACAGTCAGAAGCACGGGAGGGTGAGAAAATTCACCAGAGCCAGAGCAGGGAGCAGAACAGACAAACTGACGAAATACACTGCTGAGGGGAGCAGCGGGTGGCAGGAGAGGTCTGAGCGCCATGTGGGACCCTCCTCCGTGGCCGGGAGAAGCCGGGGATCGAACTGGCACTGCAGAGGCTGCGGGCACCCTCACAACCCAGCGCTCAACCGCTGCGCCACCGGGGAGGCCCCCAGCAAAGATTTTTAATTGTATTGTTCGTTATTGTAAAATTTAATTCTTTTAAGTTTTTTTGAGATAATTTTAGGCAGCAAAGTAACAAAGCTAGCATGCAGAGTTCACAGATAACACCCACCCAAGTCCCTCTTTAGCCTCTTGAATAACAAGTAATAATGGTCTAAATTAGGAATCTGAGTATGGTTAAATGATAACCTTTTTTAAATAACTAAACATGAAAATTTTTCAGATTTTATTGTTTTTAAAAACAATGTTTTCAAATTTCTTTTCTATGGATATTCCTTGTTTCCACAAATTTAAAGAAAAAAATCAAGAATTATTGGTATAATAAAAACTAAATGAAAATAATTATTCTTCAAAATAAAATGTTATTAGGAAATCTTACTAATCAGGAGCAGCTATTATTATAAATTGAAACTTAAGGAAAGAAAATGTTTGTTATTAGGGAATAATTTATTATACAAAAGGAAATAATTTTCCTTTTTTTATTATGTTATTTTATTGATACAATATTTTGCAAAAAAAAAAAATAGGTACTAGAAAGCTTGATCTTTATTAATAAAGTGGGCCTCCCTGGTGATGCAGTGGTTTGAGTACAGTGCTGTGAAACTGTTCGCAGCCTCTGCAGCACAGGTTCATTTCCTGGCCGGCCAGGGAGATACTCACATGGTGCGGCAGACCTCTCCTGTCTCACCCGCTGCTCCCCTCAGCAGTGTATTTGGGTCAGTCTGCATGTTCTGCTCCCTGCTCTCTCTGGTGAATTCTCTCACCCTCCCGCATCTCTGGCCTGTACCCCAGTTCTTGTATAAATAAATTAAAAAAAAGAAAATTTTATGTAAACATATTTAATATACTTGATGTCTTTAACAACTTGGGAACTGAAGATGACTATTTGACTTATAATGTCAGTGTAGAAAATTTGAAAGGCTTCCATTATTAAATTTCTCTGCAGCACACAGAGAAAAATAGAGTAGTGAGATTTTCTTCAGAGTCCCCACAAATTAATTTTCCATCATATTTTTGCAATGACGTGTGAAGAACTAGGGTGGCAACCTAAAAATTCCTTCTGATCTACTAGTTTAGGTAAGCAGAAGGGCATGTCTGCAAAAGTAATTGTCCAACAGCAAATCTGTAGAAAGCAGTCTGATTATGAGAGCAGAATAAATGAGACCTTTTTCATTCTGCTCTATAGGACCTACAAAAGGCCAATAGTATTTATTTTTTGAGAGGTAAGAAAGCATTTTCAAATTTATTCTAAATTTCATATAGAATAACAATAAGCCAGGAAATGCTGAAAAGTAAAAGTAAAGGGTGATGATGGCAGAATTTAAGCCTATTTATTTAGATAGAATGATATTTTTAAAAAATATATTTCTTGTGAATAATTTTAGTATAATTGCCTTTGTCCTTACTATTTTTGAAACATTTTTCTCTGTAATCCAGTTGTTGCCAGAAAATCAATATGAGATAAAAGCTCTTATTCTAAGGAATTTACCCATCAATATAAACTATACCAGGAAAAGGAAAAAGCATTTCTACAGAGCCCCAAAATGGTAAATATTTTAAATTACATGGTATCCTTGTTATATCTTTAAAGTTTCTAAATTTTAAAATGAAATTTAAATGCTTTAGAGGTGAATAGTAAGCATAAATATAAGAATAATTGGATGCAATCACAGCAGAAAAAGTTAAAAATAAGGAAATATGTTTTATAAAATATTCATGCATGCCATTAATATAACTAATGTATATTCAGTTTTATACATTTAAGTACTAAGTAAATTTAAATATATTTATATATTTATGATCAAATTCCATATATACAAATGTGTATATATGTGAATATTTTATATTATATACATGCATAAGTTTGTTGATCTCATATTTAAACAGATTAATGTCAAATATTATGAGGCTAGTATTTATAAGTGTAATTGTATTTGCTTCCTATTAGGGAAGAGAGAGGAAATGTACTGAGGGAACCTGCTAGCAAGTAATAAGATCAATGGGATATTTTGCAATGGAAAAACTAAAGGATAAAACCAGAAAGAGAAGAGATAATGGCCCCCCAAAATATAACATTTGAGATGGAGTAACTGTTGCAAGTAGAAAAGCCCTTGAGATGGTTTTGACATTTATGACTGCAGTGATGTAAGAGATAATGTCATTGAATGGGAACCATTTATTGAATATGGATCAGGAGATATGAAAGTGGAGACAGAGTTCCAATAAGTACATTATTATTATAAATTATTATTAACATATTATTATTATCAATTATTTCTCCTATGTCATGAGATCTGTAATCTAGGGAAAATACTCTAGAAAATGGCCCCCTACCACAATGAGATTATATCTTTAACCTCATTTCCCTACTATGGGTTGACCAACTATGGGTCATAGTTTAAGCATTCTGGATTGAACGTAAGAAGTTGATATTATCATACTTGGTGTAATTTTGGGATTCAGGAACAATACAGGAACACAATAGCCTATTAGTGGCTTTTCCCCTTTTTTATCTTGTGATCCAAGTTTGACAGTGCAACGAAGCAGATGGAAAGGAGTTAGATATGGCCCCAAATTCTTCCTGTTACATTTTAACATGCAAGTCTAATTATCGAAGGGATTATTTTTTTGAGATTAAATGATTACAAAGTTCATTTTATTCACTCTCTATGCAATAATTAAACCTGCACTATTATGTCTTTAATGATTCATCTATTTAGTCATTTTTTTCTTTTGTCAGGTGAATATGCACTCACCTGATCTTGCTAATAAGATCAACTCACAAGCATGGTTTTGCATTCACTGATTTACATTTACATTACATTTACAATAGGAAAAATTAAATAAACAACTTTCTGGTTTTGATAAATACGTTCAAGAAATAAAGAATGGCAGTATGACTATAAGAGGCATATGGAGAAAACTGAAGTCTGAAGGATGGGAAAAATAGCAATAGGAAGAGTGAAGGTGGAAAGAATATCACACTAAGAGTAATACCATTCTACATGAGGATGAGATGGACCTCATGGTGCAGAAAAAGTGTGATGTGGTTCAACTGTAGTAGGAAAGGATGGTGCTGTACAGTGTGGGAAGTCTTATAGGGAGCATGGGTTCCCTTATAAGTGAGACTGAAATCACTGAGGTGATTTTAAAGGGAGATAAAATGGGGCCTCCTTGGTGGCGCAGGCGGTTGAATGCTGCACTATGAAGCTGTCCACAGCCTCTGCAGCATGGGTTTGATCCCGGCCGGCTGGTGAGAATCCCACATGGTGAAGCAGACCTCTCTTGTCATGCCCGTTGCTCCCCTCAGCAATGTATTTCCTCAGTCTGCCTGTTCTGTACCCCGCTCTGTCTCTGGTGAATCCTCTCACCCTCCCGCACATCTGGCTTGTACCCCAGTTCTTGTATAAATAAATAAATCTAAAAAAATAAATAAAGGGAGATAAAATGACTCAGAAACTTTTAAAAGGCCATTCTTATTGCATGTGATGCATAGTTTAGATGATGGAAAGTGTTTAATGGCTTTTAGAGTTTTCCAAGCAGAAGATAATAACGGTTAGTACTTGGGATGTGGCAATGGAGATGAAAAATAAAAACTGTCAGCCTCTACCAGAATACTCCTAGAAGCAGTTATTTCAAAGTTTTCCTATTCATTTCAAGAGGGTAGGTTGTTATAAGGCTTTCCTGGAGGATAAGTCAGTATCTTACTTTATAATAAGCTCCCTCAAAATCTCTGTGACAAAAACCAGCAAACTATTTTGTATTTGTTTTTGTATGCAGATCAGCAGTACTTGACTACATATTAATAAACTAGCCCTTAGGCTTTGGGGTAGGGTCAGGCTCACTCAGTGTATATTCCTGGTCATTTTGGAACTGGGGTTACTCAAAATAAGTTCTCCATTGCCATTGAGAAAAGTGCCCAAGGCCAAGGCAAATTTTGCAAAGATGTTTGAATCTCTCCTTGAAAGTTGTACCCCATTCCTTCCAACCACACATTTTACAAGCACCCAATATCACTGTGGCAGGAAAATGCACCTTTAACTTTAAATAGAAGGGCTGCGTGGACATACGACTGGGGAGATGGAGCTATAATTCCAATACAGAGACACAAAGAATTGGAAGCTGTACTCCAACCTGCCATATCCAGTAGCTATAACATTTATCTAATAGCTCCACAATTTCCTCTGCAACCATACCAAAAGGAATCTATTTCTTTAACATAATAGATGTTTATCCATACACAAATCCTATGTATTTTGCAAGAAGGAACTATGTACTTAGCCAGTCTTCTGATGTTAGAATATTCAACTACTTGATATTCTGTCCCTGATTGTCCTTTCAAGTCTTATCTCTTGTAATACCCAGACTTTTGTCCAATTCTTCAATCACTCAAACAGATTCGTGATTCTTTAAATACACCGTGAACTTTCAACTTGCCATACATTTATTCTAGCTATTACTTTTAGCTAAAATATTCCACCTCCATCATGTCATCCTGATAAAATCCTTTTTCTTTTTTTTTCAATAGCACCTTCAAATGTCAAATCTACTCTAAAGCCTCCCTTAATCCTAAAGGCAGGATTAATAGCTTCATCTGTGTATTATTGTATTCTTTTAATGCCATTTGTGATGTAGTCATCAGAGATAGAATGATTTTTCCTCTCTCGGTTTGTCAACTGCCCAAAATGCAAACATTTCTTCCCATGTATGGCATTAAGAAGGATACAACCCTCAGCACACTATCATTTAGTATTCAGTGAAGGAAACAGAACCAACTCTAGTCTTTCAGACAGAAAATGGTTTCATAGAGAAAATTAGATGCTTAAAATGTGTTAGAAGTGCTGGAAAAGCCTGACTGATTTTAGATGCAGGCACAATTCCCAGCACATCATAGAACTAACCTGCCAGGGGCTCTAATCCTTCTTCCCTATGAGAGGGAAAGGAATCAGGAAGCTGCTAGTAGAGCCATGACTTTAAGAACCAATTGCTCTAGCTGGAGTTCAAGGATCACGCAGAGACGGGGCAAGAAGCTATACAGTGTCCCCCCATACCCACACACTGGAGCTTGGATATAGGGACGCTGCACAGAAACATCCAAATCTTTGTAATCTGGCTTGCCAATGGGAAGCTGCAAAAGGCAGCAAGACTGTTGCTTTTGTATAAATTCTAACAGTCAAGCCTCGCATCAGTGCATTTAGTTTTAAAAGCCAATTTACATTCATGTAACTAATCACAAGGGGGTCAGAAAAATGTAGTTTTTAACTGTGGGATTTGATGCTGAAAGCCAAATACACCTTTTACCTGATAGCTCCTTCCACTTCTTAGCCATCCTTCTTTTTAAAGAGTAACAGTGATCAAATAGATGAGCTAGTTCAAATCTGACCAACACAGGTCCACATTTATCTATATGTATAGACTTAAGGTATTGAAAACGGGAAAATAAAACATACCATTTTGTGCTCTTGAGTCTTTTTCTCTTGACAGGATCTGACGCAGCAACTCTAAATATCTCTATACACATAGCTCTTTCCTTTATTGAACTCCAAGTTCTGGTTCAAAGGAGAGCGATTTAGGAGTAAAGCTTTTTTTTTTTTTTGCCTCAAATCTAAGCAGTTTACAAGACCTTGTCTTTATGGGGGGAAAGAAGTAAATCAAAACAAAAACAACACACTCAAAGGGAATGGAATAGCATTATATTTCATAGCCTAATTCTAGGAATTATAAGTATAGAAGTCAGTCCCCATGGCAAGATCATATCTTGCAGTAAAGAGTATTCACAGGACATTCTGAGTCCTTCAAATGTTTAATTAAATGTAATTGAATGTGATGCTCATTTAATATCCTTTAATTTAAAATAGTAAAGAGACAGCATACTCATGTTAATAGTATAGTTGTTAATAATCAGATAGTTATGTGTTCAGATTAGCATTTACCACTTGGTTTTAGCTCTTAGCAGATCTATGACCATGGTATCTTCAACTTTTTATATATCTGTTTTTTCAATCTATTAATAAGACACAGTATTACCACTCTGTAGGGCTTATGAAAACATACATTGAATAATGCTTATGAGAAAATGTGTCTATGAGTAGACAACCAATTGTTGCTGCTGTTTATTTTTTTCTTTTCTTCTTTGTCTCATCTCCCCTTAAAATTCTTGTCACTAGCCTTAGAACAAGATCAGTGCGTTATATTTTACTGTGTTTGATTGGCCAGAATCAAACACAGTGTTTACTTAACACATGAATAGAGAGGTCACCACAACACTTCTACTTAGATGTGCTGCACACACTGTAAGATTAGTTGAAAACAATTTATGCTATTGATTTATACTGCATTTAAGCAATTCCTTAGCTTTTGTTCATACCAGTAGTTGTAGAAGTATATCTCTACTGCAATCAAGTATACAGTGATCTCTGTGATGTTTCATTTGTCCAATTGACCTATTGCCTCTGCATGTCCAGATTTTCTTTTATGCTGATTTTCTAATTTCTATATGCTGTGATATGTTAAAGTTTCATTTCATTATTTAAAAATACTTTTAAACACAAAGACTTGCCTATCCTATATATATATATATATATATTTATTTATATACCACTTTCCAGATTAACATCAACCTTATGAGTACTGATTATCTAGTTCATCAAATTATTATGTTCACTCATCTCACATTCCTTAACCTATTTCACAAGGATAGCATGCTACATTTGGACAGATAATTTGAAAAACTAAAGATGCAATGGAGATTATAAAGTACAGTCATCCTGTTTGAAAGGAAAAAAAAAAAGCTATAATGTCACAGGATATTACTTTTAACTTGTTGTTTACATTTCTTATATTTTTTGATGTAGTAGATGGTAGAGCTTTATGAGTCAACTGTGGTGGCATAGTAATCACAACTATCCCTTTGATACATATTATGCTTCTAGAATTAAATTATTTGGTTGTAATCTTTTGAGCAAAGAATAATTCTTTCTTTCTTTTGAAGTCATTCAGGCTATTAATAACTAGATGGAGCCATTTCTGTTATTAGTTATTACTATTTTAAAAAGAATTAACTATATAAAACTTTGAAGAGCTCAAACTCTATGCTTGGAGTTTTAATGTTAGATAACATAAAATAAATGCCAAAAGTGCATTGCTATTGATTCTTAATCTTGTATAATAGGTTTAAGAAAATCAGTAATAATTTAAGGAAAGTATGAATATCCTAATCATTTTCAATTAACCTGATTTTCTACTAGAGCAAGTTTAGTTCGCTCATAAAAGTCAGACTTCACAACGTATGTCTCATGAACTGAGGAAACAGGTTAATCATAAGTCATATATTTCTGTAACATAATTAAGAGTTTGAAGATGTGTATGCTGGAAGAAGAGTAAGAAATGTTTTCACATTTGACCTATCTCAAACTCAGCCTTAGGGTTCATAACTTACAGAAAAAGAGTGGCTGGGAGAATTTGAAGTAGCTTTCTCCTATGGTACCCTTTGAATTGATCTGCTGCTTGATCTATGATGTATTGTGATAGTTGGTCTATTTTTAACAGGTCCAGCAGAGCTTTACCATATTGACAAATATCAAAAATATGCAGTGACAATCTGATACTATTAAAGGTTCTAGCATTTGTGCATGGAGAGGCACCACTGTTGAATTGACATTAGTGCTAACAAAACTGACAAAAGTTAAAAAAGGATTGAGGCCTTTTTAGGCAGCTAGCTGAAATAAATGACGAAAGCAAGAGATTATGACTGTGTTATATGCTGGGCCTCCCTGGTGGCTCCAGGGGTTAAGACACAACCTATGAAACTGACTACAGCTGCTGCAGCATGAATTTGATCCCCGGCCAGGGAGCTACCCACATAGCACAGCAGACCTCTCCTGACTTGCCCGCTGCTCTCCTCAGCAGTGTATTTCTTTCAGTCATTCTGCCTGTTCTGTTCTCCGCTCTATCTCTGGTGAATCCTATCACCCTCCACATCTCTGGCCTGTACTCCGGTTCTTGTATGCATAAATAAATAAATCTTTAAAAAAAAAAGACTGTGCTATATGCTAAGCTATGCTAGCATTGTAAGCATAATTGCCATTTGTATGTATACAATATTTGAAAATGTTCAGAAATAACTAGGTAAATTTTTGTGGGTATCTAAAGATAATGCATAAGTAGCTGCAGTGAGAAACTAGCAACATTTTGACTATCACTGTTAGCAAGATGTATTATTTATTCACAGACATCCAAGGCAGGAGAAGTTAGGCTTCTATTTTAAATTGTTATTTACTCTAAAATAAAGTTGCTATGTTGTTCTTTTTCCTTTTAGGTTATACCTTCTGTTCCAACCTCTGTTGCTTTAAAGACAATGCATTTTAAATAAATGTAAAACAGATTGACACAAATTTTTTATATCCTACAGGACAGGGGTCATATTTTATTCACTTCTAGCTTTCAACATATTGCAGAAGATAGCATGTGCTCAGTAACAATTTTTTATTGTAGATATTGATTTTATGACAAAGTTGTTGAATTCTTAACTATTGTGTTTATGTTAAATTTGAAGAACTACTTATTACAATAAGCTAGTGCATCTTTTCTGAGTCTACTTTGGAATAGGTCCCTTTGAAATATTGGAAAGACAATTTTACTGGCAACAAAAAGGCAGAAATGAGAGTTTCTAGGCAGAATCTGA
Source organism: Talpa occidentalis (assembly GCF_014898055.3). Taxonomy (NCBI): domain Eukaryota; kingdom Metazoa; phylum Chordata; class Mammalia; order Eulipotyphla; family Talpidae; genus Talpa; species Talpa occidentalis. The sequence goes on along the minus strand of NW_023602073.1, from coordinate 80,293,912 downwards.
AGTGGTTTGTCACATTGCATCCTTTAGATTGCTCCCATCATAGAAACATCATATTTTAGAGATAAAACATGTTAATAAGTAAGATTTTTCACATTATAGAAACATCATATTTTAGAGAAAATAAATGTATGTAGCCAAAACTTATTTAAAAGCAAGTCAATTAAAAGTGACTTTTCAGTAATAAACAGCTCAAATTTGAACTTGGAGATTTATACTTCATAAAATAGTTTTATATCCTATAAAAATAATGATTCTATTTATGGTGAAAAAATATAAATTGTAGGTGAAATTATTGTAGACAAATAAAAAGCAGAAGACCTTCAGCTTTTGCTAATCAATTTTTACTATTGCTAGATATGTCAACAGTGAAAAACGGGTCTCCTCTTTCTGGTAAATGTTCTGATATGCTGAGTCAATTCTAGGACCTTTCCCTAGGTGTCTAGAAATAGATAATTCCTCATGTTCGTACCCTTATTTCTCCACTGGTTTTTTTTTCAATACCTTTCTCTATTCATTACCAAAACAAAACAAACAACAAACAAAAGATGCTCCCTCTGATTCATATTTTTTTTTCTTTTCCTACAATTTCTTATCGGGTGTCATTTTGCTCAGCAGAATTTTCTGATATGAAAAAAAAAATGTTAAATCCAGATATAGAGATAAAAAACAATAAATTATTATTTTTTTTCAGAATTTTAATGGCTTTGCATCTCTCTACAGTCTTGCAGGATGGGTGACTCACTAAAAAATATCACTGATATACCAGATAGGTGATGGTTTCTCAAAGAAACTTTTGTTGAGACTAAAACTTTTGAAGAACTAAAACATCATTTTACAAAATAACCATTTTAAAATCCAAAACATCTTTTTACTTGTTATTGATACACAACTCACTCATAACAATGGTTTTAGATAACTTTTTTGAGAAATCCAATTAAATTTCTTGATGGAAAAATAAACAGAAGAAAATATTTCTAGAAGCTATTTTCCCAAGCCAGCTAGAACTCCAAAGAACTTAATGGTCTGACAGTGAGTCTAGCTAATGAAGTATACTATCAGTAGGGCAGAAATGAGGAAAAGGGTTTGGAACAGAAAACACATATTGGAAGACAGCATTTGAGAAGATGTCTGTCCAGTTCATAGAGGTCTGTTAAGTGTTATATATAGGTGGATTGTGTGTTCAATCAATCCATCTTTTCATATATAATTTTATTCTCTGAAGAAGATTATGTTTTAAGTAATTCTTTAGCAGTATTTATCAGATTATACTTTAAATCAGCCTCAATTTACCTACTAGGATTTTAATATTGTTATTCAAAATATCTGGAAGATATAGTTTTTAAGAGTAAAAGAAAATATATTTGAAAGCAATATAAGTATGCAATTTTTACAGCCTAAGTTGTGATATCAATAGAAAAATAGGATCTTAATTCAGGAGATGCCATTATGGATGATGCTTTCAATAGTAAAGAAACATTAACAGTTTAAATTCTTAAACTGTTCACACTGGGCAGGAACTAATTAACACTGAAAACAGTAAAGCCAACAGTAATTTTTCCTATCATTTAAAAAAATTATGAATTGAATTTTGTATATATCTCAGTAAAATAGATTTTATATTTATCAAATGTACAACTCTGTGAAAATATCTTTAAATGTTTCACATGTTTAATTTTGATTTAAATAGGATATAATTCTAATTGACTTAGTATACTTGTTTAATATAAATATTAGAAGATTACCACTTTCGAATTTCTTGAAATTATATTCATATAGGCAGAGTCAAAATATGTAAGAGATCACTATTTATATGGCACCTCAGACTAATGCCAGAAGTATAAAGTCTGACTTTTAAAAATGTATGAGGAGGTGTAGGGGAAAAAATCATATAAATATTTCAATCAGATATAAGCTTTGAGACAAATGATCCTTGATGTTTTAATTCCATTAAACTTTACCAATATTGTCTTACAAATGTGCTATGCTTCAAATGTGACACAGACAAATTTGGAAATTTGAAGAAAGGCAAAATGTCTTTGGTGCCTGGAAATCTAATATGTTAAATGTTTTCCTAACTTGTCATAATTGCAGTGATTAATGACTTAGAAAGTCCTCAATGAAAAACAATACTGAATGTTTTTTAAGAAATGGTAATCAAGAAACTAACAGAAGAGATGTGAAAAGCATTAATTTTCATGTAATTTAAAAGTAAATCTTTTCTTCATTAATATACAATTACAAGAGGGAACAGAGTCCAACATGTACTGAACTGAACTTTAATTTCACAAAATTGACAAGTAGTTTTGAAAGGAAATAGAGGGAATGGGTTGGGGACTGGTGAACAGAGTCTAGTAGAATCAAAGTAGGGAAAGATGACAAAGAACTGGAAGCAGGATTTGGTCCATGTGAAACCCATGTGGGTTTGTTAATGGGTGCTTATTGGATTTAAGTTCCTATCTTCCCAAACACTGAGTGACAGGGGACCTATCTCCAGGTAGTGTGCGGAACAAAAAGAACATTCTTTTAGCAGACTTGACTGTTCTCAGGCACTTTAAGAGAGCTTAGGGTCATTTCATATGTAGTTGTTAGAAACTAGATTGGTGTTGTATAAGTCATTATAGGCTGAGATGAAGCCTCGCCAAGAAGGGGAGACTTCAAAGATGCTACTAGCGTCTGTTCAAGAAGAGTCTTATAACCCTCAAGGAACATTATCTGGCAGCCAATTATGTTTTCACTGGCCATGATGAAGATGTCTTCATTCATTGTAACCTATGAATTGCACAGGGCTCCATGCTCAAAAACACCCTGTACTTGACTAGTGTTCTGCTGTGCCACTTTGATATTCTTAATAATTTTTTTAAATAAAGGGGCCCACATTTTCCTTTTGTACTAATCACCATAAATTGTGCAGCCATTCTTGAGCCATAAAGCAGGAGTCTGCACCTCCATTGCAGAAAGGTTTATTGAGCTCTATTACTACTTCCAGAGGTCATGTGTCATAGCTTTGTCTCTACCTTCAGCACTTTCCTGATGTCATGGCAATGTGTTTCGCTAGATAGAGACTAGAGAATGGAAGGGTGGTTAAGAAGATAATGAAAGATATCTTCTTAAGTACAGAAAATTAAAAAAAAAAAGCAACTGACAAAACCCAAGTTTTATCTGGGGTCAGTGAAATATAATTCTCAAATGATTTGACTAAAGCCTTCTGCTTAATACATTGTATTTAGTGAAACATATACTTCTCCAGGTATTTTTGTGTAAAAAATATCTTAGAGATTATTAGAGGCTTGCAAAGTGATAAAGGATGGAGATGAAGGGATTACAGAAATTGCTTTCAATGATCTTAGGAGCCACAATATTAAGAAGGTTATTCTCAGCAGCATATTTAAAAGACATAAGCACAACTTTAGGTCTGCATGCATATGCTTCTAATTGATTAAATATAACCAGAACTCTGAATGCAAGTGGATTCCAGGAAATCTAAGTCCTAGGTTTTCTCTCTTAGGTAGGACTTACAAGAAAAAAATATCCATCACAGTCCATAATTTTGAATACTTACATATCACATGGCCTTTTCTGACTATATTTATTTCCAAGTAACTATAAAAATAGCATCATCTCACCTCTCTGGTCAAACACTGGGGTGACTGAGAGAAGAGACTAACTGACATCCACAGAATGGGTCATTATGGCTGTGGATGTTATTTTGTGAGCATTCATGAAGGTCATAGATAATTTCATATGCTGTGCCATTCTCTTCTCCAGAACTACTTTTTTTTTCCCCCATTCTCTTTGTAGTCATCATTCTCATTGAAAATTTCCAGTGCAAGGACAACTTGGAATCACATAATTTTTTAACTTACAGTTACTTTATACAAGACAATTGTAGGAGATAATTTAAATATCAATTTTGACACTGTAGTTTTATTTCTCTTTAACATTACTGTCATCATATTCCTTTAGTCTAAGAATGATTCCATTTTCTAATTATGTACTTAGTTGGTCAGGAAAATATTGTAGAAGACACTTAAGCTATTTGAAGTAGGAAGAAGTTTAAATCAGTAGTTCCTTTATACAGAAATTTGAAATATGGGAGGCAGAGACCATAGGATCTGCTTTCAGGGAATATTGGGTACTAAAACAGGCCATCACCAAGGTTCTCACATTCCCAGAAACTACGAAAGTGACACAAGTGGTGTTCAGAAATCATCTGAGAATGGCTTCTCCATACCTCCACCTTCCAGATAGTACATACATTATCTAAAAGGGTATCCTGTTTATTAGAGGATAACAAGGTTAAGCCAGCTGGCAATGAGGTCTGGACAATGCAATTTCCAAATATCTCTTTTGTGGGGTACCGGGAAAACAGAATGACAGTGATGGATCCAAATATTAGCAGACCATTTGTAACAAACACAATAAATTTAGTCTATTATCTCACCTTCCTCAAAATGTCTTCCTTTACCATGACCTCATGAAAATATGTATTTGAAAATTTTTATCCATGCCACTTTATTGGTATTTAACTTGCATTTCAAAAAGTCATGATGATAACATTCTATAAATGTTTCTATGAAAATTCATATTTTTATGTCATATGCAGTCTTGTGAACCAACATTACCTCTATAAAATATAATACAATTTAAAATGTTATAAAAAGATCAAGTTGTCAGGAAAAAAGTCAATTTTCATCCCCCCTAGCAATGCTGATATTTGAGGGACAGTGTAATAATAACTAAATGGATAGTCTGAAAGAAGGGATCATTACCTCACTATGATGGCTATTATTAACCCACTGTGGAAAATCATTAAGAACTGAAACTACAAATAAACAATACTAATTATAACTTCTCCAGAGCAGGGTATAAAAAGCAGTATGAAAACACAAAATACAAGTGCTTACCTAGATTGTTGGCTAATGACCCAAATAGTTGTTCTAGACACATTGTTTTATGATCCTTTAAAGCCTTAAACAATATATTTTGAATATTTCCCATATTAATACAGACTTTTTTTTTAAGATAATTTTTTTATTAATTTTATACAAGCACTGGGTATAGTCAGAAGCGTGGGAGGGTGAGAGAATTCACCAGAGCCAGAGCAAGGAGCAGAAGGACAGAAGGACAGAAGGACAGAAGTACACTGCTGAGGGGAGCAGCGGGCGGCAGGAGAGGTCTGCGTGCCATGTGGGACCCTCCTCCGGTGGCCGGGGAGCAGTAGGGGATCGAACCGGCACTGCAGAGGCTGCGGGCAGCTTCGCAACCCAGCGCTCAACTGCTGCGCCACTGGGGAGGCCCTTAATACAGATATTTTTAATAAAAACATTTTAGATAAAAAAGTCACTTGGCCTTTCACACACATGAAAATTGGAATTTCATTACTTTGAATTTCCTTTAGTGGATGGAGTTAAAATATATGCATATTTAATCAGTAAATAAATCTGATGACTTCATTACAAACAAATATCAAAGCAATTTTCACTATTCTTTATTTCACAGTGATATCTCTTCATCTATCTTATACCTTGAAGGGATTAAATGGAAAATGCAATATATTTTAGCATCTTCATAACCTGAATCTAGTAATTAGAAAAAAACACAGACATGCTCCAAATCTTCATGATGTGAATAACAAGAACCATGCTCAAAGGATAAAAAAAAAAAAAAAAAAAAATAAAAAGACAGTGAGTTGAAAAAAAGTCTAAAGAGCTATGATATCAAATGTAATTGAGGATTCACGAGAGATTTATGGATTTTAAAAGATAAGAAACAAAGATTTGATTTATGATGGAAAAGGAAATTTGAATATGTCTATATCACAATTTTTTAGTGAATATTTGTAGAGATAATGGTATACTGTTACAGTGTTATAGAGACGATTGCACTTGTACTTAGTATTCATAACACACGTGCTTAGATATTCTACTGTAGTTTGAAAGCAGTATGCAGCTGTTTGCTTTATAATCAAATTACAAATTTATTTTAATACATTACATTTAAATATTTTTGAAATAGAAGTTCAAAATTATTACAGAGCCACTGAATGAGAGTGGTCACTATAACTGGCAATGTAACTTTGGAAAAAAAATACATTTAAAGATCATGAATGTCTCTGAAAAAATTTAATGAATACCATAAATATTTTTCAAATTCTGTCATTGATCCTTCTATGTCATCAGTGTTTCTAATATAAATAGCACATATGCTGTGAATTCAATAAGTCTCCCAGTTGCTTCTGTAGTTGAAATGAAATAAATATGAAAAGAACAAGACATCTATCACATAAAAATATGCTTTTCTTACATGCTGTATCTTTAAGTCACAATGCTAAACAACTTTGTTAATCACTTCAACCACTAGTTAATTTATTTCTTGCCAAAATTTCAGAAGAAAACTCAAAATCGAAGGAGTAGTTTTATATATATATATATATATATATATATATATATATACACACACATATATAATTGCTTAAAAAGGAACTTTTAAAACAAACCCACATTATATAAAAAAATTTAAGGGCAGTTCTTGTGTGAAAACAGTCCCAGTCTGCCTGTGTCTATGCAGGAGTTTCTTTGATCAAACTTTCCTTTCACATGCAACAGCTACCACATTCTTTGCTCTCCTTTGTCTGTGATTGTGTCTTTTATTTCCCTTCTCCTTTTCCTATTAAGCCTGTCTTTTCAAATGTAAAAATGAAACAAAACATAACTCTGGGAGGTGAAGGTTGACTACACCATAACAGTTGTTAACTGTTTATTCAGAGTCCATCTTCCCTTTCATCCTGCATAAAAAGTCACTCAGGATTGCATTTAAATGTGTTCATGTTAACACATATTTTTCTTTGTTCTGTGAACAGTAACATGTAGCATGTAGCTGCCCCTTGGCTGAGGCCAGGACAAAGGTTTTCATGGGATAATTCCCAAACACATATTTTAAGCAGTCTATACTATTCTTTCGTGTGTAGACCATGAATCTAGCTACTAAGATAAGGCATGTTTCCTAGGCGAGTATTCTATGGAATCATGGCAAATGCAATCTCAATCCTTTTCACAGAAGTTTTAAAAGAAACCTCTATCAGTTGTGTTTTATTTAAAATGTTTGTGTTTTTAAACAAGAAACATACAGCTGTACCTAATTCGGCTTTAGTGGTTTTTCTTTGTATGCCTTACTGTGTGATATTCTGGTTATTTTTTTTTGGTGGAGGGAGGACTGTCATTCTTGTTCAACTTTTAATCTTAAACAAATAGAAAGACTGAATAGCTAAATTTGTGGCCACATTTTTAGCTCTTTTACCACTTATGTATAGTAAATTATATTCTCATGGTTGAGAGCGAATACAGAATCGAATTTCATTATATTCATTACACCTTTCCAATTAATGACTCTAATTAGGTAATTTGTAAATCTCTTTTCCAATTGAATGCTGTGTCTCTTATTTGTGAATATGAAACATCATGTGGCCAGCCTTTGGGAAAAGTAAAAACATAAAAGGATCAAGAAAGAGAAAATTATAGTAGAAAGAATAGACTGAAAAAAATCATGAGTGCAGTTTGTTAACATTCTTTTTTTTTTAATGCATATTCTTTTTTTTTTTTTTTTAAGATTTATTTATTTATACAAGCACAGGGTACTGTCAGAGGCGCAGGAGGGTGAGAGAATTCACCAGAGCCAGAGCGGAGAGTAGAACAGGCAGACTGACGAAGTACACTGCTGAGGGGAGCAGCAGGCGGCAGGAGAGGTCTGCGCGCCATGTGGGACCCTCACCCGGTGGTCGGGGATCAAACCGGCGCTGCAGAGGCTGCGGGCAGCTTCGCAACCCAGCGTTTAACCGCTGCGCCACCAGGGAGGCCCAGTTTCTTAACATTCTTATAAAGAAAATAGTGGTATGGAACAGATTGCTGAGGTCAATGAGAGAGATTCTTGACAGATTAAGGAGCTCTGATTTAACTAAAAAGTTTCTCATAGGGCAAGTACATTTCATAATCCTTATGGTATATATCAGAAGGCTTATTATTTTAATATTCTTCTGCTAAATTTCCTTTGGGGGTATCAGAATTATTTACTTCTCAAAATAAGTGAAAAATGCCTGCTTATATATCTTTAGTAAATTTCTATGATTCAAACAACATTTTTCTTTTATTGGAACCACACCAAAACTTACCATCCACCAATATCAACTGTCTCTACCTTTCTTATGTAATACATAAATAGACTAATGAGATTGTATAAAATAAAACCATTTCCCTTCTTATCCTTGTGATTCTATCAATTATCTCCAGTTTATAGAAGTGTGAAACATTTGCAATTTCTTTCACTATTACCTTGATTGTCAGGTAGATCTTTACATTTGGCAAGTGTATCTGATATTCACATGCAAAACTTGGAACACATTGAAAAAATGTTAATCAAATATTTTACAAGTTTTATTGGCTAATTACACAATCAGAAAATTCATGGCTCATTTTCATTCTTAGATTTACAAAATGGAGCAAACTGAGAAGGGTAGGCATGGTGCGTGGTAAGTAAAGACAATGCTCTCAGCGCACAACGTGTTTGTGGTAGACAACTGTTCGCTAATGAAGAGTGTCTGGTCCAAGAATTTATTCATTTTTAAAGCATACACAATTTCTGAGAAAAAAAGATTTGTCACACTTCATTAAAAATATGCACTGTTAATATAACTTGCAATGAGCAACAATGAACATTGCTCTTGGCAGTGTTCACTATTAATTAACAAAAATTTCCATCTCTCTTCTCAGTAATTGTGTTGGTACAAAATAGTTTCTACTGACTTTGGGGATTTTTCAGCTCCCAAGATTTTTGAAAAGCAAGGCAAAATATCTAACTCATCAAAGAAAATAGCAAGCTAAAAATTAGAGTATATTTCCTATTAACTTCTACTGTGGAATGAAACAGATGGTTGGGAAATTAAGGCCTTATTCATATCTGTTCACTAGAAGAGATAAAAGCATTGTGTAAATGTACTAGCATCCATGTCCTTCATGTAATAACAGCTTTAGGAGAGTGAGTCAGAGCACCTAAGGGAAGTGAACCAAGGTCCTTTTGACATTTATTTATTGCACAATAGAGAATGACCACAGATGGAAAAAAGGAAACATGTCTTTTCTGCAGGGTAAAGAATGAAAAAGCCAGGAATTTATTAATCTTCCGCAAAACCAATATCTAGCACTAAGTTTTGTCAATGTGAATTTCCTCGAAGAGAAAATAAACTGTTTCCTTAACAAAAGTGTTCATGTACACACGTGCATGCTTGCAAACACACACACACAGACATCATATGTACATACAAACACACTTATGTGCAAAGTCAAAAGCTTCCCATCTATATTCAAAAGTCCATGTTTTTGTAAAGTTTGTTTTTGTTGACATAACAAAGTTTAAATAAATGATTATACTTATAAAGATTGAAATTATATACTTATGGTACAAAAGGTACAAATATCTTTTTAGAGCTAGTATGAAGAACAACTTTACGCCCCAGTTCTCATATATATAGGTATGACAAATAACTACTCATACAGTATGCTTATTCTAGATCCGCTCAGTTTAATGGGAAGAACAACTAGGAAACAATACAGGTATCTAGTTTCTAAATGAAGCAGTTACCCGTCAAAAGTCCATCCAAATATAGGCCTACAAGTCTAAAGCATCAGTTTTCATACATGGTTTTGTGTTAACTGTGTCTCTAATGTGCTTCCAGGTCTTTGGCCTGCAGCTGCTGCTCAGCTCCACTATCCAGTTTATAGTTTAGAGATTTAAACTTGGAATTTTTTTTGTAATTAAAGCTTCTTTAATTTTTTATTCCTGGAACCACTATCACAATTTACAGGGCAATATATGTGATACAATGAAAGAAAAAAAAAAAACTACAACGGATATAATACTGCCGCGGACCAGCACAGCAGTAGACGATGAGGCCACCTCAGGGTTGAGAGAAGCGTGCAGGGTGGTCAGGGCGTCGGCGAAAGAAATGACAAACAGACACACTTCAAGAGTGAAAATCTGAGTGTAATTTTCTTTGAGTTTGTGACCAGTATATATATGTTTTCCAAAAGCACAGGAATGAATATCAAAGAAATTAGCTTGCCCATGGGCTCAGTCTATCACCATCAGGGAGGTGATCTACATAACAAATAATGACCATTATAGAAGAAAGAAGGAAGTTTAGAAAGACAGATAAGGGATTAAAGTTTGTAGTTCTAGAAAGACGGGATAAGATTTTTAGCATTCTTGTAGTGGTTCTTGGTGGTCGTTATCTTTTGATAAGCTTCTGCCTTTTCAGGGAACTTCCGCTGCACTTCCTCTGCTTCAGGCTGTTCTCCCCCCACGCGCTGGTTGCCCAGCCGGATCTAGGGACCGTGGCGAAAGCCATTCCTAAAGATCACTGCGGGGGGAGGTGCAGCAGGTAGGGTTTTGCTGTTCTCCCCCTGCGCGCTGGTTACCCAGCCGGACCTAGGGACGGTTAGCCCTAAAGGTCACTGCAGGGGGAGGTGCAGCATAATACCTTAGGGATATACCCATAACTGACACTACATTGCATTAATCATGATTTCACACATATTTTCTTGTGAATTGTACTTTGTTCTCTGCTGCTACAATCCTTGTAATCTATTCTATGTTATTTGTTCTCGCCATACCTCTATGTCTCTCTGACCATAGAAAGGTACCACCAGAGGAAGATTTGTAACTCCCATTAGGGGTTTAGAAATAGCAGAGGCCAGCTATAAAAACAAAGAGGCTTTCCTCGTTAGTCTTAACAAACTACTTATACCTCAACTGCCTGCAAATTTTGTCGTTTCTAAAATTTATCCCATGATCCTGCAATAACAAAGTCTATTAGAATTAAATTTGTGATTTGCATTAAAACATGATAGTAACTTTATGTTCAGAATCTTCAGCTATCATGGTGTTCTATTTCCATCATAATCAATTGGACTCTGTTTCTACTCCAATGGAACATCCCCCACTTAGTTATACTGAAATATACTGAATTGTCACTATCTGATTTTGAACATATATAGTTCCCAGTGAGAAGTCTTTTTTTTTTTTTCTTAAAGATTTATTTATTTATTTATATAAGCACTGGGTACAGTCAGAAGTGCAGGAGGTTGAGAGAATTCACCAGAGCCAGAGTGGGTAACAGAACAGACAGACTAACGAAATACACTGCTGAGGGGAGCAGTGGGCAGCAGGAGAAGTCTGCACGCCACGTGGGATTCTCGCCCGGTGGCCGGGGATCGAACCAGCGCTGCAGAGGCTGCGGGCAGCTTCGCAGCCCAGCGCTCAACTGCTGCGCCACCAGGGGAGGCCCCCAGTGAGAAGTCTTTACATCCTTTCTTCTGTACTACATGAAATGTTATTCTAATTTGCTGTTTGAATTAACATCCCATAAGAGTCTATAGAATTTTTTCTGATGTATAGATAGGAGCTCAGTTTGATGTGAAATGGGGTGAAGAGGGTGCTATGAATTGGGGTAAGAAAGAATATATGATGTCAGAAAGAATAAGCAAGCCAAGGTTACTTTGAACTACTAAATATATATGAAATTGGGATACTTTTTACTGAATCAATTTTTGAAACAGAATTATTCTTACTATGTTCATTACCCTGAAATCATTGTGAAATCAACAGTGAAGGTGTTTTTAAAAAACTGAGTGATTTTCCCTATAGATACAGAAAGTTTTCCAAAGATAAAACTAAAACTAAGGAATGTGTGTGACAAGTAATTGCCCCTAAAATGAAAAAAAAAAATGGGCTTGAAATGTAGAAATACTAAATATAAAAATATAAAATAAGTGAATAATCAGAGTATTGATTATTCAAACACAGTAACTTAAGTCGAATAAAATAGTCTTTTATTCACTTTCTTTTTACTTCTATGGAATAATTCTCTTTTCATACTCTTATTTATTTGGATTAACTCAAGCATAACAGAAATACCTTCTGTATACAAACTTCATTAACTTCTAGTTCAAATTGAGAGAAGGAGATGCTAAGGTCTATAACAGGCATACTTAATAGTTGATTTGAATAGTGTCTCCATGATATATGTGAAATGCTACAACCTAGCCTGCCAATGGGGCATAAAGCAGCCTGCGCTTTTTGCTTCATAAAAGCAGAAATGATGGATGTGGATAATCTCATTTTCAAACTGTGCCCTAGAATTTTTTTTAATATCAAGAAAATTGGAAATAGAGTAACGGAAGTGCAATACAGCACTATTTGCAGGCAAATTCAGAATATTTTGAGGTGATAATGCAGGGTGTTCAAGTTATTATGACAACTAATAGCAGAATCTTTGGAAATAGGTTCCTAGAGGTCAAAGATATGCCCTCTGCCTCCACTCAGATTGTAATTGTTCTACCAATCAACATGTGCACAAGTTAAAAAAATGATTTATTTATTTATGCATACAAGAACTGGGATACAGACCAGAGCACAGGGGGTGAGAGGATTCACCAAAGACAGAGTGGGGAACAGAATAGCCAGACTGACTGAAATACACTTCTGAGGGAGCAGCAGGAGAGACAGGAGAGGTCTGCTGGGCCATGTGGGTAGCTCCCTCGTTTGCCTGGGATTGAATTCATGCTGCAGAGGCTGCGGATAGCTTCACAGTGCTGTGCTTACCCCCTTGCATGAACCCACAGCTCTTGTATACATTAATAAATAAATCTTAAAAAAATTTGAAATTTAAAAAAAACCATAATTTATAGCTATTTAAATCCCTAGAAATATTGATACTACTTAAAATATTATAGCAAACTTTTTGTGAAAAATTGTTATTTTTTGGTCTCACAATGGAAATTTTATTTTATTTTTAACTGTATTATTTTTATTGAGGTAACATTGATTTTCAGCAGTGTATATAATTTAGGGGCATAAGATGAGCTAACAAAGGATATTCAGAACAATTTCATTTTCAGATGATGTTATTTGAAAGATAAAGAAGCAAATGTATAGATTGCTTGAGTCTGAGCCTATTTAGAATGTATGGTAATATTTTTTATAGCTATTATCATTAACTCTATCTGTTCTCTAAGGGAACTAAATGCAATCACATGGGCAAAAGAGAAAGCAGAAGAGTTGATCAGAGAGATGCAGTAGGAGAAGTCTGAAGAATTCAAAACTTGAAGGAGGAAGACAGGTAGATATCAGAGGGAGACGACAATGAAGGCTGAGCAGTGTCATGAGCACCTGTGGGAGGAGGGTGGCCTCCGGCGACAGCCTGGATGGAGGAAAAAGAGACCTCAGTCCTGCCATTGCAAGGATCTGAATCAGGCCTTCATCTGAATGAAGCTCCATCTCCACAGTCTCCAAAAAGGAACCCAATCCACTGATTTTATCTTTGGAATCGGAAGAAACCAGCTATGCTGCACGGTGCCCAGACTTATGACTCACAAAAAACTGTGACATAATAAATTGGTTTTGTTTTGAACTGCTAAAATTCAGGTGATTTGTTGCAGTAGCAACTAAAAAATAACAACAGAAAAAGAAAGTATCTTATTTCCTTTAAAAAAAAGTTTTGGGAAAGCAAACTTTGACAGAAATCCCCAATATTTAAATTTTAACACACATTAAATAAAAATTTAATGTGTTTCTGACATACGACTTTATTTATTTATTTAAAGAGGAGACTTTTTTTTTAAGATTTATTTATTTATGCATACAAGAGCTGGATACAGTCCAGAGATGCAGGGGGTGAGAGGACTCACCAGAGACAGAGTGGGAAGCAGACTTTTCTTTGTAGAGCGATTTTAGGAGTTTCATAGCAAAATGGAGCAGCAAGTACAGAAATTTCCCCTGCACCCATACATGCATTGTCTCCTCTATTTCAACATCTTCCACTAGAATGCTGGGTAGTAACTTTGTTTCAGCTGGTTTGCACTGATTGACTATAACCCAAAGTCCAGTTATTATTACAGTTTACTCTTGTACAAACTACAGGTTTGGACAAATATATAATGAATTGTACCCACTACTGTAATTAATACTGAACGTTTTCACTTCACTAAAAATTATCAGTGCTCCAACTCTTTATTCTATGTTAACTACCAGTTCCAACACAGAATGAAAATACTACAGAGTATTAAATTGGTGCCTTTGGAGGTGTTTGTGAAACACCTTTGTACGTGCTCTACAGTGGGTGATGTGCAGTATCAATTTCAATTTAGTGGATTCAGATTGTGCCAGAACAAAATGGCATTGCAGGCAATCACCTCAATTCCTTACTTAGCAAAAAGAGGGCAGAGTTAAATGGATATACATAACTCACCCTGGTTCATGTGTTTCTCTACACACTAGTTGACACCCAGGGTTAGATATCATGGTTCATGATAATTAGAAAGAAAAAAAAAGTAGGTAAAATGGCCCTCTGTTCAAAAAGACCACCGAAGACATAAAAAAAAAAAAAATGACTTAGAGATCTTTCAAAATATAAATGATCAAAAAAAAAAAAAAAAGAGTTGGAAGAAGTCTGAAATGAATAGATTATGGAGATGATTTTTTTAAAAGTGGAAAATAGTAGGAGAAAGGAGGGATATAAAAAAATTAATATAGAGGAAGAACATAAAAACTGGATAAGAAATTTAAATTTAGGGGAAGAGCAGGAATTGGATGGTTATATATAAAGTCGCAATAGCAAAACATTGGCCAGATTTTAATATTCAAATAGAATTGAAATAGTTTTTCAACTTACACTTTTCACAAAAGTTATGGGTTGAATTCAATATCTTTTATAATTTGGCTGCAACAGTTACGAGTTTTAAAATTTCCATTTCATATACAGATTTTAAAGTTGGCTGAAAAAATCTGTTCCCAAACAAAACTCAGAGCTACCAAAAGAATTAAACATATTTTGTATATTCTCAAGACAGTTTTATCACTCCTCAAATAAAATAATTGAAAGTACATATTATCAGACTTCTACTCCCACACATGATTAAGATGGAAAAGATTTTGATGGCAGGCATTATGCATGCCATTTGGCCTTCAGTAAAATAAAAATTTAAGCTGATTGAGATGTTGATGTTTTAAGGAGGTTTATATATACTGATAGTTTTTAGATGTATTTTATAATATAATCATAAATAATGGATCAATACCTTTCAAATATGCTGCTGATACATATTTCTAAAATGTTGGGTAAGAAATGTTTTGCTTTTAATACATGGGCTACAAATTTTATTAATCCATGAGATGTGGCTAGTCATATATTATCTGCCTTATGGAGGGCAATGGTTATATTTAATTTTTAATTTATAGTCACATAAAAAATTAACAGTTTGTGCACAAGAAAGTGTTTAGCAAGTCACCCTACACCCTATATTATTATATTGAATATTGAATTAAAGCAAAAGTTTATAAAATCTTTTTTTTTTTAAAGGTGATGCCTTCCCTAAGTCTTTTTTTTTTTTTTTCCTTCAAGATTTATCCCTCCATCTACACAAGCACTGGGTACAGTCAGAAGCGCGGCAGGGTGAGAGAACCCACCAGAGCCAGAGCGGAGCGGGGAGCAGAACAGGCAGAGGGACCGAAGTACACTGCTAAGGGGAGCAGGGGGCGGCAGGAGAGGTCTGCGTGCCATATGGGATCCTCGCAGGCGGCCAGGGATTGAACCGGTGCTGCAGAGGCTGCGGGCAGCTCTGCAGCCCAGCGCTCAACTGCTGCGCCACCAGGGGAGGCCCTATAAAATCTTATTCTTTAAGAAGAAATAGATAAGTGAAAGGTTGATGATAACTAAATAAAAAATATATATATACAGGGTCTCCTGTATATATACAGGAGGGTCCCACATGGCGCGCAGACCTCTCCTGCCGCCCGCTGCTCCCCTCAGCAGTGTACTTCGGTCCTTCTGCCTGCTCTGCTCCCGGCTCTGGCTCTGGTGAATTCTCTCACCCTCCCGTGCTTCTGACTGTACCCAGTGCTTGTATAAATAAATAAATCTTAAAAAAAAAAAGAATATTATAAAAAAATTAAAATATATATACACACACACATCTATATATGTTTCAGCTAACATATATATATTTCATTTTAAACAAAATGTACTTCAGTAAATCATGTTTAGCAATGTATGTTCAAATTGACATTTTGAACAAAAAACAAAGACAGTTGATACAAAGGTGGCTTATCAAAACAATTACGGTCATTAAATTGTAATTTTCCTAACCAAAGGAACTTTATATATCTCTGTCCTGACAAAACTTCTGAAGAACAGTAGTACTCTGTAAATAAATAAGTCTTTAAAAATTTAAATAATATGTTACATTCTAATAATTATCTCCCAAATGCCACCAATGCTCATGCATAAACCATTTATTATCAGGGCCTCCCTGGTGGCGCAGCGATTGAGCGCTGGGTTGCGAAGCTGCCCCACAGCCTCTGCAGCACCGGTTCTATCCCTAGCCACTGGGCGAGGGTCCCACATGGCATGCAGACCTCTCCAGCCGCCTGCTGCTCCACTCAGCAGTGTACTTCGTCGGTCTGCCTGTTCTGTTCCCCGCTCTGGCTCTGGTGAATCTTCTCACCCTCCCCCGCTTCTGACTGTACCCAGTGCTTGTATAAATAAATTAATTAATTAAAAAAAAGAATGCCTAGTAAATGGATATGCATTGAGCAGAAAAACAAATAATTATAAAATAACATATAAATCAATTTGAGTTAATGCATTAAAAACTCAAAATTATTAATAACTTTTGTTAGTATTGATTATATAAATATATGCTAATGTAAAATATAAATTAAATAAAATTTTATTGATTTTAGCTTACTATAGTTATATGTCTTTGCTTAATAATAATTAAATGTGTAGATTTTAAAAATGCAGTAAAATACAAAAAAATTATGGATCCCTTTTAAGATAATTTTCTTTGATTTAAGGGATTCTCATGTCCTCTCTCTTCTTTGTATTTCATCAACAAAGTATTTACTTCTCCAAGCAAGAAGAGGAATTTGAATTATCTCAACCATAGTGGAGCTCTTCCATTCCTGCTGACGACATGTACTAATCAGTATTTCCAAGTATGACCTTGCATAGTCATTGGAAGTGAATACTTTTTTATTTTATATGAAAAAATAGTCTCTGCCATTAATTGTTTTATATGCATTTTAATATGCTTTATGCTTTAAAATTTATGACCAAATTGATCAAATTTTGAAAAGCTTTAATCCTTCAAAAACAAAATACTGGTCTATGTGATGTTTAAATATGTGATGTTATTTTCCTTATTTTTTTATTGTTTGAAAATTTATTTGTAAAGTCCATTTCCAATATAACTAGTAGTATGTTTCAAAAATTTATTTTACCACAAAAAAATACAAAAGTAGCATATGAACTATGCAAAAACTAAATATTTTCATACCGTTTGCCACTTAAAAACAAAGCTAAAGATAAAACTATGACATGTGATTGCCCACCTAAAACAAATACTATTAACATTTTTGGTATATGTCCTTCCTGTTTATATGTTTCTGCATGCTTTTTCAAATGTTCAAGTCACATCATTTTTGATAATAATGTAAAATTCTTTTTATTTCATTTAACAAATGATAGTTTTTTTTTTCTCAATGCTATCAAAATTAACATAATATTTTCAGGATGTTGTAGGGACAATAATTAAGATACACTAAAGTTTCATATCTCACCAATAAGAATTAAGTACTCTTGCAAATTTTAAGATTTTCTGATTTGATTAGTGAAAACTCTGTCTTATTTTGAATGTTTTCATTTGAATAATTTCCTGTGGTTTTTAACCAGCAGTTTTTACCTAATGTGACACACTTGTACACATGGATTTTGCCAAATTATTTTTGAAATATTCTCTATATAAGGCTACATCCATGCCAGTGCTATAGTTATATTAAACAATAAATCTTGAACTTTTGGCTTAAGTGTCATTTATGTGCAACAACCATAGTTGTCCAGACATTGAGAGTGGAAACAGAATATTAAAGGAGAAAACTTAACGAGTGGATTCAAATTCTGAAAAGTAGCAGAAAGGATTTCTCTATCTGACTGGGAATATGATAATTTCTATGCAGCGGCAAGCTAACTGATTATGCCTGCCTTTTACATGTTTAAATTTACATGATACTGAAGGTTTGGGGGGAAATGAGTGAACAGAAGGACTAGATTTGGGGATGTATTGTTTTTATGTGTTTTTTATGGTTACTCTCTAAGTGGGCCAGTATGAAAGCAGAGAGGAAAGCATGCAGGTGTTTTTAAAAAAGTCCCTTCTCCCTTCAGCAGCAGCAGAAATTGGTTGAAAATCAATAATCATAGACATTGTAGAAATAAAAGCCTGAATCCTCTTTGCAAAATTACATCCATTAAAAATAAAGGCTGTTTACAGAGCAGCTATAAAAGGACTGAATAACCACTAGGACCCAAGAAATGGAAGATGCCTGATCTCTGAGAGGCTCCATGAACACTCCCAGCTATAGCATCACATCTTTGGATATAGCCCTTGAACTTAATTGCCCTTGAACTTAATAACAAGAAGTTCATGTTGCCCTTGAACTTAATAACAATAAAAAATATGGAAGACATAATTTTGAAGGATAAAGATTGAGTCACCTTGCCTTTTGAATTAGAAATATATAGGACAAGGTCAACATTTAAATACAATATCAAGACAATATTAGCTGCTTAGTTTATTAATTCAGAGTTGCTAGTAGTCACATAATCTACCAATTAATATAATCATATAACCCTGCTGTGCTATAACGCTCAGTGATAGCCATGTAACATTGTGGATGGACACAGTTGATACAGTTGATATGCTCAATGGGTACAATTTAGGGCAAAGAGACTAATAACAGTCTCACTTCACTTCCCAGGAAATTCTTGCTCTTTCTGTCAAGCAAATGCCTTTCTCTTTTTCCCATGTCCAAGTGAGAACTGCCATTTTTATTCAAGAATTTTATAGAGGGCCTCCCCTGGTGGCACAGCACCGGTTCGATCCCCTGCCACCTGCGAGGGTCCCACATGGCACACAGACCTCTTCTGCCACCTACTGCTCCACTCAGCAGTGTACTTTGTCAGTCTGCCTGTTCTGCAACCAGTTCTGGCTCTAGTGAATTCTCTCACCCTCCTGCACTTCTGACCGTACCCAGCACTTGTATAAATAAAATAAATAAATCTTTAAAAAAAAAGAATTTTATAGAGAAGGCTAATTCTTGTTGAGAGAAATAACTGGTTACTTAAGAGGAATGCGCACTACCAGAAAATAGGAATGTGGTACATCACTAGATATTACTCTGAGGTACATATTTTTGGAGAGGGGTCAATTTTCTCCTTTCTCTCTACTTTTTAATAATGGAGAATAGCATTGTGGTAAGTACAGTAATTTTTGAAATAAAGGAATTAGAGCCCATTGCCAACGGAAGGATTTTCTTTGAGATCAGGATTTCCTCTACTCTATGTGACGCAATCAGAATTTTCAGCCATATAAAAACCATGTTTCAATCACAAAAATAAGGGTTGGACATATAACTGATGTTTTCCCACTATAATACTCTATGCCCCTGGCAAGAGTATATGTTCTAAGCATTGCTCAAGGGACACAATATAATCTTTGACTGAAATATACAGAAATTGGAATTCAAAAGAGGTTGATCTGAGAATCAATTGGGATCTTATACCTAATGTATTATCCTCATACTTTATTAAGGCATCCCTCTCATTATTATTGATTTCATGTTAACTCTACATTCTATAATGCAAACTTTATTTATTTTGTTGTATTTTGTTTGTTCTATCACTTGAGTTACTTTGAAAGTTTCATAAAATATCTAAGATTTTGAAAGTTGTTTTGTTTAAAATACTATAATTAACATGATAATGTTCATAATTTTAAGAACAATTGTAATCATACATTATTAACATATATTTTTCTGCTTTTGAAAGCAAAAATTTTCTTTAAATTATAGTAATTTATATAAATATTTTTTGTAATAAGTACAAAATCCTTTAAATTAAACATTTATATTAGCAAGTGAACTATGATGCTAAATAAAAATTCATGACTCATTCTTATCACACTGCTTTCATATTACTCCAATTTGCAAACGACACATGTGATGAAGATTATTAAGATCTGCTATCCAAAAAATGTAAAGAACCTTTAAAATTCAACAATAAAAAAAAAACTGATTTAAATATGGGCCAAAGAGCTTAACAGACATTTCACTAAAGAAGATACATAGACGGCAAATAAACATATGAAAATATGTTCCACCTCATATTTTATCAGGGAAAATGTAATTTAAAACAACAAAGAGATGCCACCACAAACTTATTAGAGTGGTCAAAATTCAGAATGCTGACAACATCACATGGTAGTGAGGATGTGGATTAATAGGAACTTTCATTGTTGGTAGGAATGCAAAATGGTACCGCTATTTTGGAAGATGGTTTGTCTCTAGCAAAACTAACCATACTCTTGTCACAGTGTAGCAACTGCATCCCATGGCATTTACTTAAAAACAGTGAAAACTTATGTCCATATGAAAACATTCACAATGATCTTCATAAAAGCTTTATTCATAAATGCCAGAACTGGGCCTCCCTGGTGGCACAAAGGGTTAAGTGTCAGCACTATGAAGCTCTCACAGACACTGCAGAATGAGTTCAATCCCCAGGCAGGGAGCTACCACATGGCACAGCAGACCTCTCCTGTCTTGCCCGCTGCTCCCCTCAGCAGTGTATTTCAGTAAATCTACCTGTTCTGCTCCCACTCTGTCTCTGGTGAATCCTCTCACCCCCTGCACCTCTGGCCTGTACCCCAGTTCTTGTGTGCATAAATAAATAAACATAATTGCCAAAACTTAGAAGTAATGAAGATACTCTTCAATAGGTGAATGGATAAATAAATTGTGACTTATTCAGACAATGAAATACTGTTTATCTCTAAAAAGAAATGAGTTATCAAGCTATAGAAAAACTTTGCTGCCTGTTAAATTCAAGAATTAAGAAATTTTATCCTAGGAACAGAGCAGAAAAATACACAGCCATTTCTTCCCCTATATTCTTTATTTTTTTTAAAGATTGATTTATTTATGCATATAAGAGCTGAGGTATATAGGCAGAGATTCAGGGGGTGAGAGGATTCACCAGAGACAGACTGGGGAACAGAACAGGCAGACTGACTGAAATACACTGCTGAGAGGAGCAGCAGGCAAGCCAGGAGAGTTCTGATGTGCCATGTGGGTTTCTCCCTGGCCAGCTGGGGATCGAACTTGTGCTGCAGAGGCTGCAGATTGCTTCATAGTCCGGTGCTTAACCAACCCCTTGCGCCACCAGGAGGCCCTCCCCTATATTCTTTTTACTATGACTTATCCTGAAAAAAAAAAAAAAAAATCCCTTTAACTATGCCAGCAGTATCTATTGTTCACATTACATTTCACTCTGGGTGTACAGTCTGTGGGTTTGGGCAAACATAATGATGTATATACATCATTATGGCATCGTATGGATTATTTTCACTGTCCTAAAATCTCCCTGTGCTCTTCCAATTCATCTTCTCCACCCCTTCAGTTCATGGCAACCACTAATCTTGTTAATGTTATATTTTGCTTTTTCCAAAATATGGTATCATTGGAACCACATAGTATATCCTTTCCTAATGACTTTTTCACATAATGAAATTCTTAGTAATGCTCATTTAACTTAAATGAACATATGATACTATAATTTAACACAAAGGAAATAAAGAACTCAATAAAATATAGACAGAAGAGACAAACAATTCTTCAAGGAAGATACACAGTTGGCAACAGGCACATGAAAAAACACTCATCATCACTTATCATCTGAGAAATATAAAGCAAAATCTCAATCACTTCATACCCATGTGAATGGCCCTATCAAAAAGACTAAAACAAGTGTTAGCAAGGAAGAGGAGAAAAAGGAACCCTTTTGCACTGTTGGTGGGAATTTATTTATTTTTTTTATTTTTTTAAATAATAAATTTTATTTTTATATTCCCCATACAATTGCAACCCCCCCCCCCATTCTGACCCAATCCCTCCCCTCCTGCCACCCACCCCCCCAAAATTGTCTCTGGTTCATAGTTTTTTGTTGATTTTGATTTTCACTTTCTTATAGTTATTCATTTTCCTGGTCCCTTATTTAAGTTTTCTAGATTCCTGCTATGAGTGAGACCATCCGGTATTTTTCTTTTTCTTTCTGGCTTATTTCTCTGAGCATGATCCCTTCTAGCGCCATCCATGTTGCTGCAAATTGCATGTGTTTATCTTTTTTGAATGCTGAGTAATATTCCATGGTATATATGTACCACATCTTCTTGATCCAGTCATCTATTTTTGGGCATTTGGGCTGTTTCCAAAGCTTAGCTATTGTAAACAGTGCTGCTATAAACATAGGGGTGCAGGTGTTCTTTGGAATTGATGTTTCTGTGTCCTTTGGGTAAATACCTAGGAGTGGAATTGCTGGATCATATGGAAGCTCTATGTATAGTAGGTCCAGAAATCTCCACACAGCTCTCCATAGTGGTTGGACCAGTTTGCACTCCCACCAACAGTGCAGAAGAGTTCCTTTTTCTCCACACCCTCGCCAACATTTGTTGTTGCTAGTTTTTTTAATATGTGCCATTCTCACTGGTGTAAGATGGTAGTTTTGATTTGCATTTCCCTGATGACAAGTGATGTTGAACATTTTTTCATATGCCTGTTGGCCATTTGCATTTCCTCTTCAGAGAAGTTTCTTTTTAGCTCTTCTGCCCATTTTTTGACTGGATTATTTTCTTTGTTGTTGTTGGTGGGAATTTAATTCACTGAGCATGCCAAATAAAATCATTCAGGTAGATAATAATCAACAGGTTTGATTTGAGTTCAAGTCGTGTCTATTACACTAAAGTTTGCTCCTACCTAAACCTTGGAAGACACACTAATGTTTTTTAAATATATTTTTCACAGTAAGTAGTTTGGATCCTAGTTCTATTCATAAAAGAAACAAAATCATTTACTTTAGTAATATATGTAATGTAATTAGAGAAAAACATTAAAAATTGGATTTTATTTACCAAATTTCAAAAAAAAATTAATGCACACTATCTGGAAATATGGGAATCTGGTTTACATTTTAGCTCAAATCATGAATTTTTATTAACTCATTTGTGTAACCTTTGAATTGCAAAAATAAAAATAGAAAATGGGAAAGCAGTTTCTGCTTTCATGAATTGTGATATTGAGTTAGGGAAATATGTCAAGTCCTTGAATAATTATAATAAAACCTTTGCCAAAAGGAAATTTAAAATAGTCTTATTCACAATGAAATTAAATTGTCAGTTACTGGGAAAATTTTTTATAAAAGAAGTGATGTTTGAAAAGGTGCCAGCGAATAAGAATGAGAAAGAAGGAGGTAAAAAATAAAAGAGAGAGGAATAGAAGAAAGAGAGAATGAAGCGCTATAAGAAGGGATATAGCAAAAGGAAAAGGGGGAAATAATCAAATGATAGAGTAGGTAAGTTGAAGGAAGGAACTTAGTATAAATAATACAACTTTACTGAACCTATTTATTTCATTCCTCTTTGGTAAAACAACTTGCTAACTACACCCATATAAGCTTTTCTGATAATCTTAAATGTCCATCCATTAATTTCTTCATATAAATCTATTAAGTAGCTCTTAATACTTACCTTGGTTGAAAAAAATATCATCTCTTCAAAAATTTCATTTTGGAAAAATCAAATTAATTCATAAATCTAATTGGTAACTTAATTTCCCTTTAAAAAAAAAGTATCCATATCATAGTCCTTGGAATATAGGGATGTTGTTCTATATGGGAATATAGAGTCCTTGAGGATGTGATTGAGTCAAGGTCCTTGAAATGAGAATAATTTGCCAGGTGTTCTCTAGGATAATTATAAGTGTCCTTATAGGAGAGAGGTAGAGGGAGATTTGACATATACACAAGAGAAGATGACTATGTTACCTTTGCTCTGTGGTTAAATATAATTAGATAGCCTGTAATTAGATATTTTCTATATTGGGGGAGATGGTAATTACTGCATTATCATGATTAATATTTTCCCTCTGGAGCCAATTGACATCAGAATCTTTCATAGGTACCCTCTGTCATTAGATATATTAAAACAGCCTACCATTACTTTATACCTTTTCAAAAGTACACATTTTAAGTAGTTATCTCAGATTAAATTTCCAAACTTTGTAAAGGCCCAGATGTAGTCTATTAGGATTCTGCAAGTAACTGCTAATATCCAGAAACCTAAGTTCCTATTATGAGAATTTGATATTAGAGTACTAATACTTAATGTTTGCATATTATTCTAACTTTAGTTTTTGTCTTGCAAGGAGATTTTTCCTTCCTTTCATGAAAACTCAGCAGTACATGTGAAATTGTGTTTGCTGAAATTTACCCATGACCTATGAGATTGCTTTCCAATATATCTGGTCTAGAATTCTGGAGAAGTGGAAGAAAATCACTCTGGAGTTGATGTTCTGAACAGTACAGGCTTGGCAAAATATCTGTAACTCCACCCTTTTTCCCCCCATTAATAAGACTATTGTGAATAACTTAATGAGAGTGAATTTGCCTTTGAGATATGATGCAATTGATCCTTTCATTTTAATGTGGAAATTTTATAAAAATAAAAGTAACCTGGATATTTAATTATTAGTATCTAACATAAATTGTAAATAATTTATAGGCAACTATAATAAGCTGGTGAGTTATAACCCTCCACTTCAGGATTTCTAGTATGCTCGTTAAATTTTAAAATGATTAGAAAGGCTGGACACATTCAGGTTTGTATGACTATAGACTAAAACAATGGTCAATGGTAAAATTGAGAATGGAAAACTTGAGACTTTTGATGTTTCAAAAATCCACTAGAGAAAGTGTGTGTGTGAAGAGAGATATAAGAGGTAGGCAGATATATTTTAGAAATTATTTTTTTAGCAAATTGCAGCTAAACTTTTTTTAAAAAAATAGATCTGGAAAAAAGCACTGAGATTATTTTCTCATTCAACTCTGTCATTTTAGAAACTGGGTAACCAAGGCTCAGAGTTCATCATCTAAAATTCATAGCTTTGTCTTATGCAATTGTTTTAACAACAATTTGGATCAAATTAAGGAAGTTATTCTTGTCAATTTTGTAGATGTCAGAAGGCAGAGAAAGCTATAATAAGGATGATAAAATTAGATTCAAAAAGTTCTTGATAGGTTGGACTGATATATAGAATTCAACAGGATCATACTTAACAAGAGTACATGTAAATGGATGTATTTGGGTTAAACAAATTCTGCAAAAACAGCAATTAGTAAGAACTGAGTTAATGCAATGTTTGTGAAAGGTTTTTAAAAAAATCTTTTGTTGAATATGAGCCAGAATAATGTGACTTTTAAATAGTGAATGTACCCACTGAAACACAGGTTCAACATAAGAAAGCTAATGATTTAAAGTGGTCTTTTATACCATATAAGATAGTGTGCTTTTCAATGGCCAACAGGCATATGAAAAAATGTTCAACATCACTTGTCATCAGGGAAATGCAAATCAAAACTACCATGAGATACCATCTTACACCAGTGAGAATGGCACATATTAAAAAAACTAGCAACAACAAATGTTGGCGAGTGTGTGGAGAAAAAGGAACTCTTCTGCACTGTTGGTGGGAGTGCAAACTGGTCCAACCACTGTGGAGAGCTGTGTGGAGATTTCTGGACCTACTAAACATAGAACTTCCATATGATCCAGCATTTCCACTCCTAGGTATTTACCCAAAGACACAGAAACATCAATTCCAAAGAGCACCTGCACCCCTATGTTTACAGCAGCACTATTTACAATAGCTAAGCTTTGGAAACAACCCAAATGCCCAAAAATAGATGACTGGATCAAGAAGATGTGGTACATATATACCATGGAATATTACTCAGCATTCAAAAAAGATAAACACATGCAATTTGCAGCAACATGGATGGCGCTGGAAGGGATCATGCTCAGCGAAATAAGCCAAAAAGAAAAAGAAAAATACCGGATGGTCTCACTCATAATAGGAATCTAGAAAACTTAAATAAGGGACCAGGAAAATGAATAACTATAAGAAAGTGAAAATCAAAATCAACAAAAAACTATGAACCAGAGACACTTTTAGGGGGGTGGGGGCGGGAGGGGAGGGATTGGGGTCAGAATGGGGGGGCTGCAATTGTATGGGGAATATAACAATAAAATTTATTATTTAAAAAAAAAAAAAAAGATAGTGTGCTTTTCTTAACTCATACCAATACAGAGTTCTGATATATTGGTTACTTTTTTGAGAGGAGTATCAAAAATAATGAAAAATCAGGTAATTTTAGATATTTAGATAATTGGAAGAATAAAACACACACGCGCCTTGAAAGCTGTATTACAGAACTAACATAAGGGAGTATCAGATTTAAAAAAGGATTCATGTGCAAAAGAGCTTTGGGGTAGTTTCTTTTTTTTTTTTAAATTTAAAAAAGTCTGAAAAGGTTAATGGAGAATTGGTTCTAGGGTTTGAAATAAAATGAATCCTGATTAGAAATCAGAAGCCCTGGAGTTATGTTTTAGCTCTTAATTATTGGATCTGACATCTTGAAAAAAGCTAAAACCTCTGTCTACCATGATTCTAACTATAACCTGGATATAATAATATCCATCTCATACATTTCCTAGGTAATGATTAAAGTAAAATAAAATCATACAAGTGTTTTGTAAATAACAAGTTTGTAGTAAATTTGATTCAACAAAAAGGAAACAAGAATGGCTATCTTCGGGTTTCCCTAGTGGCACAGGGGTTAAGACAGCACTATCAAGCTATTGCCAGCCACTGTAGCATAACCCAGCCAGGGAGAAACCCACATGGCACAGCAGACCTTCCTGTCTCTCCCACTGCTCCCCTCAGCAGTGTATTTCAGTGTATTGCAGGTTCTGCTCCCCACTCTCTCTGGTGAATCCTCTCACATCCCCTGCACCTCTGGTCTACACCCCAGTTTTTGTATGCATAAATAAATACATCTTTAAAAAAAAGAATGGCTGTCTTTAACACACATCATGATGCATCAACACAAAAGTCAAAAGTCACATGTCTAGGATATTCTAAAGAGATCTTCTTTGGATCATACAGTGTATTAGTAGGTATTTAAGATAATTGACTAGTCTAACATTCTAATATTCTGAAGGGAGAATCACACATGCAACAAGATAATTAAAAATAATTAATCCCAGGTGAATTATTCTTTCAATAAGTGATCCTAGGCAGTCACCCAGAATTTTCATGTCAAATAGCTTGGTGGTTCTCCATATGTTACACTTTTCTATTTATTTGTAAAGACTGTTAGCAAAGTAAATCCAATTGCTAATCTTGACAAGGAAATAGATATGGAAAGGAAAGTTATTTCTTTTAAATGGGTGGCCCTTAGGCAACAAAACCATTTGGATTAAGAGTAGATCATCAAATTTGGAATTAGAGATTACTTGTAATGTGAACAAATCAATCAGAGATTCTCTGTTTAGAAACAGACATAAAATTTTCTCAAAAATTTTAGTCCATCTTCAAATATATAAAAGACAGTCTGTTTTTCATATACTTTTAAAAGTCATGGGACATACTTTCTCAGAAACATCTCATCTAAGTTTATCATATTTTAGAATTATAATCAAAAACTTCATCTAAGATGTTTCTATATAGTTTCACAGTGGAATTTTTTGTTGTTTCTCACTTATATTAAGTGTGTATCAAGAAGAGATACTTGAAAACTTATTTACCATTCTTTGAAAAACATGATATGCATTTTAGTTAAAATATTGTGCATTTTTATCTTAAAGTTAGTAGTCATACTGTAATAATTTCTAATAGAGACTGAATATCCAATTGCGCAGAAACATAAAATATAGACAGAAAATTAAAATAAAACCTATGAAACAGACTTAATATTGATTCAATGAGCTATATAAGTGAATTACATTGATTCTTTTACAGAAATGCATTGACCTGTAATTATTGAGAGCAACAATGTACTACTGTACGTGCATTTATAAAAAAAAAAAAACTTCATTATCAATAAAAAATGATTGTAAATCCATTTGGCCCCTTATAGCCAGATTATTGATGCAATTTAAATGTGCCTTACCTTAAGCATCCTTGGGGATATTTCCGTATTTTGGGACTTTTACATGATGAAGATTGTCTTATCATAAGTATAGTATTTTATCAAAATTACTTATTCTGTTTCTATTTTCCAATCCCCATATGTTATATTTATCTTTCTTTGCCTTCCTTCTCCTTTTTTTCTTTCTCTCCTCTCTTCTTCCCTCCTTCCTTTCCTTCCTTTGTGCTTCCTTTTTTCCTCCCTTCCTTGGATTTAAGGCATTGTTTCTTGGAAAATTGCATATGTAAAAATATCCTGTAACCATCCAATTACATTGATAAAATTGTAAAAGGTAAAATAATATTTAGAAAGCAACATTCTTTAAAATACATTCTGTAGGGCCTCCCTGGAGGCACAAGGGTTTAAGCACCGCACTATGAAGCAATCTGCAGCCTCTGTAGCATGAATTCGATCCCCGGCCGGCCAGGGAGCAACCTACATGGAGCAGCAGACCTCTCCTGACTCGCCCGCTACTCCCCTCAGCAGTGTACTTTGGTCAATCTGCCTGTTCTGTTCCCCACTCTGTCTCTGGTGAATCCTCTCACTCCCCTGCATCTCTGGCCTGTACCCCAGCTCTTGTATGCATAAATACTAAACCTTTAAAAAATAAATAAAATACATTCTGTAATAACTGTTTCTTTTCCTGTAAATTTTGAGTAATTTTTATGATTTTTTGCCTCGTGGTTTTATTTAATGATTTGACCATACATGGCAAACTAATTTTGTTCCTGCTGTGAGACATATGGATGAAAATGTGGGGAAAGACTATAAAATGATTTCAGGGTTGAATGAATCAAAATACAAAACAGATTATACTCAAGGTGAAAAATTAAGGGCATTGAAATTCTAAACTATTTAGAGAAAATAGTAAGAGATAAATAACATGGATAAATGGTTAAATAAATGGTGAATAAAAGGGAACAGGAAAAAAGAAAACATTAACAAGGGATAGTACTTTTTTAAAAGTTAAAAGTAATTACATGATGACATTGCAGACATTAAGTAAGTGACCAGTACATTACATTTCTAACAACAGACAAAAAAAAAATAACAATAACAACAAAACCTGACCTCATATGCTCATATAATAAAGCTTCTCATATTTTTTGCAAATATATTTTTAATGATTTATTTTATTTATTTATGCATATAAGACTGGGGTGTAGGCCAGTGGTATGGGGGATGAGAAGATTCACCAGAGACAGAGTGGTGAACAGAACAGGCAGAGTGCTGAAATACACTGCTGAGGGGAGCAGCGGGCCAGATAGGAGAGGTCTGCTGTGCCATGTGGTTTAGCTCCCTGCTGGGGATAGAACTTATGTTACAGTGGCTACTGATATCTTCATAGTGCTGAGAACCCCTTATGCCACCAGGGAAGCCCCCAAAGCCTTTCGTTTTTTATCAGTTAATATTGCCTGATATTCTTCACAGATGAGTAGTAGTATATTTAAGCAAGGAAAATGGAATCAGAATTTGAAAGACTATCATCTATTCTCCCTATTACAAAATAACTAATAGTGAATATTTAGCACTATGCTCAACATTTCAGATATCCATAATCGATGCAAAAATCTATTTGATAAATTCTATTATGTACTCAACAAATGGAAAGAAAAAGTGACCTTAATAGAACATCACCAAAATTCACAAAACTGTTTAGATTTATAGACTTGGAACACAAAGCCAGGTTTGCAGACCTGTACTGTACTGTTCCTTACATGCCCTGAATGATCAAATACCCCCTGAACTGGGTAAAGAGACTACAGATCAATTGGTGAATTGATGAAATCTCCTATAATTTAACAGTGTAAAAATTGCTACCTCAGTTTCTTTCTGACTAGTACAAGAAGCCAGTGGAGAGACAGTGAAAGTTGGAACTTAAAATGTAACTTCCAAAACCAGGTTATTTTGGTCCAAATTCAGAAGCTCCTGGAGGAGCTTCTCTTGAATATAAGATGACTTCACTAGCCTAGTTAACCTGTCAAAAAGCATTGAAGAGAAAATTTTGTTTTCTAATTCTAAGTGCAATTTCTTTCAATATTTTTGATTTGGAGAGTGAACAAAGCACAAATGAAAGCACTGTAGAAACTAAAGTCGAAGTTAATTTTTATTTTCAAAGTTATATTTCTCATGTGTTTTGTCTAATTATTGTGTGTGTGGATGTATTAATTACTCAACAGTTACTACCACTATAAATTATTTATGAAATTTACGTTTTCACGTATATAATTATATTGTTGTTATTGTTGCTGTTATCCCTACTTTAAAGAAAGTAAATTAATGACTATGGCAAATTTTTCTAGAAAATTTATAGATAACCTTTGTTTACAAGATATGCTTTCCAGATATCAAAAAATAATTAAATAGCATATTTATTCAAAGTTGTTATATTCACATGTCTTCAAAACATGATGCCAATATAAACTAACAATAAATTGAAACAGCATTAATTTTATTTTCCCTAGAGTAGTAAAGACTGGCATTTAATTTTCTTTTAAGGTTTGTGTCTGTCAGATACAATTCTGTAATTGTCTCCATATCCTTGTCAAACAGAATGCTCATATTTCTTTAGTGGATTTTTCATTTTAAAGTCTATTGCAATTAAGGGAACTATTAATTTACTAACTGAGCAAATGACATTTTCATTGATATTAATACAAGCTCATTGTTATTTTAAAAATGGGTTAAATAATCTTTGAACATGAGTTCGACATGCTGATTTCTAGGTGACCTCTTTTGGAATATATAGTGAAGAGTAGGAACAGTGATTCTATTCTTAATGAAGACATAGTTTGTACAACGCTCATGATAATAACTGCTTGAAAAATGTTTAAGATTCACACAATGTTTCCACATATATTACTTTCTTCAGTCCTCATAAAAATCTATGAAGTAACCTATATTACATTTTTAACAAATGTGGGCTTTTAGTGAAGCTGTAAGATTTGTCAGCCTTTTTGCAATGAGGAAATAACAAAAAGATTTTGTGGGCTCATATATCCTACAGTGGAGCTTCTGCTTCACAATATGGAGGAATTACAATATAAAAAGATTTTTTCCAAAACACACACACACACATAATTGTTACAGATACATCTCCATGAAAGGGAAGGAGCAAAAAAATAGCACCATTTTACCCATCCCCACATATATATATGCAGGTACCTTGAGCCATAAGTCCCAGTATGATGTGAACCCAAATTCCTGAATGTGGGACAGGAAGGAGTGACATGGATCTATAAATAGAAGAGACACATGTGCAGAAGGGTGTTGGAGGAGTGACATATATAGATGCTTGGAAGAGGAACTTGGAAGAGACATGTGTGTAAGAGACATATGTGGAGGCTACTCCTGGTCCTTGGCAGAGACAATGGCAAACATTAGCTTGATGTAGTAGTATATTTTGAGTCTGTCCTGTCCCAGATGTCAGGTAACTGCCTGATCCATTTCTTGTGGCTGCTTGCCAAAAGCTACCTTAGACTTAAGGCAAGTTTTCAGGCCTCAGCGTCCCTGCTTCAGGCCAAGCCTATTTGGCTGGGCATCTGTCCATGAAAGCATGGGTAATTTTTGGAATTTAAATAGGAAACTATTATTTGAATCCTTTCTTCTCTCTCTCTCCCTCTCTCTGCACACCAATTCTATTAAAAAATCTTTCACACTAAAAGCATGCTTTCTTTGTCTTTGTGCAGCACATGCCCTGACCCCTGCTGGAGCATTCACCCTGCAACAGTCTGGGACCCCTGGGTACCTATTGGTTACACACATAATGTTAAAGAAAAAATAATTTAAATTTTGGTTGAAACATTAATATCAATAAGATTGTTATGGGGTTATTACACAGATGATTGCTACTTTTTTATAATTTGTTTATGTACATTTTACATCATTGTTCATTTCTGTACAATGTTTGCTTTCTCCTCTCAGGTTTAGACCCCATATAATTCCCAACACTAGCTCACCCATGCACCATCATCATAGTCCCTTGTGCTCTTCGCTTCCCCTGATTTGATTGCTATTTTTTTGTAGGATAAAAAGAGTACTGTTACTCAAAAAAAATTAAAATTTTATTTTAGTAAAGATTTAGTAAAGATTAAGTTTGTGTGCCATAACCCAGAAAAGTTGATTCATGATCCCAATAAAAACTAGCCAGGAGAAATGAATTTGAATTAATCCCAAGTGGTATGATTGAGAAATCAGTTCACCATTTTTTCTTCACTTACTAAATAGCATTGCTAATCAGAGGATATTTTAAAGTGTTCTATGCCAAAGCTAAAACAAAATTCGACCAAATATAGTTACTACTTTTTGAGTAGTTATCTAAAATAAGAAGCAAAAATAACACATTTTCTGAATACATAAAAATGCTATAACTGACTATATATATATATATATATATATATATATATATATATTGCATGTAGGCATAGTAATCTATTTTTCCATCTTTGTCTCTAAAATTGCAGTGCCCCATTTCAGGAAATTCTGTAGAAAATTCTGTGGTGAGCTTATTTTCTTTTTTTTTTCTACCAATGTAACCTTCCCAAAGGAATCACCATCTTGTTACAGGAGATGCTCACAAAAAAAAGAAAGGCAATGAAATAGTTCTAATACTAGAAGAATAGATTTGATAAAATGGTAGCTTTATTTAGACCAGAATCTCTGGATATATATTCTCAGATCTTTTAGTATTTATTTAATGATATAAGTTCATGTCGTGTCTGTCCAACTTAATCTCTTTCAATCATCTTTTTTATTTTGTCCAAGTAAATCTTCTCATTGTATTTAATATTTTTTTCAAAATATACTTTTCTGAGAAATATCAACAGGAGTTTGTAAGTGTTAAACTATTCCTGTAGATAATCATAACAAAACAGTAGTTATAATTGAACTCATCATTACTTTGCAAATGGCATAGAGAGAAAATCATCGGTAGATAGATGAGAACGAGAGAGAGAGATTAAATATCACTAATTTTAAACCTAAATCTTTGAAATCTCAATTATACACCTCTGACAAATTTAAGATCATTTTGCAGGTTGATTTTTTTTAAATATTAAGACGGTTATATAAAAATCTGCATTTAATTCTTTATATCAGGGCCAGAAAACTTTATTTAACGGTCCAAAGTAAATATTTTAGTTTTTGTTGATTAGAAAGTTATTGTAACAATTATTCTACTTTGCTGTTGTAATGCAAAACAGACTATAAATAAATGAGAGGAGGAAGCTTTGGCCCACAAGCTATAATTTGCCAACCCCAGCTTTAAGTTATAATTGAAGTTTAGACATATATGAAAATTTAAAAACCAACATTCCTGAAAGATAAACTATTTTTTTTTTGTATAACAATATTCTCACATGTAATCTTAGGCAAGTATTATTAATCATAGCTGTTTAAAGAACATTTCTGTCTGAATTGTGTATAAAATGGTGTTGCATTTATTTAAGAACTTTGTTTAAATTTAAGTGGTTTATTGTTTCATATTAGAAATCTTCTTTCTTTTCCATAATAGTGAGAAATTGTGCCATTAAAATATTTATATTTAGAGTTAAGAGTTGCATGCTCACAAAACAAGCACCATCAATAATTTTCACTTTGATGCTTTTTATGATAATACACAGTAATTGGATTCAGCAGTAAATCCAAACACAGCTCTAAGGCATTGATTTTCCAAACAGTTCTGTCAAAATTATGCAGGAAGAAATGAAGCAGTGGCTTGATGAGGCATACCATGGAATGACTTTAAAATATGCTTATTGCACAAAAGACACTTATATAGAGAGAGGTTTTTTTTTTTTTTTTTCTTTTAACAATCTTGGCAATGGTACTTAGGTTCTTAACAAGAGTAGTTGTCATATCTTTATCGATCATGATCCTGATTTACCCTATCTAAATTTAAGCAAAAAGGTGAACAAGCCATGTTACCAGAAAATTAAGAGATTGTCTGATTCCTATATTACATTTTTTATTACTTCCTATCCATACCATATACTATTTCAATACTATATTAGTTTCTTGGATTTTCTTAAATTTGTTAGTATTATAGGTGCTTCCTAATTGGATCACTCCTTAGCTATCTTTAATTTAAGAACTTGTCTATTTATATACCAATTATCCTTAATACATATTTGAATTGCCTAGAGAAAATTTTATAGTTTATATCAATCATGTCCATTTAAATTTGAATTAAAAGAAGCAGGTTGTTTTTAAGATGAGCTATATTGATGAAATATAACTTCGTTAAACCTCCTGCCCATAAAAATAAAAATAAAACTTAAAAATTATAATTTTGACTATCATAAGCTAAGAAATTACATTATTGAACAATTAAGTCTCTAAATGAACATTTCTATAAAACTTTGCCTCAAACAGCTGAAAGCAATCACATTATCAGAAGCAATTGATTAAATAAATTTTGAATTCATGATTCATTGTATAATAAGAGAAAAAAAGCAATGTCATGGAAATGGTTAAGGATGTTATATAAATCAGAAAATTATAAAATAACATTGCAGAATAAATATAGGGCTATCATTGGCAGCCTTATTAGAAGAAATATTTCCTGGGCTATTTAAAGATGTAAGGTTGAAAGATGTTCATAGTAAGAATCTACTGAACTGAACAAAAAACCATAAATGTTTAGTTTCTGATAGTCTGATGGGGCCTCTGGAAAGACCATAAAGAAGGAGACTGATACAATAATAAAGGAACACTGAGATTAAGGTAAGGTGAAGTTTTAGGAAGGAGGACTTGACAGGGAAACCCAAAAATGGAGAAAATGAGGAGTAATTGTAAGGCAGTCAAAAGGAATTCAGATATGATACTCAAGGATGAGTATGAACCACGCAAAAGATATACAGAAATATCAATACTTAGGTATTTCAAAGCATACAGAGTATTGGACACTATAAGGTGAGGAAAAGAACATAAAAGTAAAGATAAATGGTCATAGAACACTTAATACCAATGACCACAGGAAAATAATATGTAAGACCATGGGCTCAAAGTTTTAGAAAACATTTTGAATACCAGGAGTATAAACACAAAGAACTGGGGTAATCAATGACCTTGTTCAATTCCCATCATTCTCTATTCTCAGATGACGATAGCAGGTGTAGTCTTAAATAAAATCACACTAATGATAGTTATATTTTCTGCTTTCATAGTATTCTTTCAATCCACTAGGTATTCAAAACTAAATTTTGGGGGCCTCCCTGGTGGAGCAAGGGGTTGAGACACAGCCTACGAAGCTGTCTGCAACCACTGTGGCACGAGTTCAAGCCCCAGCCAGGGAACTACCCACATGACGTGATAGACCTCTTCTGACTCACCTGTTGCACCTCTCAGCAGTGTATTTCAGTCAGTCTGCCTGTTCTGTTCCCCGCTATGTCTCTGGTGAATACTCTGATCCTCCACACCTCTGGCCTATACCCCGGTTCTTGTATGCATAAATAAATAAATCTTAAAAAAAATTTTGGAGAACTTTTCCAATTCCCAGTGTCATTAAATAGTAAGATTCTTTGCACAGAATAGGCATACAAAGGACCAATGTGGAAAACACAAACGAATAGTGAATCACATGTAAACCATGATTAAAAAACAGTTTCTCAGCTATGAGAAGGTTGGACATATAGGTATGTCTATCATGGAGTGACACATGTCCAAGTATATGCCCAACTTTTTTCCTAGCTGGCTAGTTTCTCTCAGTTCATGCACAAATAAAGGAAAAAATATTTCTTATTGGAAAAATACATTTTTCCCCTTCCCCTCTTCCTTTCCTTCTTTTCTTTTCTTTCTAGTTTGGAACTCTTGCTACCCTATCTAACTCTCTTTTCTCTTCCCAGACTTTTCATACTTTCCCCAGTTCTATCTTGATACCTTCTACTCACATTAACTATTTTTTAGAGTTCTGCAAATTTCTAGAGTTCTGCTATATTTCGAAAAGCATACTCTGTTCTTGGCTCCTCAAATTTTATATCCTCACTTGCAAAATATATCATTCCATCCCAACAGCCTCAAGAGTTTTGACTCATTTCAGCCTCAAGTCTTAAAGTCTCATGTAAATATCATCAAAATTAGGTTCGGCTAAGACCAAAGGTCTGATTCATCCTGCTGCAAAATTCCATTAGATCTTAATTAAGCCTTGAAAATAATCATCCTTGGCATGATGTCCTACCTTCGAGGTCCAGTGAGGTAACAGCAGCAGTACCCCTCAATGCTCTAAGGGACCTTCCACACTTCAGGCTTTACGTGGAGGTCATTCTCTCTTATGAAATGGAAATTCTTGACCTTGAGTTTTCTGACTTGACTTCACAAATTAGTTTTCCCTCTTCTCGAAGAAAATATTTTCAGGTGAAGCCAAGAATCCTGTCAAATCCAAGAAATCTTTTTTTTTTTTTTGAAGATTTATTTATGCATACAAGAACTGGGGTGTAAGCCAGAGGTGCAGGGGGTGAGAGGATTCACTAGAGACAGTGTAGGGAGCAGAACAGGCAAACTGACGGAAATACACCGTTGAGGGGAGTAGCAGGCAAGACTGGAGAGGTCTGCTGCACCATGTGGGTCAGCTCCCTGGCCAGATTGAATTTGTGCTGCAGTGGCTGGCGATAGGTTGATAGCACTATGTCTTTAACTCCTGTACCACCAGGAAGGCCCCGAATCCAAGAATTCTTATAGCCTCCCTTCATTTCATTTCTACCCCTTCAGTTAAAGTTGACAGTGTTCCTATTCACCTAATCCCACACTCTTTATCAATGGTTATTCAGCTATACCCTTAGTATGTGGAACAAGGTTTCTATTTTTTTTTTTTATAACAGGGGTAAGTTAAGATTTTTCCAAATCTGTAAATTCTGCTTATTTTTTGTTGTTGTTGTTGCTTTCGCCTTTTACTATAAGCTGTTGCAGTGGCAGGA
The DNA here is from genome assembly GCF_014898055.3 of Talpa occidentalis. Classification (NCBI taxonomy): domain Eukaryota; kingdom Metazoa; phylum Chordata; class Mammalia; order Eulipotyphla; family Talpidae; genus Talpa; species Talpa occidentalis. The sequence continues at coordinate 80,256,820 of NW_023602073.1, read as the reverse complement.
CTGCCACTGAGCAGGTTTTCTGTGACCCTATGCAGACGGGTGAAGGAGGAGAGCCCTGGTGGCTTTTGCAGACTTTTATTGGGATTTGCCAGGCACACAGCAGGCAGGGGTGCTGGGGGGCTGGGAGGCTGGCAGTCCTTATAAGCCCAGTCTTGGCCCAGGTGAATCTACATATGCCCACACTCTATTCCAGGTGCCCGCCATCAGGCATGCATTCAGGACTGCAAGGGTCCATTATCTATCCTATCCTAATAGTGGGAGAACAGAAAAGCCTGATATCTTTTTCACTTACCCTACAGCTGTCAAAAACAAACATGCCTTTCCTTCAATGCTTTGCATTGTACTTTTCATTACTCATAATTTTTTACACAAAACACAAGAATACACTTCAGCCAAAGTCTTTGCTACTTTATAACTCTCCCCATTTTCCAGTAACATGTTTCTCATTTCTACCAAAGTAAGATTTTACCAGCTTCACCCTTAAAGTTCATCTTCCTAGCATGTATCTAAAACTCAAGTAGCCTCTACCCACTACAGTTGCAAAGCCACTCCACCAAGGCAGGCATTCAATAGAGCGGTGCCCAGCTTCCCAACGCCAGTCCGCGGGCAGCTAAAGAAAATACCATAAACTGGGTAATTTAAACATAAATTTGTTTTCTCACAATTCTGAGGCTGGAATTGCAAAGTCAAGATGAGGTGAGAAGAATGAGGTGTGGTGAGGAGTGAGGAAGACAGGAGAGCGACGGAGGGAGAGTGGACGGTAGAGAAAGCGAGAAAGAGACTCCTGGTGTTTCTTCACTGATTCCTCCATGAGGACCCCATCATCATGATCTAGCCTAAATCTAGCTACTGCCCAAAAGATGCATCTGTAAATACTATCACACTGGGTATTAGGATTCAAGACATGAATTTTGTGGGAAGACAGCTCAGCCCACAGCAAGCACTGTACTGAATTTCCTTTTTCTATAAATATAAAATAAGATTTCAAGTAAAAGCACCTTACCTCCAGAAGAATCGTCTTATACTCTTGCCATCTCAAGTAAAAGGAAATAATTTTCTGCCAAATCAAAAGAATATAACTATTCTAGAAATGAGACTTTAATCAAATAACTAACAAAAATTCTGGGTTTTAGCCTTGTTGTTAATTGCAATGTTCATCAACTGGGAGTGTATATTCTAATCAGCTAACTCCCTTCACATGGGCAGCTCATTACTATCTTCCCAGTGAGGTAGGAGAAAGAATTCTTCCCTAAATTACCTCTTTAGAAGTTCACTCCTATATCTTCACATCTAGCACAATTTTATTTGTTTCTCAAATGCAATGAATTGATGTGAATTATTCATTAATTTAGCCATTTTTAAAAGATTTATTTATTTATGCATACAAGAACTGGGGTACAGGACAGAGGTGTGGGGTGAAAGTATTCACCAGAGACAGAGTGGGGAACAGAACAGGCAGACTGACTGAAATACACTGCTGACAGGAACAGCAGGCAGGACAGGAGAGGTCTGCTGTGCCATTTGGGTAGCTCCCTGGCCGAAGGGGATCAAACTAGTGCTGCAGAGCCTGCGATAGCTTCATAGTGCTGTGCTTAGCCCCTTGAGCCACTAGGGAGGCCCGATTTATCCAGTTGTAACATATCATAAGGTTTTGCTTGGATTTGGAGAAGGTTTTTTTCAATGGAGTCACACAAAAGGGAATAACTATCTCAGACCAAGTTTCCACATTCCAAATTTATTCTTCCTTGAAGAAAGTATGTGTGTGTGTGTGTGTGTGTGTATATATATAACTTTTCAATTGCATCTTTATAATAAAAATATTGGTATTTTCTTTCCAGTTCTCCCTTCATTGAGTGACTAATACAATTTTTTTTAGTTTACAATTACTATAGTAGATTTTGTACTTTCATTATAAGACACAGCATTGTAACAGAAATTTTAAGGATTCAAATTTTGTAGACTGTTTAAATTTGAAATATGTGCCTAGTTAGTTTCCATCAGTTATTTATTTAATGATTGATTGATTACTTCTTGCGACTCTGTGAGCTTAACTAAGCTAAATTTTTGCAAGGATGAAGTGACTTGTATGTAAAGCCTTAGAAAAATTTTTGGTGCTAAAAAGTCATATGAAGTTTGTTTTCATGACACTTAAGAAATTAGTAATTAATTGTAATAACAACATTCTGTTTTATTACTAAAATTCATAATAAAAACTTGGTTCAAACTAGCTCAATGGAACTAACTTTTCCCACAGGCTTTTACAAAAAAATAGTATAAGTTGTCACATGGTCTAAAGCACTTGCCACTCAAAAAAACAGAATCAAACCCAAATGTATGAACTTCTCATGGAGAAAAGTTGGCATCATAATTTTGTTTTGTCATTTTTTTATTATTTATTTTTTGAGAATTTCATTTTTTTCATAAATAACAGTGCATTAGTTGTAACATTACACAATTTTTAGATATCCATCATTAAAAATCAACATCTGTAGAAACTACATTAACTTCATCACTAAAAGTCTAATTCTATCCTTCACTTTATAGTTGACAGCTTTAATCTGATTTACTCACCATTTCTCTTCTGGTAACCACTTATCTATTCTTATAGTCTGAACACTTACAATTTGCTTTTACTTAGTTCATTTGTTTTCTTGGTTTTGTTTTATACTACAGGCCTCAGATTCTGAATAGAGTAGATGTTGATAAATACAGTCTCAGGCTCTGCTAAGATCTTCAAGCACTTCATAGACATATTAAAGTGTGAGAAACTGATTTAAATCACCTTTATGATACAATTACCTACTTCATCTTTAGGAAGGAGATTAATGAATCTATTTAATTAGTGAACATACATGGAAATGAACATGTTCAAAAGGTTGGTTTGTTTTATAAAGGTTATCTTTTTCCAAAAAATATATTTTGCAATACATATTTATTAGAAAATGAAAAGTTGAAAACACATTGTTATATTTTCTGTATTTGTGTTTAAGAGATACAATGATTTGGAATTCAATAAAGCTTTACAAGAAATTATACTATTCAGATGACTTGTAATATACTTTAAAAATATCATCTAGGAATTTGTGTTCACCCAAAATGACTGATCATCTCAACAGTGAATCTCAAAAAGATGGTTAGCTATAATTGGAAGGAAAATTTTAAATATTCTATCTCGACCATCAGACAATCTCTTCCAGCTTTTCATTATTCAGACCAAGTATTGTCATGAAATGAATTCATCAATGTAACAGAGATAAATGAGCCAACACAGAACAGACAGAACTGTCTTCCGGTTCTTAGGAGGGAAATTGTCTCATTGCCCTATTATATCAGTGACAAAGATGTCTGGACTTCATGAGCATCTCTTTCCATTTAGTCTTTTTAAAATATTAATGACAGAATGAGTTAACCTCAAAAGCAGGTTCAAGAAAATGCTTAGAAAGTACTTCCAAGGTTGAAGACTGAAGATAAAACTAATCAAATTATCTGAAAGATTTGGAAAGTTGATTCAAGCTAAGGATATTATTAATGTTAACTTGAAAAAAATGTAATTTAAATAAAACAATTTAATGAGTCACAATTTTCATATTTAACATATAAAATTCCTACAAGGGAAGCATTTAGTAATATAATGAAATGTACTCTCCTATATACATAATGCATTATGGGGGGGTATCTTAACTGGACATCAAACTATAAATCATCCAGATTCGGGCATGTGTGGGCAGAACTGAGAAATGGAACATTAAGTCCTTATAGACTGTAATTCATAAAGGACTGATGTGTTTTCTGGGAGAAAATTTACTTTAAAGGAGTTAAATATACATTTAATTATGTTATTTTATTAGAAAATTCTTTAATGTAGTCAGAGGAAGGAGTGATTCTTAGTTTACCATGGCATTCTTCATTAACATATTTCAACTGTCTTATCTATGGATTCATGATTAGGTCATATAGAAATAAAGGTCTTTTAAAGAAGATATTTACATAAAAGTTGATAAAGCACTGAAGGAAAAAGCAGCTATGTGATGCCACACATATGGCAGAATAATTGAGAAGAATGAAAAACACAAAATGCCATAGCAGTTCATTAGCCTGAATTTTCCAGATTAGTGGAATATTCCCAGAGGAAAATGACTAAAGATCTGATGAAAGGCTTAGAAAAAGTCACTGTTCCTTGTGAGGAGATATAATAGTTACAGTATTTAAGAGAAGTTTTGTAGTAGTTGCCTGAACTTATGTATCAGTATTAGTAAGAAAGATGATAGGTTGTATTCAGTATAAGAAAGTAGAATCAAGAATAAAGTACATTTGGGGGCCTCCCTGGTGGTGCAAGGGGTGAAGACACATCCTATGAAGCTGTCTGCAGCCACTGCAGCATGAGTTCGATCCCCAGCTGGCCAGGGAGCAGCCCACATGGCTCAGCCCACATGGCGCAGCAGACCTCTCCTGACTCACCCGTTGCTCCCCTCAGCAGTGTATTTCAGTGAGTCTGTCTATTCTGTTCCCCACTCTGTCTCTGGTGAATCCTCTCACCTCCCACACCTCTGGCCTGTACACCAGTTCTTGTATGTATAAATAAATAAATCTTTAAAAAAAAATAAAGTACATTTATCTATAATACAATTAAATTGTGCCAATAGATTAGTTAGGCCATCAACAATGATTTAAAATGACATGTTATTAAAAAATAAGGTGGCTCCCAGGGCATGAATAAACAGAATATCAGATTATTTCTGAATGGATGACACTAACTATTATTTCTCAGGTGATAGCTGACAAAAATGAAACAGAAAAAAATTATCCTTTGTGTAAGTTTGCTTTTTATGTACACCTAACTAACACACACACTGATGGAGACTCACCACTCGTAGATATGTATGCAGAGTTGAACAAGTTAACACTGCAAAACACAATTATCAAGATAAAATGCAAACTATTTCTATACTCCTTGCCTTAATGAAATGCAATTGAATAAAGTGATAGGATACAGACTTTTCTCATAAAAATTGGTACGTTTTTAAAATACACCAAAAAATATGAGAACAATGAAAATTCAGTGGTTTGGACATGACCATAGAAAAGGTGTAAAAAGTGGCTCATTGAATCCCACTCCCAGAATAGGAAATTTTAAATTCTTAAAAAGAAATCACATTCTATTTTTTCTTTTGTCTCATCTTTCTAAACTAGAAGTTTTCTGCTGTTAATCTGATGATGAGTAAATTAAAAAGAAATAAACTTCACTTATACTTGGTCTGAGGCGCTGGTTCGATCCTCGGCTGCTCCCCGGCCACCAGAAGAGGGTCCCACATGGCACGCAGACCTCTCCTGCCGCCCGCTGCTCCCCTCAGCAGTGTACTTCGGTTCTTCTGCCTGCTCTGCTCCCCGCTCTGGCTCTGGTGAATTCTCTCACCCTCCCGCGCTTCTGAATGTACCCAGTGCTTGTATAAATAAATAAATAAATGAATGAATGAATGAATGAATGAATGAATAAATAAATAAATAAATTAATTAAAAAAATACATGGAAAATTTGCTGAAACCCAAGAGATAGATAAAAACTAAAGGTCCCTGCACATTCATATTGTGCAATATAACTAATTCTAATGTATAATAGAAAATAACTTATTTAATTTAAAGCTGCCAGCTACTTTAATTCATTCCCCCATTTATTCCAATTCTTTCTTTAATACATAGAAGACAAGGATTGAAACATCTCCATGAAATAAACAAACAGTAAGTATCAGATAATTTATGCATGAAGAGTATCTCCAAGGCAAGAAAAAACAACATAAAAAATATAAGAATGATATCAGAATGAGAAATTCATTTCATTTAGTAAATTAAAAGGAAAAAAAAAAGCCCCTGAAAAAAATAATTTCAAATGAGATAGAATGAGTGAAAGATGAATTTTAGTTCACAGATCTGCTTAAAGCTAATCATATTTTTCATGTCTTAAGCTTCAGAAAATAATGGAGATGAGAAAGTACAAAATTGAAAACTATATAGAAGTAATAAAATTGAATATTGCATAGTAAAATGCAATCTTTCATGAGAAAAATCAGAGAAAATTAACCAAAGATTATAGAGATTAGAGAGAAAACCAGTCACCATTATCTGACTCATTTGTGTTGGTTAAGGCTCTGCAGTAGGGAAAGATATACTTATTTAATTTAGCCCCACGTGACTGGTTTGTCACAAAATGCCTCTAACCCGTCAAGACTTAGGGTCATACTCAAGTTTCAGTGTTGGTCTCCTTTGCTTAGATGCTGGGTGTGCAGAGTTGGCATGCTAGCGTTGTCCCTATAGGTAGCTTCTGTATGTAAACATGACTCTAATCTTTTCTCTATTGCATCATTTCAGATGTAAGTGAAATGTTTACGTGCCTGAGTCATTTCATCTCTGTGGTTATTCGGTGCCTCTTTCATTATGGCAACGTTCTGGTGAGAATTAATGTCTTTCTGGTGAGAACTAATGTGTGATGAAAAAAATATTCACACTTCTTGTCCAGACATCTCTACCCAGACCTTTATGTCTCAACCTTATGAGTTGATCAGATAACTAGAGCACAACCTAGGAATCAGTATGTATTTTTCTTCAGGCCATTTTTATCATACAAAGTGTTTGACTAATTGTCCATCTTGCAGGCAAGAAGAATTTCTTTCTCCTCTATTTTTAAATTCACCCCAAACATAGCTACAATGTCCATTCTCAAGTTGTACTATATGCACCAGTTTCTAGTTTTTCCCTCCTTATTCAGCTTGTTGTACTTACCTCCTGTAAAAATAACTAAGATGTAGTAGGGTTGTGTATTAGTTTCCTATAACTGATACAATACATTGCCACAGATATTGTTGCTTGAAGCAACAGAAATGTATTCTTTCAGTTTTGGAGGTCAGAAGTTCAAATCAAATTCCTGGTATAAAATCAAGCTGATAGCAGAGCTGTGTCTGGGAGATTCCATTCTCTGTTTCTTCCATTTTCTGGTGGCTGCAACATTCCTTATCTCATGGCCACCTCATTCCAATCTCCTCCTCCAAGGTCAGATTGCCTTGGAATTTTTGCCAAATCTATCTCTGTCTGTCTTTTGAAAGGACATATTGTATAATATGTAACAATATGTGTTTACCTCTTCATTTACTAGTAATTAGGCTATCCATTGCAAGAAAACCCAGTTTATTAAGAGGAAGGTTACCTTTATAAAACAAACAAAAAAAATTAGATGCTCATTTCCATATATGCTCATTAGTTCAATAAATTCATCAGTCCTGTTCTTAGTCAGAAGTGAGGTAGATAATTGTAGATAAAGACACAGAAAGTACAAGGTGAAAGCAAGTACAGAAATTAGCCTAGTTTTCTAGAAGCAGAATCATGTGTGCTTTATTCAATAATTGTTATTGAGTGTCTGCTTTAAAAAAAGTACAAGGACACACAAAAGTGAATAACATATATCACTTGCTTTAAAGAATGTATTGCAATTGATTATATACAAGGGAGTAATAAGTAATAAATAATGGTCCCAGATGTTTTGAAAGATCCTGACCTTTATGGTTAAGCAGACACCCGAATTACCACTATAGAAATTGAACAGGATAGTTCTTCCTAAGCACATGCTGCATAGTTTTATACAAGTCATGTAGATCCTAATCATATGAATATCCTAATTTTCACATTACCAGAGACCATTGCTTACCTCAGAGGACACTGCCTCTCAATAGTAATCCTGAACATAGTGACCAAAATTGTGTGTGTGTTTGTGTGTGTGTGTGTAGACAGAAAAATAAACAATAGAAGATAGTGTCAGAGAGTCTTAAAGAACTTAAAAATAATTTTTAAATCTTTACATTTTAAAAAGCAAACTAATGGGCAAACTGTTGCTTTCTGAAGTATGACAATCTTTTCATTTCGGTTCAATGTGTCATCATTTTCAAATATTTCAAATTAAAAGTAACTTCAATAATTTGTAAGAAAGATATTAGAAAAAAGCATTATATGCACCCAGTTAGTTAATAATAACACCTTGCTGTAATATGCAACTTCATGGTACTTCAAAAAAATTCTTTATATTTCTGTTTCAAAAACCCAATCATGTTTTTTTTTTTTTTCTCTTTTTTAGCATGGGTACATTTAAAACCAAACATTTAAAGTGATCCAGAACAATAAAAATATGGCTATAGTTTCAACGCATTCTGTATTTAATGAATTGCTAGTCACTTCCCACCAAGTAGTAAAGGGGAAAAACACAATTTACAATTTTCTAGTTGACAGTAATGCCTGCTGCATAAGTTAAGCATTTAATGTTGGTTCAGAAATATTTGAAATATATTTCAGGTAGAGTCACCAAGATGTGTGTATTGTTATTTGAATTTATTTGTTCACATATCACTTAAAAAACAACTTCTGACACCATAGTGCTAAAGAAGTCAGTCCAGTGTAGAATTAAAAAAAAAATACTATATTCCTTAATTTTTTAAAAAGATTTATTTATTTAGCATACAAGAACTAGGGTATAGGCCAGAAGTGTGGGGGATGAGATAACTCACTAGAGACAGAGTGGGGAACAGAATAGGCAGATGGACTGAAATACTGAAACAATGCTGAGGGGAGCAGGGGGCAAGTCAGAAGAGGTCTGCTGCATCATGTGGGTAGCCCCCTAGCCGGGGATCAAACTTGTGCTGCAGTGGCTGAGGAGAGATTCATAGGTTGCGTCTTGACCCCTTGCACCACTAGGGAGGCCCTATTCCTTTATTGTTAGTAATGAGTAGTAAGAAAACCAAGAAATAAAAACCCTGAATTAGTTTTTATAGAACATAATAGGAATTGTTTTCATAATATTCACAAGTGAAGGGGATGCTCTTCGGGATATTGTTTAGATGCTTTTTATTTGTACACTTTGAAAAAGTATGTATGACTTATGTACCATAGCTTAAACCACACACAATTTGTTTAGCAATCCTAATTGAAATGGTATTATGTACCTTATATGTGCTTACCATTTCACATATATCATTATTAATATTTGCATCAACTTTACACTATAGGTATTATCGGGCATATGTAATACCCCCATTTTTTAAAGAAAGCTCAAATTGAGAAAATTCCCAGACTATATAGGCAAACTTTATGACAAGTTAATATATGTATATGCATACTGTATGTTTTCTATGCACTTGTGATTTTCAGAGTAATCTTATTTTCCTCATTTTTGTAACTTAGTATAAAACTAGAGACTAAGACATAATGTTTTCTATACAGGAAAACAAGTTTCGTCCTGAGTAGAGCTTTTTTTTCAGATCATCTTTAAAAATTATTTTTTTTATTCATAAAAATATATGAAGAACAACTAATTGCATCATTTTTTTGGCACTCTAATGAAATATTTATTTTAGTGGCTCTTGAACAATATTAATTTGATGATTAATGTTAAATTAATTTTCTTAAAAAACCTATTAATTTTTATAATTTAGGCATAAATTAACAATGAATACACTAATAACTTATTCAAGTGACACTTCATTGATTTAGAGAAGAAAATTATGCATCATTCTAACTTTAATGGTACAAATTTTCAACTTTTCCCATAGTTGTTATATAATTACTTTTATATTAAAAAATTTCTGCTTTATATGTCAATAACTTATCTTTAATTTTTAATGTTAAGACTTGTATTGACTTTTTATCAAATTTTCTCTGACTTAATTTTGTAAATCTGATATCAGAATGTTTGAAGGAGAGAGAGGTTATATGTTAGTACAATTCAGACAACAGAATCCAGGATATAAAATAAATATAATATCTAACACAGGTTTTATTTTTTAAATATATTTTATTTATTAGGCATGCAGGAACTGGAGTATAGGCCAGAGGTGCCGGGGGTGAGAGTATTCACCAGAGATAGAGTTGGGAACAGAACAGGCGAATCTACTGAAATACGCTGCTAAGGGGAGCAGCAGGCGAGACAAGAGAGGTCTGGTACCTCATGTGGGTTAGCTCCCTGCCAGGGGATTGAACTCAAACTCATGCCACAGTGGCTGGCAATAGCTTGATAGCACTGAGACTTAACCCAAACACCACCAGGAGGTCCCAAACAGTTTTTATGAAATGCAACACTGCATAAGTTTTCAAATTTCAAAGTGGAGTTTTCATTCTCTGAGGAATTTTGTCAGTAAGACTTTAGGTTCTGATTTAATGTTACCGTTGTCCCAAACTTTAAATAGAATTGACTGAAGTTTATCCTGTACAAATAAGTTGTGATTTATAATAAATAGGCTTAGGTATTTTTTCAGCAAAATTTCAGTTCTAAATCAGAATAAATTATATGGTGCATATTTCAAAGGAGTTATGTGTTACTAAGTTTATTTGCATAAACTTTTATGTGTGAATATTGCTCAAGTAAACAGTATATGATAGTATCTCAAGGCATTTTTTATTATCTCTCTGTAATGATGAAACAAATATATATATATTGTTATCAGCAACCATATTGGTAAAGAATGAAGGGAATTTAGTCTTGATAGAATATCCTGATTAGGGAGTCAGATACAGATTTGGGTATTTTTTGAAAGATTTGTGACCAATAACAAAGAACATGGAGTTCTGAAGTGAGAAGTAAAGAATAAATGTCAAAATGTTTTTTTTTCCAAAATGTCCCCCTTTCAATTTTTATCCTTCATATAACTGGAGGTGATAGCATTGTTAGCTAAGATAAGCAAAGCAATTCATTTTACTTTATTTAATATTTCTTGAGGGTGAACTTAAGCAATGCCAAGTATCTTAAAGACTAGGTGAAATAAACAGAATCATCTAAATCCTTGTGTAATTCAGTTGAAAGTAGAATTTTTTGCTGTTTGTTATTTTCAGAGATGCAATGACACTTGACAAATCTAGTTAGGGCTTCTGATATTCAATGTCTATAACATCAACTTGAGTTTAAAGAGAGCATTCTTAATAAAAAAAAAATGGTTATACCCTCCATCATTTGAGACCTGAGTTATGAGAGCAAGAAATTGCATCAGAAACAATTTTATACTATCACACAAACACACAAAAACGCATTCTTGTCTTAACAGAAAGCATGCCTTCAGAATTTGGGGAAAAAAGACACCAAAAAAAGGAAATATCAAATGATTAGAATACAAACAGCAAGGTTTAGTCTACATGTTGTGTACATACTCTATTAATTAAACCAATAAAAATACTGAGTTCAGACATGATGGCTTTCCTCTATATAACACAGGTCCAATATTTCCAAGGATAAATTTTTCATTGGGTACTGCTCCCTGTGCTTCATAAACGCTACAGATGTGCCTTCCAACTCTGATTATACTCATATCTATCTATATTTTATTGAGGTTCACAGAAGTGAGAGAAAAAAAGAAAAGGCCTAGAGACTGAAATTTTATCACTAAGATGGGGCAAGTTCCAGAACACAAATTTTTTGACTGACAAGTCTTAGCATTCCAGCTTTGGAAATTCTATCTTATATTCCAGAAGACATTATTCTCGGAGACTTGGAAATGGTTTATTTTTAAACTACACTTAAAAAACCTGTCTGGTTCAGAACATATTTCCCCCTGGAAAACCATGAAAACCGCAAATCTTACATTAACTTCTTTATTGTAAGGTAAACTTACTACATAAATTTTTCAACTTTATTATTTACTTATTTATTATTAATTTATTTTAAAACATCCTTATTTATTTTTTCACAATATAGGATTCCTTCCCTGTGGATTTTGTGATGTGCATAATAGCTCAGTTCAAAAAGAGTTAAATATAAATGAAGATCACGCATACTATAGTGATTATAGTGGGCATGAGGGGAATATCAGGTACCATATAGAGAGTGCCTTATCAGGAAAAAAACATATTTAATACTTAAGGAAAAGGGACTTTGATACATGGATTTTGTTCACACAAGTCATGGAAGAATTTATAATCTAAACAGGGAGCCAGGGGATCACTCAAATAAGTAACAACATGTATACACTTCCACCACTAGAAAAGAAAATCATAAGAAAGAGCTATTATAATTGGAGCCCAAAGGCTGCAGTTAACAAGAGGAAACTGTATGTCAAGGGAGTCTGGTGAGAGCCAGCCAGTCTGAGATGCTGCTCACATATAGAGGCTCACACATTACCTTCCAATCTCTCATCAATTTTTCCCATCGGAAAAATCTAGCAGAACTCAACTGACAGGGATGCCCAGGAAATATCCCTACTGCAGTCAGTCGCTCTGCAATAAACTCTAGAGCAGAGGAATGAAAAGAATATTATCAGGCACACAGATCCAGGAACAGCATAGTTATCTTGGTGCACATTTTCTTTTTTTTCAAATTTAATTATCATCATAAGCCTTCATGCTTCTGCCTAATATAAGAGAGTGATCCCTCATATACACAAAAGATATCTCAGCTTCTACCCACTGAGAATCCCAGCAATCTTGTAACCATTTCTATGCCAATTTGCCAAGTGAGCTATGTTTTCAAGTGATTCCTCATAAACTGGTGATGACCTATGAGATAAATATCAGGTCAGAATTAACCAGTACTCTTCAAACAAAGTAACACAGGAAATAAAGATAAAAATTATATAATTACCTAGCTGCTAAAGTACTCATATTTAAAACTTAAGACAATAACACTTGATATATAGTATTTCCTTTTAGCACCCTCATATCATTTAACTCATTTTCGGTTAGATTTCAGCTAATTGTTTCTTAATCTGGTAAACTGTAGTTCTTAAAATGTCTGAATTTCTTTCAACTTTGAGATAATTAAAATCTATAGAAAAATATTAATGTATATATGTTTAATTTTGACTATTATATTGCTTTGTAATTTTATATTAATCTTACAATAAATTAAATCAATAACCCACAAATGCCTACCCTCTGAAAGTCTATTACAGATTTTGATTTGGATTGCATTTGATGTATAGATTATGGCAAAATTGATATCTTTCCAAAGATTCCAAGAAGATATGTGCTATATCTTGCACATACAGCAATCTTGCATATTTTCCAAGCATAAGTATAATGTGCTTTATTGTAATGAAAAAGTGATAGTAATATGTTGCCTGTCCTTAACTTAGTGTTGACTAAGGTAGTAAAATCATGATTTTGTACAAATCTGTCAGTTGGTAAATAGCTTTGCAGTGTTTTGTGACTTTTAGTAAAAACCCATTCATCTTAATATTTTTCTGCATTGAAGCAGAGTTATTATTAATGATTTTGGGCTGATGTTGTTTTAATTTTATTTTTTGTTCTATATATTTATTATATATGATTAGATAGCATGACATTGATAAAGTCAATACAGAGAAAAATTTAAGTTGCTAACATATTAGTAAACTAAAAAGGTCCAGTGATATCTATCTCATATTATAATATCCATATTCTTTTACCTCGGATAGAAGTGTTAGGATATTTAATATTAAGAATGATATTTCTGTGTTTTTGTGGAAAGCCAGAGTGTACAGATGATTTAGCCACAGAGAATCAGCCACTTTTTTTTTTAACATTTGAGATATTATTATGATTTGGAAAGCAAATATGTAAGATGTCATTGGTAAATTTAATGACTATATCAAAAAAAGAAAAAAAATATTGTTCAGAGTTTTATTTAACCAAAGGTAGTATTGAATTGTTACCTCAAAAACAGTAAATCTGTAGGTCTCAAAATGACTACTCATCTGCTGGAGTTTGAACATATTCAGTGTGCCATAGTAGATATTAAAAATATCACATAGGGCTCCCCCGTGGCACAGCGGTTGAGCTCGGGGTTGCGAAGCTGCCCGCAGCCTCTGCAGGGCCGGTTCGATCCCCAGCCGCAGGGCGAGGGTCCCACATGGCGCGCAGACCTCTCCTGCTGCCCGCTGCTCCCCTCAGCAGTGTACTTTGGTCCTTCTGCCTGTTCTGCTACTTGCTTTGGCTCTGATGAATTCTCTCACCCTCCTGCGCTTCTGACTGTACCCAGTGCTTGTATAAATAAAAAATAAATCTTAAAAAAATAAATAAAAATAAATAAAAATATCACTAAATAAACTCAACTTTTCTAAAATTGTAATTGAAATCATATGGTCAAAGTTTCAATATCTCTATATTAAATATCTTGAGCATATGGAAGCACCTTGAGTACACAATTATTTTACATAAAATATTAAGCAGAAGACTGAAGAATATTTACAAGATTAGGGTTAACATTATTTCCAATTATATTTGTATTCATGACTTACTATTTATTAATTAAAGTGAATTTGGTCAGTTTATTGGCAAGAACATAGCCTTGGTCATTCTTTTACTTAACTCTAAAATGCTAAGTCTTTAATTGGTGTATTTCAAAATTTCAGCTTATTGAATATTAGTCATAGGCATTTTTAGTTATTTATTACAAGTTTTTTGAGAAATTTTGGTTTGTTAAAATATGAAGCTTAGCTCAGTATATAGTATCATATTAGTATCATTAGTATACAACTTCACTTGTATATAAATGTCTTGACTTCAAATAGAAAATTGAGTTTTTGTGTTATAAAGTTAACCTTACATGCCATTTTGGGGATATAAATTTTATGACTCTAACAATTCATTTCTAAGAAGTAAAGCAAAGTAAGCTTTCTTTGACAAGTGAGAAATCTCTTCATAATTTCTAGGTCCATATTCAATCCAAATATCTTAAATTGCCTGACAAAACTGTCAAACTCTTCCTGACATTCCATATGAATGGTAATTATAAGTTAGGATATTCTAATTTATTATATATAATGAGAGAGCAAGAAAACCTAATAAAGGTAAACCAGATGAATGTTTTAAGTTATTCATCAACAGTGCAGATTAAAAGAGCTTCTGAGCACATAGCAACAGAAGAGCTGTGGATGTTTGGGAAACAACACCAAGATGACTGTGACTGAGAGCTGTTGAAGAACAAGGAAGGAGTAATAGGCAGTGTTAAAAGGCCCAAGAGATTAGAGATTTTCTCTAATAGCCATCAGTTGAAAGGGTACAAGAAAAAGGAAAGCAAAGGGTGCCCTGTTTCAGAATTCAGGGAAATTTGTAAAAACTCAAATCAAATTGTGAATTATCTTCCAAATACATTTTTGTGTGTTTTTTATAATCAGCAGCGATTTCTAATATAATGTATTTTGGATCCAGAGTAAACATAATTACTAAACCAAAGGAACTGTCCGTATTATTTAACTTTTTAAAAATATTCTGCTGACAAAAATGTATTAAAAGCAACTAATTAAAATTAAGCTTATTAAGCATAGTTTAGTGGGACTTATTAGGCAGCAGCAGTCCACTTTCATAGACAGCAATCTGTTACATAAATATTTGTGTTCTGCAACCATGAGTCAAATCTTCGAGTTCAGTTAGGATATAAAATGTAATTTTAGCGTAAAATAATTTTTATTTTGTGAATTGAAGAGGCTGAATTTTTGTTTTTGAGATATCAAGATATTGTATAATTGGTGATATTTATCTCTATAACACCAATTAATAGCACTGAATGGTGGTATTTAGTTGAATAGAGTAGGCTTTGGATATAATGAATATTTTGCTTGGATTTTTATATACAAACAAGCTGTGAAGATATATAATGATACAGTTGATTCTATCATTAACATAATTAAAGTTAGTAGATTTTGAAATGACTTTGTACTTATTATTAAACACAGATCATGAAATTCACCAAAATGCCCTATCAATCTCAGATTTTGATCTCAGATTATATATACATATTGTTTTTATATTCCTCAACCAAAATAAATCCTGTGAGAGTATAAAGTCCTTAAGAGAAAGAAGCATGCTCCTACAATTCATATCCATTAGAATCACACATTATAATGCTAAACACATGGATGCTACTAAAAAAATAAAGGAAATTCACATTATTTCCTTCCCTGTCACACTTGATACACCTGTGCAAAATTGAAATCAATAATACTAATAAAAATATTTCCAAAAGTTCTAAACTATTTTAGCAAATTGATAATCTCTTCCTCAGTTTCATCACTAAAATATAGGAAATATTCCAAAGAGAAAATTTTCATGTGTATTTATTTCCCCTATACCTGTTGTTAGTGAACCTATTTTAATTATATTTGTTAAGTAGCCATTGATGCCTACTCAGACACCCTAACCACCTTTCATAAATTAATAACACTTACAGTCTCATTTCTACAGATCATGATTCATTTCTCCAATTAAATCGTTAAAGCTGATAATTCTGTATTTTTTCTTCAAAACTAAGAAGAAAGAAAAAAGATTGGGACAGACATACCCCAGGGAGGAAACTATGCAACTAGGTCGGATGTATACAAAATTTACCAAATATTACAAGATACTCACTGTGACAGTAGTTCAGGAGAGCAGAGATTAGAAAAGAGATCGGAACATCACGGTAAGTTTCTAATAAAATCACAGTAAGCCTGTGAACTATGATGATGCCTGAACAATCAGGGGAATATGATTCGAGTTACTCTGGCATAATATGATAGAGTCACTTCCACATCTTACTAGTTAATTCTTATGCCCAATGTCTAGCTTGCTGTGCCTGGTACATACTAGTTTTTTAATTAGTAATGCTATAGGGATATATGATTTAAATATATCAATACCAGAACATATTGTGAGTTGGCATTATTCATGATTCTAAAGATATAAATATTAATAAGGTAAAATTAACATTAAAAAGAACATAGACTGAATAATTTTCTAAGTCTTATATTGATGTTCAGATTAATAGCACAGCTAATGTGGAATGCTTAACATCACAGAAATGTCAGACCATATATTTTACCACTGCATTTAAAATTTCTAGATAACTTAAAATGAGAATATTTAAATAACCTATTGGGTACTTATTAACTTATGTGTTAGCTACCTTTAAACATCTAAATGGTTCCTCTTTGGATGCAAGAAAATATGACTAAGAAATAGTGACTAAAAATATAAAGGACTTCTTATCAGAAGGAAAACATTTCTTCAAAATTTGAATGTAACATTTGTTTACCAAAAATACAGCAAGCTAGATAACTTATTAATATTTTAAAAGTCCTCAAATATTTAACATCTGTTTAAATGCAAAAAAAGAACCAAACGAAAAACTAACGAATTGATGGTACCTGGCTGGTATCTGGCTGATTAGAGGCAGTAATACAATGTATTAGAAATTGTCATGAGTAAAAAGTTTTTCTAAAAAAAGTGCAATTTTAAAATCTATTATTTAATATGTAAAGACTATTTGACATATAGGATTTTATTAGCAAAACATTTTAGTTTGATGTAACTGTTTGTGAGATACCATTGTAACAAGGTAGTCCCCAGGAAAAAGTGAAGTTCCAGGTTCCCTGCCCCAACCAAGGGAGGGTGGAGCTAGGCAGGGAGAAGGAGAAAATGGAGAGGAAATTGAAGAAGGAACGAAGCAGGATGGAGAGCAAGAAGGACACCTGGAGGAGGTACATGGAGCAGAGAGACACGTGAAAAAACTGCGCTTGCTTCTTGGTCCTGGACTGGTTGAAATAGATGTGGGAGAGAGACCTGTGGGGAGGAGACAATGGCAGCTTTTATACTGATTTTGATTTTATTCTTTTCCTCCCAGACTTGTCTGATTGTTTCTGTCCCTTTTCTATGTGTTCTCATCGGAATTGCTTTAGACTTGAAGCCAGCTTTCTGGCCTTTCTTTTGGCTGGACATTTACCCACAAGGGGATGGGTAACTTTAGGTACTTGATTTGGAAACTATAGTCTTTGTCTTTTCTGTATTGCACATGAATTGTATTGAAGTTCCATACCATTAAAGGTATTACATGTTTTGTCTTGATTGGCAGATGGCAGAACCTATTCAGAGTGGGCAGTTTGGCGGTGCCCCTTTCCCTGCCCTGTAACACCATTACTAGATGCAATGTCCTTTCTCTGGATATCTTCCAGGTACTGTGAGAGTGCTATTGAGCCATTTGATCACATTGAATGTTAAAGACATTGACAGTGGATGTAATTTTCACATATATAGCCATAGAGAGGACCTACCTGACATTATTATTACCCAATGGTCTCTTTGCAATTTCAAGTTATAGGATTTACTCATCCTTAGTATCACCTATATTACAGTGAGTGAATCTCAAGTCAATATTTTCAGGCTTTCCTATCACCCAAGAACCAGCTATGAGTCTAGCTGCCTTCTTGTTATATCAAAACTATGGACTCTGCACAGCAAAAGCTGTACTGCAAAGGAAGTGTGTAGCAATATAGGCCCACATCAAGAAACAAGAGAGAGATCAAATAAATAACCTTATCTCTCAGCTTAAGGAACTAAAAAAAGATGAACAGTAGAAGGCAGTAATAAAAATTAGAGCAGTAAATGGAGTTATTTCTGCCATCTCTTCCCATAAGGACAACCTCCTCCATGAGAAAAATGTATTTGTTTTGTCAAACAAAATGTATTTGTTTTGTGCATTATTATCAGCTAGCACAGGGCCTCATATATTGTAGAAACTGATAGATATCTCTTAAATTTATGAACTATGAATAACTAATTTTAGAAATAAATTACCTGCTAGAAAAAAATAATCCTGGAATCACCAGATGATGTTTTGGTATATTCCCTAAGTTTTAAGGTTAGAAAAGGTTAAAATAGTAAATAAACTCTTTAAATATGCCCAAATACTGATCTGAGGGCCTTGACTCCATTCTGGAGAGCACACTTCCAAACTGGAAGAAGGACTGGAAGATTCATTAACAAATATACCCAGGTGAAATTAATAGACATTTGATGCAGTACTTAAAAATCTGAAGAGAAAAGTTGACTAAATAAGTTAGAAAATATCAAGAAAAAATTAAATTTAAGAATTTAGGAGTAGAATATTGAGTAATGCTTTTGGCTATATGAAGGAGGAATGGAGCTTCTGCCTAATAAAATCTAACCTATTAAATTGTAAATACGATGAAAAATACTCAAAAAGATGCTATTGCACATGAAGTAGTGTTTTACTTTGTGAGGCTGGGGGGAGACACAATTAAAAATAAAATCTCCCAACCCAAGAATCCTTTCCCTAAAGGTAGAGAAGAAAGAAAACAATTTTATTATTGAGTCAACTTTAAACCAGAATGTGAAGCATATCACAGGCCACCTGCTAAGAGAAGGCAAAGATGGAAGGAAGCCTCAACCTTTTATATAGCCAGGAAGATTCAATCCCAGTACGTATTCTCACGAAAAGTAATTAGTCCCTAAGTAAGAGAACTTCACAGCACTATTGTTCACATAAAATTCATCCTAATTTTAATTATTTATTAAGGTCTCCACCTGTTTGCTAATTGGTCTCATCCAAACTTGTCATATCTCTATGACAGAGAGAGCTGTGCAAGTTACAGTTAGGCATCTGCTGTAGTTAGACTCCCATCCTCCCACAGAACTGGGAAGAGAGGGGTATTATTTTCCCTGCAACTGCATTTCAAAAAGATGTTTCCCATGTTCTTGAGAAAGACATAATTGGATCCTTCAGTTAAGGAACTCATTTAGCTTTTATACAAATTTATATACATCTCAGGGATAGGCAAAGAACTTACAATGACAATTTCCCTAAAGCATATACTATAAGGAAAGGGAGAGGGAATATCTCTTCCTTTATTTTCAGTGGAGAGAATTTAACCTATTTTTTAAAAAGTTTATTTTCCCTTCCAGTGGAAATGTTTGTATTACTATTTACCTACTGTTAATAATGATTCCTTCTGGATAGTGACACCTTCAGTTTGGGAGAGGTGTTTTTCATATTTTTACTTTTCTCTACATGAATATGTATCATTTTAGTGATAAAAAGATGCATCAAACTTTTAGCCTCCTGTTTCAAATCTACAGAATCAAAATCTTGGAGATAAATACTGTAATTCTAATTTTTCAGCAACCTTCAGAATTTATTGTGTTGTTCCCTAATCTTTGGTACTTAGGATATCATATTTTATTAACTAACTTGTTAAATCATTCATTTATTGAATGAGCATTATTTTTAAATTGTATTCTACAAGAACTATACTAGATGATACGTGTCTGGTAATAAAATTAATATACCAGTTTCCAGATTTTAAAGCATCCACAATCTAAAATGGAAACAGACAGAAAAAGGGAATGTTGTAATATAAACTCTGATGTTTTAATAAATATGTGAACTTATCCTCAAGGGAATATATAGATGCTTACTCTAAGAAAGTAGAGAAATGCATCAGAGAAAAGAGTACTTTTGGATTATGAGGAAAAGGATAAAAGCTTGTCAGGTATATATAGAAAGAAAGGAACATTCGTAGTAAGGAAATACATCCAAAGAAAATCATGGGTTGTTATTTTAACACTGTTTTCTCTAAATTTTCAATTACTGACATAAAATTCAAGAATGAGACAAAGCAGTTAAAAGGAGTATCTCTACTTATGATTGCATTTAAAAAGCATATTTTCTAATATAACTAATTGCATTTACATATACCTAAGTTGCTTTAATTAGAACTTCATTTTGGGGCTCTGAATACTTCTCTGTCACTTCCAAAAATCTTGAGAACAAAAACACTGAGCATTGCAGGATGATGAATTTCTGTGAATTCAATAAATTTTATGGCTATGATTTTGGTACTCTACCGGAGAAAATTCACTGAATATGTCACATTAATTAATAAATAGATCAAGACAAAACTTTAATTGTTGCCATTTGATGATTTTTAGACATAGAGTTAGTGGCACTTAACGTATTTTGGATGATGCCTTAAATGAGAATTTCCTTTTATTTTCTTTTTTCTCTTTCTTCTTTCCTACTTTTTTCCTCCTTCCCTTCTCTCCTTCCTTCCTGGTTTTGATAGCTATATTTTTTTTTTGGTTTAAATATTTCAAGATATATAGTTTCTCTTGTATATTTGCTAGAGAATAAATAAAAATAGCCCATACATAACAATTTAGCTAAGCAATTGCCTGTAAAATCACAGTATCAGCCAAAGAGATATTTGTTAAAATATCTTATTTGGCAGTCTCCCTGGTGGCTCAGGGGTTAAAGTCTCAGCACTGTCAAGCTCTCTCCAGCTACTACAACCTGAGTTCATTCCATGGCCAGGGAGCTAATCCACATGGAGCAGCAGACCTCTCCTATCTCGCTCACTGCTCCCTTTAGCAATGTATTTCAGTAGATTTGCCTGTTCTGCTCCCTACTCTGTTTCTGGTGAATCTTTTCACTGTTCCCCATCCCCTGCACCTCTGGCCTAGACCTCAATACTTGTATGCATGAATAAATAAAATTAAAAATTTTATAAAAAAACTATCTTATTTGTTTTTTCATGATCAACTTGGATATATAAGATGTATATATTCCCTCCTACAGTGTACCATAAAACAATATGCTATATAACTGATGCAACATGAAAATAAAAATTGATGATATCTGGTTACTGCATGGAACAATTTAGCAATGTCCCATATATTGTTATTTTGGTGTAATTCTTATTTCCTCACAGTATCCAAGTTTTAAAATCTATTTTACAATGACCCCTGCTACTTTCAGCAACAGCAAAATAATTTCACACATACAGAAGGAATTTGGATGGAAAAATAAAATGCATTATTATAATACATTAAAATTAACAAAAGGAGAAGATAATCTCAATTACTCTCTGATAAAATGTGACGATAAACAAATAATCAAGTTGAGTCAATATTGAAATTTTCAGAAGAAAACCAGCTCTTCCAAATTTCACATTTCTATGGAAAACACGAAGACTGACTTACTTGGACACATAGAAATAAGAAGAAATTTAAAACATTAAAATATTTCATTTAAAATAATTTTATTGATTAATTGTACTTTTGATTGCATTTTAATAAAGAGGATTTAATACTCTTACATCAAATATACAAACATTCTACCGGGGTACATAATTTTATAAAATTTCTAATTCTTGCACTGACTTCACCTATGAATGAAAATAAAGAAGACACTTACAGACAAAGGCTTTTTAAAAACTGTTATCTCAACTAAGACCACATTCTCCTTCAACTAATCCAGCTGAGAAGATAAGATAGTGAAAGAAAGGTGAAGATGCAAGATGGAAAAACAGACTGGGTCCTTGATTCACTACATGGAGGGGGACCACTTACCACATCAACATCTACTTTTATCTGTTGCCTGAGCAGGAAACAAACTTGTATTGTATCTGAGCATTTTACATGTGTGGATCTCTTTAAATTCCCCAACTACTTATACCAAGCAAAAATGGAACAATTTTGAATAGCTTAGTTGTCAAAAGATTTATCGGCGAGATGATGCAGTGAAAACTTTTAGATAATTGCTTGATTCAATTCCATGTTTTCCATCCTGTTAATGTTACAGGGCAGGGAGAGGGGCACCCCAAAACACCCAAATCTGCCCATTCTAAATAAGTTCTGCCATCTGCCACATTAAGACAAAACATACTCTATTGCGTAAGACCTGTAATAGACAGGAACATTAATACAATTACTGTGTAATACAGAAAAGACAAAAAATAAAGTTTCCAAATCAAGCACCCAAAGTTACCCAACCCTCATAAATGTCCAGCCAAGCAAGGATGGCCAAAAACCAGGCCCTAAAGCCTGCCCCAAGTCTAAAGCACTTTCTGGTGGGGAGCATTAGGAAAGAGGCAGAAGAGGCTCAGCACATCTGGGTGGAAAAGAACAAAATCAAAATCAAAATCAAAGCTGCCATTGTTTTTTTTTTTAAATATTTATTTTATTTATACAAGAACTGGGGTACAGGCCAGAGGCACGGGAGGGTGAGAGGAATCACCAGAGACAGAATGGGGAACAGAACAGGCAGACTGACTGAAATACACTGCTGAGAGGAGAAGTGGGCTAGACAGGATTGGTCTACCGCGCCATGTGTGTATATCACCGGCCGGCCAGGTTCAAACCTGCGCTGCAGAGGCTGCAGACAGCTTCAGAGTGCTGCGCTCAACTGCCTGTGCCACCAGGGGAGGTCCAAAGCTGCCACTGTTAACCACCCCACAGGTCTCTCACTCATCTGTCTCAACCAGTCTAAGACCAAAAAGCAAGTCAGCTTTTTCACATGTCTCTCTGTTCTATGTGCTTCCTTTAGGTCTCCTTCTGGCTCTCCACCCTGCTCCCTCTCCAGCTTCTTCCTCTCTCTGCCCAGGTAGGTGGGGCAGGGAACCTGGAACCTCCCCTTTCCCTGGGGACCACCCTGTTACATTAATACCATGAGAAACAGAGAAATTATTGTTTTTTTTTTTATTTCTCAGATGATGCCTTTAAAAAGTGTATTTCTACAAAATAGCTTAAGATACTTGGAAAACTGAAAGAAAAAAAATAAAGCACATTAGTAACTCTAGGAAAATACATTTCATCACATTCACCCATATGAAAAAACTGTTCTTTGCACTATATATATAAATTTATGATTTCTAAATAATGATACTAAGAATCCTTATGAAATAACAGGAAAAACAAACTCATTCATTTAAATGAAGGATTCTGTTTACAAGAAATACATTATCAAAGATATACTATCATTACTCATGTTGGTTAGCTAAGGTTCAGTTTACTGAAATAATCATTCTTATCAAAAGAAAAGTAAAAGATAGCAGTTGTGGCTGACAAGGAAGAAATTGACTTAGCAGGAATTGGAACTTTTTGTGAAGACTCAAAACAGTTGTAAAATGGCATTAGAAAAGATAGCTCAAACATGATTGTTTTTACTTTTTTCATGCTGTTAGTAGAGACAGATAAGCAAAATAATTGAACATTAAAAATCGTGGAAAAATTGCATGGCAAAGTACAATTTTCAAAACAGTGTTAACTAAAAATAGCACGCATGTTAAATATAAAATCATTTGATCTAGAAAGCAATAAGCAATATAGAAATACTTTATCAGCGAGGAGGGTATACACAGGCAGGAAATTATTTTTAAGTTAACATTATAATTACATAGACATTATAAAGTATAATTGATCCAAAAATTTTACTATGTGTAATTATATATAATACCTAATATGCATAATTATTGTCTCTGTAAAGTAATATGGTAGCTATTTTATAATATGCAAGTAATAAAATAATTCTGCTTAGCTGTCAATGAAATCTGACAGATAGTTGGGTTCCTTTACAGGCACTCTATTAACTAGACTGAAATTTTTGAATGCATGGATTGTAGACTTAACTTTGGAGCAATGTGGATTTGAATCACTGTAACTTAAACATGTTTATATTTTCAAATGACTTCTATGACTTTGTTTCAGATACACAATAATATAACCAGGCAAAGATAACAGTATGTTTTTAATCAATTAAGTGAAAGAGACTTTCAGTGAAAATCTGCAAATCAGTATGGAAGCAGACACTACTCTAATTTTAGCTGTTTGCCAGAGGACTTTTTTCCCCTCATTCTACTTTAGCTCAAAACCCAAGCAAATTATTTCAAGACTGGAGGCATGCATATGTGCAAGAAGAATGGCATGAAATATACTCTTTCACGTTTATGTAATTTGAAAGATCAAATGTCATAACCTTCTTCCTTGCTTCTCAATATGGAATCAAGTAGAATATAAAAAACCAGAAATGAAAATGTTAAAAAGATGTGTTTACAGAGAGTAAACTAATGTAATTAAAAATTAGGGAATTAGGGCCTCCCCTGGCGGTGCAGCCGTTGAGTGCTGGGCAGCGAGGCTGCCCACAGCGTCTGCAGTGCCGGTTCGTTCCCCAGCCGCCGGCGAGGGTCCCACAAAAAAAAAAAAAAAAAAATGAATTAATGCCCAGTTTGGCAAAAGAACATAAATATGGGTTAGTAGTAAGGCTGGAAGTCAAGTTAAAAGTAGTAATCAGTATCAGTAATCAGTAAAAATGTAATCAATAATCGCAAGAATTCACATGGTATTTTATTTCCACAGTCATTTCTAGTTAGGCAAATATGTATTTTGCAATTGGACTCAGAAAGCAAGTCATTTTTTAAATTAATAGGATAATTTAAAGATACAGTAAGGATAAAAAAATCCTACATTTCCACCATTCTTATATATCAATTTTTTTAAATATTAAAACAATTATAGCTACATGTTAGAATCATTTGTTAAGATTAATTGGTCACTCAATTTCAAATTGCAAAGAATTCTCTAGTAATTATAGTGGTTATCAATAGAAAAGATTGAAAAATAGCATTTACTCTCTTCTCATTGACAAGTATATACACAAGAGTACATACATGCACATAAAAATATGCACACACATACCACCAGTCTATAGTGTATCTTAAGCAAATTAAAAAACACCATCATCCCCTTAGAGGGTACAGTCTTGCAATAGTATGCCCTAGTAAATACACAAAACCTTTGTGCAAATAAGTTACTTCATTCATGTAAACAGAGTGTCACAGAGTATGTCAACCCTCAATCATCTCCTCAGATGGGTTTCTTAGTACAGCAAATAAATCGCACTATCATAGGTAGATTCACAGTAGTCTGAAGATTAGTCAGGCTCTTATTTTGGGGTCACTGGTATCAAACCAACTGCAAAGAAAGGACAGAATGGGGTGAAGAACTGTGAAGTCAGGCCATTATCCTGGTTCAGCTAACTTGTGCTTGAATGAATAAATTTCTATTCAGGTATCAGCAGTGTTCCTGTATATATTTTCCCACAGTTAGCAGAAAGACCTTAGCTGTGTCTTATACCACTGTCTATGTCTAACTGATTTGAAAGTTGGAGCCTATCTTTGTTAATTATCCTTATATTGCTTTAATCTCTATTGTCCCTAGATCTTTGCCCATTTTAACTGCTCTACATTGGGGAGGGAGCAGAGTTTTGATCATCTTATTGAAGATCTATGTTAGATGATCTCCCTTAAAGACAGTTTCTTATGGGGGAGGTGACGGGTAATTCTAAAACATAAGTAAATCTGTAGTTCTATTTATGTAGCTGTAAATATAGTAATGTTTATATTTAGAGATAAATTTTACTCTGAGAATTGAAACTGCTAAAAATCTAATATCCCAATGAAACCCTTATCATGAAAATGTCTCAATTCTTGAATTTCATAATGAAGTTCTCCTTTTTAACATCCTTCAAGGAAACTATGCTGAATTTTGCCTTCCCAATTCTTATTTGCTCATTGTTCATTCTCAAGGTGAAGAATTCCCTTCACTTTTCTAATGTATCCCATGACTACCTTCAAAAGAGACATGTCTAAGTTGGTTCCACTGTGTTCCTAACTTTTATGAGCACTAACTAGCCAAGGGGTGGTGACCAACTTAGAATACCGAGCAGTGTCAAGGTAAATAAGATATTGGGTAATGTCCCAGGGATCTATCCATGAGCCTCCTAGTTGGCCACTTCAGAAACTGAATACTAACACTAAAAAAAAAAAAAAGAAAAACCCAAATAACCAAAGTTAAAAAACACAGCAGGGACATTATTACCAAGCTATAGAAATAATCAAAAAAAAAAAAAGAGTATTTGAGAAATTTGAGAATACTGTGAACAATTTTATACCAGCAAATTAGATAACCTAGATGAAATGAACAAATTTTTAGAAATACACAATTTCCATACTGACATACTAGGAAACAGAAAATCTAAACAGACCTAAAATAAGCAAAGAAAGGGCTTCCTTGGTGGCGCAAGGGGTTAAGACGCAGCACTGTGAGGCAAGACGCAGCCACTGCAGCACGCGTTCAATCCCTGGCCAGGGAGGTGACCCGCGTGGTTCTGCAAACCTCTCCCGGCACATCCACTGCCCCCACCCCAACAGTGTATTTCAGTATATCCACCTGTTCTGGTCCCTACTCTCTCTGGTGAATCCTCTCACCCCCACACCTCTGGCCTCTACCCCAGTTCTTGTATGCATAAATAAATAAATCTTTACATTAAAAAAAAAAAAAGACACAGCACTATGAAGGTATCCACAGCCACTGTACCACAAGTTCGATCCTTGGCCAGAGAGGTGACGCACATGGTGCAGCAGACCGCTCCTGTCTCACCCGCTGCTCCCCTCAGCAGTGTAGTTCAGTAGATCCACCTGTTCTGTTCCTCATTCTGTCTCTGGTGAATCCTCTCACCCCCCACACCTCTGGCCTGTTCCCCAGTTCTTGTGTGCATAAATAAATCTTTAAAAAATATATAATATACAAAGAACTCATGAAACTCAATAATAAAAAACAAACAACCCAATTGAAAAATGTGCAGCTCTGAATAGATATTTCTCCAAAGAAGACATACAGGTGACCAATGGGCAGATAAAAAGATGTTTATCATCCTTACTATAAGCGTAATACAAACAAAGAAAAAACAAGGAGATATCAACTCACATAATAGTAGTTATGTGAGTATCAACTATTTTCCAACACATAAGAAACAAGTGTTGGAGATGCTGCAGAGGGATGGGAACTTCTGTACACTGTAGGTGGGAATGTCGAATCTGTAGTCGTCATAGATAGTATCATGGGAATGTCTCAAAAATGAAATCAGAAATTCCACACTATCATTATTCCACATTTGGCTATTTGCCAAAAAAGCCCCACAAAAACTCATGTAATCATTAATTGGATGAAATATATACAACCCAATGCATTATTTACTATAGCTAAGAACTGGTTACAACCTAAGTGCCCACTACTGACAAATGGATAAAGAAGATATATATTACACAATGGAATACTACTCAGCTATTAAAACAAAAGATGAAATTTTGCCATTTATAACAACATGAATGCACCTGGATGGTATTATATTAGTGAAATAAAATAAAATGGAGAAAGACACTCTATAATTTCATTTTATATGGGGTATATAGGAAAACAAATACGTAAATGAACTAGATAAAACATAAAGCAGCTTTTAGAATACACAGCCAATAAATAACTTTCAAAAGGGACAGGAATGGGGGTGTATAAATTAAGAATTGGTCTTTTACTGTTGAAATTAATGTAATCTATACACATGTTAATTTTCAATCATGCACATCTGAAACTTAGAAAGCAATAATACATCAATAAGCACAAGGAAATAAATGAATACATTGCAATAAACACTTCAATAAATTGACTAAACAGAGTAAAAAAAAGACTTCTAGTAAATTGACAAAATGTTATTAATGGGAAAAAAAACTTTTGTTATTGATGAAAGCAGAATATGGAAGTATAAAATGAAAATCTCCAATGAAGATCTACTACAGAAGGTGTAAGAGAATGTAGTGTCCACGTTTCACATGAAGAGCTTGTAAGTAGAGATGTAAGGACAGTGCTGAGCCAGGGAGGTACAGGGCAAAACAACCAGCGTGGTAGGACATGATTCACTGCAGTGTTCTGACAACTTCTAAAATGTCCACCATTTACTAATGAAAAGTTAAATATTTTATAGGTTTTAAATTTTGCTTCTGGGAAGATATATATGTTAATGGAATAAGATAATTTTCAGATGCTTTTCACATTCTGCCAGCCCACCTCTTCAATATTAGAATATTTCAGTGCAGTTAGCCATACACACACATGCACACACACATACATATACACACATATACACTGTAAATTTACCATTAAGTGGGGAAATGAAAATATAATTTTAATGTTAATATCAAAAATTAAGTAAAAAAGGAGAATAAAGTTTATATTCAGAAATAATAGCTCCTCCAAATCACTGAAAAATACATATATAACCCTCAATATTTCGGTAGAAGAAAGTCATACTATTATAATTTAAATTTATTAAATGCAGTTTAAAGCATAATTGCTCTAAAAGTTAAGTGTTACTCTGGATTATGTGGTAATTAATTTTATTCTCTTAATACACACAAACTGACAGAAGACGTGCCTCAGAATCCTTTGTGTGATTGAATATTCTTGTAAAACAATCTGTATATATATTATATATATATCGTATATATTGATCTATAAAACATAGTATGATGACTTCATGTAGGTTTACCTTAATGCACTTAAAAAGTTTTGAATTTTTGTACGATTAATTCAGAAGGTTCTCCCTGAGGCTGAGTTATTTATGGAGAGCTGGCATTGGTAGAGAATGAAAGAACAGGATAAGTAGAAAAGAGGATTACACTGAATGTGCATGTAAGCCCGATATTTTATTTGAAAATCCACTCTCCTAAATAATATTCCTTGACATCACCATCATTCCATTCTCCTGCTCCTATATTAGAATCAACATTGCTTCTTATTATTGTTTTGTTTCTCCTAGTTTCTCTTTCTTGTTTCTCACTTCCCTGCATCTCTCAGCTTTCATCAATTAAATTTCATTACCCCGTTATTTTGTTTCTAATAACACATCTCTATAACTGTTACCCTGGTTCAAACTCTCATTATGAAAAAGTCAGACACTTATTTTAGCTGTAACTTGTTCTCATGTTGCCAAACTGTTCTCTCTTACAAATCTGCCCATCCAATTACGTTTTTGGATATATCAACTACTGTGTTTTCTTTAATATAGTTTTAAATTCTAGCTGCATGAAGTTAAAAATAAACTTAATAATAGCTATATTTTAAAGTACTAAAAAGCAAGGTCTAAGTATCTATACTAGATAAAATGATGGGAAACGTTACTTTAAAATAGAGTAGAAATTTATGACATCAAGTTATATCTATTTTTAAAATAAATTATATACATTTTATGCTTATCTTATATTCTTCATAATTATCTCCAAATATTTTTAACAAGATCTGAAATATTACTAGTATTTTAATGAAATAATTTATGAGAACTGAGATCTTTAGAAATCTGTACTGCAAAAGCATAAATTTAAAGTCACAAATATTCTATTGTCTATTTTTATACCTTGTCAAGTATAGAATAAACAATTCATACCTACCTTGTTTTAATCTATTATGTATTAGATAAAGGTAAATATTTGACACTGTCATAGAAGACAAAGAGAAAATTTAAAAATAGCATGGTCAAGGGTGATACTTTAGAAGCAGACTGAAGAATGGATTTGAGAAAAAAGCCTATTTTTAGAAGATGGGATTACATCATATTTTGCTAAAATAGAGTAGAGGCTTGGACAATAAGAGGAAAACATTGCAATTATTTCATATTATTCTGAATTTCTCTAACATGTCATTGATAGAATTTGACAAAATGCCAAAAAAAGTTAGGATTCTGGCAGATCATTTTTATATCAATCCCAAAAATATATGCTGGACCATTTGCACCATCTGCTGTGTAAGCTTCTGCAAAGAGAAGGACAATACACAATTCTGGACATTCGTGTTAAAATGCAATTCAAGGGGATATACTGCATCAAAGAGAAAGGAACCCAAACAAATAGAGTGGCAGAAGGTTACAGATCTGAAAAGAACAGAAAATGAATGAAAGCTGAATCTTTCTATAACATTTTTGTCCTCAGTAGATTTGAAAATATTGATATAGAAACCTAATATTGCTTATTCACATCAAGTAAAATAAATTGCTGTCAAGCTATTCTTGAGAATGACTAATAGAATAAGAAATGTCTTCTTGAACTCATTAATTAAATGTGAAATTATTGTGGATATTCCCACATTTTAGAGAATAGATAAAAGTGAACATTTGTATTAATTTAAGTATTTGTAGAAACAGTTTATTAGTAACAAACTGTTATTTTATAAATGTTGTTTTAGCTTCTCTAAATACAGATTGTTTTAATCAAGTTAGTAATGGCTTGAGGCAAAGGGTGGTTTTATATAGTTGTTCAGTAATAATTTTCTGATTTTTAGATGGTTATCTCTCTCCAAGAGTAATCAACACACTTTCTCAAGAATATGTCAATTCTTAGCTTGGTAAATATACTCACACACTCTGGATCTCTCTGTTTCTCTCCCCTCCTCCACCCTTTCTTCACAAGGGAAAAGAGGGAGATCCATTATTTCTCATTTCTAGGAAGGTGCTTTTTCTTTAACTATTCAGCTGACTTCAGTATATGTCTATGAAACTCATCATCTCATCATCTCTACCTGGGCTCAATTTGTATACACTTAACTCACAAATTCTAATGTTCCCTCATGGATACTGGAAATTCATTTCTTCAGTTTCTTATTTTTATTTTCTTATTTGTGAAAATTAAGTATATATGAATTTTGTTAGCCATATGAACATAAAAATTATAGAACGGTAACAAAAACTTGGATTAAAATATTCTTGTTTTATCACCCAAATATTTATTTTTTTAAATTATCCTGTGTTTCAGAATTTTATTTACTTTTAACCCTGAATATTTATACATACAAACATAGATGTACCTACAAGAGACTAATGACAGGCCTCAAAAATATATTGGTACATCCTAATACCAAGATTCTGTGACTACTACCTTAGATGGCAAAATGTGTAATAAAGTTAAGAAGTTTGAGGGTAGAGGGGCTCCCCTGGGGGTGCAGGCAGTTGAGGGCTGAGTTGTGAAGCTGTCTGCAGCCTCTGCAGTACCTGTTCAATCCCGGCCGGCCGCTGAGGGTCCCACATGGCGCTGCAGAACTCTCCTGTCGTGCCCGCTGCTTCCCTCAGCAGTGTATTTCGTCAGTCTGTCTGTTCTGTTCCCCACTTTGTCTCTGGTGAATCCTCTCACCCTCCTGCGAATCTGGCCTGAAACTTGGTTCTTATATAAATAAAAAAATAAAAAAAGAATTTTGAGGGTAGACAATTTCCCTAGTAATCTACAGACACATCCAAAGTCCAATGACTTATACTAGTAAGGCAGAGGATGATTTCATAGAGATACAGAGAAGGGAGCAATATGACCACAAGTTTAGACATTAGAGTGATATGGCCAGAAGTAGAGGAATACAGTTACTAGAAGCTACAAGTTCTCCTAATACAAGCTCACCTCCAGAGAGAGCATGCCCCTGACAACTTTCAGTTAGAGAACTTCCAGAATTGTGAAAGAATAAATTTCCAGAACTTTTAAAAGTCAGCAAATTTGTTACAACAGTTTCAGGAAAATAATAAGAGTACATTGGAAATTAAAAATTAAAAAAAGACCAATGTTCACACATTTTACTTCAGACGGAGCAGTCATTTGAATGCAAGTAGCAAGCCAACCCAAGTGAAATCGGAAAGACAATTCAACTTAGTCCAGTTAACTAGGGGAAAAGTTAATGATAATAAAGTAAAGTTGTTTTTAATCATTAAATTATGTGATTACTTGTTATGCAGCAGTAGATAAGTGAAACGGTCACTAAAAGTTTTTTTTTTTTACATGCCCCCAAATTAATAGGTGTTTAGTTATCTATTACAATTCTTCACCATTGACATTGATTTTCCTGCCCTGTGCTAACCCCCATATGGATTTTAAACTAATTGCCCTTAGCTGGTGTTCAGAAAAAAATCTTTGCTATTGTTTGTTGATGTTTTGTAGAAGATAACTGAATTTCTTCAAAATAATAGCTGGCCTATGCTTCGGGGCCAGAAAAGCTTGAAGTTCTTGGCAGAGCCAGGAGACAGTCTTTTTTCCTCATCCATGGGATACAGGAATACCCAAGAAGTCTAAGATTTGTGTTGTGAATTATTCCCAATTTCTTTTAGCTGTTTGCTAAACTATTTACTTTCTTTCATAACAGTAGCTCAATTCATCAGGTCAAACATTAAATAAATGAAGATTATACCACTATATAAAAGTTGATTGCTTTTTGGCTCTAGGAAAACACAAATAATTTTCCTTGTAAATTAATGGGAATAGAAGTTCCACAATCAAAATATCACCTACCAAATAAGAATGCTCTATTTTTGGATAGTGGGGAATCCTACACCATGTCATATATTTCATCTCTGTCATCTTTTCCCTCCCAAATTATCTAACTACCAAAACCCTTTTATATTTCATAAGTTAAAAAAAGGAAAACTCCAAAACACAAGAGGGAAAGGAATTAATATGAGTATGTAATTGCAGTTGAAAAATGTGCAAGTCCTAATCCCTGGAACCTATGAATATTACGTTATAAGGCAAAATGGATTCTGCACTTGCTATTAAGTCAAGGATTTTAAGATGGAGAAGTTATTCCAATGGACTAGATATAATCATAATAGTCTTTGTAAAAGAATTCAGGAGAAATCAGAGTGAAAGGAGAAACGATGTCATAATGGATTAAAGTGATATGTTTTGACACTGGAGGAAGGGCTCCAAAAATAGAGGTTGCTTATACAAGCTGAAAAGGTTAGGGACTAGAGTCTCTCCCCAGAACCACCAGTAAGAACCAGCCCTATAGACACCTTGATTTTTACCCAGTAAAACTGATTTGGAATTCTGTTGTCCAGAACTGCAAGAGAACAAATGTTAATTGTTTTCAGTTTCTAGCAATTTGTTACAGTAGCATCAGGAAACTAACACAATAATGGTAGGAATGATGACCACCACAAGTTGAAAAGTACTCTGCTCTAGCCATATGGAATTACCTAACTCAGGACACAGACTGAAGAGTCATTACTTGTGCAATGTTACATTTTGTTTGTTTGACAGCTACAAAAATCCTTAAAGATCTGTGATGAAGATCTTAGCTCCATTAAGTCAACCTATAGCCATATATTTGTTTCTCATTTTCAAAGACAAGACACATATTGACACTTTTCTTTCTGCCTCACTTCCTTGGTTTATTAAAAAAAGTTTTGTTACTCAGTAAGGAGTCAATCTATATAAATTCCAGGTTATATAATTAGGAGTTCTCCTTGCTACAGCCTTTGATCAAAGGGCTTGGTCCTTTATATTTAATTTTGGCTGCCTCTAAGCTAGGCAAGTAGCCAGTAACTCAGAAATATATTGCTTAGTGTCCTGGCAGGGACATTTCTTCAGCTCTTTAAAGAAGTCCAAGAAAACTTGTTTTTTTTTCTTTTTGGTAAATAAGCCTGTTTGGAGAAAAACACTATGATTTAATACAAAAAAAGCTGCCTCTTGCCAGGGATACCAGTTTATCTCATGCAAAGGGGAGAATATGTTCTTCTCAATATGTTAATTGAAATTAATTGAAAAACAATATTTAAAGGATAATTATATCCAGTTACTGTAAACATTATACTGTTTGCCAAGGTCTCCCCTCTATTGGACTATAAGCTAAGCTTGGATGCATGATATATAATGCCTTACAAATTTTCAGAAGACAAAAGCTGATCTTACAACAAATAAACACATATCCTCTAAAGTCCTTCCAAGTAGACCTGGAAGGAGCAGAGGATATTGATTACATTCCTGAAGCCAGATACCTGGTGTTCAAATTTCATGCTGCCACATATTCACAGTGAATCTCTTCAGTAATGTACTTACTCAATGCCTTATTTCTTCACTTGTAATATCAGACAAATCATACTGTTTCATAAAATTGTAATGAGAATGAGATTGATTTCATATTTTTAAAGAGTTTAGATTATTTCCTGGATGCCATGGAGTGCTAAAATTACGTTCAAATTTTAAAAAACTAAAAAGAAATTAAAGAATGACAAGTTAGAAATTACAAAGAAAGAACAGAATTATAAAGGTTAAAGTTGGAGGGCCTCCCTGATGGTGCAAGGGGTTAAGACACAACCTGTGAATTTATCCGCAGCCACTGCAGCATGAGTTTGATCTCCAGCCAGGGAGATGCCCACATGGAGCAGCAGACCTCTCCTGTCTCACCTGCTGCTCCCCTCAGCAGTGTATTTCAGTCAGTCTGCCTGTTTTGTTTCCCATTCTGTCTCTGGTGAATCCTTTCACCCCCTGCACCTCTGGCCTGTACCCCAGTTCTTGTATGCATAAATAAATAATTTTTTTTAAAAAAAGGTTATAGTTGGAATAATAAAAAAGTAGAGTTGATCGTTAATCAGGGTCCTTTTTGTTGCAAGAAATAGAAAACATTATTTAACTAGTTCTGTCCACATGGAGATATTCCACAAAATCAAGTGGCAAAAAATATAGTCATTTCAGGCTGACATAAAAAATTGGAAGATTGGGAGTTAAAAATTTTCTTTCTGAAATTTCATGGACTTTTGTCTTTGCTTCTTTCAGACAGTTTTATATTTTCCTCTCAGCAGACTAGCTTTGGTGTATTCTTTACAGAAAATTACTACCACATTTCCAGCTCAGCATGGCTCGCAGCACCCAAAACAGAGTAACTAAGGT
The DNA here is from genome assembly GCF_014898055.3 of Talpa occidentalis. Taxonomy (NCBI): domain Eukaryota; kingdom Metazoa; phylum Chordata; class Mammalia; order Eulipotyphla; family Talpidae; genus Talpa; species Talpa occidentalis. The sequence continues at coordinate 80,221,749 of NW_023602073.1, read as the reverse complement.
GACTATTTGGCAGGGGGAAATTTGTACTGCTGCAGCTTTGGTCAGATTTTAACTTCAGTTTCATTAGATGCTGTGTGCAATGGGAAAACAATCAGGAAAGACATCCTTGTGATGTCTATGAGAATTTACTATTTGTTTTCATGAGGACTTGGCTTTGGATGTAACTGCTGATTGTTTTGAGGAAATCTTCCAACTTGATTTTAAAGTGGAGAGGAACTTAAAAATACAAAGCTTTCCATGGAGCTCATAAATTTAATAATCTTCAACTAGTATAAAATAATTTTGATGTTTTAAATGATAAGGGGTTAAGTCTCAGCACTATGAAGCTATCAGCAGCCACTGCAGCATGAGTTCAATTCCCAGCCAGGGAGGTGACCCACATGATGCAGCAGATCTCTCCTGTCTTGCCCACTGCTCCCCTCAGATGTATTTCAGTACATCTGCCTGTTCTGCTCCCCACTCTGTCTCACCCCCGCCCCCAGCCCTACACCTCTGGCCTGCAACCCAGCTCTTGCATGCATAAATAAATGAATTTAAAAAAAGAAGGAATGGGGTTTAAGCCAGTGGGTATTTTTAAATAAATATAGGATTTATAGTTCCTCAAAAAAGTATCTTCAGGGCCTCCTTGGTGGCGCAAGGGCTTAAGACACAACCTATGAAGCTCTTCTCAGCCTCTGCAGCAGGAGTTCGATCCCTGGCCAGGGAGCTACCCACATGGCACAGCAGAACTCTCCTGACTTGCCCTCTGCTCCCCTCAGCAGTGTACTTCAGTCAGTCTGCCTCTTCTGTTCCCCACTCTGTCTCTGGGGAATCCTCTCACCTCCCACACCTTTGGCCTGTACCCCAATTCTTGTATGCATAAATAAATAAATCTTTTTAAAAAAGTATCTTCATGAAATCAAAATCTCAATTATGTGACCTAATTTAAAAAAGGTAGACAAATTGGGGAAAAAATAGTACAAATGTATTAAATATAACCTTGAAGTCTGCATATAAGAATATACTATCAGAGCATTCATTGTTTGCTAATATAGGTCTTATGAACTTACTCAACTCTGCCTTCTGCTATCATAATTTTTTCTTCTCCAACCTGGTTTCTTTGCAGAAAGTATCATCTTACTTTCTGCCCTGGTCTTAGTATAGACCTTACAATATGACTCAAGTTATATCTGAAGTCAAGAAAAGAATAAGTTATCATTATCATACACAATATATAATTTTATAAATAGTATGACAAATACAATTATTTATCAACAACTGCATTTATCTGATGGTACTGTGAGCTGGGTACTGGTCCATATGATTGAGTATCTGTGATTTTTGCACCAAAATATCTCATAGATGACTTACAATGGAAATTGATAACATTCTCACATGAAAGTTATTTGACTGCTAGTGATCGAGAATTTGGAGATAACCACATTCAGATAACTGATGCAGTAGTTACCCCTATTAGGGAGGATAGTTGAACACTGACCAGCTATTTAGTGCTTGCAAGTAACAAGGCAATATAATTTATTAAGTTATCTAGTTAAGTTTCTGCCTATTCTCTATTGGTGATGTAGGGGGGAAAATTTAAAGCTAGAGATCATGAATTAACAGCACTAGATGATTTTAAATACTGAGGGCAATGGATAGAAAGTGTCTGGAATGCATCTGGGAAACATGCACAAGTAGATCAAGGAAGGTCTAACTGAACCTTATAAAGATTTTGGGTTTTAGATTTAGATGACAAAGCCTTAGAAAAACCTATAGCAGAAAATTGGCTAAACAAAGTTCCACTTTATAGGTGATTCCCTCAAATTGTCTGACTTAATAATGTCAATAGGGTTGTTTTATCTGATTAATGTTTATAATTGAGGGTAAATTACAGAGAGAGTGTTAAGAAACTTGTTTCTGGACCAGGTGATAGCATTAGGGACAGGTATTATGGAGTTATTTACCAGAGTGAAGTGTAGAGAATAGTAAGCAGTTTTGAGGGGAAACATGTTTCCCCCCCCTCTATTTTGTACACATTGAGTTTGACATAATTATATGCCATGCTGGTAAGTAGGTGGGCATATTTTAAATTGAAAGTAATATATTCTCAAAGGAGGAATATCTCTTTCTTTCAGTCTTCCTTCTATTTGATGTATAGTGTCTTGCATCAGAATGAATGAGAAAATGTCGAAAATCTGCATGCACAGCATTATCATTTATCTTCTTTTTTTTAAGATTTATTTATTTATGCAAACAAGAACCCGGGTACAGGCCAGATGTACAGGAGGGTGGGAGGATTCACCAGAGACAGAGCAGGGAACAGAACAGGCAGACTGACTGAAATACACTGCTGAGGGAAGCAGCTGGTGAGACAGGAGAGGTCTGCTGCATCATGTGGGTATCTCGCCGGCCAGCCAGGATGAAACCCACGCTGCAGAGGCTGCGGACAGCTCCACAGTGCTGTGCTCAACCATCTGCGCCACCAGGGGAGGCCCTCATTTTCTTCTTTCAAAAATTATTGATAGAAAAATATATTATCTTTATGTAGAGAAAACTTATTGAGGTCATAGCTCTATGTTTCCTATAGAAATCTCAAAATATCTTTATATGTTGTTCCACTAATCTTTTAATATAATATACATAAGTTAAATGTGTGTTTTCTACAATTCATTTGTCAGGGATGTCTCATCACCATATTCCACTTTTTTTTTTTTTTTTTTGTTATATATATACCTTCAAATGTGGGAACAGGTTTCTTTCAATTCTGTTATAGATATTGATGTAGAAGTAATTATTAAATAGCCAGCTTTCCAGATAGGGGAACAAATTCTCATTGGTAGCATTTGCTAGCCTCTTTGAGAAAAATGTCCCACAATTGTTGATTTCAAGTTTTGAATTTGGTGTCACTGGAGCAGACTTTGGAAGAGATGTGTAAAATCAACCCTTATAAGCCTTATAAGCCTGCTGCTGAGGTTGATAGGTTTTAGGTGAATAATATTCCCTTGGAGATAAAATTAAAAAAAAAAAAAAAGGAAATACTTTTCCTATTTTGCAGACAAGCAATATGAAGTCCCCAGGGCAACAAATGAAATATGAAGAAAAGAGCTACATAATAAGAACAACTGAAGTTTTCAAAAATGCACATAAATCTACTACGACATTTAATTTCACCTTAAAACATGGGTAATTATATCCATGTATTAAAGGTAAATGTATTAAAGGTAAAATTAAATGTCTCAGTATATTTATTCTAGTTTATAGCTATTCTCTACATTTATTTTTAAGTGTTAATTGTTGTTTATAAATCAAGCTTGTACTTTCCTCTGTATTATAATAAACAAAAGATAAATCACTTTAGGCTCGATAAAATACAATTGATACTAGTTAAATCACGTTGATAAGTACACAGTCTTTGAACCTCCTTCAAAATTTCAGTTTAAAAAAAAACAGAGTTGCCACCAAAATGGAAAAAATAGTCTTTATAATTCTAGCTCAACTTATAGTTGAATAAAATCTTACAGGTTACACAGGACTTCCACTTGTGATAGTGCATTATGAGGTAACCAAGACCTCTCAAAGCCTCTCAAGCTGTATAATTAGTATTAAATTGTGACTTGTATTTATAACAGGGAAATTTTTCAATGTCCTTACAACTAAAATTAATTGTTTATACTATTTTTTTCTAGGATTTTAGAATGTTTTACACATTTTGTATCATTAATTCTCTCAAAATGCTTGGAGGTTGGAAGAAAATTATATCATCATTGCATTTTGGAATGATAAGTCAGAGAAGAGTTGTGATCAACAGTGGGTTTATATTGTGATGCTTAAAATAGAACACTCACTATTTTTGCCAGAATTTTGGGGCCTTAGTTAGTGCCAGGAACAGATGGAACTAATAGAGAGGAAAAGCAAAATAAGTGCATGTCCTCTAAAGTGAGTATATTGTACCAATCAGGCATGCCAGTGAAAAGTGAGTTATTGGCAAGAGACTTAAGTAATTTTCTTGAATCCATAGATGATCTGTTCGTTTAAGAAAATGCTAACAACTAACCAAACCAAGAAGCAGAGGAAGACAACCTTAAATACTAGCCCTTGAAATTGATTAAAAACTGAAGCTTCCAAAGGGAGGAAGAGGTATGGGAGCAGTATGAACCAAGACAAAAGGAAACACATGGACTGTGGTGATGGGTTATGGCAATCTGATTGTGGGACCCTACAGTGATGATACCTAGGGAGAGTATTCTAATGTTATCACAGTTAAAAAATAAACTAATTAATAACTTTAAAAAGCTGAAAGTGATTATGTGAAATTGAATATTTAATTCAGTTTTTTATTTGATTTTTACTCCTTTTAAATTAAAATTAAACAGGCAGCTTTATTAGTGAATGCACAGAGCCAAATTGAAAGAAAATAAATTTTATGTCTAAAACTTTCTGTGCAAAATTTACATAACTGAAAGGTACAAAAATATGTACAAGTTTCAATTCTTTGTTTATACAGTAAATCAAGCTCTGAAGTTTTCATTCAATCAATAAAAATGTCATTAACACTTTTAGTAGCCATGTAACAAAAATGATAGAGTACATACTTTTGCAATATAAGAACTCCACTATCAGTTAAAAATATTTATTTTTAAAAGAATAGACTGAGTTCTTCCATACACATTATCTATAGTTAAAAATACATTTATCAACTAATTATAGGAAGAAGCAAGGCACTGTAATCTGTTAAGCTATTTACCCAGTTTTCTTTCTACCTATCTATCATCTATCTAATCTATCAAGTTAGCTCTCTCTGTACATATATATGTAATCTGTTATCCATTCATATCACCTGATCAAAAACAGTGTTAGAGTAAGTTTTCCCTTAATTACCATACACAGATAAGCAACCAGGCCAAAAAGAAAATAAACAACAAAAACCAATTCTACTGTCTTTTAAATATATGAATTCCTCAGTCTACTGATACCAGCTTTCCTCTATATCCTTTAACCAGTAGCCAGAACTTTTCTATAGAGAGAAAAAGAAAGGCACCAACTCTAAAACTGGCCAATGCATATGGCAGATATTCAAAGCATTATGCATTTGATTTTCTCACTAGGCGCTACATCTATATTTTTGAGCCTGAATTATGTATTAATTAGAAAATATGTAAAAACACCTATTTCAAATTATATATTCTTTAAAACATGAGAGATAAGTGTATTTTGCCTAATACCTACTGTTGAATATTTGCTCACATTTCCTGAAAGAAAGGTATTTAAATTAACATGTGCTTTTGAAAATGTTATTACCAAAATTAATCTTGCATTAATTTTTTTCTGAATAAGTCTAAGAATTAGTTCCATACAAAGTTGACTTCTCTTTGACATAATGAGGGGAAATCATGAATGATAGATATTTATACATGAAAGTGGATAGCTGTACTTGTGAATTAACAGTTTTTGGTGACAATTGAGACAATTAACACAATAAATCCACTGGAGCAGTCATGCTCTACTAGGTGAATAATCTACTTTTGATGCCTCCCTAAATATGTATTTACATGAATGATTGTAATGACTATGAAGAGGCAAATATATCAAGGAAGTCAATGATATCCTTTTTTAAGATTCTTAATCTGGTAAAATACATTATGTCATTTTTTCCATTGGCTGTCTAGTTATGTTAGGTACATCAATAAGTATCTCTTACCCATTATTTGGGACAAAAAAATCTATTTGTTACTTTAATAATGGTCCATAATTAGTTTAGATTGTTATGGCATTTATTTATATCACTTTGTCTTTTGTAGTTAAAGTTTAAGGAATGTCTTGATGAAAAATAATATCAGTGAGAAATAAAAAATAGTGCTGATCAACTCATATTTTAAAGTCACAAAATGGATATATCCAGATTGACAACTGACCTATACAAAGTATATGTCTATAGAATTAATAATCAGTTGGATGAATGAATGGATTGATCTGTTTATTGACCTATGCTTAGAAAATGTATATTCTGGGTATATTTCTAAACGTCTTAAAAATAAAAATTTGAGATCTATACTGCTTCTATTTATTTCAGGAACCTACATTTGGAAGGAAAATAAAGTCAGACTGCACTGTACTTAGTTTTCCCTATTAGGTATATATTTGTATATATGTATTTGTCAACAGAAGCTAAACACTGGAATCTTGGCTGAACTTATTACTTTGATAGCTCACAAGCTATTTGTGTTCTTTGATAGCTCACAAGCTATCTGTGTTCTGCTAGTCAATTTTCATAACTTCTGTTAGCATATAGCACAATGATATAATCTTTCTTAATTATTTTCAAGAAAAATAGTGATGCCTGGCATGCTGTAGACTGTGTTCACATTCCATTTCCATTCCTAGAGCTATTTTAGGATACTTGTCTTATGTTTATAAAATGTATTATAGAACAATACAGACAGCAAAATAAAATAAGCCATCAAAGAAAATTACTCACCTTAACTACTCTTATTACTAATAATGAAAGGCTAAAAGTAATCAGTTGTATCACATAATCTTCGTAAGTTGTTATCTTCATTTCTATATGAAAAAGCTAGAGCTCTGGGAGTTGATTTTGAGTGTCAAGTAACCAGGAAGCAAGTTATAATTTCAAAAAAGGTCTTTGACTTCTAAATACTTCCTTCTTCAAATGTATTCAATTTGACTTTTATGACCAAAATCAATTCATGTTAAATTAAAATTAAATTACACTATCCAATTAAACTGATCAGTTTTATCTGACAAATTAATTTGGTCACCATTTGATCAGTTAATTAATGTTCTCCTCTTCAACAAATCAACATTGTAAAATGCCAATTGACAGAATAAATAAATATTCAGTGCTAAGATTTGATAGAATATAGTTCTCACTGTGAGTGAATATTTCTATTTTTCTGTGCTCTATAACCATACTTTTCCTAAATGACTTTGCTACTCATAGATTTATTAAGTTTAAACAGTTTTCTTCATTCATTGTTTTCTCATGATAATTGCCCTAAACCAACAAGTTTAAAAGCAAAAATATAATGACATTTCAAGAGAGGTGAGCCATTCATGAGGCTGTTTTGCAAAGCAGCTGAGAGCATTTGCAAAACTTAAATATAGTTTTATACTTGGTAAATGAAGTAAGTATACAAGAGATTTCAAAGCTAAGTCAAATATTGATTAAATTTCCTAAATATAATTATTTCTACAATAAATCTTTGTATTATTACAAATGCCTAGCATATACACCATAGACAGTTTATGTTAAAGTAATGCTTTCCAGTGAACCCTTGAAAGCAAATATTTGAGAAATGTCATTTTGAATGTCACTTTTTAAAAATTTATCAATAAATATTGACAAAGTTACCATCCTTTGATGTGAGTGAAGTCATGACATCATAGAATATAGGCCCTACACAGAAAATTCTTTCTGGTTAGTGTTTTTCCACATAAGCTGCCATTTGTAATCATTTTCACAGTTGGCAGTTTTGCATCCTGCCTTTCCTGAAAGTCTTCATTCAGAATTTTCCTGGCTTTTTTCCAGGAAAAAAACCTAATTCTTGTTCTACTTTAAATGCTTCCCTTCATATATGTGCATGTCTGTAATTATCAATAGGTCTGAATTGTACTTTCTAGGCCTATGAACTGGGCCTCTCTGTCAGTTGGACCCATTAGAATTTGGGGAAAGATGTTCAATACTGCAGACACTCTTATCTGATGATTTCCCATTTTGCTAATACTCAACTTTTAACTGAATCAGCATCATGTGGCAAAATTGCCTCCAACCTCATTAAAATAGCAGCACATTGGAGTTGGGCTAAATGATGGGTTTTAGGAAGTTGGTAAAATGTGTTTGGAGATACATATAAATAATATTTTTTGAAGTATACGAATAACATGTACAAAATCCAGCTTTCAGAAATGTGATTGTTGTTTATCCCCCGAAACGCACACATACACACACGCACCCACACACACACAGTTTCTCAGGATGAAGACAATGTGTTAAAAATGTAGACTGATAAGTTTTGTACAATATGCTTTTGTCCTGCCATGAGGCTGAACCTATAGGCCCTGACCTTCTATCTCAGAGCTCTCAGTCTTTGTGACTGACCCTCTCAGGTGCAGATATCTGAAATAACTCTTTACTGCATATTCTTATTTTCAAAGTAATAAAGTGAAAGTGTATATCCACTACTGCTTTCTTCTCATTGATATACAACTATACAACTGTTTCTCTTTTATTTCCCTTTTTACAAGTGCCAGATCATAGCGTCCATTATCTTTAGTACAATAGCCTTTTCAATGTTAGTTGTAGCAGTACTTCTTTGTTTTCATAACCTCACGAAACACATTTATATTAGAACATGTCAAATGGAGAGAAAATTAAGAATATCGTTGAAAAGTCCATTTAGAAATAATTATCATTGCAATTTTTCTTTTGATGAAGTCTGATCTTTCAACTTATGTATCTATTTGGGTAACCTAAAAAGGTTTTGATTGTAACATAATCACATAGTATTGAGATAGCTTTGTCAATAAAAATTTAGAAAAACATTCCTATAGTCACATTTTTCTCCTTTAAAATCAATTCTAAAGAAAAACAACAATACAAGCTTTCTTTAAGGGCTTTCTGCAGTGCTAAATGCTCCATCTAGTGGCATAATTGAGCCTTGGCAAAACTACTTACTATACCTAAAATACAGTTGTTTACCTCCTGTACTCAGCGAGGTGTATTAGTGAAACAAAAATGCTGACAGATAGAGTATGGTTTCAAAATACATGAAATGTGTACATTTTTATATGTTAATATTTGGTTGAAATACCCTATGTTTTATGTTAAAATTTACAAAATAAATTTGTAATATTTTTAAGGGGAGTCATAAAAACAACTTTAAATAACTCATGTAATCAAATTAGTGGGCAGCAATATACATTTAAAAACTAAGAATGAATTAATTCAAAATTTTATGAATGACAGAAAATTTCTATATATTTACCAATTATCTTTAGCCTTTTTTAATGGAGTTTTCCAGAAAATATAAAAGTAAATTAGAATTAGTCACTAGAGTGAAAGAATTTTAGTCTAAAACAGAACAGTTGATTTGAATAGACAAACTCAGACCTGTACCTTCAGAAGAATAGAATTTAATATCTGAGATATTAATTTCCTATGACTGCCTGATTCACAAAAAACAAAATTTATCACCCGACCCATGAACATTCGCCAAGAATCTCTCCCCATCTTTAAACAAATGAACTTACTGCCTGAACTCTAACTAAACTTCCTCCTCTTTCCACTCCTTGCCCATAAATATAGCCCTGACCCAAACCCTCAACAGAATTTCCTTGCAGTTTATGCTTATGTATGGGTTTCCTCAGTTGCAATTCCTTAGCTATTCTCAAATAAAGTCAATTTCTGGGCCTCCCTGATGGCTCAAGGGGCTAAGTCTCAGCACTATAAAGCTATCCATAGCCACTGCAGCACAAGTTCCATCCCTGGCCAGGGAGCTAACCCACATGGCGCGGCAGACCTCTCTTGTCTCCTGTGCTGCTCTCCTCAGCAGTGTATTTCAGTCAATCCGCCTGTTCTGTTCCTCACTCTGTCTCTGGTGAATCCTTTTACCCCGTTTTTCTGGCCTATACCCCAATTCTTGTATGCATAAATAAATAAATCTTTAAAAAAAGTCAATTTCTGGCCATTCAAGCTTGCCCAAGCTTACCTCTTTAAATAGGATAACACTATCTCAATCTTGTTCTTGACTCTGACATATATTTATCTAAATCAAATGTGAGCAAAACATATTGTAACAGCATAGCAAATATTTTTGACTTTGTGAGTTACACACAACCTGTGATATGGTTGCTTTACATGACTTTACAAATGTATATATCTTTTAAAAAAATCAATTTTTACTCTTAGGCTATACCAACCAACGTACCAGATTACGCCTATAGTCTGCAGTTTGACAAAACTTGTTTGAAATCACTACATTTAGAATATAAGCATTTATTTTTATCGATTCTGTTATCAACCTAGTAGACCTCTATTGCTCACAATCAGAAAGCCAAACTCTGAACCATCGGGTCATTTTCACGAGGGAAACCATTTAATAATGTGGTACCACCACGAGAGAATGGCAGTTAGTAAAATAAAGAAACTTTCTCTCCAGAGTCTAGTAAAGGAAGGTTATATAGTGAAGAAAGGAATGTGAGAACTTAAGGTGATGAGGAGGGTTTGTTTCTTCATTCTCAAGCACAGGACGGCACTGGCCTCGAGGGACAGTTAGTCACAGGATCATCAATGATTTTCCTGTTATAGTTGCTGTGTTCTGTGTTATCAGCTTAAAATGACCCCCAGGTATTTTTCAGGCACTGGTGTTATCCACATCCTCAGAGGGAACAAAAATGTATTGTTAAGCATTAAGCATCCCTTTACCACGGCCCTGAAAAATGTGGCATGTGTTTAAACTAAACTGCTAAGTAAAAAGTTAAGTCACGGTTCATGCCATTGGCCTTGGCTCGGACCCCATACACTTCTTAAATAACAACAAAGTGATATCATCTAACTTACTCATTTAGTGACATTTTGAAAATTATTGTTGGGATAAATATATACTCAGTGACCTTAAGGAAGAAAATTTTGAAATTAATATCAACATGGCATCTCAGATTTTAAATTTAGAGTACTATGATGTTACATTAGTTGGCCATTAACAGAAAGTTGTCAAATATGAAAGGAAAGTGAAGTAAATCTAAATAAAACTGACAATATTACCATGTTATTATTGAGACAGAAGTTTTAGGATAAAACACCAAGCACAAGTTTTTGGTTAAGACATTATTGCAGTTTTATAAGTGATAATAAAATGTATTTTGTTTCTTTTTAGCTAGAGAATTTGTTCACTTATTTTGTGAATTTTATAAAGAAAGTGATAAATTTATACTCTTTCTGGGCCATTGAAGATAGCATAGTCTTGACCATCAGGTCAAAAAAGGCTGTGTTACTGTGAAATAAGAACAGGAATAGGTTGAGTCTGAATAAAATTTGTAAAATAAAAAACAAAACCAGAATCAGTAAGGAAAGATTTAATTTAATTTATAAGGATAATTGCAAAAGAATAGAAGGGACAATGAAAATGGAGGACTAGGAATTACTGTAACAGGCAAGACATTAATACCATAAATAAGCATATCATAAGATGTGCATGTGTCTCCAGGTTTAGGTAAAAGGTATTATTTTTTTCTTTTATAGAGAGGCTTAAACAAGGCTAACAAAGAACTGAGTATAGGGAAGAAAGGTGAATGTAAGTGGCTTGATTAGATAGGATATCAGAATATTTAATCCCGGGGCCAATTTATTTTCCCAAATGGCATTTAGGGGAAGCTAAATATTGTCTCAGTCACTCTGGCTGAGGATAGGTCAAAGTTCAGGAGCCTGGGGGATAAGAGAGTATTAATGTTTAGGTAAGAAGCCTTTTGTTCTAATTGGTCAGTAGGGTAGTAGCAGTTCAGCTAATCCTTTATGAAGTAAAAAAATAGAATTTGCATGGTCTATGTCTGGCTTTGTCTTGGTTAAACAAGGTAGCATCCCTGAATCTTATCTAAATCCTGTGGGAAAGGTGTTTCTTTGTTGTAAAGTATTTCCTGAGACACAAAGTATAGAAGATTTCTTCAACTGTGAATGTTTTCTAGGATCAAAGACTTGGATATAATTCAACATCGTTCAAGCACCTAATTGCCAATGCCATAATAATTATTAAAAGAAAAAATTTCCCAAGACAATTTACTGTCTAGTAGGCTTGAATTCAACAATTCAGGAATTGCGCAGCATCCAATCTGGCAGAGAGAAAGGTGCACCAAAGGGTTTTACAAAGGGAGAGATTTTTACAGACCCATGTGAGTGGGAACAAGGACCTTGTACTAAGCATTTGTTGATTGGCTAAGGCAGGATTTCTTTCCTTACATCAACCAAAGGAAAACCTGAGCAGGATTAAGCACTGATTGATTGACCTAGGTCTTTAAAAAAAAAAAAAAAAAAGATTTATTTACTTATTTATGCAAGAACTGGGGTACAGGCCAGATGCGCAGGACGGCGAGAGGATTCACCAGAGACAGAGTGGGGAACAGAACAGGCAGACCGACGAAACACTGCTGAGGGGAGCAGCGGGCGGCAGGAGAGGTCTGCTGTGCCATGTGGGACCCCTTCTGGCTGGCCCAGATCGAACCAGAACTGCAGAGGCTGCAGGCAGCCCCACGGGGTGGGGCTCAACCACCCCCGCCACCAGGGGAGGCCCTGACCTGTCTTTTTTTTTTGAGAGTCAAGCTTAGAGACTTGGTTAAGCATGAGTTTAGCATGAGTGACTCCATCTATGATCTAATCTATTTACTTTTGTTACAGAGCAGGGAGAGGGGCACCCCAGAATCCCCAAACCTGCCTGCTTTAAACAGGTTCTGTCATCCGCCACATCAAGACAAAACATGTAAGACCTTTAATGGAAAGGAATTTTAATACAATTCATGTACAATACAGAAAAGACAGAAAATGTAATTACTAAATCAAGCACCCAAAGTCACCCATCCCCTCGTGGGCAAAAGTCCATCCAAACAGGATTGGTCCAGAGCAAGGCCCCAAAGCCTGCCACAAATCTAAATCACCCTCCAGGGGGACCCACAGAAAAGGCTCAGAAACAGCCCGACAAGTCTGGGAGGAAAAGAGCAAAAGCAAAATCAAGATAAAAGCTGCCAATGTGAACCTCCCCACGGGTCTCTCACCCACATTTGTGTCAATCAGTCCAGGACCAAGAAGCAAGTGCACACCTGTTCCGTGTGCTTCCTCCAAGTCTCCTTCTTGTTCTCTATCTTGCTTCCTTCCTTCTTCAGTTTCCTCTCCAGCTTCTCCTCCTCCCTGCTCAGCTCCACTCTCCCTTGGTTGGGGCAGGCAACCTGGAACCTCCCGTTTTCCTGGGCCCCACCCTGTTACACTTTGACAAAATTATGGAAACTCTTTTGTTACAGTGATTCTAAAAGATAGAGGGTGGCCTACTTAACCCTCCATTTCCTTGACTAGTTCTAGCATATTCCCTAGGCTAGGTAGGCCAGCTTCCCCCCACCACCACCCACACCACCTCCCCTTGTGTGGCTGCTTCCTGCTTCCTCTGCTGAGGGAGCCAGCAACCATCTTTCACCTGTAAATTTCTTAACCCCGTTATTATTATTTTTTCTCATGTGTCTGTTTTTGAGTTTTGTTCTGCAATGGTAAGTATGCTGGTGAGAACCCACCACTTGAATTCTCCTTGGGTTTGCTTGATTTCACTGACATAATAATGAAAATACAAAGGAAGAGTAGTGTACATTCTATTTAATCTTCCTGGCTAGACATAATCTAATACCCTTTAAAAAAAAAAAATCAGCATCTACAAATATTGTTATGTGTAGCATTATGAAGGAAATTAAAATAATTTTAGGAATATGAAATAGTTCATCTACTTATATTTTTCTTTTAGGGAAAATTGAAATATAAAGTTCAGCTTCATGTTCATGAAATAGGAGTATTTACTCAGATGATTTTCGTAATATATATTTTAGTTTAGAAAGTTGAAGAAAGAGGATATGTTTTAGGTATAAACTTAATATTTACATTCTTTGGATGATGTTTTTTCTGATTCAAAAATATACATAATGGCTCTAATTTTTAAGATTCACCAATTACTTATGCATGAGAGTAGAGATGCCTAACATATTACAAATCATTTATTGTTTTTATATAGGTTATGTAATTTAAGAACGCCAACACATATATATCTAATAAGTTCATAAAACATTAATGTTTTAAAGCCAGAAATGCATTTTTAATAAAAATGTTAATTTCAGATAATGCACTGAAACAATATAGTAAATGTAGATGTAAGCAAACACTTATTCTTTAAGATAATCTGAAATATTCAATACAATAAATTGAAAATTATTAAAATACTTTTTTATAAACTATTTTAAAAAACACTTTCAAAAGAATGCTGATGGCCTGTCCTAGATAGGAAAATGCACCACATGTTTTTGTTTTTCTTTTCCCATAAGTGGGTATAATTTGAACTTTACCTATCTCCTGTTATAAGCAAGTACAGAAATTTGAGATTTGAAAAATAGCTGTTCATGAATCTAACTGGGTACAATTCATTACATTAGGGCAACACTTTCTGTGTGAAGCTAACTGGCCTCCTATATGGGCCACCTATAGAAATCAGAACTTTGACCTCATTAATTAACTTTGTACTTCAATCAACAATAACTGGTTCAGAGCTTCCAACTAAGAATAACTGTCATGTTTTTAAAAACTTATTATTTTAAAAAGAACCTATATATAGCACAACTAATATTTCACCTCTTTGATATATCTACAGCATAATTTGACAAAAACGGAAACTTAGCCATTAAAACAAAAGTAGTAGGTCATCTCTATTATGTCACTTGCGTATGTTACAAAGGAATCTCCATTGAAAAAAAGGAGTTTCAGATTCCCTGCCCCACCTAATGAGGGGTGAGCTGAGAAGTCAGGTGAAGATATAAAGTATAGGCAGAAGCAAAGAGGAGAGATGCATGTCAGAGGGAGACATGTGGAGGAAGACATGCTTGCTTCTCAGACTTCTGAGACTTTCAGAGACACCTGAAAGAGACAGGGGGTGGGGGGCACAGGAGGGACAGACAATGGCAGCCTTTAATTTTATCATTTCTTTGTAGACTTGCTTGATCCCTTTTGTTCTTTCTCATGGTTCCTTGCCAAAAGGTACCTTAGATTCTATGGCAAGTTACTGGGCCTCAACAGACCTGCTTTGGGCCAACCCTATTTGGCTGGGCATTGAACAGCCAGGGAATGTGTAACTTGGGGTGTTGCGCTGGGAAACTGTGAACTTTTTCTTTTTCCCTTACTATGCAAAATCATTCTATTAAAGAACTTGAGCATGCTTTGTCTTTAAGTAGCGGATGGCCGAATCCCTTTACAGAGTGTAAGGCTGGAGGCTCCCGGGGTCCCACTCAGTCTGCCTGCTAACATCAATAACAGAGTTAGAACAAAAATCTTGATCTTGATATCTTCCCCATGATTACTTAGATTTTCTGAAGACAAAGGTAGCCATAAATCAATGTGTTGAAATACATTTTATATGTTTTGTGTCTAATAGCACTATTTAAAAGGACCATAAAAGACTTTCTTTTGGGATTTAGTAGCAAGTATGTGCTGTAATTTATTGTTCATGAGTGATACCTGTTTGATGCCATGTGTTCTGGCTTGTTTTGACTCAGCAGCAATCTCATGCACCTTGTGCCAAGATTCAGCTTTGTTTTCTCGAATGTGAATTGTCACAAAAGTATAATGATTATGTAATTTTTTGTAGATATGAATTAATTCTCAGACACATAAAATGAATCAATACAGTAAACGCACTAGTAAACGCACTAGTAAACTAGTAAACGCATGCATTGAGGTTCAAACTTTGCAAATTACTGCTCTATTAGAAGTATTGTTTAAAAGATTTTACGTTCAATTGTTCAACATTTTACAGACTATAAGGCAGATGTCAAAATGTCTCACAGATATCCTGAAGAAAGTAAAACTTTCACAGCTGTGGAATCTAAAAAATATTTTTAAAGTAGCTGATGTTTTATGTTAAGGGATTACGTGATGTCTTTATGATGTATTTAATATAAAATGATAACATCTGATAACAATTGAGGGCCAAAGATGCCAAAGAACTTCCTCACCATTTCTTCCACATGACAATGCAACTGACAATAATCCTTGAAAGATACATCAGATAAATTCTTACAAAACGATATTGTAGGGATGCGTCAATATTTAACTTTATTCCTTTTTTAGTAAATGTATACTAAATATTATATCATATTAGATGTAAATCCTTACCTTCAAGTACTCTTTCTAGCTAATTAAGGATACAGTATGGATTCCCATGAGAAAACAATAGAGATCTCCATCATAAAGGTTCTTAAAACTCATCAATGGATCATCACACCAGATCAATCCAAACTTTGGAACAAGTCATCCAAGGTTCTGCTTTGTCTGTAAAGATTTATGCTTTAAGAAGGGTCTCCCTTGCAGTGTAAGAGGTTAAGTTTCAGCAATATCAAGCTATCAGCAGCCACTGCAGGGAGCTAACCCACACAGCTTAGCAAACCTCTCCTGTCTCACCTGCTGCTGTCCTCAGCAGTGTATTTCAGTGAATCTGCCTGTTCTGCTCCCCATTCTGTCTCTGGTGAATCTTCTCACACACAAACCCCACCCCCACACCTCTGGCCTACACCTCAGCTCTTGTATGTATAAATAAATAATTTTTTTAAAAAGGTTTCTGTCTTATTATTCCTCATCTATGTCTATTTTATACAACTGCATTTTATCATCACAATGTTATCTCTGTCAGAAACACTCTTCCAACAAATCTTGGACAAATCCTTCCTTTCATTCTCAAGAATTAGCTATCATCATCACTTCTGAGGAAACCTACAGAATTGTCTTGATATTTCCTCTCTGTTCTGGAATGATAATCTCTGCATGTCTAACTTAGACTGTTAAGGTGGCCATAACAGAATACTATAGATTATAAAATATAGAGATTTATTTCTCACAGTTCACAATTCCAAGATCAAGATTTTGGCAGATCTCATGCCAGGTGAGAACCTACTTCCTAGGTCACAGACAGGTGACTTCTAAACACTTAATAGCTGGCATGGATGAAAGGGTGAGGAAGTTCTTTTATTTTTTTTTTTACCTATATAATGCAGTAATTATTTCATGAGGTCATCACAATTAATATATAGTCACACACCAAAAGTCCTATCTCCAGATACCACTACACTGGAGAATTGGTTTCCACATATGAATTTAGTAGGAACACATTCAGTCTATAGCACCACGTGAAACAACTTAACTTTTAGATTGAAATTTCCATGGAGATATTAGCTTTACTCTGTAGATTCTTAACACTAGTTTATTTTGATTCCTCTGTCTTCTAGTATTGTGTTTAGCACATAACTGAAGGTGAATAATATTGGTTGCATTGATTTTTTTTTTAATTTAAAGATTTTTATTTATTTATGCATACAAGAGCTGGAGTGCAGGCCAGAGATACAGAGTTGAGAGGACTCACCAGAGATAGAGTTGGGTATAGAACAGGCAGATGTACTGTAATACACTGCTGAGGGGAGCAGCAAGCAAGACAGGAGAGGTCTGCTGTGCCATGTGGGTCACCTCCATTGCCAGGGATCAAACTCATGCTGCAGTGGCTGCAGATAGCTTCATAGTGCTGCATCTTAACCCCTTGAGCCACCAGGAAAGCTCCCTGCATTGACTTTGAAAGTTGGAGAAATTTAAGGGAAAATAAAAGTCACTCTATTCAGGTTTATATAGTAAATGCTTTCTGAACAAAATAGAATTACGTTATGCCTTGATCATTCTTTACGAATGCTTATTGCTTATTTTGACTTAAGTAAGACATGGTGAGTGGCAGAGAGAAAGAGACTTTACAGACTGACTGACCAGACAGACTGACCTTGCAAATAAAAAAATTAGTAATATTACCTAAAAGTAAAGTGCCTAAATAAAATGTTATCAAGTATTTACTTGGGATTAAAGAATTGCAATTTGAGGGGGCCTCTCTGGTGGTGCAAGGAGTTGAGCACAGCAATCTGCAGCCTCTGTAGCATAAGTTCAATCCCTGGCCAGCCAGGGAGCTACTCACATGTGGCAGCAGAACTCTCCTGTCTCACCCGATGCTCCCCTCAGCAGTGTACTTCAGTCAGTCTGCCTGTTCTGCTCCCCACTCTGTGTCTGGTGAATCCTCTCACCCCTTGCATCTCTGCCCTGTATCCCAGTTGTCATATGCATAAATAAATAAATCTTTAAAAAAAAAAGGATTGCAATTTGAGGAATACAATTTCAGATAAAATACTAAAATTTGCCCCAAGAAAAAATAAATTTAGAGTATTTTATGGGAAGAAAATAGGAGGATGAGGTAAGTGGTTAAAGAAAAAAAAATTAGTGTTACCAAGTTTAACTATTTTAACTAGACATAATTCGTCACTGATCTGTCCTCTGGCAAAAAGTTCATAATCCTCAGTCCTTGTCACTAGGATGTTCATGTGCTCAATGGGTTCTCAAACAAGAGTTCAGTTAGTAAAATAATTGCCTTTTGACTCAATTCAAAGATCTTTGGCCCAATAAAATAAAATAAGTGCTTTTTCTACTATGGCATCTTTGATTCTATTTTAAAATGGCTCCATTTATGTTAGTTTTCACAGTAACTTAATGGATATAGTAATAGTGATATATTCCAAGGATATATCTTTTATTGTCTAACCTGTTTTAGAAATCAGTTGTGTATTACCTATAAGTAATAATAAACTCAATATTTCTCAAGTAATCAGGCACAAAGAATGATGGAAAAGATACTTGCTCTCTTAATTCTAATTTAGAACAATCTGGGATACCTCTCTCATATAAAAAAATAACATCAGGATAGGAAAAAATTATAATAAGCTGTATGAGAAGTTATGGGGAATTATGTTTTCTGATCCAGTAACTAAAGGACTCATTTAAAATGTGTGCTAGTTTTAATTATTTTAAGAGCAGTGATTTGGAAAAGATTTCAAACATATGACTACAAAAGAAAGAAAAGTGAGCAGAAGATTGTAGGGTAAGGAAAAATGTCAAGCTTTTCTGCCCTCACACCAACAGTATAGATGATGGATCCTTGCGGTCCTGAATGCATGCCTGATGGCGGGCACCTGGAATAGGGTGTGGGCATAGGTAGGTGGGATTCACCTGGGCTAAGACTGGGCTTTTAATGGCGGCATCACAGGAACACCAGCAGAAGTCGAGCAGAAGCCGAGGGAGAAGCAAGAGAAGCAGAAGCTGAGAGAAGGCCGGAGAGCCCAAAGTGAAGACCTGCTGGGGGCTGGGAGGCCTGCCAGCCTACCGGCCCCCCAGCGCCACTGCCTGCTGTATGCCTGGTCAATCCCAATAAAAGGCCTGCAAACCCACTGAGGACTCTGACTCCACCTTTACCCTGTATGGGATCTGTATGGGATCAGAAAACCTGCTCAGTGGCCTGTCCTGCCCCTACAAAGATGAAAGGAGATGTTTAGTTCTAAAGTTCAGCATTTCTTCACTGGGAAGCAAGATCCTTATAGAAGTGGTTAATTCAGTCATTAAAGATGTTCAACATTAGCTGGACAAAAGCTGTCACAGATTCCATAAATAGGACTCAAACATCTGCTGATGTTTGCAGTACCTTCTTTAAGTGAAGTACCAATTAAGGAAGATCTCATCAAACTCTGATATTATCAGGTGTTTTTCATGCTTTTCTCACCCATATTGTGATCCAAAGGATGACAGGTTGTTTGCTGAAGCGTAATAATCCTGTGGTCCTTTCAAAGAGTTCTAATAGAAAAAAATGCCTCCCTGAATGTTAGTATTTTTTTTTTAAGCACATCTACTTCAATACTTAATAGTCTACACATTATGGAAAATATGAGGGTTGTCATGACAACTGGATGGAAAATTTAGTAAATGTAATTCATTTCACATAATGCAGTATTTTCTTCCTTCCTGTTTGTTTAAAAAATAATAATTCTATGTAAATTCCATAGTCTGCATTGAAATAGCCTGCAGTATATCTGAAAATATATATATATATAATGCAGAGTGAAATAAGACCTTACACAAAACTTATTTTCTCCTATCTGATTCTGCCAGTTTTATCATTGTTCCACATCTTCCTTCCCCAAGTCAAGTCAGTGCCCTGGACATTGAAAGTATATATAATAATATGCATACCCCCACACTACATTAAGCTCAAGAGGATTCTTTCCTGACTTAGATTTCAGTGAGCTTAAAAAATAGGTTAATCCTATGTAAAGGGTTCAGAAGCAAATGTGAAATATCAAAGTGAAGCTTATAATTCAACTTACTTACAAAGCACATGGAAGGGAGACTGAGACCCCAGACAATGGGATGAAAGTCTGGAGTATTAGATTCACAAGAAGGGTCACAGAGAATATTGGGTTATGAAAGTACTTAATGAAATTAATAATCTGGAAATAAGTTTAAAATAATATTATTCTACTTGTTCTAAAGGAAAATAATGTCCCAAATAATATCCTAATATATCACAGTATCTCATATATAAATAACCATATCAATAGATCTAACCCTATTTGTATATCTTTCTGAAATTATTACTTTTACCAATAATGGAAAAGAAGTAGAAATATAGATGATGACCACATATAATTTCTACCACATAGGTATTCTTTTAATTTTTAGTGGTGAATTACAAAAATTCAGCCAATCAGGAATGTAGATGCCAGCAAATACATCACAGTTGTTCACTAGAGGGAAAATAAAATTCTTAGCTATTCAGTTATATGACTCTTATTACAAAAATATATTTATATAGAAATATTTATATGCTTATTTATGAAAAGCTACAAAATATAAGACTCCATAACCCCATTTTAAACTTTTCAATTGTTCCATCATGGTTCTATTCTTCCTGCCTTTTCTGGAGTAGAGATAAATAAATTTAATCAAGTTGATTGGTATATGACAAGAAGAAAATATACAGGCTTTTATGAAAATTTAGAGATATTTTAATTTCAATGATAGATTATAAATAGTATACAAACATTCAAAATTACACATTGCAATTTGTTCCTTAGGAATATTGTTTTCCATGAAATTTATTTTTCTTAAAAAATTCTTGTAATTTAGTAGTTAAATCCATGCTTCTATTTAAACCCAACTGTTTGGGATTAAATACTTGTTAAGTTTATATATATCACACACACACATACATACATAAAACATTATACTGTCAAGTTATCTTTGTAATAACCAGTATATTAATGTTTTTCTTAGAATGTTGTTTTTACAATTAAGTGAGCTCCCATATTCAAAATACCTAGAAAAAGATGTTGAGGCAAATATTAGGGTTGATTCTCATATTTTTTGTAGTATATATATTACATCACTACAATATACCTGAAGACAGGGGTTAGGGATATTTTCAACTTTAAATCCTGACTATGTATTAAAACTTAAGGTTATTTATCTTATCCTTCACAATGCC
Source organism: Talpa occidentalis (assembly GCF_014898055.3). Taxonomy (NCBI): domain Eukaryota; kingdom Metazoa; phylum Chordata; class Mammalia; order Eulipotyphla; family Talpidae; genus Talpa; species Talpa occidentalis. The sequence continues at coordinate 80,200,630 of NW_023602073.1, read as the reverse complement.
TCTCCACAATATTTCTAAAACAGATAAACAATATTGCTAAGTAGTTCCAAGTTTATTCAATGACACAGATTTCATGAAGAACTAAGATGTTGTTCATTATTAAAGTCCATATCTACAGGGTACAAATTTATGATTGCAAGAAGGCATGAAAACACACAAACATCCAGACAGAGAGTGGTACCTCAAACAACCTTCTTTCAGCCACCCTTTATTATTATAGGGAAGGATATCTTCCTAGACATTACAAGAACAAATATTTTACATAGCATTTGCAGATGCAGTGGAATAACCCATATAGGTCGCACCAAATTATGACTTGGGGGCTAATAAGTGACCCAGGAACTAAGAGAAAATGTTCACTGGGTTAGCACGTGGTATCTACCTCATCAGATAATGAGTGGATTGACCTACAGGCTCTTACCTCCACTGTTTCAATTCTCTACCCCATTAGTGCTTTTGTATGAGTCCATCATTCTCTTATGCACTTTTGTGCTGAAGTACTTATGCTTACTGTGGCAACACTATCAAGAATAATTTAAGGAATTTGTGTAGAAATATGCATATCATTTTAAATTAAAGTGATTTCAATTTAATATGAAGACAATGCCTCAGATAGATCTTGTCAGAAAAAAAAAAAGTAAACTGGGTTAATGATTGTCACTCATTTTACCTCTTTCTCTTAATTATATATAGTGTTCAGTTTGTTTAGATATTCTGGTCAAGTTCATTTTTTTACTCTAATCATAAATTTTAAAGTGGAGATGCTTCTCAATCATAAATTTTATAATTGCATAAAAATAATGAGCCACTCTGGGGTCAAGTAGCTGGCAGAAATTTAGATAGTCCATGCCAATAGTTTTCAACTAGTAGACTACAACCATTGGGAATATCGCCAGAGGCAAATCTGTATGTAAAATCTATTTTTATTATAACTGAATACATGTACACATCTGGCAGTCTGTCAAATCATATATGTAGATGAGTGATTTTGAGATGCAATACAATGCATGATTCATCCCAATATGTACAAATACTTTGTGACATATTATGATACATACATTGAGTATATTTGTCTCTATTATGTTGTATTTTGATTTTTCTCTGACTCCAGCAAGGTGCTTACTCATTCAAGGAAGAGCTGGTCACAAGTTCACTTTCCAAATAAGTCATTTACTAGTCATTTTCCAGAGCAACTTCATATAAGGAAAAGGGCAAGTGTGAATTTTGTGCATACAATAGCTATTTTGCCACACCAGTCCATAATCCTCCTACAGTGTACTGGTAGTTGTTACTAGAAAATTTTTTAAACAGCTATATTATTAATTCCAGACTTGACATGACTCTTCCATATTTATTTAGTATTTATTAAATGTCAAATATATATTAAGTTCAATGTGTCAATGTGAATATCATATAAATAATCCATGATGTGTGAAAACTCTGTCAAGTCCAAAGGATGGCAAATCTGCTGTGAATGGTCAGGTCCATAAATATTTTAGACTGTGGACCATCTACACACTTTGTTGCACCTTCTTTTTCTGTTTTATGGTTTGTCTTTTTTGTTAGTATATTTTACAACCTTTAATAATGAAAAATCACTTTTTATCTTGAGGTACAAAACAAATAGGTGTGAGGAGGATTTGGTTCTGGGTTTCTAGTTTGTTGACTGCTGGTTTAGTTAACAAAGCTCGATGAGAGTGAAAATCCTCAAAAATTTAGAGACAAATATTGACTGACTATAAGTTCTCAATCCTTAAAAACACACAAACACATAATATTTGTTTTTCAGAATTGTTCATTATGTAATATCAAAACTTTTTATCATAATACTTAAGGTAAAAAAGTTCCAGTTTGAATTTATTTCTTTTATTCCAACAGTTTGTGATGGTTAGTGGAATTATTTAGCACTTTAGTATTTCAGGGAATAAAATATTTAATTCTACTCTCATTCTGTTTCAGTGATAATGAAACCCAAAATCTGAATTATACATTACCATTACATTAGTTTGAAAAGCATCATAGAATTTTAGTGTTGAACCAATTTAACTTTATCTTTTATGATTCTTAATGGGCATTAAATTGGTATAAAGAAGATAAATTTTGGGTTCTATTTCTTGTATTGAGTTTCACAAAATGTTCTTACACCCCATAAGGTATGTCATTTTTAACATAATTTTCATATAGAACAGTCACTTTCCTTTGGACAATTATGTATTTTCTGACTCCTCTAGAGAATATGTGATTACTTCTATTAACATTTTCAGAATGTTAGAATTTATACACAATTATGATGAAATGAACATGAAAGAAGTATCAGAAAATAAAAAAAAAGAAATAAAAAATAATCAGAATACACAAATCTTCATAACGTTTAAAAATTCATTTGGAAGCATATTTTCCTCTCCTGGTGTATAATTTATTGATATGATAATAAATTGTTGAAGGCTCACCTACAACATGGCAAAATAACAAATTTTTGATAAAGCTCTTTCTCACACATGACCAACTAGGTAATCTCTCCACCTTCAAAACTAGAAATAAGAAAAACAGCCACAGCTACTTCCCACAGGTGGAAAGTGAGTAATTTGCTGTGGTGGTAGGTCATACCATAGGGAGAAGGAAAAGCAGCAGCAGGGGCCTCCCTGGTGGCACAAGGGGTTAAGTCGCAGCACTATGAAGCTATCTGTAGCCACTGCAGCACTGCACAAGTTCGATCCCCCGCGAGGGAGCTAACCCACATGGCAAAGCAGAACTCTCCTGTCTTGCCCGCTGCTCCCCTCAGCAGTGTATTTCAGTACATCTGTCTGTATTGTTCCCCACTCTGTCTCGACTGAATCCTCTCACCCCACGCACTTCTGGCCTATACCCCAGTTCTTGTATGTATAAATAAATCTTTGAAAGAAAAGAAAGCCAGTAGCACCTGGGGTACAACCATTCAAGTTGAATGAGAAAGCTGGGGGTCAGGAACAGACTATGCAGCACACAGACCTGGTAAGAGGATCTTTCTCGTGAAGAAAAAACATGCAAATACATAAACACAGGGCTGGGACCTTTTGTTCAATTTTGACAATCTGATGTCAGCAGCATGGATAAGAGTCCCATCTCCCCTCCCTTCCAATATTTTTGACATAGGCCATTGTCACAAGTGTGAAGCAATATCTCATTATCATTTTAACTTGCATTTCCCTTAAAGCAAAAACAGACAATTATAAATCAGAGACATACTGCAGGAGAGGAGGAGGGAACGGGATCAGAGGAGCACAGGGGACTGAGGTGCATGGGTGCACGGGTGCATTGATGAAGGGAATTCTATGGGGACTACACCTGAAGGGGTGGGGGGAAGCAAATATTGTTCAAAAATAAAAAATGATTTAAAAAATAATTTAAAAACCCTAAAAACAGAAATGCCATATGACTAAGCAATACCCCTTCTAGGTATTTATCTGAAGAATATGAAAACACTAATATGAAAAGACATAACACCCCTATGTTCATAGTAGTATTGTTCATAATAGCCAAGTCATGAAACAACCTAAACCTACAGATGGATAAAGATATTTTGGAATTAATATATATACTCAATGGAACACTTCTCAGCTATTAAAAAAGATGAAATTATGCTTTTTGTGACAATATGGATGGATGTCAAAGTTATTGTGCTATGTGAAAAATCAGAGTTGGAAAGAATTACTAGATAGTTGCACTCATTTATAGATTATAAATAACAACAACAACCAAATTGACAAAATAAAACAAAAATGATTCCTAAGCTCTGTGAAAAATATGGTGGTTACCAGAAGGGAGGGGAAAGGTGGAGGAGGTAGAACAGGGAGAGCAGTGTGACGGCGGTTTGTGGCAGGTGAGTGAAACATGTACAAAGGGGGAGACATTAAGATGTGCTCCTGAGATGATATAGTTTTGAAAATGAATGGCAAATTAATTACATTTTATTAAAATAATAAAAATATATTTAATAAAGTACAACTTACATTAGTACACTAAGAATGCATGCTATTTGTTTGCACAGAGAAAACACTGATGTTTACAGTAACTCCTCTAATTACATAGACCAATATATGTCCTCGTGCTCATTGTTATGGATCTGTTGGTGAACTAAGCTTTGCTGGTACGGAGTTTTCCTGTTCTATATTTCTAGATCATGAGTCACAAGGGACATTTTGTGTGAAATTTGGAAGACAAAAGTCATTCTGCAGCCAAGTTCTTTTTTCAACTGGGATGGGCAGTGCAGACTCGGGTGATGCAGTAGTTCACAAACACTGTTGCAGATTTGCTGGCTCACCTTGTTGGCCTGCGACAGCAGCCAGTCCCATAGTTCCTTCATCTCCCATCAAATCTTCATTTTCTGCAATTCCTGGACACCATTTTTTTCTGGGATGTTTCCTTCATCACCAAGACTGGAGGCTGAGAGATCAGTGCAGAATTTATCTGGCATTCATGAGTTCCAGTTAGCCCTTACTCTCCATTTCATATTCATATTTCCTTGCTGGAAGACTTGTGTGTTCTTCAAGCCCAGCACCAAAATCAAAAGCAATAGGTGTACTAAACTGAAGGAGCACACTTACACATATTTTATATAAAATCAGATCATATACACTATCATTTCTAGTGGCAGTATCTCTATGATCGAATCCTACATGATGCACAAAATATTATTCTTTCAATATCAGTTTTGTTTTAAATATTAATTGCTATTGTCTTGTCATTATTCAGCACTATTTACATAATGTGAAACATATTTTTGCTTTCAAATATTTTTGACTTAAAAATATTTTTGACTTTACTTTTTAAGCTGAAAACTGATGACTAGTTTATTATATCAAATGTGTTTTAATTCTTAAGGAAAGAAGGTGAAATAAAGACAAACTAATTTGTTGGCAATAAGCCCATTCAAAAAATTTAATAAAAAATATTGTTCAGACAAAAGTCATAAAACATCAGAATGAGGACTAATAGAATTGGTAACTATCTGAGTGGGTATATATGAGAAACTATTTTATTGTAGAGTCCATGAACATTTATTTGGTGACTGCAACCAAAATTTGTAGCTATTGTTGTTTCTGATATATACCACAATAATATATAAAAATTAAAGTATCAAAGAGGAATTAAAGAGTCTATATAATGGTAATTTTCAAAATTTCACATTAAGGGCTAATATACTGATTGTAAGTAGACTCTGAAATGTTAATTTTACATATTTTAGTGTCTAAAGTAAGAAATAAAATTAGACAAGCAGGGATAATCAAAAAGTGGATAAATTAAAACGTAACATTAGAATATGTCAAATAGTAATTGCTTTCAAAACAGAGGAAGAGTCTTATTTCTCAAAGTATGTGTCTACTATACATTTATATGGTAGTTTGAAAAATTTTAGGATACATGTTAAGTACTGAGAAACAACCACACCATTTATTCATTTCTGTGCATCACTTTTTTTTTAATTTGATATATTTCCATTTTTTAATATTTTGTTTGCATTTCACATCTGTTTTAAAAAGTCAAAGAGTTTGAGAAGTAAACATGTATATTGAGGATTATATAAATGATTACTTCATTTCCTTTCAGCAGCTTAGAGCTTCTAGCACAAGTGCCACCTGTGTTCCACCACTTGATTTTTGATTTTTTTTTTTTTGTGTGTGTGTGTGGGACCCACGCCGGTGGCCGGGGATTGAGCTGGTGCTGCAGAGGCTGCGGGCAGCCTCGCAACCCAGCACTCAACTGCTGCGCCACCAGGGGAGGCCCCACCACTTGATTTTTTGATCACATATGTTCATTCTCCACCTGTTCCCAGATGCTGGACACAGTCATATAAATTGCACCAAGTGGAACCAAGCCAGTGCATTTGGGAGTCTCAACTTTGAATATTGTATTGGCACATGTTTCAGAAAAGAAGAAATATTTTCAGGTACTTTCCACTGTTTAGTATGTTGCTTTGCCGTCAATCTTTTCCTCCAGTTTGGTTGAGTTTGGTTTCTTCATATAAAAGCCATTCATTTCTTTACTGTTTATCTTAACATTGAAAAAGAGCAGAGTATATCACCCAAGTTGTGCCACCTTGGCATATTGCTTGTTTTAAATTGAAATTACTTAAGAAACAGCAGGTATAAGAATGACACTCCCTCCATCATTCCCATAAAAGCAGAACGTAAATTCTGTATGTAAAAGATACCCTCCCTGCAACAGGACTGTACAAGGCATTCTTATCAGATATAGGAATTTGGGGTCTGAGAAATCTGTATAAACAATGCTGTGATTTCTCCACTAATCCCAAACCAATTCTTCCAAAATTTATGGTTTCTTTGAAAAAAGGAACAAAAGATTTGGTCACTTCTTTGGGTCTCATGTCTTTGGGGGCTCCTGTATGCATGCAATTAAATATGCTTTTTTCCCCCCTGTTCATTTGACTTATGTCAATTTAATTATTAGAGCAACCAAAGAAACTAGAAGGGAAGAGCTTTCCTCTCCCACATTTAAAAATTTATTTACTTATGAGTACAAGAGCTGGTGTGCAGGCCAGAAATGTGGGGGTGAGAGGATTCACCAGAGATAGAGTGGGGAGCAAAGAAGGCAGATGTACTGAAATACACTGCTGAGGGGAGCAGTGGGCCAGACAGGAGAGGTCTGTTGCACCATGTGGGTCACCTCCCTGGCTGGGTATCGAACTCGTGCTGAAGTGACTGTGGACAGCTTCACAGTGCTGCATCTCCACCCTTTGTGCCACCATGGAGGACTCTCCTCTCCCACAATTTTTTTTTTTTAAAGATCTGTTTATTTATTTATACAAGAACTGGGATATAGGCCAGATGTGCAGGAGGGTGAGACGATTCACCAGAGACAGAGCGGGGAACAGAACAAGCAGACTGACGAAATACACTGCTGAGGGGAGCAATGGGTGAGACAGGAGAGGTCTGCCGCACCGTGTGGGACCCTCGCTGGCTGGCTGTTATCGAACCAGTGCTGCAGAGGCTGCGGACAGCTTCACAGTACTGCACTCAGCTTCACCGCCTGCGCCACCAGGGGAGGCCCTCTCCCACAATTTTTGCACACATCACGAGGCTCTCCATTGGCTACAATTGCTCATTCAGGGCAACTGAGATCTTGGGGATCCCCAACAAAGGAGTCAGCAAAGGCAAAATTGTTCCCAGATCTCTACTTGCAGGATCAATTGGAAGCAAGAGTGGTTGACAATGCTTTTCTTTTTCTAAATTTAGAATAGCAGGTAAATATATTTGTGTGAACTAATTGCTTGGGTATAATGGCTCTGGTAAAGATTTATCATGAGTATTGAGGATTTCTATTGATCATTTTCCTTCCAGAGATGTTATTGTTTCTCTTTGTCTTTGTCTTATGTGTTAATTGTCATGAGGAAAACCAAACAGTAGAATACAAACACTGGTTCTACAGGCCTGTTGTTGGAGCCTAACTCACACACTGATAAATACACAAATCTCACCAGAACAGCAATGATTTACAAACTTTGCTGTGTGCTCCTCATGTAAAAATCCAATGAAGGTTTCCTTTAAACCTGTTTTGTGCCACTAGGTCAAAGTAATTACAAGTCCAGTGCAAACTGGTCTCTTATTACCTCTCTGATCTCTTCTCTCAGTCTTCACAATGGTGTCATTGCTGTTCCGAAACTCTTGCAGTTGCTATTTCTTCTGCCTTGTGCTCCTCTGGATAGTTGTAGAACTGGCTTCTCAACCTACTTCATATCTTTGCTCAAATATTACATTCTCCCTTGAGGTCTTTTCAACTAACCTATTTAAAGTTTTAAACTCTGAACTCCCCTCTAGAACAATTCCAATTTGATTCCCTGGAACTTCTGTTTGGGTCTGTTTCGGCAGTTCTATTTAATTTCATTGATCTTTGTATCTCTCATTTTATTATCTTGTCTGGGACACTATGAATGGGATATTTTTCTTCTTGTCATTTTCCCTAAATTTCAAAGGATGTTTTTGTTTGCATGATATTTTTTGGTTTATTATTGTTTTATCCTACTAGTGCCCTATCTACTTTTCAGAATGTGGTCTCATAATAGTCAATCAAGATTCTTACCTGAGGCCCAAGGGTTAAGTCTCAGCACTATCACCCTTATGGCCTCAGTTCAATCTCCAGCCAGGGAGCTGGCCCACATGGCACAGCAGACCTCTCATGTCTCACCCACTGTGACCCTTAGCAGTGTATTTTAGTAATCTGCCTACAATGCTCCCCATTCTGTCTCTTGTGAATCCTCTTACCCCCAGCATCTCTGGCCTACACCCCAGAGCTTCTATGCAAAAAATAGATAAATAAAATCTTTAAAAAAATAAAAATATTCTTAGCCCATGTGTTTTTAGAAAGATTCTAGTTCTAGGAAAAAAGAATAGCAGGTGATTTTCTTCACTTCCTGGTTTTAACTCTTTGTCTATTTCTTTATTCCTTCCTACACCCAGATAGTGGATAAGCAACAACTGACTAATCTTATATAGCCTGAGGTCAGATGAAGGGGAGTTAAACTTTTACAGGGCAACCCCGCTATAAAACGGGTTGCCTGACTGTGGTTCCTCACCTTCGCACTTAAAAGGGACTTATTAATACTCAACTGCAGGCACACACAAAAGGTTAATAAAGAAGGTTTATTTACAAGGGAAAGGGGAAATGAGGAAATGTACAACTCAGGGAGAAAAGAGGGAGTTAAATTCTTAAATGTGTCCTACCTGGTCCGCCCACATGGAATCCCAAATGGCACTCTGAGAGCTGGCGGTGAGCCAAGAGCCATGAAGCCAGGAAGCAAGAGAGCGAGAGCCCCCAAAACCTACGTGTCTGGTTTTATACCAAATCTGGCTGCTTAACTCCACCCTCAGGTCCCACCAACCTTCCCTTTGGTGGTGACAGGATTTGTCTTTCTCAATGTCCTGATGGCTTTGGTCTGGAGTGGGGGTGGAGTCCACAAAGCCTGCATGGGATTAGCTCAGGACATCCTTTCCCCCTAACAAAACTACAACCCTGGCATAAAGCAACGACACTGTCTCAGACCCACCTTCCACAGAATCACATGTAGTCCCATTTCCCTTTCAGAAAACAAGTTTCTCTAATCACTGGAATCCAGACAAATTTGAACTATGGATTCAAGATCACTTCCCCCTTTTTGGACTGACCAAGTAGGACGTTATGCTTCCCTCAGCTTAAGCAAGCTTTACACTTCTTCCTTTCTTTAAGTTCTTTACCTCCCTCTCATCCAGAATCCAGAAGGCAAATCTCCAAAGGTCCCTCCCTCCTTTTTCTTAAGAGTATTTACTTTCAGTTAGAATTAATTGTATTTAATAGGTCTCTGCAATGGAAATGAAGTTTGATGGTTGACTAAGAGCATATCATGAGTTCTATCAGTCATCTTGAAAGCTTTCAATTGGCTTTCATGGAATGAAACCTGTTGCTAAAATAAAGATCATTATTCATCCATCCTTCTGAAAAAAAAATGCCTTTGGATGCTTTCTCTTCTAGATGGAAGATGAGACTAACCATGACCCAGCCTCTTTTATTCCATGTTACAGAATTAGTGAATTATCTTTTTCAAAAACATGCATTTGTTCTTCAAATATTTTAGTTATGGTATCCTGGTTATTTTTTATGCATGGTAACATTGAAATAATTCTCTTAGATTATCTTGACACAATTCAAATATTAGTGAGAAAATATATTAACACTTTGTGTCCATATATTTGTGAGAGACTGTCATAGATACTGATTTGTCTTCTGTCACATGTAATGACCCTGACTGACCATGAGGTAAGTGCAATTGAGACAGAGCAACTTACTGATAAACAGACAAATAAAAGGCAAGGATAGATAAAATCCTGACTGTTCTGAGTAAATCTGCCTACATTAAAATTAACAGATGATCCTAATAACAATGCCTCTGAAAAGTGATATAAATACTGGCACTGAATTTAATCCAATTGGCAATGCTTAAGAGCTCCTTGGGGTAAGCCCAAAGACTTCTCCAGGTTTTGACAAAAGCTTTCAGTAATTCTTTTTTTTTTTTTTAATTTTTTAAAAGATTTATTTATTTATGCATCCAAGAGCTGGGGTACAGGCCAGAGATGCTGGAGGGTGAGAGACAGAGTGGGGAACAGAACAGGCAGACTGACTGAAATACATCGCTGAGGGGAGCAGCAGGTGAGACAGGAGAGGTCTGCCTCCCCATGTGGGTATCTCCCTGGCGGGCTGAGGATCGAACTCATGCTGCAGAGGCTGTGGATTGCTTCATAGTGCAGTGCTTAATCCCTTGTGCCACCAGGGAGGCCCGCTTTCAGGAATTCTTGTCCTCTAGGTATGGGGTATGTCTTCGGTCTCCTAAACCCTGATAAGAAGTTCATAACTTCCCCCTTTTTCAGCCAATTGAATTGGACACTTATATCATTGCAATGTGGATCCCCCCCTTAATAAATTCATACTGTGGTTATAATGCATTTATATATGTAAAACCATCCTGCTTTATGGAAGTTGAGAGAACAATCTAATAAAACAGAATCTCTTATCTCAAATACTGTAATTTGAAGAGAGAAAAGAGAAATTAACAGAAAGTTGACCTTGAGATGTGTTTTCAGCTTTCTTCAACTCATCCTGATTTTCAAATTCAATTTACTAATTGCCACAAGATTTTGTTTTTGAAATGGTTTTATACATTTCGTATTATTGTTAGGGGTAAAGAATGTCCTGAGCTAATTCCATACAGGCTTTGTGGACTCCACCCCAACTCCAGACCAAAGGCATCAAGACACTGGAAATGACAAATCCCATCATCACCAAAGGGAGTGCTGCTGGGACCTAAGGGTGGAGTTAAGCAGCCAGGTTTGGTATAAAACCAGACACGTGGGCCTTGGGTCTCTCTCTTGGCTTCACAGCTCTTGGCTCTTAGCCAGCTCTCAGCGTGCCATTGGGATTCGAGGTTGGTGGAATGGGTAGGACGCATTTAAGACTTTATCTCCCTGTTTTCTCCCTGAGTTGTACATTTCCTCATTTCCTCTTCCCTTGTAAATAAACCTTCTTTATTAACCTTTTGTGTGTGCCTGCAGTTGAGTATTAATAAGTCCCTTTTAAGCACGGGGTGAGGACCCACAGTCAGGCAACCCATTTTAGAGTGGGGTTGCCGTGTAACATTATAACCAACATGAATAGTAATTCAATATTCATATGAATTTTATAGTTAATACCCCAGATTGTGCCAAATTGGTGAGATTAGGATGGATGTCCTTAGGTAGAGTCCACAACTGTACCAGGAAAAGGTGAGCATGTTCTGCTGTCAGGGTTATTACCAAACAATCAAATATGTGTTACTAGGTGGGGTTATTCTATCTGCCTATTCATGCTTGATGGCAAGCAGGTTAGCATTTAAAAATGCCCTCAATATTTACTTGTCAGTTTTTTAAATATAAAACTAAACTGTAGTATACAGATATTTATATTTTAAAATCTAGTTAAGTAATGCAAAAGGTCAAGTATAAGTGATTATCAATAAATGATGTCTTGGTTTTTAGAAGATGCTGCTTCTCAGATGACATCAAGGGATCTCTGGTCCTTAATTGGAACTATATTATGGGTTTTAGTAAATTTTTAATTACATAAATGAAGTAATATATATCTGCCAAATGTAACTAAGCATTCAATTTTTATATAATATCTTGATTGGCTGTTCTGCTTCACAAACAAAATTGCAAGAGCTTGTATATGTCCTTAATGTGTAGAAGAATATGAACTTAGGATCTAGAATTACAAGTTTGAGCACAAGCTTTGTCCCTCAGTAGATACAGGATCATGTAAATGTCCTTATTTATAGTAATCCTCAATGTCTGAAGTTGGCAAACAGTACATTATTGCATTAAAGGAGAATTTACCTAATAAGTGCAAATTACCTAGCATATTGTTTGCCCCTTGCAGATTTTCTATAAAAGTTTGATTTGTCTGGATGACTTACAAATGCTCTGCAGTAGAAGAATAAATATAATTTCAGATTTCATATCATTCATCACTTATGTTAATATAATGACCAACTAAAAGTCTGGACCAAAATTTTCTAAGCTGCACAGTATCCTATGCAATGTTCATAGTGATTTAAAGGATTACTTGATCAGAACATTTCATATATGAAATTTCATATACCCCCCTTTGGAGAACCACAACACATATTAGCATATTAAAGACTTTAAAATATCTTGCAACAACATTAAAATTAGTAAGAAATCACAATGTATTGTTCAGCTATGTGTGCTTATGCTATTATTTTAGGAAGCTGTATTACAATATTACTGGCAGACCTATCTCCCATGTTGGAACAAAATGAAGAGAGACACTCCATGTGAAGAAAAAGCTTCTGAAGGACTTGCAAGTGGGTAATAAATATGACACATGAAAAATAATCATATTGTCAGAAGAAATAAAGAGAAAATTGAAATGTGCCTTCAAAGTTCTACCTGAAAACATACTGTTAATTATTTATGGTACTAGTCTTCTATGTGGCATGAGGAATTACCACACACTAAGCCGCTTAAAACTATAAACATTTATTTTATCACAGATTCTATTCATCAGGAACCTGCATATATAGTAGGGGGGATAGGAAATTTTTCCTTTATCTCTCTAGGTTCTTCTTTGATGGAGTGAACAAATTTACAGATTAGTAGGAAAAAAAGAGCAAATGTAATTACATACACGTGAAGAATTTACATGGCTATAAATTCTAGAGTAAAATTTGAGGGCCTTTATTTTTGAGCTGGTGAATAGAAGCCTTGGGCGTCAAGGAGAGAGGAGTAAGAGAGTGACTTATGTCAAAACCAGATGCTTTGTAATTAGACATTCGCTATTTAGATAGGTTTCTTCAATTAAGTAGGTTATTTCTAGAGATGACCTTAAATCTGGTAATCTCAATTTTTCTAAGTTAAAGTAATGATGACAATTTTTTTGAAGTCCACAGTGTCTCAACTGACCTCAGTTTTACAGACCAGTGTGACTTGTATTAGAAAACCTGATCTGAACATCTTGAGAAGGCCTATTTGAACCTTTTGGGGAAGTCTTTTATTCAATGACTTAACTGGGTCCTCTGCTTAAAAGTATCACATAACTACAAACAAAGTGTTAGCCAGTTCTGAGTTCTCATCAGAAGCTGAACATGGGAAGGGACTATTTCTTAGATCTACAAAGGTGTGTGCAGAGTTAATTTCCTTGTAACTATAGACTTCATGTCACTTTGCTTCTTCAAAGACAATAGTAGGGAGAGTCTAGCAAGATAGACACTCCATTTTTTTGTATGCAGGTGTGTGTGATCATGTACATGGCATCATCTGTGTGCATTCCTTCAAAAAGGAACAAGTCATAGGGTCCACCTATACTCAATTTTATATCAAAGAATCACAAATATCAGGAAGTGAGGTTCACAGAAAACATCTCAAAGCCTCTATGTCACACCTATTAATCTGTATTAGATTCAGAGAAGGAAACCTCTATAATAAATCAATTTTTTCTGTGAACTGTTTAGATAGTCAATGTAGCATCATACTATCTGAAATTTACAAAACTAGAACGTTCTTATCATAACCAGGGTTATACAATTCACTCACATGCATCTTCATATAACATCTCATAAGAGAAAAGACAGGTAGTATTTCAGCCTCATTTCAGGATGAAAAATAAATTAAGTTTCATAAAAAGCAAATAAATTTAGTTTCATAAAATGCTTATAAATGAAGAGGTCAGAGTACTCACAATATCTTCTGGCTACAAATAAAATGATTCAGCTCATCAGTAGTGTATACTTGCTATCATTGATCTTTCACCTGAATTTTAAATGAATACAAGTCTCTTTTTATTCTTTTTAAAATTACATTTCCATTTAATTTACTTAGAATGCTTAATGAATGTACAATTTCTTGGAGCGTCTTGCTAAAATTAATTTATACATTAATTATAACTTTGTAATTGTGTTTTTAACATAGTATTTAAATATAGTAATATATATAATAAAAGTGTGTTAGCATCTTCCATTTATCCTTCAGAATATGTCTTTATGACAATAGGATCACAGGACATTTTTGACAAAGTCACGTTCAGTTTACTTTTTGAAGGTAAGATGAATGTTTAAGGATAGAAACAAAGACATTTCTAATTTTCTGCACTAACTATTCAATGTATAACCTTCCTAGCTAAAACTGAACTATATTTATGTGGCTAACATAACACGATATACCTCTTTGGGGTGCACTGAACTAGATGTATATTGTGGAAACAACACAATCATTTAAACATTCAAGAAAAACAATTATTAGAGGGTAGAATGAGGGGTACCCTGTGACCCCCCAAACCTGCACACTCTAAATAGCTTCTGCCATCTACTGCATAAAGACAAAACATACCCTTGGTACATAAGGCCTTTAATAGGGAAAAAAAAAAAAAAAAAAAAACAACTAATAGAATTAGTGTGCAAGAGAGGGAATGTAGTTAAAATAGATTTTAATTAAATACCTAAAATTACCCATTCCCTCATTGGTAAAAACCCAATCAAATAGGTTGGCCCAAATCTGGGCCATGATGCCCAAAAGTCTAAGACTTGCCGCAAGTCTAACGCACCTTCTGGTGTAGAACAAAAGGTGCAGAAGGGACCAGGCAAGTCTGGAAGGAAAAGAGTAAAATCAAAATACAAGCCAAGATAGAGGCTGCCATTGTAAGCCACTCCATGGGTCTCTCACCTTTCTCAGCAAGTCCTTTTCTCACTCTTTCTTAGCTTCTTTTCCCTGCTCAGTTCTACCATTCCCAGAGTAGAGGAGGGAACCTGGAACCTCCCTTTCTGTGACTATCACACTGTTACATATTGAAAAGAAACATATCTTTCTTTTGGAAGATTATATACCATGTGTATCCATATTTTTGGTCATCCTAGTAGATGTTTTGCAGTATCTTAATATTGTTTTTATGTGCATTTCCCTGACTACTAATAACACTGGACACCTTTCATGTATGTGTCGGTCATTTATCCACCTCTTTTATAAAATCTGTTCAAGATTTGTGCTCAGTTTTCTACTGCATTGACTAGCTTTCCCTTACTTGCTTATTTATAAGTTTCTTATATATTTGAAAATTCAAATGTGTATTTCAATATATTCTGCATTTTATCATAAGATATACAAGTTACAAATATTTTCTCCCTATCTGTGGTTGCTTTCTCACTCTTATGATGACCTATTTATATTAAAGAGAGAAAAATTGAAAATTGTATGCTGAGGAAATTTTATTAAGTATTGAAATTTTTAATGATAATCAGTGTCATTAAGAAAAAATCCACAGGATCTGCTTTGATAGTGAGGGTATAAGATTGACCTTAAATTAGACAGTAAGGTAATACTAATTTAACTTTTAACCACATTGAAAACCCCATAAGACACAAGTATAAAATGTCTGTAAAAGTTGAACTAAGCATTAACCTGTTGATTAAAATGAGGAGAGTGTGTGGATACCCTACACTTTATTATAATAGAACTTCCTTCAGTTATTGGTTTCAGGAGAGCATTGCTACTTCCCTATGTGTCTTGCCTCCAATGGCAGAGCCCCTTACTCCAACCACTTCCAAAAAATTAGCTGCTGTTTTTATTTTATGAAGGAAAGATGTTGGAAAATGATCTGGGTTTCTAAATGCTACTTGCCTGCCCAGGGCTTTCAACAGGTGTTTCTAACTTCAATCATTACCAATTCATTCCCACTTTTAATGTTCCTGATTGTACTAGTTTTGTAAACCATGTAGACTTCAGGCATATATGATTTTTTTGGTTCCCTTGCAGCAAGGGGGAAAGCAGGCATTCCCATTGTGGTTTTTTTTTTGTTTTTTTTTTTTTAATAGAGGCATGTTTTATTTATTTATTTATTTGTTTGTTTGTTTTGTTTATACATGCACTGGGTACAGTCAGAAGCGCGGGAGGGTGAGAGAATTCACCAGAGCCAGAGCGGGCAGCTGAGCAGGCAGAAGGACAGAAGTATACTGCTGAGGGGAGCAGCGGGCGGCAGGGGAGGTCTGCGCGCCATGTGGGACCCTCCTCTGGTGGGCAGGGAGCAGCCGGGGATCGAACCGGCGCCGCAGAGGCCGCGGGCAGGTTCGCAACCCAGTGCTCAACCGCTGCGCCACCGGGGAGGCCCCCCATTGTGTTTTGCCATCAAATTTCCATCAACAAGAAGGTTATTGTTTCTAATTGTGCCTCAACCACACCCAGATACCTGAACAATTATGTGCATTAAAAACAGACATTATTATTTCAGTACATGCATATTTATTAGTATTAACTATAGAGTTAATTTTCATTTTCATCTAGAGTCACTTTATTAAAACATCATGATACTATACTGACATATTAACAATTTAAATTTATTATAATATATGTAATTTTTGGAAGAATATTCCCATGGAGGTAAGAAGACCTATCTGTCTATTCCTTATATATTAAGATACCAGATAATCTTTCATTATCATACTCCTCCAAGAAAGCATAGAAATCTTTCTATTTCAAAGTTAACTCTTCAAGTATACTCCATGAATTTCAGTATGTAAAACAATTTTTAAAGCTAATTCAAAATAATAAAAATTTGGATGACAATAATATTATAGAAAGATATAAAAATATAGTATGTTAAGAGATTATTTTAATGAAGAAAAATTTTAAAGATGTATCTAAAAGAATATCAAACAATTTATATCAGAGATTTCTTTGGGGACCTCTTTTCATATCTGCGTAATGATTATTCATAGATTTTTAAAAAAAATATAATGAGTGTAAAAGGAAAATTACAGATGATTTTATTTCTTATTATTTACACACATATTCATAACAAAACAATTTCAAAATCCTGCATACTTCATATAAACCATTTTTTATATATTATTCCTTTATTTTGAATTAATGTATTTGTTGTTATTAAAGTACCATTGATCCACATCCTGCCTGGGCAGAACTATTATATAATTGGTGATTAAGGAAGATAAATGATTCCCAAAGTTGAAGCAAGCAAGGAGTGAAAAGAACACATGCTGGGTGGGCTTTCTTTGAATCCAGGTCTGAATTGGCTGTGATTTCATATGTCATCTGCACTCCCTACATCTCAAGGGAATTAGTAAATATGACCCCTCAGTGTTCCATATTTAGTAAATATTAGTAAATAGAGTAAAATTAGTAAATATACTAAATTAGTAAATATTGGTAAATATGACCCCTCAGTGTTGCAAATTTATAAAAAATACTATCACTGCTCTGAACATGTCTATTATATATGGTATCTCTTGAAGACATATTCCAATGTGATTTGTGTTCTACACACAAGTAAATTATCAGGGTATTATTTAATAATATTGGGCCTCCCCAGTGGCGCAGCGGATGAGCGCTGGGTTGCAAAGCTGCCCACAGCCTCTGCAGCACCAGTTCCATCCCCAGCCGCTGGGCGAGGGTCCCTCATGGCGCACAGACCTCTCCTGCCGCCCACTGCTCCCCTCAGCAGTGTACTTTGTCGGTCTGCCTGTTCTGTTCCCCACTCTGGCTCTGGTGAATTTTCTCACCCTCCCGCGCTTCTGACTGTACCCAGTGCTTGTATAAATAAATAAATAAATCTTTTAAAAAAATTAATAAGATTAAAACTAAGCCCCCACCCCTTGCCCAGCAGTCAGATTCCGGAAGCTTGAATAGATAAAGGGAATTGATAAGGTTGCTATGGACCCAGGCACTGTCACTTTGTCCCTGAATGCAAAAGGAGGACCAGGGCACATTCTGTGCTCCAGGTCAAAGCACAAGACCAGACATACTGGCACTAGCCAGTCCAAACCCACTCTCCAGTTATGAAAAGTTTGCAAAAACAGGTTATAAAGGGAAACCCCAAATCCTTCTTAGCTTGCAGACCTCTCCTGTCTCTCCCATGGCTTCTCTTAGTAGTATATTTCAATAGAGGCCCCATTTCTGACCTCCGTTCTGTCTCTGGTGAATTCATTCCCTCCCGCACCTCCAGCTTCACCCTGATCTTCTCACCACAACATAAATAATATTTGCATTTTTATTTGTGCTACAATTTAGACTAGTTATAAGAATTTATCATCCTAAATTATTTGATTTGATAAATTATAATTCTAAGCTTGAATCTTCTAGTTGACAAGGTTTACGTAAACATATCCAAATCAATTTTTAAAACACTTTTCTTGTTTTTGGAAGAAACTATACTAGATTGCCTGATTGTTGATTCTTGGAACACTGTGTCAGGTTTGTGATACACAGTGGTTTCCAATAATGTAAATTATTAGTAAAATATTTACTATTATAGTGAAATAATTTCACTATCACTGTCAAGTTCAGCATTTGGAGATTACATATGCTTATCTTCCCGATAACTGAGCCAGTCAATTTAATTCCTATCAACTGACTTCATTCCCCTTGAAAATGGGAATACTAATAAACAATAATTCTCAGTATTGATTTGTGCACTGTATAATATAACCTTTTTATAATATTCAACATATCACCTTGGCATTTAGGAAATTCTTATTAATCCCATATATGTTTTATTACTATTGAATATATATGAAATAACTTTGATTTGAATTATTTAAAACCCATGAGGATTTTCAGAATTATTCGTATGCTTATGGTGTTTTAACTATTACATAGGAATTTTTACCTGCATTATTTCTTAAGTTTATTTGACCACTTCATGTCAGTATGAGTGAGGGGACATATAAGATCTATAAGAAGAACTGCATTCCATGGATTCATACTTCAGAAAATGCTGTTTCACAGTCATTATCTGCACTACTTAGCACTAGGTAAGTACAGGTTTAATTAAATTAGGACTTCCACTCATAATGCCTAAAAACAAAACAATTTAATTCATCATCACATTTTATGTGTACCATTTTTAGTCATTGTGGCCTATTTATATGAAAATAGACATCTTATTTCCCTGGTTATAAATTTAGTTCCACAGCTAATTTACATCATTTTTAAAATTTAAGTATTACTTTGAAACAGTGGAAATGAGATAATGTATAATATATAAAAACTAATTATGGTTCCCTGCTAGAATTGTATATTGAAAATAATTCTTATAAAGAAAAACTTTAAAAAGATGTAATTGCTCATTTTTAAGATTCATATTTATTTACTAAATGTCTTACTGGATTATATGACTTTTAACTTTCTGTCTTATTTCAAACCTCAAAACTATTTATCTTTTATATGAGCACTGAGAGGCACTGCAATGAAATCACACTGTTAACCCAATACCCAATAATAAATTCTGAAGTGCTTAATTTGTCAAATAAAAACAGCCATTGAACCTATAAAAACATAACCAAATAAAGATGAATTAACTTTGTTGTGGAGAAGTTTCTTTGGGGGCAGGAAAGTGATTATGATGTTAAATCAACATTTCAAATATAAATGATATATGGGAGTCTTCACTAAACAATAAAAAATAAGTTCATCCTCAAGAAAAATGTGTAATTTTTAAAATAACAAAATAATATTGTGTACTTAGTCCAAAAATTATTCCCCAGGGCAATGTTATTTTTGTTTTCCTCCATTGTGAGGTTGGTGCTTAAAAATGGAGAAATAAAAGTTAAAAACAAACTGATTTTGATCCCCCATTCTCCATCTTTTCATATCCATGTGTCTGGGCATTATGTCTAATCTCTGAAAGTTTTAGTTTATGATTTTTAAAGTAGGAAGCACCCTATAGAGTATTTAGGAGGCTTACATAAGATAATAAAAAAAAAAAAAAAAAAAAAAACATGACAAATGCTTTAGGCAAGCAGGTAAATCTAGAAACAAGGGAGTCTCCTCAACCTCCTTCTCAAGCACAAAGGTTTGGATCCCAAAACAGAAACAGAAAGTTTAATAAATGGGTTTTATTTTTATATGAACAAATTTAATTAGGTTAGTTTAGGAATTGTGTGTGTGTGTGTGTGTGTGTGTGTGAGATAGATCTATATATAAATTATATATTATATATTATCTCTTGATTACACACACACACACACACACACACATATGCTTCAAAAGGCAGCCAGGGAATTAAGACTTATCTAACATCTTCAGCTAAGTAGAGAAAGGAGAAGGGATCTGAGGACATAAAGAGGAGCAAGGGAATTTACAGGAAGGGAATTTACAAAATTTACATATCTGTCTGAATTTCAAGAAATTGGGCCTCCGTGGTGGCGCAAGGGGTTAAGCACCACGCTATGAAGCAATCCGCAGCCTCTGCAGCAGGAGTTCGATCCCCAGCCAGCCAGGGAACAACCCACATGGGGCAGCAGACCTCTCCTGTCTCGCCCGTTACTCCCCTCAGGAGTATTTCAGTGGATCTGCCTGTTCTGCTCCCCACTCTGTCTCTGGTGAATCCTCTCCCCCCTCCACTTCTGGCCTGTACCCAGCTCTTGTATGCATAAACAAATAAATCTTTAAAAAAAAAAAAGAAATAATTTAAGTTCTTTTAGATCTGTGTTAGTGGAACATGTACATTCTTTCCATCATAAACAATCAGATACTGTTTTTTATAACTAGGGTTTCTTTGAAGCACAAATATCCCAAAAAGAAACCATTTATATAATTTAGTTTTAATACCAGGTCTGTTTTATTCAATCATAATATATTGTGGTTCAAATGGTACTTTCAGCATCAGATTCAGTTTCTCTGGGACTCACTGTGACCATTAATACACAGTGTGAATACACCTAAAATTTTTGGGGAACCCAAGAGAGGCAATCAATCTTCATAACCATCTTCACAGGCCCCATCTTGTATAAAGGGATCTGCTGCCTGAAGGTAAAGTTAGTCTTTTCTGATGGGGGAGGAAAAAAAAAAGATTAAATAATAGGTACTCAATTTTGAGTATTCATTAGCAAGGAAAGAATTAAATCCTACATTGCCTTCCTTTAGCATCATCATATCTTTTTTTAAAAAAGATTTATTTATCCATGCATATAAGACCTGGGGTACAGGCCAGCAGTGGGGGGTGGGGTGAGATGATTCACCAGAGACAGAGTGGGGAACAGAACAGGTGGACTGACCGAAATACACTGCTGAGGGGAGCAGCGGGCGAGTCAGGAGAGATCTGCTGCGCCATGTGGGTCACCTCCCTGGCCGGGGATCGAACTTGTGCTGCAGTGACTGCAGACAGCTTCATAGGTTGTGTCTTAACCCCTTGTGCCACCAGGCAGGTCTGCATCATCATATCTTTAAGTCAGGATAAGTGAGAACTATTTAGAAGTCTCCCTATCAAGAATAATTACATTTTTAAAATCAAAGACTCATTCTTTTATTATTTTTTTTAATTTTAAAAGTTCAGGTTTATTAGGAAAAGAAAGAATGAGAGGCACCTGCATAATCACAGGTGGGCAGAGCTGTTACTACAATTTTGCAAAGAGAAAAGGTTTATGAAAAGAAACACCTGCATAGTCACAGGCAGGCAGGAGAGCTGCAATGATTTACTCTCAAAAGCAATGCACGTATATAAGCTAAATTCAAACTTGTGATTATTGGCACAGCTCTGGCAGGGTAAAAATCTTTTGGATTATTTCCTGGGTTCAAATCCTCTTTGACTATCTAATAAATTCTTTGCCTAACTACTTTGACCTTATTTTCAGTTAACAACGGCAACTCTATACAAATGAGACTGAGATGAAGAGTTAGTGCATACATGCATAAATCAGCAAATTACAGGATCTAACTGGCCTAGTATAACCCACAGGAGGTGATGTGGTTTCTTTTCCACCATGACTGAGGGGTAAATTTTGCAAACGTTACTTAGGTTGTTAGCCTTGGATTTCTGGGAAGTGTGTTTGGCTTTCACCATGAACAGACTCTTAACCTGCCCTCTCTTCTGTTGCTTGTTTCCAAATAAATTCATTGTGTTATTGGAATAACTGATTGTTTTGTTTGAGGTCAACATATTTGGTAACCTATCCAGGGATCTAGAGATTAACTTCTGACCTCTCCAAGGCTGGTGGAAAAAAGATGTTGGTGCCCGTGGAGAGGAATTTAACTCTATTTTCTCAAAGACCCTGGGAGCATTCGTCTAAATTTTCTCCTGATTTAGATGTCTTCAGGGAATTGGAGTTGATCTCTTCAGGGAATTATATGGAAACTTACTGTCTACTTAAGACCTTGTATTATATGGGTATATCTCTGCGGTATGTAAATGCCTCTTCAAAGATCTATGCTACCCCAGTGCTAGTTTTGGAAAGATGTTTAAATTTAGGTGACTATTAATAGAGTAGTGCCTTTTATCCAATTCACTGGGGACAGATTCTCCCCTAGGATTATGCCACTGACCTGCATGCATAAAACTGGCAATAAAATGCATTGTTTTTGAGAAAAGAATACCTGTGGAACTGTGCTTTGTTTGCACTTAGCCTGATCTTTCTCATGATTAGCTACACCATTAAAGGCAGTGTTCAGATTTACATTATTTTAAGAAGTTTCCATTTTGAACTTAACCTGATTTCCTTCTGGGGACAGGGATCATCTATAAAAAAGCAGATGATTTGGGGAATTCCTGAAAATAATAAAATAATAATAATCAACATTAATATTAATAATTTTAAAAGAAATGGAACCATGGTTAAGAGTTTTTAGGGCACTCTCCCATCAGGAATCCCTGTCCACTTAATATTTCAGACCCATGGTCCTTCTACATGTACATTTCTAACTAAGTGGATTAAATTAGCTAAAAGCAATTTAAAACTCCAATGGGCATTAGGGAGTATCTTGGACCTCCTTAAATTTGCTTTTCTTAAAACTAAATTGGACACCTGTAGCTCTGAAATTACTAAAACTAAGTAGAAGTCTGTTTTAACTGGTAGATGGAGGCTTCCAAAAGCAACCAAAAGTTTTAAATCAAAAGTCTAAAACATCTTTGCAAAGTATTTTAGCATTTACTGAGGCGAACAACAAACAATGAAAAACAAAATGCAATTGTTTCTGAAGCCTTTGTTTCTGTCTCCTCCCTCACCTTCTTGATGCCAGGACCTGTGGGTACAATCATTATTCAGGCCCATATCTGCTGCCTTTCTCCTCTGTTCCTCTTCTTTTGGTCTTAAACACCCCAATGCTGCCACAAATTCAGACCCTGCTCCAGCACAGTCATTGTCTTTGCTTTTGGGACCTCCTACCTCCCTTTAGAATCTCAGCCTACACAGTTCAGTTCTGCTTAACTAAATCTTTATGCTGAGGTTCCATCTGAGCCTTCATCCTCTTAATTCATTACAATCTGCCCTTTTAAAACTAAGCCTTCTGAGGATCTAAACAAATCTCAGATCTCTTATATTCCTTAACTAAGCAAAGATTGCCTCCAGAGTTAAGAAACTTCCTTTAAGTAACTGATGACTTTCATAGACTTGCTGAAGAATTAGATGCCATGATGTAAATTTACCAAACTAATTTTCTGACACATATAAGTTAATTGACATGCTTGTGAGGGTCAACCAAGTACTAGATAAAACTTTCCAGATGAGAAAATTCTAAAAAGAATTTAGCTAAACAACTGCCTAACTTTTCTCAAGAGGCTAAAAAGCTGACTGATAAGTTTTACCAAAGCCTTTTCACAGCCATTCCTAAGTCTGTTTGATTGAAATACAATCTAAGTTTGTACACAAAAACTTGATGTCCATGTTTATTATAATTATAATTGATTTCAAATTGTTTTCAAAGAACATTCAGGGTTTATTTCTTTGATGTTAGATGGACAAGGTTTGCCTTCATTTCTAAGTATGTTATTGGACTAAACTAAAGCTCTTTTAGTTAAAAGAAATCTGTTAGGCTGTGAGACAGGTGTGCTTCAAATTTAGTTAACATAGCAAGTTAGCTTGATTGCATTTTAGATGAGCTACCTAGAAGAAACACTGTAAAAATCCTTCATCTTCCATCTTGCCAAGTGAAGCTTCCTATATGGAATCAAATGCCCCCTAGTATTCACCACTATTATAAGAAACCAGGACATAAGAAAAGAGATTGGCACAAACGTAAGAGTTTTAAACCAGCCTTTACAAAGTTTTACTAATTTCTAATAATGGGGCTTCCAGGACTACAAGAGTTTTTCCCAAGCCTCTTTCTTAATTGCCTGGGAGAAAAAACTTCCTAATAAGCTCTTCATGTGGACATAACACCTAGGAAAATTCTTCTTGAGGGTTCCTTCTTGAGCCCATCAAATATGAGGATGTAACTGACTGCTGATCGGCCATGCTTTCAGAGGAAGATATAGATCAAAAGGAATGTGGGGCCTCCCTGATGGTGCAAAAGGTTAAGATGCAACCTATGAAGCTGTCCACAGCCACTGCAGCGCAAGTTCGATCCCCTGGCCAGACAGAAAGAAACCCACATGGCACAGGAGATCTCTCCTGCCTCGCCCACTGCTCCCCTCAGCAGTGTACTTTGGTCAATCTGCCTGTTCTGTCCCCCACTCTATCTCTGGTGAATCCTCTCACCCCCACACCTCTGGCCTGTACCCCAGCACTTGTATGCATAAATAAATAAATCTTAAAAAAAAAGATTTATTTATTTATTTATACAAGCGCTGGGGTACAGTAAGAAGCGTGGGAGGTGAGAGAATTGACCAGAGCCAGAGCGGGGAGCAGAACAGGTAGAGGGATGAAGTACACTGCTGAGGGGAGCAGCGGGGGCGGCAGGAGAGGTCTGTGTGCCATGTGGGACCCTCGCCCAGTGGCCGGGGATCGAACCGGTCCTGCGAGGATGCGGGCAGCGTCGCAATCCAGCGCTCAACCACTGTGCCACCGGGAAGGCCCCAAATAAATAAATCTTTGAAAAAAAAACAAAAGGAATGTGAACATTAATATACAGAAGTCCTATTGAGTTATTTTTGATTGTGTCTTTTTTATTGTGGTAACATTTTATAGCAATCTATGATTTAGGGGTAGGTGTAAGTTCACATCTATTCAGATATGAATGAAGTTGGGAGGCTAAAGTGTGCCCACACCTGCATAAATCAACAACCATAGGACCCTTAAGGTTTTCCCTCTTCCAAGGAAGGTGATGCTGTTTCCCCCTCTAGCAGAGTTGAGGAGGCTCGCCAATATTTATTTAGGAATTTGCTAGGCTTGGATTCAAGAAAGTACAAGTGCACCTTGCCATAAAATGTCTTCTTTTTTATTGTTTGGTTTCAAATAAAAACATTTTTGTTGTTGGAATAACAGATTGCTTTTGTTTGAGGTCAACATCACATGTTTGAGAACTGGAAGACTTTTACTAATTTTTTTTAAAGATTTATTTATTTATGCATACAAGAGCTGGGGTACAGGCCAGAGATGTGGCGGGGGGGGGGTGGTAGTGGTGAGAGGATTCACCAGAGACAGAGCGGGGACAGAACAGGCAAACTGACTGAAATACACTGCTGAGGGGAGCAGCGGGAGACACAGGAGAGGTCTGCTGTGCCATGTGGGTAGTTCCCTGGCTGGCTGGGATCGAACTCCTGCTGCAGAGGCTGCAGATTGCTTCATAGTGCGGTGCTGAACCCCTTGCACCACCAGGGAGGCCCACTTCTAATAATTTAAGCAGAGTTAAAACACTAGTAGAAATTCTCATCCACTGTAACTTCTTAAAGTCATATTTTTTAAATTATTAACATAGTCTTACTGATACTGAATCTCTGAGAAGTAAAAGCAAATAAAAGAAGGTAAAGACCACCATTTTCTCTTAGGCAATGGCTGCTCTCTCCATAAGCGATCAATACATAAAAAACAGAAGTCACCCCATATCACTATAATTTAGAAGAAGAGATCTTTGCTGGTCTGAGCAAATGTATAAAAACACAAAGTTTGATTCTCTGAAATCTCTGTGCCTTAAACAATATATCTTAGAGTGTATCATCGTGAACACTCTGGTTCAAATTCTCTGCACATTTGAAATCTCTTAGAGATTAATATCTGAGGTCTCTAAGAGGGTTACATGTCCAGCATTCCTGAGGCTATCTGAAAAATCAATTCACATTTTTATACTCTGTGTGTGTGTGGGGGGGGGGGAGAGAGAGAGAGTGTGTGTGTGTGTGTGTGTGTGTGTGTACTGCATTTTCTCTTCCTGAAATTATTTTTTCCTCAGTCCTCTTTATCTGTCTGGGAAATTTACTTAGCTTTCAAAGTTCATTTCTAACATTACTTCATTCGGTCTCTCTTCCCATGCCTTTTGTGGATATTTGTCTCCTACAGTATTTTTCTTAGCATTTTGTTCGTAACTCCTAGATCACTTAGCATATTGGATAGTAATGATCTGCTTTGTAGGACCATGTTTACACTCATACCAAGTCTTCTTGCTTTGAAAATACAGATAATACTACACTTTATGTTCATACCCATACATAGTAGAGGATGAACACACAATAAGCAGAACTCAGTATTTACATATTCTATAATGCGGTTTATATAATTCTTATTTTAAGTGAAAACCTTCAAATAATTTTTTTCAAGCACTTTGATCATAATTTCCACATTGTTTTCTGTTATTTTTCTTTAATGACCTGCAGAAAAGGTCCTAAAATGTCCTTTAATGTAAATTGGTTCTAATACACAACAACTTCAGGAATCAAAACTCTTCATTTTCTAGAGTTTAGAGGGGAAAAAATCATAATAATCATGTCAACTGATATTCAACCCAAAGGAGAAATGAAGGTATAAAATGCCAATTGTTTACACACCATTACATTTAATAAAATTATAAAATCAATGGATGCACTCAGATTAACTCGTAAATGAGTAATTTAGGAGAATAATCTTATTTACTTTAACTAAATGGCAATGAAAACTTAAAAAAAAAAACGAGTGTTTGTGAGTAGTGATATTTCCTTTTTTCTTAGTGTTCATTGTAACTAGTAAACTTCTATGACAGTTTATCCAAATATGTTGACATGAAGCATCAAATAAAATCTGACATTTTTAATGTTCCAATATCCCCCTGTTTTCATTAAACAATGTTAGCACCTCTTAGGAAGGCAATGTGAATGTTGAGTAGAAGAATCTTATAATTACTATATAGGTTGGGGTCAGGTTTAAGTTTGTTTTTGTTTTTTTTTAATTTTTTCTTTGATTAGTTGATGACATACTTCTGGATTCAACATACTATGAGAAATTCTTAAGTAAATCACATTTTTTGCTATTTTCAACATACGGTAACTGTTTCAGTGAACTCAGTCACCTCTGTGACTCTAATTGAAAGAGAAATTAGCTTTCTGTAGTTGGTGTATACAAAACTTTCTTCTATTTGTGACTCTCTTCACTTGCTGAATAATGAGTGGCTTCAAATCCATTTATTTCTCAAAAGTGAAAAGTAGCTAAAATTTTATGGGTGTATGAGTAGCATTTAGTCACATTTTACAGCATTTGTACAATTTGTGTCTGCAGATACAGCAGTCAAAATCATGTTATGTTTATTCATTGATCCCTGGCTAAACATTTAGGTTATCTCCATAACTTGGATTCTGTGAATAAGGCTGTGTTGAACATGGGAGTGCAGCTATCTCTCTGAAATCCTAATTTCAATTATTTTGAAATATATATCCAGAAGTAGGATTGCTGAATCACATAGTAGTTCTATTTTCAGGGTTTTTGTGTGTTTTTTTTTTTTTTTTTAAGTAGAGGGATTTCCATGACATTTTTCATAATAGTGCCAATCCTTATAGAACAGCATCCAACCAAGGATTCCAATTTCTCCACTATATGTTTTGAAAAATAATAACCACGCTAACAAGTATGAGGTGATATCTCATTGTGGCTGTGATTTGCATTCCCCTGATGATTACTAATGTGGAGCATCTTTTCACTTAGTTGTTAACCATTTGTATATATTCTTTGGGGAAATATCTTTGCCCAGTTTTAAATTGGGCTATTTGGGCTTCTGCTTTTAACTTGTATGATCTCCTTATATAATTTGATATTAAAACCTTAACTGATATATGTCTGCATACATCATTTCTGTACATTTCTGTTCCATAGGTTACATTTTCATTGTATTTTTTTTCTTTACTATATAAAATCTTTTAGTTTGTCTATTTTTGCTCTTATTACTTTTTCTTTTGGTGTTATGTCTAAGAAACTGATACTAATACCTAAGTCAAGAAATTTTTCCTCCAAGATTTTCTGTAAAATTTTTACAGTTTCATATCTTATATTTAAATTTTTAGTTTATTTGAGTTGATTTTTGTGTATGGTATAAAAAAGTTTATAAAATAAGGGTCCACTTCCATTCTTCTGCATATGAAATGTTCTTTCCTCAGTAGATGTTCTTGTTTCCATAACTGGATATTAACTCTCACTCATATACATGAGTTTATTTCTGAGCTCTATATTTTGTATGTCTATTTTTATATGAGCATCACACTCTTTTGTTCCTGTATTTTTTTTATTATATTTTCAAGTTAGGAGACTTTATCAAGCTTGATTTGGTTATTTATGGTCTTTTGTAATTCTATATGTGTTTCAGGATTTTTTTTTTCTAGTTCTATAAAAAGCATCAGTGATATTTTGGTAGGAGTTGCATTGATTTCATAGATTTTTTTTGATTAATATAGATATTTTAATATTATCAAATGTTCCACTCCATGAACATGGGTATCTTTCTATTTATTTGTATCTACTTTAATTTCTGTCAATAGCATTTTATAGTTTTCAGTATACAAATATTTGACCTCTTTGGTTAAGTTTAATCTTCACTATTTTACTCTCTTTGATGCTACTATAAATTATTTTTTAATTAGTTTTGATAGTAATTATTAGTATATAGAATTGCCATTGATATTTGTATGTTGATTTTATATCCTAAAACTTTGCTACATGTTTTAATTATAGGATGAGTTTATCTCAACCTATTAAATTCACATTAAAGTCCATATATGAAAAGCCCACAGTTAACATCATATTCAATGGATTTAAATATGATATTTTCATCTAAAATCAGGAATTAGGCAAGATTAGGCCTTTAAGTTTTATGTATATTCATGGTGACTCCTTAAGCAAATGAAATGGAATGTGGGTCAACATATAATTTAGAAAAAGATTAAGTAAGCAATAGAAAATTAAAGAATATATTAGTATATTTAACTATGTAACTTTTATCTTTGCTGTTTTATTCATTAAGAGTTAACATTATACTTCTAATAGATTACTTGCTTCTCTAAAATATCAAGGAAATAATTTCTAAAATTTATCTCTATCTGTATCATCTCTATATCCATCTATCTATAATCTATCTACCTATCTAATCTATCAGAACAATTTGTAATTTAAATTAAATTTTAATTTGTAGTCATTGAATTTTGCAAAAGTCCATTTATTGTGTGGATTATTTAAAACAATTTAAATTCATATTACATGTATTACTCTACTAAATTTTACTATATGTATCTTTATCATATACCCAATGAAGTTTGTAAATATAAAATTAGGCTGTTAAAACTATTTGTTTGATGAACTAATCAAGGTATGAACAATATGGGGGTTTTAATGTTTTCTATCAATCAATGAATCAACATTTAGTAAAACCTGGATGTTTTGAACTACATTAATGCAAGGTAAATAGACTTAACAGTTTATAGAAAAGTATTAAAATAATTTTCCACTAATGGATGTCATCATTCATTTGTGAAGAGTGCTTCAGGCAAAATTTTTAAATAGGTATGGTTTTCGTTAAGTTTCTGTATCTAGTTATTTTGTAATTTACTCCCTTCACCCTCTTTTCATGATTAACTATCCAAATAGTCTCATGTTGCTCTTAAAATTTCCCTAATAACAAATTAATTCATTCCACATTGAGTTGCTATTTATTCTTTTATTCTTCACAATATTGTTTTCTTCTTTAAAACCTGTCCAGCAGTGGGCACAGGATAATTTAATGGGTAGAAAGAAAAAACTTCCAAAAGGTAAAATTAAAGCTATCAAGAGCAGGCTATTGAAAAAGAACTTTGGAGATAATATACCAGATACTTTTTACATTATTGCGCACAGAGCACTATGACATTTTTCCAAGTTTATAATGTTCTTTTTAGGTGTGGAAAAAAATGGAAACGATAGTCAAATTAACTACCTATTAGGTGTCCTAATGCTTACCTTTAAATATTTTGAAATTTCCTACATGCCTGAAATTTCCTTTCACAGTAGATATACACTATTGTCCTTGATCTCCTGCTCTGAATTTTTTTGATTACAATTGCTCCTAAGGGCTAAACCATTAATACATACACCGACATAGTTGTTAACGTCTCCAAAAGCAAGCAAATAAGCAAAACAGCAATACATTTGCTCATAGTAGAGTAATTGTGCCAGAACTTTGCTAAATAATTCCGTAACTAGTGAGACTATACCATAAATATCCCTCAACAACATCTCTTTATAAATGGCCGTAAGACTAATTCACATCTGGCAGACAAACTTATTATGGACTGCTTAATTAGAAATCGATTTCTTCTTCATATGTATGTTTCTACATACAAGTCATAGTAATGCTCTAAAGCAATTAATGTGAAAATTTCATTGTAGAGACACTCATTAAATACTTGAAAACCATGTGCATTTTCTGTTTGCTTTTTTCAAAAGAGAGGTCAGAATGATTAAAAGAACAAGTAGAAATTCATTGACTGAGCTAATATCATTATTTTTAGGATGAAAGTTTAAAGTGCTATGTAAGAAAGTGGTCATTTGTGTGTGATACTAACTGCAGAAGACGTCCCCTGCAGAGTTCTGGCAGAATGCCTAGTATTTCAGAAGATGTTTAGCTTTGATTCAAACTTTGAAAGGAAAAATGGAATAGTTCTTTATTTTCTCAAGTATGCTTCCTAACTATGGTTATTATCTTAAGAATGATTTACTTTTATCACAGAATACATTTTAGTGACAAATTGATCTGTAGTGATTTCTTTCAATCTTAATTCAATGTGGTTTTTGATGGGGTTTGGAATATTGCAAGAATCAATTGAGGAGAATAAAGAGATCTTATATGAAAGTCTAGATGAGAATTAAGCACATTATAAACAGACAAATATATAGATGTAGACATCTCAATTCTATAATGATATAGTAATTTTTAATATTAGAAAAGCAATAAATAAAATTAGTGGCAACCTACTAAAATACACATAAGCACATCTTTCAATTTAAGTTTTGTATAATAGTAGCAGAATGTTTGGAAATTATAAACATTGTATTCATAATATACTAAATGATGTGGTCTATTTAACAATGTAACTACGAGAAAAAATATATGTATTATATAGTATTACTATGAATTATATGCTGAAAATGGAGGATACAATTGCAAATAATGAAGAATTTTCAGGAAAGACTCCAAAATCTTATCATTTTTTGATGCTATATAGGTTATTTAAAGACACAGATTGCAGGGGCAGGAAGGGACACAGAGCAGGTTTATCTATGATACGAGCACATCAGGTAAAGGAGAGTCCTGTTGTCCTCGGTGGCTTTCTCAGGCTTTTATTGAGCTTTACATGCAGTGTGGAAAACAGGTACACAGCAGGCAGGGGTGCCTGGGGGCTAGGAGGCTAGCAGGCCTCCAAGCCCCCAGCAAGTCTTCACCCTGGGCTTCTTTCTCCTTCTTCTAGCTTTCTTTCTATCCTTCTCTCTCCTGTCTCTCTCCAGCTTCTGCTTCTCTTGATGACTATCTCAATACTCCTCTGGTGGCCCATAGGAGTAAACGACACAACAATGTTACATCTGCAAGTGCCCTATCAGGCAGGGCAATCCTAATGGTGGGAGAGCAGAAAAGTCTGAAAAACCATTTACCCTACACAGATGAATTCAAGTTTGCTGTTTTAAGAATGATATCAAAATGTAAATTTTGGAGGAATGCAAGCTACTTTACTTAATCTTTTTCTCTCAGAGGACTTTTTGAAATTAAAAAAACTTTAAAAATGCAACGTTTTATTACTAAACACCAGCACACACATACATATACACACCCATGCATTTAATTTCTTCAAAATGTTAGTTTTAATTAGTTTCAATGATGTTTAATCCATCTTTAATTTAATCCATGCACTAATTTCAGTGTGTTTAAAATGACATATGTTGACTTTAAATTCCTAAGTTGATAAAATTTGAAAGAATAATACTGTGTATATATCTAGCAGCAATAATGCTAATAAATAAGACCATGGTACACATGTGGCATTTTTTTAAAGATTTATTTTCATTTATGCATAAAATAACTGGGGTGTAAGCAAGAGGTGCAGGGGGTGTGGATGTGGTGATGGTGTGAGGATTCATCAGAGACAGACAGGGAAGCAGAACAAGCAGACATACTGAAACACATTGAGGGGTGCAGCAGGCCAGACAAGAGAGGTCTGCTGTGCCATGTGGGTCTGGTCCCTGGCTGGGGATCGAACTCATGCTGCAGTGGCTGGTACTAGACTGATTGAGCTGAGACTTAGCCCCTGTGCCACCAGGGAGGCCCCACATGTTGCATTTTAAAGGTAGGTTTGCAATAATAACAATGTGCCGCTACTCATAGAGATTGTCCCTAGTTTGGAACTACATAGACCACACCTGCAACATTTCTCCAATGTGGAAATTTAGGAATTGTAGTGAATGAGAAAAAGGACATCAGGGCTAACTTTTATTAAGACCCTGGTAGAGTCCAGGTGAACAAGACAGATCCACACAACTTAATTCATATACCAAATCAAGGGAGGAGAGCACAGGGCATTGCACTGTATATAACCACATCCAAACATGGGCAAGTTGAGGCCGTGGAAAGATGGGCAGGATAAGGCCTCCCCTCGTGGTGCAGGCAGTTGAGCACCACGCTGTGAAGCTGTCTACAGCCTCAGCAGCGCTGGTTGGATCCCGGCCAGCAGGTGAGGGTCCCTCTGGCACCGCAGACCTCTCCTGAGCGCCCGCTGCTCCCCTCAGCAGTGTATTTTGTCAGTCTGCCTGTTCTGTTCCCCGCTCTGTCTCTGGTGAATCCTCTCACCCTCTCGCGCATCTGGCCTGTACACTGGTTCTTGTATAAAATAAATAAATGAATCTTTAAAAATAAAATAAAATAAATAAATAATAAATTGGCCTTAAAAAAAAAAAAAAGATGGGCAGGGAGTCTTTTTGAAAACCCTTCTAACTTAAAGGACACAATACCAACATAATCATATTGTTTATTAGTGTCATAATGTTTATTTGCAAGTTTGCAAATGAGAAATCAATTATGGGCAGACTTACTTTGAGGCCTATAGGAAGAATTTCTATAAATTTCAACTAATATTAATTTGCTAACATTTGTCCTCCTATTATACTGTAATTTACTTTTCATAATTTATTTCCACAATGGGAAAGTGCTACACAGGCCAGACTTGCAAGTAGTCTGTGTTCTTGAAAAATTTAGACTTTTAATATGTTTCAAAATGTAGGCTTTTAAATAGGTAGCCCAATTTGGACCCTGTTCTCTTACAACTACTATGACTAGTGGAATAAGCAATCATTTTTTCACTAAAGCAGTAGGAACTAGTTTTAAGTTTTCATTCCGTTTACCTCAAAATTAATCTAGATACCACAAATATACACACAAATGCATCATAAACTCATTCACCACTAGAAGGTCTGTAACTGTCATCAGTTCCATGTCATCAAGGCAGAATAAAGTGAATACACTCCTTGTGATTTTTAAATCCTTATCACAGGTGCTTGTGAAGTTGATTCTAATCAAGTAACTGAACATTCATAAGTGTATATATATTTGTCAAAATATATATATATATTTGTGAATATATATATAACGCAGATAAATATAAAGACATTACTTATAAATCACACACATATGTAAAATTTTTATTTATATGTTAATATATATACCTTATATATTTTCATTTATGACTTGCTTGATTTGATAAAAATGTGTGGGAGAAACTGGGAAAACACAGTATGGTTAATTTTACATCTTGCATCTCTAAGCCATTTATGGACAATCCTGTCTAGCTACATTTGTAAAGGCAGGTAATTGGTTTAGATTATATTTGGTTTCTAGTTCAAAGATCTCTTTTGCCTTCCAGTCATGCTGAAATGATGTATTTCTTTCTTTTGATTATGATCTTTCCTAGTTAGAGCTTAGATAAATCCCATATCCCCTTAAGAGCTAAATGATTCTTCCAGAATTATATTTTCCCATTAGAGACCTGATCTGGTCTTCTGCAAGAAAATGTTCATTTCAAAAATAGACATTTCAAAATGGTTGCACTGCAGAAGATGACTTTGCAAATTTGGATATCATTTTTAATTATTTATGTACATTTTCAAGTCAATAAGTTAGCTCATTTTGTATTAAACTGAAGCATTAATGTAATAACAAGATGTCTAAATTTCATACAATTTACCTCCCCCAAAACAAGGCAATCAAATGTGGTTGCTTGAGTATGTAAGTTCCATAAATGATACAAAACATTGGTCACAGAATGATACAAAAAATTGTCACAGAAGAGTTGAGAGACAATTTGATCTGTGCATTAGATACAATAGGCCAACCACTTCATCTTATTTTCTAGGAGATAGTAAATTTCAAAAAAAATTTGAGAAAATAACTGTTAAGTATTTATTAATATTTCATCTGTCTCAAATGGTTTAAAAACATATTGGCTGAATTTTTAATTTAATAAAGTTACTTTTTAATATATGTCTAACTATGAGTGTCCAGAAAAGGAACAAGAGTAAATATGTCAAGTTCACAAGTCACAGAAACTAAACTTTCTCAAGAAAATTATTAAAATGATACCTATTAGAATTATTACAAGCTTATACAGAGCTATTAAATTATATACACAGACTTAAACTTCATGGACATACTGAACTTTACATTTTCCTGTTCCTAATTTTTAGTTTGCTTATTAATTCTCTTTATTTTTATAATGAAAAGATAACCATCTGTGTAATCAGTTCAGGCTAA
Source organism: Talpa occidentalis (assembly GCF_014898055.3). Classification (NCBI taxonomy): domain Eukaryota; kingdom Metazoa; phylum Chordata; class Mammalia; order Eulipotyphla; family Talpidae; genus Talpa; species Talpa occidentalis. The sequence goes on along the minus strand of NW_023602073.1, from coordinate 80,165,681 downwards.
CTCATAAAGGTTGAAGTGATACTATTGCAGAAATATTTTTACTTGCTTTTAAAAATAAACTAGCTTGGATATATTCATTTTATACTGAGCATTTTTCAATGCACCAACATATTTCTCACTCTATTGCAAAGCAGGAGATGAATAATAACTTTTCAGAAAATAGAGGACATCCAGTATAGTAATTATATTACTCAATGACAAAGAATACAAGAGAAGTGGAAAATGTATGCTACTAGAAAGGGTGGTAATTGCTAGGGTATGCTGAGTTCTGTATATTTATTTGCTCAAATGTACCACGTAAAATATGATCTAGTTATCAAAAAGAAGGGTCTACATTTTAAAGTACTTCAGGTCAACATCATAAATTTTATGAATTCAACCATAACAAAACTTCAAATTGTCATATCCACAGAGCATATACAGTAAAGAAGAAAAGATATTTTTTTTAGAATTTATAAACTAAAATGCATTTTATTTCACAATTTCTCATCTGCTTTACTGCAAATCTAACATGCCTAGTCAACTTTCTTCTTTCTTTTATTATGATTTTTAAAAGGGTTCTGCAGTTCCATGTCCCAAAAATATTCTTAAAGAGCTTGATTTGTTTTTTATATATTTTTGAGTAAGTCATGAAAACTTTGCTGAAAAGGAAATACTCATCCTCTTAGGGACATAAGAGAACCCAGATAACCAAAGTAACCTTGAAAAAGAACAAAGTTGAAGGACTTAGGCTTCTTGATTTCAAAACTTACTATAAAGTTATAGTAGTCAAACCCTAAGGGATTTGCAAAAGGGTAGATATACAGACAAAAAGAGTATAACAGAGAGCCTAAAAATAATGTTCACGTAAATGTTCAAATGATTTTCAGTAAGGGTGACAAGAGCATTCAACGTGAAAAGAAGGTCTTTTCAACAAATGGTGTTAGAAAGGATAGATATTCACATGCAAAAGAATGCTCAAATACACTAAGGAAAAAAACTCAAAATGGATTAAATACTAAAATGTAAAAACATAATCTATGAAATACACAGAACAAAATGGCAAAATTTTGAGCATTGATTTGATAATGATTTCTTAGATGTGAAAAAAGTTACAGGTAATAAAAGAGAAATATATTGGATTGCATCAAAATTAATGTCCATTCTCATTACCTACTCCATTTATATCACTCTCTTCAAATATATTGTTATTGTCGTTAATTATATGAAATATTTTTAGATGTTTTTAAGTTTATATTTAGCTTTATAATATAATTCCTATTGTCCCACCTACTTTGTCTGTATATATATATGTCTGTGTGATTATGTATGTATGTATATGTATGTGTATATATATGTGTGTGTATATATATACATATACATACATACATTGATAAGAATTCCATTTACTTATTTTAACTGCTGGATGATAATTTTGTCTATTAATACAAGTCTCTTTATCTGTAGCCCATAAGATGTATTTTTTAATTTTTTTTCAGTTTCTTTTTACAAAAAGTCATGAAATAGACATCTATAGTAAAGTTATCTATTCATATGTGTAAATATTTGTGTAGGTCATATATCTGCAAACATAAAATTGTTCACACATTACAGATGTTTCAAGTCCTCTTAGATGTTCTCTGACATACAGCACAGTGGCTGCACCCATTTATCCTCTCCCCAATAGGGTATGAGCATTTTCAGTTCCCAAAAATCTCCCAATGCTTACTATCCATTGTTTGCTTTTTTTTAAATATAGTAATTTTTAACTGGTATAAATTTATATCTCAAGATTTTTTTTAATCTCAGTTTTTTTATTACTTACATGGTTAACACCTTGAATGTTTATTTTCTCTTCCTATGTTAGTTCATATCATCTGACATTTGTCTACAGAATGATTTTTTTTTTTTAGGTCCTAATGGAGTTTTTGTACATTGTGTATATTATTCTCTCCAATCATAGGAGACATTATTTTATTTTATTTTATTATATTTTAAATTTTTTTTTTAAGATTTATTTATTTATTATACAAGTACTGGGTACAGTCAGAAGCACGGGAGGGTGAGAGAATTCACCAGAGCCAGAGCGGGGAACAGAACAGGCAGACCGACGAAACACACTGCTGAGGGGAGCAGCCGGCGTGGCAGGAGAGGTCTGTTGCACCATGTGGGACCCTCGCCGGCGGCCAGGGATGGAACCCGTGCTGCAGAGGCTGTGGGCAGATTCACAGCCCAGCGCTCATCTGCTGTGCCACCAGGGGAGGCCCTATTTTATTTTTTTAAAGTCAATTTTTTATTCTTTAACAAAATTTAAAATGAAGTCCTCATTAAACAGGCTTCAAATTTCTGCCTACTGCTTTTCCAAAATTGATTCTGAAAAGACCCATGCAATGCAAATATATTATTTTTGCCCTCCTCGAGTATATTCATCAAAATCTTGCCAGCAGCTCCTGGATGTGCAGGAGTGAATTTGTTGTTTGTGCTCAAAATTTCTGCCCTGTATCTTGTTTTTGTTGTTGATGGCAGTAGTTGGAGGGATCTGAGTTGAGTTGTGGGAAGAAAATTGCTTAGAGGTTACATGGATAAAAGTCTCTCCTACAGGGCAGAAATAAATGCTTCTATGTCAGTTGTTTAATGACAGTATCAGGCATGCACCCTACCATCAACCCAGCTGTAACAGTTTGAAATTTACTTTTTTCATGTTTACTATGTGTGAAATACATCAACTTTTTTTCTTTTTTTTTTTTTTATAGAAGCATGTTTTATTATTTATTTATTTATTTTATTTGTTTGTTTGTTTTGTTTATACATGCACTGGGTACAGTCAGAAGCGCGGGAGGGTGAGAGAATTCACCAGAGCCAGAGCGGGGAGCAGAGCAGGCAGAAGGACCGAAGTACACTGCTGAGGGGAGCAGCGGGCGGCAGGAGAGGTCTGCGCGCCATGTGGAACCCTCCTCTGGTGGCCGGGGAGCAGCCGGGGATCGAACCAGCGCCACAGAGGCCGTGGGCAGCTTCGCAACCCAGCGCTCAATCGCTGCGCCACCGGGGAGGCCCTACATCAACTTTTTTTCAATGATAATTCCTATATATTTCAAATTATTTCTGAATGCCTAGATTTCATTGAAGCAGATAAAATAAAACTTTAATTGTAATACCTTTATGACTTACTTGCCATATGTGTATAGTCTTAAACATACAGAAAAAAATATTGACATTTAATTCTTTTTTTTTTTTTAAAACGAGTCATCTATGAAAGTTTGCAAAGGAAAAGTTCTCTTGTGCTTTTTCTTGACTACTCAGAACATTTCATTGCCGACACTTCTGGTGTTAAAGAAAATATTATTTATTAACAGTGACACTTGTTAAAGATGGTAAAGAAGACTATTCATGACTTTGGAGGTAGGTATTAGGGCCCCTGCAATAAGATTCTACAGGATGGAGAGATAAGACTAAACTCTCATAGGCAAGTGGGAATTTGTAGCCAGGGAAATAGGTGGGCATCAATAAATGGAAAATTAGTAAAAGGAAACAGAAATAAGGGGGATTCTGGCTAAACTGACCTTACAAGATCCTTTTAAAGACAGGCCAGGGTGATCAGATATCACTTGGAAAATGGTGAAAGCTCTGGCACATGACCAGGCATCAGGATGATCCAGAATGGGGTGTTTTGGTTAAATAGACTTAGCAGAGTTCTTGCTAAACTTGCATTTTATAAGGAAGTGCTTAAGTAGGCCTAGGACAAGATTTAGAAGCTGGCTAAAGTTGAGTGAGCCAAAGAAGATTTAGGAACTGGCTAAAGTAATAGTAACCAAATAGATGGAGATTTTTCCCACACCAAACAATTCTTTAGGACACTATTAGGGAAGATAATCCAAAGAATATGACCACTGAATTGCACCACCCTCTCAGTATGTACATGTGTTCAAGTGCCACAAACTCAGAAATACTGAGATTTTTATGGAAACTTTATTATAGAAGTATGAACAATTATGACCACCATGCTCAACCCCTGTCCTCACTCTAAATAAGGAACGTGGGGTGAAAGACCCAATCTTGGTATTTCTTATAACCAGTCCCCATTCCGTAGCTTACCTTATTAAAACAAACAAACAAATATCAAAAAAAAAAAAAATTCCTATCCTGTAAATTCTAGGTTATTATATACTCCATATCAGATGCTCCCATGAGGAAAATATAAGTGTTTTGGGAGGTCTGGTGAGGAACTGGAGGCAGAGAATAAGATACATATTTCTATTTCTACAACATTTTCTATATTGTAAAATTAGTTTTTGTGATAATGCACAAATATCTATAATATTATATTGCTTGGTAGAGAAAATCCTTTGTAAAAATGAAACGAAAATAGATCAAATACTAAATTGATACAATGCAATCTTTCCAATTTATCTGTTTTCCCCAACACATAGGTAATACTTTGAAAAGAGGGTTCTTTAAAAATATTTACCAAACAAATGTTATTTATCTTTCTGTGAAAATAAAATGCAATATGTTGCAATATGTTGTTATTGTGGAATTACACTACTGTTTCTCTTCAGAAGTTTTTACTTCAGTAATTATTTATAAGGACTTTTCCTTACTCAGTGGTGTTCGAGTCTTTCACCTTCCCGGGAGATTCATCATCACCATCATATTCCTTGTCCAGGTTCCTACAAAAGTCACACTCAAACTGAATTACAGCTTGAGATCAGTTAACCAGGAAGTCAATGATCTCAGACAAAGGAGATAAGAGTTCCTGGAGTGTTAGTGTGCTGTCAAACCCATACTAAATATTTCAGGGAGTTAATATCCATAACTAAAATGCTGAGAAGGATTTGTCTTCCAACTTTAACTTAATAGTCTTCAGCTATTTTGTCATTTCACTACCCATAGAGTTGTAGTGTTGCAAAGTTATCCATATAACTTTTCCACCATGCTTTTGAACATAAAACGACTAAAGAAAAGAGCATGCACTGTTCCTTCTTTATGATAGAACAATTATAAAGATTAGCTTTTCAATAAAAGGGAAGACAGAAGATGTCCCAACAAGTATTATTTTGGTAACATGTGTTAAGAACTACATATAGGGCCTCCCCGGTGGTGCAGTGCTTGAGTGCTGGGTTGCGAAGCTGCCCGCAGCCTCTGCAGCACCGGTTCGATCCCCGGCTACTCCTGGGCCATGGTCTCCCACATGGCGCGCAGACCTCTCCTGCCACCCACTGCTCCCCTCAGCAGTGTGCTTAGGTCCTTCTGCCTGCTCTGCTCCCCGCTCTGGCTCTGGTGAATTCTCTCACCCTCCTGTGCTTCTGATTGTACCCAGTGTTTGTATAAATAAACAAATAAATAAATAAATAAAAATCTTAAAAAAAAAAAAAAAGAACTGCATAAAAAGGGTCTCCCTGGAGGTGCAAGGGTTAAGACAACCTATGAAGCTATCCACAGCCACTGCAGCACAAGTTCGATCCCTGGCCATGGAGTTACCCACATGGCACAGCAGACCTCTCCTGCCTTGCCCGCTGCTCCCCTCAGCAGTGTATTTCAGTCAATCAGCCTGTTCTGTTCCCCACTCTGTCTCTGGTGAACCCTCACACCACCCTCCCCCCAACCCTCTGTCCTTTACCCAGGATCTTATATGCATAAAAAATAAATCTTAAAAAAAAATAAGAACTACGGGGCATCCCTGGTAGTGCAAGGGGTTAAGCACCGCACTATGAAGCAATCTGCAGCCTCTGCAGCATGAGTTCGATCCCCAGCCAGCCAGAGGGAAACCTACATGGCGCATCAGACTTCTGTCTCGCCCGCTGCTCCAATCAGCAGTGTATTTCAGTCAGTCTGCCTGTTCTGTTCCCCACTGTGTCTCTGGTGAATTCTCTCAGCCCCCGCATCTTTGGCCTGTACCCCAGCTCTTGTATGCATAAATAAATAAATCTTTACAAAAAAATAAGAACTACATATAACCAAAATTGGTTTCCACTTTATTTACAATGTCATTTACAACTCATCATTACAAAAATTCTTCATTTACTCCTGAATCTCAAAATAGGCTACTGAATCTTAAAACAGGCGTTTGTTTAGTCCTTGTATTTTTCACTTACTGCATCACTGACTGTTTTTCAGTTGCTTTTTTTTTTTTTAAGATTTATTTATTTATTTATAAAAGCACTGGGTACAGTCAGAAGCGCAGAAGGGTGAGAGAATTCACCAGAGCCAGAGTGGGGAACAGAACAGGCAGACTGATGAAGAAATACACTGCTGAGGGGAGGAGCGGGCACGGCAGGAGAGGTCTGCGCGCCATGTGGGATCCTCGCCAGCAGCCAGGGATTGAACCAATGCTGCAGAGGCTGCGGGCAGCTTCGCAGCCCAGCACTCAACCGCTGAGCCACCAGGGGAGGCCCTTCAGTTGCTTTTTACTAACCATTATTTCTCTATGCTTAAAGCTACATAATGATAAAATCATCTATTATCATCCTTCAAAATCATCTTACACTGAAAAGAAAATCAAATAGGATATCATACTGGGAATTAATCATCTGCTTATTTAATAATTTCCATAAGTTAAATGAGTCTAAACATTTCCATGTTCTTTACAATTGAGCTTCAACATTTTCAGTATATGAAATAAAATTTACCCACATGATGCAGCAGACCTCTCCCATTTCATCCGCTGCTCCCCTCAGCAGTGTTTCCCACACTGTCTCTGGTGAATTCTCTCACTCCCCAAACCTCTGGCCTGTTCCCCAGTTCTTGCATGCATAAATAAATAAATAAATCTTTTTTTTTTTTTTAAAGAAAATAGTTTACTTGAGAAGGGGATTCTATTATTACCTTTCTTACAAAAATGTGAAACTTTCACAAAGGAAATCTATGATTTTAAGTTGCAATGTCTAGAAAATAAACTTACAAAAATGAATGCAAAATAGCTTTAATTATTTTTCATTAAAACTTTTTATTTCTGGGCCTCCCTGGTGGTGCAAGGGGTTAAGACAAAACCTATGAAGTTTGCCACAACCACTGCAGCACAAGTTCGAGCCCCAGCGGGGAGCTACCCAGCAGACCTCTCCTGTCTCGCTCGCTGCTCCCCTCAGCAGTGTGTTTCAGTTGGTCTGCCTGTTCTGTTCGCCACTCTGTCTCTGGTGAATCCTCTCACCCACTCTGGCCTGTACCCCAGTTCTTTTTTTTTAAAGATTTATTTATTTATTTATACAAGCGCTGGGTACAGTCAGAAGCGCGGAAGGGTGAGAGAATTCACCAGAGCGAGAGCGGGGAACAGAACAGGCAGAGCAATGAAATACACTACTGAGGGAAGCAGCGGCAGCAGGAGAGGTCTGTCGCGCCATGTGGGACCCTTGCTGGTGGTCAGGGACTGAACCGGCGCTGCAGAGGCTGCAGGCAGCCTCGCAGCCCAGCGCTCAACCGCTGCACCACCAGGGGAGGCCCTGTACCCCAGTTCTTTTATGCATAAATAAATAAATCTTTAAAAAAGGAAAAAAATGAAGTGGAAAAAATTTTATTTCTGCTTATTCATTATATTTTTTAACAACTCACTTATCACATTCAAAACATTTTTATATGAAAGCTCTAATTTTCTTCCTTATATATCATTAATTTTCATGATTCAATTTAATGCTGTAACAAGTTCAACTAGCACAGTTTCAGGTATAAATATAAGTGCATCTTAATAATTTTAGATTTAGGTTCTCAAGGTCATACTCAGAAAACTATAGTATTCTACTAGTGACAAATGTGCAGTGTTCTGAAGGACATGTAAATGTGTTTTTACACAGGGTCTTTAAGGTATATGAAAATTAAAGGGGCAGCAAAGCAGAGGTTGATTATTTCTTGAGTATAATACTCAAGTAGAAAATAAGTTTTTAACTAGATTCAGGATTTTTTTTCCATTATTATCATTGAATGGATTTAGTATTCCCCTGAAATAATTAAAATAGTTCAAATAGGTGCTGGATTGTATAAGTAATTTTAATTATTTTAGTCGCTCCAAGAGTATCAAGGAATGTGCTACCTGTTCAGAAATTAGAAGTTCTTCATTTTCTCCAGCAATTAATATTTACTGATTATTTGATCACCTAGTAAGCAGTTCCAGGATGGCACGTTTAACCCTAGTGGATAAATAACTCTGGGAGATGGTTCCTTAGTCTTAAATCCCAGAGTGACCAAGGTGTTGCAGTTCATACTTTTCTGCTAGATCTCATACATAGCTTTACATTCTTATGCTCACATGAACTGATCAATAGTAGATGCTTTAGGGCTTGGAGTGTTGGGTGGTTGGGACTGCAAAACATGCTGTCATCTCAGTCTGGGAATTGTAAAATGTCACAAGCATTTGATAGAGGAAGAGGTAGTTTTCCTTTGAAAATTAACTTCTTTGAATATCAATTTTCCCTACTCTTTAATAAGGAACAGATAGAAATGTGTTTTATTGCCAACAATAACCTATATTTTAGGGGCCATGACCTTACTTTTTTTATGTTTACCCTCAACACAATATTCTCAAAGTACTTCCAGGATCAACAGGGGATTTATTTCACCTACTCATAAAGAATTCTCATCTGTCATCCCTAAAAAAATAAGCTCAACTACAATATCTTCCTTGTTACCACAATTTCTAGCCCCCTGCCAAATGTCAGTATACTTTTATATGCCTCTGACAATTCTGAAAACTGCTATCTCCCAATAGAGTTCTTTTGGGAGCAAGGTCAGGAGAAATTTCTCATTCCTACTATTGTATTCTCTTAGTTAAGTTACAAACAGTGCAGTTTTCGCTCCAATGTTCATACAAAGAGGGTTTAGGAAAATACATCTTTCAATTTTTATTTACAACCTTCTATCTACATGGGGTTAAAGTATGAATCAACTCAAAGGCTGAACATGGAGACAATCCAAATGTCATACAGCATGTCAAGCTGAGAATTGGCCATTTATGAATGGATTGGTTTAATAACAGAATGGGTGTCACAGTGGCAAAAATTGGCACATCCTTCTCAGGATGTGCCATCAGACTTATGGCCATTCTAGTCACATTGCTAATAATGTTCCTTATGAAAAAATAGAAGTGCCAGGCTCATTTGCCCTGATGCCATTAAAATTTCACTCTATCTCTTATAATTTTTAAGATTATTTGAAAATGAAGTGTTAAAAAGTTAAGTATATATTATCACATGCATAGTATTTCCATAAAGTTAGTATCTAATTACATTTAGTTTCTTATTGATCTCCTACAAAAGGCAGAAATTTTAGTCTAAAATGATCTAATTAAATGTATTTTGTATGGTTTCACTCTGTATATGGCAACATTTCTGGATACACATTTTGAGAGGCACTGAGGCAGACTCTAGATTATGCTAAATTTGCCAAAGGCCAACATGAAATACATCATGGGAGTTAACCAAGGTTTCTTTGTCAAATCTGGTGTATTGGCTTTGTCAATTTAGCTTTTCCATTTAAAATCAGGCTTCTCTCTGTCTCTTCAAATTGTGAACCTTTATAAGAACCTAACCTGCTGGAAATTTAGAAGCCCTATTACCCATATACCTACTTCCTTAATAAGCTTTTATGTCGCCATTAATTGTTCCTGTATATTGGCTTTGGGGATGACAAAGACTCTGCCGATTGTCATTTGCCTTTTTAAAGTTTAGTAAAGATTGTGGTGCTTATAAGTTAGGAAGTATTAAAAGCATTTCTTGGGAGTTTGGGCAAGGAAATATACAGAGACTCTTTTTTTATGTGATCCAGTTCACATATCCACTTGAGCTCCGATGGATAGCAACACCTGGAGCTGTCATTTTAGCAACACCACATGTGTCCAGCGAAGGTTTCTAAACTACTGGATCGGCTCCTATTGAAATTGTTCAAAACACTAACTTCTTTTTCACTTGGCTAATTTCATCCTCTGAACAAGAACCTAATTTCCATAAAAATTATGTGAATTTTAATTTCCTGAATAAACTCAAGATTTTGAATACCAAAGGAAAATCATATTTAAAATAATTGGTCTTGATTTTAGCCTATACAAAGGCTAAAAGATAAATGTCTGAAGGCTAAAAGATAATTGCAACATTTGAAGTCAAAAGACCTTGGTTCTGACTCTGCTACTAATGAACTGTTTGATTATGGAAAGTCCCTTCAACTCTCCAGATTTCAGTGAATTCATATGTAATAGGGTTGGGCTGAGTCACTACTTTTTAAGTCAAATTGTTCTTTGGAGTGGTAATTGTTTTAAATTATATTACAATGATACTAGGTGAGAAGTAGAAAAAAAAGTAGAGAAAAAGGAAGCTTTGCTTTGATTCACAGACGATAACTTGTGAAAAACTGGACTATATGGTCTGTTCAGTCTCCTATATGTGCACATTTCAATTCTATGCCATTTACAAAACATGACTAGTCTATCAATCCTGATTAGTAACTGGAAGTTTCATTATTGAATTCTTTCATAAAGACTTTTTTTTTTAAAAAAATAATGTTTTTTTTGAAAAAGAGCTCTTGAAAGCATTAGTATTAAATTTTGTATAACTACAGAACAAAATTAAGATCACATTGCTTGTTCATAATCATACCTTTGTTCTCCTAATATATCTTAGATAAATTGGTCAATATTTATAGTATATTACAGGTAATATGAAAGGACATTTTTTAATACACAGCATTCTTCAAAGAAATAGAACAAAATTGTGAAATTTATTTAGCACTACAAAAGACCTCAGATAGCAAAATCAATCATGAGAAAAAAGAACAAAAATGGAGGTGTCAAACTTCCAAACTTCAAACTATACTACAAAGCAATAATCATCAAAATAGACACAGAGATCAATAGAACAGAATTGAGTCCAGAAATAAAACCTTATATATAAATAAAATAAATAAATAAAACCTTTTATATATATATATATAAAACCTTTTCTATATATATGTATAAACCATATATATATATATATATATATATATATATATATATATCATTCCCATAAGGAAACGAGAGCATACAATGGAGGAAGGAATGTCTCTTTAAAAGATGATGTTGGGAAACTAGGCAATATCAGCCACTGAGATGTGTTCGTGGACTTAGCTCCAGTGGAAGGGGAAAAAAGTAATAATAAATATAAGGGACTACATCAAACTAAGAAAACCTCTGTACAGTAGAAGAAACTTGCATTAAAATGAAAAGATAGGGATAGGAGAAGATATTTGCAAATTATACATCCAACAAAGGGTTAATATTCAAAGTACATAAAGAACATACAACTCAACAACAAAAAACCTTATCAAAAAATGGGCAGAGGATTTGAATAGTCACTTTCCCAAAGAAGACATACAGATGGCCAAAAGGCCCATGGAAAGATGTCCATCACTCTTATTATTAGGGATGTAAAAATCAAAATGTCACTTACAGTGGCTATTATTCAAAAGACAAGAAAGAGCAAGTCTTTAAGAGAATATGGAGAGAGAAGAATGCTTGTACACTATTTGGTGAGTTGTAAATTGCTGGTCTCGTTATGGAAAGAAGTATGGAGATTCCTCAAGAATTAGGAAGAGAAATTCTCTATGATCCAATTATCCTGCATTTGGTTATTTAACTAAGGAATACAAAAACAATAATTTGAAAATACATCCACTCCAGTGTTTATTGCAGTAATATCAAAATGGCCAAGAAGTAGAAAAAATCAAAGTGCCAATCAATGGTTGACTGGATAAAGAAGATGTGGTATATATAACCAATAGAATACTACTCACTTATTTTTAAAAAAGGGATAAAATTCTGTGATGTGAAACAAAAAATTTCTGAGAGGGAATTATGCTTAATGAAGTAGGTCAGATGGAGAAAAACACCATATATATTCATTCATATGTGGTACATAGAGAAAAAAAATATATAAATGAACTAAATTAACAAAAATAAAAAAAAAGTAGGGGCCTCTCCAGTGGCTCAAGGGCTTAAAACGCAACCTATGAGGCTGTCCGCAGCCTCTGCAGCACAAGTTCGATCCCCCGGCTGACCAGGGAGCTACCCACATGGCACAGCAGAGGTCTCCTGACTTGCCCACTGCTCCCCTCAGCAGTGTACTTCAGTCAGTCTGCCTGTTCTGTTCCCTGCTCTGTCTCTGGTGAATTCTCTCACCCTCCCGTGCTTCTGACTATACCCACTGCTTGTATAAACAAATAAATAAATCTTAAAAAAAAGTAAAAATAAAATAGAAAAAAGTAGTATTTGCCACAATGGAAGGAATTTGATCATTCTGGAAAAGGGGCCAATTGCATGATGAAAGATAGAATCAGACTTAGTGGTGATTTTAATATACTGTATACCTGCATTAATTTATAAAGATGCACAATTGAAACATACATAGTTTTATAATGCAATGTTACTTCAAAATATAACAAAGTATACATGTCACACAGCATTTTGTTTTTAGTTTAACAAAGTACAAGTTGAACTCATTTATTACAATTTAACCACAATATGTTAACATTTTCAGAAGTTATCACTCCATAGACATATCAGTGATTTTGGGATGAGACTGAATAAAGATTTGGAATCACAGTTAATACAATAAATATGACACTAATACTAACCCCAGTTCTCTCTTCCTATATATGTACATATATGTGTGTATGTATATATATATATATATATCTGTGTATATATACACATATGAGTCTTATATATAAAATATATTTATATGTAAGCAGTTCTAATTTTTATCTCTTCTCATCCTCAGCTATTGTTTATTCATAGAATTATTAAACTCTAAGAATATTAGAATGATAATTACATTTATAATTACATATATTTACTTATATATATTTTTATATTCTTTATATATTTACATATATATTTCTATTTTCTCCTCTCACCATTGACTGCTATTTATTAGGTAGCTCTTAAAATCTAAGTATATTTATGCCTATCACTTTTGCTCTCAAAAGTACTATTAACTTCATGACTGATGATTTATAATCACCTTAATTTACTATTTTTCCTAGCTTTCCTATCTTTATCATAAAGATTCAGTTTTTAAACTGCTTTTTAAAGCAAAGTAAGTTGTAATTTTGCTCCCAAGAGAATATATCTTATCCAATTGCTACCGAAATTGTAATTGACTACCTCACTGTGTATACAGTGCATTCTTGGTAAATAGATCCCCATGAAACATATTCCCAATTAGTCATTGGCATCACAGTAGCAGCAAGGTACTTCATTGATTGGGGCCTTTGCTAATTGACAATGGTGGCGATTTTGATTCTCAAATGAATCACTTTAAGTTACTCTATTGCACAGACTATACCTGTAAACACTGCCAGTCAAGGTTACTGGAGCATAGCAGTACACACAAAAGAACAGAAAGTGCACATGGATAGGTCAGTATAAATCTATTTGCTAGAAAAGAGAATGCTACGTGTGTATATATGCATGAAAGTGCATATAACGTACATCTATGTGTATATTTAGTACTGCAAAGGGCTTTAGAGATCAACAACTGCTTACTTTACAAATGGGAAAAACCCAAGTCCAGAGACACCGAGATACTCTTGGACAGACAGCTAGTGACAGTACCCAGGTGAACAACACAGTCTCCTGATTCTTAGTCCATCACTTTATTTACGTCACTTGCTGTGCGTTCTGCTGACAGAGGGTACAAAGTTAAATCTAGTTTTGTGAAGTAGCACTTAAAATTAACCATGAAAATCTCATTTTCTTTTGCTTCTTATAAATATCATTAAGGAAAACAAAATCCTGCATATTGTTTTGTTTTAATTTTTTTTAAGATTTATTTGTTTGTTTATTTATTTATTTATTTTAATTTATACAAGCACTGGGTACAGTCTCTGGTATGCTATGCTTTCATGTCCACTATTTTGAGGATGAACAGACTTTGATTTTTTTTTAGTATTTTATTAAGGTAACCTTGGTTTACAACTCTGTATATGATTGAGAGGTATTGGATCACACCTCTTCAGGTGTATGTCACCACATCACACCCCACCAAGGCACCCATAGACCTCCACCCTAGTCCATTGTGCCCCCTCCACATTTTGCTCTCCATCCTTTCACTTTCACTCTGGTATCTTAATTCTACAGTCATGCTTTTTGAGTTTGTTGTTGGTGTGGTTTTGACTGACACTTTCTTTTGTTTCTTTGCATACTCCATGTAAATGAAACCACACAATATTTGTCTTTTTTTCCACTCAGCATTAGTCCCTCCATTTCTATCTGTGTTGTAGTAAATGATAAGAATTAATCTTTTTTTTTAATAGCTGAGTAGTATATTCTTTATCCACTCATCTGTCATTGTTCCCTTAGCTTTTTACCATAACAGAGTTATTGTAAATAGCACTACATTGAACACAGGAGTGCATATATCTTTTGTAATTAGTTTTTGCATTTGTCAGATAGAATCTAGGAGTGGAATTGCTGGGTTGTGTGTTAAATAAATTTTTAATATTTTGAAACATCTTCATGATGTAATCACAGGGCCTAAGCCAGTCTACATTCTTACCAACAGTGTAAAAAGTTTTCTTTTTCTCCATATTCTTACAAAAGGTTATTGTTTCTAGACTTTTTGATATGGAACATTCTCACAGAAAGACTTCTACCTTGATGTTTTATTTACATTCTACTTTAGTTAACACAAAATAACTTTTTGACTAAATTTTGAAACAAATTAATTTGAAAATACTTTGCCTTTAGAAAACAATCATTCCGGTTTACTTAGTTAAATTTTCTATAAATGAAAAAGTTGCAAGATTGTTATAATTTTCTAAATCCAAGGCACTGCATAAGCTAAAAGGCTTACTTTTCAAGGTATTTTTAATCTTGGTCAGCTAGAGCAAGCTACTGAGTACTTGTTAGATCTGTGGGGAAATTTCAGAAGTCTGAACACAATTTTTTTTTTCCCTTTTAATTATTCTTTTCTTTTCCTTTGTTGAATCTCTTTATATCTGTTCCAGTTTCCTAGGTAGTAAAAATACACAAAATATCCAGATGATTTAATACCAGAATTCATATATTTGAAAGACAATTTATTATGATCTTTTTTTTTCTTGGCATTTATTTCAAATTATTTTCTTCATCTCTTTGCCACTATGTGCCCTTCTTGTGTCTTTTTTCCTTTCACCTCTTTTGCTCTCTATTACCACTTCTTTTATTTGCTTAATTGTAGTATTTTTTGCCTACAAACTTACAAGCTTCTGATTCATGTAAAGGCAGGTGAAAAACTACACCTATAGTGAAAAAAAGTACAATCATATCCTTGATTGTCTCTTAACTTATCTCACAAGATGACTTTAACAACTATGATTAAAAGGGAAGAATATTTCTAAAAAGTCTAAAAATGAACTCTAAAAAACTGAAAACACCACATTTTAAATAGCATTCCAGTTGCTTATAAAATTACAAATGGCATTTCTAGCTATATTTTTTAAGCTTAGTATGTTATGTGAAACATGCTCTCTGAAGTCTCTTCAAAGTTGACTGGGTAATAGATTTTCTTACAGCAGGTTTATTGAAACCCTGGCACTGTTTGCACAAATACATTATATACCAAATTAAAATGAAAAATAGAGTAGGAATATCCATCTGATCATACACAGGTGTCTAATTTGTTTGCTAGGATATGGTAAGTATGGTGCAGTCGATACAGTGTAAAATATCTGTAATAAAAAAAGGAGATGTGCATGCATAAATGCACAGAGTCAGAGAGAAGTAAGTCTCAGGAGTTTATCCTTAGGAAGTTAAAAGAATTCTATTTTCTATTCACTCATTGCACGATTTATTACAACCGTTCTATAAAGCAGCACCCAACAGAGAAGCTATACTTAAAGTTGGCTTGTTATTTTCATCATAAATTCCCCTTTTTGAATGATTTATAACTTGGATGTTTTTATTTGCTTTTCCCTGAAACTTGGTATATAGGTACTTAAACTTCGAATCATTATTTTCCTAAATTTAAGTCAGTTTAGTCTTTTATCTTTCCCTATCAACAAGGGAAGCACAAAATGTATCACATGGGACGTCACAAATTCTATGTTTCTGAAATAGGGCAGCTGCCAACAGGAAGTAGATAATAATTATCATGTGAGCCTCTTTTTTTAAAATCCCTGCTGGACAAAATAAGTATGTAGAGTATTAAGGGTAATTCAATCCTCTCCCAAAAATCAGCTTCCTATTTAAGTCAATGAAGCTTATTTCTGAATGAAAACTATAGCATTGCAAGCATAATTATAATTTAAGACAATAAGAACTATAAAAATAAAAAAAATTGTTTCTTTCAAAAAAGTGAGTAAATTATGATGTGCTCAAAAATCAAAAACATTATAATTTTCTCAACTTTAGATTGAATCTAACATTGTTTATTTTATTTTGAAAATCTATTTTTCCATGTTTAAACATATATTTTACATTTAGGATCATGCAGTAAAAAATATGATTACAAATCTCATTTTAAGTAATAGATTAGCTGTATTTTCTAGTAAAACTTGGTAGTTCTGTACATACTCATTAAGTACCATAATTACATCTAAGGAATTAAGATGTTTATATATATAATATTTGTTAACATATATTTATTTTTTTTAGTGTAGAAAGATTCATGCAACATATATTTATACATAAATAAATTTGTACTTGTGGAGTTCTTTGAAAGACACACATTCCCAACTCTTTCTCTAGTAATCCCTACACAATCTTTACGTCTCTAACTCCTATATTCCATTTTTAAGTTTCTTTCTTAAAGAAGGTTGTCCTATGTGCACTTCTATTCTTAAACTAACAGATTTTATTGTGCAAACTCATGTTGTTTCCTATTCTTTTGACATCTGTGTTGATGAATCTTGGCTCTGTGACTCTAATTCAAGTCTCTTGCTTGCATTTCATACCACTGTACCATGTGACCTGATGTATTTATTTACCTGAAGGTTTCTTACCACTTGAAACTCAACTGGATCAAAACTGAAAATCTTTGTTCTTCAAAATTTTGTTCCTATCTCCCCTCTTAGTCTTAGTTAAAAGCATAATCCTATATGCTGTCCCTCATGCCATTCACCTGGAAACTTTTATGTCTAAGTATGCACTGAGTCATTACCTTTTAATGGAAAGTATTTCTAGAAATCAAACATTAATGTTTGCATAAATCTTGCATAAATCTCAGCATACTTCAAATCTCAACTATTAGAATTAATTCTTTAGTTGTCTATATTGTTATATTTTATACTTATTCAGGGCATTCTAAAATACTCAGTTAATGAAATATGTTCAAGAAATGTTTGTTAGATGAAAACATTTAATGTAAAAACATTGTAATATGTTTAATTGTATGTTTGAATGTTTGTCTTTGTTTCATCTTTTACTAGACTTAATCTGTATGTGATTTATTAAGCTAATCAAAATGATTTTTATGTTTTGCTATAAGTCAATGAAATTATATTTTATTTAGTAATTAAAAAGGAAGTCATGTAAGTTATAACAACTCACAGATAGGAATGATTGCATTAGTTCCCAACAAGAACAATAATAGTTTAGTGCCATTCTTCCATTAACTTATTTAAACCCTACAAATGATCTATTTTGGGTTCATGTCTCTTCTATTCAATAAATCTGTTCTTGGTTATCTCTACTAAAAATCCAACTCTCCTTTCACTGATGTATATTATTGTAAATATTTTTGCTTTATTCAGTTGAAATAGCAATTGTACATGTAACTAACTTTGCTGCATAAATAGAACATGATCTCATAGGGAAACTGAATTTCACAAAAATTTAATAGGATTTAATCTCTCAATACTCTGTAAACTTTTCTACATATACTGAATTGCATAACACATAGATAAAAGCAGGTATTTTAACAAATGGTTTTACTTGTTAATTATTAAAATATTAAATGTATAAGGTTACTATTATGGATATTTTGTAAAATAACTTTTTATTTTTAGTTTTGCATATGACTCTGCGTTGCTAAATGACTGAAATAAATTAATAAATTTAATTTAGTCAAATCCTTACCCTAAACGCATGACAAACTCTATTTGTCTCATCTGTTCCTGTCTCACATAGAAATGTAGCCTAATGGATGGATTGATTCTTCCATAAAGGCACAATATCAACCGTCAGCAGAATCTTCAATTTTGATCATAAACCCATTTAGTTTTCCTTGATCAGCTACAATGTACTCTCTCCATGATCGATATTCTAAACTTTAATGAATCTTCATAAGTGCTATATCCAGTTTTTAGTCTATCATTCACAGTAGACAATTGTGCTTCTTATTATATGGAGAAAGTAAGGACAATTGATATATTATCCTTTTATGTCCTTTTTCCTACTTAAAGAAAAATATCAATTCTGCCATCTTGCTCCTCAGTAAGACTTTTCTCCTCTGCTTTATTGGTAATCTACAGGAAATAGAAATCATATTTCTGTGGATTATGTGCAATATCCTGCAGTTTATGTGTTAGAACTGAAATACGAAAAATAAAGCACACAGAATATATTTCTAATAGTAATCTTATTCTTTTTTGCCTTTACCAATTGAAGCCACATTTTAGGATTATTTTTGCATAGCCAACCTCATTTCTTTTAAATTATTATAAAAACGATGAAATTTTGGAGATGGAGCAAGAAGGAGCAACAGATGACACTGTTTAGTGTGACTGCAGATAGCAATCAATAATTCAATCCTCAGTTCTCTTGTGGGATAACATTAAGTTATCTTTGGCCTGTATATAACTCAATTTTTTTAATTATATACACTGAGAAGTTCTGCATGGAAAGGATAAATATTTAATTATTTCTCCAATGTGATAGTGTTTTTCCTTCATTTTTGCATATTTTTATGTAATGATGAAAGAGATCAAACACATATCCTGCTAACCAGAATCAAAACTGATAAATCAGGAAAATGTTTCTAATTTTAAGTTATAGTAAATAAAATTATATCCTGAAAGAAAATGCAGTTTCATGTTTATGTTAATTTTTTTCTGAAAAGTATTTGAACACAGCCACTTGTAACTAAAGAAATGAGAACATTCCATGAAAAATTATTGGGGAAAGGTAAGGATAATCTATAGCGACTTAGTTTTTATATAGTAGCTAGCTCACGGATCATACTGCAAAGTAAGAACTGCAGAAGGCACTTCTCAGTAATGCAGACAATGGTGTGGTGATTTCAATATAAATGATTGATTCAAGGTCATGAGGATTGGCAGTGATGCCAGGCATGTAAACTATTTTATCTCTGATGCCAACACTATGGCTTATTCTACTAGAGACAAAGCACAGTCTTGTTTCCTCTTTGAAATTGTTTAGGATCAATTATTCAAAATGACATTGCAAAATATTTTACATTAACCCTTTGCAAAAGGTGGAAAGAAGGATAAAGGAGGACATCCAAAATATTGTGTATGTTGCTTATAAATATATATATAACTTATTTCTATAGATATATAATTTACTTACAAGTATAATAACTGATGTTGCTCTGAAATAAAATAAAGTAATTCATTGTGAATAGAAAGAAGTGATAATACTTGACTTTAAATTATACCAAAATTTCAGGAACTTAAAACACATGGGGAAGTACTTTAATATATATAGTATTTTAACAATATTACACAAATTAGATTTGAAAATCTATTCATTAATATTTTTTAAATTATTAACAGAACCTAAAATGGAAGAGAAACTACAGTGGAAAAATAAGAATAGTTATAAATGTCCACATGTATGGTTTATATAACACAGTGGTTATTCTAGATCTGAGTTAAAAAAAATTGTATTGAGTAAGTTCGCATGACGTTGCAAAGTATATTTATTGGAATTTCAATGAACTTAAAGGGCAATGACAATAGAGATATTTAGTGTCCATGATGATAATGGTGATCATATTAATGGCTAATGTTTATTGGCTGCTTCCATGGTAGGCATTATACTTACTGTGGATGTTCTGTTTTAATAGTTATAATGACTCTATAGCATGGTCACTAAAGTTAGACATATCTTTAAGTTGTAGAAACTTAGGCTAAGAAAATTTAAAAAGTTCCCATGTTACTCAGCAAGTGGAAAAACAGGAAGGGGATACAGAAACAGTCTTTAAAATCCCAGACTCCTGTCTGGATTGCCTGCTGTGGAATATAATGTGGGAAGCTGAGAGACTGAAAATGGGAAAAGTATAATCAATCACCATTTTTTTCAAAAGTTTAGATACAGAACTATAGTTCAATAAGCATGTAAAGAAATTACACAAAAATTAAGAGGTCAAATTTTGTGCAATTACCTGATATAAAGTTACTTAACTCAAATGATTTAATATATATCAAAAATCAAGTTATTTAGGCTGGGGTGTACTAAAGTGAGGCAAATTCATGTAAATCAGAACTTCCACAAATGTCTTGAAAGCGTTTATAAACTGAATGCAGGAGGGTAGTACTTATTAAGAGCATTTAGAAATAAAAAACATCTATTGTTTCTGACAGCTTCAAAGAAATGCTGTAGCATAAATACTTTATGTAATTAAATTATTTTTCCTTTAAAAATGACTATTGTAAAGACTAAAATATGGGAAACAATAAAATAAAAATTTGAAAGAATATAGCAAAATAAAAAGCACAGCAAATGTTAATCCTTAGCTGCTATTATAACCAAATGCCTATAATTTAATATCATATTTAATTTATAACATTAAACTACTTATATGCATTTATGGTAAAGGCTTTTTTATATAGGACTGTTTTTTATTTTAATTTTTAATTTTAATTTTTATTTTTAATTTTTCCAAACAAGTTTGTATTGCAGGTAATAATATATCCAATTTTCAACTCTTTAAAGGTAGTTATGGGGCCTCCCTGGTGGCCTAGGGGTTAAAGCTCAGTGTTACCACCTCTATGGCCTGAATTTGATCCTGGCCAGGGAGTTTACCCACATGGTGCAGCAGACCTCTCCTGTCTTCCCTGCTTCAGTAGATCTGACTATTCTGCTCCCCACTCAATCTCTGGTGAATCCTCTCACCCCCCTACACCTCACCTCTGGCCTACACCCTGGTTCTTGTACACATAAATAAATAAATTCTTTAAAAAAAGATAAGTGTATTAATCATTATTTTTCTGGCTTATCGTGGAGTGGAACCATGAACAAACACTAACCAACTTTTATTCCGACAGTGAGTAAATAGGTCTGTTGGCATTCTTCTGAAAATACTGCCAGTGAGTTTTTCTATAACATTTATCCTACCATGTTTACAGAACTGTTTAAAATATGTCATCATTCTGTTAAACTACAAAGGAAAAAATCTCTTCTGATTGAAAATGAGAAAAGGCAAAAGTGGTTCTTTCTTATCATCACCAGAGAGAATATTACTGCTAATAAAAAGATAGAATTTACTCAATAATAACTTACTTCTGACAAAGACCTTAGCACTCAGCTACTTAGACTTAACCATGTCAAGAAATATTTGACCCATTTTTCATGTATCTTTTTATTTCAAAGGGTGTATATTCATTTCTTAAAAATGATTATATAGGGCCTCCCTAGTGGCACAAGGGGTTAAGCACCGCACTATGAAGCAATCTGCAACCTATGCAGAATGAGTTCCATCCCCAGCCGGCCAGGGTGCTACCCACATGGTGCAGAGGACCTCTCCTGTCCCACCCGCTGCTCCCCTCAGCAGTGTATTTCATTCAGTCTGCCTGTTCTGTTCCCCACTCTGCCTCTGGTGAATTCTCTCACTCCCCTCATTTCTGGCCTGTACCCCAGCTCTTGTATGCATAAATAAATAAATCTTTCTAAAAAATGATTATATAAAGGAAAAGTGACTAGCTGAATTTTCTTTATTTACTCAAGCTTATATACTAATGGAAGAAATGTCTATTTTGACCTTCCCTTTTGATAATTTTTGCTAATACGGTTTATAGGATTATAAAATGCATTCATAATAAATATCTCTCAAAAGTTATGTACTTGTTTTTACGTGTGTATTGAGTATATTTCCCAAAGGTTTGGACAAAATGCATTTGTATACTATGTAATTTCCATTCCTATAAAAATTATACATGAAAACATTTAGGCAAATTATGAATGCATACAAAAATAATCAGTCAATAAATGCTATTAGGTATAAATGATGTTTAGGACTTTTTCCAAAGACGAACATTCACATTTAAAATTTTCACTTAGGGCCTCCCTGGTGGCGCAGCGGTTCAGCTCTGGGTTGCGAAGCTGCTCGCAGCCTCTGCAGCGCCGGTTCGATCCCCGGCTGCTCCCTGCCACTGGAGGCGGGTCCTGCATGGCATGCAGACCTCTCCTGCTGCCCGCTGCTCCCCTCAGCAGTGTACTTCGGTCCTTCTGCCTGCTCTGCTCCCCTATCTGGTTCTGGTGAATTCTCTCACCCTCCCACGCTTCTGATTGTATCCAGTGCTTGTATCAAAAAACAAATAAATAAATCTTTAAAGAAGATGTGGTACATATATACCATGGAATATTACTCAGCATTCAAAAAAGATAAACACATGCAATTTGCAGCAACATGGATGGCACTGGAAGGGATCATGCTCAGCGAAATAAGCCAAAAAGAAAAAGAAAAATACCGGATGGTCTCACTCATAGCAGGAATCTAGAAAACTTAAATAAGGGACCAGGAAAATGAATATAAGAAAGTGAAAATCAAAATCAACAAAAAACTATGAACCAGAGACACTTTTTGGGGGGTGGGGGGGGAGGGGAAGGATTGGGGTCAGAATGGGGCGTTTGCAATTGTATGGGGGAATATAAATATAAAATTTAATATTTAAAAAAAAAATAAAAAAAAAAAAGAAAAAAAATAAATAAATAAATAAAATTTTTGCTTAATTTCTATTCTCTTAATGCAGTAGTTTTATTTGATGCTGTATTGAAATTGGCTAATACATGAGAGTTCCTAGGTTCTTAAGCTTACATAAATGAACTTAGAAATCAAATATAGATAAGGATTAAATTATGGGAATAACTAATGCCCACAATTAATATTTTTGTACTATTATTTTTTTCAAAATTTTTCATGTTGGTCTTTCTGTGATATTTACTTGTTTGTATTAATTCTGCACCTGTGCTTTTCATTCTGTATCAATTTCCTTGCTTTAATTTATGTCTTGAAAATTATGTAACTGAATTTAAGCTCTATAACTAATTAAAATGAGGTAAGTCATTCAGATTCATCATGAATGCAGCCATATGTTCATACAAGTACATGAAAGACTATTTTTATTTTTCAAACCTTTGCTATGTGGTGACTTTTGATTCCCCAAAGTAATATGTTCTTGAACATTTTATATATGCAATTTTTAGGTATGTAAAGTTAAAATATATTATCTATGAATGTGCACCTACAGATTGAGGCTACCAATAGAGAAAGCCATGTCCCAGATAACCCATTTTCTCAGCTGATCATATTAGCCAGATATCTGTCAAGTTCCTTTTTACTTTGGAATCTTTAGACACAAATTCTGGTTCATCTTGGAAGGAAGAAATGTTAAATGAATTTATTCTCTGCTGCAGACATTAGGAATGACTGATTATGTGCCTTACAGATTAATGCAAATCAAAATTACTGGATGGATGTAACACTACTGATTTCATTTAAATACATCTGTGGAAATAAAACATTTTAATAGACTTCAACTGCTTTACTTACAAATACTCTGGAATATTTAGTAGGATACGGTGGTGTAGAAAAGGCTACTGTGAATGCTAGATGAAAGTGTTGTCTCTTGATGTGGCTGTAATCATAGTGGGACTGTTAGGATATTGATACAATAGATAAGGGGCCCTACTGCATTTCCTTGATCTTTCCAAATCTTTTAGTTAAAAATTTAAAGTGAAAAAACTTGCTAGGGTAAGATTTGGTGTAATAATCAAGGCAGGAGAAAAGAAAAGCTTTTTGATGTTTAACTAAAAAGACTGTACTAAGTAGTAGAACCAGATGCTGTGGATTAAGTCACCTACACTAAATCAACAATTCTCTTTGTTAAAACTTTTTCTTTTTTTGAGTCCTTTGGTAGTGCTTGTCAAAAACTCCCTGATGTTAAGCATTTTGAATAAATATTTCTTTTACAGATTTAATACTTTTAATTTATTTAGGTTACTCTGTCAGATATGGAAGTGTTCTGAATTTGTATCAAGTTCTTTTTCTGCTAATTGCTAGAGATCTAGAATCTTCATTAGTTATTTTTATTTATTTTATGTTTATTTTGGGAGGTTGTTTTTGTCCCTTTTAAACGAAAACAATGTCAAGACATCTAATCTTTCTCTGAGAAAGTGAAGATTATGAACAGTAGTAATTAAGATTCAGATCACACTTCCTTTTTGGCTTATTTAAGGTCTTCAATTTCTGACATATTTACTAAAAATTCTTCTCTCTTTTAGTTCACTAATTACCAAGAACAGCTATTCTGGCAGAGCTTTACTGTGATTGAAAGACTGTATTCTGTAACAAACCAGGCAAGAAAAAGCTGGAATTTGCTACAGAAGATGTTTAGTTTTGCTCCCTGGGTGTAGGGTAAAGAAAATATCAGGCTTTTCTGCCCTTCCGCCATCAGGATAGATGATGGATCCTTGTCCTGAATGCATGCCTGATGGTGGGCACCTGGAATAGGGTGTGGGCATAGGTAGATGGGATTCAGCTGAGCTAAGACTGTGCTTTTAAGGGCGGCGTCACGGGGGGACGCCAGCAGCACCAGCACCAGCACCAGCACCAGCACCAGCACCAGCACCAGCAGCAGCCGCAGCCGAAGCCGAGAAGCAGCAGAACGAACGCTAGAGAGCCCAGATAGAGTGAGGACTTGCTGGGGGCTGGGAGGCCTGCCAGCCTCCCAGCCCCCCAGCCAGCACCCCTGCCTGCCATATGCCTGGTGAACCCCAAATAAAAAACCTGCAAAACTACTGAGGACTCTGACTCCTCCTTTACCCGGTCTGCATGGGATCAGAGAACCTGCACTGTGCCCAGTCCTGCCCTTACACTGGGACATCAAGAAAATCTTCCTCATTCCGGGCTGTTGTAAAGGTTGATCTTCTGGAAACAAAGGTGAGAAGGGAGGACATTTCATTTCTGGTTGTTAAGTTTTTTCCACAACAAAAAATGACCTGTTTTTCCTGTCATCTCCCTTTTCTTGATTATGCGGTTCTTAAGTTAGTGGTTTCATCTGATCCTCTTTGATCTGATGACTAGATTACTGATTATTTCAAAACATGACCTGCAAAACATGTGCATTCATTGTGCAGGCTGGAATGAAAGAAAGAAAGAATTTCACTCTTGTAAAGGATAAGGAGAAATAAAAATATGAGGTTATCTGTTGTAGGGTAAGGTAAAAGGTATCAGGCTTTTCTGCCCTCCCGCCATTAGGATAGATGACGGAACCCTGTAGTCCTGAATGCATGCCTGATGGTGGGCACCTGGAGTAGGGTGTGGGTATAGGCAGATGGGATTCGACTGGGCTTTTAAGGGCGGCGTCACGGGGACGCCAGCAGAAGCCGAGAGAGAAGCAGGAGAAGCAGAAGCCAAGAGAAGGCCTGAGAGCCCAGAGTGAAGAGCTGCTGGGGGCTGGGAGGACTGCCAGCCTACCGGCCCCCCAGCGCCCCTGCCTGCCTGCCTGTACCTGATAATCCCAATAAAAACCTGAAAAACCACTGAGGATTCTGACTCCTCCTTTACCTGGTCTGCTGGATTATAGAAAACCTGCACTGTGGTCTTCCTGACCTTACATCTGTTTATAATTTAAGAAGCAAAATGACAGTTGCTTTATTTAAAGTACAAAATTATTGTGGTTTCATAGTTTTATTTTTTTTTTTTTTGAGTTCTTTGTATAAATGTTAGGCAACCAACAGATATCTAAAGTTGAAAAATGAAAACAGAGAAAAATGAAATTCTAGAAACATAGTAACTAGAATTATAAGAATAATGAATAAGTATTTCTTTGGCCTGTATTTATTAAATATTTCTTTGGCCTGTGTTTATTCCTCCATAAATATCAGACCATTTTAGTTACTGGGGCTTTATAAAAAGCATTAAAATCAATCATGTGAGTCCTTTTGCTATAGTATTGTTCTTTTGTATTTTATTTATAATTTTTGGTCATTTTTCTTTCTAGATAAACACTATAATTGATATTTACAAGTGAGCTTGATGGAATTTGAATTGGAATTTTATTGACTCTAGAGCAAGTTGGGAAGAACTGACATCTTGACAATGTTTTATCTCCCAGTTCATGAACATGTCATATCTCTCCATTTATAACTTTGATTAAAGATTTTATTTATTTATTTTTGTGTAGAAGAACTGGGGTGTACACCCGAAGTGGGGGAGGGGTGAAAGGACTCAACAGAGACAGGTGGGGGGGGTCAGAACAGACAGATCTATTGAAATACACTGCTAAAGGGAGCAGCAGGTGAAACAGAAGAGGTCTGCTATAGATATGTGGATTGCCTCCCTGGCAGGGGATCAAACTCATGTTTCTAGGCAGGCCTTCACAGTGGTAGAGCTGAGACTTAACCCCTAGGCCACCAAGGAGGCCCTATATATTTGATTTTATTATGAAAGTTTATTATTTTGTACATATAGATCTCTATAAATTTTGTTAGACCAATATCTGTTTAATTTGTGCTGTTGAAAATATCTTTGTGTATTTTTGTTATTTTTTTATTTCAATTTCTAATTCAAATTATTTATTATTGGTACATAGGAAAGCAACTCACTTTGGGGAAGCTAACTAGCATCTGAAAACTTTACTTTTAGGAGATGATTTTATGTCAATTCTTTGAGATTTCCTAGATATACAATCATACCATCTGTGAAGAAATAAAGCTCCATTTTACCGGCCCTATCTGTGGACCTTTCTTTTCTTTTAAACTTGATGAGACTTCTAGTATGTTGTTGAATAGTACTAGTGAGAGTATTACTTGCCTTGTTACTGGTTAGGTAAAAAGATATAAGGTCAGTGTTAAGATATTTGTAAATAATCTTTAATAGCTGAAGATCCCTTTATTCCTAGTTTGCTAAAGATTTTTATTTTGAATGTATGTCGGATCTTGTCAATGGATATGACAGTATGATTTTTTGGGGGTTATTTTTCTGTTGGTGTGGTGAATTACATTGACTTTCAAATTTGAACCAGCCGTCCAAGGATAAAGAACTGAAATAAATCTTGGTCATAACAGATACTTTTAAATGTTGTTTATATTTATCAGTTTTTGAAGAATTTTGCATCTATTTTCAAGAGCTATATTGGTCTTTGATCCCCCATCCCCTTTTTTGGCGATGTCTTTATCTGGATTTGATATAAGGGTAACCCTGCCCCCTGCCTCGTGGATTGAGTTAGGAAAGGCTTCCTTCTACTTTCTCTGGAAGTGATCAAGTGGAATAGCTATCAATTTTTAGATATTTGTTACAATTCAAATATTTAAGGGGTTTTATTTTGGGGGGGTGAAGCTATTAATTAACAGTTTGATTTCCTTAATTGAATGGACTTATCTAAATCACCAAGGCTGTGAGTATACAGTTGTTTGCAGTGTTCCTTTACCATTTTATTCTCTATGGAATCAATAGTGATGACACTCTTTTTTTACGACAGCATGTGTATGTTTTTAAGCTTTCTAAGGAGTGGCCAGCAGGAGGATGATGAGGATCTTGAATAGATCTACAAATGTGGAATGAAAGACTTTCATAACATCTAGGTTGAAGAAGCTTATTTGTTGACTTGAAAAGGGCTTATTTGTTCCTGACAATCTTCCATATGATAAGGGAGCTTTCAGAATCAAAATCAACTTTCTAGCAGAGAATCCATTCAAACTACTGAAGATAACATTTAAAAAAAAGATCTATCATGAACATAGATGAAGAGGGGCAGGTCTGTCTGCCAGTAATTAGTGCTGAAAACTAGAAACCAAAACTGACCAAGTAATCCACACCCTCAGAGCACTGGTGAATGACTCCCAGCCAGAGCACCCCCTTCAGGTTTATCTAGTTGAAGAACACTTAAGGGTTAAAAATGTCTTTAAGAACTATGAAGAGCTTACAAGGAAATACAGGGGAAAGCAATCTGAGGACAAAAACCTGCATGATTGATTCCAGCAAGTGTGTACAGCGAGATCCCAAACAGTGCATTCAGATATTCCGCAAAGGACTCTAGAAAATTAACAGGTGCCACGCCTGGCATTTGCTGGTAGCAGCTGCTAGCTTTATACAGTTTCCTTAACCAAAAGTGATCTATGTAACTTGTAAATAAAGGATTAAACATTTATAATGTTCTAAATAATAAGATATTTTACTTGTAATTTACATTCATTTTTTCATTTAACAATTTCATTTAACCATTCTTTCAAAAAGTTTATTGAATTTTATATTGGACAAGGTAGACAGAACAGTAATATTCTCTGTTTACTTATAGTAATTATTCTATTTAGGGAAGAGAGCACATTAAAAAAGTAAAAAATTAAAAATATGAAAATATAAGTCTCATTATTATTAAAAAAGTAAAAAAAAAAGCATGAAGGAATTAAACTCGTTAGACTTTGCTAAGGCGAGATTATGGCTATCATTTGGAAGTTTGGTCAAAGAAGCTATCCCAGTGGAGGTCACATGTGAACTGAAACCTGCATGGCAGGACAATACTGGTTGAACAAAGTAAGAAGCAGAGAAGACCCAACAAAAATATCCACAAGGGTGGACCTCCCTGGTGGTGCAAGGGGTTAAGATGCAACCTATGATGCAATCCACAGCCACTGAGGCATGAGTTCGATCCCTGGCCAGGGAGCTACCCACATGGCACAGCAGACCTCTCCTGATTCACCCACTGCTCCCCTCAGCAGTATTTCAGTCAATCTGCCTGTTCTGTTCTCCACCCTGTCTCTGGTGAATCTGCTCACCCCCCCACCTCTGGCCTGTACCCCAGTTCTTGTATGTATAAATAAATAAATTTTAAAAAAATCCACATGGGTAAGGGTCATACATTAGGAATAAACTTCATATTTATTCTGTAAAACAGAACAAAAAAGCAAAGACTCCTGTGACTGACAGTGACAGGAAATATGTGTCAAGAGAAACAGTACTCATTTTTATAACGTGTACAACATGTATTTGGATTTAAATTCACATGCATGGCCAAACGAAGGAGCACCAAAATATATCAGACAACTGTTGTCCTCTCTGAAAACAGACATCAGAGAAAACACATATGTAGTGGGAGACTTCAACACACCACTATCAACAATGGATAGATCAACAAGACAAAAAATAAGTAAAGAAACCAAAGCTCTAAATAAGGACCTAGAGCAATTGGGCCTAACAGACATCTATAGAACACTAAACCCCAAAAAAACGGAGTACACATTTTTCTCAAGCGCACACGGATCATTCTCCAGGATCGATCACATACTGGGGCACAAGACAAACATCAACAGATACACCAAGATTGAAATCATATCAACCATCTTTTCTGACCATGAAGGCATCAAACTAGAAATAAACCATAAAAAGAAGGCAAGGAACTTTCCTACCTAATGGAGATTAAAAACCACACTACTGGAAGACCACTGGACTAATGAGGATATCAAAGAAGAAATTAAAAATTTTTTTTAATTGAACGACAAGGAGGACACCAATATCCTAAATGTATGGGATGCAGCAAAAGCTGCATAAAAGTAATAAGAGGAAAATATATAGCAATAGAAGCTCACATCAAGAAACAAGAAAGAACTCAAAGAAACAACCTAATCACGAAGCTCAAAGATCTAGAAAAAGAACAACAAAAAAAACCCAAAACCAGTAGAAGAAAAGAAATAACAAAAACCAAAGCAGAAATAAATGAAATTGAAACTAAAAAAACAATCCAAAAGATCAATGAAACCAAGAGCTGGTTCTTCAAAAAAATCAATAAAATAGACAAACCCCTAGCCAGGCTCACAAGGGAAAAAATGGAGAAAGCACAAATAAACAGGATAATAAATGAAAGAGGAGAAATCACAATGGACACAGCAGAAATCAAAAGAATAATTAATAACTAATATGAACAGTTATATGGAAACAAGTTCAACAATCTAGAGGAGATGGACAAATTCCTACAACTCTACAATCACCCAAAGCTAGATAAAGAATAAATAGAACACCTAAACAGACCAATTACAATTAGCGAAATTGAAATGGTAATCAAAAACCTCCCCAAAAACAAAAGCCCAGGACCTGATGGATTTACAAATGAATTCTACCAAACATTCAGAGACGAATTAGTGCCTATCCTTCACAAACTCTTCCAAAAAATTGAGAAGGAAGGGACAATACCAAACACGTTCTATGAAGCCAACATTACACTAATAACAAAACCGAACAAGGACAACACAAAAAAGGAAAACTACAGGCCAATCTCCCTAATGAACACTGATGCAAAAATCCTCAATAAAATTTTAGCTATCAGAATCCAACAATGTATCCATAAGATAATTCACCACGACCAAGTAGGATTCATTCCAGGGACACAAGGATGGTTTAACATCCGAAAATCAATCAACGTTATCCAGCACATCAACAAAAAGAAATATAAAAACCATATGATAATATCAATAGATGCTGAGAAAGCTTTCGACAAAGTGCAACACCCATTCATGATAAAAGCCCTTGAAATTCTTGGGATACAAGGAACATACCTCAACATCATAAAGGCCATCTATGACAAGCCAACAGCCAGTATCATTCTCAATGGTGAAAAGCTGAAAGCAATTCCATTAAGATATGGAACAAGACAAGGATGCCCACTCTCACCACTGCTTTTCAATATAATACTGGAAGTCCTAGCCAGAGCAATAAGACAAGAGAAAAACATCCAAGGAATCCAAATAGGAAAAGAAGAAGTCAAACTATCACTATTTGCAGATGATATGATATTATACATAGAGAACCCCAAAAACTCCACAGAAAAACTAATTCAACTCATCAGTCAGTTCAGTAAAGTGGCAGGATACAAAATCAACACGCAAAAGTCAGTAGCCTTCCTATACACAAACAATCAATCTGAAGAAGAAGAAATAAAAAAAAACATCCCTTTTGTTATTGAAACAAAAAAAATCAAATATTTGGGAATAAATCTAACAAAAGAGGTAAAGGACCTATACAAAGAAAACTATAAAACACTGTTAAAAGAAATAGAAGAAGACACAAAGAAATGGAAAGACATCCCCTGCTCATGGATTGGAAGAATAAACATTATTAAAATGGCCATCCTTCCAAAAGCAATATACAGATTCAATGCTATTCCAATCAAAATTTCAATGTCATTCTTCAAAGAAATAGAACAATTATTGATGAAATTCATATGGAATCACAAAAAACTCCGAATAGCCAAAGCTCTCCTGAAAAAAAAAGAAGGGAATGGAGGCATCACACTCCCAGACTTCAAACTATACTACAAAGCCATAATCATCAAAACTGCATGGTATTGGAACAAGAACAGACATACAGACCAATGGAATCGAATAGAAAATCCAGAAATAAACCCACAGATTTATGGTCAACTAATCTTTGACAAAGGAGCAAAGAATATGCATTGGAGCAAAGAAAGTTTGTTCAATAAATGGTGCTGGGAAAACTGGGTCGCTACATGCAAAAGAATGAAGCTTGACCACTACCTCACACCATACACAAAAATCAACTCAAAATGGATTAAAGAACTAGACATAAGACCTGAAACCATAAAATATATAGAAGGAAATATAGGCGAAACACTAAGTGATTTGCACATCAAAGACATCTTTACAGACACATCACCCAAAGCAGTGATAGTGAAGGCAAAGATCAACAGCTGGGACTACATCAAATTAAAGAGCTTCTGCACAGCAAAAGAGACAATAACAAAAACAAAGAGAAACCCCACCAACTGGGAGAACATTTTTGCACCCAACACTAATGATAAAGGACTGATCACAAAAATCTGCAAAGAGCTGATGAGACTCAACAACAACAAAGAAAATAATCCAGTCAAAAAATGGGCAGAAGAGCTAAAAAGAAACTTCTCTGAAGAGGTAATGCAAATGGCCAACAGGCATATGAAAAAATGTTCAACATCACTTGTCATCAGGGAAATGCAAATCAAAACTACCATGAGACACCATCTTACACCAGTGAGAATGGCACATATTAAAAAAACTAGCAACAACAAATGTTGGCGAGGGTGTGGAGAAAAAGGAACTCTTCTGCACTGTTGGTGCGAGTGCAAACTGGCCCAACCACTATGGAAAGCTGTGTGGAGATTTCTGGACCTACTAAACATAGAACTTCCATATGATCCAGCAATTCCACTCCTAGGTATTTACCCAAAAGACACAGAAACATCAATTCCAAAGAGCACCTGCACCCCTATGTTTATAGCAGCACTGTTTACAATAGCTAAGCTTTGGAAACAACCCAAATGCCCAAAAATAGATGACTGGATCAAGAAGATGTGGTACATATATACCATGGAATATTACTCAGCATTCAAAAAAGATAAACACATGCAATTTGCTGCAACATGGATGGCGCTGGAAGGGATCATGCTCAGCGAAATAAGCCAAAAAGAAAAAGAAAAATACCGGATGGTCTCACTCATAACAGGAATCTAGAAAACTTAAATAAGGGACCAGGAAAATGAATACCTTTAAGAAAGTGAAAATCAAAATCAACAAAAAACTATGAACCAGAGACACTTTTCGGGGGCGGGGGCGGGAGGGGAGGGATTGGGTTCAGAATGGGGGGGCTGCAATTGTATGGGGAATATAACAATAAAATTTATTATTTAAAAAAAAAAAAAAACAAAAGGGAGGGAGAGACAACTACCTGGATTATAGTTTTGGTTCTGAGGTTTATAAATTATTTGACATGGGTCTTGCTTTTATTTTTTAAAAGTTAGAGATTTATATGAAATTAGTATTTTTGAAGTGCTTAATAAAAATAAAATGCCTTGGAAATAAGAAGTAATATTTCATTGTTTCACTATTATATCAACATTATTATTATTATGTAGGTTCCTAAAGACCTTGATAGCACTGAATTGCTTGGTGAGAGGAGCAAAAATAAATAAATAAATAATAATAAAAATAAATAAATAAATAAATTCACATGCATCGGAATAACCCAAAGCAAAAAGGCAGCTAAAATCTTGCATTATATCAAAAGAAGATAGTAGAATGAACTGAGAAATAGAAATAGAGGCAATAAAAGGTGAATGGGGCTGACATCTGCTTTAGAATTAGAAGACATGGAGGTTTTGAATTTGAGTGATGAGGAAAGAAGAAAAGATAAATGGCTTTAAGTTTTGGTCTCGTGCAGTTAGGTAGACTGTAGAGCCATTTAGTGAGATATGAAAACAGAAAGAGGAATAAGATTTGGAAGAAACAGACTTCTGTTTGAGCTATGCTAGGTGTGTGTTTTCTTTAGACATTAAAAAAAAAAATATGAGAGCTGTAATAAAAACTGCAGACACCAGCAGCTACTTTACTAGGTGAGACAGTGCCCAGGGTGAAAGCATCAGTGAGCAACATGGAGAGAATTTAGCCACCAGAACATGAGACTGTCTAGTGTGAAAATATTTCAAATAAAGCAAACATGGAAAAAAAAAAAAAACACTCAGGGCAAGAATTCCCTAGTAGAGAAGTAAAATATCAGTGAGATATAATCATTATAAATAAACACAGCTTAGATATCTGTGACAATAATATAGAAATCACTACTGAAGAGCTTAAAATAAACTTAAAGACTAAACATGAAGATGTAAATAATTGTATTTCAAGCTGGGACAAATATGTTTGACTTTAATTATATTGATATATAACTAACTCCAAAATGAAACTAAAAGAAAAAGAGATGGAATAAGAAAATTTACATAGTTATTGCTTTTAAGGCTAACACGAATATCTGCCAAAGATGAATTTTTGCCACTTAAAATGAGTGAGGAGGCAGAGGAAGATGAAACCCTGGATCTAAACAGCCATTTAAAGAAAATTAGTCCACATTTATGGAAAAGACACCTGCACCAAGAACTCTGTGTGACTTTTGTTAAGCTTAAATGAATTCTCTTCATTCCTAAAAATAACATTTGAGACGTTGTATTGCTTCTTGTTCATTGTCATTCATTCAGATGAACGTGATTTTGCTTCTTAATTGTAAATAAAGGAGTTTGGAATGTACTTTCGAGACAATTCAATGAAACATCCTCATATTTTAAACTAGCTGAGATACAAGAAAATAGCTGTACTAAAGCCACACTGCTAGTTACTAGAAAATTTTAATTTAGAATTTAGGACTTGTAGTTCACTATAATGGAGCTTTTTGTGTATGGCCTTTCAAACACAGACAAATTGGGAAATGAGAAATAAATGCCAGCTCTTTATAGCTATCATATTTATATGACTTACTTCTTAAGTATGGTTTATAAATGTCTTTATTAAATTAAAATATTTCCATGTATCTGTAGTAATAAACAACTGAAACTATTTTCTTTGATTAAATGAAAATATCGTATTAAAAATTATACTTGAGGAAATGAGTGACTTAGCATTGCTGTAAGTTTCTAGTAACCAACTTAATAGGATTGTATTTTTGAAATGTCTTTATATATATATATATCTATATCTATCTATCTATCTATCTATCTATCTATCTATCTATCTATCTATCTATCTATATACTGGTATCTTAGAACAAAGCATTTATTTCCAAATCTATTTTCTTTTTCTTTTTCTTTTTTTTGAGGGGGGTTAGTAAGATAAATCAAGAAAAAGAGGCTGCTCTTGATCTCTTATTTTGGAAATATTTTATAAAAAGACTTATTTTTTTTCTTCAAGATTTAATATTTACCAATATTTTGTAAAAATATGTGCATACCCAAGGTCTCCAAGATATGATCAACACCAAGTCTTTGCTGAAGCAAACACCAACACCCTAAATACAAAATGATACGAGATGGGTTTTTATCTTAGCCCTGTAGAGCCTAGAAGACAGGCTATTCTCAGATGCCTTTCACCCCACAGGGCCTGCATTGCAAAATTTTCATGGCTAGTAATGTAGGAAGTGAGTCACCCTGCCAAGTTTAATGAGTTATTTTCTAGAAATGGCATGCCTGCATCAGCTTGTCAAGCACAGCACAGCTACGTGTTGGAACTGTTTATTCATGCAGCCTTTTGTGTACAGGGGAATTGTGAGCATGCTTTGTGAATAGTCAATATAGTAGAGATGGAATAATTAACTCTTCTTGTTGCTTATATTTTTCTTAGGATTTGAGTCAGTATCATGATGATATTTTTGTATTCATGAGTTATAACCTTTTTCTGACAAATGTGACTCTATTTGTCCAGACTACTTGAGATTGGCTAACTTGACACCTATGCAGGGGTGTCCACTTATTTTCTAGAACATCTCTCATTAGATGACAGTCTAAAGAAAGAACTCTTTCATATGCCATGTAGTCCAAATGGTTTTGGGGTAATAAAGGGCTCTGAGCATCAGCGATAATATTTAAAATGTGTTCCTTCTTTAGTCTGTGGACTTGAGTCCATGTTTATAGGCTAAATACACTTCTTGAACATGACAAATTAAGACAAGAAAAGTGTGTATTGTGCTTAAAAGTATGTGCATATTCTATAATATTAATGTGTTACTGCAAAACAAATTATTGAAGAAATTCTATTGAATACATAAAGACTGACCAGGACAGCAAACTATTGGAAGATAAGACAAATTAAGTGTCATGCAGATTAACAATTCTGAGTATTTGTAGGTGTTTATGAATATTGAAATTATGTGTCACAGAATATTTTGTAGTTTTCAAAGATATCTGGCAATGATATTAAACTAGTAGGAAGAGAAATGTTTAGCTAATTCTCAAGAGACCAGATTCTGTTATTAACATACTACTAACTTACACTGCACTGAGAATGCATGGATGTTCATCTAAAATATAAACAAAATAAATAAAAATGATTAGCATATATCTAAGTTTCATTTTATCTAAAATTCTGTAATATTAAAGACATTTTGCATTTTTAGTTGTCCACAAAAATAAGCTTTTCCAGAAAACTTTTTTCCTTTGAAAATAAATATTTGGGGGGCCTCCCTAGTGGTGCAAGGGGTTAAGCACCACATCATGAAGCTGTCCACAGCCTCTGCAGCACGAGTTCGATCCCCGGCCGGCCAGTGTGCTACCCACATGGTGCAGCAGACCTCTCCTGACTCACCCACTGCTCCTCTCAGCAGTGTACTTTGGTCAATCAATCTGTTCCCCACTCAAAACGGAAGATTATTAACAGCAAAAGTAACAGCAAAAGTCAAACCAATAAAGACTCTGGTGATAAGGACATTTTCTTGAAGGAAGTAACACAGGATCTGATTAACTGAGGAAGGGCAGTTTATCAGAAAATTTGAAAGAGCAAAGCAAAGCAAAAACCCTGTGATGCAGAGTATCATAACACATTGGAGTAAATGATAAAATGACATGAGGTTTGAAAGCAAACAAAAACTTGAATCCAAAAGGGATCAGAGATTAAGACTAAACTACTATATAACATCGGAAGGGTGTGATTTTATATCAGTGACAAAATAAGTAGGAGTATTGAAAGAACATCCAGGAAGATAATATAATATTTTTAAAAGATGTGAAGTCAAAAAGAAAAAGAGAACATGTTAAAATATATAAAAGAACAGTGATGTAACTAGAATAGAGCAGTTGCTCTTAATGAGGATGATTTTACCCCTCAAGAGACAACTGGTAATTCTGGGGATATTTTGTCACACCGACTGTGATGCTATGGGCATCTAGTAAATAGGAGACAGACAGAGTGCTGAATAATCTCTAATACCAACATAATCCCTCACAACATGGAATTATCTGTTACAAGACATCAATACTTCTGAGGTTGTACAACCATGAACTAGAGTACTGAGGGCTATGGGAGACAAATATCATAAATAGCAGGAGAGTTAGGTAGTAGCCCTATCATTTTGGAATTTACAATAAAAGCAATGAAAGATTGTAATGTATATAATATAAAATAAAAATTATTGAAGAATTTTATATAAAAGAGTGATATAGTGGGAATTGCATTTTTTTTAAAAAGATTTATTTATTTATTTATACAAGCACTGGGTACAGTCAGAGGCACGGGAGGGTGAGAGAATTCACCAGAGCCAGAGCGGGGAGCAGAACAGGCAGAGTGATGAAATACACTGCTGAGGGGACCAGCGGAGGGCAGGAGATGTCTGCACGCCATGGGGATGGAACCCGCGCTGCAGAGGCTGCGGGCAGCTTTGCAACCCAGAGCTCAACTGCTGTGCCACCGGGGAGGCCCGGAATTGCATTTCTAAAGATTGCTTTGGCATGCTGAATGGAATACAGTAGGAGAAGGGGGCACAGAAATTATTAAAAGGTGTTTCAATAAATCAAGTGTAAACTGATGATGAACTGATTGAAATTAGTAACAGGTAAAGTGGAGGAAAGTTGTCAAGACTGGAGAGACATTTATAAAGAGCTTTGCCATTGATAAGGTAAATTAAAGGGATTAAAAAATTTCCATGTTTCTACTTGAGCAGTTGGACAGCTGCTGGTGACATTTCTTGAATAATTTTGGGATGTTTGTATAAATGTTTCAGGATAATTCCTCCTGCTCATGTTCTCTTCCAGAACATCAGGGCGGAAAAAAGAAAGCAAAACTTTGTATAAATCTCTTCAGGATAAGGGCACATTTGATAATTTTTTTTTTTTAAGATTTATTTGTTTATTTATTTATAGAAGCACTGGGTACAGTCAGAAGCGCGGGAGGGTGAGAGAACTCACCAGAGCCAGAGCCGGGAGCAGAGCAGGCAGAAGGACCGAAGGACACTGCTGAGGGGAGCAGCGGGCGGCAGGAGAGGTCTGCGCGCCATGCGGGACCCTCGTCTGGTGGGCTGGAAGCAGCCGGGGATCAAACTGTTACTGCAGAGGCTGCGGGCAGCTTCGCAAGCCAGCGCTCAACCGCTGCGCCACCGGGGAGACCCCACATTTGATAATCTTAACACCCATGCTACAACTAAATTTAACCCTTAATTTCCAGAAAGAGAAAACCACCATTTTTCAGAAAAGATAATTATTTTAAATATAAAGAAACACGTTCAAAGATCATACTTTCTTAGTTACAATATAAAAGAAAACAAATGAATGTCACTCATTTTCAAGAAAATAGATTAGTGTAATAACCCATGTTTTTGCAAGCTGGTTTCTTGGCACTCTGTCTCTCGTCATTTTAATTCATATCGTTTTATACCTAGGTATACATCAACAATCCATAAAAAAAGTGCTGACACCAGAATTTTTTTAGTTTTCATAAAGCTGAATGCTTTGGGCACATTGAAAACAATTTTATAATTATCTGCCACCTATTTGTTTTCATGTATCCTGGTTAAAATAATAAGTCGATCCAAGTTTGGTTTCATTATGCACAAAATATCTATTGGAATGCTAATCTGATTAAATTAGTTATTTTGCTTAAATATGCTACACTTTGGGGAATGTTTTAAAATATGTATCTGATTTCATTTACTTCCTTCATTCAATCAAATTTATACACTGTAAAATCAAACTAAGCTGTCTTTATTATAAGAACACAACAAAAGCATTTATCATATTGCTTCTAGCTTAGATCAGTTAATATAATTTTCACAGTGTGTTGCTTAATTCAGAATTTTGTGTTGAATGGGTTATACAGAGTTTATGTTTACATTCCTGTAGTCTTATACTACCTTTAACTGAATTTGTTTTAAGTCCAGTACTGGTTGATTTCAAATTTTGCAAACATTTTTAAAAAGAAAATAGGAAAAATCAGGCAATTATGCTGAACTCAAGGACCAAGCCCACAGTAAAAAGAACATTTACATCAAGGAAGAAAAAGAGGATTTATATATGCTTTTGTGTTTTATAAACTAGTAGAAATAGCAAGAATCAAATAGCAAGGGGATTTTATTGAGTTCATAATTTATAAACACAAAAAACCTGAAAAAGCCAGGTGTGCATCATATTACTAAAATTGGAAAATATACATGTCGGGCAGAAATAGCGAACAGCTTCTTGGAGTCCTGACAAGTGCTGTCATAACTTAAAGACCAGCTGTTTCTTTTCTTTTCTTAAAGATTTATTTATTTTTATTTATACAAGCACTGGGTACAGTCAGAAACGTGGGAGATGAGAGAATTCACCATAGCCAGAGTGGGGAACAGAACAGACAGACTGAACAGAACAGACAGACTGATGAAACACACTACTGAGGGGAGCAGCGGGCGTGGCAGGAGAGGTCTGTGGCGCCATGTGGGACCCTTGCTGGTGGCCGGGGATCGAACCTGTGCTGCAGAGGCTAGGAGCAGCTTCACAGCCCAGCGCTCAACTGCTGCACCACCAGGGGAGGCCCCCAGCTGTTTCTTTTCTTCTTCCACTTGTTGACATTGGGATGGCCAGTTATCCATGTCTTTTAGAGAAGCCAGGAATTTTAAGTTTTATGTGACACTTGTAGAGACTAAATGCTGGTAAATATCATTTCCTTCCTTTCCTTCTTTTCAATTTTATATATTCTTTTTTTCTCTCTCCTTTTCCACCCTCCCTCTTTCTCTCCTTCCTCCACCTCATTTTTCCCTCTTCCTGATTATGATATGTCCTAATATTTTCTAAGTCAAACACAAAAAATTATAGAAGCAATAATTTGCCACATACCATTATATGGCATTCAGTTCTGGATCATTAAAATAATGAAACATTTTAGTTCACTAATTTTCATATAATAACACTTTTTATGACTTGAAAGTTCAGATATTATGTTGGCTTTCAGTAAAGACTAATTGTAATTCTGTGCCCAAATTATTCCTTTCCCATTTCTTCTTCTACTCTTTTAGCCAAAGAGAATACTGAATAAGCTGGTTCTTACTATATTTATTCCAAGTGTTCCAAAAGCTCAACTTCCATAACCATGTGACTCAGTTCCATATTATGGAATCAACCTCCTTAAGATGGTTTCTGGTCTAAATTGGGATCTGCATAATCATTGTAGTCCCTCTGTGCACATTATTAAATTGTTCTTTTCCTTTTTAACCCATCTGATACAATTTTGATTTCTCATCCAGCTCAAGAAGAATCCAGACAAGTGGGAGATTTCCCCAAACCTCAATAATAAAATAAATCAATCTCTTGAATGATAGATGCAATGCTGATAAACAGTAGGATATCTATTTTTTCTGTTTTCTATCTAACTATCTCTATATCTAGCTAGCTATCATCTATCATTTTTAAAAGATTTATTTATTTATTTATTTATTTATTTATTTATTTATTTATTTATTTATTTGGTATTAGCTAGAGCCAGAGGTACAGGAGATAAGAAGATTCACCAGAGAGAGTGGGGAACAGAACAGGCAGATCTACTGAGATACACGGCTGAGGGGAGCAGCGGGCAAGGCAGGAGAGGTCTGCTGTGCCATGTGGGTTGCTCCCTGGCTGGCCAGGGGATCGAGCTGATGCTTCAGTGGCTGGCGATAGCTTGATAGCACTGTTTTAAACCCTGCGCCACTTGGGAGGCCCACTATCTTTTATCTTTCTATCAATCTTTCTGTTACTCACATAAATAGATATCCTATTGTTTATTTTTCTGATGAACCCAATTTGGCATAATTTATAATAATGAATTCATATAATATTTTGGTTGCAGTATGTTTATTTTTTAAATTATACAATTAAAGATTTTAATGTTCATCATTTATACACAATAAATGATGTTTCATGTAGCACCAGCAACATTTTATCTATTATTTCATATTATTGAATAGATAATTGATTAATAGATATTTCATTATATTGAAATCACTTCAACACTCAGTGCTTATCATCTGTAGAAATTATTATGTGTATTTTTCCTGTGTAAAATTTCAAATTTTTCTTATATATTTATAACATTACTTCTTTTCATTTATAAGTTTACATAAAAATATTATTTTACTGCATGTATCCTTTGACCATCAGCATTTTTTTAACTTAATATACTAAGTTTCATCAGTTTACATCTTGAACCCTATGATACACTATTTAATCTTTGTTCATCTGTAACTCTGTGACTTCTTTATTGAAATATATATACAAAATCATACCAGAAAGCATCAATAAGCTTGGTTAACTTCAAGATGGTAGTGAACTATGCCTAACTATAAATTCTTTTATAATATATGCCAATATAAAAACACTCTTTAATACACTTCATAGAATTTTCTATATCATCTTTAATATTAAAAGTATAACAGGGCCTCCCCGGTGGCGCAGCAGGTTGAAAGCTGTGCTTGAAGTTGTCCACAGCCTCTGCAGCGCAGATATGATTCCGGCTGGCCAGGGAGAAACCCACATGGCGTGGCAGACCTCTCCTGCCTCCCAGCTGCTCCCCTCAGCAGTGTTTTTAGTCTGTCTGCCTGTTCTGCTCCCCACTTTCTCTGGTGAATTCTCTCACCCTCCAGCACCTCTGACCTGTAACCCAGTTCTTTTATAAATAAATTTAAATCTTAAAAAAAAAAAGCATAACAAATTCTCAATTCCAACCACCCAAACCTGATGCACACAGTGTATCCTTAGTTCCATTCATCTTGGCACATCATACACGATTGGATTAATACAACATTAACCTTACCTCACCCTTGTAGGCTTTTATTTTCTGTCTCTTTCTTTCTTTAATCTATTCTCCACATTCCAGGCACAATTTTTTTAAAACGTCAATCCAATAGATGTTTATCTTTGCTTTTCTCATAATCTCCAACCATTCCCTAAATTTCTGAAAACATATCTGCTATACATAGACACTTCAAAATAGATTAAATGTAAACACTGCTCCTTCTATGATTCTTTGCCCTGAAATGTGTTTTTTCAGCAAGTTTTAAAGTATGAGTCATAAACCTGAAGTTAATTCAAACTGTTTATTTTCTATGAATAGGAAAAAATAATTTAGAAAAGATAGAGGACAATAATTTTATATTAAGCCTTAGATTTGCTAACACTAAATGAAATACCTCAGTTATTTATTTTAATTACTTGCTATATTATATAAGTTATATTTGTAGAATGTATTTATGCTGAATGCATAATACTAAATATGAAAAATAATTAGAATCATTTAACTGGCAATTATTATTTGATTGATCATGTAAAATTTTTTGTTACACATACACTATAATACAATAGCAGTGATACACTGGTAAATCTTTACAGCAATTGAATTTACTATGCATAAAAGAATACTTATTTTTTAAAATCTAGAATAAACTACAATAATCAATAAATAAGATGTAAATACCAAAAAAAAAAAACCACAATAAATCTTTGTTGAATGATACAGTGCATGTTATTCCTTCAGGGATGTAAGCCCAAGTTGCATGAATGAAAAATGAACTGTTTAGTAGCATCTTTCTGCTAAGGGCAAATATACTACTATGGCTATTAATCGGTAGAGCAACACAGTAGGTCAAAGGGAAAATTAGGTATCAGAAAAAAAGATTAAAATTAAACTATTTCCCATACATTTTATAGAATGAAACTGCAAGTAGACACATAAAGGCATAAATATAATTTATATAATTCAGACTGATTACTTAGTAGAAGAATACTTGTATCTATAAACTATTTTAGTTTGGTCTGTGGAATAAATGGGGTCAACAGTTTTAAGATTTGGGCAAAGTTATTTGAGTTTTTCCTCATACCACATTCCCTAGGAAGCTCTGCTATGTGAACTTTCAAAGTAAACTATATAATATATAAACCAGATCACAATTCAGGAACAGTAAATGCAGTTGCTGCAAGGATAAGTCTCATCCATTAGCTTCCTTTAAATAAAGATGAAGAAAATTAACTTGCCCTAGGCAATGCTTCTTTCCAGGGATGGCTTGAGTTCAATGAGTGAATCATGTTGAGATATAAGGACCCAACCTTCTTGTCCCAAACTCAGACAACTCTGATGGGTCATCCTAGCATCAGAGCTCCCATTAAGCACAGTTGATGTATTTGTCTCTATATGCTACAGCCTTTTGCAATCCTGCTTCCTTTCTGTCTCCTCCAAGGTGTTTATCTAAACCCCGATAAACTGTCTGTATGCTAATCTCTATCTCATAGGCTGCTCCTCAGGAACTCAACCAAGAAAAGTGAGAAGTGACATATCATTTTCCTTGCAAGTAGAGATTCCAAGAGCTTCTGGACCAGGAGCTACCCACTCTGCATCACCAGTCTCCTGAATTTGCCAAGAGGTTCACTACCTCCCTTCCTTTTACTGCCAGTTTATTTATAGGCTTTTATTATTGTAATATGGATTCCTCCCAATAAATTCATATTCTTGTCATATTCATTTGGCTTGTGTCCTGAGTGAAAGTTTCTCACTTCTCACAGTTAACATTCTTGAAATCTCAAATCTTATAAATCAGCAAGTAGCTTTAAATGTTAGCTACATTTTTTTTCTTTTAAATTAGAACATTAAATTTCATAAATAGATATTAATTTAGATAAATTGTGTAACCGTAGGTATTGCTAGTTTTTTTAAGTGCATCTTTGTTTTAAACAACTACTATCAAACATATTTGACATATAATCAGAGAGAAAAATACATCCAATATATTTTATTAGGTGGAATTAAGTTTTAATAATATATATGTATATAATGTATAAATCTCACTAATAATAAAGGATTTTAGCACCTTACTAGATTGAGATATCTAAATACAAATAGAATAAAAGTATAGATCAGAAAACAATTTGTGAATCTACAAAAATTAGAAGCAAATTAATATTGTTACAGTTATTGTTACTGTTACTGAGTATATGTCTGGGTTTTGCTACCTGTCACTACCAAAAAGCCAGTAAGTAGAGACAGGATTTAAATCTATAAGCGATTTGGGAATGGTGGGCATAACACCTTTTCTGAAGAGACCATTCTCCCATGACCAATGATCTGAGAAAATGGAGCAACTGTTCTGCCACCTCATCTCCT
This sequence comes from Talpa occidentalis, assembly GCF_014898055.3. Classification (NCBI taxonomy): domain Eukaryota; kingdom Metazoa; phylum Chordata; class Mammalia; order Eulipotyphla; family Talpidae; genus Talpa; species Talpa occidentalis. Next base: position 80,121,691 of record NW_023602073.1, on the reverse strand, counting down.
GTTAGCCTTCTTATAATAAGTTAAACAAAAACAGTTATTCATAAGCAAGTGGCTCATCAGAACAGTCTGTCATAGTTAATGTTCTTGGTATTCGTCATATTCAGCCCCCTGAGTTTGTTATCAGCTTCCCGGTTATCTTGACCCTAGTACCGCAGATGATGTCAATGTCTGGCACTGATTTAGGCATCATTGAGGCAGGAAAGTTTTAGTTAAAAGAAAAAAATGACATTTGTCACATAGTGTGTAGTATAGCCTATGCTCTACCAGGTATGCTGCCTTTCCCTTTACTCCCTGGTTCCCTATCATTACAATGAACATGCATAAAGCATTAAACTCAATACTAAGATTTTGCTTCTGTTTCTAGGAAGCCACATGTTTATGAAAATAAACATAACTGAATAAATTTGTTTTTTGTTAAAGATTTGTTTTTTTATTTATTTATGCATACAAGAACTGGGGTCTAGGCCAGAGGCGTTGGGGGTGAGAAGATTCACAGAGACAAAGTGGGGAGCAGGATAGGCAGATCTACTAAAATACACTATTGAGGGGAGCAGCAGGAGAGACAGGAGAGGTCTGCTGCACCACGTGGTTCAGCTCCCTGGCCAGGGATCAAATTTAGGCTGCAGTGGCTGCAGATAGCTTGATAATGCTGAGACTTTAACCCTTGTACCACCCGGAAGGCCCTAAATTTGTTTTCTTTTATAAAGAAAATAGGCAAGATTCTAGAAGGGGATGTATTTTCCTATAATGATGACTGTGGGTGATTACTACCGAAGTATATTTAAAGCTTTCAACCAACACTTTCAGAATTCAAAGTAAGTCATTAATACTCAGGTTCATATTTTCGCAAGTAGTAGAAAATGCTCTTTGGGGAAGATCATTTTAGGAATAGTCTAAGGCCTGATTATCATTTACTAAAGTATTCCTGTATCCTTCTGTCTACAGGAATGCATATTTTATGCAAAGATCAATTCCAGGGCTAATGAGTAATGGAAGTAAGCTACCTCAAAAGGGATGAAAATAATTAGTAGATTATTGTTTTGGTATTCCATTATTTTCAATATATCTTAGATCAGCCACATGAATCTATGTCAAAATCCAAAAGAAATAAATGAGGATGGAGTAGAAATTTTATTTGTTTTTAAAATAATTTTAGACTCTTAAAATCAACCAGAAATAAAAAAATAAGTACTCTACTACATAGTAGAATTAAAATTTAAATTATTTATTAGCTTACCAATTAGAAATAAACCAAATGGAAAATACTATGTTTTCTAAAGCTGATATTTGGTACAAAGGTAAGATTACACACATAAATTAAATATAAGTAGATATAAATATAAATACATAACACAGATAAAAACTCAAGGTGATAAATTATTAATCATCTAATTTAACATCAACAATGTAGAACTATTATGAAAAGAAAGAATAAAATCAGGATTCTGAAATGCAAATGTGGAGTGTAAATACAGAGTCCCCTTGCCATGCAATTGTCCTTATCCCCTGTAAATAATATTTAGAGTGTTGATTTCTTTTTGAGTTGTAGATATTAAACAGAATGTGAAGAATTAATAGATATCACAAAAAATACCAAAATTTTTAAGTTACTAAGAAATACATCTAAGTAGAAAATATTGAAGGAATCAGATTTTGTTCCAACCCATTTGGAAAAATAATTACTCATAGGTGATTAAACCTTACATCTAATGACACAATAGATTTGGCAAACATGAATGCTAGAAAAGGAAGTTTGATTTGTTGAGCAAACTGCCTTTATAAGTAGAAGCAGAGTTGGTGTTAATTAAATCATAGGTTTTCACTATGCTTAGACTTGGTTTCTGTGCATAAATGACTCAATCTAAGAACAAGTACAGAGGCCTAAACATTAGAACCAAGGACTACAGGAAACTGAAAATTAAACATGGGGCACCAAACCAATCTCCCTATTTTCACTCCATCCTTATATGTCCACATCCATTACTCAGAATGATATTTCTGAAAGTTATTCACCTCATATGATATCTTATAATACATCCTTATAATTAATAGTATCTCATGACTTCTCATTAGTTCAAAATTAATTCAATTGCTTTCTCTTTTTCCCATGGTCTCATGGGAATTTCTGCTGTGTGAATCTCCCATCTCATCTGACTCTACATTTCTCTTTGCCCTCTAGACACATTAGATTTCTTTTGCTGCTGTCAGTGTTAAAAATCAAAATTTATCTGAATAAATTTAGAGATATAATTGTCTTTATTAAAAGATTCATGAGTCAGATAGCATCCCACATAGCAAGTAGAAAGACTTCCAGGGGTTTGTACAAAATGCAGTTTTTATAGAGCAAAAAAGGATGGGAGGAGTAAATCCATAAAAGAAAAGGAAGACTATTTCAGGTGAAGTCACCTTCACTCAGAAGAAGACAGAAGGGTCTTATCATGCAGATTACCATACTAGAGATAACCAGGAAACTCCTGATTAATAGGTTTAAAATTCCACTTTTGGAAGAGCCTGAAACTGCTATTAGGTTATGTTTTAAGGCGTGGCTCCATTTGGGTCTGTCATTTCTTTTGTTATATCTAATGCACCTTCAGTACTTTGAAATTGCTGTTCCATTTGCCTGGACCTTCCATTGCACATATTTTCCCACAGTTGCCTCATATTATTTATTACCACATTTCAGCTAAGTTTGTGCAAAGTGAGATCAGGTATTTTAAATCCCTATAAATACACACAGCTAGGGTTAAGAAGTCAAGTTCTGGCAGCCTGAGGGCTACCTTCAGACAAAGACACAGTTGGTGGTTGTTGGGAGGGCAAGTATCCTTAAGGTTGTATAGAGAGCCTACATGTTTCTGAGACATGGGTGGAAGATGGACTTGATTCCATGGAGTCAAGTCTACGAGCTACCTACTTAGATTTCACTCGTTGTACAAAAGCCTGTTTTGTTTCAAAAGAAAGATTCCCAGTGACAGCAATCCACGTAGCATCATTTGGTGTGGTCACCTGAATTACTTTAGGTCTCTAATGGTTGTGATATGTTTGTCATCTTCCATGTTAATAGCTGTCTTACATTAGAGTGCCACAGACTGCTGTGCCCACATTTGGAGTTTGATTTAGTAAGTCTGGATTGTATTTATAACAAATTTGCATTTATACAAAATTTTCAGGTGACATGGACACTGATAATCTGGGGACATAACCATTTCTTTGCTACAGAGTCCCAAGATATTATTAATGAGCATTTATCAAGCTATGAATGTGCTTGTTTTGTGTAATAAAGAATATTAATTTTAGCAATTATGAAGTCATAATTTTCCATATTAAAAAACAAACTTATTTGATTTTAATGATAACAATATATTTTACATTTTGTTGTATACCTTATTAATAGAAATTATTGTACAGTTTATGCTATTTTAGAAGTATCTTGCCAGTATTTAAGAAGCGTTAAGAGATTTGAAATGCAGTATCTAAATATGTATTGAAATAAATCATCTGTCTTGCTGGAAAAAATTACTGACACATGGGTTTTCATGGTTAAATAGTATACAGATAGTAAAATATTAAATCAATATTTTACACCATAGGCTAAAGCATTTAATTTTTTATTCTTCTATGAAATTATAGCATCATAATAGTATATGAATTTTTGGTTGCTATATTTAGTAAGTTATATATTTTCTATAAATATTGATACTTAAATTAGGAAGATAGAGGGGTAATCAAACCTTTTATTTTCACTTGAAATCCTGGGTAAAGTTATATTTCACATCAGAAATAAATTAACTCAGTAGGCTATATTTTGTATATTAGAAAAATATGTCCATAAATCAAAATGTATAAACATAAAAATATATTTCTCCTTTAACAACCCTTGGCCTCACAGATGAGACTCAGTTCCTTACAAGAAAATACTTTTTAAAATTCCAGTTTTTAAATGAAAACTGACTCTAGTGAATCCATCCATACATATTTTTATAACAAAGCAACCATAAAGCTAAATCATACTGGAATTCTGTTTAAGTATTGGGATTCTATACTACTCACTTAAGAATGTGATTTAAAATGGCTTCCTTGCTCTTTCATTTATCTGAGTTTTTGTGACATTTGAATTTTCAAACATAATTCTGACTACATGGTAGAAACCCTTACTTTGTTGACATGCCTTAGTTCTTTTTCCTTTCCAGAAGCAATTGAATGCAGACATTTGTTCAATACTTTATCAGTTTTTACTAGTGCTTATTAAACAATAATATATATTATGAATTCTAGTGTATATTAATAAAATAAAAGTAAAGACACAAAGCTCAGTTTCCTTAGGAATATGTCTTATTAAGACCATGAGCTCACTCTCCTTAGGTATACTGACTGGTCTTGTCTCAGGCACATGGTGGAAAGATTGCAATACACAATCTGCAGAGTAGCTTCGGAAAATTACAGAGCTTACTTAGTTGCCTTTATTTGGCAGAACTTGCTGGAATAAATTATTACCAGCAAAGCAGCTTGATCAGGACATAGTGTCTCCACTGGGAAGTTTCTAATTAGAGTACTCTTTCCCTAAGATATGGGAATCACCTATAATATGCAAATGTACATGGTGAATTCCTGCATAGAAATTTCCAGAGAAAATCGCCCCTAGTCTACATCAACAGTCATACATTCTGACACCTTAAATTACGATATTCCCTGCTACTTATTCCTGTTAACACTTTGAACCTTAGACTTCATTTTCCTAAAATTAATAAGAAAAATATTTTTTATATCCTATGCCCTCATTGATTTTGAATATTTTCTTTACACTTATTGTCAGCTTAAACCCTTTCAGTTTTCTTTTTTTCCCTTCAAATTTATTCAATTTCTCACCCTTCTTGTTCATTTTCAATTTGCATGCTTAAGTCAACCTTGTTCTTCCTGACATCCTGGATTATCCTCCCCAGACCATCCCACCCCATTACTAGCTAACAAGTTGCAAACTGCTCCCCACTAGCATTATTGGTATACCAGTTGAAAATTGGATCTAAATAGGAGCATAACATATTAAATTTGACTGTGTTTAAGAGGAAGTTGTAAGGTTAGAAAATTTTCCACAGATCACTTCAGAGACTGCCTCAGTGAATATGGATTGTAGAGGGAAAAGAATGGATAAGAAATAAAATATAAATGAAAATGTCAGTGCTAAGATGAAGGTGACCACATTGTGTTTTCTTAATTATATCATATTTCTTATTTAAACCGATATTTTGGAATTACTTTAAAAATATAACAGATATGGGCCTCTCTGGTGGCACAAGGGGTTAAGCACAGCACTGTGAAGCTATCTGCAGCCTCTGCAGCATGAGTTCCACCCCTGGTGGGCCAGGGAGCTACCCACACGGCACAGCAGAGCTCTCCTGACTCACCGGCTGCTCCCCTCAGCAGTGTATTTCAGTAGATCTGCCTGTTCTGTTCCCTACTCTGTCTCTGATGACTCCACTCCCTGCCGCCCCGCACTGCTGGCCTTACCCCAGTTCTTGTATGCGTTAATAAATAAGTCTTTAGGAAAAAAGAATATAACATATACACATGAAAGGTAACTCAGAATGTTTTCAAGGAAAAGCAAACCTTTAGCTCTTTTCTCCATGAATGATCATTAATAGTATTCTTTGTTTCCTTGAGAAATGTTACGAGTATATAGTCTATTTTTAAAAATACTTAGTGAAATCATAAGACACATAATGTCAAGTAACTTAATACCTCAGCAATATTTTCATGCTAACACTTGTAGATATGCCTTATCTTTTTAATACCTACATAGTAACCCACTATAGTGTCATTTTATAGTCATTTATCTAGTTTAATTTTTTTTAAGATTTATTTATTTATACAAGCACTAGGTATAGTCAGAAACGCAGGAGGGTGAGAGAATTCACCAGAGCCAGAGCGGGGAACAGAATAGGCAGACTGACGAAATACACTGCTGAGGGGAGCAGCAGGCATGGAAGGAGAGTAATTAAATTTAATAGCAATACAAGAAAAACATTATACCTCATCAATAGCTGTTTTACTTCAGGTAATCAAAAAATGTTTTCAAAGAATGCTTTTCAGGGTGTTAGTAACCTTTGAAAATAACATTTGCATATATAAATGAATAGAATACTGATTTTTTTTTTTTTTTAACTGAATTTTTTAGTTCTTGCTCTATGATTCTGTAGGGAAGTTCTAGGGCATCCCAAATGCCAGTCATTATTCAGGATTTAAAAAGTGTGATATCACCCTGTGAAGTAACAGCGTATTGTATTGGTATGAAGTTTTAGTGTACTCTGGAGTTACCTCAGAATCACAAAGCAATTAGCCAATAATGTTAAAAAGTTATGGCTAATTTAACTAATGGTTAATGGAGCCTAGTAAAACTGTCAGAGTTGATGAGCCCAGGGAGATTTTGTGCAGGAACACACATTAAAGTCAGGGTCCTTTATCTCCTTTTAGAGTTTAATCGGTATCCAGAATGATAGGCTCTTATACTAACGATATGCCAAAAATATGGTTTTGTTTTTAATCTCCTTAAAATTTAAATGTGAATAGTAGCTAACAGGAAGGAAAAGATTTGTCACTGAGTATATTGAATATATCACAAAAACATGCTCAGGAGTCCCTAAGAATGCCTACTTTTCAATGACTACTAGAGTAAATGGAGCTTTAATAGATATAAATAAGACCCTTCTTTCCTCTATAGCTTGAAAATACTGCAATAACTATATTTGTGATTTACTGAATGACAATAATGTGCAATTAAATAAACCAGTGGTTGAAATGACATGAAAGGGGATATAGAAGAAATAGATTTGCAGAACTGCCTTTCAAAAAGGTTAGAAAAAAATGGAGGTGTCTTTCTTCTAGCAATAGTTTTGAAGTCCCTAGCTAAAGGGCAATGCACCATTCTTTATGAGTTTCATGTTTTATTCATTAAATGGTTTGAGCCTGTAGAAGAAGTTATGTGTTTTCACAAAGCTTATGTTATAGAACAGATCCTTTACTCGGGGAAAACTCAGCTTCCTACTGTGAGAAATTGACTTGTTTCCAAAGTACTCCATTTAAGAAATGCATGAGAATGTGGACTTATATACAAAGAAAGAGGACAAATTCTACACAGGGAAATGAAAAAATAGTCTTTAAAGAAATACACCAATTAGTTAAATGATCTCAGTAAAGTTTAAGATGACTCTAGCTTAATGCTAAATGAAGGTTTCCATCTGTTGCTTGCCTTCTATTAAGAAATTTTTATTATAGGTATCCAGAATAAAATTTCTGACCAATTGAGCTTAAAAATACTGGGAGCACTTGTAAAACCCAGTACACTTATTTATTTATTTATTTTTTATTTATTTTTTTTAAGATTTATTTATTTATTTATACAAGCACTGGGTACAGTCCGAAGCGCGGGAGGGTGAGAGAATTCACCAGAGTCAGAGCAGGGAGCAGAACAGGCAGAAGGACCGAAGTACACTGCTGAGGGGAGCAGCGGGCAGCAGGAGAGGTCTGCGGGCCATGTGGGACCCTCCTCCGGTGGCCGGGTAGCAGCTGGGGATCGAACGGGCACTGCAGAGGCTGCGGGCAGCTTCGCAACGCAGCGCTCAACAGCTGCGCCACCGGGGAGGCCCAACACAGTACATTTAAAGTAACAAAAGGATCAACATGGTTCTCAGTTTCCACTATAAAAATACACTGCATCAAAATTTCAATTTAATATAAAAATGGAGACAATATTATCAATGACATGACAATAATCAAATAATTAATGATAAATAATAAATCATAAGAGTCTTCCTAACTTTGGGTTGGCAATAATGATTTCAAAATACTCAAAATTTAATTGCAAGGTATTATCAATTATCAAATGAAAGTTATATATTTATGTATATTAGTGTTAACTATTGAATATTAAGTCCCTTCAAGATCTATGTCAAGCATTATGGGAATTTCAACAAAAAGTCTTAATTTGCCATAATATGCATATATATATATAAATATATATACACGCGCGCACACACACACACACACACACACGCTGGACTGTAAGAAGTTTTTTTTAATAAACCAGACTATGAAAAGTTTTACTGTTGAATCAGATCCCAATAATTTCCAGTAAAAAGTCCAAATTTGCTATAAGTTCGCTATCAGATTGTAGTTAAGGGCAGGTTGATTCTAACAAGGAGAATGCTGTTCTGAATATTTGTACCCATGCCCTCTCCCCCAACACACACTAATTCATATGTTGAAATCCTAACTTTCAAAGGTGATGGTATTAGTAGATGATAACTTGGAGAAATGATTATATCAGGAAGGAAGAACCCTGTTGAATGGGATAAGTACCTCTTTATAAAAGAGAGAGTTTTGTTGTCCCCTTTCACCTTCTGAGGACATAGTGAGATATCTCTGACTGGAAGAGTCCTCCTTAAGTACCTTGTATGTATGCTAGTCTATGATTTCCAGTCTCAAAAACTCTGAATGGCTAATTTCTGTTATTTATAGGATACTCAGTCCGTGATTTTTTTTTAAGACTTATTTTTTTATTTATTTATGCATGCAAGAATTGTAGGCCAGAGATGCAGAGGTGAGAGGATTCACCAGAGACAGAGTGGGAAGCAGAACAGGCAGATCTACTGAAATACACTGCTAAGGGGAGCAGTAGGTGAGACAGGAGAGGTCTGCTGTGCCATGTGGGTTAGCTCCCTGACGAGGAATCAAACTCATGCAGCAGTGGCTGGGAATAGCTTGATAGCACTGAGACTTAATCCCTGCAACACCAGGGAGGTCTAGAGTTATGAAAGTTTAATAAATTTTGTCACATACCGGGCAGAGAGAATTGAAAGTTAAAGACATAGTTCACAAATAGCATGAGCTATAGTAAGTGATATAGGAAGTCTAACATTAATCAAGTAGAGATTATATGCTTTGTGACTTTGAGAGACAAAAATGTGAAGGGAAGAATGGTAAAGACCTGTAGCTTCCAGAAAGTCTGTGCAAGTGGAATCTACAGAATGCAAAAATCACTTAACTTGATAAAGAATTTCACTATTTTGAGAAAATGTTCTCTTTGGTATTAAAACACAAATAATTCTTCCAGTGCTTTATTTATCCATCAAGATGACTTTCAGGGTTTATGGGCTTGTCTATCCCATATGGATAGGAACTGGGAGAGAGAGTAATTCTCCTGCATCTACTCAAATTTGGGCTTGTACACCAGCCATGTCATTAACATCTTGTTATCAAACTCTGCCTTTATGTAGCACACTAATATCATCCTACAATTTCTAAAAGAAGAAACACACAACTATCCATCCTCTCCAAAATGATCCCCAATGTCTTGAAGGATAATGTAACCAAATCCGATAAATGTGGTTACTAAATAGTTCTCCAAATTGTCCATTTACTCCCAGGCACCTCCAAAGTTCTGAATCCTCACCTTTCCCTTGTTAATTACTGGTCTTAAGTCTTAATCATTTAAATTTGTTTTGTTTTACACATGATAGCCAGACTAATATTTCTAAAAGATAAAATTTAATATGATACTGCTCTACAGAAGACTCTTGACTAGTGTATCTTAGTTGGGTCACAGAACTTTATAGAAGATGTTTTCAAAGTAGTGGGCCCTCTCAATAAATAAGAAGAGAACATTATAAGATAATGCTTTGCGGCAGCCTCTGCCGCTGAACGCCAGTGAACTTACTGGAAAGAGGGAGGCTTTCACTCAGACACATCAGAGTGAGTAAGACCCCCTTCCCCTGTGCGCTGGACTGGACAGTCAATGACGGGTAAGATCGGGGGCAGACTAAAGAAGGCACTGGCCAGCCTCATGTCTGTGACTCCTGACGACCTAAGACAGGCGCAGTCCCCGAGGGGCTTCATCATGATAAACTTTGGCGTTCAGATCAAACAAGGCACACATGCCTATAAGCCTAATTTAGGCAACAAGCCCGCAGTAATTAACCCCTCCTTTGATGGAAACAAGGCTGCTAAGAACGTCACCTGCAAACAAGCCTGATGGAATTACCTACAAAGCAGTTTTACCATTAATCAAATAGCCATTGTTTCAGAATAAGTAGCAACCTAGCAACCTGTCTATAATCATACTACTTTTTCACTTACTTTGCTTTTTCCTTATATGTGTACAATCAGTTTCAGGAAATGCATGATAAAGAAAATAGTGTGTGGCAATGGTAGTTTTATAATAATCATAATACTTCTCACATGAGACAACACCATAAAAATCAAAATGCTTACGTAGAGAATATATTGCTCGTGATGACTAAAAGTAGGAGGTGCCAGTAGGTAAATATTAATGCTTTCTGATCATTGTGGTTTTGGGATACGAATCAAGAAAAGCTGGCTTAAAGAATGCTGTTCAGTGTAGGCAAAAATGATTGTGTAGATTCAGTACCTGGAGATTGTTTACTGTGCCATGTCATGGAACAGCGATCACATGCACATGAATAATGAAGTAGATGTCTTATGCCTTACAAAGTATTTTATGCTGAGAAAGAATTAAATTGTATGAAATCATCTATTGTTGGAAATGGTATAAAAGTGTATGATGATTTTGAGCAAATTACATTCAGATCTTCACTCTTGAAGTGTGTCTGTCTGTCATTTGTGTGTCTGTCTGTCATTTATGCGCCGATTCCTTGAGCATCCTCACAGTTTCTCAAATCCTGAGACAGTCCTGCAAGTCTACCGCTGCGCTGGTCCGCGGCAATGCTTCATATGAGAATTCAAGTAACTAAGACTTATGCATTGACACATTCTGATGGGTATATGGACTCTATATTAAAAGTTCCTTTTTCAATGACTTGCCATGGTTACTGTTAAAACTCACAATGCCTTGGATGTCATTAGTTCTATTCTAACTCATGTCTCACTATTTTCCTCTTCATTTGCATGAGTCTTGCTCGAATGTCAGATATTTTACACAAAATTTTCTCAAATACTGTAATTCTTTTCCAATAGCAGAATCCTTATGTATATTAGTAAGGACCTATTTTAAAGTTCTTTCTAGACAGATTTCTATCTGCTATAATTTTCTTATCTGATAATTGTATCAGCTATCATTGTACTCATTTGTTCATGTGTTTTCTAAACCTTAAGCTCTACTTTTATATCTGCTGCCATGAATATTGTTTGATGTTCTATGGTTCTCAATAAATACTGTTGAATGAATGAACATCCGTATAAAGGAGAGTGATAGATTAGTTCTGTCTGCCAAATTACAGAATAGCAAATACATTCACATATCAGTAGTCTATAATACATGTTATTTTATAATCATAGGGGGTCTCTCAGTTATGGTTTGACTAATCTTATCAGTTTTGGAAAGGCAAGAGTGAACTCATGAATGAAAAGGGCAACTAGGGAAAAAAAAGTTTAAAATGTGTCTATAGAGATGGCCAATAATATACAAAGATGAAAAAATGCTAGTTTAGGTCTTTTTTTATGTCTTTTCATTCTACACTTTAGGGCTAAAGGTAACAGTTGCTATTTTCTTCAAGACAGAAACCAGATGCTATGAAAAGCTAAGACAAATCATTCATGCTCATTGAAAGCCTCGCCTTTGAATGAGTTATTTTTGCTCAAATTCTTTTGGAGAAAGCAAATCACAAGCTCAACATTTAAAAGGACAGAAAACTTTACTGTGTATTCTAATAAGAAGTACTGCAAATGCACAAAGCAAAATGGTAGATATATAATTATATTATGCCATGAATGAAGAGTTAGATACAATGAGCAAACTATCACATAAGAATTTGGGAGTTTAAGAATGGGTACAAACAATCTAAAAAGGTGTCAATCACTTGTACAAATATTTGACATAAGAGTAAGTAATAATATAAATAAATAAATACGACTGAAATTTGCAAAGTAGAATCTCCTGCAACATTTGACTTTTTCTCTAAACTTGCATTCTGACAGTCTTTCTGTACAAAATGCTTGTCAGTTGACAGAAGACAGCATTTTGGATTTTTGTGCTTCCATGTAAAATATGAAACATTTGCAAAATCCTTTCATTTTAAGTCACACTAAGTAATTCAGGAGGCAAATTATATAAGTTGAAAAACAAGTTTGTGGAGTTTAATTTATTAGCAGTCAAATCATTTAAACCCATCTTAACAGAAAGCTTCCATAGAAGGCATGTTCCTATGACTGAGGTAAGCAAGCCACTATGCTCATATTCCTATGAAATGATATAATAAGTGAGGTTACTGAATAGCTTAGGTTCTCCATCAACAGGGTAAAATAAATACTCCATAGACAATAAACTCAGACCAATCAAGATTTACACACTGAAGGAAAGCAGCTAGTATAAAGGCTCATTAACTTCAAAGATAATACAAGAATGATGCCAAAGCATTTTCTTTGAGGACTAGGAAAAAGTCATCTACCATTAAAGTGAACACTTAAAGATAAAGATTCTAAATAATAATAAACACAATAAAGCTACTTCTATAAATACAAAAGTAGCTAAAAAATTAAAATAGGGAAAAAAAATAACAAACATGTCTCATTCCTTCAAATATACATATCTAAATGTAACCAACAAACTGAAAGCATTTTGGATTCAAACTCAGATTGTAGTTAATTGTACAGGCTTTTATGTCAGTTGCCTGGGTTTGCATCACATTTATACTTAATTAGTCATGGAAAGCGTCACTTTCCTCATCTAGGACTCAAAACTAAGTACTTTAATTTCCTGGAGCAGGTTACAGAAAATTTTTAAAGAGACACAGGTTTTAGAACATAATCTTGGTCACAACTACTCAGCTATGCATCATTTTAGTATGAAACTTGTCACTGAAAATGTATAATTGTTTAGGTGTGGCTGTGTTCAAATAAAACAAATTATAAAGACAGTCATGGGTTAAGTTCAGTTAAAATTCACTGACCCCTGTGGTAAGGTAAGTTCTAAAAAACTGGTTTGTCAAAGTTCAGCCAGAAATATTTGATTCTATAATAGAGTCTATTTTCACTATATTACATCCAAATATCAACATTTATTCTCAAAAGTACTGAGTATTTGATTAGGTTCTTTTTATCTCCCAAAACTATATATACATCTGTATATATACACATATGTGTGTGTGTGCATAAATGTCACTAATAATATAAATCTTTAATATAATTTTAATATAATATAATAATATAAAAAGATTATCATTATTGGTTGTCTTGATAGAAAGTCTATAGATGGTTTTGATTTTTTATCTGTTTTTCTGTAGTTTATGTATTTTTTGTTTATGGATATTATAATATCCATGGAAAAATAAACTATAATTATTGAATGCAGCCTAACTGAACAGTGGACAATTACAGCTTCTATTGTAGCTATGAAAATAAAAGGCTGTTTTCCTTTGTAATATGTATATATATTTTTCAAAGTGTGATACACATTTATTATTTTTACTTGTCATATTCCTCCATAGCAGTTTACTGAGAAAGAAAAAAAACATCTCGTTTTTTGAATACCATGAAAATAACTAGCATTAATATACACCTTTGCCCTCAATTTAGGGTAGCAGGTTGAGGAGGTTATAAAGATATGTTGAGAAGAAAAAGAATGCTTGGGTAAGGGTGCTTTTGGATCAGACTGCCAAGCTACAATTATGGAAATTTAGGCAAGGAACAGTCCTATATAAATTCCATTCTACCCCTGGTTTCCTTCACTGGATTCCCAGACCATGCAGGCCCCACACTCCTTCTTTGTCTTTAGACACAATCACTACCTGTTCTGCAGATTTATCAGCTTCTCTGGTAGGTTTGACAAACGTTGACTTTAACTGCAATCACAGTGCTAAAATCTTGAAGGCTTTGCTAATTTGGAGACATTCTTGCACATATATAATAATTTACAAGCACAGTTAACACCAAATATTACTACTCCAAAGCATGTTATAAACCAAAGAGTTATTATTTTGTTACAGCAGAAAGGTTAGCTATACTGTAAATGTACACTGTGAATGTTAGCAGAACTGTGCATTCATGGTAGAAAAAGATTCCTGGGAAACACATGCCTAATTACAGAATAAATTTCCTGGCTTGCCTACAAAGTGTATATTGACAAATGACTGATTTGTAAACTAATAGAATGTTAGTCACAACTATGTGGACAACTTCTAAAATTGACACATGAAACCTTTTCTACATACTTCCTGATTGATGTCTGAGGTGAAGAATGCCACAGGGGCACAGGAGAACAGACCTGGGAGACTGCAGCAGCTTTAGGGCCCAGACTGTGAGTAAAGCTTCCCTGCTACCAAACAGAATATCCATAGCGGACTTTTCAATGAGTTAGCAAGTCAGCAATATGCTTTTATAGTACTGAAAACTGCAACTTGGGGATGTGTTTATTACTGCAGCACGTATTACAACAGCTAATAGATGATTTGTTACCTGGACATGGGTGCACTCATAATAACAAATCAGTGTGTGTGGCATAGGCCTGGAAGTCAGGTTGCAGTCACTGAAGAAAAAGATCTAACTGCATGGCAAGCTGGAAGAACACCGTCATGCCATACAAAATAGGTAATAAAACAGATACCTGCAATGACAATAACATGAGAGACCAAACCCCTACTATATGTGTAGCTATAGGGGACATGATTGGAAGCCATAATGCTAGTAGATGTTAATTGTTTCTCATTAATTATAGAAAGAGATGAGCTAAGGGAATTGCAAGGGAACAGAAATAGGCCAAATGTTTACTTGAAAAATGAACTTTTAGAAGCCAAATGACAAAAATGAGATGGTCAAGTTCTCAAGCTGAAAAAAAGGCCATCGAGATTTTTCAGCTGGAAAATATTAAATGCTACCTTCTTTCCAGTGTCAAGTACTACAGATGTTCACAAGGTAGCTGCTTGTAAGTTGAAGAAAAGAACTAATGGCTTGAAAGCAATAAATATTTAAGAATTGTGTCTTGGAAAGAAAGGCATGGATGTTGTAGAAACAGAGGTCCCTTTATTGTTTTAAGCAACTGAGATTTAAAAGCTATTCCTTAACACATTTTAGACAATCTATCCTTTATATATACCTTTATTCAATAACTGGAAAGAAAAATGCTGACATGGAGACAGATAGTTTATTATGTTTGGTTGTAAAAAATGAGGAAATTCTATTTTCTCATTACTGTGGAAATGAAGTTTATCTGCTGAGAGTGAAAATCAAAGTGGTGGCTTAGGACATTTGAGAAAAGCAGAAAATATAAACATTGTGATGTTATAGGCAGAAGGTAGTGAAGTAGAAATCAAGATGACTCTTTATTATTGAGTGATTGGTTATAATTGAGACCACAGATTTGTGGAGCTACCTTTACTTTAATGTGTCTGTGTGCGTGTGAACAAGTGTGTGTGTGTGTGTGTGTTGTGTGTGCAGTATTAATCAGTAGCCCCCGTGTCCTATGTGACCATAAAAAAGACAAGCATTGCTTTGATTTAGTATTAGTGTTTCCCAGGGCCAAGGTTAGGAAACCACAGGATGTCAGGAACAGGAGATCAGGGAGATAGATTTCAATACTGGCAAGAAAATGTCTCAAAAGAAATAACTCTAAAATTGAAATTTGATAAGGATGGAGAGATATGCAGAATTTATAAGGAAGAATAAATAAGAGTATTGAATTTTGTGGAAGATAGTGTATTTGATATACTAGAGAACAGACATGGAAGGATGAATGGGTGTGATCAGAAAACAAGGATGACTTTAGCTAAAGAATATCTCTGGAAAGTTCCCTAGAGTGTAAGTCATGAATCTGGAAGTGATCTGGAGCAGGGAGAAAGCGCAGCCTATCTCCTATCTCTTGGATATGTGGGACATGATGCATGAACAGCATGAGAGCAAACTGAAAAAGGAAAAAAAAAAGCAGAACACTGAGAATTCACATTATTATTCACTTATTTTATAATAAATGCACAATAGAGGAAAACAGACAATGAATTCAAGTGTAGAAAAATTATTTTGATCCACAGACTTCTATATTCTGTTAAATTAATACTACAGACACTTTCTGTTATCAATAAAAATGAAGATATAGTTTAGATATGCAGATAATCAGAACTGTTGCCTTCTTTGCAGCTTTTCTGAAGTATATTAATTGAGGGGAGGGACAGTAAATGGGAGAGATGAATAAGAGAGAAGTAATAGCTGTTATGATATTTTTGTTCTAATGAATGAGCATAGTGAGGGGTGATATACATGACAGGACAGAAAATGCTGTGCATACTATAGGAGAAAATTAAAAATTTCTTGGGACAATATCACCAGGAATAAAACAATTATTAATAATAAAAAGGAATGATAGTACCTGTTTAATTTTGAGGGTATGTTGAAAGTTTATATTGTAGTTTTTTTCAATAAGAATAAAGAAAATCAAATAAAACTCCCCAAAGAAACAGGAGTTGTGAAAGATAACATAGACCAAGTAGAAAACTTGTTTTTGAACAAATGTAATAGTTACTGATTATTTAGTCTAGGCTAAACTAAGCTAAAGTTCACACACATATGAAATCTCAGTGACTTAACACATGGAAGCATATGTATCCTTACTCAGGGTCTGTCTCTTTCTCAGTGATTGTAGAGAGTACCTGGCTTCCATTCCAAGTGTTGACTCAGGGATTCAGGCTGCTCATATCTCATCATCATATCATCTAGAACATATGGGATGCAGATCACACAAGTAGAAGAATGTGCTAGAAGGTCATATAGTACTGTTGGCCTAGAAAAGACATTCATCACTACTGTGCATTGGAAGGATTTAATTATACATCCCTAACTTTGAAAGATTTGTGAAGTAAAGCACACGGACACATTTAGTAAACAACCTCCACCACAGAGTGTAGAACATGAGAATCTATATGACCTTGACACCAGAAAATTTCTTGTCCGAATGCTACAGAGAATCTGCCTTTGGACCCACAAAGAAAAAAAAAAAAAACTCAACATATTCATTCAATCTTTCCTTGTCAGTAGTATGATGATCATAATAAGATCAGCATTTTTTATAGTTGACTTTTATAGATAGTAGAAGCTTATTTATCTTTTTAAAACAGGATGTGATATAAAAATACTTTTATGATATAAAAGTAAAATCACAGTTGTCAGGATGGAATTTAGCATGGGAGATGTAAAGTGAATAAAAGGAAAATCATTAATCTCTACCTGTTGTATAGTAGGGAATCAAGAAATACTGCTTACATTTAATGGGAAAAGAAACAGAAGGCTGTAAATAGTTTGCAAAGATAACTAGAACAAATAATGGAAACATGAGAAATTTGAAGAATAAAGTAGGAATAAAGGTGCCATGGTGTATGTTAAAATAATCAGCATTTTTCATAGTGAGAGGCAATATATATATATTTATTAAGTAAGAAATTCCAAAAACAGTTAAGTTACAGAGGAAATCCAAAGAATTAAAAATGGAAGCATTTAATATTGCTTCTATAGAAGTAAAACTAGAGGGCAGAATGGTGGATTTGAAGTTGTACTTACTTATTATGAATGTTTCTGTATCATTTGCTTGAAACGGGGAAGACAGGAACTTCTGTTATCCCAGATTAATTTCTGAGGTTCCTTTCTTTTCACAATTGTTAGTGGATCATAATGTCCACAGGAGAGTTATTTGATTCTTAATCTATCTCCCACTTCTTGGTTGTATGAAATATAGGGTGAAAAGTTCAAAAGTAAGGAGAGTTTCAGATTCACCAATACTGTCAATTCCCTGATCTAGAATGCTGCTATAAACTGTCCTTTCTACGTGGCAAAGGGATAGTGATATTTTCCTTCTATCTTAGGGCTAGAAATGGTAATTTTATAGAAAAACAAAAAGATTGGATTTGTCTATCAAAGGTGACTGACTTCTGCTTGAATGCTGGCTGAGCTGCAGAACCAAGTAGACTTTTAAAGCTATTATCCAACCTAAGTAGCTAAGAGAGGTTTAAGAATGTTATCTATACCTCATTCTCTGGAGTTGGGGAAATACAGAGTGATATTCAATAGAAAACAGCTAAAGATGACAAGCTAGATAGAGATGTTGGAGACACCAGATTAAAAGATGTACCACTTTTCCAGATTTAAAAACAAATGTTTCTTATTGAGGTATCACTGATTTACAATACCGTATATTAGGGGAATAGGATCACACCTCTTCAGATCTGTGTTACTGCACCATATACACCACCAAGGCCATCAGAGATCCTTGGACCCACGCCCCCTTGTTACCCCCCACACTCCACTTCCAGCAGTCTCAATTCTGCAGTCATAATTCTAAGGGTTGTTTTGGATTAGTTTTGGCTATTCTCTTTTCTGTTTGTTTCTCTATACTCCATATATGAGTGAAATCATACAGTATTTTTCATTATCTTTCTGACTTTTTTTCCCCCAGAATTTCATCAGTTTCGTAGTGGACAATAGAGATGGGAATTAGGCTGAGCCATCTTGAAAGAACCCAGCAAAAAGGGTTGCCTGCTGTAGTGAGGCAACCCCGGAAGAGAATATTTTGTAATTTGTGACAATGGGAGGATTTGAGGTTAGGTAAATAGAGTACTTTTTCTACTTCATGAGATGGTGGAATTATTATTATTTTATTATTTAACCCCATCTGGCAAGTGTCCAAAAGACACTGTAAGAGGAAAAAATAGCATTTGGGTGTATATTACACAGAGAATTTTGCTCCAAAGTACACATCATGTCATCTGTCAATACACCTTATTCTTTTCCTTTGATCTCTCTGCTCCATAATATATTGGGGGGAACCAAAACCAGCTTGGATAGCTGCGGGATAGGACTGAAAGAACAACAAAACAAACAGATCTTCTGATTTTCATTATCACCACTATTTAAAGAGACTCGATCAGTTCAGAGCAGTGAGATGAGTGTGAAGAGTTAAGTGAGATGCAAGAGGAAAAAGAAATGATATAGATCGGGCTGGGTTTCTTAACACCTGAGCTAGATGTAGAACCATTTGATGGGGCACAGCTTACTTATTATCCTTAATTGGTGTTGGCAGAGGGAAGCTGATATAAATGATGGATAACATAGTATGTCATGCCCATTTCATATCAAGTAAGCTTTCTTAGGATTTTAGTTTTCCCTTTTAAGTTGAAGCAACTTTTCCACTTAAAATTTCAAAAGTCTGAGAATTGCATTTTGAGTCTGTATTCAATTGTCTTACTTTTTCTAATGGTTATTTTTGAGTCTTTTGATTCTCTAGATGTTTTGAGACAGACTTTTTATTTACATTATTCATAGCGCCCCAATGAGGAGTTCATATTTTATTTACCATTTAATTATCCATCCTCCAGCTTTATCACTTACCAGAATAGGAATAAGAGAATTGCCAGTGTTTTGTTTGTGTGTGTTTGTGTGTGTGTAGATGAGTATGTTTGTACCTAACTTTAACAATAACTCACATTTTGGAAGGGTTTTTGAGAATACTAAATTCAGTTTAAAAATACTATTCTAATTACTATTTAAAAGTAAGTCTTTATTTAAAACAACTGTATCTTTGATAGCTAGAACTTGCCAGAAGAGGTTTGTTTTCAGCTCTACTTTCATCCATCTATTCAAAAACTACTTAGTGAATTCATTATCAGGTACACAAAATGCCATGCAAACCAAAATGATACATTTATTGTTCTGAGATAATAGCCTAGGAAAGGTAGAAATAGTATATAAAAGCATAAATACTAATAATTACAAACATGTTTAAAAAAATCTATGAAAGAAAAGGACTGGGATTCCTAAGGAAAAGATATTAACATTGATGGGCCACCCCTGGTGGCGCAGGGGTTGAGCACTGGGCTGTGAGGCTGTCCGCAGCCTCTGCAGCGCCAGTTCATTCCCCGGCCACCAGCGAGGGTCCCACAAAAAAAAAAAAAAAAAAAAAAAAGATATTAACATTGAGATTTTAAACATGAATAACATATTCATGAGAAGAGAGGTGAATGTATCTTAGGTATTCAGTAAATTTGTTTAGTCTTTGTGTAGATATTTTCTATGTAGATCGAGATGGATTTCATATTGGAGAAGCAGAGCAAAAATAGATTTCCTAACTTTCCATCAAAATCAAAATTTGCAAACGTTTCTCAACATTGTATCATATACAAACACCTTTATATTTCTAGTTGTAATAAACAATATTTAGAGAGATTATTTCTGTTTTAGAAAGAATAGTTCTAGGGCCTCCCCGGTGGCGCAGCGGTTGAGCGCTGGGTTGCGAAGCTGCCCGCGGCCTCTGCGGCGCCGGTTCGATCCCCGGCTGCTCCCCGGCCACCGGCGGAGGGTCCCGCATGGCGCGCAGACCTCTCCTGCTGCCCGCTGCTCCCCTCAGCAGTGTACTTCGGTCCTTCTGCCTGCTCTGCTCCCCTCTCTGGCTCTGGTGAATTCTCTCACCCTCCCGCGCTTCTGACTGTACCCAGTGCATATATAAACAAAACAAACAAACAAACCAGCAAGCAAATAAATAAAGCATGCCTCTATTAAAAAAAAAAAAAAAGAAAGAATAGTTCTATAATTTTATCTGTTTTTTTATTATTTTAGAAAAGAAAACACAAAGAAAGGAATATGTCATATTGAATGCAAGACGCACATCTACATCAGAGGTTGTATGGCTATTGTTATCTGTAGTCTTGACAATATAGACAATGTCAGTTTTCAATAAACGCACATAGAAGCCTCAGAAGAATACAGAAGAGAGTAGACAAAATGTGATTGTCTTTCTCTTTAGTCTATTTGCTCTGCTTTCTGTTTAATTTGCTGGCAAAATGAGATTGCAAATATGCATTATTTACAACATTGTGTTAATCCTTGCTAAAGAGCATTACTAAAAATCAGATCAAAACCAATAAACAGAACAAAGAGTAAGACTCAAATAACCCATTAAATAAAAATTCAAACTAAGCACAATAAAGAATATTTACATTTAAGAATGTTTAAAATTAAAAACCATGAATTCAATCATCATGTTCTTGGCAGGTAATATCAGTGACATAATTGCTTATGGAAATGGAAACCTCCTCTAGTACTTTCAATTGTTTACTTTACCAACAATGGAAAGTATTTAGTAAACATCTGCATCTATGTTGCTCTTGAACTTTTGTTTGGGCACATTTATGAAAACCTTAATTTACTTCCTGTCAAGTTTATATTTTCAAATTCCAGAGGAGAAATGAAGGGGATTATTCCATATTCTTGCAGAATATAGATTTCTGTTTCTCTCAATCTTTTGGAAAGGAATAATGTATCTAAATTTCCCAGGTATTGACTTGAATTGTTCATTTTAATTTTGTTTAGAATTGCTTATTCATTCCAGATGAGGTGCTTTATCCTCTTGTCCCAGTGATTTTTTTGTAATTTATATATCTATACAAACAGTAATCATGGAGGATGCGTTATTGAGTTAAAAAATTATCTGTAAAACTTAAATTTATAATAATTATTTCAGTCATGATTAATTTGTATATTCACATCTTCATCTTAGTGAAGTAAAGCTTTTAAATTTAATTTAGTACCATTTACTTAGTTTTGTTTTTGTTTCCTTTGCCATCTGAGTCTACACCCAAAGACAATTAGGCTTCTCTGTGAAGCCAATGTCATAGAGCGTTCTGCCTGTGTTTTTACCTATTTGTTTTATGGTTTCAGGTTTAAGCCCAATTCTTTAATTCAGTTGGAGCTAATTTCTGTATCTGGTGTGAGATAGTGTTCTGGTTTCATTCTTTGAATGTGATTTTACAGTATTTCCAACACCATTTGTTGAAGAAGCTTTTCATTCTCTAACGTCATTTTAAATGTGGGTTTATTTCTGGGTTCTCAATTCTATTCCATTGGTTTGTGATTTTTTATACCATGCTGTTTTGATTACTAGAGCTTTGTAATATAGTTTCAAACCTGGGCATGAAATATGTCTGATCTTCCTACATTTGCCAAGATAGCTTTGGCAATTTTGGGTATTTTGTTAGTTCTATGTAAATTTCAGTAATGTTTACTCTATTTATTTGAAGAATTCCACTGAAACTTTCACAGAGATTGAACTGAATCTGTGAATATCACTTTAAATATCACTAAAGTGAATATCACTTTAAACAATATGGCCATTTTGACAATGGTTAGTTTTCCAATCCACCAGCAGAGGAATATCCATCTATCTGTATGGCTTCTATTTCTTTTAACAGTGCCTTACAGTTTTAATTTTATAAGTCCTTCACCACTTTTGTTAAGTTATTCCTAGGTATTTAATATTTTTTGTGTTAATTATGAATGGACAGTTTTCTTGACTTACTTTACTTAGTTTATTGCTTGCATATAAAAGAAGTTTCTGTATAGGGAAGGAAACCATCATTAAAAATAAAAGAGAATGGGAGAAAATATATGCATACGATTCATCTAACAAGGGTCTAATAACCAAGTTCTAAAAAAAAAAAAAAAAACTCATTCAACTCAGTAAACAAATTTTAAAAATGGGCAGAAAATCTAGTCACTTATCCAAAAAAAAGACATACAGATGGACAGACACATGAAAAAATGCTTATTATTGATTATCATAGGGAAAATGCAGATCAAAACCAAAATGAGATGTCACCTCACACCTATGAGAATGGCCCCTATCAAAAAGACTAGAAATAACAATTTTTGGCAAGGGTATAGGGTAAAAGGAACACTCCTAAACTTTCAGCAGGAATGTAGACCGTTTCAGCCCCTAGGGAAAACAGCATGGCAATTTCTCAAAACATTAAAAATAGATCTGCAATACATATCAGTTATTCAACTACTAGGCATCTACTCAATGAATGCAAAAACACTAATTAAAAGAAACATATGCACTCCTATGGTCACTGAAGCCCTATTTATAATAGCCAAGTTATGGAAACAACCTAAATTCTTGAGGACAGATGAGTGAATTAAGATGTGGTATGTATACACAGTGGAATGCTATGCAGCTATATAAAAATATGAACTCTTGTCATTTATGGCAACACGGATGGAAATGTAGAGTTTTATGCAAACTAATCCAGAGGGAGGAAAATAAATACTGGATGGCTTCACTCCCATGTGGAACATGGAAAAATAAAACAAAATGTCAGATATAATCAAATCCAAAACTAACCTTAGGGATCTGAATATAAAATCGAGAATAACAGAGGTAGAGGGGGCAGTGAAGAATAAAGGGGATGAGGACAGAGGGGCCCTGACTGACTGTTTTGGGAGATTATAGGTGCCTTGGTGGTAGGTGTGTTTTGGTACATATACCTTAAGAGGTGTGAACCCATCAAAATACAGTGTTGTAAACTAATGTTATCTCAATAATAATAAAAAAGAAACAACCCCCCTAAAATGAAATGTGAACATTGCTTTCCTAAGAAAAAATATAGATGTATACCAAAATGTATACATTTCAATCACAGCTTGTAAAAAATTCAAAAAGCAGTTTCCAAATATCATTTTTAAAAAAAGATTTATTTATTTATACAAGAACCAAGGTACAGGCCAGATGCGTGGAAGGGTGAGAGGATTCACCAGAGACAGAGCAGGAAACAGAACAGGCAGACTGATGAAATACACTGCTGAGGGGAGCAGCGGGCGAGACAGCAGCACTGCTGAGTGATCTCGCCAGCCAGCTGGGATGGAACCCGCACTGCAGAGGCTGCGGACAGCTTCACAGTGCGGCACTCAACTGCCTGCGCCACCTGGGAGGCCCTCCAAATATCATCTTTTAAATTACAGAAACATATACTGCAGATGTTTCCAAAATCTCTACCCTGGTTCAAATTTATTGTGGGGGGAAAATAAATCTCGTCCAATATATACAGCCCCAATATAAGAATTGAAAAAAAAAAAAAAGACGATTCCTATATTTCATTAGTCTACTTTTGAGCATACTCTACCAAATTTTGTTAATAATGTTAAATCTTCATTCACTGTCTAACATACAAACACTAGGAAGTTCCATGGCTTTAGATGCCACTGAGCCTCAACTGCTCAAATAAAATTAGAAAGGAAGATATATTGTCTTCTTGTGATGATAGAAAAAGAAGAAATGTGATATGCTAGATATAATCTTTAGACTAAAATGACACTTTTTATCATAACAGTTGTGGAAAAATTCATACATTGGGTAAGAATAAATAAGAAAGGTGGAAATACTGACTTGTTAGTGTCTTGCTTTCTTTTTCTCCTATAATATTATATAGTAAGATCAGAGATAAAACTTTCTGATGCTTATATATTATCTAGAGTTATGTTATTTTAATGGTGTTCCACTCTAGATTTATATTAAAATTATAATTGACAGGAATTTTTTCTCCCTTGTATATGGTATGTACAATAATGATGCATTTTCAATTGATGAAAATTTATTAGAAGAAATATTGCTTGTCCGCTGGCTGTTATTTTTTGGTAAGAATCTAAGCTTCATAGATTTACTGTTTTGCTTGAGATCACATTGCCATTTACATGATTGAAATGATATATTAATCAAGATATAATGTAATTTCAAAGTCTTCTCTTCCCCACCAAGAGGAAATGAAAAATATATAAATATAAATGCTAGTTATCACACACATGCAGGGCCTGTATCTGTGACTTCTACCTATATGTCAAAAAAATGCTAACTCTTTCTCTATTTTGTTAACTCTCTTTCTCTCTATATATAATATATATGTATATTATTAGCATTTTGTGTCAAATCAGGAGGGAATATGCCATAGTCTACTAGTCACAAGTCTTTTTTAAATAGTGTGATCAACTTTCCTGTTTGTATTTGTTCTCAAAGCAACTTTGGTATATATTAAGGTTTTAAATCAAGTTGAACTGAATTAAAATGTAGCACAATGATCATTTTGTCTACCTGTTTTTGTATTTCTTATTTTGAAAGAGGGAGCAATGTTTAATGATATCCAAAAGGTAATGGCACAAAAAAGCTGCTCAATAAATGCACACTAAATGAAACAGTAAATTGATTTTTAGCTCCCTAGAATTGGACTGCCTTATGTTTAATTTCAGTTTGATGTTATACCCTGAACCAATTATAAAACTAAACACAATCTTAAAGACTACAAAAAATCAAACTGATAGAACTAATAAATGAATTTAGTAAAGTTGAATGGTTCAAAATCAATATGCAAAAATCTGTTGCATTTCTATATGCTAATAACAAACTATCAGAAAGAGAAATAAGAAAACAATATAATTTACAATTGCATAAACAATAATAGAATAGCTAAGAATAAATTCAGCTAAGCAAGTAAAATAATTTCGCAAATGAAACAAAATTACATATAATGAATTAAAGCCTTCATTGTAAGGCCCAAATATGTCATTTCTAGATGAAAACATTGGAGGTAAGGTCTTTGACATTTTTCTTGGCAGTGGTTGTTTGGATTTGACACCAAAATAAAAAGTAAGCAAGTCAGAGTATCAAAAGTTTACAAACAGCAAAGGAAATCATCAATGTGATGAAAAGGCAACCTACTGAATAGTTGAAAATATTTGCCAATTGTATATATGATAAGGGATTTATATACAAAATACATTTTAAATTTAAAAGGCAATTTGGTTAAAAATGTGCAGAACAACTGAACGGACATTTTTCTAGAGAAGACACACAGATGACCAATAGACATACAAATCATAACCACCTTACAGCTGTTGAAATGACTATTATCAAAAAGCACAAAATAACAGTGTTGGGGAGGACGTGAAAAAAAGTGGACTTGTTCATTAGACTAATGTCAATGTCTAGGTTATAGCATTATGCTCCAGTTACATAAGGTTTTACTATTAGTGAAAATTTAATAAATGGTGCAGCAACAGACTTCTGTATTGTATTGTTGTTTCTATTTTCTATCAATCTATATTCATTTCAAAATAAAAAGTGGAAGAAAAAAGGGATCTTGTGCATTCTTCTTCAGAATGTAAATGTGGGCAGTCACTACAGAAAAAAGAATGGCAATTCCTCAGAAAATTAAAAATAGAATTACCATACCATCCAGAAATTCCACTTTGGGAATATATCTGAAGAAAATGAAAATAGTGACTGGAAAAGATGTATCATTATATTCATTGATGCATTATATATGGTAGCCACGATATGTAACCAACATAAGAGTCCATCAATGGATGAAGACATACACAATGGAATATTATTCATCAATAAATAGAAGGGGATCTTACTGTTTGTGACAAATGAATGGACCTTAAGGTAAGTATTATTCTAAGATAAATTAGACAGAGAAAGATAAATACCATATGATCTCTCCTATGAATGGAATTTGAAAAACAAAACCTTAGATACAGAGAGCAGACTGTCAGGCAGGGGTGGGAATAGGTAAAAAGAATGAAAGTGTTTAAAAATTACAGATGTCTAATTATAAAAAATAAGTCAAGGGAATATGATGCACAGCCTGGTTACTATAGTTAATATTACTGTATTTTATATTTGAAAGTTAAGTAAATCTTAAAAGTTCTTTTCACATGAAAAACAAATGTAGCTATATATAGTGACAAATGTTAACCAGACTTACTAGAGTGATCATTTTGCAACATATCAAGTATCAAATTATTTTGTTAAATACCTAAAAACAAATACAATGTTATATATAAATTATACCTCAATTTAAAAAAAGCTTTTAAAAAGTCTTGAAATTTATGTTTCGGATGAAGTTTACTGAGGAGGAAGAAGTAAAACAACACAGCACACAGCAAACTTTCTGAAAATATTATTTTCTAATTTTTTCTCTAAGTTTTCACATAGCATTGGTATTGATATGAGAGAAGATGACCCCTCTTCTCTTGTATATTTATTTTTTTAAAGATTTATTTATTTATGAATACAAGATCTGGGGTGTAGGCCAGAGGTGTTTGGGGGTCATGAGAGGATTCACCAGAGACAGAGTGGGGAGCGGAACAGGCAGATTGACTGAAATGCACTGCTGAGGGGAGCAGCCAGCAAGACAGGAAAGGTCTGCTGCACCATGTGGGTCAGCTCCCTTGTCAGGGATCTAACTTGGGCCACAGTGGTTGGTGATCACTTGATTATTGCTGAGACTTTTAACCCCTGAACCACCCTGGAGGCCACTGTTTTGGTAAAATTATATTTTAGAAACACCAAAGCAATGCAGTGTGCTCCTTGAAAAAAGTTCAAAGTTCTCTTAACAACTGTCTGTTGGACAGAATGAAAACTTAGGAGAAGGAAATAATTTTGTATTAGCAATAGTAAATTATCCTCCCTGCCACCCCAAACACTGAAAAATAAGTTCAATAGACTTTTTCCCATCTAATTGTGTAGGAATCTGTACTGAATATATTTTCTAAATTAATTAATTTGCCATAGACAAGAACTCATAGGGACTTTTCTTTAAAGTAGATCAAGTTCAGGGCCTCCTTGGTGGTGCAGGGGTTAGTCTCTGTGCTATCAAGCTATCTCTAGCCACTGCAGCATGAGTTTGATCCCTAGCCAGGGAGCTGACCCACATGGCACAGCAAACCTCTCCTGTCTTGCCTGCTGCTCCCCTCAGCAGTGTATTTCAGAAGATTCCACATATAAGTGAAATCATCTGGTATTTATCTTATTCCTTCTGGCTCACTTTGTTTAGACTAATCCCTTCCAGTTGTAACAATGCTGTCACAAATGGCATGAGTTTATCTTTTTTGATCACTGTGTAGTATTCCATTGTGTACATATGCCACATCTTCTTGATCCACTTACCTGTTCTGGGGCATTTAGATGGTAATTTTGGTTGCACAAAATTAAATCCAATGAAAAGTATATTTAAACATTGCTAAAATGATATAGTTTTTGTTATGTATAGTTCACAATAGTAAAAAAATGGGGCTATTTAAAGTTTTAATTTTCTATGTGAATATAAACACTCTATTAAAGTAGGCAAGCCACTAAAAAAGATTCAGGAAATAGGCCTGTCATTGAAAATATTGACCCTAGATTTTCCAAACGAAGGAATTACATACATTAATTTTGGAACAAGGGGTCTGAATGAGGCAGAAATTTGCTATGGTTATGTTACTAGCATCCACCTCATTAAAAATACAGTACTTAATTCATCCAAAAGGGAGACTCCATAGTGAGGAAAATAACAAAGCATGCCAGGGAAACAACTGAGCCATCTCTGGTTATTTACTCTCTCTTAAGGTACATGAGCTGCCTTTAAATGCCAAATGTACTGTTGTGTGGAGAAGCCAGTAAACTTTACTTAGGGAACCCTGAAGGGTAAAACTAAAAGCCACAGTTCAAAACTATGAGAATCCCAAATTTCAAACCTTAGAAAATGAGGTGAGCACCTACAAAAGTTCCCACTAAGTGAAGAAAAAAAAAAGACCATTAAGTAGAAATGTATTAAAGTCTGAATATATTGCAAGACATAGGAAGAAGGACTAGAAATTTTTAATATTATTCTGTATGTAGAACTTTAATAAATCTATTAATTTTCAATAGCTGATAATTTAATTCTTTTTCATGTGAAATTAATGCAGAATCCACTTAACTGTTCAAAACTGTATTTTATCTCTAACTTTAGTCATTGACAAAAGACACAAAACCACACAGTAGGGTCTTTTTGTTGTTATGGTGCTGTATGAGTTGATTATTTGTTTTGTATAAACTCCTTATAAGATGTACAATTTGTAAATTTTTTCTCCCTTTTGATAGGGTGATTTTTTTTCACTTTGTTGATTGTTTTAGTTGCTGTGCAGATTTTTTTCATATTAATGGGGTCTCACATGTTTGTTTTTGCCTTTGCTTTTCATGTCAAATACAAAAAAAAATATATTGCCAAGACTAATGTCAAATACTTTATGAGTTTTATGGATTCAGGTTAAATTTGCCAATTTTTAACAGCTCAAAAAATGGGCAAAAAAGACAAAATAGGATAAAAACAGAAAAAAATATGCCTAATAGTCTATGCTGACATCACATCAAAGATCAGCATAGAAATCTGCATCCCAAATATTAAAGTGGTGATTACCAAAAATGAGGTTTTAATTGCAATATTTTCAAGTAGCATTGGATTTTTTTTTTTTTTTTTTTGAGCATGAAAATAAGAGAACAATAACATTGGGAGAATAAATTCTTTTGGTCACCACAAGAGTCATTCCATTATTTAACAAGTGACAGAAAATTTTACAACTTTCCAAACTACAATGATAAAGGAGAACTCAGATAATGTTACCTATTTCTTTTTATCAAAACATTAGTCAGTGAAGCTCAGATATGACAACAACAACAATGAAAAAATAAAACAAGAAAAGACAAACATGATTCTGAATAAATCCTATATTTTTCTAGAAGATAAAGTAGGGTCATATTGTAATTTCTATCTTAATACTTCAGCCTAATTCATTACCAGTCAAATAAATTCTCAAAAAGATGGTATATTAAGTTTTTCACAAAATTTAAATGAAAACTTGTATGTGATACACAGTTCTTAAACTACTTCAATAATATTTGTTTCCTTGTTACCCTTCCCATATATTTCTCTCAGCTGTATTTACTCCACATTTGTAGCTAAGCATTGGAATGAACAATAGCATTTCCTCAACATATAAACTGGTTAAATCAAGCTCACAAGAATTGTATACCCTATCAGTCAATCTATACGAGTAATTTCAAGAATAGAAGTATAAATACTAGGGCTAGGGTAGCAAAGAATCTTCTCATATTTTGTATTAACGTAATTAATGTCTGAGTTATACATGTAGATATTACATAAAATGAAGCTTTGTTAAGAATCTCTATTTTAAACATTGAAAGTTTAAGTTCTATGGCATTTTCCAAGTAGTAATATACTTTAAACTCAGAGATTTAAGCAAATCTGCTAAAAGTATAACATATAGAGGCACTCTCCAGAAATAAATACCAAGAAGGTTTTTAAATTTTGTGTTTGCCAACAAGTTGTGATTGACTTATTTAAAGCTGATACACCTTATTTCTCTTTCCTTGGTCATTACCTTATAAAGGATATAATGAGAAGGTGGCTGTATGCTACACCTTCATTATAACAATGTAAACTGTGTATTTAAAAAAAGAGTATAATTATGGTTGAACAAATTTAAATAGAGACTGAGACTCATCCTAGCAATATGCATGAAATTGAAATATATACTGCCATGATAATTTTTTCCATGCTGATTTAAACACAAATAAGATACACATACACATAATTTTTTTCTAGCAGACTCTAACTAGCATTTGTTTGTTAAAAAAAAAAAAAAATTCTCCCAACAGTCTGGAGAATAGCTCAATACAAACTGGACCTAAAACATCTAATAAGCCATTGGATAAAGACCAAAGAATTTCAAGCAGCTATAAACCAATCATGAGGAGTACCGATCATTTGTGCATGTCTAGTGTCCAATTTAAAATGAGCAATTGTTTTGGATCATGTAGATATAGATTCAACCATGAAAATAGTAATTTTGCTCAATTGCCCTGAGAAAATGAAGAAATCCTGTGAAAAAAAATAGAAGATTAAACCAGAATGCTAGGAGCAATTGTTAATAATGGTTATAGGGCTTGATTGGTTCATAAATGCTTCACTCGATCATATTAACCACTTCCTTCTAAGGAAGGTGCAAGCCCCATAAAATAGTCTCCACTTGCTTAATCAAGCTAATTAAGAGCTTGCCTTGGAAGGCAAGAAAAAAAATTGGGGAAAAAATTGAAACTTTATATACAATGACTAGGAAGAAGCATCAGGAGGAACAGGATAAGGTAGAGGAGGAGGATGGAAGAGAGAAATTTAGCACTACACTGGTTCTTAAATGGTGGGAGACAGGTGAGAACTAGTAAATAAAAAAAAAAAACACTACAATTTTTTGAAATATTATGATAAAATTTTAAAGCAAAATTATATACAGAAAGGATCAAGGTTATGAAGATACCACTTTTTTTTTCCATTACAGTTGTGAAATAATACAATAACTGCAGTTCTGAATATATAACATCTCTGGCTTGCTGGGTTATAGTAATAATTATAGGTCATTGTCACAATATAAGACGCTCAAATTCCCCAATACATAGCCTGCCTACTGCTTGCCTGCTGGGTAGCCTTGGTCTATTAACTTCTGAGTTTCCTCATATCCATAGATGGACAATGATAGTTCTTATGTCTCAGAATTCTTCCTATTAAATAAAATATCTACTATATTTCTGATATACAGAAAGCATAAAATAAAGGGTACTTTTTCAATATTATTCAATTTTATCACCTAAATCACTAATTATAAGATGCATTATAATATAATAAAAGTTAAAGCATGGAAAATTTAATGAGTCTAAATACCCCTGTGCCTAGATCAGCACAGCAGTACCAGTGAACTTTTTTCATCCTCCCCAAACAACCTTGATTACTGTTGCCTCATTCTCTGAAATAATAGTCAAAATTATATCAGTCAGCATTTGCTGAAATGCTCTTTGTTGTGCCACTGGAATACCTGAAATAGTATGTCATGATAAGCTGCAGAAATCAAGAAGTTCTATGGAACAATATTTACTACAATCTAAGTTTCTGTGCTTTTTTTTTTTTTTAAAGAGAGAGGATCTTTTCTTCAGTTGTATTCTCTTTAATAAATCACATGCCAAACATCAGCGTTATGAAGAAAGTGATACTTTACAAGTAGGCAAATGTCTCTTATGTTTCCATGTGCATAGAGGAAACATACATGTTATTTCATTAGCATGTTGTTAACCTGTTCTTTTAATTCTCTTTCTTCCCGTGCATATGGACATTAGAAACACTCTATACTTCAAAACATTATGAGTTATGTCCCTATAACTCACAGATATAAAATTTTCCGTCCTGCGTTTTTATAAAACTTTTTTTTTTTTTTTTGTCACGTGCCTGTATCTCTGCTATTGGCATGATTAGAAAGGATGAGCTCCATCGGCATTATAAAGCTGCTAAATCACTTCCCTGGACATCCATTGACTATTTCCAGTCTTGTTTTTTAATTGGCTCTTTCATTCCCAGGTGTTTTCATATAATTTGTTTTCCACTAAAAAATTAACTTGTACATATTGAATCATATTTATTTTCAATTATGGAGAATACCTTGTATCTTATCACATGTGCTATTTGAGCTTCTAGCTTACGAACTCTACTGTTAAATCAAAAGTTGCATTATTAATTAAAATATCTTTGTGGTCGGGTTTTTTTTAAAATTTAAATTCAGAGACTGGCACCATACTCGAACTCAAAGTTTTTTTGAAAGATTACCTCTGAAATAGTCTATAAGAGAACTTCCAATACAACAAAAATAGACACATTTTTAGCATAATATAATCCATTTTCATTTTCTGACTTGAGTATTCTTTTTCTGTGACTAAATTGAGACAGGTGGTAACTTTAATCACTACTCATTATCTTATATTCATCACATAGTATTTTATTGAAATTCTTATAAAAGGTGATGATTAGAACTATTTCAGGTTTTTTTTTTTGGTTCACATTTCAATGTGTGGTATCTGTTACTGCTTATGGAAATATTTAATCTGTGAACAATATTAATGAGTTACAATTTATTCATCACAATTATTTATGTACACTAAGAAGAATATAGATGTATGGAGAGCAAAAGAATTACTTCAACATTGGATTATACAATTTAAAAGCAAAAATTCAAATCTTCAAGGGATGGCTAGAAAGAAAATTACTGTGCAAATAATTTTTTTAATCCAAAACTTGGAGAGTTACCTAAAGAATGACTTAAGAGCACATCACATAAATAAATAAAATAAAGAATTCCAAGTTATTAACAAACTCTTCATATGCATTTCCAAATATGATTTTAGAAAATAAAAAAAAAATAGGATAGATATTAGCTTTTAAAAAACATTAATAAGATGTGAGGATTTAACAGTGAATTATTTAAATATGCATAATTCAGGAATGAGTGGGAGAGTCTGAATTATGGTAATTATTTGTGGAGTGAGAGTAAAATAAGAGACATCATTATGTTATCGAGTGAAAACCGAGAAAATTTCTTTCAATATAAAAAGTCCAGTATATTTTTCTTAGTCACTTCTATTTTGCAAAACTGATGATGTAGACAACTAAGCCTTGAAGAGGAACATAAAGGAGACCAGAAGAAATTACTACTCAAGTTTTGAGAAATCTATCGATTGTAATTCCAGGCCTCCTTCCCAGAAGGTGGCCTAGGAGAAGAATCAATATGAAAATAAGCAAATAAACATTTTGAAAATGTGCTGCTGAAGCAAGCACCAAACAGACATTTTGTTAACTATTTGGTGAATTGTTAAATACAGCTTGTCCACTTAAAACACTGATGGTTCTCATTTAATTTTTTAAAGGATATTAGAGAGAGAAAATATAATTTTCTGCTTTTACCACAAAATGACAGTTTAATTGATCATTCTAAGTACAAAGATATTTGTTAAATATAATTTTAATAAAACTTTGTAAATAAGTCAAATGTATTAAAACATATCTGATGCACTGAGTTACAAACACGTATACCAAACAAGAAGTACAAAAAAGGGAAGGGTTTTGGTGTGTGTGTGTGTGTGTGTGTTTTGGTGGGACCCTCGCCAGAGGCTAGGGAACAAACCGGCATTGCAGAGGCTGCGGGCAGCTTCTCAGCCCAGCGCTCAACCGCTGCGCCACCAAGAGAGGCCCAAATGGGAAGGTTTTTACAGAATAGCTTCTTGCATGTTTGCTAATTAAAAATCATCAGGGAGGGCCTCTCTGGTGGCGCAGGGGTTAAAGGCACAGCTATTTACTGCAGTACTAGTTTTATTCCTGCTGCACATGGAGCACCCACATGACACAGCAGACCTCTCCTGTCTCCTCCGCTGCTCCCCACAGCAGTGTATTTCAGTAGATTTGCCTGTTCTGCTCCCCACTCTGTCTCTGGTGAATCCTCTCACTCCCCCCGCCTCTGGTCCACACCCC
Source organism: Talpa occidentalis (assembly GCF_014898055.3). NCBI lineage: Eukaryota > Metazoa > Chordata > Mammalia > Eulipotyphla > Talpidae > Talpa > Talpa occidentalis. The sequence continues at coordinate 80,087,759 of NW_023602073.1, read as the reverse complement.
AGTTCTTGTAAGCATAAATAAATAATTAATTAAAAAAATCATTAGGGAAAAGAAATCAATTTTCTTAGGCAAATTATTCTAGTAATGAATGGCAGACTCTATTATATAGTCTAACAACTAGAAGTGAATCCAGACAGAAAATAAATGAAGTAACAAATGCACAATATTACAGCATTGTGTGATATCTATGGAGTAGTAGCTAGAGGACATGTTATATAGGAAATTCATTTTCATAAAGCTTGTGGAATAACAAGATGAATAGTTGAATTAGACACAGAAAAGTAATAATCTCAAAATACTAAAGAGCATTTTGTTGTTGCAATTAGTTATACAAGTCCAGCAAGTGGCTAGGCATGACAGTATTAAGAAAATAGTGGGTGAACATGTTAATTTACCCTAAAGAACAAATATGTCTAGCATCCATAATGCTCAGATGCAAGATATATATTGTTTAGAAATATTTCAGATATAGTAATTCATAGAGGGTGGAGATTTGATTGCATTATTCCTCCATATTTTATATGTTTTAATATTTAATTTGATAGAAAAATGTCACAACAGAAATATAGTCTGTATGACATGGATAACAGAAAATGTGGTTTCTTTAAGCTGCAATAGCAATATGTATTATGCAATTTCTGATAGACAAAGAAACAGTAAAATTCTGTTTCTCAGGGAAAACTAAATGTCAGATAACATTTATCTTGCAAAACCTCTTGTTGATGTGTGGCACAGAATTTAAGTTGTTCATTAGTCTTTTATTAGCTATTCCTGTTCACTTGCTATGGGGTAGACAACAGAATGCAGAAGTTTAAAAGACATTATTTTTCTAGCACTAATAGACAAATACTTAATATATAATGCACTTAACATACTATGATTTACACAAATTACCCCCTGGTTTTGTTCCCAGCAGACATATCTTGGCATCTCATGGAAACGAAGATTGGAACATCTGTGCTATTATTGAACAAATCTCTTCCTAGAAGTTGTTCTGTAGTGATACCATATGGAGGGAATGTTTTCACATTTCCTTCATTCATTACACATTATATGAAAAGATTTGTCCAATTGCTAAGAAAGAAAACAGGATGAAATGAACCACTTGTAACATATTTATTTTCTGGTCATAATATGTGTATACTATTCTTTTCATCATTTACACATTTATTGTTTGCAAAAGAGCACACATTTAGGCTTAGGAAAGTAGTATAATGTTTAAAGTATTACTAATACCAATACCAATACTATCACTATATTACTACTAATAATAATTGCTAACATTAATATTGCATCTATTATGGGCCAGGCACTATTCTAACCAGTTTAATATAGTAATTAATTTAACCAACATCTGGGTAGGTATCGACATTTCTTCAATTGTAAAGATGTTGGAACTGAGGCACCAAGAAGTTAAGCAAGCTAATAAGCATCGTTAGTAGTCAATTGGGTTTGTTCTTAACTACTATATATTTGTTATTGAAAGAGAATAATAATAAAATAGAATTTATATTTTGAATGAAATGACTTTAATAATCTTGTTATTAGCAATGTGAATACGTGGTTTTGTTCAAAATCCTATCATATAATAGTAAATGTTAACACCAAATATTTGCAACAAGTTGTCTTTCAACCATTTGATCAAATCCAGATTCATTTTAAAACAGATGCATAAGGACATCATTCTGAATATTTCCAGAATATATAAAGATATATTGATTAGTCCTACCAAAAATCCTATTGTAATAATTCAAATAATAACTTCATAATGGAACTACATATAGTATAGAATTTGAACTTAATTTATCATATTTAAAATTGTTTATTTTTCCCCATTTATGAACATATTTAGAAGCTAGAAACATCAAAATGAAATTGAAAAATTATGGTTCTACTGTCTGTCTTTAAACCTGTGAATTATGTTTTCCTTTATCCTACCATCTACGAGTGAAAATATTATTTTAGGACTAATTCATACACTTAAATTTTGTCTACAGAATAATTTAGTCACTATCTACATCTTTTTATGGACACATATAATTATGAAGGCATGACTATTACAGTCTTTCCTTTATATTTATTTATGTATACAAGAACTGGGGTACAGGCCAGAGGTGTGGGGGGTAAAAAGATTCACCAGAGACAGAGTGGAGGATGGAATAGGCAGACTGACTGAAATACACTACTGAGGGGTCAGTGGGCTAGACAGGAGATGTCTGCTGTGCCATGTGGGTAGCTCCCTGGCCATCCGGGATGGAACCTGCACTGCAGAGGCTGCGTATAGCTTCACAGAGCTGCACCCAACCACCTGTGCCACCAGGGAGGCCCTATTACAGTCTTTTCTGATAGCAGTTCCATACTGAGCTTTTCCCAAATCAGAGAGGATCTCTCTTAATGGCTGAAAGGCCACGTTTCTTAACACAGTTATTTCAGAGGGTCTAACTTAAAGATTAAAATAACTAACAAAAGTATGTCTTTTTGAAAACCAGCATTTACCATAATTTAGTGAAAGCATTTATTTGGTGAGCATAATATTTACTTATTAAATGCATATTACTAGGCTTTACCACAGACCTCTGAAGTTCATTGGACCAAAGAGTCTACAAATTTTTTAAAATATTTTTTAAGGATTTATTTATTTATGCATACAAGAACTGGGGTACAGGCCAGAGGCATGGAAGGTGAGAGGATTCACCAGAGACAGAGTGGGAGCAGAACAGGCAGACTGACTGAAATACACTGCTGAGGGGAACAGCGGGCAGGTCAGGAAATGTCTGCTGAGCCATGTGGGTAGCTCCCTGGCCTGGGATTAAACTCGTGCTGCAGTGGCTGAGGCTAGCTTCATAGGTTGCATCTTAACCCCTTGCGCCACCAGGGGGCCAATCAATCTACAGATTTAATGACCATCTGGGGGTTAACATGATATGAGTGGACTACATTTGGCGACACTTCACTTAATTTGCTATTTCTCAAAATATGTAGTGCCCTCATTATCATTATTATGATGGCCATAGGCAAGCCAAAGTCAAAGTACCTGCAGATATTTCTTGATGCTTCAAATTAAGGCTACATGTGATTTCACCACTCCCACCCACTTAATATAACTTAGGGGAATATTATAAGTCTGATCAAGGACAAAACAGCTAAGTATCTTGCAGTTTGGCAAAAATTATAAGACCAACAAAGTCAAATATATTTTAATGGTTAAATTCTATATGATTCCAGGGATTATAATTCTTTGTGTTCCTTTACAAATTGATTTCTGATTTCCTTTTCTAGGCCATATTCTGGTGGCATGGTGTGGGCTCATTGACAAAAATCCTAAGCGTTTGTCATACACACCCAAACTAAATACTTGGAGCATGTGATATTTTTATTGTGACAGTATCTAGTTTAGACACTTCAGTCTCTTAAATGACATGTGTTTGTTATGACTGTTGCTATTGTTATTATTATTATGGGTTTTTAGAGGTGGCAAAAAAAGAAAATTTGTCCTTGTGTTCTGAAAAGGAGAGAATAAATAAAATTCTGAGATCTACTCAGAGATTAAAATAGGCAAATTTCCACCATGATATTTCTGAAGAAATCACTAAATTGTCATCATACAACCCATGGGTGAGAAAAATAGTACAGGTTTGCTGGAAATATAACAAATCAATATAAAAATATGAAAAGAAATATAATCACAAGAATGAGTTTTTAAATTTTCTGAGCTTATATTTTATAAGTGGCTTGGTTTAATTACAATTGTTCTGGATTAAAGAACTATAACAGATGTGTGAAAAATCTGAAAAAGAAAATTTCAGATCCATAATAAAGGAAAAAAGAAACAGTAACATTTAGCAAATCAAATTCTTCCAGGTCTCCCCTGGTGGTGCAGCAGTTGAGTTCCAGTCTGTGAGGCTGCCCACAGCCTATTCAGTGCCAGTTTGATCCCCTGCCGCCGGCAAGGGTCCCACATGGCGCGACAGACCTCTCTTGCCGCACCCGCTGCTCCCCTCAGCAGTGTATTTCGTCAGTTTGCCTGTTCTGCTCCCTGCTCTGGCTCTGGTGAATTCTCTCACCCTCCCGCACTTCTGACTGTACCCACTGCTTATATAAAATAAATAAATAATTTTTTAAAAATCAAATTCTTCCATGATTTATTCCTCATATATATTAATGTTAACCCTAAATGGCAATAATTTCAAGAACTCATATGTATGTATGCATGTGTATATATATATATATATATATATATATATATATGCATACTTGTATGGATGGTATGTTTCTGTCTATATATGCATCCATCCATCCATCCATCCATCTGTCCATTCATCCATCTATCTATCATTGATTTATCTTCTACCTATATTGGTTCTTTCCAGTTTATGTCATGAGAAGGGTTCAGATTGCTCCTGGATACTATAGACTGTTTTTATATTTTGGAAGGGAGTTGAACTTCCATAAGTCCTTTCTAACAGCAGCATTCTTTGAGTTAATGATGCTTCTTCATTCATGAACATACAACATTTTGTGTCTACAAGAATATCAGATAAACAGAGTAGATCTGTTATACATAATTAAATGCATTGGAACTTCAACAATGTTCCAATTTCCTGCTCACCATCTAACAATAAACAAGGTCAGAAAGAATAGTCTCTCTCTTTTCCTCCTCCCTTTCTCTTGCCCCCACCTTTTTTAGAAGATACTTAAAAGTATTTTATATATAAGTATATTATTAATTTTACATCCAAAAATCTTAAAAATTCAGATAAAGAAAATTAAATTACACTTAAGCAGGATACTTTCTGTAACTTGGCCACCATCACCCTCCTTTTCAGTATTTTTTAATAGAATTAACAGCAGAGAAGTTATCAGCACTGAGGCTTTTTCACCCTGTGGCTAGAGATTGTCTTGGAATAAAGTTATCTGCTGCAAAGCATGTAGCCTATAGCCAAGTGTTAACCTGCTTTCCCCAGCACACAGGTGTCTTTCAATTAGACAAAATACTAAAGTTGAATTATATCTGGCACAGACTTGCTATAGAAAATGTATATTTCCTGAAAAATATTTTATTTTTGCTGTATTTCTATAATCCAAATGTAGATACACATAGTCACATGTGAATTTTGTACATATTGGGAAAAATGTCATGTACTCACACTAAAATGTCAGCTTTCAACAATCATGATAGGGTGAACATAGCAATTTACTTGCAAATTAGAATTTTTTGTTGTCATTTTGCTGGCAGTAAAGTATAGAGCAGTGGGTTTTAATCTACATTAAAGTGATCCATTAACTTGGTTTTATTTAATTCCTCAACTAAGGATAGATCTGATCTAAATTTTTCTAATGATATTTTTATGATATTTAGGAAGTTACAATGCGAAATGATGGAGCATGCCATACACATATTTTTTTCAATGGTAAAATGGTGATATTATTTTTTGGTGATATTTTGGTGATATTTTTTAACATGATTTGAGAAAATATTTCATTACTGAGAATAGTCTTTCTAAGATTCACTTCAAATTTAAAAGTCATAAACATTAAGTTACAAAAGAATCACCAGTCCTACTTTCTTCAAGCAATATTTTTCCCTAGATTGTGGAATCACAACCCTGACCTCAGAATTACATCCTTCTAACATATAGCTGCCAAAGTAACCTGGAGACATGATGATGTTTTCATATTTAAATCTTGTTATTAAATATACAGGGTCTAAAGGTAAAGTGAAATTCTCAGAGAGTATACACATCCCTCCTTCATATTCCCCTGTTAACTTCTCCAACCATATCTGAGGTCCTTTTATGCCCTTTCCATTCTATAAAAAACAGTTGTATTTGCTGCTCTATGAAAATATTCTCCCTCACACCTGTTTCTTTGTTCTTTATTTTCTCTTTTGTTGGCCCCCAAAAAAACCTCTTTATCTTTTATATTTAGCATACTGATACCTTTTCTAAGCTGCGGTCTCTACTGGATTCTCAAGTGGGATGAATCATTCTCTCCATTATGCTCCATCCTTTTTTGTAGCTTTTTTTGGGTAAGACTTTAATGCTTTATTACAAGAGATATATGCCTATTTTCCCTCACTAGTAAGGCCAAGGAAATTTTGATGACAACAAATATGTGATGTTTATCTTTATGTCTTCAGCACTAAACACACTTCATGGAGAAAATCAACATTCAGTAGAGAGAGAAGATAAGGAAGGAGGGCAAGATAAAGAGGAAAGAATTGTTGAGTAATACTAGGGTACTTAATTAATATGGCCCATTTAGAGAAGGAAAATGTGTACTGCCTATAGTCTATTGCCACAGACATATTATGAAACATATATAATTTAAAAATAGCACAAAAGGTTCATTTCATCCAATCAGTTGTCCATAAAATGCTAAGGATTTTCAAAATAATCAGTTTACTAGCTCATACATTAATTTATTCCTTGTTCTCCAGGCAAGAAATTTAAACAATATCTTTGACCTCCAAAGATATTTCTCCTCATGTATACACTTCATCTCTATCACAGAAATTGGTACCTAAAAGTTTATAAATAATGGAGAAATTAGCAAACAAATAAATGTCATTAATTCTCTCTCAATAATTAAAATAAAGCTGGATTCTTCAGATTGAATGAGGGCTCCAATTCAAAGACTAAATGGACTGTAATGGGTTGTGGTGATTTATTCTTGAGTGATTATGCCATTGCATATGGCATGTTCTTATTCTATGTTCTTTTCAACAATCTAGAATTATTTTTACATTTTAGTTTTTTATCCTTTGAATTTACTGCCCCTCAAGTGGGAAACATATGCAATTATCAGTATTTTCTCTCCTCAGAAGCTATATTGAAAGTCAGAAGTATTCATCAGTGATCAAGGAATAGGTGTTTTATACAGGGTCAATCTAGTAAGAACTGAGTTAGATAATTTGATGCCATCATGACTTAGTTTTTAGACTTAGATTATCTCCCATCCAAAATTAAAATCATTCCAACTTCCATGTTTACTCATGTTTTTCATTTTTTTAAAAAAAGATTTATTGGGCCTCCCCTGGTGGCGCAGCAGTTGAGCGCTGGGCTGCAAAGCTGCCCGCAGACTGCAGTGCTGGTTCGATCCTCGGCTACCAGCGAGGGTCCCACATGGTGCACAGACCTCTCCTGCCACGCCCGCTGCTCCCCTCAGCAGTGTATTTCATCAGTCTGCCTGTTCTGTTCCCACTCTGGCTCTGGTGAATTCTCTCATCCTCCCGCGCTTCTGACTGTACCCAGTGCTTGAATAAATAAATAAATAAATCTTTAAAAAAAGATATTTATTTATTTATTTATTTATTTATTTATTTATTTATTTTTGCTTATTCATGGAAGAACAGGGGTATAGACCAGAGGTGTGGGAGGTAAGAAGATTCACCAGATATAGAGTGGGGAGCAGAGGAGGCAGACTGACTGAAACACACTGCTGAGGGGAGCAGCGGGTAAGACAGGAGAGGTCTGCTATGCCATGTGGGTAGTTCTCTGGCAGGGGATTGGACTCAGGCCATATCAGTGATAGCTTGATAGTGCTGAGAGTTGACCCTATGCCACCAGGGAGGGCCTCACTCATGTCTTTCTACCATGATTCTTTCACCCTGTTTATGACCTACGCTAGCCAGTTTCCATCCTTTTATTGCTGAGTTTATTCTGGTGATGGCAAACTAGACTCAGGTCTGATTTCTGTTTCATTGTCACTGCTTTCTTTTTGTACAGGATGCAACCTCCTAAACCTACAGCTTTTACCATTTTCTCAGTCATAATTATAAGGTTTTCTCTATTTTGATTTCTCTTCCTTTTCCCTAGTGTCGGGATCTGTACCTCAGTTCATTTCTAACTGTATTTCTGTTTCTACGGTTCACTCTTTTCTTGAACATTACAATCTTAAAGATTCCTGGTTGTTCGCTGGTCCAAATTCCCTTGTGATATTAAATGTATTTTATGTGTGTGTGCTTAACCTGGAATACTGGGTGACATCACTGAACTTCTAAACCTATTTTAAGTAAAAAAATCAGAGATATCTTCATGAGACTTTTATAGAATAAATTAGTTGGTCACTTAGACAATGCTTGGGGATGGACATTTTAATGTGAATCATTTAAAGTAGACATATATTAATTAATTAATTAATTAATTAATTAATTCATAAAATCAATGAGCTCACATTTAAATGAATTTAGCAGAGCTGACTCCTCAACCAGAGATACAAGACGAATGCACAAAACAGCCTGATTATTAAGTTATTTAATTAAAATTATATGGGAGAATTTGTGTTAGCTAATTCTTTCTTTTTTTTTTTTTAAAGATTTATTTTTTATTTATACAAGCACTGGATACAGTCAGAAGAGCAGGAGGGTGAGAGAATTCACCAGAGACAGAGGGGATAGCAGAGCAGGCAGAATGACGAAGCACACTGCTGAGGGGAGCAGCGGGCGGCAGGAGAGGTCTGCGCGCCTTGTGGGACCCTTGCCCGGCAGCCGGGGATCGAACCGGTGCTGCAGAGGCTGCGGGCAGTTTCGCAACCCTGCGCTCAACCGCTGTGCCACCAGGGAGGCCCAGCTAATTCTTTCTTGATACAAAAATGAAAAGGGGCCTCCCCGGTGGCGCAGCAGTTGAGCGCTGGGCTGCGAAGTTGCCCCCAGCCTCTGCAGTGCCAGTTCGATCCCCAGCTGCTCCCCGGCTGCCGGGCGGGGGTCCCACATGGCACGCAGACCCCTCCTGCTGCCCACTGCTCCCCTCAGCAGTGTATTTCGTCAGTCTGTCTGCTCTGCTCCCCGCTCTGGCTCTGGTGAATTCTCTCACCCTCCTGCGCTTCTGACTGTACCCAGTGCTTGCATAAATAAATAAATAAATAAATAAATAAATAAATAAATAAATAAATAAATAAATAAATAAATAAATCTTAAAAAAAAAACTTAAAAAAAATGAAAAATTATTCATAATTATGTAATGATTATAGAATCAGAATAAGGGAAATGGTTTGGAAAATCTTAGTAACACTAGCACTCATGTCACCATATTTTGATATATCCACATTTTAATATATGAAGATATATGAAAACATGAGGATAAAATTATCAATTTAGCAAAATCTCTTTGAAAATAGCAGATATATGTGGATTGATTGGCATTCTAGATTATACAAACACTTATACATTAACATTCTTGAAGTCATGGCCATAACATTGATAATTTCTTGTTTACTTCAATGATTTTTCTTTTCTGCACCTATGAGTCATTATCACAGATTTGGTTTATTTCAATTCTAATCTTTTTCAATATCGGTAAATCTCTTTTCAAAAAAAAATCATAGAAGCAGAATTATTTCTATTTTTGTTTGATCCACTGGCTTCAGAATATAAGTCACTAATTTCTGTTAATATAGTCTTCATTTCTGATACTGTACATTTTATTTCAAGCATTGCTACTTGGATCCTTTTTACACTGCTCATCTTTTGCTTATTCTACCTTTTATAAATATTGTCTCATGTTCTACTAAATTTATCCACATATTTTCATAGCTTAAGTTTCTTTTTTCCTACTGGATTGTAGTTTCTTGCTCTATTGAATTTCTTGTATTTTTAATTGAATTTTAGACAGTATTTTAAGGAATTATGAGTGAGTTAAAATAATATACTTCTCAGAAAAGAGCATGTCTCTTTTTCTGCCAGGTTCACAGCTGCCAGTCTGTCACTAGATTTTCTTTGTTCTGTTTCAATCCAGATTTTATGTCATACTGTACTGCTCATGATTGCTGGGGGCTACAGCTTTTCACTTGGTAAAAGTCAGGGGTACCTCTGAAAGATGTCCCTCAGCAATTCTAGTCTAGCTTGGCTTTTAGCCACTGTCCTTAAGAGTTCAGCTAACACCTGTAGGAAAGAGTTGGAAGATTAAATTTGGATTTATGCTTTGGTTAGACATCCACAGGATTCTAAGCCACTGTGGAGCCTTTGCAAGGCTATAAGAAGTTTGATAAAGTTAGATTGATTTTGCTCTAATGCTCTATATGGCATTTTCCTTTTCTATTCACTACTTTGCAGAGAAGAAAAGGTTCTTAGGATTATTCTCTCATGGAAATAATTTGCCTTGACTTAATTTTATAGAGGTTTCTTTGCTTCTTTGGATATTAGATAGTAAACATATTAGGAAAAAAAAACTCTTGTTGAGGCTTGGAATTTATTCCAATGTTAGAGTAGGAATGATGATCTTTTGAAACTTTCTTATTTCTAATCACAAGCAAAAATCTGTGTCCTTTTTATATGTGTTTATTAAAACCCAATAACTATAGTGGATGTTAAGGAGTTTTTTGGCACATTATATAAATTTATATAGTTTATCAAAGGAAATCTTTCATACTGAGTTCTGTAATCAAAAGCAAATGTTCATAAATTTAGTAATGTTATTTATTAAAAACAAATATTCAAGCGAGGGTTTATAAGACTTGCAAATCCAATTAATACATGTGACTAAGAAAATGACATTAACTATCAAAGAAACAATTTGCTTCTTTTAGCTGTTGTCCTACTAATACCTTTTTTGAAAACCTGTCCATAGAAACATTTATTTTCTTTCACAAAAAGAAAAGACAAGCAGCAAAAAACCTAATACTAAAGGCACATTAATATGTCAAAAAGAGTTTGCCAAGCACTTTCATGAGCAGTGTTTTTCTTTTATTGTTAGCAACAACAAAATGAAACTTTTTATTTAATTTTTCTTTAGATGAAGTAATGTACAGCAGAATGATATGACCTTCCAAGGCCATAGTGAGGAGTTGTCAGAACAAGGATTGACATGATCCAAAGTAACTCTCCTGAGACAACCAGATGAGGAATAGATGAAGGGAAAATGCATGCTTAATAGTTCTAAACAAAGTTTATCTGCTTTTTAGGACTTTGTGAAAATAAGGGAAAGTGTTTCTGTTAATGATTTGTATTGACTATCAATCCACAAACTCGTCTGATAGCTTTAAAAAAAGACATAAGTAATTATGTAATGTGTTAGGAAAATTAAAAATAGAGGGAATTAGTTGGCTCTCTTTCTCTGAATACTTATTTAACATTCACAACGAAAGCTGTTTAATCTCTGCTTACCAATTAAACCCTACCCCTAGCAGACTGGAGAATAACTGAAGAGAGCAAAACAGGCTTTCTAGACAGTTACTCTGAATTGAAAACTTCTGTAACCTTTGAGTGTTTGACATCCATGCCTAAAATACATAACTTTATTTGAGAAAATAAATTTAGTCATTTCAATTTATGTTCCAGATAATGTTTACAATGCTCTGGTATATGTTAAAGATAGTGTGTATAAAGTGTAGAAAACATGACTGTTTTTAAAAATTCATCATCCTAATTCTGTCATTAATTATAAGATCAGACTGCAGATTAAGGGTAAAAGAATTTGGAAAAAAAGCTTCATATCCTAGTCATAAATTCAAATTACAAATGTATGATTGCCACTAAAATAAATGATATTTATGTAAGATTTTCATATGTATATTCTTTAATTTTATTCTCATTATTTAATTTTAATCATTCTGCAAGAATTATACTAGTCTTAATAAATGAAGAAACTGAGGTCCAGGACTTGAAATGTTTACCCACACTCAAACAACTAGCAAGTAGAAAATTGAAGACTTGATTACTACTGTTTCTGATCACGGGAACATAAATTCTGGTTTTGCTAGACAAATTTACAGAAAGTAATGCCATTTTTGTTAATTTTAGTATTTATATTGCTCAATTTACAAGCCTCTCCCATTCTAAATAAACCTTTTGGAATAAGATACAGTCACAATAGCAGACCCTATCATGTATCAATAATTTTCCATCAGTGCAAGTTAGAAATACCTAAGGAAATTTTGTAAAAATACTAATGCCCATCACTTTAAAATTTGTTTCAATTTATTTCAACTGTATCATAGCCATTGGCATTCTCAGTGTTCTACAATATGTTGCAACTAATAAGAACTACTGTTAGTTCAGTAGTTCAACATCTGCTAAGAGTCAGGATCAAACTATTTTTTTTTCTTTTTTGCGTTTTCCTACGTACATTTACTAATATCCTCCAATCATATGACAAGTCCTGATCAGTAACCACTTTATTTCCATGTAGATAGCAGAGTAAAAGCTTTTGCAATGCTTGGTAATGGCTAATTTCTTTTCCAAGATTGGAGATATTTATATACATTTATACATAAATATACATATACATGAATAAGATATTCATATATAAATATACCTGATTCATACACATTATCATTATTTTGGAAAGATTAGAAGATCAATTCTTTGCCACTAAGGAAGGAAATTTCTTTTTTTAGATGTTTGTTATTGCTATTCATGTGCTTACTAATATTTTTGGCTATAGATTTGACATTAAGTATAAAGAGAAAGAAAATGAAGAAAGCAAATTTCTTGTGAGAATTAGTAAGATAAGGGTGTTAAGTTACTACTAAATTTATCCACACATTTTCATAGCTTAAGTTTCTTTTTTCATACTGGATTATAGTTTCTTGCTTAAATGAATTTCTTGTATTTTTAATTGAATTTTAGACATTATTTTAAAGAATTATGAATGAGTTAAAAAAAAATACTCCTCAGAAAAGGGCATGTCTCTTTTTCTGCCAGGTTTCAGATGCCAGTCTGCAACTAGATTTTCTTTGTTCTGTTTCAACACCAAAATATTTTCATTGATAGAAAAGTTCTTGGTGCATTATTTTCTTATAAGCAAATCTGTGATTTTTTAAAAAAGAAACCAACTGAACAAACCACCATGCACCTATTCTGTAAAGCAAGCCCTTCTTGAGAAGAACCTCAGGCAGTTCCTTTAGGATGTATTCAAGATGTTTTTATCATAGGAAATGGTAGGTCCATGCAAGTTACTGCCCTGGAATATTCTCAGGGATGAGATGTGGAGTTGGAAGGCAATGATACTAATAATCCCAACCTTACATAGGTTTAGGCTACATATTTGCATTGGGTTTAACAAAAATCTTTAAAATGTTTAAAACATTCTAAGAATATAGAAAAGCTAATAGAATAAGCATATATAGAAAGAAAATGTTTTTTCTATAGCTATACAATTATTTGTAAGTTAAGCAAGTGGTATTACAAGATAAATCTTTTTTAAAAAATGAAAGTTTTTAGAGTAAAAAAGTAACAGTAAGCTAAAATTAATTTATTATTGAAGAAAAATGTTTTCATAAATTTCCTGTAGCTTTAGTATACAGTGTTTATAATATCTATCTTAGAGTACGTAAAATTCAAGGCGTTCATGTTTACTCACTTTTCTCTTATTTGCTCACTCAAAAAAACTTCCAGTCTTGCAAGTTTCAGTCACAGTAATTGTCTCATAAAGGTGGAGTGTTTTTTTTTTTGTTTTTTTTTAAGATTTGTTTATTTATTCAAGAACTGGGGTATAGTCAGAGGCGCGGGAGGGTGAGAGAATTCACCAGAGACAGAGTGGGGAGCAGAACAGGCAGATAGACGAAAGTACACTGCTGAAGGGAGCAGCGGGTGAGACAAGAGAGTTCTGCCTCGCCATGTGGGTTTCTCCCTGGCTGGCCAGGAGTTGAACCAGCACTGCAGAGACTGCCTTCAGCATCAGAGAGAGGCACTCAACCCGCTGCGCCACCAGGGTGGCCCAAGGTGTACTGTTTTTTATTTTTTTGTACAATTTTTTTTCTGTATCTCTTCTACATCTAGGTATGTTTAGATATAAAAATATCATCGTGTTATAATTGCCTGTACTGCTCAGCATAACAACATGTACAGATTTGTGGCCTGGGAGCAATAGGCTGTATGGTGTAGTCTAGGTGTATAGGAGCTGAACCATTTAGGTTTGCATAAGTAAACCCTAAGATGTTTGCAAGTGAAACTGTCTATCAATGCATTTCTCAGAACGTATCCCCATCATTAAGTGGTGAATGACTCTATCAATAATAAGAGTATTAGGTGTTATGCTGATAAATCACATGGGATCTTGCTGTCTTGTTAAGTGTATCTCTGCAATGGCTATGCTGCATCTATTATCTTTTTTTGATAACAGCACTAGCTTTTAGAAGACTTTCTCCTCTCTGCGTACTGGGGTTGTCCACAAAAGTGTTCCCAATTCTGTCCATAAAATCAGAAACATACCAAACTCTTACCTTGTCAGTTATTGAGCAAAAGGACTTTTCTATTTCTTCATATTGTAATGATTCAATCTTGAATTAACTATAAATGGCATCCAAAAAAATACAGCAAAAGTCTGAATGACTTTAAAAATAAAGTCAATATGCTTTTCCCTATCATCATAATTATGTAAGATAAATATGAAAGCAAATAGTATTATTACTTGCACTATTTTGGATTTGTATAATAGATTTATATAACTTGGAATTGATCAAGACCAGAAAAATCCACCATACAAAGGAGGATTGACTCCGTTTTGGAGGCAATAATAAGCTATTGATGAATTTGAAATGGGCAACAATCAATAAAGTCAGAACTATGCTTTAAAGAGATTAATTTGTTGGCAGTGTGTAGGATGGGTTAAAAGAAAATAAACTAGTGGATTAAAGGAGAAAAAGCTATCCTGAAATGTAGACTGGCAATAAAGCTAGATTTTGACATGATAAATTAACATTATAGAATGAGGTGCTTTTTTTTAAGTGGTAGGTCTAGATAAGGGGGTGAATTACTCCCATGCAAAACTCTTAATGATTCCTCATTATAATTCTAATATTTCTAAATGTCGTTAACATTGCTTGCGGAGATTTACATAATCTGACCCCAATTTATTATCTTGCCTAGTTGTGAACTACCTACTTTACACAGTGTGATTTAGCTCCATTTGCCTGTTTGGTGGGTGGAATCATGAATATTGGAATTTAACCTGGCAAAGGAAGAAAAGAATTTCCAGTCAATTATCAGACCTAAGCTGGTTACAGCGGCTATGAATATTTTGTAGTTAGAACATAAAAAAACTATAAGAACTTTGTTATATGGCCTCATTCCCTCAGATATTATAGTGACTTCAAATAGTATTAAATTGTGATATGAATTAGAGAGTAAATTTGTGAAACGTGACCAAATCCACCTGACGTGGAAGATGGCTTCATTCACTAGTGGGGATATTCTTCAAATACCTTTTTACAGGATTATCCCTAAAAATGTAACCTCATCAATTCCATTGCCTTGCTATAAAGTACACGATTTATTTTCAGGAAAAAATTTCTGCCTTTTGAACTTCTAGATTCCAGGTTAATAATCCACATTTTCTTAAAAAAAAAAATCTGATTAAAACAAGCAAATTTTGTTTTTTAGATTTCAATGTAAGCAAATTCCTCTCTCCAAATATTAGAAGTCTATAAATACAGAAACATTTCTTCATATAGACAATAAACTGCAGAAAACAATGCCTGAAAGATAACAGGGACAATTCTGAAGTCGAATTATGTCATGATCTTTAATATTCATTCCCACTCTTCAACCCCTCTATTAGTTCTACTGGTCTTTCTGCAACATCTGCATTGTCAATAAAGAGTAATTTCCCTCATATCAATCATTCAACAATCTATTTAATTAACACAGCCAATAAAAGATGCTTAAAAGGGATTTGTCTTAACTGTGTAGTCAGTTCCTTGACACCTTACTCTCCTTTTAAAAAATTAATTAACAGTAACTAATACTAACTTTTTAAAACAATTGCAACATATCAGATCTATAAAAAACCTTTAAAGTTAATATTAGTTATGTGCATGTACACACATATAAAGAGGGTCACTGCACCCCAAGACACAGCACGAGGAGTGGAGAGCAGGGCGAGATAGAGGCATAAGTAATCCAGATAAGGTAGCACAGTAAGAGTGACTGCATGGTAGTTCTCAGATGTTTAAATAACACTAATATTTGGTGTCTTCTATTTTTGGAAGAATGGTAGTGTACTTAATGTTCCCTTCCTCCAACACCAAACTAAATGCGTATAGAAATTATTTTAAAATATCTTATTACACTTGAAAGTACTAAGGGAAATCTCTAGGATCCTCACAACACAAAGGGAAAAAAAATACAGTGAACTCATTCCAGGTGCTATGGGTGATAAATAAATGACAAAGAATTATAAAGGCATTATTCTAAATGCAACAAATCACAAAATGGCAAATATTTTATAATCTCATTTATATATGCAATCCAAAATAATGACACTAATAATAAAACCAAACTCATAGAAAAAGAGATGAGACATAGTTACCAGAAGCAGGAGGTGGGGCTGGGGAGAAATTGGAAGAAGGTTGTCAAAAGATACAAATTTTAATTACAAGATAACTAAGTACCAGGTATAAATGTCCAACCTGATGAACATAACTAATACTGCTGCATGATATACAGGAAAGTTTTTGAGAGAGCAGGTTCTAAGAGTTCTCTTTATAAGAATCATTTTCCTATCTTTTTATTGTGTCTTTATGAGATAACAGATATTAGCTGAACCATATGTGATATCATTTCACAAAATATATAAATATAACAAAAATTATGTAGGATATTTTCATAGTTTGGAACAATTCTATAAAATAAAGAACATTTACAGATACCTATATAAATTCTTAAAAGAAGCAGAAGGAGTTGGACATATTATTTCTTGGTAACCATCAACTGATCCAAAGGAAGCATCAAGTGAAAAGGCTGGTATATTCTTCTACTTTTGCATGACCTAAAATACCTCATCTTATCTATGACAGGGAATTGGGATCACTGACCTATTCAAGGTTAAAAAAATCTGTTGAGCTTCCCTGGTGGCCTAGGGGTTAAGTCTCATCACTATCACTTGCTATGGCTTGAGTTGGAGGCTTGCTCAGGGAGCTCACCCACATACGACACAGCAGACCTCTCCTGTCTCACATACTGCTCCCCGCACCTCTGGCCTCCACCCAAGTTCTTCTACACTAAAAAAAAAAGAAAAAAGAAAAAAATTCTATTGAAACCTAGGAAGAATTATGACTGTATTTTTGTATTTCTAGGGTGAGATAACTATACTACATATCACTACAAACAATTCACTACAAACAATTCAGTCAGTAAACTGAGGGTAAGATCATTTTATTTATTTCCGAATCCCTAGTGTTTAGTGAAATGCATGAACCACACTGATAGTTCAATATAAATTTTTTGAATTACTTTTATATCAATGTTAGGCAATGATCTCATTATACATTATTTGTATTGTTCCAAAGCTCCATGATGTGATGGAATTTCTACACCATTTATTTCAGTGGGACTGTGCTTATTAACAATGATCTCCAATTCAGTCTGCTATTAAATTGGTGCTTCAAAATTTGGTTTGCTCCCAGCTGTGCAGTTATTATATTAGAACTTTAAAACTCAGAATCTAGTTATCTTTGAGTTCTAATTCTATTATATGGTATTATAAAACAACATACAACAATTACTTTTAAAAATTAAAAGCGCATAAGGTGCCAAGAAGACATAAAATTCTAGAAATGAGCAGCAAACAACCTTCCTAAAATTATAAACAGTAGCAATTAATATGCTTCAATAACTTTCATATTTGGTGAAACTGTATCTAAAATGTGTTTTCTTACTATCATTGATTTGTTAAACATGTAGAATAATGTTTCAAAGCATCTGTTTCATTATCTATAGATATTTCATTCTTATTTTGGCAATGCCATTGGTCATTTGTGTGACTGTGAGGAAGTTATTAACATCACTAAATCTCCATTTTTTCTTCTCTATAATGGGGATAAGACATTAGTGAACTATCCATGATTATTGGGCCCCCTAGATGAAATACTAATGAGCTGTGCAGAAAAAGTACATAAGTATCTGGCACAAAAAGCAAAATAGAAATTAAAATTAAGACTTTTGGATATTTATATATGAATTCATTTTAAAATAGAAGCAATGCATTCATATATGATTATATATATTTTGGAAAATAACATTTTTTTCAAAAGTACAAATTAGTGAGAGAAGCGGCATTGCTTTTACATTTTTATAAATTTAATGACTGTCTTAGCAGAAGACAGCTGAATTCTTTTACCTACTTCAGTGTCCAATTTCCTGTGATATATTTTAGTCTCTAGAAAGCTCTATCTTATATTTGCAGTAGAATATGAATAAAAATGGAAAATAAAATTCTGCTATTAGCATGAAAACAGTTTTGACCTATGTACCAGTGAAGCACCTGAGGTACCACCACGGGTGTCTGACCCACACTGTGACAATGTGGATAATTGGTCCCTAACACTGATTGCCATGAGAATCAATGGCAAGTCTTGAAAAGATACAGATGCTCAAATCAATTCCTCAGAGAGACTGATTTAATTAGTCTACAGAGCAGTTGGTATAGCAGTACTTGTGTATCTCCCAAGTGGTCTAACATGCTGCCAGGGTTAAGAAATACAATGCTTGATATATTGTGTAATGAATGGGTCATGTCTTAATCTTTGTGTTTATAAATGTTAATGGATTTAGATTTTTCTCATTTTCTTATTTGTTTTTTATTACCTTTGGTAGAATTATTGATATTTAAAATACATATTTCATTTACTATAAAACTAATATATAACCTGATGAAATATTGCCTCAGTGACACAATTCTTCTTAGTGAATAAGTAAGAAAACCATGCTAGACTTTTTTTTACAAGAACACAAATAGATGATTTACAAAACAGTGATATGAAATGTAAGGTTCTGTTCAGAATGCCCAGAAAATATGTCAGAAAAAGGTATAATTTTTTTCAGTGATTTAAATTATAGGGCTGTTTTCATGACAAGGAAAAGACATGTGACTGATAAAGACAATTGTGTGCTAGCAAAATGATTCACAGTAGAGGAAGAAAAGGAATAATATTCAGTCCAGGAGATCCAGGAGTCTTTGCTATCCAGTGTCCATATTTTTTGTAGATGTATACAAATTTATGCATTAACAAATTAACTTATAAAGTTAAAAATAATTCCATAAAAACTTGAGCATCAAGGGCCTCCCTGGTGGTGCAAGGGTTAAAGACAGCACTATCAAGCTATAGGCAGCAAGTGCAGCATGAGTTCCATCTCCCTCAGCCAGTCAGGAGTAACCCACATGGCTCAGCAGACCTCTCCTGTCTGGACCACTGCTCCCCTCAGCAGTGTATTTCAGTAGATCTGCCTATTCTGCTCCCCACTCTGTCTGGTGAATCCTCTCATCCCCCACACCTCTGGTCTGCACCCCAGTTCTTGTATGCATAAATAAATAAATCTTAAAAAAAAAACTTGAGGATGAGTATGATGGATTTCTTTTTTATTGAAGTGATACTGCATTATGACATTTTTTAGGTGTTTTATCATTGATAATCAACATATACATATACTACACTAAGTTAACCATTAAAATTCTAATTCTATAATTCAGCATATCATTGATCTGAATTCTCTATGATCTCTAAAACACAGCACTATGGAAATTATTCTCTAGTGTTTTTTCAGACCCCACTCCTTTGTAAAGCAATTTCATTGTGTTTTTATTTGTATTACACTACAAATTTTGCATTACGTTATAAATGACTTAAAGAGGTCAATTATATCATTTATGCACTAATTCTTAGAATATAGAATACATTGAATTTAAACTATTATTAATTTGTGTACTATACAGCTTGATTATAAGATTATATAATTTTTATAAATTTTCATTTTATTTTATTTTTAATTTATGTTATTTATTTATGCATACAAGATCTGGTGTATATACCAGAGGTGGGGGTGACGGTGAGAGGATTCACCAGAGACAGAGTGGGAAGCAGAACAGGCAGATCTACTGAAATATTAAGTATTCCACTGAGGGGAGCAGCAGGTGAGACAGGAGAGGATTGCTGCGCCATGTGGGTTAGCTCCTGGCCAGGGATAGATTTTGTGCAGCAGTGGCTGTAGATAGCTTCATAGTGCTTAGACTTAACCCCTTGCACCACAGGGAGACCCCAATTTTTATAATTCTTCATTTTAACTGTGTCAACAGTTTTACATATGATTTTGATCAATTTTCTAATACCACTTCTAAAATTTCTTGACTTTATTTGACTTTGATACTTACATGCAATGCATGTTAGATTTATATTTGTAAACAAACTAGAGTTTAAACATTTGACAGGATGAATACAGATATACAACTGATTGTTGGTGATTTTATGGTCCTGCAAAGACTCAAAGGAAATAAAGAAGTGATAATTACCTCATCTTTTAGAGTAAGAAAACATGAAGGTCAGGCATATTTTTCAATCATGCCATCATATCTTCGGGAATCATGTCAATTCTTATCCCTTCTATTCAGGCTTTCAAAAAGTGTGAGGGCATAAAATGGCAATGTTTGAAAGGAAAAGAACATGTTTCTCTCTTCAAAATTAGGATTCAAAAAACCCATATGTAAAGACAAAGAATGCCTACTGGAAGGAAGAATATTTTGTGCTCCTCTGATGATCATTAAGTGGCATATTCTGCCAGTCAGCGTTGGTGCTGTCTTTGGAATGAAACTACTCCTTAATGAAAGAGTTGTTGAAGAAATTGACAAGTTATCCAGACCTAGGAAACTAAACATAAAGAGAAATATTTGTTTCTTGAACCATGTTTCCTAAAGTGAGAAGATTTTAAAACAGCTGGCAGGAGAGGGGGCAAAAAAAGATTCTGTTAGAAGTGTGAATGAGAAGGCTGGGCATCTCTGTGCCCCAAAACCATTGGAACATTCAAAAGATGAACTTAATATTTCCTGTGTTTTCATACTGGAGGCCACAATGACTTGCTAATAACACAGAAACAGCATAAACTCTCATATATTATCCAAGTGAGAAGTTGTTCCTTTGAGAGAAAAGGTTGGAATTATGTGACATGCCTGGGACTTAGAGGACAATGGCTAGATTTCTTTGAGATTGGAGTTAACAGAGACTGGGAAAATATTTGAACACCAATCCTT
Source organism: Talpa occidentalis (assembly GCF_014898055.3). Lineage (NCBI taxonomy): Eukaryota > Metazoa > Chordata > Mammalia > Eulipotyphla > Talpidae > Talpa > Talpa occidentalis. The sequence goes on along the minus strand of NW_023602073.1, from coordinate 80,066,802 downwards.
TAGAAAAAGGTGGGTCAACTTTTTATTAGACAAATTATCCATCATCTTCCATTTGCCTCAAGATAAGTCCCTTAACACCTGATACCAAGAAAAGGTCTGAGAACACAAGTGAAGAGATTTCAAATGGAAACAATAGGATTATTATTTTTTTTAACTAAATAACTGAGACATTATTGAACTGTTAATTTTTTGTACAGGGATTAAAAAGAGCAATATATCAGATGACAATGAAAAGCAATAATTGGTGGAAACCAAATCAATTTTATATTATTTTCCCCACTGAGCTGAGATTACTCCCTAAACTGATTAGTGATGCTAGGATTAAAAGAGGGATGTTTGAATGTGGATATATTTATAAATTCTGTTTATTAATTAATATTTTTGTGTTGTGATTTTATTTTTCATTTGTAATCATTCTGTTGAACACTCTTTTACAAACTTTTAAGTAACACTTAATACTTGTAAAAATTTACTAATAATTTTATATTTTCTTTTAGATCTATCTATTGTAAGCATAATGTTGTTTGTCATTAATCACAACTATTTATTGAAAGCTGACTGTATGTCAGGCACTGTTTTAAATAATGGTAATATTCTTTCTATCAAGGTGTTCCTAGTTTGGGGAGTTGGCAAAAAAAAAAAATTCCAACAGTGTATAATTAAATGAGCCCAATGAGAAAAGTATGCACAAATATAAGAGAGGAAACACCTTGGTATTTTAGGCACTGCCTTGAAAGTTTAAGTTTCAGGGAAGAAACGGTAATTTACATAAAATCTGAAACAGAAAAGAATTCAACAGATAAATCATGTTAAATAACAATTTTCCAGGAAGCAGATCCAGAGCTTATAAGAGAAAGATGTGTATATCCAGACATGCTTATTTGGATGCTTGTGGAAATGTGGTAGCAGTTGATGTCTCAAATGAGAAAGGGAGCATTTCATAAGGGTCTTTACTGTCAAGTAATATGCAGCTTTTCAGGTACATAAAAAGAGATACCTTTACATTTCAATGGCATTCTTCAAATAAATAGAGTAAATATTACTGAAATTTAAATGAAAAGACAAAAGACAAAAATAGTCCTAGCAATCCCGACAAAAATGAAGAATGGAAGTATCACCTGGCCAGGCGTTAAACTATACTGCAAAGCTATAATAATCCAAAAAGTATGAAGTCAAAAATCAACACATATTCCAATGGAATATAACTGAAAGCCCAAAAGTTAAACCACACGTATACAGACATTTAATTTCAAAAAATAAAATAAAAGTTAATTTCAATGGAGAAAGAAATGTCTTGTCAACAAATGGTGCTGGGAAAACTGGACAGTCATACACAAAATAATGAAATAGGACCACTATCTCAAAACATGCAAAAAAGTTAACTCAAAGTGGATTAAAGACTTGGATTTAAGACCTTAAACCACAAAATACATAAAAAAAAACATAGGCAAAACACTCCTTGACAACATCCTGAGAGATGTATTTGGTAAGTCTACCATGGCAAGAAAAACAAAAACAAATATAAACAAGTGAGACTATGTCACACTGCAGAAAAAGTTTCTGCATGGCCAGAATAAACAAACAACAACAACAAAAAACAACTATCACTGAGATGAAAGAGATCTTACTAAATCAGGGAAAATATCTGTACAGAGGGCTGATATTCAAGAGCTATAAAAAATTCATACAACTCAACAAAAAGAGAAGAAATAATCCAATCAAAAATGTACAAAAGGACTTAAAGAAACATCTCTAAAGAAAACATACAGATGGTCAACAGGTATATCACTTACCATCAGGAATTGCAAATCAAAGCCTCAACATGATATCACTTCTACAATCTTCAGAAGGGCCCATGTCAAAAAGACCATACAAGTGATGGTGACAGTGTGGAATAAAAGGCACCCTCCTATACTATTGTTAGGAATACAGACTAAGAAAACCAGTTTGGAGGTTTCTCAAAATATTAAAAACAGGGCTACCACATTATCCAACAATTCTACTCCTATTTAACTACTTCCAGAATGCAAAAAACCAAACCAAAACAAAACAAAAACCCAAAAACAAAAAACCATAACTACTCATTTGATTTCTAAATTATGTTTTAAACAATTTAAATATAGTACTTTTTTTCTTACATCTAATAGTACTTTTTCTCTTACATCTTTGACAATATGTGATTTCTCCCCTCAGATGTAGTCACTGCTGTTCTCCCACCAACTGAGCACCCATAATCAATCACCATATTCCTTTGTGCTCTTCCCCTCTCTATTTTAACCACTCTTCAGACCCTCCCTGTATGTGCCAGATCTTTCATTTTTTTTTGGTCAGCTTTCAAGGTTTCTCATTGAACCTTTGTTTAAAAAAACACTAATTAGAAAGGTATATATACACTCCTATGTTCCTATAGGTGCCTCGATAGTTGGTGTGGTGTGGTAACTTATCATTGTGAACACTGACCCATATCCTAGAGCTCCCACCTTTGTTACATAAAATAAGGTAGTTAAGTAACCCAATATGATATAATCTGAGGATTTATTTATGCATTAAATTATTTAGATTCCATTCCTCTCATCTAATATGCACATTTTCTTAATCATTTAATTCATTTTCTAATTATCCATTTACATTTTGCTTTAGTATCTAGCAATTAAGTTCTTTCCATTTTAAATTTCCCTTAAGTAATACAATAATGCGAATATTTAAAATGCTGAATCATGGATTTGAAATAGCACTAAATGTTAATTATACTAAAGAAATTAATCTCATACTTTCAATATAATTACACTATTAATTTTCCCAAGTTCATCCATTTTAATATTAAATTATACACCTTCTGTTTCAGATTTTATTACAGTTTGAATGTTGTTATGCTTTGTATAATTAGTTATGTCACAGAGTATAGGACCATTGCTATATTCTTAATATGCTTAACCATTTCTATTTGAATTATTTTAATATAGGTGCTCAAAATAGCTAATTTTCATCTTCAAATCAAAAAGTTATTTGAAAATATACAATATACACCCAGTAGGTAATATATCTCTAATTAAACTTTGATTTATATTACACTTAATTTGTATTTCTTAATACTACCTAAACAATGTAAAACATATAATAATATTGACATGATTAAAATGTTTTTATACTAAATTTCTAATAAGGTTAAAAGGAATTTAACAATAAATCAGTGCTTATATAATATGAAACTAAGTGTATCACATAAATATTTTACATAATCATTAATTTCAAATGAGCTTTGAACAACAATAAAATTCAATGCTTTATCACTTTTTACAATGAAATATGTATAAAAAACAAAGGTTCTTTCAGAAAGCCTGGGAATTAACTTTTTTAAATTAGATTTTTGGAAAAAACAATTTACTTTTCTTACACTAAATGACTCAGTTCCAAAATATATTCTAGCATAATTAAGTTTTAAAAAGGTAAATAAGAATATTTTAAAAAAATCTAATAAACTTTAAAACTTCTAGATTACTATTACATAAGGAATTACTCCAAATATTTTAAAGTAGAAGTGTCTAGGGCTTCCCCGGTGGCGCAGCGGTTGAGCGCTGGGTTGCGAAGCTGCCCGCGGCCTATGCCGCGCCGGTTCGATCCTCGGCTGCTCCCCAGCCACCGGAGGAGGGTCCCACATGGCGCGCAGACCTCCCCTGCCGCCCGCTGCTCCCCTCAGCAGTGTACTTCGGTCCTTCTGCTTGCTCTGCTCCCCGCTCTGGCTCTGGTGAATTCTCTCACCCTCCCGTGCTTCTGACTGTACCCAGTGCATGTATAAACGAACAAACCAACAAATAAATAAATAAATAAATAAACATGCCTCTAAAAGAAAAAAAAAAGAAAAGTAGAAGTGTCTATATTCCCAAATCTATTTTAAGATATGCTTAGTATTAAGATTCAGCTATACCTCATGTTGTCCATTTGACAGCTGTGCTAACACATCTGGAGTTTAAATAGATACCTTGCACTATGCAAAAAATTTCAAACTTAGTACAGTAATGTCTAAATTATTGTAGGGTGAGAAAGATCTAAAAATCTAGTCATTAGTTCATACCCCTGTATGGACTCTTCTAAACTCATGTTTAAGAGCTGTAAAGGAGCTACAAGCAAAATACTAAACATGTCCAGATTGATTTAAAATAATTGTGAAACACACAACACAAGGAAACCAGCAATATTTAAGTATTATCTATAAAATGAAATATAGTCAAGAATAAGTAATGTCATTTTGCCATAAAGAAAAATGAAAAAATAAAATCATACCAAACATACACAGTGTATGTCTACTTGCACATATAATCTAGATATAATCTATATATCCACGGATATATATGCACATATTCATACACATAAGATGAGATGGAAGTTTTGTCTTAAATAATTGATAGCCTGCTTTTAACAACAGTGGATATTTCAATGTACTGCTTTTAGTGAGATATCAGCAACAAGGGTGCCAGTCCTGGATGCCAATGTTGATTTGTTGTACAGTATCTTCTCTGTTTCTGTGGGTCAAAAAAGGCCCAAGGAAGACATAATCTAAAGTCATCAGAGCAAAATAGGAAGGAAACAAAACACAAGATAATGAAAGCTGATAATTTTTTTCATGAAAAATAAAATCTATGGACTCCTGAGAATAAATGCAATATGTTGATATTTTTACAATAGAGAACAGAGAGGGAAGCATGCAAATTATAGCTTTTTAATTTTTTTTAAAGATTTATTATGCATACAAGAACTGGGGTGTAAGCTAGAGGTGTCAGGGGGTGAGAGGATTCACCAGAGAGAGTGGGGAACAGAACAGGTGGATCTACTAAAATATACTGCTGAGGGGAGCAGCAGGCCAGACAGAAGAGGTCTGCTATGCCATGTGAGTCACCTACCTGGCTGGTTGTGGGGGTTGCTGGCAATAGCTTCATAGCCCTGTCTTTAATCCCTGTGCTGCCAGGAAGGCCCCTGAAAATTATAGCTTTAAACATAAGTGTATGAGCTGTTGTATGGTTGGGGAGGATGGATTTATATTAATTACTTCTAACTAAAAGTAGTTGCAATTATGTAATTGGTTACATATGTAATCATATAATCACATTTACTTGTCAATTAATTTATTTGACATTATTCTATGTTTTAAAAAACAAACAGGAACAGGGAATAATATAATGTTTTGAGAGTAAGAAATTAAATCTTTGTAATAGTTAAAAGCCTTGAAATGTTGTCTGTTAAGTTTGAAAAACAATTCTTATTTTTTTATATCTCTCTTCAGATCTGGGTACGAAAAAGTATCCTCTGACAATTTGTATCTAAAGAACTATTTTTAATGTAGATTTGTTGCTTGGATTTATAATACCCTTGTGGCATAGGACTTTAAAAAATATAAGCTAAAACTAAAAATTATCCCTAGGGAATCATAATCCTAGGTATGTAGAAATGAGAGAAAAAATTCCTGTGGAGGAAATGCTCAAATCAAGCTGCACAGATTTCCTACGAAAAAATATTACTGTAAAAAAGATTCAATCCTACATTTAAAAATGCACTAGGAGAGAATTTATTGCAAGTAAGTTTTGAAGATTAAACATACTGTAGAATTTTAGATAAAAGAGATTGATAGAATAGGATAAACAGGTATAAATAGGTAAAGATATTTAAAAACCATGATAGAATGGAAAAATAAATAGAAAAATAAATGGAAAAAGATGGAAAGTTACCAACTCATACCAAGTAGAAACTTTCTGAAATACACAAAAACAGAATCATACAAATGAAAAATTGTGCTATTATTGTATGGGACATTCAATACCCTAATGATATTAACTTCCCTAGGTTGATTTAAAATGGTAATATATTCCCAGTAAGAACATGAACACATTTTTTTTTTTCTAGTCAGGCTATTACATTCATATGTAAAAATAAGCAAATAAAATGACAAGAAAAAATTTAATAAATAGCTATGAGTAAGCATAGCTATACCTGATATACAAATATAGCATTAAGTTTCAATAAATATAGTCTAGCATTGCCTTATGAACTGGCAGGCAGAACATAACAAAATAAAATGAAAGTTGAGAAATAGATGCAAATTATTTTGGTGTTAGAATTTTCATGAAGTCAGCATCTAAATACTGTAGAACATTTAACAGATAATTTTGAGAATAATGCACATGAAAACATTTTGTCAATTATCAAGCTTTATAAAATACTAATGTATTCTAGTTCTACACAACTGATTTTACAAGTGTAACTCATATATTCATTAAAATACAAATCATTAAACATTATTTTCTATTGCTATGTTAGTCCTAACTCAGCAGGCAATGGAGTCAAATCAAATATTTTAAAATTCACACTTTTTGAAACTAAAGTTAGCAACATAAGAAACTTTTATTTTTCTAATTTACTTCCTAAGGAAGTTTGAATTTTATCACTTTGCTTTCAATAACATCACTAAAACAACGGAAACTATGTAAGCACATCAGTGTTTGCTAAATACAAAAGTTGCCAAACATCAATGTTTAAAGTCAATCAGTTATTCTAGATTTATGGGATAGGTGTTTTAATAGGCAACAATTAATTTATATGGTCAGTTTTAATAATAATTCAAGAGATTGAAATTTTTATGAGTTTAGTATTGCTTTTAAATAAATTTTAATGTTTGTTATTGAATTATTTATAATACTAGATTTTTTTTTAAGGATTTATTTATTTATTGTTTATACAAGCACTGGGTACAGTCAGAAGCGCGGGAGAGTGAGAGAATTCACCAGAGCCAGAGCGGGGAGCAGAGCAGGCAGAAGGACCGAGGTACACTGCTGAGGGGAGCAGCGGGCAGCAGGAGAGGTCTGCGCTCCATGTGGGACCCTTGCCCGGCAATCGAATCGGTGCTGCAGAGGCTGCGGGCAGCTTCACAACCCAGCGCTCAACCGCTGCGCCACCGGGGAGGCCCTATAATACTAGATCTTATAATAGCAAATTTTATATGAATAATATAGATTGGACTTTAACCTATTTTTTTATATCAGTCATTTTTAGCAGTATTATTATATTATATACAACCTCTCCAGTGTATTTTCACAATTCTGTTGTTGGTAGTATTTTTTTTTTTCTATTTTACTTCAAGATTTCTTTCTTCACTGAAAAACTGATTTGAGGAATGTAAGATAAAGGAAAATCTTTTTTTCTTTTTTTTGGTGGGACCCTCACCTGTGGCTAGGGAACGAACCAGCGCTGCAGAGGCTGCGGGCAGCCTCGCAGCCCAGCGCTCAACCGCTGCGCCACCAGGGGAGGCCCTAAAGGAAATCTTTTTAAAAGAATTTATCATAATCACCTAACTTGCAAATAGCATCTGCTAAAATGATAAGAATCAGGAAAACATCAATTTTTGAGACTGTGCTTGGCTAAAACATATCAAGAAGGGAAAAAGAAGAATCACCAATAAAACAGTCATGATTGTAAAAACAAATGAACACTTTAAGGCATTTGATTAATTTAAGTTTCACAAAGGTTTAGAAATTAAAAATTAAAGGATGAACTTTCTCAGAATAAATGCATCTTGTTTTCTATCAACTAATGAAATGCTTTGGCACTACATAACTGACAACCTGCTGTTCTGAGCTTTCAAGGTTGGAAAATATGATTGTATTCTGTTTCGAATATTCTTCATTCAATAAAAATAAATTGGTGTTCTGGGTTTTATAACTTAGCTTTAATATGCCTTTTAGACTAAATCTTTGTATTGTGTTGCTATGCTGTTATTTCTGGAAATATAAAAGAATGGGCTTTACTGTGTGTCTAAAGTGATAAAATCATGTCCCGCCACTCCCCACTGGATCTTGGCTCTCACATCTCTCTTCTTTTTTTTTTCTTTCTCTCTGCCTGTCTTTAATTAAGTCACTTATTTCTCTTAAATTATTTTCGAATATGCTCACTGCTCAGGTAAAATCATCCATGAGTATGTAGGAAGTAAAAATATAAACATGGCTAAAGTATACAAGAGACATGTTTGTCTTTATAAATATTTTTCTCTCACTTGGAAATATTTGTCCTATAATCAGGTTTCTGTCAGCAGGGTGGCCCAGAGTGAGTATATGAATATATTAAAAGATATGTGAGAAGTGACAGAAAGGCATAAACTTATTAATAGGATGGTAATAAAATATGTTTTCCTCTCAGTCTCACATGGGCTACAGTCAGTCTGCACAACATAGGGATCAGATAGAGGTACAGAGATTTTCAATCTTGCTCTTAAAGTAGCACCACTTGCCCCAAGAAGTTCTGGCATCAATTCTTCAGTGAAGACTAAATATGTGGCAAGTGTGAACTTTAAAAACAAAACTACTTTTCAACTCTTCAAGTGTATTAAATCTGTCCGAACAATTTCTTAAAGTTCACCCTTAGATAACTCAAAATGACTTAATGGAATTTTACTAACCTTTCCAAATATTGTACCTTGAAGCTGAGTGTAAGAATGAGAAATTTTGGTTTAAAGGGTAATACTTCAAGAAAAGTGTAAATGCTTGATAGTAAGAGCTGTAAAAGTGCTTATGACTGTTTTTCAAACATAGCTACAGATTTCTTTCAAACAATATAATTAATGATTGACTTAAATTATATCCTTATTTTTTTACCTAAAAATTTTGTGCTCTTTATACTGTCAAATTTTTAAAAAGATTTATTGTTATCTTCCAATAGCTGATTGACAGTGATTCATTGTAGTAACTTCACTGCTGTTATATATGTAAATCAGTTATAATAAAATATTTGTTAAGAATAATACTTTTCAGTTAGGACATATGAGTAACACAAATTATATGAAATGGTTTTTCATATTATTAATTCAATAACTAAAAATAATATAAAGCCATGTTGTAGAATTTTCATTAAAAATTCAAAATATAATAATAACATTTTTATAATCTTAAATGTATACACATTTACTTGGAAGTATACATTATACAATTGAACCTTATGCAATATTAGATATAATAATTGCCCAGTATTATTTATTAAAAACTGGGCATAGAAACATAATGTTTATATCAACATTGATATGGTATTTCCTTTGGCTCATTATGGCTGTCAATTAATTTCTTGAATTTTAGGTTGTATTTTTTAAGGTTGTTTTCCCTAACAGATTAATTCAGAAATATATGGACTATGAAAAGAAAGAAAGCATGACATACTTCAGAAAGCATATTGTGTGCTAACACCAGAAATCAGGAGGACCCAAGAAATACGGAAAACAATAACAATAACAAAATTGTATTCTTTTGGGTTGCATTAAAATTTTTGCATTGTAAATTAATGGTTATATTATCTAAACCTTTCTTAACTGAAGAAAATTAAGTAAATGTCAGATCTACATAATTTAAAATGGTCTACCACTGAATAAAGTTTGCAATCCATTAATAATTCAAACTAATCAAATATTTCAATTAATGAAAACTACAAATTTGGAAACCTAATCACACAATCTGCTACTTTCTCAAGTTATTTCTCATATTGTTTTCAACTTTAAAATTTTGATTCATAAGCATTTGGAGAAAATACTCATTCGTGTCTTGTCTGTTTCCACTGCTTCTATTCTATTTCAGACCTACTTTTCAAAAGTCTATAGGCTCATATTTTGCCTCCCTGCCTTTAAACTCTATTCACAACCCATCTTGTAAACATCATCTATCACAGCATTCTTAGTAAAGGGTCAGCATTTACTGAATTAAGCACCTATTATTAACACCTTACTCATTCAGGATGAAACAGGAGTCATATGGGCCTCCCCGGTGGCGCAGCGGTTGAGCGCTGGGTTGCGAAGCTGCCCACAGCCCCTGCAGCACCGGTTTTATCCCCGGACGCTGGTGAGGGTCCCACATGGCGTGCAGACCTCTCGTGCCGCCCGCTGCTCCCCTCAGCAGTGTATTTCGTTCGTCAGTCTGCATGCTCTGCTCTCCCTTCTAGCTCTGGTGAATTCTCTCACCCTCCCGTGCCTCTGACTGTACCCAGTGAATGAATGAATGAATGAATGAATGAATGAATGAAATAAATGTTAAAAAAAAATTCCATAGACCTCCAGGATCTCAACTTCAAATAGCAGCCTCATTGCTGTTCCTGCCTGGCCCTACTCTGTCACCTGCTGATGGACACCATTAGCCTGTGCCCACTGGCCTGGGCCAGGTGTCTCCAAAAGGTTGTTAGCTCACAAAGGGCTGGATTTCACAAAGTGTCTGTACTCTGACCCCAACATCTCTGCCTACCTTCAGTGCATTATAACAGTGGCTGGACAGGTTGACCTGTATTTAGCTACCTCTGAGATCTGGCTACAGCTGCTGCCCCTTTATCTACACCTCCTGCTGCCACTATGAGTTAGTTGAATCTTGGGCCACCACTTGCCAATGTGCCTATGGCTCCAGGCCATCATGGAAGGGATGGCACCATTCTGAACTAGTGGTCAGTCCTTGATTTGGACCACAATGCTGCAGACACTATCTGGGGCAAGACAGCAGCCATTTGTGTCCTTAGAAACTCTTCTTTTCCCAATCTCCCGTTTGTTAATAAACCTTGCAGTTGTTGTGCCCTGAGCCTGAGAGGTGTCTTGCAATTGTGAGCACAGGGCTGAGATCCCACACTGACCATCCCCATGCCTGTCCTTCTGAACACTATTTTAAGTGGAATAGTGGAAGCATCCTTTACTGGACCACAAGAACCGAATTAGTTACCTCTCACCATTTCCACATTTAGTTAATAAAATAGGAAACTTAAAATTGGTGATGCTGCAGAAATTTATACCACAGAAATCAGAAACTGGTGAAAATTCAGACATTTTCTTTTTCTTTTTTCCCAAAGGATGAACTAGTTGTTAAATATTTACTGGTACATTATTGTTTATAACTCTTCAGCAACTTAGGCTGATGACAATATATTGTATTATAACTTCTTTTATACTTATCACTTGGGAAACCATCTCTTATGACCCTTCTGTGTATGTTCCTTGTTGTTGTTACAATGCTTTGTTAACTTGAGTCCTACAATCATAGTGATTTTTATCTCTGTGTTCATATATTTTACAGCTACAGAGGGTTGCATATACGGCATCTTTATTACCTATATATAGCTTCCATGTATGTGATAAGTCCTTTGAAGATGAAAATAGTGACGTATCTTTTTTTTGTGTATTCAGATATTTTAAGTGTTTTTGGCCATGCATGTATATATGAATATTTATTTTAAACTAACATTTTAAGAAAACTGTATCACAATGGCTTCAAACCCATTAGTATTTTCTCCATTCCCCTAACAATCAAAAATACAGTACATCAATTTTCCAAATAACATGAAACATGCAATTAAAACAATATCAATATTGCTCTTTTGAAAATTCATCTAGAAATTTTTAGAAACATTTTCCAATATATAGCACTTCATCTTTCACTATTCATCTTTATGTTAAAAATAATCCCACTTGTTTTCAATATCCACTGTCCCCATCCTGCAAAGGCATGAAAGATATTACATTCAGTAAAAAAACTCAAAATAGGAAATAAGTGGAAATAGCCTGTCATTATAGTGGACATAGGAATCTGGAAGTGATAATTAACAAAGATCCTGGTCTAGATATACATGTATCTTTATAAAGACATGTGCTAACAAGAAATCTTGTATAGAATGCATTGAATTCAACCTCATGTTCTGATCAGTTCTGCAAAACTATTATCATAAGTTTAGATTAACATTGCCATCAACTCTTAATAATTTAAAGCATTTTCACATATAAAAATCTCAGTTATTTTTATAACCCTCTATGAATAATGTGATCATTTTTCTTACAAAAAAATAAATTTCCTTTATCAGAGCTGCGGGGTGGGACTAGATAAGAATTGAAGTATGTCCTCTCTTTTTGCATTGGTATTTATTTTAACAATCCAGGTTCCAAGCATATAATTGATCTCTATTTCTTTCCACATAGCCAATTTTGATCTGTATAAAGAGCCTATTCAAATTCTACATAAACATACTGACATCAACTGCTAATGGATATTTTCTGTACACCCTTGGCACAATGACAATTTAATTTTCACAGAGGCAAGCAAATACCTAAGCTTGTCACACAAACATTCAGGCTTCTAATCAGCTGGTTCTTTGGGGTTGGGACATATTAGAGAAATGACATTTTATCTTGCATACCAGATGCTGTCTGGTATATTTCTTACAGAAATATGACAGCATCATTTCTTAAACTCAAAAGACAGGTCAAGGTCCCAAAATATCATCCAGGCTCTATATTACCTTTAGTAAATATTTTCCTTTTAACTGTAGAAACTTAAATGATTAATCAATCTCCAGGTGATTACATCGGAATGCTGTCACCTGATACAGATGATAGGTCATTGCTTAAGTGAGGGGAAAAGGAGAATGCATTTAGAAAACTTCAGCTTGGGGCATAAATATTTACCTGAGTTGCATCCTATGGCCTCAAGGGGGCATTTGTTCCTGTTATTTCCTTATGCTGATTTTGATCACAGTAACACACAATGGGTTTAAATGACACAGTTAAGTGGTGAAGAATTTTTTAAAGGAGGAAACAAATGTGATAATTAAATATCTCAGTGTAAGATATCAAATCTGAATTTCTCTAAATCCTCTGAGGCAAATCTAGATATGCCTGAAAGTGATAAGTACTTCTATCAGGCGAAAAGTTTCCTTCTGTAAAAGTTCTGGCTGCATATATAATTGTTCCAAATGAAGACATCTTTGGAAGTCTTTTCTAAGATGAAAATCTTTTTTAGAAGTGATAATCCCCTTAATTTCCTTTATTTTTTTTGCTGTCCTCTACTTCTTTAGGCTGCTGTGATTAAACATAAATTAGCAGTATATTTAATAATGACAGCTCATGTTGGTTTTCACACAACAAAGATAGTTGGGGCTATATAATGTTCCTAAATATGATGGAAAATTTGTTTTCAGTGAAATATTTTGTGAGGAAAAAAATTATTTCCTAACAGAAAACTTTAAACTATCTTTGAAAAAAAATATGTATTTTAAGATGGAAATTTAGACATGCTTTAGATTAAAAACTATGTTTCTATCAATAAAAATAAGAGTCTAATTTACATATACATATTGGAATATTTAGAAATGCAAATGTGAATTAATTTGCTATTGATTTGTCAAATCTTTAGGAGTTCTAAGTTTAATCGTTATTTGATTAGTTGGTGATTGAGAATATAGATGAAAATTTTTAAAAATGGTTACCTCACAGCCTCTGTGGGGATGTATATATAGTCAATTTCACCCCTGCATAGAAACACAGAACATAGAAAATTCTTGAAACATATCTCAAGATAGGTCATTCATTCTTTCTGTCATGTTTACTGAGTTGTTATAACATGCTGTAGGGTAAAGAAAATATCAGGCTTTTCTGCCCTCCCGCCATCAGGATAGATGATGGATCCTTGTCCTGAATGCATGCCTGATGGCGGGCACCTGCAATAGGGTGTGGGCATAGGTAGATGGGATTCAGCTGAGCTAAGACTGTGCTTTTAAGGGCGGCGTCACGGGACGCCAGTAGCAGCAGTAGCAGTAGCAGTAGCAGCCGAAGCCGAAGTCGAAAGAGAAAGCCGAGAAGCAGCAGAACGAACGCTAGAGAGCCCAGATAGAGTGAAGACTTGCTGGGGGCTGGGAAGCCTGCCAGCCTCCCAGCCCCCCAGCCAGCACCCCTGCCTTGCATGTACCCGCTGAACCCCAATAAAAGACCTCCAAAACCACTGAGGACTCTGACTCCTCCTTTACCCGTTCTGCATGGGATCAGAAAACCTGTACTGTGCCCAGTTCCTGCCTTTACACATGCCAATCACCACACTGCACTGGGCTATGTATTTTGGAATAGATAATCTCTCTGCCCTTTTATAGTTTGTATTCTACTGGGGGGAGGGATGGATAATCAAGAAATAAAATAAATACTGTAAAGGGCAGGACAGGCCACAGTGCAGGTTTTCTGATCCCATGCAGAACGGGTAAAGGAGGAGTCAGAGTCCTCAGTAGTTTTGCAGGTTTTTTATTTGGGGTTCACCAGGCTTATGGCAGGCAGGGGTGCTGGCTGGGGGGCTGGGAGGCTGGCAGGCCTCCCAGCCCCCAGCAAGTCTTCACTCTATCTAGGCTCTCTAGCGTTCGTTCTGCTGCTTCTACTGCTGCTCCTTCAGCTTCTGCTTCTGCTTCTACTGCTACTGCTACTGCTGCTGCCGCTGGCGTCCCCGAGATGCCGCCCTTAAAAGCACAGTCTTAGCCCAGGTGAATCCCATCTACCTATGCCCACACCCTATTCCAGGTGCCCGACATCAGGCATGCATTCAGGACAAGGATCCATCATCTATCCTGATGGCGGAAGGGCAGAAAAGCCTGACATTTTCTTTACCCTACAAATACATTGGGTGCTATAGTCATAAGTGCTTTGACTAAAGATAGGTTAAGAGAACATGTAATGCTGTTAGATTTCTAATATATAAATGGTGATCAGCAAGGGTAGTAAAGATAAAATGTCATTTATTGAAGAAAATACAATAAAGGATAGAGTCTTAAGGATATCTGGAGGGAACACACACAAGGCAGAGGAACACTAAGTCCATCAATACATGGGAGTATATTGGATACAAGCAGGAAGAAGGCTGGCTGTAGCTTTAAGGAGAACTTGAAAGAGAATGGTAAAGGATGAGGTCAGAAAAATGACTAGCTTTCAGACTGCATTATGAGTTAAGTTTCACTGTAAGGCTATGCATGGGTCAAAGGTGATAGAAATGATACTAGGTGACACTGGGTGTCAATAGAGTGGGATTCATTTCAGATACAAAGCAACATCAAAAAATAGGATTGTAAACAAAAACCCATGTTTCCTTTTGAGGAAGATTATTAAACACCTCTTATCTTCTGTGTGAGGATTTCCTTTTATTTTGGTGGATTTGGAATGGCCAATGCTGACACAGGCATGCCAGGTGCTGGAAATAGTGCCAGTAGTGACAGCAAAAGCATGTAGTGGCAAGCATCACTGTGGACCTGAGGGCAGCAGATGAAAGACAAACATATCTCTGCCAGAGTAAGGTAAAATAAAGAATTTCAGTGCCTTATTGAACAGGGCTCTTGAGACTGAGAGCATGTTTTTAAGTTGTAAACTGCCTATTTACAAGTAATATGATAGAGGACAACGGAGACTCATTTTTATCATTATCACAAATGCCTATCAACATTACTTTTCTATTAATTGGGGCCTGGGCTAAGAAATTATTTTATTCCCACTGGAAAATTTTTTAATGGTTAGCTTACCTTAATCTGAAAATGAATGCCAGTTATAGGCTGGGGAAATAAAAAGATGTTCATGTTAGAAATAAAGCTACAAGCTTCCAAGCCCTAACAACACAGGAAGAAATTACTAATATAGACAGTAAATTCAATGTTAAAGGCACCGTGCCCTTTAACTGCCAATAGGCATCTCGTTACTTGGTCCATTTGCAGAGAATTCTTTTCTCAGTTTCTATGCTACTGTGCTTCCCGATTTCCCTCTTTACCTTAAAGTTGTATCTTTTTGGTCTCCTTCTATTTAGTTTTAACTTTGATCACAATTCTATCTGAGTATGATTCCTGCTGTTAGATGTTTCTGGTTTACGCTGCCTATTATTCCCATATCTGTGCAAGTTTTTATCTGTGCAAGGGAATCTCATTAATTTTAACAGCAGTAATTTGATAGTGATCCTTATGAATTAAGAATATTTATATAATTAAAATGTGTTCTACAACGAGATCCAATTAATTGAAGTCCAGTGAGAAACACTGATCTAAGAAACATACCAATATGAGTTTACAGAGAATATTATGACTAATATTTTGACAAATATCTTTTGTAAATGATTCATTCAAAATCATACAGTTTCTTCTCTATTTTCATTAAAACATTTAAGTTTTTTTTTTTTTAAAGGATAGAGACATTCGTTCTTTTTTTTTTTTTTTAATTAGAGGCATGTTTTATTTATTTATTTATTTATTTGTTTGTTTGTTTTGTTTATACATGCACTGGGTACAGTCAGAAGCACGGGAGGGTGAGAGAATTCACCAGAGCCAGAGCGGGGAGCAGAGCAGGCAGAAGGACCAAAGTACGCTGCTGAGGGGAGCAGCGGGCGGCAGGAGAGGTCTGCGCGCCATGTGGGACCCTCCTCTGGTGGCCGGGGAGCAGCCGGGGATCGAACCGGAGCCACAGAGGCCGCGGGCGGCTTCGCAACCCAGCGCTCAACTGCTGCGCCACTGGGGAGGCCCAAAACATATTTAAGTTTTGAAAACTGCTTCTGTGAGTAGATAAAATTATAATTGTAACTACATTTATTTTATTTATTACTTATTTATTTTTAATTGAGGTGATATTTGAATAGCCTCATCTGGTATTACCACCATAGTGCACCCACCACCAACTCACCCATATTATACCACTATAGACCATTGTACTTCCTTCCATCTTTGTTCTTACCCTCAACCCCCACCCCCCCCAACCTCCTAGGTGCTTCACCTATAGTCAGCTAGCAAGGGTTAGTTTTTAAGCTGGTCTTTATCTGACTTTTAATTTAGTTACTATAAAGTCCACGTATTAGTGACACCATTTGGTATTTATCTTTCTCCTTTCTTATTTCATTTAGCATTAGCTCTCCAGTTCCATCCATGATGCCACAAATGGTGTGAGAGTTTATCTTTTTTGATGACTGAGTAGTATTTTATTGTGAACATATATACTGTAACTAAATTATGGAAACAACCTAGGTGTCCCAGAACAAATGAATGGATCAAGAAGATGTGGCATATATACACTACATTATTTTAAAAGAACAGCACAAGTACTTCCTGACTTTAACAAAATTTTCCTGAAAATACTTACACATTGGTTTTATCATGCACTAAAATAAGTACATATATGTGATAAAATACTCTCCAGATGTTAATATTTTTTCATTTCTTTCTTTCTTTCAATTTGTTTTATAAAGGTAAAGGTTCACATCTTCTGAGGAGCAAAGCATGTCAGTAAAAGTAATGCTACAGTGGGGCCTCCCTGGTGGCGCAAGGGGTTAAGACGCAATCTATGAAGCACATGGCAGCCACTGCAGCACAAATTCAAGCCCTGGCCAGCCAGGGAGCTACCCACATGGTGCAGAAGACCTCTCCGGACACTTGCTGCTCCCCTCAGCAGTGTATTTCAGTAGATCTGCCTGTTCTGTTCCCCACTCTGTCTTTGGTGAATCCTCTCACCCTCTGCAGCTCTGGCCTGTACCCCAGTTCTTGTATGTACAAATAAATAAATCTTAAAAAAAAAGTAATGCTACAGTACTTAGTTAAACCATATGATTCAACTACCTTCATCGACAAAACTATAATTTCATACAATTTGTCCCAAATTGAGTAAGTTCAATATAACAATATTAATCCCAGACCTGGAATTAAATTTAGAACGAGAAAAACTTTAACTGATAATGCAGGGATTTCATACTTTTATATTCATAATGATCTTTGAAAGGAATCTTACATTCAAGACCAAGATATACCACAGGTAAATAAAACCTGCTGTGGCTTCCATGAAGGAGAACTCTTGCCCCTCAGGATGTCCTCTTTCTCTCTACTAGCAATTGCTGAAATTTTTGAGAAAAGGCAGTTTGAAACAATTGCTCTAGTATAAATTCATTTTACAAAAATTCTGTGAAGATACTAGACCAAATATTTTAGATACTAATGGCAGATTTATAACTAAATACAAACCTTATGCACTAAACAAATGGATATGGAACAAATAAAATTTAAATATTTTAAAAACATTTAGCTCATAGGCATTCAGAATTTTTTAGTTTTTTGTATGCTTACACAAATGTATATTTGTATACTTATCTATGTGTACCTATAGAAAATATTTCTATAAGGCCATGCAACAAGCTGTGATTCGTACAGTGTATTCTCATTTTGTCATTTGTTTGTTTGCACCCACCATGTGCTAATTTTTATCAGTTCTTTATAACCGGGCAGCAGTCAGACAATTGATGGTTTTCAAAGATGTGTTGTGATTATACAGAATGTCATTTCATGGATTATTATTGTACTTAATTATTATAGAAGTGTATCACTTTTTTTTTTAAAAGAATTGGCTTATACCACTAGAAATTACTGCCTAAGACAGTGGTATCTCGAGGAGAGTAATTAGTTTAGATCAAGTCATCAACACATTTTCCAAACAACTCCCTTAGGAATGAGCAGTTTAAAAGAGGGCGTAAGTATCATACAAACTCAATCTGCACATTGCATCAATTAACTTGGAAGAGAAAAGTGTAGTATAACTTTAAAGGAGTTAGAAAGAAAAATAAATTGATTTGGCTTCTAATCAAATGAACTATCCTCTGAACTCTTCAGTATCCTTCTCTGCTGCCTTCCTTCCTCTACTCTCTGCCTTAGTCAAACTCCAGCCTGTCAGAAGAAATGTGGCCTCAGCAGTTTTCCAAGCCTAGGATGGTATTTTTCAAATTAGAAATAAATAGGGTTTGTGTTTGTTTGTTTGTTTGTTTTTAATGATCACAGAGCATACTTACATAAAATGCAATAAAATAAATACTGTAAAAATGAAGGAAAAAACAAAAATCTAATTATTATAAATCTAATTGTTCATGGGACACAGTAGAAATTCTCAAATTCCCATCACTTATGATCAATTTCTCTATTTATATTAGGGACTTCACAGGCCACATATAGTACCATTGCTCTGAGAAACAAATATGCCCTTTCATGAAACCTTTGGATGCACACTACTCCAGTGTTATGGAGAAAGTAGGCTTACTGAATTATGCAAAGTAGACATCATCCAACCTAAAGGTGAATTGGCAATGACCCTCTTGACACTTTCATTCTCGAAGTTCAATTCCATCCCATATTCCCCCATTAGTTGGAAATTTTGTAATTTGGTGACTCTTCAATTATGTCTTTGAAGTTCTGATATTTTTATGAGTTGAAAGTTGTCATATGGTGGATAATGTCATTATCCTTTATTACATTTGGCACACAGCATCCCACCAGCCTTCGATAAAATGGTACTTCTCACCAATTTTCTCCAGTTTTGAACTTCTATAAAAATCATAAAACTGCCATTACATTCACTATTCTGTGACATTCACTCTTCTGAAACATTTTACAAGTCTTATAATCTCTCCATCTAGACATCTTTACTTAATCTAGATATTTGGTTAGTTATGTGTAAAGAAAGAAATCATTAAAAAAATGACAACTAAATGACATAAGCCTAATTTACTTTAAATTTGATGAATATACACATGTGATCATTCACCACTTAAGTATGCTCATAATGTGATTTTTAATCACTGGTCCACTGAGTAGCATTTTCATCATCATTTTTCCATAAAAGATGATTCTATGGTTTTAGAAATTAAAAAAATTACCTTTTGTATAGAGTGATAATCTAATGGCATATGAAAACATGTATCCAAATACTCTATGGCTGAAAAATTCCTCATTCTCCTTCTAGTTTTATAATGTATCTTGTCCATTTCAAATATTATAATACTTTAAAGCAACTCAAGAAATTTGTATATATCTAAAAAATTTCAACCCAGTTTTCACAGAAATAATTCTATTTATTTATCCATCATTGGTTTCCATTATATAAGCATCTATTTAAATTATAAACATTACTATGATAATAAAAAAGTTAGGAAACTATATTTATTCCTCAGAACAACATTCAACTGTAGGAGTAGAACTATGTTGGTATTAGAGAAAGGCCCACTTGTCAAAAGTCTTCAGTGTTCTATGGGTGTCATCTTTTTAATATTGAGTCTGAGGAGGAATAACTACTGTTAACATGCCTAATCAGTTAAATGGAGACCAGTTTAATGAACCTATCCAATTATAATACATCACCACCATTAGTGATATATTTAGAGAGGAAAAGGTGATTCACTATTGGGAAAATATGAATAGATTCTATTGGTTAAATGTCGGCAAGTATATTTATATAGTCTATCGTATCTTTATATCTATGTACACATAAATACCAAAAATTTAAAATAATTCCATATTACCAAGAGATTTTTAACCTTTTAGACCCTTTAAGATTTATTATATCATGCATGTAAAGTAGACCTAGCATAATGCTTGGTGCAATATAAGTAACTGGTGAAGTACAGATTGTTTATCTCAGTCATGTTTTAAAACAGATTCTTGGGAATACAGAAAACAAGAAGGACATCTGTGTGCAGAGTTATTATGAAGTATTGTAAGAAATCACAACCAAGAGGAATAAAAGATGGAGAAATAATAGAAGGAGTGCTGAACTGAGAAGCAGTTGCAACAGACGTCTCTGCGGATTCCGTGAAAGCAGTGGAATTGGGATGGCTACTCAAAGTTGTCCACACTGAGGCATGGGAGCCAAGACTGTGTATCCCCATTTTCACTCACAAATGGATATAGGTTACTCAGAGGGAGTGCATGATCATGGGTGCGGACATCCCTTTACAGGAGGAAAATTCCCTATAACTCAACTGTGGTTTCTCAGTAGCCCCAACTCTTTGTATTAAGTGGACTCTTTTTCTTACCTTCTTAAATCTAGACACAATGAAGCCAATGTTATCTGTGGTAACTTATATTTTGCTGGAATTCTTACTTTATCCCTTGGCATAGTAAGAGAATCTATGCCCCTCTTTCTTTGAGATCTTTCAACTCAGCATCTCAGTTTGTAAGATCAGAAAGCATTAACTCCCTGAAGTGTAAACTATGTTCAACAGTCATCAAAGCTATTTCCTACCTCCTCTTGATTTGTTCCATCTCCTATACTGTAGCTACTAGTGACATCAAACAATAAAACAATCAATAATTAATAGTGTGTTGCATAGCCTAGGGGAATGGCAGCCTATGCTGATGGCGGAGTGTTTCAAATCTAGCACCTTAGCCTGCCATCAAAGGCTCTCCCGGTTGTTTCATCAGGTCAACAACCTCTGTATCATACTTGATATGAGAGAATCAGTGGGTTTCACTGCTATGAGTTCATTACTGTATCTCCTTTGCTGTAGGTGGTCCACAGTCTGAAATCTTATGATACATTATTATGTAGGAGGAGACCAAATATTATCTTCCCTGAACAGTACAGATGGCTGAATCACTATAAGCAGAAAAGGCATACCCATAACCACAGATATACAACTTCCAGTCATAATAATTACCAACGTTTTCCAAAGAGGAAGGCGTTTACTGTAGTAAATTCCCACCAAGTAACTGTCTTCCTTAAGAGTGGTGCTAAACCGGACCTCCCCTCGTGGCGCAGCGGTTGAGCGCTGGGCTGCGAGGCTGTCCACTGTCTCTTCAGCGCCAGTTCGATCCCCGGCCACTGGCGAGGGTCCCACATGGTGCAACAGACCTCTCCTGTCTTGCCCGCTGCTCCCCTCAGCAATGTATTTCATCAGTAGGCATGTTCTGTTCCCCGCTCTAGCTCTGGTGAATTCTTTTACCCTCCTGCGCTTCTGACTGTACCCAGTACTTGTATAAATAAATATTTTTTTTTTAAAGGGTGGTGCTAAACCAGGGACTTGGTATTGGTCTCTATTACTGGAGCGTTAGATATTCAACAGGTATAGCGGTCATTCTGTTTATGGTGAATGTGGCATTCATTGGCGGATCACCTTTGCCTCATGCCACCAAGACTCCTCCGTTCAAATTTTCTTTATAGCAGAATGGAGAGGGCTAATATAAGAAGCAATGGCAAAAAAACCAAGCTTGTAATATCTAGGCAATTACTTAGTTCCTTATCAAGACTTTACAATTGCTGATGGACATTAACATGCAATACAAGATTGTCACATTTCATGCCCAATCTCATTGATTAATCTAAAAGTAATTTCCTTGGGCCTCCCTGGTGGCACAAGGGGTTAAGCACTGCACTATGAAGCAATCCGCAGCAACCGCAGCACAAGTTCTATCTCCAGCAGGCCAAGGAGCAACCCACATGGTGCAGCAGACCTCTCCTGACTCGCCCGCTGCTCCCCTCAGCAGTGTATTTCAGTACATCTGCCTGTTCTGCTCCCCACTCTGTCTTTGGTGAGTCCTTTCACCCCCCACACCTCTGGTTTTTACCCCAGCTCTTGTATGTATAAAAAATTAAATCTTTAACAAAATAAATGAAAGTAATTTCCTTGAACCCTGAAGACCCAGTCTGACCAACACTTCAGAGGTTTACTGCACACAAATCTATGTATATTCTAAACTGTCCTTCCCCCCCGCCCCGGAATATGTGAACATATGTAACTCTAACAGTGTGGATCAGGAATTTTCTTCTAATGCAGAGTCACACTACAATACAATCATAGTACAGTAAATATTTCAGCTTGCACAGGCTATTTATTTGAGTCATCTGAGAATCAATCTCAGTTTTTATATCCTTTGTCAGTTTGTCATAAAGAACCCATGCATGTGGCCATAGGTATGAACTTAAAAGAGAGGCATAAATGCAAAAATGGTAGATCATGTGATAATTAGGGACCCTGCTCATAGTATATGTGGGAGTTCTGGTTTTGCTTATGCTTAATCTCAGATACACTTTTACACTTCAGTAGAGTCTGAGGGTCTCTCCAACCTCTAAATTGGTAGAAGTGCTTATACTGGTTCAAAAATAGGCAGCACTGCCTATATGGTATTTGATATCATTCATCAAAGGCTTCATTGTATCAGGATCTAGTATTTCCCCAGAAGCTCTTTTATTAAAATTGTGTAGTTTTCCAACATAGAAACTTAAGATTTCTCTGATTTTCTCATCAGGACTTGCTGCAAATACCACTATATATATTTTACTGCAGCTACCGTTAATACAGTTCTCAAAATTTTCACCCTATGATCCCTTTACATGACTGTAGCTATAAACACTATATATATTATAAAGATTGGATCATTTTTTAGAAATTAAAATTGAGAAAAATTTTAAAATCTTTATTCAATACTTTAAAAATAAGGATATTAAACCACTATAACATAAATACATAAGTATCATGTTTATGAAATATAACAAAAGTATTTAGTGATATGAGTTGCATTATTTCACAGTTCTGCAAATATTTTAAATATCTGGCTTAATAAATAATAGTTGGATTCTTGTATCAGCTTCTGCATTCAATATATTTTGCTTAGATTGAAGTTTGTGAAAAAAATTCTGGCCCAAACAAAGATGTAGTTGGAAAAGGAAGGGTATTTTCATATAATTTAGATTTTTTTCTTTGAAACTACACCACAATTCAATAAGTGGCATTTTCTTTTTTTTTTTTAACACTTTTTTTTTTTTATTTATAGAGGCATTTTTTTATTATTTATTTATTTATTTGTTTGTTTTGTTTATACATGCACTGGGTACAGTCAGAAGCGCGGGAGGGCGAGAGAATTCACCAGAGCCAGAGCGGGGAGCAGAGCAGGCAGAAGGACCGAAGTACACTGCTGAGGGGAGCAGCGGGAGGCAGGAGAGGTCTGCACACCATGTGGGACCCTCCTCCGGTGGCCGGGGAGCAGCTGGGGATCGAACCGCTGCGCCACAGAGGTCGCCGGCAGCTTTGCAACCCAGCGCTCAACCGCTGCGCCACCGGGGAGGCCCAAGTGGCATTTTCTTAAAACTGAACTATGATATGGAATATGACACTTTATTTTTGATGTTTCATACTCTGTTACAATCTCTTGCTTTTTCTTGTACTTTATATAGATCATTTACTGATGCATAATTCTGTGATGGAATCAACTGATCACCTGGGAAATAATAGGTTATTCAATGAGATCTTCTAAATGTTAAGATATACTTAAATAACATAACAAATTCATATCCATTAATATAACTATTGATCTTATCAGAAAGTCATTGAAGTGTTGGGAAGAAGTCAAGCTCTTAGTTTCAGACACAAATTTTCCAAAATTTCAATTTGTGACTGAAACCTTAAGTCCTTATCATTGACAATAAGTGACGTCTAGATATTCTTTACAGAATGAAAAGTGTCCCATGATAAAAGTTGGTAGTTAAAATTATTTAAAAGATTTTATTTAGTTATTAAATTGTTTCCCCTGGACTACTGAGAATATCTACATGCAAATAAATTGGAAAACCTGGAAAAACTGGGCTGAACATGAAGAAACAGTTGAAGAGACTGATCACAAATACAGAACCAAACAGTAAACAAAAGTTTCCCTAAGAACAAATTTACAGGACCAAATGACTTCATTAGTGGATTCAACTAAATTTTTTATTAAAATTGTGTAGTTTTATAACTATACTTCTCAAGTTCTTCCAAATAATCAGAGAGCAGAACACTCCCAAACGTTTTATAAGCCAACATTACCCTGGTCCAAAACCAGACAAGGGAGGAAGGGAGGGAGAGAGAGGGGAATGAGGTCAGGAGGTGGGTGTGTAGGCAGGGAGACTAGAAGGAAGGACTACAAACCAGTATCTCTGATGGACATAGAAGTAAAAATCCTCAAAAATCTTGGCAAATGGCCCAGCAATATATTAAGAGAACCATATATCATAAGTAAGGGGGTTACTCCAGGGATGTGAGGATGGTTCAGCATACACAAATCAGTGAAGACAATAGAGTTCATTAACAAAAGGAAATAAAAATCAAAATAAAAAGAACTCTTAAGCTGCAAAACAAAAACAAAAACAAAAACAAAAACAAAAAAAAATGCCTGCTACCATTAGAAGAAAGTGGTAGAAGGGTGAATTTGATAGTGAATATGAGACTACAATTTTGGTTAGGGAAGCAGTGTGGCATATACAAATATCAAGGTGTGAAGCTATACTCCTACAATTATTAGGTCATAGTTCACTGGAAAAATTTTATTTTTTTTAATGCACACATTTTTATTACATTTGTACAAATATGTGAAAAATAAAGCATAGCATCAAATACCATCTGAGGTAAACCCTTGTGTGTGTGTGTGTGTGTGTGTGTGTGTGTAGACACATGTATGTATATATGTATATGTGTATGCCATAAACAACTTATTTTAACTTTCTTTTTGACAAAAGCATTCATTTCCTTATTTCTTATTTTAAATATTTTCCCACTTAATGAAATGTATGATCCATGAGAAAGTATGTTTTTTATTGTTCACCCTTTTATTCCTAGCAGATTTACATACTGGCACATGGTGAACGTTCGTGAAACAATTAACATATAAATAAATAAATGAAAATTAGCATATGTAACTTTGGGAGTAATAAACTTTTATGATTTAATTTTTTTAAAGATTTATTTATTTACACAAGAACCAGGGTACAGGCCAGATGCGCGGGATGGTAAGAGGATTTACCAGAGACAGAGCGGGGAACAGAACCAGCCGGGATCAAACCAGCACTGAAGAGGCTGTGGGCAGGGTCACAGTGCAGCACTCAACTGCCCGTGCCACCAGGGAGGCCCTGATTTAATTTTTTGAGGATTTTATTCTGGCAAATTACACTTTTATTTATATTACTAATAACAAATTTATATTAATGAAGGTTTGAAAATACATTCACTATCTAAGCTTTTTAATTTTTTAATTATTTCATATAAGGTATTTCTAATTCCAACTGTAGCTCTTCTGTATTCGAAGCAAAGACTTTAAATCTCTGTATGTTTACTCAATTTCTACCTTGCTTTTGCTTTTGTTTATTTTCTGTTTTACTTTTGTTACAGGAGACAATACTGTGCCATGGGAGTAAGATTTTTCTATAGCTCTGGAAGTACCCTCCTGAGTATGTTTTTTGGAATGTCAATTTATTATTGATTTCTAAGATTGAGCTAGTGAATTCTGATGACTTAAAGCACAGTTTCTTTTTACTGTACTATACCTTCTGGTATTTTTACAGTGTCTATCTCCAAATTCCATTTGGCACTGTGGCCCACTGTTAATTCTCTCTAACATTATTATATATCAAATGAAATTTCACATAATTGACCAAGAATCCTTCCTTTAATTGTATTGTCAAAATGGAAAAAAAAAATCAACTTCATGCTACTTGTCATTGTGGTTTTTTGTTAGTTACAAGATCAAAATATAAGACTCTACTCTTTTAATTATGTTTTTGATGCCCAGAGCATAGAAAGAAATGTCTAAAGTTTATGTCATTGTGCCATCTGGCCATCTGCAATTTTGGCATTTAGATGTTACTATACTAGATTCTTTAAAACAAATTTACACTCCTCACTCCACAGAAACTCTAGATGTCTTGAATATTAAACAGTATGGTGTGGGTGGGGGAGGGGAGGGGAAAGGGGTCAAAATATTGTAAGTGGTCTGCATCTTTCCTTGCAGAATTTTCAAGAGTTACACACAGAATCATCCTGACTGCTTATATATGTGTGTGTATGTGTGTGTGTGTGTGATGTGTGTGTACATATACATATATATGTGTGTATACACACACAGGGTTGAGTTGACAAAAGAGTCTATTGAAAGTGTCATCAGTTCTAGGCAGTTGACTTTTGCAGGTTTTCTCAACTTCTGTCATACTAACGTTTTTTCCCAGATGATCCTTTTTTGTGTAGGGAGCTATATTTTGCATTACAGGATATTAGGAAACAATCTGTTATAGGACAGGGAGAGGGGCAGCCCAAACCCCACAAAACTGCCTATCCTACATGGGTTCTGCCATCCGCCGCATCAACACAAAAACATATGAGACTTTAATGGGAAGGAACTTTAATAAAACTAGGAAACAATACAGGAAAGGCAAAGAGTCTAGTTTCTAAATGAAACACCCAAAGTTATATGTCCCCTCGTGGGTAAAAGTCCATCCATATGGGATCAGCCCAGAACAAGGCCCCAAAGCCTGCCATGAATCTAAAGCATCTTCCAGTGGGGACCCACAGAAAAGGGTCAGAAACAACCAGACAAGCCCGGAAGGAAAAGAGCAAAATCAACATCAAGATAAAAGCTGCCATGGTTACCTCCCCACGGGTCTCACCCACATCTGTGTCACCTAGTCCACGACTAAAAGACAAGCGCCATTTCTTCACATGTCTCTAGGCTCCATGTGCCTCCTCCCAGGTCTCCTTCTGGCTCCATCCTGCTTCCTTCCTTTCTCAGTCTCCTCTGCAGCTTCTTCTTTTCCTGCTCAGCTCCACCCTCCCTTGGGTGGGGCAGGAAACCTGGAACCTTCCTCTTTCCTGGGGACCACGCTGTTACAATACCTCTCTTTTATCCATTAGACACAGAAGCATCCCACACACTCCCTGAATGACAACTAAAATTGTAGATACTGCCAAAAGACCCATGGCTGGCAAAATACTATCCCACTCCAGCTGAGAGCCGTGGTTTTTAGGCATTAAAACACACAGTAACAACAACAAATTTCATAACAACTAGGACCTTCAAATTAAGGACAAAATGAATCAAAAGCAAAATCATTGTTTCTTAGTTAATAACATCCCTCAAATGGCAGCGTCAGTTAGAAGGTCGAGGAACCTCCTGTTTTTTTTTTTTTTTTTAACTTTAATGTGCATTATCTGTATGTTGATTTAAAAATGAAGATGCTTGGTTTCACATATTCAGGAAACTAACAAACATTTCCAATGGTGTCTATCAAATAGGATATCTGTTATTCAATCATGGGTACATGGAATCACAGTCTAGAAGAGTTAATGTATACTAAGTTTAAGAAATTGAATGATTTGTTAAGAGTCAAGATAAATACTAGTGTAGTCAAAAAATGGGGGACATATGTTAGGTTCAGTAAATAAAAGTCCTGCTTTAGTGAGTTGAAATGTCTTTTTTTTTCCTGTACATAAAGAAGTTTCAAAAAAACAGATTTTGCCTAGATGCCATTGAATTAAATGTTTACCTAGGTCTCTGAGGTGACTTCAGAATTCAAGTCATGCAATATCTTTGTGTGAAGGGAGTGTGAATGTTACCTCAAGTAGTAAAAGATTTTCTTGACCACATTTAAAGTAACAGAAGGAGAATTGTATTTTACACAAAGTATTGTTTAGCAGCCACCTCTAGTCATTGAAATAGATTTTGATGTTGAAAGATGTAACTGAAAGACTGAATTTAACATTTGCCAAGTTAGTTATTTTTCCATGAGACTTGAAAAGAAACCTATGGAGGCTTTAGTATTGATTTTTCCTGGCCATTCTCAGGAAAGAACTTACTGAGTAGTTCTGGAAGTATTCAGTGTTCCTTCTCAAACCTCTGCTGACACAATCTCATCAGTTCTTTACAAACAGTGATTACCAGACACAATCATTTCTGTCAGGTGAATAAAGAGTTCTTTTAAAAGAAACATTGCCCAAGCTGTTTCTTTCATGCTTCTTTCAAAGCAAATAGACTGAAATTTCAACAAAGACAACCAAGGCAATACTAGAGTGATTAAAAATCATTGTATGAAAAATCTAGCCATTTTTCTTTATTCTTCAGCTGGTTTTTCAAATCTACAGGTTTGTTAAAAGGGAAATACCATAAAGACAACGTGGTTTTTAATCTGTTTTGTTTACAGCTGTGTCCCCAGTAGTTACAACAGTTCCTAAGGTCTAGAAGGTGAGGAGTAAATATTTGTTAAATGAAAAAAAAATCAACATTTGAAGTGAGAGAAATATTCAAGTTTTCCTTCAAGCATTTTTGAGAAAACATGATTACAGATAACTACATTGTGCTCTCACCTACCCAAAGCTATTGTATTCCACCTCTCTCCTCTACATTACCATTCCTTTCCCTCCTCAGTCAACCCTCCAACTCACACACACACACACACACACACACACATTCTGTTTTATATCCTCTGGAAAAAGGATATTATAAAATGGATATTATATATAAAATGATAAATAAAAAGGATATTATAAAATGAAGGAAATAAACCTCTCCTTATTCTCACTTCATTCTCTAACTATACTCTCTCTTTCCCTTTTCAAAAAGAAAATATTGACTTCTCTTTCATTTATATTTCTCTTTATTTTTTCTTGCATCCTTTCCAATAAGGTGTCCACTTTTTTAGCATTTTTGTATAGATTTTTTAATTTTAGATTTTGTAAAAAATATTAATTGAGGTAATATTTGGATACCTCTATCACATATTGCCCTCAAAGTATACCCACCACCAGATCACACAAATTCCACCACCACAGTCCATTTTGCTTCCTTTCTATTTGTTCTTTTCTTTTCTAAGATTTATTTATTTTTAAAAAACCGGGGTGTAGGCCACAGAATGCTGGGGGTAAGAGGATTCACCAGAGACAGAGTGGGGAGCAGAACAGGCAGACTGACTGAAATACACTGCTGAGGGGAGCAGCGGTCAAGACAGCAGAAGTCTTCTGCAACACATATGGGTTAGTTCCCTGGCCGGGGATCAAACTCAGGTCGTAGTGGTGAGAGCACTGAGACTTAAGACCAAGGCCACCAGGGAGACTCCCCTCTTGTTCTTAACCCTCTATGACCTCCTGCTTCCTGTGGACATTTCAGTTCTGCAGTTAGTTTTCAAGGGTTAATTTTTAAGCTTGTTTTTATTTTTTATTATTTTTTAAAGATTTATTTATTTATTTATACAAGCACTGGGTAAAGTCAGAAGTGCAGGAGGGTGAGAGGATTCACCAGAGACAGAGCGGGAACAGAACAGGCAGACTGAGGAAATACACTGCTGAGGGGAGCAGCAGGTGCAGCAGGAAAGGTCTGTGCGCCATGTGGGACCCTCGCAGGTGGCTGGGGATCAAACCAGTGCTGCAGAGGCTGCTGGCAGCTTTGTAGCCCAGCGCTCAACCGCTGCGCCACTGGGGAGGCCCTAAGCTTGTTTTTAATCTTAGTTTAGTTACTCTACATTCCACAAATTACTGGTATTTATCTTTTTTCCTTCTGACTTATTTCACTTAGCATTATCTCTTCCAGGTCCATCCATGTTGCCTCAAATGGTGTAAGTTTGTCTTTTCTGATTGCTGAATAATAGTCCATGTGTATATGTACTGTATCTTCTGATCCACTCCTGTTTTGGGACACTTAGGTTTTTTCCTATAATTTAGCTATAGTAAATAGCATCACAATAAAAACAATAAACAGGGGAGTGCAAGTTTTCTTTCAAACTTGAGTTTTTTTGAGCAGATACCTAGGAGTGAAATTACTGGGATTTAAGGCAGATCCATCTGTAATGTTTTGAGACACTGACACCAAGGTGTTCACTTTTATGAAGTCACCAAAAGTGCTCATATTATGGTGAGCTAACACCCACAGGTTGTTAAATTCCTAAATTTAATTCCCACTCCTCATCTTACTTGATCTAACAGAACCATTTGACAAAATTAATTACTGTCTCTTCAAACTCACTTCACTTGGTCTCTTGTTTGCAGAGTTATTGCATCTCAGTACTGGTAGTTGTTTTTTTTGTTTGTTTGTTTTTTTGTTTTTTTTTTTTGTTTTCGTCTCTTGGTTCTCCATATTATCAAAAATTTAAACTTTAGAATGGCCAAGTCTCATGCCTTAGATGTCTTTTCCTCACTATTTGTATTCACTATTTTAAAATCTTATTTCTTTATCTGGCTTTCAGTATCACCTATGCACTGATGTCATTCACACCTCTATCTACAACAAAGAACTTCCCTATGAATTCCAGGAAGCCACATTTGCAATGTCTAGGAAGGAGTCTGCCTAATTTCAGCTAAACTTTCAGATGGCTCTTCCTCATCTGCAGAAGTCTGATTTCCAGAAACAGTATGCATAGCTCAGGAAACAGAATCCTTTCCAAGAGGATATATATCCCACTCAGTTTCAAAAATCTCATATACCACAGGAACAATATTTATTTATTTATTTTACTTTCAAATATCTTTGTTTCTTTTTTCACAATATAGGATTTCTCCCCTTAGGAACAACATTTTTTTTGTAACATGTTGACAGCCCCAGAGTCTCCACTAAGGGCTTGCCGATAATCACACTTACTGCACTCAGGGAAGGGAGAATCTATGTCTTCTTTAAAGTAGTTCTCCCATCTAGATGCAATTTACCAATCATGGTTATTTTTGCCATTAGCAGCACTGTTTTTTTGTTGAAACTCATTTGCCAGTGTTCACCATTGACACAGCTATAGTAAAACAAAACAAAATAAAACAAAAAAAACACAAACAAAAAGTCCCTTAATTATATTGAATTTGTTGGAACAAAATTTGCCTGAGGTTAACAGATACCCCAAAAGCAGGCAGTTAAAAAATCAATTATTTTAGTATTTGAGCTCTGGAGTTAGTCAACATTATCTCTCTGGATTCTGAAAAACTAGTCAGTGGTCTTTACTTTAGAATATAAAAGCTCACATAGAGTCAGTCAATTTGCTCATAGTCATAGCTCAGAATATATAATTTTGATAAAGCAGTATTAAGGAGCTTGAGAATAGAGAGTTTGTGATGAAGATTGTGGTTTTGGTTTGGTACATTTATGTTTTTATATCATATTGCAGTCTTCTTTGAATTTTTTTTTTTATTTTGGTTTCGATTTCTAGTTCGACATTAGTAACACCATTAGTATATTATTCTTACCTGTTTCCAGGAAACAAAAGTAGAAAGTTAGACAAAATTTAAATTATTTTACCAAGCAGGTAAAATTCTTGTAATCTTTTCCCACAGTATCTGTCTATCTCTTCATAGCATACCTATCTCTCCAATAACATTCTGTCATTTATCAAACAAAAGAAAACATAAAGAACCCAAATTCTTCTACAAATTCTTCTACAGTCTTCTATAGGGCATTCAAGGAAAGTTCATGCTTTCTGTTTTACAACTTAAAAACTTGAAGTCCAGTTTCTCTCACAAGTCTTATACAATCACATATAGACCATACCTTGGAGATAGTGCAGTTCAATTTCAGAAAACTGCAATAAAGTGGATATAGCAGTAAAACAAGACATAGGAAGTGACTTGCTTTTCCCGTGCATTTTAAAAGTTATGTTCTTTCTATATTACAGTCTACTTAGTGCGTGATAGTATTATATAAAAAAAGTACCTTAATAATGTTTATTAATTATATGCTAATTTAAAAATTCTTTATTGATAAGTTATTAAGCTCTAATTTTACCCTTCAGTGAGTCTTTTTTTTTTTTTTTTTTTTTGCTGGCAGAGGGGCTTGCTTTGATGTTGATGACTGCTGACTTTCAGTGGTGCTTGCTGAAGGTGGAACAGCTGTGCCATTATTAAAAATACTGTTAAGGCAAGAATGAAGTTAACACTTCAATGGCCCTTTCCTTTCATAAAATATTTTCCTTAGCTTATGATGCTTTTTTAGTGACCCACAATAGGACTTATTCCAAAGTTGGAGACAATTCTTTCCAATCTGGCTAGAGCTTCATAAAATTTCCCCTCAGTCACATTGGCTTTCTTTCTTACTGGAATTAACCAGGTATTCTCTTACCTCAGAGCACATATGCCTGCTGTACTTTCTGCCAGAGAAGTCCTTCCGGGCTTACCCCACTGCTCCTTCAGTCATTGTTCAATGTATTCCCCATACTCTACCTGGTTTCTCCCCATCTTCTTTCACTGCCTCTTTCTCCTCTTTAGCATTTTTATAACTCACTTACTTATGTCTATTCTGCTTTGTTTTAATTTTTTTTTGTTATTTGTATTATATTGTATCTGTATGACAGCACAACCCTTTTTTTCTGTGGAATGCGGGACCTAGAACAATACTGTTGCATCAGTAACACCTCAGTGATAAAGAAAAGAAATGGGAGTCGTGGAACAGGCTGTAGGATGCAGGATGCTTGATACAGGATGCTACTCAAGAGCAAGATCCTGGCCTTTTTATTGACAAGAAAAGAGTGGGTCAAACTGAACACTGAAGTTTGGGCTTTAGGAAGGGTGAGTCCAATGATGTATACCCAACTCCCACTCATAGCTCCCATCTTATTACTAAGGTGTTCCACTGATCAGTCCCCGGGGCACAAAGCACATCCATCACTGGTCTCTAGGGCATTCTGGGTTATACATAGGGATGTATACCTATTGCCCCAGGGCAATCAAGCATCCTGCTCTTGTCTAATGTGAAAGGAGCCTTGTATGCTATACCCACACAATACCAAAAAACAGGACCTTGAACACACATGACTTAGAACAGTACTTTGAACCCATTAAGCACTCAAATATTTGTTGAATGGATTTGTTGAAACTGAAGTCTGCATGCAGGTGTTAATATTGTAAGGGAATGATAAAAATAGCCTAAGCAAATTTAAAACTTTGAATGTCAGGTTAGTTGAAAGCCAATTTATTATTATTATTATTATTGTTAATGTTATTACTTTCATTATATTGCTGATGTGTAACACAATATTTATCAGTGTTTATATATATATATAAAGATGTATAGAACATTAATCATTATAATTAGGTATACGGTAACATTAAAGCTACAGTTGTCTATCACTAGATCATATGATATGTCAAATGCAATAGACAGCATCTTGATACCAAGGAAAATTATTTCTCACAATATAACATTGATGTCTTGATTTTTCTGGGTTTCCAACAGACAGCAGAGTCATGATAAGACAAAGTGTGTAGTGTATGTATATGCATGCACCTGTATGTGCACTGTGAGCACAAATAATGTGCCAAAATTGTTGAAAAAGGAAAGAGAGCTAAATAGGTGAACAAGTGATATTTTTGGCTATAAGAAAATGGATAGTAGAGTTGCAAATAGCTATCAGGAATTGACAGACAATTAAATATACTCTGATCTAAGGTTTGTTCATTTCATAATAGTTTTGATGGGACTTGAATAGTTTACAGTGGGACTTGAAAAGTTTCTGAGTATAATAAGTATGCATCGTTGAGGACAGAGTTTGTCCAAGAAGGTTCAGCAATAAATCCATAATACCCATATGGTCTGTGAAGGTAATTTTTCTGGGTGAACAGTGTGCTCTTGGTTTCCAATCTAAATCTAGTTTCCTTCTCATACCAGATTGATAGTGGTGTATCTACAGGCTTCCATAGAAACCATGAAATATGATTAGTGTGTGTGCCATTATTCTCTGGATATAGATCTTAATGAGCTATTGCTGCCAGAGTACATGATACATCTGACAACCCAGCTAAACCTGGATACACTATATACTACATCATGGGCATTTTTCTTGTGATACATAAACCTGGCCTTTGGCCATGTCTATACAATAGAATTGTACCTCACTGAACAATTCACTTGGTATGATTTGTTGTGACCTGCCTGCACAATTCTTGAACAGTGGATTTCTTAATGAGCCACAGCAATTTGGAAGGGCCAATTCATAGCTGCTGTCACAGACTGTAGCCACGACCTCAATTAAAGTTATAGATTGCATCTAAGCATTGTTCATTGATAGTGACTCAAACCATAGTATAGAAAGCACTCATTAATCCTTTGATGGAATTGAGAACATACATATCAGACAATACTGCATGGAAGGTATTACTTTACCTACTGGGATACTGCATAATTTGATTGACAGTAATTGCTGCCATATGCCTCCAATTATCTAATTAGTAATTGCTACCACATATGCTACCAATTATATGAAAGTAGCACTGTTTTAGAGCTTCCATTCAAAACTGTCACTTAATTGCAGAATGTCACACTGCGTTTGCTTTGAAAAATGATTCTTGAGCTACCATGTATATGTAGCCAAGGAAAAGTTTTACATGAGGTAACAATAAAAATATTTCTTAAGTTAATATTCTTTTTAGATGACATAAAATTAATGAAAACAAAATAAAAAAATAAGAGATGAAATGAAACATATGAAAAATAAACTCTAAACCAATCTCAACATCAAGTTAACAAGCTATAAAACTAGGGTTTCTGCCTCAGTTCTTTTAATTATAAAAAAGGATTAGGGAGTTATCAGAATGTCATGTTTTTCGTTTTTAATTTATTTATTGAACAAATGTTAATTAAGTACCATTGCATGCAAAGTATGAGATATAAAGACCAGCATAGATATAAAAACAAAAGGCGACTTTGAATACATTATAAAGGACATCAGTGTAAGCAAATATAACATTACAAAACATAACAATATAACAATTTAAAAGAAAGATGTACTAAGCTCTATATTCATTAAAGTTATTAAACGGAAAACAGATTAAATACATAGACAACACTAGTCCAGTAACTGATAGGAAAAAAAATTCTCAGCTGGATAGAATAAGGAAGAGAAGAGAATTGTCTGACTAGCTATTAAGAGAGATACAATTAAAATAAAAAGAAAGGAACTACATAAAATCTTGCTAAAAATATTGCATCTTTAGCAAATTAAAAAAAATACAACCAATTAATATATACTAATAATAATAACATTTGCTGACTTGAGTTTAAGCATATGCTGTAGAATTTTAATGGAATCATGTATGTTTGAATTTCTTGTTTCTAATTTCAGAACCCTCACTCTAAAGTGTTCATATTACTACATTTGATCAAATTGAAACTGCATTTTTTGGGGCAGAGCAACATGGCGGCGAGGAGACGCTGCGAGTAAGATCTCCCATTAAAAAAAGTTAATAGGGAGGAAAAGCGGCAGGTCCCAGTGAGAACTGGGACTTGGAAGATAAACGGGTGACGCCAGCAAACTACCCGAAGAAGAAACTGGCCATAAAAGAGGACTAGAAGGGAGGAAAGCACAGAACCCTGCTCCCCTCCCCCGCCCACAGAGGCGGCACTCTCCGACCGGCAGAGAGGAGGAAACAACAAACCAAAACGGCCCACAAGAACAAACGACGCAGCAAGCGGGACTGTGAGTGGAAAGGAACTATTGCAGCCACCACACCCCGTGAACGGGAGCTGTGGAGAACCCTGCAGGATCCGCCATGGCGGTGAGCGAACGGCTCCGGGCGCCATTAGAGAAGAACAAAGACCCCGGGAGACGCGCACACAGCCCGGGCTGCCGGTAAGCTGGCGCGGAAGGCGCACTCGGCGCACGCTTGAAAAGCAAGTGCAGACCGGGATCGCAGCTGCCCAGGTCCCCGCGCCTGCGACCTAGGCTTGCGGGGAGACGACCTAGGCTTGCGGGGAGACACGCAGAGGACCTCACTGAGGTGAAGGTCCCTCCCTGAGTGAGCAGGAACCAGGCGCCCAGGCATGGGAGCGGTGCAAAAGGCGCCATTCCCGCGCCACTGAACTGGGCTACAGCCCGCGTCCTGGAACTGAGGACTTTGAACTGAGACCCGGGGCACGAAAATTCGGGGCGTGGGTTCTCCACGACGGTGGGGCACAAGGCAGACACAGCACCCCAAAGCTGTTGAGGTGTACCCTACCATTCCCGCTCTGTTCCCTGTCCCACGGGGTGGGGGGAGGCGAAAAACAGCCCCCAAGGACAATAGGAGAGATCTCTGGCGCCACCTAGCGACCAGGAAAAAAAAGTCACTAACACCCCATAAAACAGGAAATTTCTTAAGACTGCTTGAAAAGGGCAGAAGGTTTCTGGAGGACCCAGTGGCCAGCCGGGAAGTTATTCCACGCCAGGCCCCTTCCGACCAGCAGTCTGAGCCCACAGAGGGAGCAGGCACCCACGTCCGGGGCAGACCGGGGGCGCAGAAGAGTGTGCCTGAAACCGGAGGCGCAGGGACTGCATCCCGCTTCGCCATTTGAGAACAGGGACATTTCTTCAGTAAAAACTGCCTAAAACCAGCAGAAAGCTCCCCCAGAAGACAGAGATGGCTCCTGGAAGAGCCAGAGGGGAGCGGAGAAGTTCACCCAAGATGTCAGTCAGTCCGAACAACACAGTGTCCCAACGCATACGACAAATTAGAAAACAGACAGTAGGGAGTAGAAGAACCACACGCAACCTAACAACTCCTCAGGAAAGAAGCACACCACAAAAAGAAAACCACTCCCCAGATTGCAACGACAGCAACTTGGAAGAACTTCTGAGCCTTCCAGAAAGAGAATTTAAAATTGCCATGATTAAAAAAGTGATAGATCAGAAGAAGGAAATTGAGTCCCTAAAGAGGGAAGTAAGAGAAATGCAGGAGATCAAAGAATTAATGGAGGAACTAAAGAACTCTGGGAAAAGCAATGAAAGCAGAATAGATGAAATGGAAGAACAAATAAGTAATCTTGAAGACACAGAAATAAAAAGAACCAAAACAGAAAAGGAAAGAGAAGTACGAAGGAAAAAGAATGAAGAAAGACTTCGGGAACTATCTGACTCCATGAGGAAAGGAAATATAAGAGTTATAGGAATTCCAGAAGGAGAGGAGAGAGATGTAGGAACAGAGAAAATATTCATGGATATAATTGAAGAGAACTTCCCAAATGCGAAGAAGGAGCTGAAAATTGATATACAAGAAGCAAGAAGAACACCAAACTTCCACGACGAAAGAAAAAACACAGCAAGACACATAATAGTTAAGCTCCCAAGAATCCAGGACAAGGAAAAAATAATGAAGCTGACAAGAGGGAAGAAACAGATAACATTCAAAGGAAAACCAATCAGGCTGACATCAGACTTCTCTGAAGAAACACTACGGGCAAGGAGAGAGTGGAGGGACATAGTCAACAGACTCCAAGAAAACAGATGCCAACCAAGAATACTCTATCCCGCAAAGCTCTCTTTCCTCCATGAAGAAAGAATATGGACCTTCCCAGACAAAGAGAAACTCCGGAATTTCATTGCGACTAAACCCCACTCCAAAAAATACTACAAGGAATCCTAAAGCCAGAACCTCAGAGGGACGAATAACAACGAAAGAAGACAAAAAAAAAAGTTATTAAAAGAATAAATAAATAAAATCAAAGGAAAGACATAATGGCAAATACAGATGCTAACATATCAATATTAACTCTAAATGTAAATGGACTAAACTCTTCAATAAAAAGACACAGAGTTGCAGCCTGGATTAAGAAACAAAACCCAACCTTTTGCTGTCTCCAGGAAACACATTTAGCTACAAAAGATAAAAATAGGCTCAAAGTCAAAGGATGGAAAACAATCCTACAAGCAAATGGGCCAAAAAAGAAAGCAGGAACAGCTATACTTATATCAGATAAAACAGACTTCAAACTCAAAAAAATAAAAAGAGACCCCAATGGTCACTACATTATGATTAAGAGGACAATACTTCAAGAACAAATAACACTCATTAACATATACTCACCAAACGAAAGAGCACCAAAATATATCAGACAACTGTTGTCCTCTCTGAAAACAGACATCAGAGAAAACACATACGTAGTGGGAGACTTCAACACACCACTACCAACAATGGATAGATCAACAAGACAAAAAATAAGTAAAGAAACTAAAGCTCTAAATAAGGACCTAGAGCATTTGGGCTTAACAGACATCTATAGAACACTAAACCCAAAAAAAACGGAGTACACATTTTTCTCAAGCGCACACGGATCATTCTCCAGGATCGATCACATACTGGGGCACAAGACAAACATCAACAGATACACCAAGATTGAAATCATACCAACCATCTTTTCTGACCACGAAGGCATCAAACTAGAAATA
Source organism: Talpa occidentalis (assembly GCF_014898055.3). Classification (NCBI taxonomy): domain Eukaryota; kingdom Metazoa; phylum Chordata; class Mammalia; order Eulipotyphla; family Talpidae; genus Talpa; species Talpa occidentalis. Next base: position 80,028,323 of record NW_023602073.1, on the reverse strand, counting down.
AATCATAAAAAGAAGGCAAGGAACTATCCTACCTCATGGAGATTAAAAGCCACACTACTGGAAGACCACTGGACTAACGAGGAGATCAAAGAAGAAATTAAAAAATTCTTTGAATTGAATGACAAGGAGGACACCAATATCCTAAATGTATGGGATGCAGCAAAAGCAGTAATAAGAGGAAAATATATAGCAATAGAAGCTCACATCAAAAAACAAGAAAGAACTCAAAGAAACAACCTAATCTCGAAGCTCAAAGATCTAGAAAAAGAACAACAAAAAAACCCCAGAACCAGTAGAAGAAAAGAAATAATAAAAACCAAAGCAGAAATAAATGAAATTGAAACTAAAAAAACAATCCAAAAGATCAATGAAACCAAGAGCTGGTTCTTTGAAAAAATAAATAAAATAGACAAACCCCTAGCCAGGCTCACAAAGGAAAAAAGGGAGAAAGCACAAATACACAGGATCATAAATGAAAGAGGAGAAATCACAACGGACACAGCAGAAATCAAAAGAATAATCAGTAACTACTATGAACAGTTATATGGAAACAAGTTCAACAATCTAGAGGAGATGGACAAATTCCTACAACTCTACAATCACCCAAAGCTAGATAAAGAAGAAATAGAACACCTAAACAGACCAATTACAAGCAGCGAAATTGAAATGGTAATTAAAAACCTCCCCAAAAACAAAAGCCCAGGACCTGATGGATTTACAAATGAATTCTACCAAACATTCAGAGACGAATTAGTGCCTATCCTTCACAAACTCTTCCAAAAAATTGAGAAGGAAGGGACAATACCAAACACGTTCTATGAAGCCAATATTACACTAATACCAAAACCGAATAAGGACAACACAAAAAAGGAAAACTATAGGCCAATCTCCCTAATGAACACTGATGCAAAAATCCTCAATAAAATTTTAGCTATCAGAATCCAACAATGTATCCATAAGATAATTCACCACGACCAAGTTGGATTCATTCCAGGGGCACAAGGATGGTTTAACATCCGAAAATCAATCAACGTTATCCAACACATCAACAAAAAGAAATATAAAAACCATATGATAATATCAATAGATGCTGAGAAAGCTTTCGACAAAGTGCAACACCCATTCATGATAAAAGCCCTTGAAATTCTTGGCATACAAGGAACGTACCTCAACATCATAAAGGCCATCTATGACAAGCCAACAGCCAGTATCATTCTCAATGGTGAAAAGCTGAAAGCAATTCCATTAAGATCTGGAACAAGACAAGGATGTCCACTCTCACCACTGCTTTTCAATATAATACTGGAAGTCCTAGCCAGAGCAATAAGACAAGAGAAAGACATCCAAGGAATCCAAATAGGAAAAGAAGAAGTCAAACTATCACTATTTGCAGATGATATGATAATATACATAGAGAACCCCAAAATCTCCACAGAAAAACTAATTCAACTCATCAATCAATTCAGTAAAGTGGCAGGATACAAAATCAACACGCAAAAGTCAGTAGCCTTCCTATACACAAACAATAAATCTGAAGAAGAAGAAATCAAAAAAACCACCCCTTTTATTATCGAAACAAAAAAAAATCAAATATTTGGGAATAAATCTAACAAAAGAGGTAAAGGACCTATACAAAGAAAACTATAAAACACTGTTAAAAGAAATAGAAGAAGACACAAAGAAATGGAAAGACATCCCTGCTCATGGATTGGAAGAATAAACATTATTAAAATGGCCATCCTACCAAAAGCAATATACAGATTCAATGCTATTCCAATCAAAATCTCAATGGCATTCTTCAAAGAAATAGAACAATTATTGATGAAATTCATATGGAATCACCAAAAACCCCGAATAGCCAAAGCTCTACTGAAAAAAAAGAAGGAAATGGAGGCATCACACTCCCAGACTTCAAACTATACTACAAAGCCATAATCATCAAAACTGCATGGTATTGGAACAAGAACAGACATACAGACCAATGGAATCGAATAGAAAATCCAGAAATAAACCCACAGATTTATGGTCAACTAATCTTTGACAAAGGAGCAAGACTATGCATTGGAGCAAAGAAAGTTTGTTCAATAAATGGTGCTGGGAAACTGGGTCGCTACATGCAAAAGAATGAAGCTTGACCACTACCTCACACCATACACAAAAATCAACTCAAAATGGATTAAAGAACTAGACATAAGACCTGAAACCATAAAATACATAGAAGGAAATATAGGCGAAACACTACGGGATTTGCACATCAAAGACATCTTTACAGACACATCACCAAAAGCAGTGATAGTGAAGAGAAAGATAAACAGCTGGGACTACATCAAATTAAAGAGCTTCTGCACAGCAAAAGAGACAATAACAAAAACAAAGAGAAACCCCACTGACTGGGAGAACATTTTTGCACCCAACACTAATGATAAAGGTCTGATCACAAAAAATCTGCAAAGAGCTGATGAGACTCAGCAACAACAAAGAAAATAATCCAGTCAAAAAATGGGCAGAAGAGCTAAAAAGAAACTTCTCTGAAGAGGAAATGCAAATGGCCAACAGACATATGAAAAAATGTTCAACATCACTTGTCATCAGGGAAATGCAAATCAAAACTACCATGAGATACCATCTCACACCAGTGAGAATGGCACATATTAAAAAAACTAGCAACAACAAATGTTGGCGAGGGTGTGGAGAAAAAGGAACTCTTCTGCACTGTTGGTGGGAGTGCAAACTGGTCCAACCACTATGGAGAGCTGTGTGGAGATTTCTGGACCTACTAAACATAGAGCTTCCATATGATCCAGCAATTCCACTCCTAGGTATTTACCCAAAGGACACAGAAACATCAATTCCAAGGAGCACCTGCACTCCTATGTTTATAGCAGCACTGTTTACAATAGCTAAGCTTTGGAAACAACCCAAATAGATGACTGGATCAAGAAGATGTGGTACATATATACCATGGAATATTACTCAGCATTCAAAAAAGATAAACACATGCAATTTGCAGCAACATGGATGGCACTGGAAGGGATCATGCTCAGCGAAATAAGCCAAAAAGAAAAAGAAAAATACCGGATGGTCTCACTCATAGCAGGAATCTAGAATACTTAAATAAGGACCAGGAAAAATGAATATAAGAAAGTGAAAATCAAAATCAACAAAAAAACTATGAACCAGAGACACTTTTTGGGGGGTGGGGGGCGGGAGGGGAAGGATTGGGGTCAGAATGGGGCGTTTGCAATTGTATGGGGGAATATAAAAATAAAATTTAATATTAAAAAAAAAATTGAAACTGCATTCAAATTATGATTTAAATTTTGTTTAATGGGGCCTCTCTGGTGGCACAAGGGTTAAGACACAACCTTAAAGCTATCTGCAAACACTGCAGCATGTGTTCGATCCCCGCCAGGGAGCTACCCACATGGCACAGCAGACCTCTCCTGACTCACCCACTGCTCCCCTCAGCCATGTATTTCAGTCAATCTGCCTGTTCTGTTCCCTACTCTGTCTCTGGTGAATCCTCTCACCCCCCACACCTCTGGCCTGCACCCCAGTTTTTATACCCCAGTTCTTGAAATATTTCTTTTAAATAGGACACAAGGTACTACTGCATTTTCATTCTGAGCAATAGCAGATGAACATTTGATTTTTTAACTCTACACATGAAACAAAAGAGAAATTTGTTAAAATGTACACTGAAAGGGACTATGTCTGAGTTATTATATAACTGCTTTCCTCTGTGAAGATGCCTTGTGGAGTCAATAATCTATCTAAAGGCATATAGGTAATTTGCTTTTTATAAAAACAAAGAACAGCCTATACAGGAAAACCAATGAAACTATCAGAAGATAAACAACAAAATAATAAAATTAAACCCTGAAAATGCTATAACCTGAACTACAAACTTCTGATATTTTGCCCTGTAATTGAAAGAATCTAAACTATGTATACATCCTTGCAGTCAGCATTCTTTCTTGCAGAAGAAATAATTCAGCTTCAGTTGGCAAAGTGGCACAAATAAACACAGTAGCTATAAACCATATATTTGATAAGAGAAACAACACTGGGGAGTATGGAAATACACACTCTATTGGGGATACACAAATTAAATGGATAGGCTAAAAAATTGATAGTGTGTCCATTGTATTAATGGCTTTTTCTTCTTATGTGAAAAAATGCAAAGAAAGTATAATTCTTTGCATTAATATCTTTCATTTGTTCTGAACAAGTGTATTATAGCATGTCTCATGTTATGATGGAGTATTGATTGGTTAGAATTAAAATGAAAAAGAAGCATTATGTTCATGATCGGAAAAAAATGAATTAGGACAAACTGTCCTATTGAAACAGTACTCATTTCTAAAGTAAAGGAGTCTACAAAATAAAAAAAAAAAGGTAGAATATATTTTAATCCAGTGAGTTCTATATTCTTAAACATGACAAAATTGATCCTGAAATTGATGAATCTGAAAAGAAAGTTGAAACAAATGGCACGAGGGGGAAACAATTATTGAGCAGCTTGGTAAAGGAAGTAAAGGGAGAGCGATGATTATATTTTATTTCTGTAACTTAGCTTTCATCTTTGTTTTTATGTTGTTTCCAGATTACCTTTTCTTTGATTTATTCCTTTTTTTAACCGGAGAAATTTTTAACTAATAGCACACACATATGAGAGATCTACTCTCTTGAGAACAAAGATAGACAAGTTTAATTATTATTGTTTTTCCCTCCGAAATGTTCATTTTTCTTTTGTATAACTTTACCATGATTACTGATTTGAATAATTTAAGGAACAATAAGTTTGAGATCATTTTTTATTGTTTCTTAATAGAGCTACCTTTCCTCAAAATTACTTGTTTGATTAAAATCTAATTTATGCTGGAAAAAAATTCATGGATGGGACTCAATAATTTTATCAAACTGATGAGTTTCTGTGCTTATCTATTATTTAAATAACAAAATATCCAAGAATTTTAAACATTCCTACATTATTTGACAATTTTATCAATACTTCTAAAATTAATATTGAAAATATTTAAAGTGTTAATATAGTCAATGGATGCTATTATATTTTTGTCACTGTAGTTTTGATAAATGTGCCCTGATGTTACAATTTTTTTAAGGAGTTTAATTTCACAGTTAAGGCAAAATTATATGTGGGAGCTCAACTTTGAAAAAGGGAGTAGAAATTCACAGATAGATATTGTTTACACTCAAAGAGTCAATAAACTATAAAATTAGAATTGTTGTTGTTTTAAATCCATAAAAAATGAGAAAGCAAAGATCTAAGTGGACTGAAATTTACAAAATGACAAACCCCTCTTAGGGCCGAAGAAATTGATGGCTCAGTGATTAGAATGGAAAAGATAGATGTTTTTGTAGAGATGACATAGTTGAATACATATAATGTAATTTGAATTCCAACAGAGAATTATTAAAATAAATAAGTCATGTTTGCAGGGAGCAGGAAACAAAGTCAGTGTGCAAAATGATCTACATGCCTATATACTAGAACGATAACCAAGAGAAATACAAATGCCATTTGCAATAGTTTTTAAACAGAAATCACTATGAATAATATAGAAAAATATGTTCAAACATAGGCTCAGAAAAATTAGAGAAGACATAAATAGTGAAATATGC